>NC_139463.1:74097500-75435000 GCF_057233095.1 Heloderma suspectum
TACGGCCTGCTGGAATGGCTGCTGGTGGTCAACAGCTGAGGGAAGTGGAGCCTTCATGGTGGTGGTCTTTCAGCATTCCTGACTATTGGCTATGCTGTCCTTCCCCAAAGGGCTAATGAGAGTTGGAGTCCAAAACATCTGGAAGGCACCAGGTTGGGGAAGACTGTGCTAGGCAGAGAGCTGGTGAGCAAGCAGATGCTTCTCCTCACCCTCCACCATTGTTTGCTTGCTCCCCCCCTCTGGGCCAGAGAAAGATGGAAGGTGAACAAGCAGGCTGGCAGTGGTGGCAACAATGAGGAACAGCTGACAGTCCAGAGGGCTCCACCAGCATTTGGGACTTAACAGGTGTCAGTCCATGTCAACCCTGGCTCTTGAGATATTGATGCCCTGACAACCTCTTATTTAGCCCTCTCCACTTCATCTTGCCCAGTCTGGCCAGCTTTTGCAGTCACCCTCCAGAGACACTTTGCCATGGTGCTACCCTTCCCATTTCTCTCTGGGCTGCTTGTCCAAATCTGCCGATCACATTCACAAAGGTCTCTGCCACCATGTCAGCAGTGGGCACAGGGAAAGGAAAAAGTATCTGGCTCTATTAAAGCCTGCCAAGGCCCCTTTGGTGGGGCTGCTTGTAAATGGAAATGGTGAATCTTTGACAATCATACAGATGTGGTAACCAGCTGTAAATCCATCATCCCATTGTGAACTTATGATTGTATGATTTGGAAGTCATACAGATGTGGTAACCAGCTGTAAATCCATCATCCCATTGTGAACATGAAATATGTGCTCCAAGATAGGATTGTTGGGGAGGGGAGAGCTCCCTGCTTCCAAAATCACACTGAGAAGAGAGACACTAAGTGGTTAAGGCTTTCATTGAACACTAAGTTATGGCACGATCACAGAGGAGCAACTGGTATTCCACTAGTCAGTGCTATTGCATAGTATCAAGAGGCAAACTCTTATGAGCATGAGATGAATGACTGGGAAGACAAGGGATGCATGGGAATCATTTGCAACTTGTCATGCCTTGTTAACTGTGGTATGGCCTACACATGCAGCAGAATGAAGCAATAAAATAGACTTGACCATTTGGGGCTGCAGCCGGGAGACTAGATTTATGAACATTCCTCTATATTAAAAACTCTCTGCAAAGAGTAAACTAACGCAGCCATCAAAGGCATTGGAAGAGGACCTAGCTCCATGATGTGCTAGCTTTCTGTTTACAAGAGGTTTCTTACATGAGAGAGCATTCAGAATTGATATTTCCCTACCAGTAGTCTGAAGTGGTACAGTCCATTCTACCATTTGGAGTTTCTCCATCTTATTCTCACCTCATGTAACTGAATGGGTAGATCAGGCCAGTGTACTTCTGAGAAGGAGGGAGGAAAGAATAAGTCAAGGAGTAAATGCACTTCCAGCTGGGTGCCCTTTCAGCATTCCACAAGGCTTCACACACACATCCTCTCCCACTGAATATATGCTTTCGCCTGATACTCTCCATGCCTTCTTCATTTGCAAGTTTGATCTGCTATATGTCCTCCAGCTGCATCCCTGCTAGAAAGGATAGCTCAAAGGTGAGAGGGCCAATGGATTGCATGCTTCTTGTGCACGGAGAGGATTGCCTATGCTCTCTAATGTGCAGTGGGAAGTTACCCAAGATTTGAGGACATAGGCCCCCTCCTGGGAAGGGGCTGTAGCTCAGTGGTAAAGCACGTGCTTTGCATGCCGAAGGTCACAAATTCAATGCCTGGCATATCCAAGAAGGGCTGGGAAAGACCCCTGCCTGAAATCCCAGAGAGCCACTGCCAGTCAGTATAGCCAATATTGAGCGAGATGGACCAATGACTCAGTATAAAGCAGCTTCCTGTGCACCAATTAACACTTACCATGACCACTTCTAATACCTGCTGAGCAAGGGGGATTGTTAGCCTCTATTCAATTGTGCCCAGGGGAGAGGGGATGATCTACTTATCTATCCTTGTCTGAGAGTTCTTAGCAAAGGGGGAGAGATGGCAAGAGCATAGTCTCAGTTGCCTCTTTTCTTCCTATACTTGTTACCTGTGCAAGGTGCTCTGCTACAGTCACAAGTTGGAGATCCTGATGGCTGTTTGCATTCATGGGGAATCTGCGGACTCTGAGACCAAGTGGTATGTGTTGTCCTTCTTTCTGTCCCATGGCTCTCTTGTCCTCAGGTTGGGTGTTTGTGTTGTGTATCCTTTGTTCTTCATCTCTGCTGGCTTGTCTTTCCAGTTCATGCTCTTTTGCAGAACTGCTAGACTTCCTGGAAATCTGGCTATTGTTTAGCTTCTAAGCATGTCACCCACTGCCCATTTGATGCATGAAGTGGCCTGGATTTTTAGTTTTCATAAAGAAAATAAAAATCAAGGGCATCCCTAATACTTCTAGCGATATTGGGGGAAACATGAAGGCACTATTCTGCCCACTTGTTCAGTAAAAAGCAAGCCTAAGCCTGCCATCCACTATTCTAACTAATATGAGTGGAAACCACTGTTATGATTCCAAAGGGGCAGTAAAAGCGACAGTCTTGTGACATCTTAAAGACTAATACATTTATTGTAGCACAGTCTTGCTCAACCCGGTGCTCTCCAGATGTGTTGGAGGGCAACCCCCATCATCCCCAACCAGCATGATCATGACCAATGGCCATGCTGGCTGGGAATGATGCACGTTGCAACCCAACACATCTGGAGAGCACCAGGTTGGGGAGTTGTAAATGGAGCATAAGCTTGCATGGCTGGTCACTCAAACAGGGTATACAACTTGAAGGAAAGCCAAAAGGCCAAGCAATGCTAGACATAACAGTACATTTGCCACTTTACTACACAGAGCACAAATGAATACAGGATCCAGTTAAAGGAAGGTTGTTTCCTTCATGCCCTGCTCATGAGCTTCCAAGAAGCATCTTGTTCAGCCCAGTAGAAAAAAGGAAGATAGACAAGATGGACCTCTGGTCTGCTCCATCAGGGCTCTTCTTATGTTCTTATGCAATACAAGATCTGCAGTACAAGATAAAATATACAAGATCCATCTGGGTAATAAAATGACATGCCCGATGCAAACTCTTCCATTGCTTGTCTTTTTTGGCCTCACTTTATAAGAACTTTTTATTCTTTTCTCTCTACTCAGGGTACATATAGCTGTGCTGAGAAACAGGAAGGCAAGAGGAGGGTAGTTGTATGAGGCAAAGGTCTTGGGGGAAAGAGGGCAGAAGAGCCAGGAGACCACTTCCTAAGGCCCCTCGTGGTGATGACTAGCCTTTGACATCCAGATCTGACTAGCACCACCTAGTGGTTGCTCTCAGCTGGCTGTGCAGCTACTCTTACCACTAAATAATTCATCAGCTGTATAAGACACTTAGGGAGCAATCCTATGGCTGCTAGACAGCAGCTATGGGATATGCTGTTTTCCAGGAAGTGACCTTGGAGTCCACGCTCTGAGGTCAGTTCCCGGAAAACCGACCTCACCCCACTTCTGCACTGCCTCTGAGGCAGCGCGGAACAACCCCATCCTCCGCACTCGCAAGAGGAGCGCCGAGGGGCTGGAAAGGGGCATGGCTGGGGGCATTCTGGGGCGGGGAGATCATAGCTGCCTGTACGGCACATCCAATGTGTCATACAGCAGCCTCCTTCCCCCCTCCACGCTCCTGAGGCTACACAGCCACAATCGGCTGTCTAGCAGAAAAAGCAGGACAGGATAAGCATGGAGGGAACAATCCCCTCCGTGCTTCTCCTGCCCTGCTTTGGATAGGCAGCCACCTCTGAGTTCAGAGGCGGCCGCCTATCTAGATAGGATCGCGACCTTAATTTTTGCCACCTTACCAACAAGTGCGCAGGCAGCTTACTACTAGCCATATTGTCTCTTCATAACAATCCTGTACAAAAAGTTCCGTGGAGAGATGGGGGGGGGGGAGGATACTTATTTAGGTGGCAATTCTTTGCACACTGATGCAAGCCCTACTGAACTGCACCCACGTGTAATCTGACATCTTCACTGCCCTCTTCATGGATAAAGCAGGCTGTCTCCTATAAAAGCTCATGCCCCCAAAAGTAACATTAATCTTTATGGTGCTACAGAGTCTCTTTGTTGTTTGTGGCCAACACTATTCAAAGTTAATTTGTTGTTCCTATTAGGGGATTTGGATGATCATATTTTGGACATTAACCTTCTGTGCAAATGGGGGCGGGGAGAACACACTCAAATCACCACCCAAGGCAGCTTCCTAAGTAGCAACTGACAATTGAAGAAGAGAAGAGAATCGTTCCCTCTAAAAGGAAATTCTCGTGATCAAATGTCTATTGGTTGGGCCATCAAAAAATAAGGGAGTAGTTCCTACCGTCTCAGGAGACTCCCTAAGTATGCAGAATTACATAGGAATGTGAATTAAAACACATTTTTAAAAATCCCCCAAACTGGCAGACATGAACCTATGAATGTACAAAATGTTGGTGGCAGTTGCAGTGGGGAATGGTGTGTGCCCCTTTCCAGCCCCTAAAGAAAGTAGAAGTCAGGCAGACTGTGAGAGTCTATCAGCTAAGTCTACGGTTGAGAGCAACTGAGACGCAGAATGGTAGGGTGGCTGCATTCATACTTCATGGTAAGCCTTCAATCCTGGCTTAATAAATTATGATGTGCACAAGGCATGTACTAATGCATGCAGCTCAATTGCTCCCACTTCAAGCCTCCCTTCATGCAAAGAGGTAAAGAAACCAGGAAGCCACAATTAAGCATAGCCTCCCATTACATCCAAACTGGGGACTACAGCTCATTGCTTCAAAAGAAGCCAGAATTTGCAAGCCAGCTTAAAACTCTGGTGCACAACTGGCTTCTGATCCTCGCCTGTTTGGAAGCAATTAGCCATAGCACCTGCCTCAGACATAACAGGAAGCTATGCATAATAGTGGCTTCTTGGTGTGTTTATCCACTTGCACAAAGCGGGGAGCGCTCAGGTTGTGCGCACAGCCACACTGCTTGCCCACATCATAGTTTATTAAGCCAGGATTGATGGCTTACTGTGACATGTAAACACAGCCAGTATCAGGTGAGAAAAAAGAAAACAGGAAGGATGGAGTAGAAAAATAATTTATCTGCTCGAGCCCCTGACAGCTTAAAGTATCCAGAGGGGCAGCATTAGAGTTGTCAGGATGTTTCCCCCTGCAATATACAGGGATGATTCAGAAGGAGCAAAAAGAGGGAAAGAACACTTTTTCCCCTTTTCCACTCTCCAAAATGGTTTACCAGTCTTCCTTTGCCCCCCTCCCCTGCCCAAATAGCATTAGAAATTATTCAGGTTTTGGGCTGTCAAGGAAGTGGCCAGAGCACACATAACATTTATATACAGACTGGCTCACAATTGAAATTCATACTGAATTGATTTTAGATGGCATCAGACCACAAACAAGCTTTGTGCAATTCCTATTTGGGCCTAATTAATTTAACTGAAACCAGGCCTTAAGGCTGCGCATTGGACTAAGAGAAATGCATTAAAACTTTTCAGGGTAGGAACAAGTACAGCCCCTTTGCATGGAGGGTCAGCCAGCACAGTGGTTACCATGCAGCATTTAATTTCAACATGCACGGCTCATCCTTTGAGAAGATCTCGATGGACATATGGAAAAGCCATTACTTAAATCTGCTCTCCTCCCAGACAGAAAATAGAGGACAAGGCACTGCCTTATTTCTAAAATGAGTGGTCATGGCTGAAGCCTGCCTAGAAATTGGGTCCAGTGCCATGGCAGTCCGTACTGCCCCCAAATTCCAGGCTTGTGTAATGCTTGTTGTCAGAGGTATGTACTTTGTACACAGAGGTACACTTTTCACTGTTATTGCTTTATATATTACAGGCTGAGCCCTGGCGCTTTTAAAGGGGAACATTTGATACCATCTAGTTAATTTCTTTTTGAAAGGAAAAGGCAATGCTCCAAGCCTGTCTAGAGGACTCACCTTGGCATAGACATTCTGTGTTTTAACTCTGGATGTGTAAGGCAGTGGTTCCTAACCTTGGGTCCCCAGATGTCATTGGATCATAACCCCCATCATCCCAGACCATTGGTCATACTGGTTGGGGTGATGGGAATTGTAGTCTAACCTAATCTGGGGACTCAAGGTTAAGACACACTGTAAGGGATGCTCAATGTTACTAGAGAAGCAACTATACTCTGTGCATGTTCAGAGGCACACTTTTGTATAACCTCAGACTGAAATTTGAAAACAGGTTCCAGAGATCATCCTTGGCTTAAATTAAGCCCTGCATCTGGATTACAGAAGCATGATGCTTGCAATACATCCTGGAAATCTAAAATTTCAGCCTCCCCCAACAAGTGAAAATTGAGACACTTGTTACTTTAAGAGATATTCCCACACTCCCAATATGCCACACCATTTCATTTCTCTTATCACAATTGTCCATTCTCCCTGTGTGCACTCCATGCTGGTGGCCCAGCTCATGATCCATTCTGCCAAACACACGTTCCAGAGGATAGCCATGGTTTTTATTTTAGCTGCAACAGGCTAAGGAGCATGTGACACCTCATGCCATGGACTAACATACTAATTATGGCATAATAACTTTATGCCACAACAGATCTGTTAGTCTTTATGGTGCCACAAGATTCCTTGCGGTTGTTTTTCTAGACAGAGAAATATGCCAGGACTTTAACCTGCCTTCCAACCCTCTGCACTGAAACCCTGCTGCAAATCAAGACATTGGAGGGAGTAGGGAGAGCTGACTGTGCCAAAGCCATATAATTGGACAGAGTGGGTTTCTTATGATTTCCCCCACTGGTTATCATGAAGGAAAATGCAGTTATAAAAAATATACAACACTTTGTGTATTGAAAACGCTTACAGGGGACAAGTAGTTTTTATTAGTCAGAGGTAAGAAAAAGATACTCAACACATGCTCAGAGGTATTCTGTTTTAACATTATCTCCCACATTATATGCCTAAGTCCAAGCACTGAAAACAAATTCTGGAGCTGAGGGATTCTGCAAGACATTAACTTCAAAATATATAAAATGTCCCGAATCCCACATTTAGGTGTCAACATGTACTTTTTAAATTAGTACTCAAAACCTCTCACAAACACCCTAAATACTCAAAATTGCAAATGGAGTGCCAACTAGCAAAACTATTAAATCCATTTTTACACAAGAGAAGGTGGAAACTGGGAGTGCAGGAGAGAGAGTGCCACACAGTGTAGGCGTAAATGGCAGGAAAACTACACTAGGCAATGGTTAACTTCTGAAAAGGAAAGCGATGAAAGATTAAACTCCTTGGTTGCATTGGAGATGCCAGAGACTGAACCTGGGACTTGCTGCACTGGGTACCTTTGGGCCAGTCACTGACTCAGCCTAACCTACCTCACAGGGTTGTGGTGAGGATAAAACGGAGAGGAAGATCATGTATGCTACCTTGTGCTCCATGGAAGAAAGGCGGGATATAAATGAAACAAATAAATAAGCAGGTGCTATACCACTGAGCTATGGTCCTACCCCCGTTATGAGGGAAATGCACTTTGTACATGGTCAGATGCATTCTATTAGGGATCTTATGTAGCTTCATGTTTAAGAGGAGAAGCTATGAGCTGTAAATCATCAATTCAAACTTTGGCTCAACCATAAACTCCCTCTTCTCTTTCAACACGCTCTCCTATGCCTCAGTCCTTAATATGGAGATGATAATAACAGTGGACTTCCTTATAGGATTATTGCAAGGGTTAAAATAAACATATGCCAAATATTCTGAGGACGGGGTATGTGGGGGGAAGCAATACGGTATAATATTTACAGCGCTGCTACCATTATCTGTTCCTGGTGAACCTCCTTCAGTGCGAATTAAGCCCTGCCGTTAGGTGCAGATCCAGCATGCACTAATAACCTGTACACGACACCAGAAAACAGGTCCTGTCACTTTTAAACAGACAGAGCTGGAGGATATGCAATTTCAGCCTGTTCATTGCCACGGATGCTTTTTCAACAGCAGAAAACGAGAGGTAAACATAACACTTTCAATGCCAGCAAAAACTGCTGATGCTGGGTACCCCCTTGTTTGCTGTGTAACAGAAAGCGTCAGGAGGGAGAAGGTCTGAAGAGAGAGAGAGAGAGAGAGAGAGAGAGAGAGAGAAAGAAAGAAAGAAAGAAAGAAAGAAAGAAAGAAAGAAAGAAAAAATCCTCACTTCACCTGAAGATAACTAGTGCCAGTTCAATCCACAGGGCTCAGCGGTAACAAAAGTGGCGGCATTCCAACAGAGACGGCTTTCACAAAGCAGGAAAAGGGGCTTGCTCTCGGCTGGGGCTCAAGTAGGCAAAAATGTGGCGTTGCTATGACAACCATTAAGCTGCCATCTTGCACCTCTCGGCATTTGTTGATAGCTTTTTAATACGGGTATTAAACAAAATGATTCAAATGGAAAGCTAGCACACAGCAACTCTGCTACATGCAAAACCAACCCGGGGGGGGGGGGAAGAGTGGCTGAAAGGCTTCAAACCTTGGACTTAAGCCTGGAGTTTTTGAAGTGAGCTGGGGCTCAGCTCTGGAACATGAACAGTAACACCAGAGAATGCCTCTGAACATGTACGAAGTGCCTTTGCCTTACCACGGAGTGTTTATTACATTATTGTCACCCTCTTCCCCCAAGAGCTTGAGATGGCATACATGGTCTTATTCCCCCTCCCTGTTATCCTCACAACAGTGCTTTTTGGTAAGTTAGGCCAAGAGGCAGTGACTGGCCCAAAATCGCCCATAGAACTTTGTGGTTGAATAGGGATTTGACTTTGGGCCTTCCCGGTTCTAGCCAGATGCTTTAACCACTGTAACCACAATCAACCTCCTTACATTTTGGAGAACAGGACATGGCTGCCCTGCAATCTTTTGAACCTCAGCTCCTCTCAAGACATTCAGCTCTGAATAAGCCCCCACACAGCCTTAACATGAAATGCTGCAGGGGTGACAAACAAAATGATTCAACCAATGTGTAAACTAGAAGTCTGATTTATGAAAGCCCAAACGTATTATTCAAACTAAGATTTTATTAAAAATGTATTTCTGCATGATATGGATCACACACACATCGCATTGCCCTGCACTGTTAATGTGGAAATCAAAAGCAAGATAAACAGGAATATGCCAATCTGAGCTGAAAGCAGTCTTGACTCATTGGCAGAATATCTGTGACCAAGGCTGAAATGTCCCAGAAAGCATTATATAATGCTTCAGCCAATCAGGCCAAGGCAGGAAGGTTCTGTCATTTAGGGGATTGTATAGCTGGGTGGCTGAGACCTCTGGAACAAAAGGACCCAGTTGCTGCTTCTATGGTGCCTGAGAACATACCTCATAAGCTTTTGGAGGCAAGGAGCTCAGAGAACTCCAGGCAAATAATATTAACTTAAATGGTAACTTAAGTTACCACCCTCACTAACAATAGCCCCACGATTTTCAAGCATTTCTTCCATGAGGAATAGAAACTTGCTAAAAAATATATAGCCAGAGTGCTGTTAAACTGTTTGCTCGATTCCTGCCTTGATCCTTGCTTAATATATGTGTAGAATACATGGGACCCTGCGCCAAGCAGTGAAATCAGCAAGTGTCAAAGGCAATACCTAGCAAGGAGTTGAGAGTGGTAGCCTGTTCAGTTACCATCTTTCAACCTAAGGACTGTAATAAAGAACATTTGATAACACAACCAGCAGAATGTATTATATGCATGTGGATTTGTGCATTACAGACTTATCAAAGCAAAGCTGCAGGAACTCCTAAAACAGTCACTCTGATCAGGTTTATGGGCTCCAAAGGAAGCTTTGAGTAGACCCATCCCCATTTTGATAAAGTTTTCTTCTCAGCATTTGTCCGAACTCTAGTATACTCCTTGCTGCTGGGGTAACCCTTCCAACCTCAGTTCAGCATATCCCCCTGTTGCACTATCCAGATTCTGTTCACAGTGTCTGTCTAATGACTCCAGTTTCAGCCAGGTGTTGTTATGCCCAAGGGACCACAACTACCACTCTCCCTAGCTGTTGGAACCCCAGTCCTGAAATACCTCAGTTACTCTGAGGCAGAGAGGGGTCTATCAATGCAGATCAGCTGGTGTTTATTTTCTATGTTTATGCCTTGTAACAAAGCTCTCACAGTGGTTTACAATGAGGAATGAAGAGTTAGCCTAGAAGCCCAGCCCAAGACAGAGATACCCACAGCCACCCCTGAAGAGCTTAGACACTGGGCCAGACCCTCGAGGCTGGGGACTTGAGGTCAGGAACCTGCTCCAGCACTCTGCCAACTGCTCAGGGTGAAAACAGATATTATTTTAAATCTGTGTCTTGCAGCTACTTCTTTTTTTGTTTTTACTCTAGAGTAGGCACAGCCCCGATCTGGATCAGGACCTGGGGGGGTAGGAGGGCTTTCTTCAGCCCCGCTACACTTATCTAGAGTAAAAATGAAAAAAAAAAAAGATGTACCTGCTAGATACAGATGTAAAGTAATGTCTGTTTTCGCCCTCATTCTGACTCCCAAATCAGACAACAAAGGGTGCACTTAAGAGGCCAGCAGTACCTCAATGAACAGATTCAAGCTAGGGCTTTCATTACATGCTAGCTCTCATTTGAAGAGATGTGGCTTGAACACACTATTTACATAGGTGGGCAATTTGTGCCCCTCCGGGTGTTGCCTACAACTCCCATCAGCCCCAGCCAACATAGCCGATAGTGAGGGATCATGGGAGTTGTAGGCCAAAACATCTGAAGGACCACAAGTTGCCCACCCCTGATTTACAATCTCCGTTGATCGGACTACGGTCAAAGCAATCCTGGCCTTTTACTGAAAGCTCTCCTAGACCCTGTGGTACCCAGCTCTGTCCAATACCTGAAATTGCCCCTGTAGGATCCACTAACCTGGCCTTGAATGTGAGTATCCCAGACAGTTAGGCTCCCATCTTGGCTCTTCACCCCTTAGAAATCTTTGACAGCTATACATCAAGGATGGGGAATCTGTGGCCCCCTAGATGCTGCTGGACTCCAATACCCATCATCCCAGCCAGCATGGTCAGTGGTCAACAATAGTGGGAGCTGTAGCCCAGCAACATCTAAAGGACCACAGGTTCACCACGCCTGTTATAAATGCACGGATGGGCTTGTTCAAGAGTCTAAGAACTGCTTTGCCACAGGTGGATGGCTTTAAAAGGGATTCGACAAATTCAGGGAGGATAAGGCTATCAGTGGCTACTGGTTCACTGTGTGAACAGAATGCTGGACTAGATGGACCTTTGGGCTGACACGGCACGGCTCTTATGTTCTTATCAGACCATTTTGTTTCCACAGTCGCTAGCCAGATGTTGCTGGGAAACTACAAGCTGGGAAACTACATCAGGGCAACAGACCTCCCCTGCAGTTTTTCCCCAGGATCTGGTACTCCATCAGAGGAACACATATCCCCCAGAACATGAAGGTTCCCATTCAACTATCATGCTAGAAGAAATTGATGAAAGACTTTCTTCATGTGTTTGTCCTTTTGAAAAGTCATTAAACCGGAACTGTATAGCGCAGCCTTCCCCAATGTGGTACTCTCCAGATGTGTTGGACTGCAACTCCCATCATTCCCCAGCCAACATGGTTATGCTGACTGGGAATGATGGGAGTTGTATTCCAACACATCTGGAGGGTACCAGGTTGGGGAAGGGTGCTGTATATAGTATTCTAAATATGGCTGAATTATGACACTTGCCATTTTATTTTCAAACTCTTCTCCAGTAATCCTTAAGACAGGCAAGTTCTGCAACATTGCCAGAGCATACTGATGTTTTCAGTAAGTTTTCCAAGGCATTCCTAAGCTCTCCTTCATGGCTAGCTGCAACCAGTTCAGAAACCACCAGATTATAACATGTATAGATTTTAACCTATTTTGTCAAAAAGTAACACACAAACAGGCAAACCTCAAAAGGTGCTAAAGAAAATAGTTTTATTTGCAAAAACACTTCAATTTCTTTTCACATCGTCTGTGTTTTGCATATAATACACATGTCCTTCAGAAGTAGCAGTCACATCTTCTCTTCTGAATAATGGTTTGATTTACTTTCTGAGAGAACACTTGCCCTCCATCCACCAGGAAGTTAGGTCAATTATTTGCAAATAAAACATGCAACTTAAGTACATTCCTCACCCTATGCAATTCTCCAGAAGCAGCCCCCCATAAGTATTTCCTATCCTCCCAGTAGGCACTACTCATGTTTGACCAAGAGCTAGTGAGGACGGGCAAAGAAAAGGCTGGATTACGTCCTATAGAGATACCTCCACTATGCACATGTGTGTGTGCGCGCACAGACCTGAGTATGCATGAAGGGATGGATCATGCCCACTTGAATCAGCCTTGTGGAGAGAGATTCAAATAAAAAACAATAAATACAAAATTCAAAAAGCAGAAAAACACTTCTCCTCCCCACCTCCATTTCTGGAAAGATCAAACCTAGCTGTAGTGATACATGCCTTAGTTATATCTCGATTGGATTACTGTAAAGCTCTCTTCACTGGGCTGCCATTGAAGAGACTCTGGAAACTTAAACTGGTCCTGAACGTGGCAGCAAAAGTGCTGACAAATACCTGGATGGGCGAGCAAATTACATTCATTTTGGAACAGCTGCACTGATTACGATACATTTCCAAGTGTAATTCAAAGGGCTGATGATTACCTCTAAAGATCTAAATGTTTTATGCCCAGGGTACCTAAAGGACTGTCTCCTCAGATACCATCATGCCCACTCCTTAAGATCTGATGGGCAGTTTTTCTCTGCATCCCAAAAGTATCTGATGCCAGGTGGGTTCAGACACATGGAAGAGCCTTCTGTGTGGACATGCCTCAGTCATGGAACTCCCTTCCACAGGTGGTTTGTTTGGCTCCATTGCTCTCTATTTTCTGCCACATGATTAAAAGTGTTTTATTTGGGCAAGCTCTCAGGGCTGGACCAAGACATTTTGCTGCCTAAGGCAAAGCACAAGATCCCCCACCACCACCACATTCCAGAGAAGCTGATGAGACTGACAGCAGGAACTTATTTCAATGCTGGTAATGGGACAGTGTTCTCCTGAGGGTAGCAGACTGCCTTAGGGGAAGTACTTCTTTCACACAATGTGGAATTTGCTACCACAAGATTTAGAGATGACAGAACAGAAGTCGTAGGTGTGTGCTCAGTGTAATGAGTTCCTGGCTCTCAGGGAACAAGTTTGTTCCATTGAAGCCAAGGTTGCTGAACTGAAGAAGCTGAGAGAGGCAGAGAGATGGATGAACAACCTAATACTGGTGTCCCAATCCCTCGGTGACAGCTCCTCTGCTGTCATGGAGAATAAGGGTCTCAGGGAAGGAGGGCATCATTCCGAGGAAGAGGAAAATGATCCCTTAGAAGGGACCCATTCCTCGGAAGACAAACAAACATCTTCTCACGCCAAGGATACGCCTCTGGGGGTGTGCGGGACTTGTGATAGTGGGAGATTCAATTACTGCACATGTAGGGTTGGATCCAATGGTGCCCCTGCATGGGCAGCCCAGGCCTGCCGGTGCCGGCACACGCACGGCCAGCCCCACTACCAATGGCACACATGGCCCATACCACTGGCGGCCATGATGCAGCGCTTCTGGGGGCAAGCACGAAAACAAGCAGAAACGCTCATTTCTGGAAGGGGTGCGACCGGCCCCTTCCAGATATGAGCATTTCCACTTGTTTGGCACTTGCCCCCAGACATACTACATCATGGCCAACAGTGGTAGGGGCCATGTGTGCACCGCAGCCAGCAGGCCTGGGCCGCCTACACAAGGGCACCAGTGGATACTGCCTGTAGACAGCTGGGATTGTGATGGGCATGTAGACCGCATGATAGATTGCCTGCCAGGTGCGAAGGTTGTGGATATCACGCACCATCTAGATAGCTTTGTAGATAGTGCTGGGGTGGAGTCAGTGGTTGTGGTCCATGTTGGTACCAAGGATGTGGGGAAATGTAGTCAAGAGGTCCTGGAAGCCAAATTTAGGTCGCTAGGTAGGATGTTGAAATCCAGGACCACCAGGTGGCCACTGTAGGAATACAATATTAGCCTAGATAGGCCTTCAGTCTGTTCCAGCAGAGCTCTGACAATCTTAGGGATACAGGGCAGGCTGCATTAACCACAGAGCTCTATTTTTCGACACCTCACTGCCACTCCCTGCTCCCCCCGCAACCACAACCTGTGACAGTTGCATCCCTCTGCCTAAATGGTTGTGCCAGCCCTTGAGGCTTTTTAGTAATTCAAAGATTCAATGGCTGATTCTAACAACTTAGTTTATCCGCTGAAACAGTCTTTTATGATTTTATTGTGTTGTTCAATTTTCAGTTGTTTTTAAAATGTTGAAAGCTGGCTTGATCACTATGTTTTTAGTTGAAAGACAGAAAAAAAGAAATGCTTTTCATAAATAACAAAACTTATCTGAAAAAGAGCAGCTTTTGCCAGTCTCTGAAAGGAGATGAGAGGTGAGACCAACTGTGTGCATACATGTGTATGATATTACTCCATGCAGAGTACTGGAGCACTGGTACAGCATTGATATTATGTTTTATGCAAGTGTCAAGTGGCAGGTGCTGTTCTAGATAGAAAAAATAGGTAGATAGGATACTCCCACTGACAACAAAAGTCCGCATAGTTAAAGCAATGGTATTCCCCGTAGTAACCTATGGCTGCAAGAGCTGGACCATAAGGAAGGCTGAGCGAAGAAAGATAGATGCTTTTGAACTGTGGTGCTGGAGGAAAATTCTGGGAGTGCCTTGGACTGCAAGAAGATCAAACCAGTCCATACTCCAGGAAATAAAGCCAGACTGCTCCCTTGAGGGAAGGATATTAAAGGCAACACTGAAGTACTTTGGCCACATCATGAGAAGACAGGATACCCTGGAGAAGATGCTGATGCTAGGGAAGTGGAAGACAAAAGGAAGAGGGGCCGACCAAGGGCAAGGTGGATGGATGATATTCTGGAGGTGACGGACTCGACCTTGGGGGAGCTGGAGGTGGCGATGGCTGACAGGAAGCTCTGGCGTGGGCTGGTCCATGAAGTCACGAAGAGTCGGAAGCGACTGACCGAATAAACAACAACAACAAAGGATACTCCTATGATGCATGCATTATATAATGTAGTCTGTAGTGTTTCCTATGGCTCAAACAGATGTATTAGCTAGTTTGGAACATTATCTCTCTTTGACATGCTTTGTTCCCAACCTTTCATCATACCCTAGCATAGCTAAGGATGTGTTCACGCTGGCAGTTCAGACAGTTGTGCACCTACTGCTGTATGATTCACACTTGGCCAGCAAGAGATTGCTGTAAAATTGCTCTTAGAACACTATCAGTAGTTTATTGTTATATTTATTGAGAATAGTTCAAAGGTAGAGTGTACCATTCTATCCTCCAAGGCAGAAATAGTTGAACAGAGTGGTCATTTGAAAGGCAAAATCATTCAGCTTATTTGCTTATTTTTTAATTTACCCTTTAAAATTATGTACTTGTTTTAATGGTTTTCTGTTTTTAATGTTCTTTTTATTGTTAAGATGTTATTGTTTTAAATTGTTGTTCACAAAAACCAGAAGGGAAGCACCAAAGCAGGACAGAATGTGAGAAGAGAACATATTCTCAGAAGTGCCAAGGCAAAACTTTTATATTGACCCCAACACATTTCAGAACCGAAAGCTCCTTCATCAGGGGAAATCTACAGAAAACCCTTACTTTAGCAAATAAGACAGTATATAAATGTTAATAATAAATAATAATTAATTAATTTACAGGGTTATTGGACAGCCACTATTTTTCTTCTGAGCCTGGGAACAAATCAGAAAGGAATGATCGAAGTTACTTCTCACAGAAGTGGAACTGTAGATGTGCAGAAGTGAAGTACATTACTGCTGAAGTAAAGTCCCGCTGCTTGAAAAGGCAGGTGAAAAAACCCACCCTAGGAAACAGAACCGGGGGGGGGGGGGGGGGGGCGGTATGCAGACAACAGCTGGTTCAGTCCTTAGTGGCTCCCACTGAGTTCTATGAGGCAAAATAAATGCAAAATCTGTTCCTAGTCATCATGGGAAAGAGTTAGCTCCCATCCCAATAGGGACCCAGGGTACATGTTTTTATTGTTTACCTTATGGGAATTAATGACAGATATTCTCCTTTGGGGAAACGTGGTGCATTTAGGAATTGCTGGGCAGCTTAGCTCTTATTGACAGAGATGCCTTGGAGAAGGAGGGAGAGCAACACAGAGACAAATTGCCTTCTTCTGGTCCTCCCTGAAGGCAACTCCTAGGTTGCAGGGGAAGTGGACAATGTGTTACCGACAGACACAAAAAGCAACAGCAGCAACGTTAGCCCGTAAGAAAAATTCCAAAATCCACAGAAGGGCAATGCCATTATTACCACAAACCCAAATGCCACAAAATGGCAAACAAGATTTGGAGTCCTGCAGAACTCTTAATCAGGCTGGAAGTTACACAAAAGTGGCGAGGGAGCTGGCTTACTGTTAAATCTATACAGTCTGTATTGGCCACAGTCTCAAGATGGAGCACAGGAAGAGATTGCAGACTTCGTTAGATTAGACTCTCCTAAGGTACTTTCAGTTTTAGGTTGCCCCCTAAGATGCTGTGACATAGAAACACATACCACAGCTGATTCCCTGTTTCTGAGAATAAAAAAATCCAACAGTTACTCAGATCTGCTTCCAGCATTTCTTCCAATGCCTAAACACAGAACAGGCTTTAGGAAAGAAGAAAGAGGGGGAGGGGAAGCAGGGCCATTTCAAGGCCCCTGGCAAAAAAAGCTGTTCTCTGGCAGGCCCCCTGCCTTATTCGTGTCTTGTCACCCCCCAGGATGGAGAGTGGTACTATGCTCTGTGCTGGCCGCAGACCAACACTACATTGGGACACTGTAGGCAATTAAAATGGTGGGCTTCTTGCATTCCCAGCCAATCCGGGGGTGGGGGGCACAGCTGGCATCAATGCTGGGCCCTGGCAGGATGAAGAGGCCCAGCGGCTGCATGTGTTCCTTCCCTCCTTATCAAGGCCTCAAGGATGCACTCACTTTTGCAGGGCTGTGTCGGGAAGACCCGCCTTCCACCCACAGGCAAGAGATTCAGTGAAGAGCCATTTCTGAAGCTGTCGCCATGGAAGCAGGTAGGTGGAGAAAGGGGCTGGGCCAGGCCTGTTTCTCCATTTGGATAATGGGGATCCTTGAGAGGATGGCATTGCAAGTGGTTGAGCAGGGCTGGTGAAAGGACTTGAGCATTCCATCATTTGTCTCCCCATCGAACTTATATAGGCCTTAAGCTAACAAACAGGTAAGACAGCTGTGTGTAGTGGTCCCAACTGTTCCTTTTATTTTAACTTGTCTGGTAATTATACTGCAAAGAAGCCCTCTCTACTGAAGCTCCCACACTTTCATCAGACACCCTAAGCATCCATCCAACACACAGTTACAAAACCCCAGCCAGCAGGTTCCATCTCCCTCTTCAGTCCAATCTGGCCAAAGTTAAGAAAGCCACAGTACCGCCAGCCCCACTCCTCCCATCTCCCTTTGCCTCACCTACCCGACTCATTCTTAGAGTTCATGTTGTCCTTCTTGGTAGGTGGCTGCTCAATGAACGATCAGGAAGAAGGAGAAGGCAGCTGTTTGCGGAGCTAGGCCTATGGCGGCGTTCACGTAGGGAGCGCGGGCTGACAGCGGAGATGGTCAGATGCCGTTCTACCAACACTGCTGGGACATCCCTTGTGGCAAAGGGGGCAAGTCCTTCTAGGAACCCTAGGGAAACAAGACCAACAACAACACATCAGTAAAACTCTCCCTTCTGTGAGGAGCCAGCTGGCCATGATCAAGCTGTTTTGCAAAAGGACAGGATTATGAAGATCACAGAGGATCAGCCCACTACAAAATAGCCAACTGCTGTCCTGATCAGCAACAGGTTTGAACACTCTTTGAGAAAGAAGCTGGGGTTGTCCTACTCCCAAAGCACTTCTCACTGCTCTCTTCACACCCCTCTTTCCCCTGCAGACACTGGAACCACACTGCCTGACAGCGCTCCTCCATTTATCCAAGGGACCACAAGTTGATTAATCATTTGACCATATATTGCATGTGAATGACTTAGCCCAGAGCAAGAGTGGGCAACCTGTGGCCCTACAGATGTTTTGGCCTACAACTCCCATCATTCCTCACTATTGGCTATGCTGGCTAGGGCTGATGGGAGCTGTAGGCCAAATACTGGGGGGGGGGTCACACATTGCCCACTCTGTCCTATAGTTCTACATATGTTTGAGCTCTCTGTCACAGAATCACTAATCAGCCGAGACCAGTCCCTAGGACAATGAGTGAATCTATGGCAGAAAACTCTTATCACATGCAAAGTAGATAGCTCAAGAAAGTCAGCCAAGTCACAGATGTCAGGGTCAGAGCCTACATCTGTAATATAGTATACAGTCAAGGGATTATATAGAAAACATTTATCCCTTTTACAGATCAGGGAACATTAAGGCTGAGATCCATCTCAAGGACAGAAAGCAAACCCAGAGAAGATAAACTGCAAAATGTAAACTCCATTTTTATGTTTTTTTATTTTACCATTGGTCTGTTTCTACAAACATGGCCCAATACAGACAGGAAATATACAGTGATATATGGAAACTTTCACTCTCTCAGTTTGTAACATGATAATTGTGTTGGCCATTGAGATATCTAAATGGAAGTTTAGTATGTGATGTTCAATCGCTACTCCATATTTCAGGTTCAAATACCAACCCAACTCTTACACCCAGTGGGAAGTGCAAATTACAGCCAAATATAGAATCTTTCTTGAAGACTGAGACATCAAAATGAAAATCGGTAGCCACATTTCGGACAAACATTATTCATTTCAAATATGAGCCACTGCGTTGAACCCTTTACCAAGGAGGAAAAAGAAAAACGAAACACATGATGCAATACAATATTTTATATGAAAGCAGAGATCACAGAGAAACATGTTCTCTCTCTCTCTCTCTCTCTCACACACACACACACCTCCTTAGCCACCCTTATGTTTAGGATGGGAGCATTACTGTGAAATATAACATGAAGCATCAGTTGAGTCTGATATACCAACAGTGATCCTATCTGGACAAAGCCTTATTACAGTGATCCATCCTCTGGTAACCACCTGTTTGGATTACTGCAATGCATTGTATATGAGGCCACCTTTGAAAACAGTCCAGAAACTTCTTTTGGTCCAAAACAGGGCAGCAAGATTGTCAACTGGTACTGGCTGTTCTGATCATATCATGCCTGTGTTTTTTCAACTATGCTGGCTGCCAGTCCATTTCCGAGCCCAATTCAAAGTGCTGGTTTTTACCTGTAAGGCCCTACACAGCTTGGGACCAAGCCACCTGAAGGATCACCTTCCTCCAAACCTATCTATCCAGACCCTAAGGTCACCTTCAAGGCCCTTCTCAGGGCATCTGCACCAAGTGAAGTTTGGTGGGTAGCTACCATAGAAAGGGCCTTTTGGTGATGGTGCCCTGATTGCCTGGCGCCTACAATGTGGTCCTAAAGACTGAAGAGCTTTTTATTCTCTCAGGCATTTTAAGGGCTTTTAAAAGTTGTTTTAAGACCTTTTAAGTTCACAGTATTTAATTTTCTGCTGTGAGTATTGTTTTGCAATCACTGGCTGGTTTTTTAAAAATCATCTATTTAGTTTGTATTGCTGTGGGTTTTTAACTTATTTGATGTTTAAATTTTAGTCCTTTATGTTTTTAAATTTTGTAAACTGTCTAGAGGACTATGGTGAGGGAGTGGAATCTAAGTGTTGAAAATAAAAATATCAATAAAAAATAAAAAATGTTATTTCTCTTTCAGAAATCTAACACAGAAGACAAAGTTTGCCCTGCTGCAGAAATGTATTTTGCCCCTTCCATTTACTGTCCCCCCAGCATATTTTTCTGGGGCCACTAACGATTCAACCCCTGCACCAGATTTCGAAGGGAAGAGGAAAAATGAAAATATATTGTAATGCACTATCTGCTTTGGAAATTGAAATTTGGCCACAAAAGTATACTGGAGTACATGTTTAAGACACTCTACATTTCATGTTCAAACACAAACTCAACTCTCTTACCCATTTTTGAGAGAGCCAGGAGCAAGTGAGGCCTCTTGAATGTGATAATTTACCAGTCCTGATATTTTGTCAGTAGACACAACTTAATGACTGAACAACAAAAGCAAGGTGAGGCCTTTGGTTTTTAACCCAACCATTTGGCATTCCATTTGTTGGTATGCTGATAACATGAAACTTCTTACTGAATACTGAGATGTTGGGAAGGAAATCTGATGGACACATTTCTACATTTTAAGTTTGAACACCAGCTCAACTCCCACGCTTGGTTTCAAGGGGAAAGAGTAAAGGTGCAAAATGCATTGTAAAGTGTTATCTGCTCTGAAGGCTGATATATTGCAATCAAAGTTCATGAGCACATTTGAAGACAGGCAGTATTAGCGGTTTCAGGTCCAAACCCCCACTCAGCTTCCATGCCTGTTTATAAGAATGTTTTAAAAAACACAGAAAGATGTTCAACACAGTCGCTGAATGTTGAAATTACAAAAGTGGCATTTGGTAAGTTAATTGCATAACTTTGTTTTTCAAGTAGGCCAGGAAAGATGTAAATAACAGTATAATGCAGACTTTTGGACGGCAGGGAATAGTAGAATGGGAGGAACGAAGGTCACTGGCAGGGAGGTATCAGTAAATAAGGGCATAAAGATATAATAGGGGCAAGGCTGTAGAAAGCTTTAAAGCAAAGATAGGTGTTTTGTGCTGTACACAGACTAGGATGGGAAGTCAGCACAGGAATCTGAGAAGGGGCAACACGTGGTTTGTGCAGATTTGTTTAGAAGAGATTGAGAGCCCTCTACTGCCTTGAGCAATATCATCTAAACCCCCTGGTTCTGAGAAAGGATAAAAAGCACCCCTAAACCCTCCCACTAGGACTGGATAACAGCTCAATCCTTATCAGCCAGTGGAGGAGAGAGTAGCTGCTAATTTTTCTTACACTGTGTTCTCCCGTACATACTGTACCAGAGGCTACCAAGCTTGCACTGGTGGAACGTGTCATCTCTCTGCCATTTCACTCAGCCTTTTCCTAGTTAATGAAGGTCCAGCTCTGTGCATTTGGAGCTGCCACCTCTGTCATCAGCACATTTTCCCAAATGCAGATCATCAGTACCCAATCCTGGGTGTCTTCCCCCACCCATCCTAAGCACCAGAGGTCCAAAGTATAACAAGAAAAAGCTGAAGAGAATCAGGTTGTAGAAACCAGTGTGGGAAGGCGCCAAAGCTTGAACCAGGATTACGAGGAAGGGGCAGATTTTGTAAAGTCATATAGGGGTTAGCAATATTGAACATGGGGAGGGGTGGGAAAGGAAAGGTATTATAGATAAAGCCAAAGCTTTGCACCTTGCCGACAGGGTGAATAATTATGTTATCAATGGATGTAGAGTAACTGAGGATAGGAAGGCTTGGGAAGGAAGATGAACAGATGTTAAACATTACAATCAATACATCAAGGCTATTCAATCTGTTGCCATAAATCAAAATTGGATATATGCTAAGTCTGAGACGGCAATTAAGTAAAAATATCAGGCAGGCAGCAATGCAAGATTGGATGAATGAATGGAATTTAGGGATATATGATTTAGTATCATCAGCATATAGGAGGTACTGAAAGCCATAAGACTTGATGACATCACATAGTGACAACATGTAAAGAAAAGTAGGGGACTAGGAGTTAGACTTTGAGGAACATGCAAGACTGAAGTCTAGTTTTCACTGGAAGTGATAAACCTGTGTCTGGGTTGTACCACTTCAGACTGCAGGTAGGAAGCTAGCATGTCAGGGAGAAGCATTCAAGAGTAGCCTGCTTTCCAACATGCTCATTCTCCAAGTTCAGGGAAAGTTTTTGTACTGAGAAACATTTAATTGTGTGGAACCCACACCTGCAGTCTGAGGTGGTTCAGCCCAGACATGGCTTTGCCATCTCAGTGTGGACTAGAAATGAGGAAAAGCTTCCTACCCTGAAAATGTTAAACCAACAACTTGACAGGAGTGATCAAGGGAGGGTTTTGGTTTCTTTTTAAGAAAAAGATGAAGGCATATTTGCATATGGGAAAGGAACTGGAGAAGAGGGACAAGCCGTTGATGTGACCTACTTATGGGCTTCCAACAGGCAGGTGGTTGGCCACTGTGTGAACAAAATGCTGGACTAGATGGACTCTTGGTCTGATTGAGCAGGGCTCTTCTTACAATCTTATGTGGTAGGTCGGCAACAGGGAAGATGGCAACCAGGTTTAGGAGAGGCTGGGATCAAGAAGGTATGTGGAGTATTAAATGAACATGACACGGTGGCCATCCCCTCAGGGGATACTGTGGAGGGGGAGGAGGAAAGGATCATGGCAGTAGAGAAGGGTGGACTACGTCTTACCCCAGAAATTAAGGAGCAAACCATTTCTTGCATTGCATTTAAGCAGAAGTACCTTTAACAAACATACCTTGCCTCTAGTTCTTCCAAGCTCTGGTTCCTGATACAAGCAGTCAGGATCTGCTCCTGCTTCCCTTTTATCCAGCGAAAGAAGAAATATGTGCTGTTGTAGGCATGGGCTTTGGAGTTGCTGCACACAGGCCAAAGCACTGGAGAGCCAAAGAAAATCTGACTTCCCTATGCAGAATCCATGGGCTACCACTTCCCTTCAACACTAGGATAACTCTAAAATCAGACCGGAAGGCAAGCTTGGTTTTGCACACTGATGTAAATTCTGATGGGACTTAGAACTTAAGGAATTCCACATCATGCCAACTATACAAAGAATCCACACCAATGGAGCAGTTCTTATATTTCTTCCTTATATTTCTTGTGTACATAACACTAGGCACTTTATAACAACAAAAAGATGACTGGAGTGATGTAATAAGCGAAGTGGCTCTTCACACCTCTGATTCTCAAAATCTCTACATGCATGCATTTCAACAAGGTATAAGTCAGGCCAGTACCCCCATGTTTGGGAATTCAGGCCAAACACCTGCAAAGGGAGGGGGTGTGAAGTGATTAACCCCTTCCCCTGACTGTTATCATCTTCCTAGCCACTTTCTGCTGTGATGGAGAAACGCATGTTGGGAACCTCAGCAGGGGGAAGTGGCAGGGGGAGGAGGGAAGAGGGTTGAAGGGGAAGTGGCAGGTTGAGTCAGGGTTAAGAGCTTCCCCTCCCCCCTTATTCGCTGCAAAATGGTCCCTCGCCATGCTGGTGTGCAGCTGTTCAATAGCAACCTAGTTTCCAAACATTTGGTAGGTGGGAAAAGGATTGAGCCCTTTCTCTCAATAATTTCCTGCTCTTCTTAATCTTCCCCTTCCCATGTCCTTTGCATCCAGAAGACTCCAGGTTCAATCCTTGGCATCTCCAGTTTAAAGGGTCATGTAGCAGATGATGGGAAAGACTTGAAACCTTGGGCAGTCACCACCAATCAGAGAAGGTAACGCTGGGCTAGATCAGGAGTCTTTCAGCCCAAGGGTTAGGGTTACATTTCAGAAAAGCTTGGGGGGGATGTATTCCAGTGGTGGCCAGGGCCAAAGGGGTGTGGCCACAATACCAGCATATTTTAGCTTAAAGTTCTTACTCCCACTAACTGTTGGGTGGTATAGAAGTGTAGTAAACAAATAAATAAAAGCCTTTGGAAATGCATTTCAACCTTTTACAATGGGGGAAAAAAACTGCAGAAAAGCTGGAAAACCACAAAATGATCAGTGGTCAGGGGAAAGGGGGAATGGCCTTCTGAGGAACCTTGGAGAGCCGGATTGGGACCCCGGGCGGGCTGGATTTGCCCTCTGGGTCTAAGGTTCTGCACATCCGGGCTAGATGGACAAATAGTCTTTCCTGGTGTAAGACATTTTTTTTGCATTCCATAAAACAGCCTCTAATTGGGGGAAAGAGAACTGCTAGGCTACCACTACATGTGTTTGCGTGTAATGTACAGCTTGGCTCTGCGGTCCTCTCTAGCAGCCACCTAATGACAAATTTAACTGGAGAGAATATAACAGTTGTTTCTTCTGCCATAGGAATTTAGAATTGCATTGCTTAGCTCTACTTTATGTTTTTCCTGGTGAGAGCAGTGGGGATTTATACCTCATTTGTCGGTTTCACCTATTTGAATGGAGCTGGGTCTGTGGGCTCCAAATTTTATCTCAGATTTCTCTCTGTTGGAAGTAACAGAATTGCATCATGATCTGTTACGATCCTCATCCAATCCAATCAGGTTGGTGGGTTATCTGGAACTTTTAACAATAAGCATAGGCATGATGCTGGGGCGAAGGGGTGAGGGTATTTCCAGTTACTATTGCTCTGCATTGAACTGCATGGTGGTTTCAAGAACACTGCTGCTGGATTGATTTGTTGGTGCATGTTTGGTAGAACAGAGACCAAGCAACAGTGGAGCGACCACACCAATGGCCACCATGTCTATCGAACAGGGAAGAAAGCATGTAATCCTCAGAAAGCAGAAAAACTCTTGCCACCACGGCCCAAGTGACTCTGAGGCTCAGCCCAATGTCAAAAACACAGCTCTGCCCGTCCCTTGACTCAAAGAGCAAGGTCTTGTTGCTGGCAACTGACTAGCTATCATGGACAGATAAGATCAGTGGATCCCCTCCAGAGGAGCTGATTAGGGATCTAGCAGCGCTGCAATTAAAGTGGTAACGGTGACAGTCAATAAACAGCTATTACGTCCACTCAGTCCTTCTCCCAGCCCATCGACATCAAGTATAGCCTGAGTGCTCAACTGGTATATTCTTTCCCAGAAATCCAGGAAGCAGCAAATTATGGTTGATGCTCACGTTACATTCATTTATGAATGCAGCATGAACATTCATGTTACACTGCCATTTTTCACAGAATTATCAAGATCAATTAACAATATATCCGGGTTTATTTCAATTGGCCTCTTTATTTCAGATCCTCTAACACAAGGATTCTTAAACACTGCCCTAGTGAACCAAGAACAAAATGTTTTAGCCTGTGTAGCAAGTGCATATTAACTCAGACAAATCAGACAATTTGGCTGGCAAAACTGCATTGATTTCATTACTTGTTTTAGTCAGTAGTGTGTTATACCTTATACTAAAATATACTCCTCACTCCTGCCCCAACCATCAGGAAAAAAGAAAAGGAGCATGGCTTGTAGCTCCTCAAAAGGGGAGGCGCAGATAACCTGGGAATGGTCCATAATTCAGTGGTAGAGCACATGCTTTACATGCAGAAGGTCCCAGGTTTGATTCCCAACATCTCCAGATAGCGCTGGGATAGACCTCTGTCTGAAATCCTAGAGAGCTGCTGCCAATGAGCCAATATACAATGCTGAGTTAGATGGTCCAATAGCCTGTCTTTGTATAAGGCAGATTTCTGTGTTCTGGTTGTGGTTACTCTGCAGTCAGGCAAAGGCACTCTGCATATGTTCAGATACATGCTATTATTTAAAGGTTCAAGGCCTAGATCTGAACCTATCAAACAGTTTCTGGGGTTAAGTACTAGTAATGTGAAGATGAGCTTTCACTGGGATATAAGTAGGGAAATAGGATTTCTTCTCTGCCTCCTGGCCCAATCAAGCCACCCATCAAATCTGGATTGAGAGTGGCAAGTAAGAGAATTTTAGGTAAGAGTTCACATCTCCAATAGCATACCTCTGTGGGCAAGGGCACTTGCTCCCAGACATTGGCAAAAACACAGGAACCCATTCTAAACCTCATCTTTGCCAACTATAAGAGCTAGACATTTGCTCTTACGCGGAAGGGGGGGACACTCTCAAGGAGAATTCGATATTCTTACAAGAGGCTAGGATCACAGGCCTACTAGATCACAGACATGGAAAAAAACAAAATACCATCTAGTTTAAGTCTCAAAGCACTTCACACATTGTCTCAATAATCCTGCTCAACAGCTTTGTAACAGCCAGTATTGTTTTCTCCGTATTACAGATGGCCAGCGGGGAGGGGGGGGGGGAGCAGTTAAAAAATAGTGATTTGCCTAAGGTCACCCAGCAATCGGGTATTTCCTGCGCAACAGCACAGACTCTTAATTGCTACACAAGAGACAAAGCAAGTTACACGCACCAATCTGCAACAGAAACACACTAACGCAATCTAGACCACTGTATGCCACAAAAAATGAGCAAGGGCATTAGATCAAAGTTGCTCTGGACAGCTCAAACAAGAAGCAAAGCCACATACTATTGTAGAAAGCCAAGAAGACTCACAACCCAGGAAGATCTGTCACCAACTTGACCTGGGTGAAAATTCCATTAAGGCACACCTTGGTAGTCAGGTTGCAATTAAACCACTAAAACCTGATTTTAAGTGAGGTAGTCCAGAGGTAGAGGCAGCCTGCACAGAACTGAGGCAAGTCTCACACATCCCTTCGTTACACTCGTAAGGAAGGCAAGTTGTAGGCAACTTATGCCTGTCAGCTCCATTCCAAACAAAACAGCCCTAATACCTGAAAGAACAATGTGAGATGAAGCCAAATACAAATTTGGCCTTAGGAACTGAGTTCGGCTTGGTCCTTTTCAACATGAATACTCTCATGCTACTTCCTGCACACACACAGAGTTTTGTAATGAGTGTCGGGAAAGCCAGAATATGGATGGATGGGAACCAACTATATCAGCCTATGCATGATGTTAAATAGTTCCAGAGTTCAGAAAATAATATGCAAAGTGGTCCGCAGAACTTTTTAATCGCATGGATCTAAGACCATGTGACTGAAGCTTGCAAATGTCACTTCTGAAAGGTTAGGGAGAGTCCAGCTGCTTCTAAGGGCAGTCATGCATGCACTGACTCCAGAGTCATTTTAAGTTGCTTTTCAATAGCATAATAGCAAAGGGAGAACAGAGGATTATTTGACCCCTTAATCTGACTAGAAGTGGATTTTTGCACAATAAACTGATCCGAGGGCCTGCACTCTTTATTTATTTTATTTAATTTATTAAATTTATTAATCGCCCATCTGGCTGGTCACCCAGCCACTCTGGGCGATGTACAACGTATAATAAAACAGTTTAAAACAATACAATTCTACAATAAAAACATTTTCTAAAATACCCTAACCCACCCCAAATGGTCTTTGGGGGAGATCACTCTTTGATCTCCCCCAAAACTCAACAGTCCAGAACTTCAGCCTGCTCCATACCCCCACCCCAAATTCTGCTTGTACTCCACACAGCATCAGACTGAGAATCTGCTGTCTGTAAATTTCTTCAGTTTCACTCAGGAACCACAGACTTTCTGGGACTAGCTTCCATTTTTTAAAAAAATCAAGCATCTTAGGAATAAAGCCATCATATAAACAACATGCATCTAACCATTAACACTCAGATCCTTGTCAAAACTAAGAAATCATCAGCTACGTTACCCAAGCAAAACATGTCCATTTCCATTCCAGGTAAGAATGTTGTAGGCTATCCAACCCCATTCTGTTACCATCACTTAGTACTGTTGTAAATCCTTTTCTTGAACATTGCATATAATTGTCACAGACAATACATTTTGCATTTCATTGCCATTTGCCCCATTTCCTTCTTCTATACTCACGTATTTTGTGTGTGCGTTCACACACAAAATAGAGGCATATATATACACCTGCAAACTTGATCATGCATCTGATCAAGTGGACTCTAATCCACCAAAATTTATGCCGTTACCAACTCTTAATCTTTAAGGTGCCACAAGACTCTGTTTCTGCTGCAGCAGACTAACCCAGCTCCCCTCCTGAAAGCTGCCTCTACCCCATTCATCAAGTTCCACTGACTGTGTGCTTTCCAGAGCATGCTGCAGATGAAACCAGAGCCCAGATTCCACATTCTGGAGAAGCTTTGTCAAGATGATGTCAAGTAAGGAAAAACTCATTGTTAAAAACAGCAAATGCTGCTATGGAGATCTTTGTTTTGTTCTTTCCCCGAATTCCCCCACACACACACATTCATTCTCACACCTAGACGCAGACACTTCTCCTGCCTAATATTTCTAGCATATTATAAGCAGAAATCTGTGCATCAATAAGCATCCTTTGCATGCTCAACCTCCACGCTACAAAACCCTTCTTACCGACCGCAAGTGGCAGAGGAATGGCAGCAAGAAAAAACCCCTCCCCACCAAACAGAGGGTGGTTACAGTTGTAAGACAATAAATTAGTATGCCACAAGATTCCGGGGTTGGGGTGCTTGAAGTGTGTGTGTGTGTGGGGGGGTGCTAATTCTTGCTTGCAGTTGCTCTGGCAACCAAACACAGAATTCCCCACTCACACACAGAGCAACATGAGGAGCAGGGTGTTGAAACCTGGAAAAGACATTGAGGAAATTGCATATGGAGAAGCCGACATAAAAACGTTCCCCTCAAGAAAGGAAATACTGAAGCGGTATACACGACAACAGACAATACACGGACACACACCATTCATTTGCGCTCTGAATGAGGGCGACTCGAGAGTTTGGTCTGGGTTGTTTTCCACCCGCTTCTCTGGCACTAGGGCTGAGAAGTTCGGCTTCTCGCCCGCTGCTGCTGCGGACTGGCCCGGCTCACCCCCGCATGTGGAAGCCACAGTTTTCAATGACAGAGCGGGAGGCGGAGGGAGGAGGGGCCAGTCGAGCGACACCCCAACTCCACCCTGGACCGGGTGCCACACGCATTTGGCGCGGCTGCCCTGCCAGCGGGCCGTTAGCCCTTCCGCCTCCCGCTCGCACACGCCGCCCTTTCTCTCCCCTGCCGCTCCCCGTCGGGCTCGGGTAGCTTTCCTCAGGCAAAAGTTTAGCGCGCCGCGGGAAGAGCCCTTCAGCCGCGGCCCCTGCACCGCCAACCCCGGCGCCTGCCGAAAGACTGCAGCGCTCCGGGCAGCTTCTCTCTCGCCCGCTTCCCCGCTGCAGCTCCACACAGCCGTCCTTCGGCCAGCGCCCGCCAAACCTACTTCGCGCGAGCCGGCCCAGGCGAAGACGGCGAGGGAAAAGAGGGTGCGCCGGGACAACCTTCAGCCATCCCGCTCCCCCCTCTCCACTCTTTTTTTTACCTGCCAGAAGATCGGGAAAAATGGCGCGTTCCTGCTGCTGCTTTTCTTGCAGATGTTCGTGCAGGATGGGGAGCTTGCAGTGACTGGGCCCGGCTTGTCCCAGATGTATCTCTTCTTCCTCCCCGCCACCACCAAGGGGGGGGGGAAGGAAAACTATAACCGGCTGTCCCTGCCACGGCAGCCCTTCATAACCACAACCACCTCCTCCTTTTCCTCCTCTCCTCCATCTTTGCAGCTGGTTTTGCTCGGCCGCCGCCGCCGCCAAACACTAACAACAACATTCAGTGACGTCATTCGCCGTCACGTGACGGGCCCCTTGCTCTATAAATAGGCCCGCTCCCGCTCGGTGGGCGAGGGGGCCTGGCTTACGGAGGAGGGGACGCGCCCTGACTGGCGTTAAAGGGCCCGCCGGAAACGAGCTAGCTCAGACACACTTGAAAACGGAATGCGGAGCTTTCCCAACGTTCTCCTTGTGCTGCATCATGGGAATACCGACCGTATCTTCCAACATGTGTGGAATGAACAAAACAACAACAAAATGAGGGGCGTTCGTTTTATTCTGTGAAGTTATTTATGTAAAATATGTTTCTAGGCCACCTTTCAGAGCAGGAGTCCTCCCCCAAGGCAGCTGACGGCGATACAATTCAAGTAGTAAAAACAGCGAACGTTCATAAAAGCAACCCGCATAAAAAGCCCTTGCAACCCAGAACAGTCCGATTATTTATTTATTTATTTGATTTATGTCCTGCCTTTCCACCAGAAAAATGGCACTCAACGCGGCTAAGAAGGATAGGGCCAAGTTTAAGACAAAACACTTAATTAAAACAATCATAAAAGCAAACAGATTAAAAGAACAATTAAAAACAATAAAAGTAGTGAACACCGTTGTGAATATCGCTGGTTTCAGAATAAGGATCATTGCCTGAGACCCCTTCTTCCTCTGCATTTGTCAGAGCCAGCTCCAGGTTGGAAGGAGTCCTGAGAAAATCATTGTCCGAGACACACCCACCCATTCCTCCCATTTAAAATTTTCCACAATGCTGCAGAGCTCTGTGGGAAATTTTAATTGGTGGGCAGTTCCCAAATGCCCATCTCAGATCAGTGGTGTACACAGGCAGATCTTTGGGGCAGATGTCCAGGGCCCCACTCAGAATGAGCAAGGCAGGGTGGGGCAAAGGCAGCAGAGCTAGCTTACCACGTTTTGAAGTCAATGAAGTAATACATATTACCAGGGCCAGCTATCATTAGGTGAAGCAGCCACCTCAGGCAGCAGTTGCTGGGGGACGGCAAGTGGTGGGTGGTGAGATGTTGGAGGACAGAACTGTATGTGCTATGCAGCCTGCCCTGCACTCCCTAAATTAGCTTGCTGTCCTCAGGTATGGAAGATGCTGTCTCATCACCAGCATTGAGCTACGATTTAATTGCCAGGTTGGCTTCTGTATGTAGAACAGGAAGTGCCGTTTTTTCCTTTGCCTCAGGCAACAAAATGTCTTGGGGCAGCACTGGATATTACTGTCTTACAGGGTCCAGTATGACCATGAAGTCCACAGTCTAAATTACCTAGCTGTTGCACCATTGCCATGAAGGGCCCATAGCTGACATTCCTGTCTTTAGCCAAGAATGCCAGATTCTGACACCAGCCCAGACATTATTACAAGTTCCTGAAGGTTTTACCCTGCCTGCTGTGTGTTCCTGTACTCTGGTATAACATTAACTCCAGTGACTTAGAAGTCCAGATAGTGTTTAGGTTTTTCTACTCTGTTTTTATCTAAAAGAACCATTGTTCTTCAATGACCTTACTCAAGTCATTGTAGCAAGTTGTGACAGCAACATGCAAGCAGGGCCATGCTGAGTAGCATTGCCCCTGCAATCACATGTGCTGAGTAGAGCCTCCCCCTGATGTCCAAAGGTACACAGCTTGAACGTCTGCAGAGAAGGGGCCTTCATACACACAGCTGTACCCATGAAGGTTTCCATACAACAGGGTTCCAGGTCACATGAAAGCCTCCACACATACACCTGTGCATATGAAGCCTCCTTCTCTGCAGACATTTGCACTGTATGGGTGGACACCAGGGAGAGGGTCTATCAGCACATGTGATGGTGGGGGTGGAGCTACCCAGAATGGCCCCACTTACATGTTGCTGTAATCACTTTCTGTAATGACAAAACAGGGCTAATATGTTATCAACAATTCAACATATACCCATCAGCCACAGCGTGTCAAATGGAAGGCACTATAGTGCCTCATTGTTCATGTACATACATTTATATGCATGTGCACTAGAGATAAGACGTATCTCTAGAGACAAGACACCCCCAACTCAAGAGATTCAAATCTGAAAAGCTCTAAGGAGGGAGCTGAACCCTGAAGAATGCCAACTTTAGCATCTCACCCTAACGTAATTTAAACAAGGTGCTGCTGGAGCAAGAAGTGAAGACAGTGATATGTCAGGAACAGGTACAAGAAAATAGGGATAGCTGGAACACATGGGATACCTGCAGTTCTATGGTGTATGAATACAAAACAGGGGAAAGCCCAGAGTTGCGGAAGCTATTATTAATTCAACACCATTCGTGTACTTAGAGAGTTATATAGCTAAGCTTGAACAGCCCCTTCCTTCAAGGAGCTTGCAGGCTAAAACAAGGAAAACAAAGGAGGATGGAAAGGAAAAACTACGGTATGGAGGAAAAAATTGTGCGCATCTCTGTGGATTCAACATCAACAGGAGGTGGTAAACTGGTAGGAATGGTCTACCAGCTTCTCATGTATAACATTTTACAGCCCACAAACCAGTTTAAAAAAAATGTGGAAGGGGGCAAAATACTTGAAGGCTGCAACTCTACTTCTTTCAGTAGGACTTGACCCAAGCGGGACACTTCTGAGTAAAAATGCATAGGATGAGATGATAAAGCAACCTGAGCCAGAAGATTATCTAAATTTCCAAAAACAACTACAAAGCCAATCAAGACATCCTTGCAAACCATAATCTTTAGAATATACTGCACTCCAAGTACACCAGTAAAGATATTTACTGGTCAAAGAGCTACCAGAGATGCAATCAAGATAAATAAATATCATGATCATTTAATACATATTCTGTCCAAACGTTAGATCCCTGTTTTCAGGCATGAATTTTGCAAGTAAAATACAACACACAACTGTGTTAATATTATTCCAAAGCCAGCAGTTTTCAGCACAGGGATGTGGATAGAACTATATAGGTGCATTTTACAACCACATAAGTGGGTGGGGGAGAAGATTCTTTAACTAAAGGGAAAACTAAATACAAGTGGTGGACACTAACCAACTAGGCCATTGTAAGACAAGACACAAATGAGCTGATTAAAGTGCTGCACTCAATATGCCAACAAATTTGGAACATTCAGCAGTGGCCACAAGACTGGAAAAGGTCAGTTTACATTTCAATTCCAAAGAAGGGCAATGCCAAAGAGTGTTCAAACTACCGTAGAATTACGCTCATTTCACATGCCAGCAAGGTGATGCTCAAAATCCTACAAGCTAGGCTTCAGCAGTATGTGAACCGAGAATTACCGGAAGTACAAGCTGGGTTCCGAAGAGGCAGAGGAACTAGAGATCAAATCGCCAACATTCTCTGGATCATGGAGTAAGCAAGAGAATTCCAGAAAAACGTCTATTTCTACTTCATTGACTATGCTAAAGCCTTTGATTGTGTGGATCACAACAAACTCTGGCAAATTCTTAAAGAGATGGGAATACCAGACCACCTTACCTGTCTCCTGAGAAACCTGTACGAGGGTCAAGAAGCAACAGTAAGAACCAGACATGGAACAACTGATTGGTTCAAAATTGGGAAAGGAGTACGACAAGGCTGCATATTGTCACCCTGCTTATTTAACTTATATGCAGAGTACATCATGAGAAACGCCTGGTTGGATGAATCACAGGTCAGAATTAAGATTGCTGGGAGAATTATCAACAACCTCCGATATGCAGACGATACCACCCTAATGGCAGAAAGTGAAGAGGATCTAAAGAGCCTCTTGTTGAGGGTGAAAGAGGAGAGTGCAAAAGCTGGTTTGAAACTCAACATTAAAAAAATGAAGATCATGGCATCTGGCCCCATCACTTCCTGGCATATAGAAGGGGAAGAAATGGAAGCAGTGACAGATTTTACTTTCTTGGGCTCCAAGATCACCGCAGATGGTTACTGTAGCCATGAAATTAAAAGACGTTTGCTCCTTGGGAGGAAAGCTATGGCAAACCTAGACAGCATAGTAAGAAGCAGAAACATCACCTTGCTGACAAAGGTCCATCTAGTCAAAGCTATGGTTTTCCCAGTAGTAATGTATGGCTGTGAGAGCTGGACTATAAGGAAGGCTGAGCACCGAAGAATTGATGCTTTCGAACTGTGGTGCTGGAGAAGACTCTTACGAGTCCCCTGGACTACAAGGAGGTCAAATCAGTCAATCCTAAAGGAAATCAACCCTGACTGCTCATTGGAAGGACAGATACTGAAACTGAAGCTCAAATATCTTGGCCACCTAATGCAAAGAGAAAACTCCCTGGAAAAGACCCTGATGCTGGGAAAGACTGAAGGCAAAAGGAGAAGGGGACGGCAGAGGATGAGATGGCTAGATAGCATCACCGATGCAATGAATATGAACTTGAGCACGCTCCGGGAGAAAGCGGAGGACAGGAAGGCCTGGCGTGCGATGGTCCATGGGGTCACGAAGAGTCGGACACGACTTAACGACTGAACGACTGAACAACAACAACAAGACACTTACATGCCTAATACACAATGATGTCTAAAGAATAGAAAGATCACAAAACTACAGATCACTGTAGAACTACAAATGTTTACTGACTGCGCCTGGAAGAAGGACAATGTACAGAAGTAGTGCAAGGTGAACTGTGAACTGTATCAAGGCTTACAAAAGGAAAATATAAGCACATCACTTTCAAAAGATGTGTAGAAGAGAGACACCAACCTTCTCATGTTTGTCTTGTTCTGTTTAGGAAAACAAGGAAAATATAGGAGAAAAAAACGTAAATAAACATTTACATTTAAAGGTCTCCTGCTTCCAAATACACAGGTATGAACCTAATTCTGTCCTGTTGTTGTCTCTTCCATGCATATTGCAGGGAACCTCAGCCATCCAAGCACAAGTGCACCATTCACAACTGACAGTTGCCTTGTGTGTATTTTGCCAATTAAATATGCTCTTTTTGTACCCAAATTCAGTGTCAACTGGCCTCGTGGAGATTCAAAACTTGGGATTCTCACAACCATAAGGCCAACACTCCAGTGGTCAATGCACCCTTCTTGCTCTCTTACGTAAGAAGAGGGCTTAGTTTGAGCGGATCCTGCCTTCAATATCTGAATGCATGAAGGCAGAATAAAGATAAAAGAACAAACGAGGAACAAGTGAAACAGGCAAGGAATACCTTTTTTTAATTGACACCATGGTTTCCATTTATCTCCTATGTGGAAGTCCTACAAGTTTCTGATCACATTCCAATCAAATATACAGTAGATCCATTTTTTTTCTGTCAGTCAGATACTCATCCAAACTCGCTCAAGAGATAGTGAGCTTCTCCTTAGGCTCTTTTACGTTACTTGCCCCACAAACTTACCCATGATATACTAAGGACTGTAATCAGGGAGTTTCCTTTTTCCCTTTCTAAATGATCTTGCTGTATTATGTGTCTTCTTCCTTTTTCTTGCCTGTATTTTTAACTTTATCTCAAAATAAAATTCCATGCAAAATAAAATAAAATGAAGGAAAGAATGTACAAGTATGTACAAAGTTCATCCAGTCACCACTGAGCAACAGCAGCTGATCACATCCACTGTCTTTCATATATGGCTTTGCAGGGTGTTTTAAAACCCAGCACTTCATTCATCACTTTCCGATAATGTAATTCTGCATCTGCACATGCAGAAGAATGAGGTGGTAGAATGGACTGCACTGCTTCAGAAGGGGGTGTGCATGTCATGCTTTAAAATGTTTAAACTGTTGTAAAATGTAAAATAAAAAATGTACTAAAATTAATCTTGATTTTAAAATATTAAAAAATAAAGCATTAAAATTCTCTGAAAATAAAAATAATTTGCACACTAGGAAACGGGTTGGGCTAGAACCTTCCTTCCTGACATGTTAGCGTTTTATTTGCAAAGAGTTTATTATGCCCCATTAAAAATATGAACCCACCACCACCACATGGAACCTGAAGTGGCATAATCCATTCTACCACCTGATTCTGCTGCATGTGCAGACTGGGCCTAGAAGTTGGGAGGGAGAAGGTGTGCCATGGCTGTTTCCTTCTACCTGAAGAACGTTTTGCATTTTCCTATCAGGCTCCATGGGGTGGGGGTGAGGGTAGAGATGGAGAGTGGACTTTAATAGCATGGAGATGACTGGTGTGCTACTGACCAAGATCAGCTTGTCACATGGAGGTAGCTACCACATGGCAGCAGTTTTCAGTGGCAGCACCAGAAAAATGTGGAGGGGGTGGGGAGAAATAAAGCATTTATGGGGAGCAAGCTTGCCTTCCCTTTTGGTGCCACCTATGGCTCTTTCATCTACTATCATATTTGTATTTTATGGACATCAAGGATGTCTCAACCCCCTCTCCAGAAGCCTGGGAATGTAGATAACACATCTAGGGGAAGTGTCCAATGGTATTCCTACACAGAGTAGACTCACTGAAGTGAATGGGCCTAGCCTGGGTAGGACTACCACTGGATACTGCCCTAGGTGCCCTGAAAGGTAATTCTTCCTCATTTACAATAGGACATAGACTGGATGTTAAGGAGGAGCATGTGTTTATTTGGAAGTAAACAGTGAGGAACAAGAAAAGTGGGAAGGACGTTATCCGTGAGCTCACCACTCACCAGGTAACCATCTTATGTACCCACATGACTAGATTGCAGCCACATCTTTCAAAGTATCACATATCAATTCAAGCAACTTACAATGCAGCAGACGTCCTTGGAAGGTTCTTTTCTTACCACCAGGTGGCAAAGTCCAGCAGAAATCCTGTGTCCTTTTTTTCACCCAACTCACCTTTGATTTAATATAATAAAGCACTGCAAAACTAAGGAGTGAAAAAAGCCAAGGAGAGCTGATAAACAGTGGGTGCAGTGCTATTCTCTACAGAAGACGTTCCTAGTCAAATTCTTCCAAGGCTCTGAATTTGGGGGAAGAATCACTATGGTTCTCTAGGGCAGGAGTGGGCAACTCACAAGGAGTGGAAAACCCACAAATTCTCTGCCCAGGTGGTAAGGGGATGCTCCCCTACCTGCCTTATCATTCATTCATTTGACATGTATCCCACTTTTTGACTAGAGTCCTCAAAATGGCTTACAATATTTATAAAACACAACGGATACAAGAACCACACAGTTAAAAAAAAGTACAAAAAAATGAACACAACCAGCTCCAATTGAGCAGGAGTCAGCATCTGGTGTCTCTTCCCACAGGGCAGTTGATGTCTGTTAGTCCTGCATGGGGGCAGTCTAACTGGAGATGTACCACATGTTCTCTTTGCCTGCACCTGTCTCCCTCACTCCCTAACAGGGAGAAAAGAGCCTACAGCAGGGATAGGGAACCTCTGGCCCTCCAGATGTTATTGGACTACAACTCCCATCATCCCTGTCCATTGACCATGCTGGCTGGGGTTCATGGAATGTTAAGTCCAACAACATATGGAGGGCCACCGTTCCCCAGCCAGGGGCTAGAGAAGAAAGGCCAGGCTGGTAGAGGCCTCAGAGGAGCTTGCTTCTATCTCAGAGAGGATAGGGTGAGGGTCCCCAGCTTGGAGGCAGCATGGCTAACATGGACTTGAGAGCTGAAAGGACACACTGCTACACACAATGAAAAATATATCCAAGAGGTCCCTAGCTGTAGCACAGGGGTGCAGAACCACAGGTCCAGGGGCCAAAACTGGCCCACCCAGCGTTCCCCAAATGGCCCTTTCCCCTATCCCACAATCATTTGGGGGGTTCCTGCCTTTTGTGCAGCTTTCTCCCTCATTCTAAAAGGCTGAAATGCCTCTCCTAAGGCTTAGTTACTGGCAGGAAGAGCTTTAAGCTACAATATGCCAGTATTTTTGGCATTTTGGTCTCACCCCTTTGCCTTTGGCCCTGCCCATTACTGGAATGTGGTCCCTGAGAACTTATCCGAAACTGAATTTGGCCCTCTGGCTGAAAAAGGTTCTGCACCTCTGATGTAGTAAGCCAGTAGAAAATGACAATTTTAAAGCCATTCATCACCTATCATTAGGACAAGTGACAAGGGTAAATTTGGCAGAGTGCTATTCAAGCGCTCACCTGCCAGCATATCCCTAGTTCAAACCTGTTTTAAAGTCCCTCACCCCTGCATTACCTTGCAGTGCTCCTGTCCTTCTGAGGAGTTGGTGGACATTAGCTGCCCTGCACATGGCAGCCACTACTTCCCCATGCTACAGAAGTACCTTGCGCGTTGCCGTCTGTCATTTGCTGTGAACAGAAGCTGCCTTGCTTTTTTCCTCTTTTGCGTGAATCCACAGACCTCACCCATGAAGGCGAGTTAAGCGGCAAATGGGTCACCTGCACGTGCACTTCTCCTTAGGAAGAGACTAGGGTTCCTGATCTGGGCTATGAAAAGTAGTGATGAAGACCACCCCATGCCATGTGCAGAGTACACTGCTCCCACCACTAAGCAGCCGCAAATATTCTACACAGAGTGAGTGTGTGCACATGCGCAGCACTTTCCACATACAGCTTCTAGGCAGGATTCCAGTGCTCCAAGTTCAGGGCTGAAGGGGAAAAGAACATTACCGGGGAAGGGCTTTCAGGCTGTGTGACTTCCACAGTAATCCCCAGTACCTTTCATTCCAGAAATTTGTTCGACTATTTAAGTACTAGTCCACGTTCACTCCATAGTGTTCTCCTAATACAAAAACAGCACCATTGCAGTCAACCCTTCTCTTTTCCAGGGCCTTTGCAAAAGAAACCCAAAGAAGTCGAAGTGACTACCCCCTGCAACAAGGCTCTCCTCCCCTTTCTGTATTGCTTCGTTTTCTCCCACTCTTCCTCCAAGGAGTTCAGGGCAGCATAGATGGCCCTCCTTCCCCCTCCATTTTATCCTTACAACAATGCTGAGAGATAGGTTAGGCTGAGAGAGTGACTGGTCCAAAGGTCACCCAATGAGGTTCATGTCTGAGTAGAGATTTAAAACCAGGTCGTCGTCCCCCAAGTCCTAGTCAGACACTCTAGCCACTACATCACACTGTCATCTAATTTCCTAGTTTCATTGAGGCAGAATTCACTCTGGCAAAACCCATGACCTCCCTTCCCAACTTTAATTAAGGGAAAGGGTGTCTTAATATCATCCTTCCCTACCTACTTACATTCCTCTTTACCTTCTAAATATGCACATGGCTTGTTACAGGAGGCACAACCTTCTGAAACACTATATTTCTAGTAAGCCCCACCCCGATGCTACTTTAGCACTACAGGAAAGGATAATTGCCTGACATGATTCACCCCTGCTCTCCAACAACTGTCCTCTTTGCTATACAAGATTCTTCTTTATAGAGAAAGCACAATCCATGAATTAACTCTGGAATGAAACTGAAGTACATATCCAGTAATAAAGGAAATGAAGCAAAAAAAAAAAAATCAAAATGAGTTCAACTGTGTTAAAACTTATATATTTTCTTTCTTAGGATGTACTTATAAATGGTTCTCTTACAAAGCCTAACTTCCATTGCCCTAATTTTTATGAGAGTTTAATAATATCTCCCACCCCACCCCAGATTAAAAGAATATGTAGCAAACCCTTTAAAAGAAGACCTCTGTGAAACAATACTTTATTCAATTTTACTTTCTACATCTAGTGACAAAATAGTTTGAATCCCACATAGGATTGCCATTTCTGCTGTAAAGTACCATAAATGATAGTTATATAAAAATTACTAAATTCAAATGTCATTTCAGGTTGCAAGTATTTGCATTCAGAAAGAACCTGTGCATTTGCATGCTCTGACAAACAGGTTTTTAGCACATGCCATTTTAAAGAGCAGCTTAATGTTATTGCATCAGAGATATCTGCAGATAAAAGCATCATCAAGAAAAAACATTAAGAAAGGAATTTAACCCTCAAGTTTCTTTTCATTAAACCCACTGCAGAAAGTGTCCATTATACACAAATGATCAAATGCCATCTAGATGAGCATTTATAAAATGCAGCAATTCCAAAAGACTGCAAAGCGGGAGAAGTTCCGGTTCCCAGTTTCCCCAGCACACGCAAACTCCTTAGTAAATAACTTTAAACAGATAGAAAAAGATACACTCCTCTAAAAATTCTTCTACCTTGCTGGGGGAATAATTCCACAGTTATTTTAGACTCTAGCTCCTTGTCAACTGTTACATAGTAAGCAGCCACAGAAACATATAAAAAAAGAGAGGAAGATGACACAATTAAGGGAATACACTGAAATTTAGAAAAAGCTGCTAAAAACACATAGGCATCTGTTTGAAGAAGAAAAGAAACCCAACGTATGCACCCACCCAGAACCAGCAAACACCATCTACATGGGGAAAGGAGTACAGCAAACCTATGTGCATAAACCAGGTACACACAAGCCAGCTGTGTGGGGAATAATAAGGTGACTTTCAGCAATGGAGGAGGAACTACATGTCTGATCCCACAGAGATCTTCATGCAGCAGCCTGCACACAGATGTGCTGAAAATTCTATGTCAGGGCAACCTAACAGATAGTGTTTACACTGTTTTAAACTAGCAGTATTACTTTAAAAAAAATCCATCAGCAGGCAAACTCATTTACATCTGCCAGGTGCTTGCTTATACATCAGCATCCACATGTTTGCAGGTTCAGATCCTGTGAAGATTTAACAGAAACACTTATCTGCACGCAGGCTTACTATAGCCTTTGCAATTAGTAGCCCATAGGTTGATTTCCAGTCCGTTTGCCCCAACTACATCCAGCAGCCTCTTGTCCCAGAATAATTCTGGACTAAGTGGCTTGAAAAACTCTGTATGTTTTTAAATAACACTGGTTTAGCACCCTTCTGTTGCAAGAACTGTGAATGAAACTTCCCACCCCACAAACTTCAAGTAATTTAAAACCTAAACTATCCATAGCATATGTATTTTGTGTTTAATTGTTTGATGTCTAACTATGTTGGTTGCATCAATCGTGAAAGGAGGGATATTTCTATTGTGACGGTTTGGTGGTGGCGGTGATTTAAATTTTTTGGCCAATATAATTCTTTATTTTGTCCACATCCCCCAAATAGAATCAAAGTGCTTATGCATTGCTGGCACATTCTAAGAAGGTATATAATTTTAAAAAATCAGAAGTCAAAAGGTGCCAAGGCGTATTGCAAATTTCTACAATACTAACCAAAGCAAGCAGGGGGGAAGAAACCTGATCCAACAACATGGAAGACAATTGCAAAGCTCTCTATATACATATCTGCATGTTACATAAAAACAGAACAGTGGATGCAACCCCGAAAATATTTATTAGCAGTTCCGCTGACCAAAGGGGAACTGGCCTAAGCAGTTTCAGGATTGCAACCCACCTGTTGGGAGTGCCAATGCAAAGAATCTCTCTCTTGTTGCTGGCTGAAGTGTAACTTTGGTGTTGATGGGATCATTTTTTGAAGCAATCCAATGCATACATGTATGTGAAAAAGTTACATCAGAATTGATTAACCTTGTAACCTTCCCAGGAACAACCTTGTGATTAAACCAAGATTTCCTTGGTGTTCTAACAACGTTACCACATGCACACATGCACAGAAACACTTCAAACGTAATCCCATGAGCAACAAAGGTTCGTGTCAAAAGTAGTTATTAATGGGCAATGATTAAGGTCAGGAATATAATTAGCTCATTGTAGGCAGCAAATCGCAATTCTATGGTTGGCACCAAGGAAGATTTCTTGCAACTTGGTTTTTCACATGGCTTTCACTTTGATTTGTTTCATTTTCATTTGCTTCTTCTCAAGTTTTTTCTGTTCACGCCTCAAAGCAGCCTCCTGTTGGAAAGAGAACAAGTTGTGGGTGATTATCCGAAGCTGTGTTTGTTTACAGGGCAAAAACAAAGACACCAAGGAAATTAAGCTAGCTGCACAGACTAATGGCTCCTCCAGATAATCATCTTGTTGTGCAACAAATATGCAATTGTTACTTTGTTGTTGTGGTTGATCCAAACATCTCTCCCTCTGCTACTACTCTCACTGCAGGGAAAAATTGCATAGTTGCCTAGGGAATTTGTTTTTGTAGACAGAAAGGAATTCAGCATTGGATTAGATCCCACTTCCTTGGACCAGGAAAGCAGGACTAAAGCATGACTTCCTAAGGAAGTGGGACTTCCCACAGAATCCCCAGGTTGGCTGAAAACTATCAAATAGGACTATCTTGTAACTAGTAAAACACTGCAACAACCAATCAGAGAATATGACATGGTAATCCATGTGACAGCTGAACTTGTAGGAGTGCCAGTCGCAAAAAACCTTTAACAAAAAAACAAACTGAGAATTGAATTCTCTTGACCTTGGAAGGGGTTTGGCAAAATATCCTCCTGTCTACAAAAAAAAACATACCATTTAAGGATTTCCTTTCCTCTCTTCACAGACACAGGGGTATATAGCATTGGCAGTACATCGTGTGGAGAGAGCCCAAATACCCTGGAAGTTACTGATTCCTGCTGCTGGAGGTCTCTGCAGAATGGTTTGCCCAAAGGCAGCCTTGGCCAAGGCAAAAGTTTCTGCCTTATAATGTCTTGTGTGGATGCACTATCTGAGGCCCAGGTGTCTGCTCTAGAGATCTGCTCTAAGTGGACTCTCCCCACAGAAGACAAGTAAAGCTGCTGTACTCCTAATGGGATGGGCGAAGATCCCATCTGGCATTGCTCGGTTTGGCAAGCAATATGCCAAAGTGATGGAGTAACCAAGAAAGGACAAAAAGGAAGACGTAAGAGTCTGTGTTGGCATATAGGTTCGGGACAAAACTTTGAGGCCATGCTAGACAATAAGAATATGCCACTCTGTCTTCTTGGGGTTGGAAGGCCATGGGCAAAAAATAAGGAGGCAATACCAGCAGTTGAGCTCTCTGGAAGCCGAAATTGATCTTGTCTGGCCACTGCATAACCCCATTGTTCTGAAAAATACAGAGCTCCATCTCTACTGAGAGGGCTCCCAGCTCTAATATGGAGCATGCAGAAATTACCACCACCAGAAAGAGTATCTTGAGTGACAGAACCTTAGGCACACAACACTTAGGGGCTAGAATGTGGAGTTACCTGCAGAACGCTGAGATTCCAGGTAGGGACCTGATGGGCCAGTGGAGAAGAAAAGAGCAAAGTAGCTTTGAAAAACATCTAGATCAGAGGATGCAGTGAGTTCAAGTGACTACCTGAACTCTCAGAAGTGCCTGAAAGAGCCTACAGCTTCCCTTTTTGGGTATTGGGGGCAGAGACCTGCATTTTGGAGTAAAAACAGGATGTCCACAAACTGAATGTAAAAAGTAGGATTTATCCTAGGTAAGGAATCCACATATTATTGTAGGCTCAGCTAGTAGATGCCTTGGCATGGTCAGGACAGTGGAAACTATGGAGGTGGCACCTAACACTAATAAGGGGCAGACATTCAACCCTGCAGGCAGGCAGTTTCAGGTGGTGCGGGAGATGACCCTAACAAAACAGATCTTGATCTGTAGATAGCATCCATGGTGCCTTGACTGCAAGTACTAGCAGACTGGAAAACCAAAGAGGTATAGACCACCTGGGAGTGATCAAATATAATGCCTGCTTCCAGATCTCTGGCTGTACTTGTAAGCAAGGGAAACAGCAGAAAGGTCTGCAGGAGACAATGGGAACTGTAGTGTTTTAATCAGAAGTGACCTACTTTCCAAGTATCAGCTTCTGAAATGCATTTGTGTCCAAGGAAGGAAGATAAATTGGGGGATACAGAAAGAAATCCCACCTCCTTGGAAAGTCAATCTTAACTCTGCCTTCTCTAACCAAGTGCTGAATGCCCTCCTATCCCCAAGGGGATAACCTTATCTTATCAACACTCAAACTACAATAAGCTGTTGCTTAGAAATTTTATTAATATGTATCCAGCCTTTCTACTAAACATATAGTCCTCAAGGTGGCAAAAAGCAGCTTTCCACCAACTTCTGTATCTATTGCAGCACTGTGGTTGTACAAGTGTCATGAGCACCCATTGGCTAGTGCCTCTACCATCCATGAGAATAAGAATATCCTTCTCTTCAATGCCCGTCTTAATTTCAGGATTTTAAAAGGCTTTTAAAATCAATTCCCTTTCTCAATATTTCACAGAATGAGTGTTCCATATTTTAGTACAATACAGGAGTGGTAGCACTCAGGCTGACTCATTTTTAAAAACAAAAACAAAATCCTAGCAAATACCAACCCTCCCAAGACCAGCAAGGTTATACCTTCCATTCCATTGCCGAGAGGCAGTTCATCATGTTACTAGTGCTGGACTATCATTGTTTCAGATCTAGGAATGATTCTTTTTAAATGTTGCCTGAATGGCCCCAAGTCAAGACTTTAGAAGTGACAGAACTAGTGATACAATGGCAAAAGCATTTGGATCTGCTATGAATCTCATTGGATGGCCTTGGACAAGTCATCCTTTCTCAGCCTAACCTACCTAACATGGCTATTGTGAAGCTGAGTAGTAACTCCACTTGGAGAGCTTCGGAAGACAGCTGGGACACAAACGCAATAAATAAAGCATGTACATTTGCACTTGTCCTCCCCAAGCCAAGATAATTCGAGATTCCAAGAATGTTTTCATTCATCTCACAGTTGGTTCTCATATGCCAGTCGCCAACACGGGGGGAAACTGTTCGTACAAGTGGTCTACTCATGTGAACACCATAACAGGGAACATTATGAACTCATACAAAACCACAGGTACTCTTCCATGAAAGAGTTGTGATCACAAATGAGTTTATGGCTCCCATTTTGTGTAGTGTGTGCATGTTCTGCCTGTGGCTATTTGTGTATGTTTTGTAGGAGAGAGTATTACCTTGTGTATGTATGTTCTTTTGGGTTGGGGGCTTTTGCTGAGCATCTCCAGTTTTCCTTTTGCAAAATGGGTATTCGTTATGCTTCATGGGGGCAAATATGTAGTTCGGCATTTTTTGCCTAGTACTTTGTTTCTTGGACAAGAAACTACTCAGGCTCCCATGGCAGCCATTTAGTAGTGATGCGCATGGCAGTTTCTCAAACTTTAGAATGTACCCACAGGCCCAAAAAGGTTGGGGATCCCTGCCCTAGTACAATGGGCTCATTTCAAAAGGTTACTTTACCTCCAGACGGCGCTGCTTCTCTGGATCTTCCTCATTCATGATCCTCTCTTTCTCTGCCCGTTTCTTCTCTTCCCGGCGGGACTGAGCGGCCTCTTGTCTTTGCACATGAGTCAATTTCAGAAAATTCTCTTCTACCCGTGCCCTATTCTTATCTGCTTTTTGTTTGCCCTTTGTCCCAGGGCAAGGAGAGATGCAAGGAAGTCAGAGTTAATATGGGTAAATGTTTCGTTCATCAGGCAGTGCTGCAATGAGCTAAACACGGAGATAAAATCTTTGAATATCACGTGTGGCAAAACTTGGCCCTGAACTGGTCCCAAACTGGCTAGATTGCTGTAATGCACCAGTCATGCTCATGTGAGCTGCCCTGGATGACTTTGAAAATGTCAGCAGGTTTATGCACAGTGGCTCCCCTCCACCTAACAAAATTAAGAGGCTCACAGGTCATGAGTACCATACACCCATTCCAAGCACTGGAACTGGTTTTCTGTGGTATTCCAGGCACACATCATACTGCTCGTTTAACTTCTAAAAAGACTGCAATCTCTCTTGCCTCCCTGCCTACATTATGTATTGTCACAAATAATGCTAGTTACCCAAGAGCACTCCCTTGGATATGCCACAGTTTATGTGGAGCAGGCAGGATGGTGTCTGTGATAAAAGGGGAGAGAGTAAAGAATTGCTGTGGATTTTTAGAACCGCCCTTTCATAAGAGGCACCTTGATTAACCCATCACTTACTTCCCTATTCAGACGGAACTTCTTGGCTTTGTCAACGGAGTAAATAACCATGTTCATCAGAGGCAGCAGAGCTTCCATGTCTTTTGGGGAGGTGTTGCCTGATCCAGGCACTATAAAGCAAATGATACTTTCCTCAGATTAAGCGACATGAAGGCTGAAATTCTAAAGCTACTAAGGCTCACTGAACTCAACAGGACTTAGACCTGTATAGGCTTGTGCTGTTAAAGAACATTAAGTATAGCCGAATGAAATCTTTCTGCAATGCTCAACTTTTGGGACAGAAGTTTTAATTGGCATTTGATAGTAAACCCGTCACCTGATTAAGGAAATCTTTAAGTTGAACATATGAATGTTAACCAATGAACTGATAAAATTTCTATATAAGAAAAAAAGCACAAACTTGTTTTTTTTTTTAAATGGTACACATGCATGTTGTTGCACGCACTGTATCAGAAAGGCATTCCCTCCTCTGGGAGAGAGAAGGGAGGTTGCCTCTTTAAAAATGTGCTTAACATCACAGCTTTTTATAAGTCCTTATATATACTTAAAAATCTGTTACCTGATTAATCGGGAATCCTTTAAATCAATTAAAAACTTTTGATTAATCTAACCAATTAATAAAGCATTGCAGCTCTAAATAATAACAAGACACAAACTCACCAGGAGCTAACAAAGAGCAGATAAGAACATCACAGTTCATGCAATGGTTCTTTAAGACCAGGTTTGCATGTAATGACAAACCATAGTTTAATTACCCATGGTTTGTTGACTCATAGGTTGTTGTTATGTGCGAACCCAGAACTACAGACTAACTATGGGTTGTTAACCATGAACAACCTATAAAGAGAACTCATGGTTTGTTGTTGGGTTGTGAACTGTGGGTTGTTTAAACCATGAGTTATTGCTATGTGTGAACCCAGAACCGTGGCTTGTTCATGGGTTGTTTCTCCAGGCTACAGAGGTGGCAGGCAAGAGTGGTAAAAAAACCCAGCTGCTTTACATGCCAGTACTACAGTGCCATAATAGCATGTGGGATAGAGGAAGGGAGTGGGCGAAAGGGGTGGGAACCTAACAACCCAGAAATTGAAAAAACAACCCACAGTTTGCTCGATTGTCTGGCAGCCAAATCATGGGCTAACTCTGGATTAGGCAATAATCCATGGGTTAATTAAACAATGAGCTGTCATTATGCGTGAACCAGGTCATGGTTTATTGTTGGTTTGTGAATGGTGGGTTATTTAAACTATGATTTGTCATTATGTGCGAACCCAGAATTGTGGGTTGTTTCATCAGGCTACACAGGCAGCAGGCAAGAGAGGTTAAAAAAAAACCCAGCCTCTTTATATGCTGTGAAGGCTTGAGGCCTACAAAGGCAAGAAAAGGTAAAAAGATCAGGCCTAGAGGCCTGAGTCTTTCTGCTGGGAAGGGTTTTCCCTGAGAGGAGTAGTTTCATTTCTTCGATTAAATTTCAGATTCATTTCCCCAGTTAAGTTTAATTTCTTCAGGTTTAAAGCAGTAGTTTCGGTTTTGAGGGAGGAGGCTGTATAAAGAAAGCGAGAGAGCCAGTAAGACCAGAGTTGGGGAGACCAGAGCCTGAAGATGGAGCACAAAGAAGCAGCCTGAAGAAGTCTAAGTACAGCTAGGGTAAAGGAACTTGCATTTTGCAACTTTTATTTTCTCTTAAGGCCTTTTGTATCACTCAGCTCTACTCTGTAAATACCTTTAGTTGTAATTTGTTTGCTTTAATTTACCAGTAAACTGTTGTGGTTAAACCCTGTGTCTAGAGTGCCAATCACCCCATGTCTACAACATAAACCCCATGTTATTGGAAAGGGGAAGGTAAAAGAAGGAAGGTGGGATTCTTAAGGAGGCAAGAGATCCTTAAAGAGTTGCTCAGCAGGTCCAGGTCATAAGGGGAACCCTGACACAGGCCAATCCACATTGTCACAGAGGCAGTTGGGATACAGGGAGGGAGCGGGCAAAGGAGGGAAAGAAAAACCTCAGGGACTAAGAAAACAAACCATGGGTTGTTCAATTGTCTGCCAGATAAACCCTGAGTATGGCAACAAACCATGATCTGAATAAACCATAGGTTAGCGTTATGTGAGAACCAGGCCTAAGTGACCATATCTGCATGGAAGAATTTGGTGGGTGACTTTTTAAAAAAACTATTTCTGTGTGTGTGTGTGTGTGTGTGTGTGTAGAAAAAACACACACAGAAGAGAAAACATAAAAAGATATATGAGTGCATTAAGCACACTGATAAAGATAATAAATAAACCATATCTTAACAACTACATTCACAACACTGGCAACATTCATAATACTGACAACATTTCCCAACTCCTATTTCCCTGGAAGATTTGTTTGCTGTTCCAAAATACTGACCTGGTTCACATGTAACAGTGACAAATCATAACTTAATGAACCCAGGATTTGCCACGATTTGCCATGGCACATGCTGGGTGCATTCCACTGCCATTTTGAATATTCAACCCCTGATCAGGGGTTGCTATGTGACATCCAAACTTGGACACTATAGGTTAATCATGGGTTAAACACCCACAGTTAACTTAACTACTAATTGTAGGATAAAACGAGGTTGTTTAACACATGATTAACCTATAGTGTCCAGGTTTGGACTTCACATAGAAACCCCTGATTGGGGGTTGAATATTAAAAAAAGGCTGTGGAATGCACCCAGCATGTGCCATGGCAAATCGTGGGTAAACTGACAGAATCATTGCATCATTGTGACTTGCCTGTACTTTGAATTACTGATAGTTTCACCATAATCTTTACACACATGATTTTCCTGCACCATTCAATGATGATGGCAACTTTGGATTTTTCCAATATTTAGCAATTAACATTCACACCCCTACTGAAAGGTTCCCTAAGATGCTGGATGCTTTCAGATCGAGAGCTCCTAGCACCGCCAATCAGAAGGCATTGTGCAGCTATTCTGTCTTTTCTTTCTGAACAAATTTTCTGCAGTAAGAGAAAAGACAGAAGCAGCAGTGGGAAAACATAGGAGTGTTATGAGAGGTCTGGACCCCCTGTAAAAATTCCATGAATGAGGCAAGCTGATGGTGCAATAAAAGCCTCATCTAGAAGCAAACCCCACCTTATCTTTCCTGGTTTATCTGCAGTTGTTTGCAAGGATAAAGATGCAAGTGTGATTTTGGGGCACTGTACCACCGTGACCCCCATACCATTACGATAATGATAATTTGGAGAAAAATACTATTGAAAATAGAACAAACTCTTACCCAAAAGGTGTTATGTTACACTCTAGTTATAGAATAGGCCCTCAAGCAGAGGATTTTACATCCCCAAGAAAAGCTGTTTATAATCAGATACATGCACTTACCATTAAAAGTAAACAATAGTGTCTTTTTAGTTTCAGGCAGTTTCAAAGGCTGACCCTCTCTAGCAGAGAACAAAAAGAAGCACTGGTAGAAGGATATTAAAAATGCAACAAACCATGATAACGATAACATCAGTATTTAGGTAGCATCATATGCTACTGTGCGATGGGCTCCTATTTGGGGTTAATTTGCATGTGTTCTGCAGAAAAGGTCAGCTTGCAGTATTTTAAACTCTTGCAGAAACTTCCAGCAAGTGTTTAGAGTGTTCTGGGAGAACATTCCTGCAAGATGTTTGTAAAAATACTTCCCACAATAAACCCCACTGTAAAAGCTGGTGTGAGAAATCTGATCTGGCAATAGACTCCCTTGCCTCCACTGCAAAGTGTCAAGGCTTCCAGAAGAAACCATCCCAGATATCCCTCCATTGTACAAAGAGCATCAGGGAGTATTTAGGCTGTCCTCTACCAGCAGCAGCGGATCTGTCACAGCAATCTGCTCCCTCCACTAAGGGGTGGGGGGACCGGGGGAGCTGCGACAGATCCTTGCCACTGCCTTGCTGCAATACAGACCACTTAGCACAGTGCTGTTTAAAGCATGATGACCTCTGGGCAATTAATAAGACAAAACCAACTGTTACTGCCCACCCTTCTTCCACCAGCCAGGACAGGCAGCAGCAGTACAACAGGCAACTTTTGGATCGTATCTGCTGCAGCAGGACCGGAAATAGTTGCTAAAGGGGCAAAGACATTGTGCTTTTATTGGACACCCTTATTTAAACATATTTATTTATTCCATTTATATCCCGCCTTTTTTTCTCCTTAAGGAACCCAAGGCAGCGTACATAATCTTCCTCCTCCTCCATTTTATCCTCACAACAACAACAACCCTGTGAGGTGGGTTGGGCTGAGAGTCTGTGACTGCCCAAAGTCACCCAGTGAGCTTCTATGGCTGAGTGGGGACTAGAACCCAGATCTCCTGACTCCCAGTCCAACACTCTAGCCTCTACACCACACTGGCTCTCAACATATTAAACAGGTTCACTCCACATGGTGTAGAGCTGAGCTTTGGTGCAGAAGAAAATTCAAAGCCAAACTCTGTCATAAATTAAAAATCAGGGGTAGGCAACCTAGTGCCCTCCAAATATTTTGGACTACAACTCCCATAATCCCAGCCAGCATGGCCAATGGTCAGGGATTACAGGAGTTGTAGCCCAAATCTTCAGGAGACCACCACGTTGCCTACCCCTAAACTAAATAAACAATGCAACCCACCACATTGGAATTCCCAGGTCACGGCCATCATGAACAGAGGAACAGCGTACTGTAGACACCCCACTCTTTTCTTTGAGTAAGAACTTGCCTACCATTTCCCACCCACCCAGCCCTCCTCCTATTTCCCCTTCAGAAACTTCAGTGCAACATTAATTTGGAAGTGCAATTATTTCTTGTGCCATACTCACTCTTGCATAAGTTTTGGACCGGAAAACTGGTCCGAAAAATGGACGGACTCAATCTTGTCAGCATAATGTGTGAGGAAATGGATCATCTATAAGGAAAAAAATAGTTTTAGGGTCCTGAAGGGGGCATAATTTCTAATGAAGTTGTATACATCCTGCCTGAAGAGGCCCCCACACACTGTTAATCGTGTGCTAAATGATAAACACCACAAGAGCAGCCCTGCTGAATCAGGTCAAAGGTCCAGCATTTGGCTACCAATAATGGCCAACCAGATGCCTCAGGGCAACTTACAAGGACATCATGAAGGAAACATGCCTCCCCTATTTGTCCTCAGTATCTGGTTTTCAGAGGCATACCACCTCTGGACTTGGGAGGTTCCATTTAGCTCTCATGGCCTTTGACATCTCTCCTCTACAAATATGTCTAACCTTTTTTTTAAAAAAAGCATCTAAGCTGTTGGCCAGCAGTGGTAGTGAGTTCCATGAACCAACCTGCAAGGTTTGTCAATGCTCCCTTTCTACAGATGGGGTGGGGCAGGGTGCTGGAGCGAAGTTAAGGCTGAGAGACAGCACACATGACCCAATGTCATCATCATTCAAAAAGCAAGACGCTATCAGATGGTGAAGATAAACTAAAGGGGATGACTATGTCAATCATTTGTGCTCATGAACTTCCCCCAGAACATTTGGCTGGCTACCACTCCAACAGTGTGCTGGGCTAGATAGACCTTAGGCTGACCTAAAATGGCACATCCTGATGTTTTATTTGATGAGCATTATTGTTGAGTAGTGTGAAATCCCAGGTCTCCCTACTCAAAGTCTGCTGTATTAAATGCCAAGTTACTAGCAATTATTTATAAACATTTTTCAGTGTAAAAGGGACTTATGATACTTCTTTGTCACTACAATAACATTATGAGGCACACTGGACTGAGAGCTACCCATTTGCCCGGAATTGTCCAGTGAGCTTCACTGAAGGGGTAGGAATTGGGGTGACCCAAGAGTCTAAGACTCTTGTCCACTGCACCACAGCAACCCTCAAATGATCAAGAACAGCAAGATGTCCATCTTATTCCACCCAGCAACATTAGTATGCCTCCAAAGCTGAATGTCCCATTTTTTTCAGAGCTGAATGTCCCACTTCTTAAAAACACACACAAATGAACAAGACTATTCCAAGGTGCAACATTCCAGAAGGGACATCAGAAGGCAAAGTACAGTTTAGGCATTTGGATGTCCTGTTTATATAGCCCTTGTGAGATTTTGCACTCACTACATCGTGATTTTTTTTTTACCAATTACTTCACATTACCTTGGTATCCATCATTCCCTCTGTGACCTCACCCATCTCCGATAGGATAGCCAGTGACTCTGGGAGCCCATACTTCGCCCCAGTCTTGGGTTTATCACTGCAGAACTCACTCTATCAGAAGGAAACAGCCACATTACAAGCATGCTCTGTGTATCTGCCGCTTCTTGCTCAAACAGGTCCCAGTCAATCTAATAAAAAACTTAGAACCAGATTCAAGTACTCAACACCTAGAATTAAAGACCAGCTCAAAGTTGAAGGCCGCCATCATAGATCCACGAGGACTTTTGGTGTGGCTGACTGTGCAACTAGATGTCTGCTGCCTCCTTGCATTGTGACTTTTGATAAGTAGTTGTGCTATATTCACTTTACACCAACTTATCATAATTTCATACCAGCAACATCATAGAGAGGCAAGTGGCTTATAAAGTGCTGTTTTTATCATCATCATCACCACCACATTATTTATTCATTTGCAATTATAACAATTATAATGAAAAGGAGAAAGGAGAAAACAAACAAACACAGCCGTTGCTGAATGAACCTTCTTGGCCATAAAATTCAGCTTTAGAGAGAAAGGGGGAACATGCACATCAGTTTCATTTTGATTTAAATTAGATATTTTTTAGACTAATGTCCTGGAAGCTTCAGGGTAGCTGATAGCATTTTAAGGCACAAATTCAAGATTTAGGTAAGCTACAGAAACAAAAATGTTCCAAATCACACTATTAGTCTCCCAGTCCTTTCAACAATTGTTAAAAATCAACCCTATCTCTGGGTTCTTCTAGATGGAGGGTTCCTAGCACTACCAATCAAGAGACACTGACCCAATTCACACATAACAGCAACCCATGGTTTGTTTAAACCATGGTTTCTTGGGGACAAATAGCAGTAAACATGTACACTACCTCCTGCATGCTAGTCACTTCTACTTTCAATTAACAAGCAATGGTTTATTGTTGGGTTAAGGCTTGGTTAGCCCCTGGCTTCAGACATCACAATAACAACCTGGGAACAGGGCATTGCTGGGTTAATTGGAAGTGGAAGTGATGACTGCACAAGTGGCAGCGTGCTTGCTCTCACTACGTATCAGTTCACAGAATCATAGAATAGTAGGGTTGGAAGGAGCCTATAAGACCATCGAGTCCAACCCCCTGCTCAGTGCAGGAATCCATGTCAAAGCATCCCTGACAATTGGCTTTCCAGCTTCATCTTGAGTGCCTCCAGTGTGGGAGAGCCCACTACCTCCCTAGGCAATTGGTTCCATTGTCGTATTGCTCTAACAGTCAGGACGTTTTTCCAGATGTTCAACTGGAATCTGGCTTCCTGTCACTTGAGCCCATTATTCCGTGTCCTGCACTCTGGGATGATCGAGAAAAGATCCTAGCCTTGCTCTCTGTGAGAACCTTTCAGTTCCTTGCTTAAACATCCCAGGAATTGCAGCATGACATGTAAACTGGGCTATTGTGCAACTATTACATCTTTTCCTCCTTAATGGATTTTTCGGGGGCGGGGGGGGGGGGGATGACAGGACGACAGACGAAGCAGTGGGAAAACAGAAGTTACAAGGGGAAGACAACATTGTCTGGGACCATTCCCCACCTGCACTATAAAATTCCATGAATGAGGCAGGGCAATTGCACAATAAAAGCCTTGTCTGGAAGTGCTCTCTCTCTCTCTCTGTCTCATTCCTCCACCCTCCCCATCCAGAGGGATTGTGTCTGTACCAACTCAAGCACTCAGCTTAAATTTCCCCTTATGGGAGAAATTCTCCATCCATATAACAAAATGGGAACAAAACATGAACCACTAGTGCCAGGGCATCCCTCCAACTGCACTAAAACAAGCAAAAGGAACACTACCCTAACTTTCAGAACTTTATCCAAACCTCTTTCAGAACTAGTGCAGATGGGAAATATACTTGGCACATACAGCCTGAAAACAATTACAATGACAGTGTTCTCAGTATTCTTTTACTGAATATTTGTTAAAAACACCTGCATAGCCTATTCCTTAAAAAATGCAATTTGCCTGGCACAGGAGCACCTAAAAAACCCAGGGACATTCTGTTCCTGGGTTGTTTACCATGACGTGTGAACCAGGAACTCTGGCTTGTCTCTCCCTTCACAAGCCAGAGTTGAATGAGACAAGGCAGAGTACCTGGTTTGCACTTCACAGCAAACAACCCCAGGATACTCTCTCCTTGGGTTGTTCAGCCACTCCCGCTTGCAGCAGGAACATTCAAGCAGCACACATCAGCACATTACCAAGTTTCCACTGGGCTGGTTCAGACATAATGGTTAACTTTGGGTTGTTTTATTGACAAACAACTCAAAGTGTCTGGGTTCGCATGTCACACAACAACCTACAATTGGGCCAGCTGGAGGGTGCATGTTTTAAAAGACAGCATTGTTCACGGGGCACACAACCTCACATGTTGTGGGTTAATTTACCCATAATTTCCCACAGTTACAGGTGAACTAGGTCAATTAACTGAGAGGTTTTTTTAATTCTGGGTGTCACACGCGAACTGGACCACTGTGTTGAACTGTGCTCAGTGAACACAGCAAACTGTGCTCAGTTCAGGTCCTTATGAGCAAGCTACGCTGGAAAGGAGGTGGTTTAAAGACATTTATAGTTAAGATAAAATTGGGAATTTTGCTATGTTTATTGTTACATATTAGTTGTTTCAAAACACATTTTACGTGTGTTAGCCTAACCCCAGGATTTTCTGGATCCCTCCCATTGCCCCAGTACATACCAGGTCCTGCATTTCCTTCTGAAGCCGCACCAAGGCTTTTCTTGTCCCAACAGCAAATACATAGGTATCCATGTCGTCATCATTCATCGTCACTTTTATTTGCTAAGCAACAGATAAAATGCTAGTCATACCTGGGTTTGCACAACAAGATCCATTAATACAAGAAGCAGGAAAGAATGAATAGAGGCCAGAACTCCATTTCACTGCCAAGAGCATAAAGAGGCTCAGGCATCACAAAGGCCATTAGCCAAGATCAGGAGCAGGTTTGACGGGAGCCCCAAGATAATTTTGAGAGCCCCCTAAAACATAATTACTGGAGGGGCATAAAATAAATAACTACTTCCCTTTCATAGTACAATGCCAAGTGAACAAACATGAAACCCCCTTTAGCAGCAACATATACCACTGCTCGAACTATGTCATACATACGTTGACACCCTAGCAGATTAAAATGGCTTTGTTCAAACCACATCAGAATTAACTGAGCTGCACAGAAATGCACAGTCATTTCTTTAACCCATCACACCAGTGAAGTATTTCTTCACTTAGTTCTGCTGTATAGGATATTCCCAGGAACGGGATAGCAATCTTGAAGGAGTCCTCTACAATGGCAGGGAAATGGGAGGCATTGGCAGGGCAACCTCTCATTGTGTGCCTACAGTCATTCCTATTTTGGACAGTAATTGGAAGATGCATCCTGAATCACTCTATATGATTTTGGGCCAAGAGTGAATGATAGAGAGTATTATTAGCATCTTGCATTGCTACATGCTCTCATCTGTAGCATACCAAAAGAGCAATTTTTGGTAATGTTATACAAAGAAAAGCAGAATTTTGCAACTTGAATAAATTATAAAGTGTGTATATAATTACTGTTGCTTAACTTATTCTGGTTCCAATACCATGGAGACAGGAAAGTGCATATACAGAGCAATAAAGCCCCAGGCTCTCCCCTCCCCTGAAATCAAGCTCAGACTTCCTCTGGCTTCAGTACACACCACCACCACAGAATTAGAAATCTATCTTCACAGCCAGCCATAAGGGCTAGAAACTTGTGAGAGGTTTTTAATAAAAGAAAGCAGAGATTCTCAGTGGGACTGTGGAGGCTTCAAACACACACACTTCTGAGTTTAATAAGGTAGTCACAGTTTCATTAACTTAACCCCACTAAAGCTGCCCTTAGGTTGCAGAACTAAATACATACCACTTGGTCACAGGCCGGTCTCATCATACGAGCAAGGACATTCAGCAAGTCTTGTCTTTTGAGAAACTGAAAGATAGCATTTTGATCACGGTGAATCCCTGCTTCAGACTTAGCATAATTTGCCATGTCCTTGAAGGCACAGGATGCCCATCCCTCCACAACTGATTACAACAGACTTGCTCAAGGAATGCCATGAAAAGTCCTGAGTTACAGATGTCAATTGCATGCAGAAGATGCACCCCAGTAATGCAGGGAGGCTCTACTGTAGCTCCCAGCTACAATATATGTGTGTTTTTGTTGTCTGTTTATTTTATTACATTTAAATCCTGCTTTCCATCCATCACAGAATTCAAGGTGACATACATAACATTCCCAGGTGGTAGATGTTACTTCTAGCTTCCCCAGTCTAGGCAATGATCAGGCCTTGATGTGCTTAGCTTCGACAAAGTTGCTGCATCATGTACCTTCAGACCACATTCTGGGACCATTTGCACTTACCACACAAACACATGCATGAGGCTTGAAAGAAACAGACTGGAAGTCTTTGCTTTGGCACTGTTCTGCCTTTTCCCATGGGAGCAGAGCATTCATCTTGCTAGGTCCTGCCCCCTCATGGTGGAAGATAAGGCGTGGTATAGAAGAAATGAAATTTGATGCTGCAGAGAACCTAACAGGATTGAGCCTCTATTTCTCCAGAACAGTTTCCTGAGTTGTTCATCTGCCCAACCAAGTAGTATTTCTCCTGTTTGGGTTGGGGCTGTATTCTGCATTCCCTTTGAAGGAACAGGTTTGCAGTGTGGAGGTGCTCCTTGATCCCTATGTCACTGGAGGTGCAGGTTTCCTCCATGGTATACAGTTTTACCAGCTTAGGCTGCATACCTACCTGGTCAGTGATAACCTGGCCTCAGTGATCCGGCTTAGATTACTGTAATGCAGGGGAGCCTCCAGCCTTTTTGGAGCCCATGGGCACTTTTGGCATTTTGAAAAAGTGCCCTGAGCACCACCACAAATTAGCTGCAACACAAAAAATGTTGGGAGCACCGTCCTTATTTGTGTGTATGCACGAATGTGCACCCTGTGTGCACGCTACTCACTCTGCCTTCTCTCTCTAGCTCTTTTCTTTCTTCTCTATTTCTACCTCCTCTTCTCTCTCCTTTTCGGGATCCTCTTCCTTTCCCTACTTCCTTCCCTCTGTCACCCCCCACCCCCAGGCTCCTCTTTACTTCTTTCTTTCTCTCTCTCTCTCTCTCTCTCTCTCCCTTCCTTCCTTCCCTCCCTCCCTCTTTCTTTCTTACTTTATTTCTCTTCCTTCCCTCCCTCTGGCTCCTCTCTCATACCCTCCTTCTTCCTTTCCTTCTCTCTCTGGCTCCTCTTTCTTTTCCTTGCTCCCTTCCTTCCATCCATCCCTCTCTCCCCCTGGCTCCTCTCTCTCATACACTCCTTCTTTCTTTCCTTCTCTCTCTGGCTCCTCTTTCTTTTCCTTGCTCCCTCCCTCCCTCCCTCTGGCTCCTCTCTCTCTTCCCTCCCTATTAAAGCCAATGGAGCCATTTGTCCATTGGTTTTAGTAGGGAGAGGAAAAGCCCCTGTTGAAAAATGGTGCGTGTGTGTGTGTGTGTGTGTGTGTGTGTGTGTGTGTAGGTGAAGGTCACCCCGTCAAGGACCTTGTGGCCCCAAGGGTCCTTGGTGGGAAGTGGACTTCCCCTGCCCCCAGCCATTCTTCAGCAGTGGGGCTTTTTTACAGAGCAAATAGCTTGGCAGGCACCTCAGCCTGGCCTTATGGGCACAGCGAAGCACATGGGTGCTGGGTTGGAGACCCCCGCTGTACTGGAGCATATGTGGACTGCCTCCGAAGACAGTTCAGAAAGTATAGCTAGTTCAGAGTACAGCTGCTAACGCAGACCAGGCATTATGAGTCTATTACAGCAGCACTGCACCGGCTCCCACTGTTTCCAGGCCCAACTGGTCTTGAATTTAAAGCCTTCCATGGCTTGGGACCAGGGTAGCTGAAGGATCATCTCTTACTACATGTGCCTACCTGCCCTTTCAGATGCTCATCAGAGGCCCTGCCATCTGGGGCAGCCTTTGGCCCCCCAACTTTGGAATGCTCTCCCCAGAGAGGCTTGCCTGGTGTTCACTCTGATGTTTTTCAATCCCAGGGAAATACTTTTATTTTATTTTCCTAGGCTTTTTAGATTTTTAACTTTGTTGATCTGTTTTATTTGGTTGCTGCTTTTATACAGTTGTTTTAGCTTATATGAATGTATTAGGTATTTTATGGCATTTTAAGTATTTATTGTAAGTCACCTTAATAATGTATTTGGAGGGTGGGGGGTATAAATCTAATACATACATCTCTCTTAGTTCCAAGGGAACAAGACAAGAAAATAGTAAGTGGAATATTTCTTCTGTATTGGGGTCCTGCCATTTTAGAAAGAGATATTTCTATAAGTATATGCCTAGATATTCAACTTTCAGATATTTAAAAGCATACAACATTTCAAGACTTTCCCATACCTTGAGCTGGATAAGCATGCCCTCACAACACACCCTTCCAGAGCACCAGAGGTTATAAATATGTTCATTCTCTTGGTTCAGTTTGCCCGTACTTGTGGCTTCTTTATTTGTGCCGTCATCCCCTTGAAAGAAAGCACATGCTAATTAACGAGGCTATTACTGTATACCTAGATGGCACTGCAATGCACTTTATGTAGGGCTGCCTTTGGTGACAGCTCAGAAGCTTCGGTTGTTGCAAAACGCTATAGCCTGTCTTCCAGTGGGAGCACGTTGTCTGCAGCCTTTTACACCAATACTCCAGTGTCTGCACTTTCCTTTTTGCCTTTCAGTCTCTTCTAGGTGCTAGTGAGAACCTAGAAAGCCTTAAATGACCTGCACCAGCTGACCCAAGAAATCACCTTCACTTTCCAACATGACTTAAGATTTGGCCCGGTCACATTTTAAAGTATACCATCTATGTACCAAATCAAGTCCACAAGGACATGCAAAGAACCATTCACATGGCTACCCCTCAGCTATGGAAAGCCTGAGCCTTTACATCGTCTAGAAGTGGTAGAAGATGTTATGCTAACTAACTTATGGTGGACAAGAACAGGAGATAATATTTGCATAATATAACACACTGGGCCCTTGGGATTGGGTGGACTATGTCCAGTAAAATAAAAAACCTTTCAGTGGGTTTTCCCACTGCTGTTGCCCTCTGCCTAAGTGGTCTCTCCTCCTACATACCCTGAAGGCAACGGTGGTGATGACAGCCTCTTTGCCAAATTCTGTCACTCCCAACTGAAACCCCATCCCTCTGCCTCTCAAGTTTGAATGACATTCAGACTTCATTTTGCACAACTCTACTTCTCTCTGCACCTACACACTATATCATGCTACCTCATCACAATCCTTGGCTGACCCTTGTGCTCTCTGACATTGCCACCTTACTCCTTGGTGGCTTCAGCATTTATGTTGATCCTCTCTTTGATCCAGCTGCTGCTTTCTGCTCTCTCTCTCTCTCCCTAGCATTCTCCTTAAGCCTCCCCTTTTGGACCAATTCCCCAACTCAACAAGTATTGGGCACTCTTGTGATCTTGTCTACCTTAAATTAATTAATTCGCTCCTTCCCCTCTGCCACCTTCCTGGCTAAATTATACTACTACATCACTTTGATCCATACTAACTCGAAGAACCTTCAGCACCTCTTCTGTAATTTTGATCCTGTGGGTAAGGGATGAGGAGGTAGAGGGCAGGCAGGCTTTAGCCATTCATAACACAACTTACCAACCAAGGCAAAGTTACTTTCAAGCAGCTCCCGATGACTATTGAACCAGGCCTGAGCCAGACGGTTGTTCTTATTCTTCCCAATGATGTAGTTCATGATGTAAGCAAGCAGACCTGTCACCATTAAGATTTCCATGTAGTAACTCTCCCAACTATTTTGGAGGTGGGCAGGGACCTGTTGAGTTTGGACTTTGTTAAACGATTTCATTTTGGGGAAAAACTATTTACGAACACAAACTCTGGCTCCCAGTTATAATCCACCTTAATTTTTCATTAATTTAGTGGGTATCATTTACTAAATTCCTGGCATAGAATATTAACTTTATTTATTTCATTTCAATACTGCCCAGTAGCCAAAAGCTCATAAAAATTAAATCAACACAACCCTTTTTTCTCATAGAGCTTATTGCCTTATTTTTCCTATAATACTTTTCAGCAGACAGAGTGCTTTCCTCTCACTTTAATCTCATTCTAACCAATGACTGATGTAGGGTTATTGGCCACTCAATGAGCTTTTATAGCTCAGAAGGGATTTAAACCTGGGTCTGTCTTGTGGCCAAATACAGAACATATTATACCACAACAGCCCAACCTAAGAACTGTAGACATGATGAAGATATATTGCGAGTGGCATGGGAGAAACAACTCATAGCACACATCATAGAAGAAGCATGAACACAAGTAGGTGTTCTAGAAAAGCTTGGTTTGAAGAGATGGGTCTGAGAGACAGAAGGAAGTGGTAGCTTGGTAGAGAAGCAGAGATTCATTCCATCTGTGAAATGGTTCAAATTATTACAACTTGTTTTAGCATGCTTTGAACTATATGCATTGAGCTGTAAGAGGCTAACTCGGGATAGCCCTGCCTTGAAGAAAAGTATTGAACTTCAATATTTTTTTGCTCCTTCTAACCCTACAATTTTATGAAATTTATTTATTCTATACACAAAACATGGTGTTACCTGTAAGCCAAGTGAGAAGCAAAATAGGTATAAGGAAACTTTTAGGAATAAAAATGTAACCACAATAAAACAAATTGTAATATAATGACTAATATAAGATAGAAAGTTTAAAAACAATTTTTAAAATAACTGATATATTTTTTTTAAAAGAGCAATGAATTAACAGCACAACGTTTTACAAACAAACAGAGTGACAATGCTGCTTTCCAAAAAGGCTATATTCATGCAAAATATCCAAACCCAAACGTGTTTCAACAGAAGCAATCTATTCTCTGGAACAGGAGGGAATGGTGTTCTTTTGTTCCCCTTTTCTGCGTCTAGATACTAACCACAGGATGAGAAACAGAGAATCTGCATACTTAAGATTCACTGGTTCCATGATGAGGATTTAATCTCATGAACTGATTGTTGTGCTAAGGGCTATAATTATGGTTTCTAATTTTTCCCAATGATGTAAACCTGTCAGGTCAAAATGCGTTTGGGTCTGGATGTTTTGTAGGAGTATAGCCTTTTGGAAACCAGTATTATCACTACGTTTGTATGTAAAACTTTGGACTGTTAATTAATTGCTCTTTTAAAAATATATATATATATGATGTATCAGTTACTTTAAAATTCTTTTTAAACTTTCTACATTATATTAGTCATTGTAGTAAAATTGGTTTTATCTCAGTTACATTTTTATTCCAAAAAGTTTCCTCATACCTATTTTGCTTCTCTGTTGAGTGTTGTTACAGACAGAACCATTATTGGTAATACCTGTAAGCCAAGTGACATAGCCACAGACATTCCAACTACTCAAGCAGAATGTTGACAAACAGTACAGCTTCTTTGAATGAATAAAATATGACTTTGGATAGGAGACAAATCTCAAACAGGACCTAACATCAGGAAGATCTATATGCTTTTGGTGGAAAGGGGGGGGGGCATAGCAAAAGAAGAACTTAACACAGCAAGAGGCTAACAGTGCAATCCTATACACATCTACTCAGAAGTAATCCCCACTGAGTTCAATGGGACTGACTGCCATGTAAGCGGGTATAGAGTTGCAGCCTTAATGATATTGGTTTAGGTTAGGAAATACTACAAGCGAATGTAATTAAGGGCTACATGTAAAATTCTCATAACATGCACTTACATCAACAATAGTTATAGGATCTTTATTTCTTCCAGGAGATGCATCAGGTTTCTCCTCATAACCTTCAAACTCTTCATCATCATATGGCTCACTCTCTGTATCACCTTCCTACAATAAAAAGCAAAAGATACAGAAGGGTCAGTTGTTTCAATAAAACAGGCTTCTACTCTGAGTGCATCCCTATTCACGGTTAGAGCTACCACTGGCCATGGTGTTAAACTGTAGGATTCACATTGGACTGTGTCATTTATTACTCCTCTTATAAATCAGTCTTTCTTTTGAAAGCTCAGCATGGCTCATAGAGGGGTCCAATGTAGCTTCCCACCCAGGCGATGAGCAGATTGAGATTTAGATTTAAACAGTACCATGCACCTTCAGAGCATTCCCTGGGTTTTCCAGAATAGCTTGATATTTGGAGTTAAAATGACTACTAGAAAATCCAGAAGTAATTTATATTGGTTTTCCTTCAGTGTCTGATAATGTGGATGGTTCTGGGGTTGAGTGCAACTATGGCTGTCCAGCTGGCCAAAAGAAGGCTGCATCTTTCGTAGCCCCTTTCCCAATTCAAAGGAATATGGGATAGGCAACTACTTTTCTTCTCAGCATAGTGACAATGCAAAAAGGAGGTGAAGTTAATACACACTGAATGGCTATGCAAACAATACAGGGGCAAAGTACTTTACTGCTGAAGTTAATGTAAGAGCACTCCTACAGTTTGAAAAGGAAGAAGAAAATATAGCCTCTATTTCCTGCCATTGACTCCAACTCTCCAGATATCTGAAGTTTATAGATGCTTCTCTGTAGAAGCGCCTCTTTTTAAAACTCAGTTGTCCTACTGCCTTTGCAATTTTAAAGATAGCCCAGAGGCCTGTGGTAACCTACCCTTATGAAAGACAAAGCCCTGTAACACCTTCAAGACTAACTAGTTTATTGCACTGTGAACTTTCATAAGTTACAGCCTTCTCCATCAGGTGGATGAAACAGACCAAGGAGGTGGCAGACACACAATCATATGGGTTGAGATACATGAAGGCTAAATCAAATTAATATGCATGAGAATTGAACATAACTGGGTTGCCAAGAACACATCTGATAGTTAGGATGCGCTACCATAGTGTCTACATGATACTATGGCTTGGCAAATACAACCGACATGCAAAAGGAAGGTACAGATTTGCAGTAAGTAGGATGCAATCCTATACCCATTTACCTAGGAGTAAGCCCGGTTGAACTGAACAGGGCTTACTTCTGAGTACACATGTATAGGACTGCTCTGTAAGGAAGGCAAAGTCCACTGCAAAACCACATTAAACAATGGGGGGGATGCTTGCCAAATCTCATTTTTTACCCTGGACAGAACCGAAGTCTATGCACTCCATCCTTTTTATCTACAGGTTCACGAGTGTGTGCGTTCTTGGTACTCCAGTAGTTCTCTGGAGTACAGCTGTAATCTATACTTCACCATGTATTCCAGATAGCCCTCCACAAAAAGCAAGACCATTTCCATTGGGGGCCCAGTGTCTTGGAATGTCTCCTTTAAATGTTGGTATGGTCTCCTCCCTGCTGTCCTTTTGAGGGCAGTTCAAGGCTTCAGGGCTTTTGAGCTGACTGGCTGATTAATTTTGCTTCTGTTTTCTACAGTGATTATTTTTGTTTGTCTGTCTGTCTGAATTGGTCTTACGCGTTTTAATCTATTTATCTTTGTATACCACTTTGGAAATTTTTCTGAAAAAACAGTACAGAAATGTAACAATAAATAAGTATATACTATATACAATCTAAATAGTATGCACTATATTAAATCCAGGTTCACCAGTGGAAAAAAGGCTGGTCAGTCCCTTAACTCCTCCATCGGTATCCCCCCCCCACACACACACACACCAAAAACAACAAGCCATGCCCTTTATCCAGCATCACCTGTGTATCAGCATCCTCAAAGTCAAGACTTTCATCTTGCCCTTCAAGTTCAACAGTGGTCTCCTCCTCGTCATCTTCTGTTGTAACAATCCGCTGGGGAGATTCTGTGGCAGGATCTTCAATCGCATCTTCAAACTCAGCAAAGTCATTATCATCATATTCCACAATGTCATCTCCATCATCAAATTCATCAAATTTCGCCAAAGACAGACCCCACGGGATGAAGAGAGCAGCCAGGAAGAAGCACACACTTCTCATGTTTGCTGGGAAAAGCAAGAGACACAGACACCAAAATCTTCAATCCTGAAATCAGGGGCATTGCTAGGTTCTTAAAAGATCCAGGGCATAGAGCCATAACACAAATTTGCATACATGAGTCTAAGCACACCTCTAATATATATGTGGTGTGGTGCATGTGGTATGTTTGTATGTGTGTATGTGTGTGTATAGATTACACACATACATATATACATAAGAAGTGTGCACTGAACCCCCCACCCCACTTCAACTCAGACCGCAATTCAGCATTTTGGAAAACATCCCACTTCTGTTCGGGCCAATTTGTAGTCAGTCCACTTCAGCTCATCACCAAACTTGAGTCAAGTTTTGGAAAAATGAATCTTTATGCTTCCTGTTGACTACCATGGGAAATTAGGAAAAAACTGTAACTATTTCTCTTGGTCAGAACTGGATATTCATTTCAGGCATAGTAGCCCCCTAGAAGGGGATTATACCTGCCCAATGTCAGAAAAATAGGTGCAGTGTTTATATTTTGATTTTCTTTTAAAGGGAACTGCCAATAACATTTTTATTCCTTGGAAGAATTCGATAAAATCTTCAGGAATCATTGCTCCATCAGAGGAGATTATGTCTGCCAAATTTCAGAATGATAGCCACAAGGGTTTTTGTGCAAGGGTAGCCTTGACATTTTGAGGTCTCCAGAATAGGACATACTTATCTCCCTATTTTCCTTGTGGACCATTGCTCTGAAAATTACAGACCGCCTAGAGGTGTCCCTAAGTAAGAAACCAGAAAAGTTTCAGAAGGATAAGTGCAGCAGTTCATGTGGAAGAGGAGTTCTCCAATTTGGGGGAGGGAAGGATTTGCTTTTACCTCCCCCCCCCCCAAGCTTTTGGGTAAATCTGTATGAAAATGCACAGGTCATTAGAGGTGTCCCCCAGGCAAGAAACCTGCAAAGTTTCTGAAGGATTAAACATGCATGCGGATTTAGAATGACTAGAATTTATTTACATTTCACCAATGTTAGCAGCAGGGGAACATGGGTGGGAAGGTGCTATTGCACTCATGTCCTGCTTGTGGGTTTCCCGTGGGCATCTGGTTGGCCACTGTGTGTACAGAATGCTGGACTAGATGAACCTTAGTCTTATGCAGCACGGCTCTTCTTTCGTTCTTAAATACAGAGTGCCTCTGAGCATATGCAGCATGCTTTTCTTTCACCAATAAGCACTTACATTCTCCCACTACCAATTCTGTTCTCCTCCATGCAACCATCCCTCCTCATCCTACCATCCTCCAACAACTCTTCATAAAAACAGATGTCTTGTTTTGTGCAACTCTACCTCCTCCTTGTTATGCACAAGCTCTCATTGCATCTTCTTCCCCATAATTTCATTTGTGCCAAGACTTCACCAGGATTCAGCCAATGAGTCTGTTTTCAAAACTAGGGCTAAGTTATGGAGAAACTCTGATCATGTACTAGGTGGCTTTCTCTCACCACTGAAGCTAGAGTTCATGCAAAATGAAAAAGCACAGATGACAAAACATGCATAGGACTGAGCTGAAAGGGTAGTCAATTCATTAGACTGGAATTGGGTAGGCACTGTATTAAGCCTGCAGTACCATGCTCACAACTCAGGACTTATTTCTGAGTAAACATGCTGAACATCAGGGTGCAATCCTCCCTGCAAAAGTAACTTGTGCTGGAATCCTATGCACACTTTCCTGAGGGTAAGCCTCATTAAACATAATGGGGCTTCTGTGTAGGCATACATAGGATTGTATAAATTAGCAGTATTTATCTCTGCTCCATTTAAAGAACAAACCAAAAACTCTTATTTTTATTAAAGCTTTCTGTTAATAGGAACATAGGAACCTGCCTTATACTGAGTCAGACCCTGGGTCCATCTAGCCCAGTATTGTCTCCAGGGTTTCAGGCAAGATTCTTTCCTAGCTCTACCTGGAGATGCTGGGGATTGAACCTGAGACTTTCTACATGCCAAGCATGTGCTCTACCACTGAGCGACAGCCCTTCCTATTACTGGATAATGGCAACGGACAAACAAAACAGCCCCCAATTTGTTTCTCTGCAACCATGTGAACCCACTTTTCTCAAAGACTTGAGTGAGGAAAAGGAGAAAAACAAACCTTCTTGTCTGTTTGTATAAAGTCAAAATACAGTGCAGAACTTCTTTTGCCCACCAAAGAGAATTCTCTTTAAGAATTCCCCAAGGTATGCTCTGGGTGGAATAAAGAAGAGAAAGAAAGAACAGGATAGGGGAGGGAAGAAGAATGGTGATTGGAAATGCGGGGGAGTGAGAGAGAATTCCCTAAACCAAGCGGCTCCTTTCAACAACAAACAACTTTAGAGGAATTTAGGAGGCTGTGGAGCAACCAGTGGCTAGCACAAAAGATCGAACTGTCTGAAATTTGGCAGGTTCACTCAGCTCTGTAGAGGCTGTCAGGTCCCCAAATTCGATGAACTTATGTGGAAGCATAAAAAATTATGGCTCTTTGCTTTGACAGATTTTCTTGAAAAAAAAGCAAATTTTACCTGTGACTAGCACAAAAGTCACTGGACCTAACTGCCTGAAATTTGGCAGTGTCAATCACCTCCATGGGGGCTACCCGTTCTCCAAATTTCATGTATTTATCTTACAAACTAAAAAAGGTTATGGCCATTTCTGTTTTCCAGTGCAAGTCAATGGGAAAATGTAAAAAAAAATGGCAATTAGGACAGCTCAGAAGATCTGGGGCATAGCTTAGAAGATCTGGGGCCCTTGCCCAGGTGAGTCCATTTCTAACAACGCCCTTGCCTAAAATGCTTTATTTTCTCTTAAGATGGCAATGCAGAAGTAGGTAACATGCTTTCAGCTATAGACAGACATACTAGCATGATCTGCAGGCTGTGGTTGCATGTTGTTTTGCAAATCACTTCCATAAATAGGAGATGGTGGTCATGTTGCAAAACTTGTACAATTTGCTTCTTTAAAATTTAAGACATGCCCATATGCTAGAAGAACACTCCCAGATCAGAAAACCACTTCCGAGGTTTCATACAGGCAACACCGGACTACTGTTGTACCACACTTCTATGTTACTTAAATGTACAAAGGGAAGAGGGTGTTATAGGGTGGGGGAGAGGGAAATCCTTTTTTTGAGCACAATAGGACTTGAGTTTTTCTCCCTATCTTCCTGTCACCATAGCATCCAGTCAGTCAGAAACACTACCTGCCAATAACTCCTTTGGACTACCTGCCTTTTAGCCACGCATTATTTTTCCATCCATTGGCCAGAGGACCAAGGTCCACTGGGAGGTTAAATGCACCCCATGCCTCCCAGGACAAACATCATAGAAAGAGGGAGACCAGTCTGGCCCATACATCAGACAGAAAAGGAACAATTGCATGGAGCTTGCTTCACCCATCCCTGCCAGAAAGAAAGGCTATAAGAACTTTGCCACTAAGTAAGAACTAGTGCCAGAGTTTGCTTTATGCCTCCCTCCTCCCAAAACCTTTTCCTTTCATGTTGACTCTTTTAGATTGCAAACCTGATCGTTGTAAGCCACTCAGGGAATCTTTTTCAGCTGAAGGGCGGAGTAAGAATGCTTTAAATATTATAGATTGTCTGAAACATTCAAAATGACTTCAGTAACAGAATCTTTTTTTGGACATCCTTTTCTGCATTTAGTGTAATTATATGCATATTCCCTCCATGTACAATCTTAGGCAGCTGACTATTTTTCCCTGTAAACTACACTCAGTGCACAGGGTTTTGCACCCATTCATTTTCCTCTATATATTTTAATTTAATCAGAAGTAAATGTACAGGTAATGGGATCATCTTGTGCACTAACAGAATAATTGTGCACTGCTGTTTGCTGGCCATCTTTAACAGTGCAATCCTATGCATGTCTACTCAGAAGCAAGTCCCATTGCGTTCAATTAGGCTTGCTCCCAGGTAAGTGTGTATTGGATTACAGCCTAGGTATACCTGCAAGTAGAGTTGTAGTAGCTCAATGCAGGATACTAGCTATGGTCTTGTGATTGGTGGTCTAATATGGGAGACTGACCACTTTCTTTTGGGCTGTGCATGAAGCAAGATCAAGTCAAACATGAAAAAGATTCTTTTAGGACTTGAGTTTTTTCTCCCTGTCTTCCTGTCACCATAGACAGGAAGCCAGAAACACTACCTGCCGATAATTCCTTTGGGCAACCTGCCTTTTATCCATGAAGGGCAGCCTTGCTCAATCAGACACAGTGTTCATATAGTTGAGCATTATTTTTCTATCCATTCTTTTACTGAGTTGCAGTGATTCTGCCACTATGAAAAATATTCCATCATCATGTATTTTGGAGACAAGTTAAAAAAATAAGTACAAGTACTGTGGCAAGGTAAGTCATGAAACCTCTGTTTACAATGACTAGGCGTTTTCTTTGCACTGGTTACTGTTTTTAAAAAGCTTTAGGCATGTTTTAGGATAATGGCATCACTATTATTTACAGTATATAGAATGCTCACCCCTCCTTGTTCATTTCTTTAAAAACGTATTAATTGAAGAGAGAGTCCTATCTGCCCTCTTTAGAATACCATTATGCATGTTTAGTATAACTTACTTATTTGTCTTTACTATCCATATTTTAATATGTTGGTTCTCTTTAGTCCATGAATACTGCTTTGTTAGATGTTTCATTCAACCTCTCTGATTGATAATATGGCCAGGGCACAGGTTGAACATGCATAAATTACTGATCTTCAAACACTTCTCTACAAAACAATTATACCCACTTTAGTCAGCTTGCACCATTTTAATTTTTCACCTTGGTGTCCCTATTGTCATGGAACATGCTCAATATATACTCTATAACAATCGTCATTTTATCAGTCTCTATCATCTCTTCCTCCTTTGGGGTCTTTTTATACTCTCAACTAAAAAGCCACAACATTGCAGCCTCTCTTCACAGAACAGATGCTCCAACCACTTGAATGTTTTGGTTGCCCTTTCCCGCTCTTTTGCCAGTTCTACAGTATCCTTTTTCAGAAGGGGGACCAGAACTACATACAGCATTCCAAAAATGGCCACAGCTTAGATTTATTTACTGGTATTATGACATTTCTCTTACCAATTACCCCAGTGTGGAATTTGCATTTTTTCGCTGCTGCTGCAGAGTGAACATATAAGCTCACTGACAATATCCATGAATATCACCCTCTACTCACCCCCACCCAGGAAAAAGGTTTATTTAGGTGCAATCCTATGCATGTTTAGACAGAATAAAGTGCTACAACTCCCAGCATTCCCTAGCCAGCATGGCTAACAGCCACTTGTCAGGGATGCTTTGACTTGGATTCCTGCACTGAGCAGGGGGTTGGACTCAATGGTCTTATAGGCTCTTTCCAACTACTGTTCTATGATACTACAACTTTTTTCTGTCTAAACAGGCATAGGATTGTGCCCGTAGAAGCCCTTAATGGTGGACCTTGTCGAACATTTTTTTAAAATCTCAGTTTAAAATGTCTACCAGAGTAAGTGTACCAAAATGTTTGTTGACACTTGTTAAGAATTCTAAAAGGCTGCAGAAGCCATGCTGCATTGTGCAAAAGGTCACAATACAGCACAGCTGCTGTACAAGGCAGTACTTCACGTATTTATACTATTTTATACCGCTTAATACCCTAAGATCTCTAAGCACTTCACAATACATTTTTAAAATAGAGTATAAAACCAATAAAAATAGTGAAAGAACAATAAAAACAATAAATACTTAAAAACGTTACAAGACAAACGGAGCGGAGTCATAATCCATTACAAGTCAGTGAAAGCCTGTGTAAACAAGCATGTCTTCAAGAGGCATTTAAAGCTCAACACACTTTCTGCCTCTCAACATTTGGGAGTGTGTTTCAGAGTGTGGGTGCCACTACTAAGCAGGCCTGCCTACGTGCTGTTACTTGGCAACACTTTATTGTAATAAATAAGGTGCTCCACTCATCTGCAAATCCCAACGTCACAGTGCCACAGGGAACTCACGACCCCTTGTTAAGGTTACATTATGCATTTACACTGGTTGTTACCTGTTGTCAGTACCTGCCACTTGCAACACTGACCTTTCCCTATTCCAGTTACAAGGTTTAGCTCCTTAAAAGGTATGCAGTCTCAGTCACACAATCTAAAATTAGCAGTAGCAACCAGAGCACTTCCCTCCATTCCACCAGCCAGCTACATTTTTATAGCCAGGCAAGCTTGAGAAATACACAAGGCTGCACAAAGGAGGACAAGGCTGCTACCTTGTTTTTGGCACACCCTCCCTGAATTCCAAACTAGCCCAAGTGCGCAGAGCAGCAGTTGCCTTAAAAATAAAAAAAATGACCAAATCCCAGTCTCTATATTTTCCTCACGATTGCCCTGTGAAGAAGGTTAGGCAGAAAGCATAACTAGACCAAGGGGCCACCAAATGAACTTCACAGTGGATCAGGAGTTTGAATTAGGTCTGCTGTATATCGGTCCACCTCCAACCTGCCTTGTAGCACAGACATCAATAAAACAAACATTAAGACAGCAGCTGTAGTAATAAAACATAATAATGACTAGCTTTCTAGCAGTGAAGGAGTAGAATGGTAGTATATTTAAGCCTTTGGGATATGTAGGATATAAATTCACACACAAATACACACACACGTATATAAAAAAACATAAGGTGGATGTGATGAAGAAACACTGCTTTTGCCCATCAGTGCTGCTAGTAACTGCCATGTATGGCCCAGTTTCCAAGATTTTGGTACTGAAATTCTAACACTGGAGCAACAACATGTGGGTGTTAATCTCCCCTCCAGCCAGTAAAGGGAATGAGATGAAGAAACATTGCCACTGTTAGCCTTAGGTCTATAAAAAAAATTAAAAGTTAGGCCACGGGTGAAACTAACAAGGGTTAAGGTTACCCACATAGCCACCGTGGATAACCCTTATGCCTGTGATAACCCTAACCTAAATATGTCTGATGCTTCTGCTCTTCCCTATCAACACACAGGGGTGGGCAGAAAGTAGATCAGGATCTACTTGTAGATTGGTAGATGATTACCAATTTGCACCTCACAAAGGGAAAGGTTGCACCTCACAAAGGATGGGAAGAATGTGTTTGGCCACAGCATGAAGAACTTCATCAGGAGGGCTTTAAACTGAATCCTACGGGGAAGGGAGATGTAATGTTGGGGGTAACAATGGACGTAGGCGCATGCACTGCAACGGAGAGAACAGCTCTGATAGCGCCCAATAATAGTCTTCAGACACATGTAGGAAAAAAGCCAGGCCATGAAGCACATGGTCTTCGATGTCTATATACTAATGCCCAGAGTATGGAAAACAAACAGAACGAACTTGAACTCTTAATACAGGAGGGAAATTATGACTTGATAGGTATAACTGAGACTTGGTGGGATGACTCTTATGACTGGAATACAGCAGTTGAAGGATATAACTTGTTCAAAAAGAACAGGAGGAACAGAAAGGGAGGTGGGGTTGCACTGTATGTGAAAAATACATATCTCTGCACAGAAATACAGGAGGATGAGCTTGGTAGCCCCATCGAGAGCATCTGGATCAAAATAAATGGAGCAAAGAATAAAAGGAACCTGGTGGTCGGAGTCTACTACCGGTCACCCAACCAAGGAGAAGATGAGGATGAAACTTTTGAAAAGCAAATAGCCAATGTTTTAAGGAAGCATGATGTAGTAGTAATGGGGGACTTCCGTTTCCCCAATATTTGTTAGGAGACAAATTCTGCAAAACATGGCCCCTCCAGGAAATTCCTGACTTGTGTGGTGGATAACTTCCTCCTACAGAAAGTAGAGGAAGGAACTAGAGGATCGGCTATCCTTGACTTGATCCTAACCAACAGAGATGACTTAGTGGATAAAGTAGCAGTTACAAGAACTCTGGGGGAAAGCGACCATGTTGCACTTGAGTTCTTGGTTCTAAGGGAAGCAAAAGCCGAGTGCAGTCAAATGCGTACCTGGATTTTAGGAAAGCTGATTTTAATAAACTCAGAACAATGACCAGTAAGGTCCCATGGCAAGTGACACTAATGAGAAAAGGAGTCCAAGATGGGTGGGAGCTTTTAAAAAAGGAAATTCTCAAGGCACAATCACAAACAACTCCAACAAGAAAAGGTGGAAGACAACAGAAGAAGCCAATGTGGCTTCACAAAAAGCTTAGGGATGACCTGAAAACAAAAAAGGACACATATAGGAAGTGGAAAGAAGGCCAAGTAACAAAGGAAGAGTACAGGCAGGTAGCACAGAATTGCAGGGATGGCGTCAGGAAGGCTACAGCTGAGAACGAGCTGAGGTTAGCGAGGGATGCTAAAAGCAACAAAAAAGCTTTCTTCAGCTACGTGCATAGTAAAAGGCAGAGGAAAGAAATGGTGGTTCAGCTATTAAATAAGGATGGCAAAATGATAACAGATGACAAAGAAAAGGCAGAGGTGCTCAATTCCTACTTTGGCTCAGTCTTCTCCCAAAGAGGGTCTATGACCCCCCTGGCAAAGGCGAAGTGCAGGCTGAAGGGGCAGGATTGCAGCTTGAGATCGATAGGCATATGGTCAAGGAACACCTAATTACTTTGAATGAGTTCAAATCTCCAGGGCCAGATGAATTGCATCCTAGAGTAATAAAGGAGCTGGCAGAAGAACTCTCAGAACCGCTGTCTATTCTCTTTGAGAAATCATGGAGGACAGGGGTAGTGCCAGATGACTGGAGGAGGGCTAATGTTGTCCCTATCTTCAAAAAGGGTAAAAAGGAGGAACCTGGGAACTACAGACCAGTCAGTCTGACATCAATCCCTGGGAAAATTCTGGAGCGGATGATAATGCAATCCATCTGGAAGCACCTTGAAAACAATGCCGTGATTACTCGAAGCCAACATGGATTTGTCAAAAACAAGTCCTGCCAGACAAATCTGATCTCATTTTTTGATCAAGTAACCTCCCTTGTAGACCGTGGGAATGCTGTAGACATCATATACCTTGACTTCAACAAAGCTTTCGACAAAGTGCCCCATGATATCCTGATGAGCAAACTAGCTCAAAGTGGGCTAGATGAAACAACAATCCGGTGGATCCACAGTTGGCTACAGAATCGGACTCAAAGAGTGCTTATCAATGGGACCTTCTCAAACTGGGGAGAGGTAACGAGTGGGGTACCGCAGGGCTCAGTCCTGGGCCCAGTGCTCTTCAACATTTTTATTAATGACTTGGAGGAGGAGGTGCAGGGAATGCTGATCAAATTTGCAGATGACACAAAATTGGGCGGGATAGCCAATACTTTGGAAGACAGAAACAAAATTCAAAGTGGTCTGGATAGACTGGAGCGCTGGGCAGAAAACAACAGAATGACATTTAATAGGGATAAATGCCAAGTTCTGCACCTAGGAAAAAGAAACCAAATGCACAGTTACAAGATGGAGGATACGTGGCTCAACAACACTACAAGCGAGAAAGATCTTGGAATTGTTGTTGATCACAAGCTGAATATGAGCCAACTATGTGATGTGGCTGCAAAAAAGGCAAATGCTCTTTGGGGCTGCATTCATAGAAGCGTAGCTTCCAAATCCCGGGAAGTACTAGTTCCCCTCTACTCTGCACTGGTTAGGCCTCATCTGGAGTACTGTGTCCAGTTCTAGGCACCACACTTTAAGAAGGATGCAGACAAACTGGAGAGGGTTCAGAGGAGGGCAACAAAGATGATCAGAGGACTGGAAACAAAGCCCTATGAAGAGAGACTGAAAGAACTGGGCATGTTTAGCCTTGAGAAGAGAAGACTGAGGGGAGATATGACAGCACTCTTCAAGTACTTGAAAGGTTGTCACAGAGAAGAAGGCCAGGATCTCTTCTTGATCATCCCAGAGTGCAGGACATGGAACAATGGGCTCAAGTGACAGGAAGCCAGATTCCAGCTGAACATCAGGAAAAACTTCCTGACTGTTAGAGCAATACGACAATGGAACCAATGACCTAGGGAGGTGGTGGGCTCTCCCACACTGGAGGCATTCAAGACGAGGCTGGACAGCCATCTGTCAGGGATGCTCTGACTTGGGATTCCTGCATTGAGCAGGGGGTTGGACTCGATGGCCTTGTAGGCCCCTTCCAACCCTACTATTCTATGATAATATGATTCTATGATTACAGTAGGGTGGCAGGGGGTTCTTACTCCCAATGGTTTAATATAAACAAAAAAAATGCTTTCCACCCTAAGTTAGGCTGTTAGATGTAGATTTATACTTGTATATTATTACTGCAGTTATAATTATTCCCAAGTAGCTCATGGTTCTCCCACCATCCACTAATTTTATTCTCACAACAACCCTGAAAGGTTAGACTAAGAGAGACAGGCTCAAAGTCACTCAGCAAGCTTCACAACCAAGTGGCGACCTGAATTTGGATCTCCCTGCCCACTCGGCCATGGAAGCTCACTGGGTGACTTTGGGCCAGTCAAAGACTCTCAGCCCAACCTACCTCGCAGGGTTGTTGTGAGGATGAAATGGGGAGGAGGATTATGTACTCCACCTTGGGTTCCTTTAGGAAGAAAAAAGGTGGGATAGAAATGTAATTTAAAAAATATGCAGGTGTATTGCTAGTGGAGAGCAGTAGATAATTGGCTATCCTGAGCCACCCTTTTGCATCTGACTCATTCGTAGACCACTGGGTTGTAGTAAAACAACAATAACAACAACAACAACAACTAGATTCTTACGAGCTTGAAGTCTGCCCATGCCTAGTTTACACAGTGTATTGTATCCTTTTCTCTAGCCCATCTGAGTATCCTGTCCCCCTCCTCAAATTTACAGATCAAATGTCTCAACTTTAAGCATGCATTAGGAAATTATCTACACTCCTTTTACGCTTTAATTCCATGTCTGAATATGACTGGTGGTTAAAGAGCTGTAGCAGTTAACTAACCCATATTAAGTGAACTTGGACAAAAACTGTTAGTTGAAATATAAACCTAATGGAAGGCTGGGAAAAAACACCAATGTCAGATTCCAAGAAGCCAGCATTAAATTTCTATGTCCAAAGAGATTTGGCACTTTGATTGTTTCTAGTTCTATTGTCACCCAGGGTTACAAACATCCCAAACACCTGGTTTGCAGGGACTCCTAGAGATGTAATATACAGTCAGGGCCAGAAATATCAGAGCAAGGATAACTGTTTTGGCAGTTGGCCTCTGTACATCACCACATTGAAGTTGAAAGGAAACACACCCAGATGGGAGCGAAGTCAGGACTTTCAACTGTAATTCAAGGGGTTTGACAAAAGTGGGGCACTAACCATTCAGGAAGGGCTAATGTGGCCTTTCTGTTCTTGAGCATTACCAGTGGTTTGCACCTTGTTGTGAAGCCTCTGTATTTACATTCATAAAGCTGTCTCTTGACTGTACATGTTGACAATGACATGCCTACCTCCGCAAGAGCGTTCTTGACCTGGCTAGATGTTGTGAAAGGGTTCCTCTACACCATGAGCAGAATTCTGTGGTCATCCACTTTAGTTGTCTTCTGTGGTCTGCCAGACCTTTTGCTGTTGCTGAGCATGCCAGTTAATTCCTTCTTTTTCAGGATGTTCCAAACTGTTGTATTGGCCACTCCCACTGTTTTTGCTACCTCTTTGATGAGTTTAGTTTGTTTCCTCAGCCTAATGTTGGCATCCTTCACTCACATGGACACCTCTTTGGACCTCATGTTGGGAGTTCCAGTGAACAGCCACCAAATGTGAATGTAACACTCAGAACCACCTCCAGGCCTTTCATCTGCTTGATTGGTAATGGGGTACCCAGGAAACAGGCCACACCTGGCCATGCAGCTGCTTGTCAGCCATTTGTTCCATTACTTATGAGCCACCAGCAATGGGGGGGTGTATGTCACTGGCTGTACTTCCTGAATGGTTAGTGCCCCGCTTCTGTCACCCCCCTTGAATTACAGCTGAAAGTCCTGACTTCACTCCCATCTTGGTGTGTTTCCTTTCAACTTCAATGTGGTGGTGTACAGAGGCCAACTGCCAAAACAGTTATCCTTGCTCTGATATTTCTGGCCCTGACTGTAAGAGACAAGAATTTTAACTATTTTCTTCAGTCCCGACATCAAATCATATTTCCCTCTCCCCACCTCCCAATGCAATATAGTTTATATATAAACACATTCCCCCACATATCTAAAACACCGTTCTGGATTTTAAACTCTTTGCCTTTTTATTATTTTCAGTACCATTCCTGAAAATGAAAAGGGTACTGGGATGGGGGGGGGGGGAGTGTGCAGAGAAGCAACCAGCGTTCATAGGACTGACCTGCACATTCAAAGGAGGGCTGCAACAGTGGTAGCCATTGGCCTCAAGCCTAGGGGCGGCGAAGTCCAATCCTTGTGGAGTGAAGCTGTGGGGTGCTTAAGGCCCCCACCTAGGACTGGCAGGAGAAAAGGGGAAGCAGTCAATTGTATCCCTTAAGACAGGGGTGGGGAACCTGTGGCCCTCCAGATGCCACTGGATTTCAACTCCCATCATCTCTGGCTGTTGCCCATGCCAGTTGAGGCTGATGGGAGTTGGGGTCACGGAACATAAGAGCCACGCTGGATCAGATAAAGGGTCCATTTAGTCCAACATCTGGAGGTCCCGAGGTTCCCCACCCCTGGCTTAAGAGAAGAGCCGGCGCGGGCTCTCATTCCCCCCACACGCACTAGTATTGACCATAGATGGAGAGGAGTACACAGAGGAGAGGAGGGGAGGTCTGTCTACCTTTTTGTAACAAAATGCGGGGGGCCACTTCAATCTGCATGACACACGCACACCCCTGCTTCGGGGGGGGGGTATAATTACTACCTACACTTCATGGGAGAAGTCACCCAGGCGGCGGCTCGCCCACCCTCCGTCTGTCTGTCCCTCCCTTTGAACCTCTCAGACCCCTTCCCCGGGCCCCCGCTCGCTACCTCAGACCTGCGTTGTTGCTACGGCGTCTCCGAGGCCCACCTCGTTTCCCCGCTGGACTTAACGCTCGTGTCGGGTTTTTTCCGCCCCCTCCTCCTTCCTACCGTCCGCCCTTCCTCCTCGTAAGGTACGCGAATGGCGTAAGTCCGCGCAGGCGCCTTGCGTCTGAAGGCCAAGGAAAGGTGAGAGGCGGGAGGAGGAGCGAGAGGCCGAAACGGGGCGGGCCTTGTGGAGCTGCTGCTCCGCCTCTGGAATTTCTCTCGGGAAAGAAGAACTTTCGCGCGACGTGCCTCCGTCTCCCGAACCGGTGGCAGGGCTGCCGATGCTGACGGAACCTTTTTGATGCGCTGGTTGTGCACACTATGAAAAGGGGGGCGCCGGGGGGGGGGAAGTGCTGAGGCTCAGGTTGGCCTGGGAAGTTGCACACCTTATTTCCCCCAGAAGCAGGTCTGCGAGAGGATGGCTGTGGCACGTTCCTCAGTGTGGGGAAAGCACTCTGCACATGCTCAGAGGCACGTTTGTATGCAATACATCGTATGTGGCACCAGCTGAGTTCGTTCTGGCACTGAAAAACAGGGACAGGCTCAAATAAGCCTTTCCCTCAACCATGGTTCTGGCGGGGAAGAAGGGATTTCTGTCTTTTATTGCTTCGTAAAAAAAAAAGGGAAGGCCTTATGCCATCATCAGGGCCCCGGGATATAGTGTTTCCTGTCTGTTATGCAGACACATTTCAGAGGGGTAGCCTTATTTGTTTGCTACAGAAAATATACGGAAAGAACAGTTTTGTGGCACCGTGAACAGATTAAAGGCGCCATCCTAAAGACGTTTAAACAGAAAAAAGTCCTACAACTCCCAGCATGCCCCAGCCAGCACTGCTAAGGGCGCAATCCTATGCATGTTTAGAGAAAAGTCCTACGACTCCCAGCATTCCGCAGCCAGCATGGCTAGCTGGGGAATGCCGGGAGTAGTTGGACTTTTTTTCTCTGTCTAAACATGTATAGGATGGCACCTTCATTGCGGTATAAGCTTTCATGTAATGGGGCTCGCTTCAGTCCATGAAGACGTACGCCACAATAGCTGTTAGGTTGAAATCCTTGAAGAACTTACCTGGGAAGTTGCATTGAACTCAATGAGACTTACTTCTGAGTAGACATGACAGGATTGCACTGTTAAGATTCCTTAAACGACTAGGTTCATTTGTGCATCCGAATTATACAGGGCTGTTCCTAAGGCATGGATAAATAAAACGAATAAATGGACAAATAAAAAGAAAAATGTTGCATAGACAGATTGTTAATAATTTGGCAAATCTACTCGTAAAAAAAATGGCATGTAGTCAAAGGCCTGGAATGTATACGTGCATATTTTTTTTTCTACACCCTCAGAGAATCAGTTCTACTATAGCGGATTCTGTACTTCCGCTTTTCCTCTGAAATGCTCGGATCAGAACAATGGCAAGCTACCTTTACCGTCGGATCTGCACCACCTTCATCCGATCATGCGCTTAAGAGGAAGACCTCATCAGTTTTTCTGTGGCTACAAATCTACGCATGCCCGAAACGGAACGTCTGTGATAGACTTGTACTCTCATCTCTTTGTGGCTCTAATTTCTATAGTCTACAACGTCAGCGCGGCACCCGGGTACCCATAGACTTAAAAATCATGATATGAGAGGTCCTATTTCAGAAGATAGGGCTTCCGTTAGTCTTGACGCCATTTTTTTCCTTCCTAGCGGTGTATAGGAAACCATAGAGAAATTCAGAAGTTTGTCCTAGCTGTGATTGGACAGCAGTGTGTGTGTCCCTAATATACACAAAGACAAGAGTTTCTGCTTTTTTTCTAAGTCGGGTCTTCTTTACTAGTGGAGGAAAGTCGTTTGTTTAGTTTTAAAACAATTTTAAATTGTGCTGCCTTTGCAAATGCAATTCAGAGTTATTGTCCTCATATTGTAGGGGTGGGGGATGCCGCTGAGAGAAAGTGGCTTATGATAGATAGTCTGCAATATAGTGCATATTGTAGTCCGTATTGCAGGAATTAAAGGCTGAGAAAGTACTCTACAACAACAAGTGGAGGCTGGTGGCTCCTATTTCAGTGGGGCAATAAATCCGCTCTGGGTTTTAGTCAGAATTCTAAAGGAGCTATACAAGGGGCTGAACCCATGTTGGACATAGGTTTCAGCACTTTGGATATCTCATTTAGGGTTCTGGCTTAAATGCAGACCGGATTTATTGCCCCACTGAAATAGGAGCCACCAGCCTCGGCTGACGACAACCTGGCTATGGCGTTCCATGTTATATTGCAGGACTGAGTAGTTTGCGATAACTCTGCATTGTATTTTGATGTTATTACCCGGTACTTTTATGTACTTGGAAAAATCTACTGCAACTTGGCTGCCCGTGTGTGCAACAAGCGGATTGTTCAGTAGTGCCTTAAAATTATGCGCTGGAACACCCCCGCACACTTCGTGTTAGTCTCTGTTTTTCATTCTAGAAAAAAAAATCCCACACAATTCACACCACAGATCGCATCAGAAGCAAATCTAGTTACATTCCCACCTTCACCGCTTTCTCAGACCCCCGCCACGCCAGCGCTCAACTGAATGCAGCCTTGGTTGTGCTCCATTCACTTTCACGCTGTGCTTCTACACTTCTGTCTGAAAAGAAGATCTCGGATCAAACCACGCAGACTTCACAATGGGGTCATGCGTTACTCTACCCCTTTTCCAGCTCTGTGATCTGCGTCTTCCTCAAGCGCGGCGGCTCGCGGCTCTCTCGGACGTCACCGCGGAGCGCGCGGAGGAGCAAAGGGCCCTTCGCGCGCGAGAGTTGCTGCTGTGCGCGGTGACGTCATCGCGTCACGGTCGCCTCAGCCGCCAGCGCCGCGTCCCCGTTTCTTCTCCGTAGTAACCGGGCAGAGGGGCGCCGAAAAAACACCCCTAAAGCCAGGTGTCTGAAAAAGTGGTGGGTAAGTAGAGAGAAAATAATAGCAGCCGGAAGGAAAAGCAAAGGAAGGAGGCCGAAAAACACCGTAGGCCGTTCCCTTTCTAGGTCGTTGGATAAGAAAGAGGAGGGGGCGGGGCCGAGGCCTAGCAGGGCTATAGAAGCCTTTGAACCTCATCTCTCTCTCTCTCTCTCTCCGCTAGGCGACCCGGTCGCTGTCTCCAGCCACATCCACTGGTCACTATCAAGAGATAGTCGGTAGGTGGAATGCTTGGAATTCTGAAATTCACTTGAGGAGGAGGAACGGGAATAGTATCCCTGGAAGGCCCCAATCCTGGCGACCACCGTTTCCTCTTCTATGTTGTTATTATAGTTTGGTGTACTGTTTTTAAAAAGCAAACACTTATCGTTACCGTTTCATTTCATTTATTTCATTGTTTATATCCCACCTTTTGTCTTCCAAGGAACCCAAGGCAGCTTATATGAACCTCCTTCGCTCCATTTCATCCCCACAGCAACCCCGTGAGGTAGGCGGAGAGTCAGTGACTGGCTCAAAGTCATCCCGTGAGCTTTGTGGCTGAGCGGGGACTTGGACCCATGTCTGCCACTCTAACCGCAGGGCAGGAGGCAGTTGAGAAAGATGACAACAAGGTTAAGTCCATATGTGATTTGTAGTTTTAGAGTTGTGTTTTAACAGTGTTCTTGCATTGTATTGTTTTCGTATGGGTTGTTAGCTGCCCTGGGCTCTTTGTGAATAAGGGTGGGATATAAATATAAATAAATATGTTTACTTACGGGGCTATGGCTATAGTTTTGTGCACACTTTCTTGGAAGTAATCCCATTGTACATAGTAGGATTCACTTCTGAGTTAACATGCATCTTATAATCTGCTGTTATAATCTGCTTTTCAGCTCAAGTGCCCGGTGTTTTGGCTCCTGTGGCTGAAGCAGGACCTGAAAACAGGCCTCTCAGATAAAAGTGGTTCTTGCCCAACCACACTGGTTGCATTTGTAAAATTGAGAATAATATTTATAGAAGTGTAATGCTGGAGGGTTATGGGGCCACGGTGGCTTAGTGGTTAAGATGCTGAATTGCAGACCAGAAGGTCAGCAGGACAGCAGTTCGAGACCCGAGTGCTGCGTGACGGAGTGAGCTCCCGTCTTCAGTCCCAGCTTCTGCCAACCTAGCAGTTCGAAAGCAAGAAATTGCAAGTAGATAAATAGGTACCGCTTCAGCGGGAAAGGTAACAGCGTTCTGTGCACCTCGGTGTTCAGTCATGCCGGCCACATGACCACGGAAGCATCTTCGGACAGCGCTGGCTCTTCGGCTTAGAAATGGAGCTGAGCACCACACCCTAGAGTCGGGCACGACTGGTTGGGGACACCTTTTTTTTTTTTTTAAATGCTGGAGGGTACCAAAGAAACCATCTGATCTACCCACACATACACCCCAAGCAAGGACTGTCCATCCAACAGTCCCCCACAGAGAAGCCTACACAGATTGCAGTTATATTAGGTGCATTGTGCAGTGGCTTCAGATGCTCCAGCCAGTGAACCAATATTTAAAAACAAGAGCACATGTGCACACATACAAAAGATTCCTAGGTAGTGGATTTGGATATAGCAGACTCAGTTCAAGTTTCTGCTGAGCTACGAAACATACTTGGCAGCTTTGAAGAGTCATCATCTTCTCCATGTATGCTGCCCTGATCTCTCTGGAGAAATGATAATCATGCATATTTACAGAATAAGGTGTCATTCTGCTTCTCTTCGCCCTTTTACCTCATCCATCTCTCAATAGAGGTGCTGTTTCCTGTTTTCATATTTGCAAAATACAGGGCATTTGGTTCTTTCCTTCATAATGTTCTCCCTCTTCCAGCTCCTCTTCCAACTTTCTTGGGAGTATTGTTTGATTGGGACCCTTATACACCAATGGTTTTCCCAACTGCATATGTCAACATGATTAAAATCACCACTGAAAATATATATGCTAGAAACAAGTGTGCACACACACTGCAGAATTTAAGAGCAAAAGCAAATATTAACCAAACTGGGAAATGAGCAGGGGTAAAGCATCATAATAGGACTAACCAAATAGAGGATCTTCTCTATTTGCCCACTTCCGCAGCCTTTAAGGAAAAAGGATCTTGCTGACAAGTTAAAGAAAAGCTCTTCTTCTAGAAGATAGATGTTTGCTTTTTAATAATGTTTTTAGGTTAACTTCTAAAGTTGCCATGTTTTTCTTGGCCTTCATCAATCAGATTTTATTTAGTAGAATGTAATTGATTATATCACAGATAATTGAATTTATTTAAGGTTATTGGGGCAAATTTCCTAAACTGTTGGATCTCCCTCTCTGCCCTCAGAGGTCTCTTCAGTGTAGAACGTTCTGCCACCATCACTGCTCTGAAATCAGTGGGAGGGAAAATAAAAATAAGGAACAGCCAGGAGAGGGGAGAAAAAAGAAAAGCCTTCTTCCCTGGCTGGTACAAGCCAGGTAGGGCTTAGGAAATAGCGACTCTTTCACCACAGGCACTTTTCTTCTCGTAATTCTCTTTTCCTGGTGATTTCTAATGACTGAACAATAAAACAAATCTAATTGAGCAGGACAGTAAACCCTTAACAGGCAGTCTATCTCTGTTAGTAAACAAAATATCTGCCTTGAACTTGGATGTTACTCTTTTATTATCAAATTGTTACCAATTTTCATCTTTTAAAAGTAGGTGCCTCTAGTAAATAATGTAATGTATTTCATTTGCCCTGATGAACATTTCAAATGGCTTTTTAAATGGTGATATATTTGTCTTTCTAATTCCATGCTGGCTACCTATAAAGTTTCGTTCATATGAGCACTACATTGCCTATCTTTGAAATGGGGAAGAGGTGTTATACTTAGTACATCATTTCATCTTTATCAGACCCGTCATTGACACCATGAATTGGAACAAAGGTGGCCCCGGCACCAAGAGGGGCTTTGGTTTTGGTGGCTTTTCGATATCAACTGGAAAGAAGGAAGAGCCCAAACTCCCTCAGCAGTCCCATAGTGCTTTTGGAGCCCCTGGTTCTTCAGCTGGGTTTGGGAAGACACCACCACCTCAGCTGCCTTCTTTTTACAAGATTGGATCAAAGCGAGCAAACTTTGATGAGGAGAATGCGTAAGCTGCCCACTTTTGCACATGTATCCCAGTTAGATGTACTTCTCAAAGTTTGTGTGATGGTTTATCTTATTAAGACAGACATAGTGTTACCTGACCATTTGTGAAAAGAAGGGCACCATTGGATGGCATAGTCACTGCCTATAGCCAGTGGAACCAAAAGGACCTTATTTTGGACCCTTGTGATATGAAGCATCAAAACAGCTTCTTTGTTTTCCTTATTTCCTTTTTTAGACTGTTCTGTGCAGAAAGGTCTTCAGTTCCACCTTGGCTGCACCGAACTCATGCAAACATGTCCATAGGCTACGCTCTTCAATTTGCAATTCTTGAGCATATAAAACTTTACGGATTCAGAGACCGTAAACAGAGACCAGCTTGTTACTGTTGTGGCATATAGTCAGTTTGGCAACTGAACATAATTAGCAGAATTTGAATATCTTGCCCTTTGATAAATCCTGAAAGTTCTATATGCACTATACATGCTTGGCATTAAAACTTTTCTGGAGACTTTGAAAGCAGTGGTCTACACTTGTTAAGAAAGATTGCCAAGTATGCACTGTATGTTGCAACTGATCTAATGCATAGGAGTGGCTAAAAGATAACTCGAGTTGAAACATGTAAAGCATAAGTTATAATAAATATATAGTAAGATAATGAGCCTGCAGTGTGCCCACTGCTTCTGCTTTTACTGAACAACCTACAATCAGCTCCTTTATAGGTTCCTGAGCATGATATCCGAACCCAGACCAATGGGTTGTTTAGGGGCTAAACAACAAGCCATGAGTTAATGCTGGGTTGTTTGTCCCCTAAACAACCCATTGGTCTGGGTTCGGACATCATGTTCAAGAACCTACGAAGGAGCCGATTGTGGGTTGTGGAGTAAAAGCAGAAGCGGTGGGCGCTCCAGAGGCAGCACGCTCTCCCGCTTGTGCATGACAACCCATGGGTTGTTTAACTGATAGGCTGTTATTAAGTGCGAGTCAGGTCAATTATGGACTCGCTACTATCTTACTGTTTTCATACTGTTTGTGTTCAGTATATTTTCCATGTTTCTAATTTTGAGTTTCCTTGCATATATTCTTTTGGGGAGCGGGGGTGAATTAGGTTAGTGTTCCTTTTGTTTGTTGATGTTTTCAGTATAATTCCTAGCTTGTTCGGCTTAGGAATTCTAGAAGGTTCATCAGTTTCCAGCTTCAACAGATGGTTTCTGGAGCTTTCCTTGCTCTGGTTCCTGACTTTTGCGAGTAGCAAACATTTATACTTGCCAAATCAGAAACCTCCTTTCCCCATACTTTTTAGGTAGCATATTTATCAAAAGTGTCTAGAGTGGCTTCATGTCAGTTGGCATTATCAGTTGGCATTTTTGTTGCCCGTGGCTTTCCCCTTTATTTCTCCAGCAAGCATTTTTGTGAGTTCCTACCCTGATGGCTTGTGTATTTTCGTGTGTGTATTTTTGGGACCTTGCATGGTTCCACTTGGTGCTTCCCAGCACAGGGGCACTTTGTCACACCCTGTGATTCAAAGAGAACTGCCCCTGACTCTTGGATCTTCTTGTGGGTACCACATCACCTATACTGTAGTTCTTCAAAAGAAAAAGTATTTCTCTTTTTAAAATCTTAAGATGTCCTGTATGTGACAGATGTATTGGAAGATGCTCTGTAATCGATATTAACAATTTACTGTATGATTACAACCATGCGGTAAACCGTTTCCCTTTATTATAAGCCTGGTTGCATGTTATCTTCGGTCTTCATTGTGTCAGCTTCTCGTTCTTTGTCTCAATTGTCAGCTACTTTGAGGATGAAGAGGAAGATTCCAATAATGTTGACTTACCATACATTCCTGCGGAGAACTCTCCTACTCGGCAGCAATTCCATTCCAAACCACCTGACTCAGACAGTGAGGATGACCCTTTGGAGGCATTCATGGCAGAAGTGGAGGTGAGCTACTGTTTCCTTATATGTTACAGAGATTATATAGCTTTGGGATGCACCAGAAATGGCCAATGAGGAGAGCAGATCCCAGCTTTAGTCAGCACCCCTGAAGAGAGGAGACAGAAATTTTAATCTTAGTTATTTCAAAAAATATTTTTAATTTGTCTTCTATTTTAGGTTATCTGAAATCGTTTACAGCAAACCAAGAAAATAATCTGTAAAATCCAGCTTTTACCACAGAAGCGAAAGTGAAACTAAAGATAAACATTTAGGCTAGAACAAATCAGCAACAACACTTAGCACCTTTTGTACTACAAAGGTCTTCACAGTCCTCCCAAAAAACTAGTGGAGAAGTGAAGCTAGGCGGGTCTCTTTCAGGAGGGAATTCAGCATTACCGATGCCACCACAGAAAAGGCCCTGCTTCATGTACTTATAGTTAGATTTAAGAAATCAACAAATAAAGGAAAATTACTCCTAAAGGTTCAAACTACTATTGCTATTACTGAATTGAGCTTTTTTGTTGAGGTCTAAAGACCTTCACAAATAATGTGGCATCTACTGCTGCTTTATCTATTTGCCTGTAACACCACGAGTGTCAGTGTAATAGGAATTTGGGAGAGTGGGGAATGTGCTGTATTGTAAAGTTATGTTTCTTTTGTAACTAGGATCAAGCTGCTAGAGACATGAAAAGACTAGAAGATAAAGACAAGGAAAGAAAGAATACAAAGTAAGTTCTTTCATATATCACAGCCCCATTGAAATGATAGATTAACAAGAACATGGAAGCATAGCATCATCTTATATTATTTCTGCTGGGATAATATTTGAAGATGTTGCTATGCCAAGCTATTTAAGCTTTTCTGAACTTTTCTAAGGGCTATGATCTGAATTACAGGGGTTGATTTGTGTGGGGCTGGTGTATGGATGACTTTGCCTTGCAGCAGGGAGCTAAACTCAACTCCCTGGTCCTCTTCTCAACTGTAAAGTTCTGTGAATAGCTCTCAGACTTGGTAGATCTGAAGTGAATTCAATCAAGGTTTTTCATCAAAAGTTGGCAAGTCTGGTGGGTTGGAATTGATGTATGTGTTTTTTGTTGCTGCTGAGTGTTGTCAGTGTTGAGTTACATTGGCACTTATCAGGCTGAATGTATGGAGCTGGGTATGTGGAACATTTGCAGGGAAGTTTTGTTTCTCTGCTTATTTTTCCAGGGGTATACGCGATGATATTGAAGAGGAAGATGATCAAGTGAGTTTCCTACGCGATCTTTCTATCTATTACAAAACAGTAATCAATGAGTGCAAATGCATATTTCTGATATCCTTTGAAAGAAACTGGAACCATTTTGTTTGCTGAGGAAATGTTGGGGGTTGGGCAGGAGGTGTCTGTCTAAATACGTTGGACCGTTGGCCCAACAGGTGAGTTGGAACACAAAACTTTGTCACGGGTGGGTCATATCAGGAACACAATAAGTCTTTTAATGATTTTTTTTTAAAGGGAAGGTAAAGGAGAAAGATTGAAAGGGGACATGGTGAGTGACATGAAAAAGGGGGAGGAGAGGAGAAAAGAAGCAGAAATACAAATATTTGTAGTAAAAAGGAAAGGGGAGTCCTATGTACAGGTTGGGGTTATAAAGGTAGGTCTTGGGCTGAAAAGGATGAAAGCTACTGCTTTTCAATAACAGCTGAAAAAGTATAAGCAGAAACCATTGTAAAGCTGGCATAATGTTTCTTGCACATCTTTTTTTTTTGTCACATCAGAGAGATTGCTATTTGTGGTTCTTCAGGTCTCACATTATTTAACTCTGCTGATGTCAGATAGCTTTAGTATAATTGTAAAAGAATAACTTTTTATCCACATTCTGGAACTTCTAGCTCAGTAATTCCCAAACTCTGTGCTGTAGCATATTAGTGTGCCCCAAGAGAACTGCTAGTGTGCCATGAAAGAGAATTAGTGTGTCCTGGATGCCCAAACAATCTGCCTACTGTATTTCTGCATTAGTCATTGTTCTGGCCTTGCTACCTCCTAATAAGCCTCCACAATGGATGGGTGATTCTTCTCATCTCTGTATCAGGCATAATAGGAGCATTTAATCCTTTGTAATGTAGTGACCCAGTGTTATTACCCACTTCCACTGAAGGCTGACTATCACATATCTGGAAGAGTCACTGCTCTGAGCCTGCTTCCACTCAGAAGTTTACCCCAAATCAGCATGGGTGGTAGGGCTTCTCTGAGCATGGATAATTCTCAACTCATTTGAAAAATAAGCCTTTGGAAACATAAAACTGAAGCATAGCTTCAATTTTAATTTTTAAAAAGTGTTACTCAGCTATCAGAACTTCAGGAAACACTGTTCTAACACACCTAGGGTATGTTGTTAAAGGGGAACATTCTTTTTTCATGGTTTAATGTTACATCGAAGCTGCCATTTTGGGATCCCTTCAACAAGGAATATAAATGCACAGCACTGTTACTTTGGCAAGCTTTAATCTTAACTTTGAGGATGTAATGTGCTTCTTAACATGCAGAATATGCATGTGACATAGCTAAGAAACAGTGTGTACCCCCTTAGTGTATCTCACTGGATGGGTGAGTTTGCTTAATTTTGCAAATTAAGCAAACGTAATTTGCAAAATTTTGCAAATTAAGCAAACTTAACAAATAATGTCTTCCATTTCTGGATAGAATTGTGTCCTACTGCCCTCCCTCACCTTTCTTTTTTGTCCACATCTCTTCCCCATCCTTTTCCCATTGTTCCAGGAAATAATGAATCTACCAAATTAATACTTCTCTCTCCCTCTCTATCTAAAGTTCTTTGCTAGATTGTCAGTCACACTGTTCTAGTATTACACAAGGTAGTAGGGATGCCAGCCGTTTGAGAGCCAGTGTGAGGTAGTAGGTAGATCGTCATAATGGGACTGGAGAGATCTGGGTTCAAAGCTCATTTGGCTATGAAGCTCTCAGAGTAACCTTGGCCAGCCATGCACTTCAACCTAATCTGCCTGACATGGAGGAAGGCACGATAAAAACATAGTAGTAATGTTATGTTAGTAATTAAAAAAGTCAATTAAGTGTAACCTTTTAACTAGTTAAATTTACATATTGAAAATCTTAGTGGTGTCTTTTTTTGAGAAACCTTAAGGACAGAGACCATTTCTCTTGAATGTGAATTAAAATTGGCTTTTAAAAACTGAAGTTCTTTTAATTTTTTTAATCTTCAAATACGTGAATATGGAATATTCCCTTTTGTAGTAAATAGTTTACCATTACTTCAAAATAGTTTCAAAAAGGTTATGCTGTCCTATAAAGGAGCACATAATTGTTAGAAGACCTTTATTTTAGAACAGCTTTCCTCAGCCTGGTCCCTCCAGATGTTTTGGACTAAAACTCCTAGTATTCCTGATAATTAGGAATTCCTGATAATTAGCCATGCTGGCTGGCACTGATGGGAGTGAACTCCAAACCATCTGGAGAGCACCAGGTTGGAGAAGGCTGTTTTAGGGTGTGCCTTTCCTAGAAAGAAGATATCTCCAACTCTCTCTTATGAATATCCTTCATTTAGGTAGGAGACAAAGTAGGTAAGACGGCATTTCATCAGATCTGTATAAGGCTGTTGAGTTTCATAGAATTCTTAACAAGGCAGAATAATTTTAGAGCTGAGAGATAATGGGGACATTCAGTTTCAGCTCATATTACTTTTGTTTCTCCGGTGATGTTTGCTTGCAGACTTCATCTTGCTTCTTGATCAAACTCCCCATTAATTAAGAATAACCTTCCCTTTAAAACTCACACATCTTACATAGTGTGCTTTGTAACCTGAGGATATAAGAATCTTTGGGAAAAAGTAGCAACCTGGTAGGAGAAAGTGTGACAGCAGGTAGTCCACAGAAGTTACCACTCTGCCTGCCCACATATCTGTGTTAGTTACTTGTGGCACATTGGCAGCCTAAAAAAAAGCCTACTGTCTTCCAGTTTGGAAAAGTTTACCTGCTTCGTTGCCTAGAGTCTTCTGACCAAGAAGCTATTTACACATTTGCCTTAAGGCCAGCAGGGCTAAATATGAAGTAAAACCAATAAGAGAAAATGTTTAAAGAACGTCTCTCTCACTTCTGAATACCCTCAGTCACTGCTCACCCGCATGCACATCTGTGGTTAGGGGAAAGGGTTTTGAGGACAATGGTTGCAATGTCCAGGCAAATTTTTATTGATTAAGTACTGAGGGCCAGTCATCTCAGCAATGGTGAAAACATTTTTTGTGGTATTAACCTGAACTTCTGGAGTGGTCTGCTCAGTTCTTCTGACTGTTGTATTCTTAACTTTGCATTCTTCTAGACGAGCCAGGTATAGCAACCAGTTTGTCAGTCTTTTGCAGTTTCACCAAATAATTACTATGATAAGAGCACTATTAAAGTAGACTGTATTTGTCCTTTGTGGGTAGACGTTAAAGTAAGCAACCATCTTAACATGGCTAGCTATTAATGAAAAACTGCAGTAACATTTCATCCCCTTTGGCACTTGTATACAGTTAAACTTCTCTGTTTTGCTGCAGGAAGCTTACTTCCGCTACATGGCAGAAAACCCCAATGCTGGTGTGGTTCCAGAAGAGGAGGAGGATAACCTGGAGTATGACAGTGATGGCAATCCAATAGCGCCATCCAAAAAAATTATTGACCCTCTTCCTCCTATTGATCATTCAGAGGTGAGGGAATTCCTTCCATTGCTGGTATAGCATCAGTACTAAGTTCCAATGAAGGTCAATGGTAATACATTGAATAAAGCAAAGTAAGAAGAAAACACCCTCATCACACGTGGTGTGGCATACATTTTGCCCATTGAGCCTCCAAGATAGGAAGCTAGAAGCCCAAACAAACAAATGTACAAATTGTTATGTCACATCATGGGCAACAGGAGCTTGCTGTAGTATGTTTTATTCCCAGCCAAACTGCTGCTTCAATTCTCACAGAAGCTGCACATTTGTCAGATCCCAAGCTGACAACTGTTGACTGAACGAGAATGTTCATGTATGTTCCATGACATCACAGCAGCTCAAGCAGAGGGGAAGCCATTTTTTTTTACTGATTTGGTGACATCCCTTACTAACTGTAAGCAATTGGCCTACAGATTGAATACCCGCCATTTGAGAAGAACTTCTACGATGAGCATGAAGAAATCACCAGCCTCACCCCACAACAAGTGGTGGAGCTACGCCATAAGCTAAATCTCCGGGTAAGATGAAAAACAAGAGTCCAGCTTTGGGGGCTGTCTCTTGTTCAGGTGTTGCACTAGGCACTAAACAGGCATTTCTGGGCAAGGTTCCGGAACATGGTTCCTGCTGAATAAACTTATGATCCATGTAAGATGAAGAGTGCAGAAAGAAAGGGGGAGCAGCCAGGTATGCCAAGTTCCAAGGGCAGTGCTAGAGAGGAGAGTTCAATAGTAATGGGAATTCCCATACTGCAGTGGCACAGAGAATACTTTCCAAAACTGGACCTTGAAGAGAGTTTGGAAGAAGAACACAGCTTGACAGGGAGGGAGAGCTGCTGTTCAGGTGTTCAGAGAAGTACCATAGAAAAATTTGGGGCACGGAGAAAAGACATGTTGGTGGTTAGCAGATAAACTGTTACTTGGTTTTGGCAGTTCGGTGCCCAGTTCATATTCAGTACGTGTTAGCTGGTGTGACACTTCTCCCTTCAGCCTATCCTGTTGAAGTTTGGCTGCATTTTGGAGGGGAGGGGGCTTCTGGTCCTCTTCCAGATTCTCTCAGTCCCCTCCCTCCTGGGATTTTCCTTGCTCCACTGGCGATTACTTGTGGTTGTTCCAGCTTCTAGGTAGATGATGGCCACTAGTTGCCCCATTTGGCTTCTGACTTGCATATGAGAAGACCTAACATAGGGAGAGGTTTCTTGTGGTAACTGGTCCACTTGCAGAAGCTTTGTTGGTGCGTTTCTGGATTCTCTTGGAGATACGCATTTCAAGCACTTGCATGACTACCTCTTTGACATTCCAATATGAGGCTTCTGATGACATGGACATTCCCCTCATTCAGGTGCATCTTCCACCATGGGTCATTGAAAGGAATGTTCAGTTCAACCTGAGGAAAGTTAATCTGTAGGGGGTGGTGTCACGTTCCTTCATCCTCCCCCTTTGAAATCAACACACTCCAAGATACCAGGCTTCAGGCTCACTACTTTATTAGTTAACGACCAGGTTCTTTACAATTGCAAATTCTAGGAAAAACTCAGGCTACAAAAGAAACAGCTGCTCCACACAATTACGAATACCAATAGAAGAGCCAAAGTGGAAGTTAGAGAAGTTGCCAGCCAGACTAGTTTAGGGTTAAACTCCCTCCCTTACAGTTGCTCTCTCCTACATAGGCTATCATGCATAGCCAACATGGAGAAGCGTCTGAGCTCCGCCTCAAACTTTTCCCGCTTCACTCTGTGACAGATCCTAGCATCCCTCAAGGCACGCCCCTCACTCTCCTCCACCATATCTGAGCTCACTAGGGAGGGAGCCTCCCCCTGTTCTGGCTGTTCCCATTCTGAATCTGAGCTGCTAGCTATCTCCACACACTCAGATTCATTCTTTACAGGTGGGCGATAACCCTGTAGGGGGTGGGCTTGTTTTAGTGCATCAAGCAATGGCAGGGGGTAGGGACTGGATGACTGGCTTCCCTCTCATATAAGCTCTACATCAGTATTTGCATTAAATAATTATTTCTCTCAGAATTACTAAGTTTGTCTGAAGTGTTGCCATGGTGTGTATAATTAATATATCTTTTCCTAGGTTTCTGGTGCTGCTCCTCCAAGGCCAGGAAGTAGTTTTGCTCATTTTGGCTTTGATGAACAGCTTATGCACCAGATTAGGAAATCAGAATATACTCAGCCCACCCCTATCCAATGCCAGGTGAGTCTTGCATTCCAGTCTTGGCAGAAATCCTGCCAAGTATAAACTATGTTCTGTCTCTCATCTGCTTTCGGAGGCAAATGTCACACTATCTGTTTGCATCTTGGTTAGCAAATTATGAGTTTAGATATAGATGCAGTAATAATTAGCCATGAAAACTGGTTTGCACCTTTTAAAAGACAAATGAATGCCTTCTCATATGCTAAAATCATAAACAAAACTTATACAATACAAAACGCTTTGAAAACAGAGCACTTCAACCTAAGATCGTTTAATATCTCCTTGTGTATAAATAAATATCCAAACAACCCAACAAATGTCTTTTGATTTCTACACACACATAGTGATGGGGGTGTTCTGGAAAATTTTGAAAGAGTAATTTGCATACGAAGATGTTCTGATGTCCTAGAGTGATTGAATTTAGCATGTTTATTTTACTTATATTTAGTAAATAAAGCTAAAAAAGTACCCCATGTTAATTTTTCATCCCAACACACCAGAAGTATTTGATCCGAAATATTTGTAGGGGGAAGTTAAAGCACACTTAATGTGATTTAAATGTATTATGTAGACATTTTTATTGGACTACTTGTACAAAATTTAAAGAAAATAGCATGTACTTCCCTTACATTGTTTAATTTTTTAAAAAAATAAAAGGTACTGTAAAGTGTTGACACACTAATAAATTTTAGCAATCCTTAGAACTGTGCATTATATGCTGACAAGCACTCATCTATTTCAACACAGTTCAGCTCTCTTTCCCTGAGATTGTTGGGGCACTTTCAGTTTTGCTGTCACTACCTATTCTGTTTCACACTGAGACATCGATGTATTTCATTGATATATATGTATTCTCTCACATACTTGCTAGGGGTAATCACCTGAAAAAATATTAATTACAACTTTGAAGCTGCCATGCTTGCTTAATGTTGTATTTGCAATTGGCACCCGTTCATTGTTACTAATGAAGAAACAAACAATTTTCCATGGAAAAATAAGCACTGCAAAATTCTCTGTTGCACATCACTGCACACAAACTCCAGTGCAGAATTCCCTACCGATAGAATCACTACCATTTTTTTAAAGATAAAGACGCAGTGCAATTTCTGACTTGAAATTGGGATATCCAATTTGTCCTAACAAGTATAAAAGCTGTGCTCTAGCTTGCAGAGCTAGAAGACCTTGGTTTGCCTTTTTGTATTTCGATATTTCCCTTCCAGAATACTGGTGGAAAAAGTGCAAATCTTAGTGTGCTGTAATCTTTTTTGAGACACTTACAAGTTAATGTAGGCAGATACATTTCATACTTAAATGACTTTTTTCAGGAGGGGGTGCTACTATGCTTTTATTTTAATATTTTCAGACTCATTCCCTGAGCTGAGATTTGCCTTTGAGATTTGCATTTGTCAGGGATGCTCTGACTTGGATTCCTGCATTGAGCAGGGGGTTGGACTCGATGGCCTTGTAGGCCCCTTCCAACCCTACTATTCTATGTTTCTATGCCTGTTGTGTTTTGGAGAACAGTTGGATTTAAAACATGCGATGGGCTTCTTCTTTTCCTTCAGGGTGTCCCGGTGGCACTGAGTGGCAGAGATATGATTGGTATTGCAAAGACTGGCAGTGGGAAAACTGCGGCTTTCATTTGGCCCATGTTGGTTCATATCATGGATCAGAAGGAGCTAGAGGCGGGGGATGGTCCCATCGCAGTAATTGTGTGTCCAACCAGAGAGCTGTGCCAGCAGGTTTGGAGCTTCATGAAAGGAAATGGAGTTGGGGGGAGAAAGTAAACACTTGCCTGGAACAAACTATTCATCTGAGGTGGTCATGCTGTGTGTGATCCTTCATTTAAACAGCCAGATCCTGTTCAGACATCACAGCAGCATCTGGCAGCAAATCATGGGTAAATTAACTGATGAATTGCGGAGACACGTGCTGTACCTGAGCCACTTCCTGTTTGTATTAGCAACCCTCGAATGCAGCATTCAAGGGTGGTTTCCGTGATGTACAAACAGGGACACTTGGGGTTGTTTAACCCCAAGTGCCCCTGTTCGGACATCACAGAAACAAGCCTCGAATGTGGCATTCGGAGGTTGTTAATGCAAATAGGAAGCAGCTTGTGCATGGCTAGGGCACAGCAGACGTCCCACAATTTGTGGATTCATAACCCGTGATTTGCTGCCAGATGCTGCTATGATGCCCAAACAGAGCCCCAGTTAGTATGTGAAACGATAATTCAGTTTTTTCAAGAAGTTCTATGAAAAATCCATCTTGCATAGTTGGGTCACCAAAGATCAGCTCTGATAAAAAGCCTCTGAAAGTTATTTGGCAAGTCTCCAGGGGAAGGGAGTCCCAGAATCATGTCACAAGAATTTCCTCAGTGTGAGAGCATGACATCCCAGCTTGCTGCACTGCTGAGAGCACCCATGATTTTATCTAAGAAGTTGGTGATGAGATAGAATGGTGCTGTGGTCCTTTTATGTATTCAAATCTTCAACTGCTTGGTCTTTCTTAAACCCTAGAAATTGATGTGGCCTGTATGTACTAAAAGAGGGCTTATGAGGCACTTAGGAAGATTGCTCAGAATTCGTAGAGAGGGGAGAACTGTGTTCACCATTTCTACTGATCCCTGAGTGTTGAGATCAATTTTTAAGAAGTGGATAGTTGTAACAAGTCAGGCCATAGCTAGCTTCATCTTCCTGCTACAGCTGGCTGTGGGAACAGTCATCAGGCTGTCAGCATCTGTTTCCATTTTCGTTTTGTTTTAGGAAGAGTTCCCCTGCGAAGTGTTAACTTTTTCCTCTCTACTGTTTGCTGGCGGGTGGCTCCACCTCCCGTCACAATAATATTTCCCCTTCATGCCTTGGTACGATGTACTTAAAATAAAAACGGGTGCTAGAAATCTGCCTTAAAGACTTAATCACCAGAAAACTGAAATTCTGCAGTTTCTATTTTGAAAATAGATTATTTTACCAAACTCATTTGGAATAGATAGAAGTGGAGAGAAGTGTCAGTACAAAAAGCCAGCAAAGAGGAGACTGATACAGTCCAGATATGAACAGCAGGTGTAAAGATGTGTGGCTATAGAAAAGTAGAAGAGAATTCAGTAACTGGAAAGAAGAGTTACTCAAACAAGTGTTAAAAGAATTATTCTACTAGCCCCACTGTTACTTGTTTAAGATATGGGGAACTTATCTCTGGTTTCTGGATTATTGTGTTATTGGTGTTCTGTGAACTGATGTACTTTTAGATCCATGCTGAATGCAAGCGCTTTGGGAAGGCCTACAACTTGCGCTCTGTAGCGGTGTATGGTGGAGGAAGCATGTGGGAGCAAGCCAAGGCTCTGCAAGAAGGGGCAGAGATAGTTGTCTGCACTCCAGTGAGTATTTCACCAGGCTGTTTGTGGGAGATATTATTTATTATAATTATTATAATTTTAATCTACCCAGTGACAAGTGTTCTCTGGGCAGATTGCAAACAGTTAAAATAATAAAATGCAGTCCAAAACGACTAACAGCACAGGAATAGATACATATAAAGATATACAAAAACAGCCATAGAAATCTAAAAGCGAAGTCTCTAAAATGCCTGGGAGAAAAGAACGGTCTTCTCCTGGCGCCTGAAAGATAACAACATAGGTGCCAGGTGAATCTCCTTGGGGACGACTTTCCATAAATAGGGCACCACATCTGAGAAGGCCCTCTCTCTTGTAGCCACCCGCCTAACTTCCATGAAGGGGCACCCAGAGGAGGGCCTTTGAAAATGATCTAAGGGTTTGAGCAGGAGGAGATCTTCCTTTAGATACTCTACTTCCAGCCATTTAGGGCTTTTAAAAAGCCAACGCCAACACTTTGGCTCTGAAATAGACTGGAAGCCAGCACAGCTGACAAATATGGGAGATCTGGGGTCCAACTTTCTTTTTATTTAAAAGAAGATAACTTCCTGCGATTAGTTCTCATATTTCTGATGTGCTTGATCCTGGCTCGTTTTTTAGCTTCCTAGATTCAGAAAATTCCAGGCTAAAGTGAAGTAGACGTAGCAAGAGGGAGGAAGATTGGGATGGGACCTTGGAGTTTTGGCAGTTAACAGGTCCTGAGGGATTTGTCAGATGTTGAAGCAACTAAACCATTTCCTTGTTACTGGGCTCTGGCTGGGAGTCTTCCATCAAGGATTGCATTCAAGACTTTCTTGACTCTCCTGGGCTGCTAGTATTGCACTTCTTCCTTATAGCAGAACTCTGAGGCAAGGATCCTTTTGTGCATTCTCAGAAAGGACATAGTCACAGGGAAAGTAGGAGTAGTGGAGCCTGCTGAGACTTTTCTAGGTTTAACCATTGTGCTAGAATTTACTGTGACAAGTGGTTTGAATGATGTTGTTACTGGCTTTGCTGACAAGGTCACTGGTGTGTTAAATATTTCCAATCAGGGCCGTTTGATTGATCATGTGAAGAAGAAAGCAACCAACCTTCAGAGAGTCACTTACCTTGTGTTTGATGAAGCCGACAGAATGTTCGATATGGGTTTTGGTATGTACTTAGTCATTGTGGCCATATGGATGTGTCACAGAGGCAATCCAGGTTCCCAGCTTCACATTGTCCTTCAAGACTGCCATGTGCCTTGAGAATCCATTAGGAAGAATGTAAAGATGGATGCCTTTCTTAGCTATGTACTCAGCAGTGACTTACTGCATTCTTACAGAAAAGTACAGGATAATTTAAGTAATAGATGAGGGTGGTGATGTAAAATGAAAGCTTTTGCATGTGGGAATATAACAAGTAGGGAAGAAAGAAAGTGGTTTGACCCAGTGAAGGGTAGTGAAAGTTTGGGAAAACACAAACATGTCTGTTTTGACTGTTAACGCTAGTATCAAGCTGTGGTGTGTGTCCTGTCATGATCTCTGTGGTTAGCTGAGAATGACTTCTTAGTGGTGATGTTAGTGCTCCAGATGGCACTGTGAAAGCACATACAAGGATAGGTTTTGGTGACCACTCCCAACCATTGGAACTTCCCTTTCTTCAGAAGTCTGTCAAAGCCTAGGCAGAAATATCTTCCAAAATACCCTTTTGTTCAAGCAAGCATTTTGTGGCCAGAGGGAGATTTTTTTTTAGTGTCTAGCTCTCTCTAATTTACTTAATGCCCATCATATGAGGTGTGGCATGGCTCATGGTGGCAGCAGCATTGGAGGTGGCATGGAGCGCCCAGCTCTGCAGCCATATAATCTGCTCATGGTGAGTGGGAGGCAGGCAGGACAGTACTGGAAAAATGGACCTATCCTGAGAAAGTTGCATTCTCCATCTCTTGGTTATGCTGAGAGAGGGTGAGAGACAGTGGTATGCGTATGCGCATGCATGAGAGAGGTAGGTTTGTGTGAGCTGCATATTGATTCATGATTTTTTAGTGGATTAATCATTGGCCTCTTTAAAGATTTATTTAAATATAAATTGTTACATGCTTATGAAGGAAAGGCCACTTTTATTTCAATATTCTTCACCTCTGGAGTATAAAATATTTCTCACAACAATAATGAACAAGAGCCAAAATGGCTACAAAAATACATACTGCTGAAAATCCATATTTAAAGGACGTAAGTGACCTGGTTCGCACATAACGCTAACCTGTGGCTTATTTAACCAATAGTTAACCAACCCATAGCTTATTGTCTTACCCAAGGTTTGTCTGGCAGACAATCGAACAAACTGTGGTTTGTTTTTTCAGTCCCTGGGTTGTTTCCCTCCTCTGTCACTTGCTTCCTTCCTGTATCCCAAATGCCGTTGCAGCGCTATACTACTGGCCCGCTGCCTCTGTAGCCTAGCAAAACAACCCATGAACAACCCATGGTTCTGGGTCCACCTATAATGACAACCCATGGTTTAAATAACCCAGAGTTCAACAACAAATCATGGGTTCTCTTCCTGGGTTAACAGGGATTAACTGGGGATTAATAATGGGATTAACAAACCATGATTTGTTAGCATGGCTGGTTCACACATCCGAACAACCCAAAATTCAACAACACATGGGTTAAATAAACCATGTATTAATGTTATGTGCAAACCAGGTCGCTGGCTGTGTTCGCACGTAATACTAAATCATAATTTAGTGCTATGCATGAGCAGAAAGGAGTCTGCATGCCCCACCCCACTGACCAGGAGAACGAATAAGCTAGAAATCAGTCCCACTTTAGCAGATTCCTGGCTTATTGTTCCATGTGAACTAAACTTTAGTTTGTAGAACAAGCCAGCAGAACAAGCCAGGGTTCGTTGTAGCTTGTTTAGCAACTGACTAGAGTTTATTTTAAAACTTATGATTCCTGGTTCACATATAGCGACATGCCAGGATTCTGCTGAAGTGAAACTGAATTCTAGTTTATTCTTCCTCCCCATCACACAGGAGGAGGATAAGGGAGGGGAGAATGCATGAGCCCAAGGCTTCACACAGGCTCCTTTCTGCTTATGCATGTAGTGCTAAATCATTAACATTGATAACGTGATCTCAATTGAGGGCTGTTGACTTCAGTTGTCTGTGGCTCCTACTGTTCAAAAAGACATAATGATTTCATCCCAATATTAAATACATGATAACTTTGGATATAAATTGAAAGAAAAACCTATTTTAAGTTGCAGTTAATTTAGCATATGGAGAATTTAGCTGTCAGATCTGTGCAGCCTGTATGGTGCTTGCCATTACTTTCAGGTGCACTGTTTCTATTGTATTGCTTTTTCTGCTTTTTCTATATTTGTGATTTAAAAATTTTAGAAAGAAAATAATTCAGTTCCACTGAATTGCATAATCTATCAATCATAAAGCGCTTTTATTTGACTTCTTAAAACATGTGCATGCTTCTTTTAAAGAGCACCCTGAGCCTAATATTCAAATGTATCGACATCATATTCAAGAGGTACTGCCATTGAGCTTGTGAGTGATTCTCCATTTCAAGAAATAAAAAAGGTTCATCCTAGAAAGCAGTGATCCAGCACACTTCAACTGTATGCCATACTTTATCCATCCGTTTGGGTGCTTAGAAATCCCTGTGGAACTGCTTTTCACATATGCCATCACAAATGGGGCTTTCACTAGAACTCTTTTCTTCTCTTCATTCAGAATACCAAGTTCGATCGGTTGCCAGCCATGTACGCCCAGAGAGGCAGAGTGAGTGTGGGCTTCCGTAATACGAGATTTCTTGAAATATGTGTTGTATAAGATGGGATAAGTGTTTTATCCTTGTAATGATGCAGTTAGTCTTTCCTGTGGTGGTTAGTTTGAATTTCAGAAACTGTTTCGATGCCTAGATTTCCCTCTGGAAGAAATCAAGCAGTATATTAAATACCTTTGCAGGGTTTATTTTTAGTTAAATATGGACACCCTCCAACTCCCCACCACCACTACCCACAGATTTCACCTTTCCCAGACATTGCTGCATTCTAAAGCCTTGTTCATATAGAGCAGGGTGGGCGCAATTGGCCAGCCTAGCCAATAGTGAGGCATGATGAGAGTTGTAGGCCAAAAGATCTGTAGGGCAACAAGTTTCTCACCCCTGATATAGAGGTAGTTTTCAGGCATGCCAAGCCACGACCTCCATCTTCCTTTGCCCTCCCATTACCTTGAAATGTTTCTCTGCTGCATGGCAAGTAGGGAGCCAGCAACTACCTTGAACTGCAAGAGCTTGGACAGGTGACAGCTGGCTAATGCCAAGCAGGTCATAGACAGGCTTGTTTCTCAGTCTGAAACAAACAACTTTGCTGCTTAATTTGAACTAGGACTTTCTGGTAAGTCATGCTGCAAGGTGTTTCAGAAGTCATTGCCTGGCTTTAGACTGTGTCATGCAGTGGCTGGAATGTGTTCTTCTGTAACTGCATTCTGATTGGAGAGGATAACCTCTCTGAACATGTGCAGAGTGCCCTGCACTGCTCAGTCATCGCAGGGATTTCCCAGGTGTCTGGATTCTGGGGGCATTGCTTCACAGTGGATGGCGTGCCTTCCTTGTGAGCTTGCATTCCAGATCCCTCTGTGTACATATAAATTAAGCACTGCTTTCCTGGCTTAACAGCTCTACTGTTCAGTGCGACTTTTCGGAAGAAGATTGAGAAACTGGCCAGAGACATTCTGATTGACCCAATTCGAGTGGTGCAGGGAGACATTGGCGAGGTAATATTGGAAGTTCTAAAAAACATTGTTTGAAAGGACTTGAGCAGAGAGGGAAGTCCTGGTTGTGCATGGTATGATGGTTCTCTTCTTCCCCTCTTCTGCTCTTGTATTAAAACATTTACTTTACTATTGCCAAGTTCCGATGTTCTGATTTTGTGTCTTTACACCCCCTCCCCCCACAACAGGCAAATGAAGATATCACTCAGATTGTGGAGATCTTCTCCTCTGGCCCCAACAAGTGGAACTGGGTGACTGGCCGCCTAGTGGAATTCACCTCTTCAGGGAGCGTCCTCCTCTTTGTCACCAAGAAGGCAAATGCAGAGGAACTGGCCAATAACCTTAAGCAGGAAGGGCACAGCCTAGGGCTGCTGCATGGCGACATGGACCAGAGTGAAAGGAACAAGGTCATCTCAGATTTCAAGAAGGGGACCTTCCCAGTTCTAGTTGCTACTGATGTGGCAGGTAGGCCTGGGAGCCATTTCTTAAACCATATCCTTCACCTCTCTCTTCCTCCCTCCCTGCCCCCATAAGCTAAGTTGTCCCTCAGGCCAGCTTTCACCCACCTGTCCTGATACCCTTGATATCTATTGTAATATAGAGATGTTGTATACCTCATGCTGGGTAAAAATGGGCTTATCTGCACTACATATGAAACTGGAGCAATCACCTGATTAAAGAAATCTTAGTTGATTTGGGTGTATAAGTTTTAGTTGGCCAGCTGTGATTTAAAAAAAAAATACATGAGTAAAAGTAATTCTGAAGCAAAAAGCCTGCTTTCTTTGCTTTAGCCTTTCTCAACCTGGTGCCTTCCAGATGTGTTGGATTGCAACTCCCATAATTTCCAGTCAGCATGGCCAGGGAAGACTGCTTTAAGAGGATGTGTGTGTCATGACAGTTATATTAGAAGAGGCATTTCCTCCTGTGTGAAACAAGACAGAAGGGGGAATGCCTCTTTAAAGATGCTGCTTACCACCAGCAATTTTCATAAGTACTGATATTGAAAATAATGGCTTAGATCCAAAGGTGCCCTTGCACTAGCCAATAGCAGCTATGTATTTATTATTTATTTGTTTACAACTTTTATATACCACTCCACATCTAAACAGATTTTGGAGCAGTGAACAATAAGAGGTAAAATAGGAAAAGGATAAAAAGAATAAAGCACCTTATTAAAAACAGACTAGTGGAAAGACTCTTCTGTTCATGAAAGGGCTGTTTCCCACTTAGTGGAAGAGCATGGCATAAGAAAAGGGACCCCAAATCCAACGAAGTTCTTCCATTTGCACTAACTCTTTCTTGAGATCTTTTTGTTAGACCACTAGAGTTCATTTGCTATAGTCTGTATCTTCCACATTCATCATGCTTCTTATAATACTGTAATGCACTGCACTGTGAGAAGCCTTCCACTAGCTTGCCCAAGAGCGCAAAGAATGGCACAAATAATATTTTCTCCTGCTTTTTGTTCTTTCAATCACAGCCATTCATCTCTCTTAAAAATTTGCCACCTGGTTAATCAGGTGCACCTTTTTAGCCATTAAAAAGTTTTCACTTTGAATAATCACTTGATTGACTAAATGATGCAGCCCTAATTTTAAATGGGTTAAAACTGGTTAAACTGTCTCATTGTGAAAGACCCCCCAAAAGGTCTTCATAAGTGAAAATTTGTGTGGCAACACAGAATTTGTTGTTGGAGATCCCTCATAGCTTCACACAATTATATTTTTCCTAGGCTGCTTTGACTGAGATCATAACAATTAAACATATTTGAAATTAACCAGTTGAATTTGTTCATCACATTTGTATCCACCCTTCCTCCAATTTGTAATACCTTACGTTTGGCTGTGTCTGGGAAACTGACCATTGCTACCATGTCCTGCTTTGCTATCTCACTGGTTTCATTCTAAATCCCCATTGAATATTTCTCTTGTATTCCGCCCCCTCAGAAGGAGCTAAAATTCTTGTTAGCATAACTAGAACTTAATGCAGCCATACATATTTCCAGCCCAGGAAGAATACAGTTGTCTTTTTGGAGTCGCAATATAATCAAAGCATAGGCCGATAATTGTCTTGCACAGAAAGTGTAGGCGATAACATGATTGCTTTCAAGGTTAACTGGAGCTTTTCTGAAATTAAAAGTGATGGAATAGAAAAGAGTTCTTTGAACAGACCCAACTGGGTTGAGGGGGGTGATATAAGCAGAATGCTCTCCAAGGATAAATATTTATAGTGTGTGAGAATTGTAGTGAACCAGTCTTGACCTCCCCACCCTGCCCCACATGACTCTTAATGTTCTGTGCCTAGCTCGTGGTCTGGATATCCCTTCCATTAAGACTGTCATCAATTATGATGTGGCTCGCGATATTGACACCCACACCCACCGAATCGGTCGTACTGGAAGAGCAGGGGAGAAGGGTGTGGCCTACACTTTGCTGACTCACAAGGATAGCAACTTTGCTGGAGATCTTGTTCGGAATTTGGAAGGGGCCAATCAGCACGTCACAAAAGAACTCATGGACTTGGCCATGCAGGTAACTTTGGCAAATGCTAAGAAGCCCTGACATCTTTTGCTTTGCCTGAAACATGCATGATGGATTGCATATGTGTGTTTTGACTATGAGCAACCTCAAATTGCTGTTTTCACTGCATTTGTTCCTATGCTTGGGGGGGGGGGGGGTGCCTAGTAAAGAAGATCTGGGCATTAGCCAGTATTGTCCAATAGTCAAGACAGTTGCATCTGAATCTGAGAGAGTAGATTTTATTTCTGCCATGGGCTTGCTTTGTGACCTTGGACAATTTGGTCTCATTCAGTCTCTTTCCTCATCTGTGAAATGGAAATAATAATAAACCACCTACCTGGATTGTGTGGTGTGTAGTAAGTACTTTGCTGACTAATTGAGCTCTATAAATGATAAATAGCTGTTTGGGGCAAAGATTTTAGACTGATTGACAATTCAAACATGGAGGCCTATGCAAAGAATGTAATGTAAAAAAAAAAGGGAGTTATGTTTTTCCAGAAATGCATGAGATTTTCTCTCCCCTACAGCTATCTGGTAAATAGTATAGGATAATGATGACTCTTCCATTCTTGCCTACTTGTACACTTTTATTTTTTGGCATTGCTTTTACACTTTTGGCCAGAATGCTGTAGTCTGGAGTTGCTGAACCAAGCCACAACTGAGTGCTCACATATTGCAGACTTACTCCTCCTATTCATGCTACTAACCTCTCTCTCTCTCTTTCAGAACGCTTGGTTCCGGAAATCACGTTTCAAGGGAGGGAAGGGCAAGAAACTAAATATTGGCGGTGGTGGCCTGGGATACCGTGAGCGCCCTGGGCTAGGATCAGAGAGTGTGGTAAGCATTGAGATTCAGAGCACTAATGTATACTCACCAGTTTGAACCTATACATGTCTACTTAGAAGTAAGGCCCACTGATTTAAATGAGATTTACTCCCAGGCAAGTGTGTATAGGATCGCAGCTTAAATTGAACACTGGTAACTGCCAGGCTCTTTGTGTCACAGGACCGTGGGAGTAACAGTATAATGATCAACTATGAGGCATATAAACCGTCTTCAGGAGCAATGGGGGACAGGTTGTCCGCAATGAAGGCAGCATTCCAGGTTGGTATTTTATTAATTTATTTATTACATTTATATCCCGCCTTTTTCCTCCGTAAGGAACCCAAGGCAGAGTACATAATCCTCCTCCATTTTATCCTCACAACAACCCTGTGAGATAGGTTGTGCTGAGAGTGACTGGCCCATAGTCACCCAGTGAGCTTTCATGGCCAAGTGGGGTCTAGAACCTGGATTTCCCGATTCCCAGTCCAACACTCTAGCCACTACACCACATTGGTATGACAAACTGCCCTGCTATGGATTCTTCTGGGCACTTGTGCTGCTACTACTTTTCCTCCAAGACGTCTAGCCCAATATGGCCACTGTGTCCATGAAATTCTGTTCTCCCTATTTGTTCCTGATCATATCAGGAGAAAGAATGCTGCAAATCAAAAATAGCACTTGAACAGAAGGCTGGAAAGGGGGGGCTGAGGATTGCACTGCCAGGCCTTTTTCTTCTTAACCCCCCCCCCCCCGCCCCACCTTACTTAAGATGAGCTTCTCCATAAGTCAGCCCATGTCCACATTACCGTGACCATAACTGGAGAGAAGCACTTGGGGAGCTGATGCGTCCCTTCCCTCTGCCGTTCCCAGTCTATTTCTTAACTCAACATGATCTCATTAAACCAGCTTTGGAGGAAAGGAAGCCAGTAGCTTTTCTTCAGAGTGGTGGTTATTCAGCCTCCAGCTGCAGCCTACAGAGCAAATTTCTCTTACTCAGTGAGCAAGATCTTTATTGACCAAGGGTGGAGGTCAACTTCCATCCATCATTTAGCTCCAAGTTGCTCCTTTGCCCATTGGAAGTCAACCTTCCGCCACACCAATGAATGTGCAGAGAGCAGGGGGGAATGTGTATTCTAGCGACAGAGATACCTGCAGGCAAGGATTAGTTCAGTAAAATCAGCTTGATGGCTGCAGCAAATAAGCCAAGCCATGCTAATGCAGAGGGCCAAAAAGGAGAAGTCTCTTACGGCTCTGGGAGAAATCCCTTCTCCATATAAAAAATGGCTACTGGGTACCCCCTTAACAGGAATGAATCTCTGAGCAATAGCTTAAGCCCATTGAGCAGAAGCCCATCCCATCCAGCCCCCAGTCTCCAATGTAACAGTGTCTGATACCCCTGAAAAAGGGAAAGTGGAAAAAGAGGCACGTGTTGCTTAGGAATCCTTGTGAAAGTGAAGCTATATGTATATTGGTTGGGGTTTTCCTTTTTCTCTCTTGTAGTCCCAGTATAAGAGCCATTTCGTTGCTGCCAGCTTTAGCAACCAGAAGACAGGCAGTTCCTCAGCGGGTGCCAGTGGGTGGACCAGCGCTGGCAGTTTGAACTCCGTGCCAACAGGTTCAGCACAGCAGAACTTGGCAAAACCCGACAGTCCTGTGGGCACAGCAGGTATTTCGAAAGGTATCCCAGGCTTCACAAGCGCTGGAAATTTAAATAGCATACCCAGCTTCCCAAGCACTGGAATTCAGGGATTCAACAGTGTGAATGCCAGCAATAGCAACAGAGAAGGCAGCAGTGGCGGCAGAGAAAGGTACAGCGACAATCGGGGCAGTGGTCGCCACAGTGATGGCCAGCGCCATGGAGATGGCAGCGGTCGCCACAGTGACAATCAGCGCCATGGGGAAGGCTATCGCCATGGGGAAACCCGCCATGGGGACGGCCATCGTCACAACGAAAGCCGACATTCTGGTGGTGGGAGCAGCAGCAGCAGTAGCCGCCATGGTGACAGCCGAAATAACGGGGACAGCCGGAACAGCAGTGAAAGCAGAAATAGCGAGAATAGGAATGAGAGCAAGAAAGATGGCAACAGCAAGACAGATGGTTTTGCTGTTCCTGAACCTCCAAAGCGCAAGAAGAGCCGATGGGACAGCTAAGAGCCTGGGCTCCCCACAAAGTGGCACGGTGCCCCCTCCCCCCCCTTTCTCTCTCTAAGGAGGGTCTCTCTGCCAGTACATGGCTACTGAGAAGGATAACAGTAGATAGCAATGATCCCCAACCAAGTCTTGGCTGGTGCATCTGCAGACAGCTTCACTTTACTGGCGTGTCAGTGTTGTGCTTTGGTCAAAAGGAAAGTGTTCCCTTTTATGGAGTTTCTCTATGCTCTGCCTTTGAAAAATCCGTCCACCCTGAGAGACTTCAAAAGACTGATCCTTCTTAGCAAGAACAAAACATTTTTGTGTGTTTCTATTTTAACTGTGTCCAGAAAGGGGCTTGAACTGGGTAGGTTTGTTTTATTCCAATCAGTGTGGAAGTAAACTAGCCCCTGTTCCCCAGTAGGTGACCTGCCTGCCCCATGAGACCTCTCAAGGTTCCCTCTTTTCATCCCCATCACCACTATTCTTCTACACCTTTCTCTGCTGGTCATAGTGGCCGTCTGTGCCCAGACCTGGTTCCCATGTTCCTATTCATATTATTTCACATGTACACAACAATTGTGACATGCACAGTGTCATAAGAGAATATGTTAGTCACGACTGGGGTGCTGACGGCCACTGCAAGCAAGAGCTGTGGGAGGAGTGACAGTTCCTGGGGCAGAAGGGGTGGGTGGGCAGCTCACAATTGAACTAGCCCATCTAATGCAGAATCTTGGGCCTTGCATGGAAAACGTAATGCTTCATTATGGCTTATATCAGTTCTTCAGCTAATCGCTTTACCCTTTTCACCTGATGCGTCAACACTGAGTAGTTCTTATTTGGGGGTTTGTGAGCAGGGGCTTGGGCTTGATTCCTGCTTTATCAGTTGTCCACAGTTAAGGCAGAGAAGAGAGGCAAAAGGTCAGATCACTCCCTCCTACTCACTTGATAGTGTCGGCATGCTAGTAGCTAACAGAGAGAGATCAAGATTCTGTATTTCTATGAGTGGGAGGGAGATGGCAACAAACATGTAAGCAATGCAGCCTGTAGATGTGTCACTTTTCCCTCCATATGTAACCTAGCTATGATGAGGAGTTTGGCTGGAGCTAAAAGCCTCCTTTTACTCAGTATAGCAACATGCGTGAATAGTGTGGGGCACACATTTGCAGGGGTGGGATGGTAATCTTCCTCACGCCATTTTATGTTTTTACACAATATGCCATCTTCTGTGTCCTGAATATTTTCTCGCGGGAGCAAAGACTTAAGAATGCAGTGGGAAAACTGCTCGACAGAGATTAGCAGAATCTCAGTTTGCTTTGAGCGAAGCTCTCTGTCTCCAGGGATAATACAGTTTCTACTCAAGTTGGTTCCGGATGTGTGTTTGGGCAGTAACAGCTACATTAAGCCTGAAGAGGATAATAAAAACAGGCCATGCAGCCATGGGGATGGCCCTCCCAAGCAAATAAGATGAAAACTGATTCAACGTCCGTTTAGGTGGGGTCTTGTGTAAATTGCGATTCCTTTGTGAATATTCCGGAAGTTATTCTCTCCCCCCCCCTTCCAAAAAAAGGGTAAAACAGGTTTGGGGAGGGAGACCTTTCATATATAGTATCAAGTTTTTGTGATTTTGGGCTGACCTAGGAAGGTTTCAAACTTAGGAAGCTTGGGACTGGCTGCTGAAGAAGCATGTGTGTGCAGAGATGCTAAAAGTGGGACCTGTGTGAAACAGTGTGCTGCTCTTTCCAAAATGCCTGTTGCATACACTTCTGGGAAGAAGCAGCAAATGTAAAAATATTTTGCTTGATTTTTTTTTAAAAACTGTCTTCTTGGGCTTTTTAATCTGTTTTTTTTCTCTTTTTGCCAGAGTGGTAGAAAAATATTGTTTGCTGAAAATAGTTCTGTTCCTGCTTCTCATTTTTATGAAGAAATATCTGAAGCTGTGTCAGGATTCTGTGACATGCCATTCCCTTTACTTTCCACTTTCTCTTCTAGTAAATGTTTTATTACTAGGACAATTGCCTGGGATGTGCCTGTTTATTTTGGCCTTTTTCTTTTTACTCATAAGTGAGTTTTGCAGATAGAAAATATCTGACTGCTCTAATTGAGGTCAGGAATGAATTTTTCCGCAGATCAAACTGGCCAGGGACCTTCAGAGTTTTTTTGTCACCTTCTGCAATTTACTCCTTGCCACATTTGCTCAAGTCACTTTGCAGGGTTATACACACCTCTTCCTAACAGCTGCTTCTCCCCTGCAAATCGCTCCCTCCTAGCACCGTTTTGTGACAGCAAAGCAGCAGCTATGTGTTGGCTGTTAGTGTTTAATTTCAGTCTTAAAGAGAAAGGGATTCCATATTCTCCAAGATATTGGAGAAGTCTGCCTAGTAGCTCTAAATTGGTCACTTTGTACAGTCCTCAGTGGATAGACACAATTCTTCTCTCCATGAATGGTTGCTTTGGGATTGAGATAACAAAATGTTACTTTCACGTTGGCAGGGATGCTTTGCAGAGGTGGTGGCAGGTTTGTTTGAGGTTTTAGAATTCTGTTTTTTGTTTTGTGTTTTTAAATCTAGATACTACAAAATATCTGTCTGGACACCACAATTAGAAGAAATGTACAATCGCATCTTGGTTTCATAATTAGCTGGGAAATGTGCAGTGCTTTTGTAAAGGTGATAACGTGTACTAGCTAAAAGAGAGGTGTGAAGCTCAGCCTAATATGTGACCCACTCCCCATGCGTAGCCATGTTTTTTTCTCATAGCAAGAAAAGTGGGTATCTTTCCCCTTGCTTTTTAACAATTTAAAACAGGGATGGGCAACATGTGGCTCTCAAGTTGTTTTTGCCTACAACTCCCATCGCCCCTTACCATTGGCTATGCTGGCTAGGGCTGATGGGAGTTGTAGGCCAAAACATCTAGAGGGTCACAAGTTGCCCATCCCTGGTTTAAAGCAAGACATGATATCTACTTTTAAATAAATTCTGTAAAACAGAATTCGGGCTATCAGCCTTTTTTTTTTAGTTATTAAATAAATGTGCATGTTATCACTCTCAGTATTGGTAGCTTTTTGAGATACTGAGAGAGAACCAAGTGGCCTGAACTATTAATAAGCAAAAGCTACCACTCATTGTTAGAACAAAACACCATCTTTAATATTTTATTCCTTTCCAGAGTAATACACCAGAATCACAGCAGCCTTTAAAAATAAACAAGTTTGCCCTTAACTCTCAGTGCTTACTGAATGATTATGGGGTTAGGGGTGAGGTTGCAATTTCAGTCTACTAAAATGTTGGCTGATTACTCTGCCCATTTAATCCTTCAGCCCTAAAATGAATTCTCTTCAACTCTAGCTTTACACAAATGAAACATTGCTGCATAAGGCAATGGAGTGCGTAAGAGAGTAATCTTACTGCTTCTCAGGAAACAAACTGGTGAAAGTGAGGTGGGCTGAATTGGAATTTTGAAAAGAGATTGTATATACTTCACAAGCCAAACCAGCCAGAACAGTGCAATCTAGCTAAGCACTGCCAACCTTCCTAAGCACCCTCCTGGATCCAGGACCAAGCTTCAACCTAGAACAGACTAATTTGAAATGTTCGATACTGTAGGCCCTCTTTTCATATTGACATAGGTTGTTGAATGAATACTTCCTAATCACTAGGATGGTAACAGGCTCGGGTTTGAAACTAGCAATTTACTTGCCTAGCTGCTGTGAGGTCTGATCCTGGCCCAGCTGATAATGACATTTTTCCCATGTGTGTTTGCCCTCTCTTTTTTTATAGCGTAGTCTCCAACTCCTTTTTCATGCTAGAATGTTTCCCCTCTAGGTCTGGAGAGTCCACTAAAGCTTTGGTGTTCTCTCCAAGGGCCTTCTGCATTATCTCTTGGCTTGGAGAACTATCCAGAGTGGAGGAACCAGGGATGTGTTCTGGTGCAGTGGCATTGGGAGCGAGATGCAGCAGCCAGTTTTTGGCACCCAGAGGCATGGCTACAGCTGCTGCGGAGGCCGCCCCCCAGCTGGCCATGCTCAGACTGACGCTGTTGGTGGCATGGGACACAAGCCCACCATAGCAGTAGCTCCCCCCTGTGCTGGTGACTCGGCTCTTCTGCTTTATGTCCAGCACCAGGCTTCTCCGGAAACGAGCTTTTTTAATTTCTGCCTGCACCTGGGGATAGAGGCAGAATATCAATGGAATGCAACTTAGATAAGACCATCACTCACATGCCTATTCTCAGCCTTCAGCAGCTGGTAGAAACAGCAGTAACTGCCCACAAAGCAGTTTTCTTGTGCCCAGTGTCTCCTTGTCTTTCCCCCACCCCCACTTTTTCCTTTTCCCAATACCTTCAATGCTCTGCCTACCTTCACCCCACTAGAAAATTCCCCTCAAATTCTATCCAGGGATTAGGGGGTAGAATTACGAGTGGAATGCTACCTACACCCCTGAGCTGTATTCAGGCTTTGTCCTTAAGAATGAACAATGGGAGCTGAAAGATATATGTGGGATTTCCTTCCATTGGGAAAAGATTAAAACAGGACTGAATCTGAGCCAGAGTTGAGGCCTGGAGAGTACAACTGGCCATTTAAGAGCACCTCTTACCAAGGAGTAGCTCCAGCCAATACCCCCTATACAGAAGCAATTAAGAGGAGTGGATGTTAGGTCAAAGGGCAAGGGTTCTGAGAAAGTTTTCCATTTTGGAACTTTAATAATTGCATCTAAATAAGTACCCGATCTTTGGTGAGAGGAAATACATGCCCAGGAAAGGCAATGAACCTTCATGTATTGACGGCTGCAGTAGAAAATGCATACATGCACACAACGTTCTACTCATACATACACATTACCTTAAAAGAAGTATCTTACCTCACCATTGCAAAAGCAGTAAATAAAAGCCACAAAGAAACCCTGTCCGGAGAAACAGACAACCATAGATGAAAAACGGTTGCAATGGAGCAGATCTGACACATGACTTCACCGCCACAAAGACTCACCTGTAAAGAATTGAAGAGCATCTCATAGTGCATCTGTATTTGCCAGAGGATGCTGGAAACGGCTGTATAAGGCATGGCCATGAACACCACATAATGGACGCCAAAGAGGGGCATTAGGACTAGGGTGGATTTCAATAACTTCCTGAAAGGAAAAGACTTCCCACATTATCGTGCCACCTCCTGATTACCCAGGATAGCTGAAGTGACTCCTCAGCTGTGCCTTGTTACAGAACAGGCTGTAAGGGGGAGGAAGGCAATGGATATAATGGGCCTTAAAAGAGGACAAGAGGCATGAAGAGGATATAGGCAGTGCATGATGGACAGGGTTAATACCATAGTTCAGGGACAGAGCACTTGCTTTGCATGTAGAAAGGCCCATGTTCAATCCCTAGCATCTCCAGGTAAGGCTGGGAAAGAAGACTGAAACCCTGGAGAGCCACTGCCAGTTGGTGGAGACAAATACTGAGCTATAGCTAAACCAAGATTCTGACTTGGAATAAAGCAGCTTCCTATGATAGCCACCATAATGACTGAAACATAAAGATGTGATCTCACAACAGCTACAAGAAGCCTCTAAGTCATGGAAGAGGAGAATACAGTACAACAGAAATCTAGCAGAGAGGAAGTTGCAGTACTCTAGGAAATGGAAGATGGACAGAGTATTAAGATGTGTGTGTGTGGTGGTGGTGGTGAATCCACTTTCAATGAGATATTTATTGTAGCACTAAGAGAGGAAGGCCTCAATGGCTCCAAGCTGCATACCTGTACTGCTGGCGGGGGTCTAATTTCCCTGCATTTGTCTCCCATAGTTTTGATGCAAGGACTCTCACGATGTTGAGGAACAGGAAAAAGTTCACCTGTGAGCAATAAAAATGTACTGAGGCAGGCGTTTGCCATCCCAATGAAATTAACATGGTTCCATTCCTTTGTTCATTCACTTAGAGAATTTACCCTTTTTCAGTGGCTGAAAACATCAACCAATACTCCACAAACATTGATCATGTAAAACAATAAAATCAGTAATAGTCAAGCTACCCAAAGAGCAGCAGGATTAAATGAATACAGCCCTCAGCCCCTGACCGCCTGCCTCAGCTATTGATTCTCAGCTACATAATTCTCAAAATCCCAGTGGAATAAGAATGTTTTCCCCCCATGTCTGGAAGCTAAGTGAGCTTCCTGGGGGAGGGGCATTCCATAACTCAGGGGCAACTATTGAAAAAGTCCTGCTCCTAGCAGATGCTACAATTTGCATCCACAGAGGTTGGCACCACTTAGCAGGGCCATGTGGGCAAATCTTAAAACCCAGAGGGAGGAATTTATATGAGACAAGATGTTCCCTGATATACGTTCAATTGATTTTGAAGAATTATCAAAGTGGCTCAGTAACTGACCCACAGGAAACATTTACTGTGTAACTGACCCACAGGAAACATTTACTGCCTCCTCCCCAGCCCACCTTAACCCATTTGTTGTGTCCTTACCACAATTGCTGCTAAGATAGGGACTTGGTAGATCCATTTCATGTTTCCAGCGCTGAGGTCCCAGCACCTGATTAAGAGAGGCTGAAGTTAGCCAAACAGGATATGTCCATATAGTGTCCCTCATCTGACAGCTTTGAGACTCAGCTTTGGGGTCCCAAGTCCTTTTATTACTTTGTGATATGGCACATAGCTTAGGCTACTGAGGAGAAGAATTGGTTTGCATTGCTGTACATGGGGACATCTTACTTGTTCAAGCCTTAATATCATTTATATGGCACTTCAAGCTGATTACGTTGTAATCCATCCTTCCCCAACCAGGTGTCTTTCAGAAGTGTTGGACTGCAACTGGCTGGCTGGAAACTGTTGGAACTTAAAGTCCAACCCATCTGAAGGGTGCCAAGTTGGGGAAAGCTGCTGTAATCCATAGAATAACCCTGCAAAGTAGGTCAGTATTACTATCATCCCAATATTACAGACGGCCGCCTAGTGGGCCCATGGGAAAGGCAAGATTCAAACCAGGGTGGTCCCAGTTCATAGCACAGACTCTTGACCACACCAACTCGCAGGTAAGGTCTTCTGCTTTAACTTTACAGGGCAACTTTAGCTGGACTTGAGGTTTGTGTTAACTGGACTTCTTTTTGATTGCAGAACTTGAGACATTTTTGGCACAGATTTTACCAGAGTGTGGATTTTTAAAACACTGAGCAATCATTTTGATGATGTGCAGTTGGGGTGGTATTTATTAACCTGGAACAGGGGTGCAGAACCTCTTTCAGCACGAGGGCCGAATTCCATTTCAGAGAGGCTCTTGGGGGCCACATTGTAATGGTGGACGGGGCTGAAAGCAAAAGGGGGCGGGGGCGGGGCCAAAGGCAAAAGGGGTACAACCAATATACCCGCATAGTTTAGCTTAAAGCTCTTCCTGCCAGTAGCTAAGCCTTAGGAGAGGCATTTCAGCCTTTTAGAATGGGGGAGGGGAACTGTACAAAAGTGAGGAAACTAACAAATGATCAGATTTGGGGGTCAGAGTGTGGGGTCAGGGGAAGGGGCCTTGGCCATCTGGGGAACCCACCCCTGACCTGGAATAAAAAGCTGTCCATGTTTGTTGACATGTGGATTTTTTAATTGTTTATGTCCCTGGAAGGTAATGGGTCTAAGCCATCCATTTACCCTTCACTTGCTAACACATCCTGTAATGATTGTAGTAATTTAGAGACATTTCCTTACAAGAAACATTGGGATGGGAATTTGGAGATGAGAGAGTGGGGTGAGGGGGTGGAGCCGGGACTGGCTGAGGGAGCTCCAGCAAAGAACCGTTCATTGTGACTCTACTTAATAAAACCACCATGTTATCTTCTTAAGATATGGACCCAAACTTATTACACATCCTGTTGATTTGCAGTCATGCTCCAAATCTTCCAAAATAGCGTTTTAAGAGAAATAGAAGCTACGTACTGTGTATCAGCCAGGGATGCTCTTATGCTGGCCCAAACAGACACAAAGACAGCAGGTACCCCTCGAAGGAAGAAGAAAAACAAAGGCAAGCAGAAAGATATCTGGGTTTCCAGTGAGATCTTGACGCAGGGGTGGGCAACTTTTTTTCTGTGGAGGGCTGCATTCCCTCCTGGATAACCTGTTGGGGGTTATCTGTTGGTGGTGGGTGGGGCCAAAGCCAGTGGTGGGTGGGGTCAGAGCCACCATTTTTCTCCCACCCTTTTCTCCCTCTGCCACCCCCTTTTCTCCCTCTCTGTCCCTCTTCCATCCTGCCTAGTGAGCTTTTAGCAAAGGGATAGAGCACTGTTGCCAGAGCTCTGAACTGTTGGCATGCAGAGCCCTACAGGTTGCCCGCACCTGTCTTGAAGGGGCAGTAGGGGGAAATGTGAGGTCATTGGTGTACACTGACTTCATACAGTCAGGGCCAGAAATATCAGAACAAGGATAACTGTTTCGGCACCACCGCTTTGAAGTTGAAAGGAAACACACCCAGATGGGAGTGAAGTCAAGACTTCCAGCTGTAATTCAAGGGGTTTGACAAAAGTGGGGTACTAATTTGTTTGTTTGTTTGTTTCATTTCTATACCTCCCAATAGGTGAAGCTCTCTGGGCAGTTCACAAAAATTAAAACCAAACAGCACACAATAAAACAATTTACAATATATAGAACATTAAAACCACAATATAACAATACAACCACAATAAAACCTAGCAGCAGTGCAGGAGTTTAAAATACAGATTTAAAACAGCAAAGCTAAAAGTTTAGAAAGCTAAAATGCCTGGGAAAATAAAAAGGTCTTCACCTGGCGCCGAAAGGAATACAATGTAGGTGCCAGGCGAACCTCACCAGGGAGCTCATTCCAGAGCTGGGGTGCCACAGCAGAAAAAGCCCTCCTCCTAGTAGCCACCCACCTCACTTCCTTTGTCAGGGGCTCATGGAGAAGGGCCGCTGACGATGCTCTTAAGGTCCGGGCAGGCACATATGGGAGGAGGCGATCCTTCAGATAACCTGGCCCCAAGCCGTTAAGGGCTTTAAATGTTAACACCAGCACTTTGAATCGGGCCCAGAAATGGACTGGCAGCCAGTGCAGCTGAAAAAGTACTGGTGTAATATGAGCTCGCAACCCAGTCCCTGTTAACAATCTTGCTGCCCTATTTTGGACCAGCTGAAGTTTTCGGACCGTTTTCAAAGGCAGCCCCACATATAACGCATTGCAGTAATCCAGACGAGAAGTTATCCGAGCATGGATAACTGTAGCTAGGTGATCTCTGTCCAGATAAGGGCGTAGTTGGTATACCAGCCTAAGCTGATAAAAAGTGCTCCATGCCACTGAGTTCACCTGTACCTCAAGTGACAGTTCTGGATCCAAGAGCACCCCCAAACTACGAACGTGATCCTTGAGGGGGAGTGCAACCCCCTCCAGAACAGGTTGAATATCACCTAGCCAGGCAGACGAACCACCCACTAACAGTACCTCCGTCTTGTCTGGATTGAGTTTCAGTTTATTGGCCCTCATCCAGCCCATTACCGTGCCCAGGCACTGATTCAGAACAGCCACTGCCTCACCTGGGTTTGATGAGAAAGAGAGGTCGAGCTGGGTGTCATCCGCATATTGATGGCACCTCAGCCCACACCTCCGGATAACCTCCCCCAGCGGTTTCATGTAGATGTTAAACAGCATGGGGGATAGAATAGAGCCCTGTGGAACCCCATGGCACAATTGCCATGGCACAGAGCAATAATCCCCCAGCACCACCTTCTGGAATCGGCCAGCCAAGTAGGAGCGGAACCACTGCAGTGCGGTGCCTCCAACTCCCAACCCAGACAACCTATCCAGAAGGATACCATGGTCGATGGTATCAAAAGCCGCTGAGAGGTCCAGGAGAATCAACAGGGTCACACTCCCCCTGTCCCTGTCCCAGCAGAGGTCATCCCACAGGTCAACCAAGGCAGTTTCCATTCCAAAACCAGGCCTGAAGCCCGATTGAGATGGATCTAGATAATCCGTTTCATTCAACAGTGCCTGGAGCTGTCCTACAACCACCTGCTCAAGCACCTTGCCCAGGAAGGGGATGTTGGCCACTGGCCTATAATTGTTAACATCCTCTGGGTCCAGGTTAGGCGTTTTCAGGAGTGGTCTAATTACCGCCTCTTTTAAAGTGGCAGGCACCACTCCCTCTCTCAAGGAGGAACTTACAACCTCCTGGACCCAGCCGGACAACCCCTCCTTGTTTGATTTAATAAGCCATGAAGGGCAAGGGTCAAGCACACAAGTGGTCGATCGGACTTGGCCAAGCACCTTGTCCGCATCCTCAGGCCTCAGTAACTGAAACTCATCCAATAAAACTGGACCAGACGGTGCTCTGAACGCCTCTACCAATGGAACTGCATTAATCGTGGTGTCCAATTCTTGACGAATCTGAGCGACTTTAGCTTCAAAGTGCCGTGCAAACTTATCACAGGGTGCCACCAAGGGTTCCACCATCTCTCTCCCTGGCCCAGAATGTAACAGGCCACGAACCACTCGGAAAATCTCCGCTGGACGACACTGAGAAGATGCAATGCTGGTGGAAAAGAGCTGTCTCCTTGCCACCCTCACTGCCACAGAGTAGGCTTGATAGTGGGCTCTTACCTGTGTTCGGTCAGACTCAGCACGAGTTTTCCTCCACCTGCGTTCTAGCCATCTCCCCTCTTGCTTCATTGCCCTCAGCTCAGGTGTATACCAAGGAGCTGACCGGGCTCTGCTCAGAGGGAGAGGGCGCTTGGGCGCGATCATGTCAACCGCCCGAGTCATCTCTTCATTCCACAGAACGACCTGGGCTTCGACAGGAGCACCAGCCATACCAGCAGGAAAATCCCCCAGAGCCTTCTGGAATCCATCGGAACCCATTAATCTGCAGGGGCGGACCATTTTAATAAGTCCCCCACCCTTGCAGAGGGGGAAGGCTGCCAGGAGTCTAAGCCTCAGCAGGAAGTGATCTGACCATGACCAAGGGACAGATGTTAATTCCTCCACTTTCAGATCACCATCCTCCTGCCCAGTCGAGAAAACCAGATCAAGCGTGTGTCCTTTTATATGCGTTGGGCCGATGACATGTTGGGACAGCCCCATGGTTGTCATGGCGGCCATGAAGTCCTGAGCCGCCCCGGATACAGCGGCCTCGGCATGGAAGTTGAGATCCCCCAGGACCATCATCCTGGGGGTCCTCAACACCAAGTCCGAGACCACCTCCGTCAGCTCAGGCAGGGAGTCTGATGGGCAGCGGGGTGGGCAGTACACCAACAGAATCCCTAATCTGTCCCGGGTACCCAACACAAGGTACAAACACTCAAGATCTGCACTTGAATGGGCAGGAAGCCTAGAGAGGAAGATTGAATTCCTATAGACCACGGCAACCCCCCCTCCCCGACCCTCGAGTCGGTGTTGGTGCTGCACTGAGTACCCAGGAGGGCGCAAGTGGGAGAGAGTGACCCCTCCCAGTTCCCCCACCCAGGTCTCAGTAATACATACCAGGTCAGCCCCCTCATCCACAATCAAATCATGGATGAGGGAGATTTTATTTTGGGCTGACCTGGCATTCAGCAGCAGCACCACCAGATCCGAGGGCAGACTGGTAAGGCTGCCAGGAACCATCAGGTTGGGGGAAGAACCAGAAGAGGGGACAGCTGTAAGGTGTCTAGCCCCTCTTCTCCTCAGCTGGCCTTTAATCCCCCAACACCATTCCTCCCCCTGCCAGTGACTACAGTTATAGTGGCACCTCCCCGACCCCCTGAGTTGCTCAATAGTCCTCCCAGGCACATATTAAAATGTTAGGATATAAAATGTACAACAGTGTAAAAGAAAGATAAAAGAGAACAGCAGCTAAGAAGGAGCAGATAAAATCCACGTTTGCCCCTTTCTCCCTGGTCTTTAAAGCTGTTGCCCTCTGCTGCTGCTATTTGCTGCTGGTATCTGTAACCATTCAGGAAGGACAGCCAGTGGCATACACACATACCCATCGTTGGGGGCTCATAAGTAATGGAAGGAATGGCTGACAAGCAGCTGCATGGCCAGGTGTGGCCTGTTTTCTGGGTACCCCATGACCAATCAAGCAGATAAAAGGCCTGGAGGTGGTTCTGAGTGTTACATTTGCATTTGGTGGCTGTTCACTGGAACTCCCAACATGAGGTCCAAAGAGGCAAACATGAGGAGGAGGCCAACGTTAGGCTGAGGAAACAACACAAACCCATCAGAGAGATAGCAAAAACATTGGGAGTGGCCAATACAACAGTTTGGAACATCCTGAAAAAGAAGGAATTAACTGGCAAGCTCAGCAACAGCAAAAGGCCTGAAAGATGACAGAAGACAACTAAAGTGGATGACTGCAGAATTCTGGTCATGGTGAAGAGGAACCCTTTCACAACATCTAGCCAGGTCAAGAACACTCTTGCGGAGGTAGGCATGTCATTGTCAACATCTACAGTCAAGAGACGGCTTTATGAATGTAAATACGGAGGCTTCACAACAAGGTGCAAACCACTGGTAACGTTCAAGAACCAAAAGGCCAGATTAGCCTTTGCCAGCAAACACCTAAAAAAGCCTGCCCAGTTCTGGAATAAGATTATTTGGACTGATGAAACCAAGATTAACTTGTACCAGAATGATGGGAAGAGAAAAGTATGGAGAAGGAAAGGAACAGCTCATGATCCAAAGCATACCACATCATCTGTCAAACATGGTGGAGGCAGTGTTATGGCATGGGCATGTATGGCTGCCAATAGAACCGGGTCACTGGTGTTTATTGATGACCTGACTGCTGATCAAAGCAGCAGGATGAATTCTTAAGTGTATAGAGTTATACTTTCTGCTCAGATTCAGCCGAATGCTGCCAAACTGATAGGACGCTACTTCATATTGCAGATGGATAATGACCCAAAACATACAGCAAAAGCTACCCAAGAGTTTCTAAAGGCAAAGAAGTGGGATGTTCTTCAATGGCCAAGTCAGTCACCTGATCTCAACCCAATAGAGCATGCTTTTCACTTACTGAAGACAAGACTGAAGGCGGAAAGACCCACAAACAAGCAGCTGCAGTAAAGTCCTGGCAAATCATCTCGAAGGAGGAAACTCAGCATTTGGTCATGTCCATGGGTTCCAGACTTCAGGCAGTCATTGACTGCAAAGGATTTTCATCCTGGTATTAAAGGCGATCCTTAAGTTTGAAATGATGTTGGTTTGTTCCATTACTTATAAGCCACCAGCAATGGGGGGGTGTATGCCACTGGCTGTCCTTCCTGAATGGTTAGTGCCCCACTTTTGTCAAACCCCTTGAATTACAGCTGGAAGTCCTGACTTTGCTCCCATCTGGGTGTGTTTCCTTTCAGCTTCAATGTGGTGGTGTACAGAGGCCAACTGCCAAAACAGTTATCCTTGTTCCGATATTTCTGGCCCTAACTGTATGTGTTACATTGTTCCCTTCAACCTCTGTGCTGGAAGAGGGGTGGGGAGAGAAGCATAGTTAGGTATGAGCGAGGGGAAGAGAGTGGCTGTGGTAACGAGGCCTTTCAAATACATTGGGTCCCCATCCCTCAGTGTCTCCACAAAGTGGCCTTCGCATTAAACTTCTAATCTTCTTTGTGGATCCCTGTGTAAAATGATTGTAAGAGCAGGAGACAGAGCGAACTGGACTGTGCTTACCCCACCCAATGAGCGTAAGGGCCCACAAGTAGCTTTTGTTTGAAAGGAAAGCCATGAAGATCAAGCTGTGGAGGTAGAGGCCTTCGACCAAGATCCAGTAGTGGTTGGTAGCCAGGAAATAGAGGAAGACGGTCACAGCTACCTTGCAGCCTGCCTGAACAAATGGAGAAAGAAACACACAAAGGTGTCTTTTAGGGCATCTCTACACCAGCCTAAAATCCTGCATTTAAAATGCAGCTTTCTGCTTCCGTTTTAAATGCAGGATCATAACGACGCCCTTTTTCATGTGCTTCCTTTTCCCCCAGCCCCTTCCCCTCTCCTTCTGCCCGTATCTGAGCCTTCCCTTATCTTTCATTTATCTCGCTCCTCTTCTTGCCGCTTTTCCTCTTTTCGTGGAGGAAACTGAAGCGGAACACAACGGGGTAATTTGATAGCTCATTATCTGTGATCTATTTAAAAACGGAACAAAGGGCATTTAGCGCAGGAGACGCCTTGAACTATCGTGGTGTCAGGTAAAGAGCCCGCAAACTTCCGTGAAGGAGCAATCTCAATCACAGGATAAAAGCTCCGTGTAAAGGAGCCCTTATTGAAACCAGGGCCAGATTAGCGTTTGTGGATGCCTTGAGGCAGTAACACTTCTACCTCCTCTCTCTCTCTCTCTCTCTCTCTCTCTCTCTCTCTTGTTTCTGTCTCTCTCCCCCACACCAGTATACTTTATTTTTTAAACTTTTCACTCTTCTCCACCAGCCAACAATATGGTTTCCAAGATGGCTTGCGAACCCGTTCTAATCATGTCACCAAATCATACCCCTCTCCCATACAATTTAAAAAAAAACCCAGCCTTAATACACAATTTAGGAACATACATACAATTAAATGCTTGGGAGAACAACTAATCACATTCTCAGCTAGCAAATTGTTCTGGGGGGAAAGGGTCTTACAGCTAGCGAGCTACAACAATGGACAGTGACTATAGACAAGGCCCTATCCTTGGTAGCCACCGACCTCAGCTCCAAACCTGAGGACACCCAGAGCAGTGTCTCTCCTCAATAGGGCAGGTTCCATGTTATCATTAATTCCCCAGAACAAACCTTACACTCCCACATAATCAGGTAACTCAGAACTATCAAAGTAAAACACCTTGATCCCACATCCTGATCTCTTGCTCCTTTTTTTCTTTTTCACACTATGGGTTGGATCCAGATGTAATCATACTTAGAGTAGAGCCGTAGAAATCAATGGGACTTCAGTTAAGTCCCATTGATTTTCATGGCTCTACTCTAAATCTGGAGCCAACCCACGATGTCTGGATCTTTTGCAAGGTTTTGGTTATGTCTTTGGGGTTGGATGCAGACTGTTAGTCACACTCCAGTCCCACTGAAATGGTGGGATTAAGTTAGTCATGACTAACTTGTCCCACTGATTTCAATGGGAGTAAATTGCGACTAATTTAGCCTGCATCTAAATCATTGTTTCTATTAGCTGAAGGTCAAAAGGAGGAATAAACAGATGGAATGCATTCAATCAAATCCCAGAGATCATCAGTCTCTGCTTTTGTTTCTTGTGTTTCTTCCAAAACTGAATGCTGATACATCTAAAATGCTGTTTTATGATTGGGTAGGAAACCATTTTGAGCCTGGTTATTCTGCAATCGCTACTATAGTTCCCTGAATTTTCAGGAAGAATCATGGAGTTTGAGGGCGGCTTGTAGGCCATCTAGGCCGACCCCCTGCTCGATGCAGGAAATCCAGAGCTAGAGCATCCCCACAGATGGATGTCCAGCTTCTGCTTGAAGACCTCTCATGAGGGAGAGCCTACCCTTCCTCTCAGGCGTGTGCAACGTGTGGCTGCTCCCATCTGCCCTTGCCAGCATAGCCAATGGTGAGGATTGATGGGAGTTGTAGGCCAAAATATCTGGAGGGCCACAAGTTGCCCACCCTTGCTGTAGACTATTGGCTCCATTTTCAAGCTACTCTTACTGTCAAGAACTTTCTCCTGAGGTTCAACTGAAACTTCTCCTGTAACTTAAGCTCATTAGATCTCGTCCTACCCTCTGGGAGGAAGGGAACATGTTTTGGCCTTTTTCTATGAAGGGATGGCCCTTCACATAATTGAAGAATGCTGTCGTATCCACACACACCCCAACACACACACACAGTCTTCCCTACCTCTCATTTAAATCCTCACCAAGGGTGGCTGTAGAAACCCTGGTCATCTGGAGTTGGTAAGTGGCTGGATGGGAAGGAATAAGCTGAAACTGAACCCCGACAAAACCGAAGTACTTCTTGTGGGAGGCAAGGGAAGGTTGACCTGGTGTTGAATGGGGTGCAGCTGCCCCTGAAGGACCAGGTCATTTTAGACTCCCAGCAGTCCACAGAGGCTCAGGTGTCGGCCATGAGCCAGGCAGCACTGTACCAACTCCATCTGATACGGCAGCTGCGTCCCTACCTCCCTAACCATCTGCTCCCATCAGTAGTTCATGCCTTGGTCTCCTCTCACCTAGACTACTGCAATGCGCTCTATGTGGGGTTACCCTTGGAGATGGTTCAGAAGTTGCAGCTGGTACAGAACGCGGCGGCTCACCTGATTAAAGGCAGCCGTCGGTGAGATCACATCACTCCAGTGCTGAAGGAGTTGCATTGGTTACCAGTTGTTTCCCGGGCCCAATTCAAGGTGTTGGTATTGACCTTTAAAACCCTATACGGTTCCAGCCCAGTCTATCTTAAGGAGCACCTTCAGCAACACCAGGGATGCCATGCAACGAGATTGGCCTCGGAAGGCCTTCTGTCTGTCCCATCAGCCAGGACAGTTAGGCTGGTGAGGACTAGGGAGAGGGCCTTTTCTGTGTTGGCCCCCACTTTGTGGAATTCCCTCCCTAGTGACATCCACCATGCCCCCTCTTTGATGAGCTTCTGCCGGGCTTTGAACCTGGCTGTTCAGGCAGGCATTTGGGATGGGTTTTTTTTTTTACCCTAAAAAATTAGGGTTTTTTTCTAGAGCAATATTGTTTTGTTGATTATGTTGTATTTTGTGTTGTTATTTGTATTGTATGCCACCTAGAGTGACTGGTTAGCCAGCCAGATGGACGGCTCATAAATCTAATAAATACATTCTCTTCTCCAGGCTAAACAAACCCACTTCCTTCAAACGTTCCTAGCTGGAGTTGTTTCCCATACAGCTGACCATCTTCATTGCCTTCCTCTGAACCTGTTCCAATTTGTCTACCTCAGGGGTGCACAGCCCAAGGCCCCGAGATGCTTGTTGTGCAGGCCCCCATGCCCATCTAGCTCGCTGAGAGGGAGAAGGAGGCTCAAACCTCCTCCTCCCTCAGCCCACTGATCTTGTGCAGGGTCGCTGGGATGGGGAATGAGGTTACACACACGTGACACCACCACCCCGCCACCCCACTGGTGCTGACTGCAACTCTCCAGGCCAAAAAGGTCATGCTCCCCTATCTATGTCCTCCTTAAAGTGCCCCCTACTGGCACCCCTAGACGCCGGCACACATCATTCTCCTACTTAGACAGTAGAGGAGAGTATGCTTTCCATGGTTGGGACGTACCAGGTGGGTCCTGGATCCCAAAGAGACGCTCAGTTCTTCAGCATCCCAGTCACCATCTTGTGCTTTCTGCAGCCCCTCAGATTGTGTGGTGGAGTACAGCACTATGTCCTTCACAAAGATACTCACAGCTCGGCAGATGAAAGAGGCAAAGAGGTGAAGGTGGATGTAATTCCGTGTGCAGTGAAGTCGCCTTAAAACACACAGCCGTGCAGGATTGGATTAATTTTAGTTATTAATCACACTTTTATGCCACCTTTCTTCCAAAGTGGTGTGTGGTACTCTCCCCCCCCGCCCCATTTTCCCTCACAACAGCCCTGTGAGGTAGATTAATCTGAGGGGGAGCAAATTACTCGGCCGTGATCACACCAGTGAGATTCATGGCTAACTCAGTGGAGATTTGAACCTGGGTCCCTGTCCAGCACTCGAACCACTAAACTGGACTGACAAGAGAAAGGGCAGGCAATAGCCACACTATAGCAATGGCTGCTCCATATCACAGAATCCCACATGACTCTTGTTGGGGATGTTCTTTCTGGGATCTACACCACCTAACCACCTGCCCTTATCTGCGGTGTAAGCAAAGTTTATACACACACACAGACAATTACGAGTACAAGCTGATGGTTTCTCCCCCTGCTTTGCTGGTCGTGAAGGTTTAATTTGATTTGAGCCAAGGCCCTTTTTACTTATTATTATTTTATTTATTATTACATTTATATCCTGCCTTTTTTTCCTCCCGCAAGGAACCAAAGGAAGTTTATATGGTCTTCCTCCTCTCCATTCTCCCCACCTCCCGCCAGCCACCCTGTGGTAGGTTAGGCTGAGACAGTGAGCTTCATGACTAAATGGCAATTAGAACCCGGCTCTCCTAAGTCCCAGTCCTACACTCTAGCCACTACACCACTGCGGCTTAGCCCCAGGATCTCTCTTCAATACTACAGCTCAGGTCTGTAACATAAGCAATTACAAAAGTTCCTTTAAGCATGCGCCGAGTGTCTTTTGTTACCACGACCAGCCCCCGTGTATCGGGGACCAGGCATTAAAAACAAAAAGTGACTGCCAGGCAAGTTATGAGCCCTGCCAACCTTTCTGCTGGGCAGCAGGGGAGGGCTATGGTTTGGGATGATGGGGGCTGGGGCAAAAGAAGCAATAAGATCTCTCCTCCTTACTTGAAGTAGCAAAGGATGCACATGGCAACCAGAAGGGAGGCGAGGGAGATGGAGTAACCAGCAGTGTAGATGATGTGCAGGCGGTCAAACACTTCCTAGGTGAGCAGGGGGGGAAAGAGAGAAATCTCTGCATAGATAGTCTCTTCGGGGCCATCATCCTAACTGATGACATCAGGTCAAGGACCCTTTCTAGACAACCACCACCTTTCCCCAGACAGGCTATCCTCCATCCACTCGGTCCTCTTTTGCAAATCTCCAAAGGAGGGGATTTTGCCACCACATCCAGCTCCCTGCTGGTCCGTTGCCAAATTGCATTTCAACCAGTAGCAAACGTGCCATGTCTTAAGACCAGCACATGAAACAATGCCGCTAGAGCAGCTTTCCCCGGCCTGTGCCCGCCAGATGTTCCGGACAACAACTCCCAGCATTCCTCACCATTGGCTATGCTGGCTGGGGTTGATGGGAGTGGAAGTCCAAAACATCTGGAGGGCACCAGGTTGGGGGAAGGCTGCACTGTAGCATCACCATCTGGGCTACATGCTCAGTCCATTGCAACTTGGCTGGTTCTGTGCAGGAGGCAGAGGCACAGCCCTGGAGAAGCAGGCAGGAGGACATGCCTGTCCCTATGTCTATGCTGCAGCCTGGCCCTCCTGCACCTGCCCAGGAGTGCCCCATACTCCCACTGCCCATGCCTCACATGTCTTAGGAAGTCCCATAGTCTGTCTGGCCTGATGTAAGGCAGCTGCCGATTTGTTCATCTGGCCCAGCACTGTCTGCTCAGACTGGCAGTAGAACTCCAGGCTCTCAGGACACGTGAAGGCCCTTTCCCATCACTTGCCACCTGGTCTTTTTAACTGGAGATGCCGGGGATTGAACTAGGGGCCTTCTGCATACAAAACAAGTCTGCCTGGCTCCTCCTTTAATGAAAACCCATAAAACAATCCTAACCTGCTCTAGCTGTTCAAAGCGTGCATGGATGCTTTAAAATGTAATGCTTCAAATACTGATTGCAGTAGAAGTGTGACATCGGGTTGGAGCCATGTCCTCCTGCAGTGACTTGCAGGTTGCTTATCTCAAACAGCTGTGAAAAGGTTGAGAAACCTTTTTACCTTCCCCTGGAATTAAAAGGGGAACCATCCAGATGAAATCTTAGGAGAACAGTTGCTTCTGCAGAGAAACAGAGGGGCTGAAATCTAAGATTAGATGCCAGAGTGTCATCTACTGAACACTGTTTGAAACTCCTAAGCAATTAGGAGACATAAGGACAAATGGCTCCAAATAGTATTTCTGAATTTAAACTACCAGCAATATCTGAGGACTTGTAATTAAATCTGTGTGTTTGTTTTTTTTGTTTCTGCAATTATACTTGCTTGTTGTGCTTTTGAAAGTGGAGGATGGCAGTATCAAAGGAAAAAAAGAAAGGCTTGAGAACGCCACCTACCCCCCCCCCCAATTGCTCCTCCAGCAAAGATTTCTAGAAATGCTGGAGATGAAGAGGAGTTGCTTGCTTTGATAAAAGCTATGTCTTCTCAGCTACCAGAGCAGTCAAAGAAACTTGAAACAATTCAGAACTCAATCACTGCCCTTCAGGGGGCTGTGGATTTAATTAATATCTCTTTTCAAAAGATGGAATCGAAGGTTAATGCTCTCGAAGATCGGGTTACTGCTCATGAAACTTCCATGGAAGCTTCTCATAACATTTGTTCTGCTCGAATTTCTCAACTGGAGGCCTTCACACGTAGAGTGAATCTACATATCCTTGGTATTAAAGACATGGCTACTGATATAGATTTGGCTGAATTTATGGATAAACTTTTGCATGAGCTATTTTTTTTACCATCTGATTTTTTACTTGATATTGAGCATGCATATCGTGTTCGTGGCTCAATACATGGCACTAAAGGGACTTCTGGGACTGTTATTGTTCAATTTTCACGAGTCTCTACAAAAAAATATCTTATGTGTTTGGCAAGAGAATGAGGTGAGCTTCAGCAGGGATCAGCAAATGGCAAGATTATGCTCTTTCCTGATTATACTAAAGAAATCGCTAACAGAAGAAGGAAATTCACCAAGGCGAGAAGTTTGGCAAAGCAAATTAACCTGCAATATCATATTAAATATCGAGCTACATTTTGCATTCCTTTTGAAGACCAGATGAAAACATTTTTGGATCCTGATGCTGCAGAATCATTTTTAATTGGTATTAAAATTAAAACAAGGGAACCAACTCTGTCAGCCCCCAGAGTTGGAACTTAGCCATCTTCACTGTTCTTTTGAAGTGCTGTTTGGGCTATAGCTGCTAAGATGTCTAGGCAGCATGCCAGAGTAAATGTTTGCATATTTCTGTTTTCTTTCTCCTTTTTTATGTTATATTGTAATAAAATGCCTATTTGTGTGTGTATGTGTGTGTACACATATAAATATATATTTTTAGATACGATATTACTTAAAATATACAAATATTTGTTTTTGTTTTTTGTTTTTTTATCTTTTTCTTAAGCTTTTTCCCCTTTTTATTATTATTATTATTAATAGCATTATGGGATGATTATTATTACTATTTCTTGTTGGCTAAACTTTTAACGTTTATTAATACGCATTAACCAAATGGTAATATATGGCCAAGGAAATGGATTGTTTGCTCCCATTCCTTTGCTATAAGACTGAGGTTATGATACTGAAGAGTGCTGAATAGGTATAATCTGCAATTGGATTTATATTTGGATATTTGGTTTGTTCTTATTGAAGTTTAACATAATCCTCCCCCCGCTTCTTTTGCTATCCTCCCCCCCTTTTTCCCCCCTGAGAATACTGTAATGTTGGAAACTGAAGATTCTGATTATGTTGTTCGTAGTGTTCATTTCATTTATAAAAATAAAATAAAAACAGATTCAAATACTGATTGCAGTAGAGCAGGGGTAGGGAACTGGGTTGGCCCTGGAGAGTAGATTGCCTCCCAGGACTAATCCAGACAACTGGATGATTGTGCTGGGTGGCCAGTCTGGTGGGCCAAATTCAGCCCATGGGCACAAAGTTCCTAATTCTTGCTGTAGAGAATTGCAGCTTAGAATGTTATACACCAATACAATAAAATATCCTTGGCAAACAGAGTGATTAATTATCCCCTCCCACTTCTTTTAGATGTTCTTTTAAAATATTTGGAAATGATCATCATATCTTCCATACACCTCCATCCCTTTCATCAGCCTTTAGAAAGGCAGGTCAATTGCCTGGATCTACCATGCTGTGGTAGGCCGAGGCAGAGACGCTTCCAATTCCACAAGCTCTGTTTCCTCTCTGCCCCACATCTCTCTTTCTCCCTATTAAGGGTGCAATCCTATGCATGTTTAGACAAAAAAAGTCTGACAACTCCCAACATTCTCCAACCACCTGGACTTTTTTTTGGTCTAAATATGGATAAGATTGCACCCTAGCTGTAATAAGGCATTTAACCTTTTCTTGGTTCTGCCGTTCCGGGGCGAAGAATATGGCACATTCTGTGTAATTAGCCCAAGTCTTGTTCATGTTGGGCACCAACTCCCAGTTCCCGTTGACATCACAGTGTCTATAGGCATGACCTGAAATAAAGGAGAGGCAGAGTTCAGAAAGGGAAACCTGGCCAGTGAAATGGGGGGACAGGACGGGGGGGTAGATGCCAGTAAGGCTCAACACCACCACCATTTTCAAAGGCCAGTGACTCCAGAATATATGAAATCATACTAAATGAATGAATGTTTCTCTGATCATGCTTCGAGTGGCTTTCTCTGGCCAATGAGACAAACTAGTTGTCAGGAGCACCCTAGCTGCCTCTTACAGTCCCCTCCAATAGCCAACTCAAGACACAGACGACGAGGATTCTTTCCAAGGCTTTATTCCTTTATTACTTAATGACTCTTACAGATACTAATCACTAGCGACTAAGCTAGGAACTGCACTGGGGTAGATAGCAGAGTAGCCTAAGCTCCAGGTAAGGCAGTTGGTCCCTGTTTGAAGGAGAAGCGTGGGAAGACTCTGAACTTATGGGCTATGGAGAGATCCTCCCTCTGACTCTTGGGTCCTTGGGACGCAACCGTTGTTTTATCGCCAAATGAGCAGAGCACCTCCTTTCGGCGCCCTCCATCTGTTGCCACTCCCTGCGTCTGCGCCGAGCATCCAGCAAGCCTCTCTCTCACTGCCAGGGTCACTATCTCTCTCAGGAATGCTGGCAGGAGGAATCTCTGCCAGCTGCTGTGCTTGTGAGAGATGAGAGAGCTCCTCTCCCATGGATTGCTGTTCTTCCTCAGAATCAGAACTGCTCTGGGGCTCTATGGGCTCAGTTTCCACCCTGACACTAGTTAGCCATCACACAGTGAGATTAAGTGTCTGTTTCCTGGGCAAAGTGTAAAGCTTCCAAGCCGGCCTGGCCCTAACGTTAGGCAGAGTGAGGTGGCCGCCTCAGGTGTTGAATGCTGGAGGGCAGGGCAGCAGTGGTGCTGTTTCCCCTGACCTTGCCTCTAAGCTATCCTGCAGGAACAGTGGTGGATGCTGTCCTGTTGTCAGTGTTGAAGTGACATTAAAGTGCCAATCCTGCCAACTGCTGTACATGGAATGAGGGCAGGGGGGAGGTGCCATCTTGTCCTTTGCCTCAAGCAGAAAAATTAGGAGAACAAGAAGGAGCACAATCTTGCACAAAGGAAATGCAAGCAGACAATAAGGGATGCAAAAAAGGATTTTGAGAAACATATCACTAATAACATTAAGGCCAACAATTTTTTAAAAATTAAATACATCAGAAGCAGGAAACTGGCTAGTGAGGCAGTTGGACTGTTGGATGACAATGGAGTTAAAGGAGTACTAAAGAAGGATAAGGAGAGTGCAGAGAAGCTGAATGAATTCTTTGTATCTGTCTTCACTGCAGAAGATGTAGAGGAGATATTTTCAGGAACAGAATCTGAGGAACTGATGCAAATAGTGGTGACAAGAGATGAAACTATTGACAAATTGAAAACAAATCACCAAGAATTTTTCAAGAACTCAAATGTGAAATTGTGTCTTCTACAGGCTAGTTAGCAGGTAAATTGGTGGAGAGTATTTATTCAAGTCTCCTTCATGGATCACTGCCTTGTTGTGGTGAAGGGGCTTGAGTAACTCAGTGAAGCCATAAGCTATGCCGTGCAGGGCCACCCAAGACGGACAGGTCATGGCACAGAGTTCTGACAAAATGTGGTCCACTAGAGAAGGAAAGGGCAACCCACTCCAGTATTCTTGCCAAGAAAACCCCATGGAACGTATCACAAGGCTAAAAGATATGATGCCGGAAGATGAGCCTCTCAGGTCGGAAGGTGTCTAATATACTACTGGGGAAGAGCAGAGGGTATTTCCAAGTAGCACCAGAAAGAGTGAAGTGGCTAGGCCAAAGCCGAAAGGACACTCAGCTGTGGATGTGTCTGGTGGTGAAAAGAAAATCCGATGCTGTAAAGAACAATATTGTTTAGGAACCTGGAATGTCAGATCAATGAATCAAGGTAAGCTGGAAGTGGTCAAACATGAGGTGGCAAGATTGAACATCGACATCTTGGGAATCAGCGAACTAAAATGGACAAGCATGGGCGAATTTAATTCAGGTGACCATTATATCTACTACTGTGGACAAGAATCCCTTAGAAGAAATGGAGTAGCACTCATAGTCAACAAAAGGATGGGAAAAGCAGTACTGGGGTACAATCTCAAAAACGATAGAATGATCTCAGTACGAATCCAAGGCAAACCATTCACAGTAATTCAAGTCTATGCCCCAACCACTGAGGCCGAAGAAGCTGAGGTTGATCGGTTCTATGAAGACCTACAATACCTTCTAGAACTAACACCAAAAAAAGATGTCCCTTTCATCATAGGGGATTGGAATGCCAAAGTAGGAAGTCAAGAAATCACCGGGATAACAGGCAAGCATGGCCTTGGTGTACAAAATGAAGCAGGACAAAGGCTAATACAGTTTTTCCAAGAGAACACGCTGATCATAGCAAACACTCTTTTCCAACAGCACAAGAGGCGACTCTACACATGGACATCACCAGATGGTCAATATCAAAATCAGATTGATTATGTCCTTTGCAGCCAAAGATGGAGAAGCTCTATACAGTCAGTAAAAACAAGACCTGGAGCTGACTGTGGCTCAGATCATGAGCTGATTCTTGCAAAATTTCGGCTTAAATTGAAACACGTAGGGAAAACCACTAAACCATTCAGGTATGACCTAAATCATATCCCTTATGAATACACAGTGGAGGTGAGGAATAGATTTCAGGGATTAGACCTGATAGACAGAGTGCCTGAGGAACTATGGACAGAGGTCCGTAACATTGTTCAGAAGGCAGCAACTTAATCCATCCCAAAGAAAAAGAAATGCAAGAAAGCCAAGTGGCTGTCTGATGAGGCTTTACAAGTAGCTGAGGAAAGAAGGGAAGCGAAAAGCAAGGGAGAAAGGGGAAGATACATCCAACTGAATGCAGAGTTCCAGAGAATAGCAAGGAGAGACAAGAAGGCCTTCTTAAATGAACAATTCAAAGAAATCGAGGAAAACAATAGAATGGGAAAGACTAGAGATCTTTTCAAGAAAATCGGAGATATCAAGGGAACGTTTTGTGCAAAGACAGGCATGATAAAGGACAAAGAAGGCAGGGACCTAACAGAAGCAGATGAGATTAAGAAGAGGTGGAAAGAATACACAGAAGAACTATACAGGAAAGATCTGAATGTCCCTGATAGCCATGATAGTGCGGTCACTGAACGTGAGCCGGACATCCTAGAGAGTGAAGTCAAGTGGGCCTTAGGAAGCACTACTAACAACAAAGCTGGTGGAGATGACAGTATTCCAGCTGAGCTATTTAAAATCCTAAAAGATGATGCTGTTAAAGTGCTACATTCAATATGCCAACACATTTGGAACACTCAACAGTGGCCACAAGACTGGAAAAGGTCAGTTTACATTCCTGTTCCAAAGAAGGGCAATGCCAAAGAGTGTTCAAACTATCATACAATTGCGCTCATTTCACATGCCAGCAAGGTTATGCTCAAAATCCTACAAGCTAGGTTTCAGCAGTATGTGAACCGAGAACTACCAGAAGTACAAGCTGGGTTCCGAAGAGGCAGAGGAACTAGAGATCAAATCGCCAACATTCACTGGATCATGGAGAAAGCAAGAGAATTCCAGAAAAATGTCTATTTCTACTTCATTGACTATGCTAAAGCCTTTGATTGTGTGGATCACAACAAACTGTGGCAAATTCTTAAAGAGATGGCAGTACCAGACCACCTTACCTGTCTCCTGAGAAACCTGTACGAGGGCCAAGAAGCAACAGTAAGAACCAGACATGGAACAACCGATTGGTTCAAAATTGGGAAAGGAGTACAACAAGGCTGCATATTGTCACCCTGCTTATTTAACTTATATGCAGAGTACATCATGAGAAACGCCGGGTTGGATGAATCACAGGTCGGAATTAAGATTGCCGGGAGAATTATCAACAACCTCAGATACGCAGATGATACCACCCTAATGGCAGAAAGCGAAGAGGATCTAAAGAGCCTCTTGTTGAGGGTGAAAGAGGAGAGTGCAAAAGCTGGTTTGAAACTCAACATTAAAAAAACTAAGATCATGGCATCTGGCCCCATCACTTCCTGGCATATAGAAGGGGAAGAAATGGAAGCGGTGACAGATTTTATTTTCTTGGGCTCCAAGATCACTGCAGACGGTGACTGTAGCCATGAAATTAAAAGACGCTTGCTCCTTGGGAGGAAAGCTATGGCAAACCTAGACAGCATAGTAAGACGCAGAGACATCACCTTGCCGACAAAGGTCCATCTAATCAAAGCTATGGTTTTCCCAGTAGTAATGTATGGCTGTGAGAGCTGGACTATAAGGAAGGCTGAATGCCGAAGAATGGATGCTTTCGAAGTGTGGTGCTGGAGAAGACTCTTACAAGTCCCCTGGACTGCAAGGAGGTCAAATCAGTCAGTCCTAAAGGAAATCAACCCTGACTGCTCATTGGAAGGACAGATACTGAAACTGAAGCTGAAATATTTTGGCCACCTAATGTGAAGAGAAAGGGCACTGGAAAAGACCCTGATGCTGGGAAAGATTGAAGGCAAAAGGAGAAGGGGATGGCAGAGGATGAGATGGCTAGATAGCATCACCGATGCAATGAATATGAACCTGAGCACGCTCCAGGAGAGAGCGCAGGACAGGAAGGCCTGGCGTGCTATGGTCTGTGGGGTCACGAAGAGTCAGACACGACTTAATGACTGAACAACAACAACAACAACAATTTATTCAAGACAGAATTCTTAAGCATATAGATTGAAGGACAAGTCCTGCTGAAAAAGAATCTACATCACTTCTGTAAAAGTAAGTCCTGTCTCACGAACGTTTTAGAGCTTTTGGAAGTGTCTACGATCATGTGGATAGGGGTATCCAAAAGACATTGTCTATTTGGACTTTGAAAAGGCTTTTGACAAAAGGGTGCTTCTTGATGAAGGGCTCCTAACACTACCAATTAGAAGGCATTGGGCAGCTATTCCATCCTTTTCTCCTTAAAGGATTTTCTGTGGTAGGAAAAAAGATGGAAGTGGTGGGAAAATGTGAGAGGGCTACAAGTGGAAGACAATGTTGCCTCAACCACCTGTAAAATTTCGTGAATGCAGCAGGGTGAAGGCACAATAAAAGCCTCATCTGAAAGCACCCTGAAGTCCCTCATCAAACACTTCTGAGCAGTTGTGGGGTAGGAGGGAGCTCCTCTTATGGAGAGGTAACTGGTGAAAGAATGGAAAGCAGAGAGTAGGGATAAATGGGCAGTTCTCACAATGGAGGGATGTAAACACTGGGGTTCCTCTAAGGATCTGTATGGGACTGGTTCTTTTAAACTTTTTCATATAGGATCTGGTGTTAGGGGTAAGCAGTGAAGTGGTTGATAACACCAAATTATTTAGGTTGGTTCAAACAAAAAATGATTGCAAAGGGATCAAAAAAGATATCTCCAAACTGGGGGAATGGGCATTAAAATGGCAAATGCAGTTCAAAGTTAGCACGTTATCAGTGATGCACATTGAGGCAAAAACTCCTAATTTCATGTAAAAGCTGATGGGGGCTGAGCTGACCATGACTGACCAAGGGCTCCTTCACACTGAGCTTTCACCCTGCAATTGAGATTGCTCCTTCACAGAAGTTTGCAGACTCTTTACATGATGCCGTGATCATTCAAGGCATCTCCTACACTAAATGCCCTTTATTCCTTTTTTAAATAGATCGCAGATAATGAGCTATCAAATTACCTCGTTGTGTTCCACTTCAGTTTCCTCTGTGAAAAGAGGAAAAGCGGCAAGAAAAGGGCCGAGATCAATGAAAGATAATGGAAGACTCAGATATGGGGAGAAGGAGGGGCGAAGGGGGGGCGAAGGGGGGGAAGGACACACGTGTAAAGAGAGTCAGTTGTGATCCTGCATTTAAAACGGAAGCAGAAAGCCCCATTTTAAATGCAGGATTTTAGGCTGGTGTAGAGATGCCCCAAGAAAGGGATCTTAGGGTTGTGGTGGATAGCTTGATGCACATATCAACTCAGTATGTGGTTTCTGTGAAAATGGCAACTTCCATGCTGGGGATCATTAGGAAAGGAATTGCAAATAAAACTGCTAATATCATAATGCCCTTATACAAGTCTATGGTGCAACCATTCTTGGAGTGCTGGGTACAATTCTGGTCACAGCACCTCAAAAAGGATATTGTACAGCTGGAAAAGGTGCAGAAAAAGCAACCAAAATGATCAAGGGGCTGGAGCAATTCTCCTATGAGGAAAAATTACAATGTTTGGGACTGTTTAGCTTAGAAAAAAGGCAAGTGTGGGGGGACACGAGAGAAGAATATAAAACTATGTAGGGTGTGGAGAAATTCTCTCAGAAAACTAGAATCCAGGGTCACCCAGTGAAGGTGAATGGTAGGAGATTCAGGACAGATAAAAGGAAGTGTTTCTTCACACAGTGCATAGTTAAACCATGGAATTTGCTTCCACAAGATGTAGTGATGGCCACCAATTTGGATGGCTTTAGAAAGGGGTTAGACAAATCCATGGAGAATGAGGCTATCAAGACTACTAGACATGGCAGCTGTATTTTACCTCCAGTATTAGAGACAGTATGCCTCCGTATATCAGTTGCTGGGGAATGTAAGTGTGTGTGGGGGTGGGTGTTGCTCTCCTGTCCTGCTTGGCCACTGTGCAGGCAGAATGCTGGACTAGATAGGTTCTTATGTTCTTAAAGGCGATATAAAATGAGGCAATATAAATTTTGAAAACCCCAAACAACTAACTTCCAAGGAGGCATATTCCCAGTGGAGGCTGGTGGCTCCTGAGTGTGTGTGTGTGTGTGTGAAGCCATTCTGGGTTTCAGTCAGAACCAGTCAGAACTCTAAAGGAACTATCCAAAGATAGCTCCTTCAGAATTCTGACTGGCTCTGAGTGAAACCCGGAGCGGATTCACCGCCCCACTGACTTCGGAGCCACCAGCCTCCACTGCATATTCGTTAGGGCCACAGCAGGGGAGGAGACAGTTAAATCTCCTCTCCCCGCCTACTGCAGTCCCCATCACACACACACCAATCACACCCCCCCGCCCCCTGCTGCTGATTCAAAAACCTGAACATTAAATGCAAAGGTACATTTAATGTCTAGTTTGGCCCTGAACTAGGAAAGTATCGGAGGCGTTTGGTGTGAGCTGAGAAAGCATACGTACCGTTATGGTTGAAGTCATAGACATAGTCGGGACAGAGGACTGCCACTTTTTCATTCGGGAAACTTTCAGGCCAGCAAATAATGCCATCCCACTCAGGCAAGCAATGGCCATCTATCAAGGAAATGGCACATTTTCACTGCTTGGCATGGTAGGGGCAAAGTAAGGAGATGAGGAGGGTGGATGGACATCCTTGTGTTAAAGAAAATGAGATTTCAGAGTAGATACAGCCAAGGGTCCATATGTATGTTCTCTCTAGGCAGTGGTAAAGTGGTTAGATTGACTGTGCCCTGCTTTGCAGAGGACAGTCCTCTATTGGAGGAGCTGTCAGAGGAGAATCCTCTATTTGAAGGTGTCCTCTCTTTGTCCAGTCCAAGTCCAGTTTAAAGATAAAGAATCCTATGAAAGGAGAGCAGGGGCTTTGAAGTTGCTATCAACAGCAGCCAGACCCAGCAGGCACACAGGCCACCTGGTCACAGTTTCCCCCCGCCCCCGCCCCAGTGTAGCTATTTCCACTGTAGTCATTATTTCTAGATTTGCACCTATACATATAAATCAGCCCATGGAAACTTTATGCCAATATCTATCCTAGTTTGTCTTCTTCTTTTTTTGCGATGCATAAGCCTAGAGGTCGTATCATGGGATTAGGGTTGCCAGGTCCCTCGGTTTGACCTGAAGTTTTCAGGCCTTTAGCTGCCGTCTTAGGGTCCCCAAGGAAGGGAGTAAAATCTCAGGGTGAGGCAACAGAGCCAAGAGGGCAGGCCATTTCCTGCTTGGCTTGAGGAGTTTTGTCCTTTGCTGCCCCCCCGTCCACACCCCTCAGGCACCAGCCTGAGGCACAAAGCACAGTCAGCCTCTTCCTTGACCAGCCAGATGTCATCTTTGGCATTCACTCCTCTTTCCCTAGGCGCCAACACTGGTTGCAGGCCTCGGGAGACCCTTGGGCAAGATTATCTCAGTGGGGCCATTCCCTGGATATGCCCACCACCACCTCCTCCCGGCTGTTGCTGCTGTCTCTTTGCTTGCCCTTCTCCCTCTCCCTCTCTCTGGGATTAGTCTACACCATGTCCAACGAGAGGGAGGGAGGGCTAAGCATGACAGAGGGTGCTGCTCCTTCTCCTTGCCCAGGCAGCAACAGCAAGGAGGAGCAGCAACACACACACACACACACACACACACGTATATATTTTTGCAAGTAATTATTTACATGGTGAAACATTCAAAGATGGCATCCCCCTACTGCAGTCTGAATGGGTACAGACCACTCACCTACCTCAGGAATCTACCATTTCATTCTACCAAATGTATCTACTGATTAAATGCATCCTGACAATTTTAAAACACTAGCCTAATTTTACACACACACACACACACACACACACACACACACGGTAAGGTTGGGGTCTGTGTGCAGACTCATGCAAATGCTGAATCTGACACAATCGTGTGACATACGCAAGCAGTAGCTATAAAGAAATGTCAGTTTAGAAGGTCAGGCAGCAGCTCATGCAGGGCTGGTCCTACCATTAGGAAGAGTAAGGACATTTGCACAGGTGGAAAATGCTGGGAGATGGGGACTACCAGCCTGTGCTTTTATATGAGTCACTGTTCTGGACACGCCTCCTCTGAGGACTGGTATTTCTGATTCATCTCTGCACTGGAAGCGATCCAATGACCTAGTCACACCCGATGCAGAACTGGCAGAATTTCCTGCTTACAGTGAATGCTAATTGGAACAGCACTCAGTGACTCATCCAGAGATGCAACAGGTAATCTCCTCTGTGGATAAATATTTTGGGCTGCATCTTTCTTCCATGATGGAACTCAAGGTGGTTTACATGGGGTTCCCAACCAGGCAGTGACCAGGCACTGGCTTCACTTCAGCAAGGTGACTGCATCCTGTGGCTTCAGGCCAAGCCCTAGAACCTAGATTTATTTCTTTATTGTGGCACATCATTTGGGGATGATTGTCCTCACGGCATAGAAAACTAGAGGAGCTGGTGTGCCCTCTTTCTCCAGTAAGGGGCGGTGTTTAGTAAGTGCCATGGTTTTCTTAGATGTTCAGCGTGTCAACACTATTACTCGGTATGTAGCAGAAAGGTGAATCTTGTACATCTTTAACCTGGACCTCATCCAAGAGTTAACAATGCAGAAGGAGCAGGTACCTTGAATTATTTCCTCCTGGGCATTTATCTCTTTGTGACATTTTGCTTTAGCTTGGTTCAGCAAATAAATCTGTTCTTCTTTGGTTAGAACATCATCGGTGTCCACCTGCCAAAGAGAGGAAGAAAGGAGAGGTGAGATGATGAGGCCCACTGCATCAGCTGGTCCAGGACTAACTGCCTTTTGGCTTCTCCCCTCCCAGAACTGCCTCCATCAGTCACCATTCTACCTGGATACATCAGAGGGAGAGTTGAGACAGCGGACCCTCCTCCATTGGCTCAGCTGGGACCAACTACCTTTTGGCTCCCCCCTTCCCTGAACTGCATCATATAGTGGCCATGATACCTACATTTGCGTATGTTCCTCTTCCCTTCCAGCCCCTTTACCCTTTCATGTCTTGTTTATTCAGGTGTAAGCCATTGTTTTACACCATGAACCGCCTTGAGTAGGGGTCCCCAACCCTTTTGGACCTGTGGGCACATATGGGAATGTGAGAAACTGTTGTGGGCACCACCACAGAATGGCTCGTCACATAATGGCTGCCGTGGGGGCCTGGGTGGTCAAAGATGAGCAAAATAGGTGGTGTGCAGGAGAGAAATAGTGACACTGGAGGCTGAGAGAGATGGCGAAATTGCAACGTAGAGGGGAGAGAAAGAACAAGGCTAGAGGCGAGAAAGGGAGAGAAAGAAGAAGGCTAGGGATGGGGAAGGGAAAGAAATAGCAAGGAAAGGGGTTGTAGGAAGAAAAATAGCAAGGCTCAAGACTGGGGCCTCATCTACATGGCACTGCTTTGGCCCCCTACCCTGTCGCAACTGCACACCAATGCGGCTTCAAATCACCATGCCCTGCGATACACTCATGATGTACTGCATGCTTCCCTGAGAGGCTCGCCGTGCCTTTTTTCGCCATTATATGCGCAGCTGTGCAGTCCCATGTTTGTGGGGGTGCAAAACTTCAGTGGCTGCTTTATATTTGTGGGGCTCTGCTATGTCTTTCTGACCCTGTTTTAGATAAAAATTGGGTATTTTGTGCTCCTTCATTTTTGCAGCATCAGTTTGTCAGTTCCCCAGCCCGAGACTCTCGCAATGGTTCGCACTCACAAGCGTAAGCGCTGTGTGCCTAGCCATCGCTCCAAAATGGTGGCTGGAGCAATGTTGTTCCTCCCCCAAGACCCCACCCCCAACCCTTGTGTACTGAGTCCAAAAGTAACCGCTGCGAAGATACAAAGCTGCAAAAATGTGCGAAAGTGTGAATAAATGAATGATAATGTCCCTCTGTGCCTCTGTAACTGCGCAGCTGCAAAGGGATGGGGGAGCAAAGGGGCATCACAGAGTGACGCATGCATGACACACGCCTACAACACGCCACCTGTAAGATGCGAAGTCAGTTTGGGGAAGGAACAGATGGCCCGCAAGCACAGAGGAACCTGCAGCAAACCCAAAAAATTGCAGTAGAAAGAGTCCTCGGAATTCTAATTTTTCTGGATGAAAACCACGGATGGCTGCAAAGTCGCAACTGCGTCATCTATCACGAAGGACCTGGACTTGCACCCACCCCGGAGTAAAAGCCCGATGTAGATGGGAATGGAGAGAGACAGAGCAAAGGGAAAAGGCCTGTGTGGGTGGAAGAAGATTGGGGGTGGAGCCAGAAAGCAACTCTTTCCTTCTCTACCTGCCTGCCAACTAGGGATGTTAGAGAAATCCACCATGGACTCCAATGAGTTTGGAATCCGGCCTCCGGAGTCCATGGCGGAACAGAGCACTCACCTTTGTCTCCCTCTGGAATCCTCGTGAAGCCAGACAGCGATCCCGTGGAGCCAGCCACTCCGTATCGCTAGTGATACGGCTGGCCGCCATTGCCATGCCGTATCGCTGGCTGCGTGAGGGAGGACTCCGGATGCAAATGGCATCCGCTACGCCACCATAAAGCCCTTAGTTTAAGCTAATTGCAGCCATTTACGGCTGCATTTAGCGTAATATAAGAGCTTTATGGCTGCAAATGGTGTTGTTGTTGTTGTTCAGTTGTTAAATCATGTCCAACTCTTCGTGACCGCATGGACTATAGCACTCCAGGCCTTCCTGTCCTCCGCCATTTGCGTCCGGAGTCAGCCCTCATGCAGCCAGCGATATGGCATGGCAATGGGGGCCAGCCATATCGCCAGTGATACGGAGCTGGCAGCCAGCTCCACGGGATCGACGAGAAGCCGGCAGAAGAGGATTCCAGAGGGAGGGACAAATCGCCTCCCCCCGGGCGGATTCCCCACGGGGACGGAAGGTAGGGAATCTGCCCATCCCTACTGCCAACTGCTAATCCGCAGCAATGTCAGGAACAGGACGGAGAACCTGGCACCCTAATGTTTTTCAGGGTTTGTATTGTGAATGATAAACAACAGTATTAAAAATAATTTTTGAAGTGGGCAGGGAGCGAAGAGCTTCATTGGTGCAGTTGGAGGTCCCTGTGGGTGTCATGGCAACTGTGAGCGCTGCGTTGTGAGCCCCTGGCTTTGAGTAGATTGGCAGACAAACAGTATATGAATGTAGTAAATAATATACATAAATCTTTGTATGTTGAGACACAGTACACAATCCTTTTGTGTTCGTAGAATGTGTCACACAGTTTAGTGCAGCCGCCCCAAATCTGGTGCCCCCCAGAGGTGTTGGACTACAACTCCCATCGTACTCACTGAGCCATGCTGGCTGGGGCTGATGGGAGTTGTAATCCAACACCTCTGGAGGGCTCCAGGTTTGGGGCAGCAGAGATAACGATATAATAATTTTATAATCTGATTTTATTTTATTGTATTTTTAAAATGGAAGACAGAAATGCATCGGGAGGAACAGATAACATCCAAGCAATCTGAGAGGAAAGGAGATGAAAAGGCAACTCAAGAGATGGGCCCTTAATGGCAACCCATAATGGATGGTCCAGGTATACAATGATGCTTTTGGGGGCATCAGACACACTAAAAGCATTGTCCAGGGGCTAGGAGATTGCTTCATATTTGCCAGCGACTGGCTCATTTCCCATACAAAATTGTCAGGAAATGGAGGAGCTATGCAAGATAAAACCAGCTGCAAGAGAGACAATGGAAGCAGGCCCCAACGGCAACAACCGCAATTAATTCGCTCATCTGCACAGGCCATTTTGAGAAGGCTGATAAAGACTTATCAATAATGAAATTTCCATGACTGTTGGAGTTGCCTGGGAAAGACAGTGGCAGCATCCTGCTAAAACCCCAGCTGCTAAGGAGAAGACAACACAAGGGCAAGACATAAATCTTTAGAGTCTGAAAGTGATTTTTAAAAACTACGTAATGGAATAAAGGCTAGGCTTTTCAGATCTGAACGGATCAAAATTTGTTTCACAAAATACAAAGCAGGACCTTTTTAACAACTAGAAACAGATTAAAATCTTATTGTGCCACAGAATAGACACACATGATGGAAAGATGGACATACAATGGCTGTTGTCTTGGAATCCACATCTTTCTCTTTGAGCTCACACCAATATTAAATCATCCTTCTAATACAGGGATGGACAACCCTCAGCCTAATTTGTCATGGTCCTTACCCTTTTTTTAAAAGCCCTCTGCAAGCTACCTGTTCAGACCTCTGGTAAGAGCAATTTGTCCCTCTCCTGGCAGCCTGCTGGACAGGAAAGAAGGGTGGGGGGGTGGCAGAAAGAGAGAGAGAAAGGCAGCAGAAAGAGAGAAAGGGAGCAAAGGGGTGTCAGAAAGAGAGAGAAAGGCAGCAGAAAGAGTGAGAAAGAGAGCAAAGGGGTGGCAGAGAGAAAGAGAGAGAAGGGCAGCAGAAAGAGAGAGAAAGGGAGCAAAGGGGTGGCAGAAAGAGGAAGGGAAGGTGTGGTAAAAAGAGAGAAAAGGGGTGGCAAAAAGAATGAGAGAAAGGGTGGCAGAAAGAGAGAGAGAAAGGGTGAGGGGGGAGAGAGAGAGAGAGAGAGAAGAGGTGGTAGAAAGAGTGAGAAAGAAGAGGATGGTAGAAACAAAGCAAGAGAAAAGAGGTTGCACCCACTTTTGATTCTGGCCCTGCCCACTGCCAGTTGCTGCTCCTGAGTGAAAACAACTATTAACATAAAAAGGTCCCCACTTCTGTTTTAATAAAACATTCATGAACACACACACTTTCAAGGGCTGGCTTCTGAAAATGGTGCATAAACTGGAACTGCGGAGAGTGCATCTGGCACCGTTTGGGATTTATAACCTTAGAGTTTGGTTTTGTGTGTGTGTGTAAAATGGTGCTGCAGTGTGAGCCAGCAGTGCCGCCTCAAGCTTTTGGGGGACCCTTGGGCAAGATATCCCCAGTGGGCCCCCTACCCTCAGCCAGCCTACGCCCTCACTGCCACTGTCACCAGCTGCTGCTGCTCCTCTTCCTCATCCTTTCTGCTCGCTTGCCAAGCAGAGAGCCAGTGAGCAAGCAGGCAGTGGTAGTTACCTCAGCTACTCACCATTGTAGTTTGTTTTCTTGCTTGCTTACTTGTTTCCTCACTCCCTCTGGGCCAGAGCGCGAGTGGGATGAACAAGCAGGTTGGAGAGCTGAAGAGAAGGAGCAGGTTGAAGGGGCTTGTACCAGTGGGGCCCCTGATGAGGCATGGGCCCTCAGCAGGTGCCCAACCATGCTGACCCTTGATGCCTGCCCTGTTTACCATTAAACGATAGTGCAGGCATCATTGTGCAGCCTGAAAAGACTGGGTTGGAAGAAGGAGCACTGGTTGATAGAGATGCCAAAGAGCCCCTTTTCTGAAATATTTCTAACGCAGACCTGGAGCATTCTTACACCAGCTTGTTACACCTGTCACCCTGTTAACAAACTGTCGTCTCCCATTCTCTGCCTCGGACTGTAGTGCCACAGCCTACCCAGTGAAGAACAAGGCATCTCTTGTCTCATTCAGCTTTTGACAGCACCGTGCTAAAGTTCTGCGGTCAAATGACATGCAAAGCAAGCAGACAGGGGGAACTGCTGTAACCAGAAAAATGCTTGCTTTGCGATCTGGTCTCCCAGAGAACATAGACTGCTGATGACACCTTCCCCTTTCTCACGACTTCCTTTCTCAGACGGGTATTTGTAGCCCATTCTGACAGAAGGCACTTTGACATTCTTTCTGGCTTCAAAGATGCGGATGAGGAGGTTAACCTACCTTTTCTATCAGGAGTAAACTTAGTGAGAGATCACATGCTTTGCATCTAAAAGTTCCTGGATTCAATCGCCTTTGTGGCTCAAAACAGTTTAAAAGGCAAAAAATAATAAATAAGGGTGCAATCCTATGCCTGTTTAGACAGAAGAAAGCCCTTTAACTCCCAGCACGTAGGACTTTTTTCTGTCTAAACATCCTTAGGATCACAAAACCAAACTCTAAGATTATAAATCCCAAAATATTCCAGGTACACCCTCCACAGTTTCAGTCTAAGCCCAGCCTTCAGAACCCAGATCCAACTGGGAAGGACCCCAGCCTTAAATCTTGGAGATCCACTGCCCGTCAACGTAGATCAGGGTGGGCAGATTACAGGCTTGCGTGGTGATCTACTCGTTACTGTTTTTTACCAGGATGCTGAGCTTCACCAACGAAGGCCAGGTGCAAAATATTAGGGGCATATGGAATTAAAGAACAGGGTGTGTCTGAGCACATTCTCTGTGCAGGGCATTGTTTTCAGTACCTGATCTGAGCTCATGGTCCTTCCACACAAAAATCCACTCCTGCTTTCCCTCCCCCCCTCGTGCCCCCCCCCGAGCTTTCTTTATTTCAGCAGCTTAATTTAGAGAGAGAAAATGTTTTTGTTGTTGTTGCTGTTGTTCAACCATTGGCAGATGGAAACTCTTGCTGACCTACCACAAATTGCTCAGCCCAGACATCTCCCAGGAGATCCAGATCTACCTTCTGCCTGCCACTGATGTAGATGGAGGTGGGCAGAATTGGGGATTTCTGGATCCCAATTGTTTAACAACGGTGACAACAGAATGATGCACGCTGCCCAAAATTATATAGCTAAAATGAAGAAAGCTGGGATAACCAGGAGTGGATTTTTTGTGTGGCAGGTCTGTGAACTTTGTTCAGTTTTGCTATTCAAAATAAATTCTTGGCCTCAGAGTTATGTAATTCTAAGTCACACAAAAGCAAAGGTGGTGGTGTTGGCCATAATCAAAATTCCAAAATGCACATTAGCATAACGAGGCTGACCAAAAGAACTCTTTGACCAGTCAGTGAAGGGCAGGAGGATTGTCTTCAGTGCGCTCAGTCATCAGACTCAAGTATCTCACTTCGTTGTTGGGCAATACCAACCAAAATTCCACACAAATGTGCAAGCTTTCAAGTTCTCCAGAACTCTTTACCAGGACTACAACTCTCATCATCCACCATGAATGTGTCAGTTGGGGATGATGGGAGTGTCATCCTATGCTTCTAGAGGGCACCAGGCTGGGGAAGGCTGCTCTAAGATAAGACATGAGGCACAATCCATTAGGAACATGCAAGTTTGAGTGAACTTAATGGGACTTACTGAAGAGCCTGGGAACATCTCTTGCATAAACCTAACTCTGAAATAAATAGTCCTTGCTTAAGAAGACTTACACAAAAGCCCCATTTAAAATGTTCCCAGTCAATGCACTTAATGTTTGCCAGTCAGCTCATGAGCTGAGCCGTGTAATTAATACAAACTGGATGAAGGAAGACAACCTGGAATGGACTTACCAATGCGCAAACCAAATTCAGAAGTGATAAAAAAAGGGCAGCTGCTATGAAGCTCCCTATGTGGACCAATTCCTCCATGGTGCTCAGAATGTTGGTGCCATCCAAAGCGGAAGAAGGTTTTGATTATACCGTGCTGAATCTCTCCCAAAGAAATTATTCTAAGCTCCTAAATCCAAACTGAAGCTGTGCATGCTGGAGAAGCTGGTATTATCCATACTCATCTCTTCCTCTCCAAGCTAAGCTTTCTGATCTGTTTCCTTCAAGAGCCTGGTCTCAAAACATCCAAGAGAAACCACCCTGAAGACTCACCAAAACTGTGCATTCGCTTAGCTCGTAGATGGTTCTTGAGACTGATGCTTATTTATGTACAGCATCCTCACTGTTTGGTCCTTTTCTCTCTGTGCTCTCCCTTTTCCGGGAGCATTTGCGGCTTCTCCTGGCACTCCTTGTTCCCCTCCAGAGCTGAATGGCAGGGTCTTTTTGGCTCACCCCTAAGTGCTAATCTTTTCCTTTGCCAAATCTCCTCACGAGTGCTTTTTCCAGGAGGGGGGGGGATGTTTGTTTCTTTATTTTTCCCCTTGCCAAACTTCAAATGGCAAAACTCTACTTCCCAGATCATACACAAAAAATGAAATTCATTGCATGGTCAAGGTCTCAAAGCCAATCTAAACCAGGATTCCTAAACCTGGCACCCTCCAGATGTGTTGGACTACAACTCCCATCAGCCTCAGCCAGCATGGCCAATCGTCTGGGTGATAGGTGTTGTAGTTCAACACATTTGGATAGAAGTAGGTTGTGGAAGGCTGTTCTAAATGTAGAGTCCCTTGATACATAAGTAAAGAAAATGTCTCTACTTGTCATTAAATGAAATGTGATGAAGACATTAGCCAGCCTTTTCATATTTATTATTATTATTTAATCAGTTTATCTGCCGCTCACCATATCAAAAGATCTCTCCAAGCAGTTTCCCAACCTTGGGCCCTCCAGATGATGTTGTATTGCAACTTCCATCAACCCCAGCCAGCATGGTCAGTAGTCTGGGTGATGGGTTTTGTAGTCCAACCACATCTGGGGACCGAAGCTTGGGAAAGGCTGCCTTAGACATACCCTCACAATGATAACCAAGCCATACTCCAACTTTCCCCAACCTGGTGCCCTCCAGATGTTTCAGACTACAACCCTTAGAATTCCTGGCCACTGGCCATGCTGGCTGGGGATGATGGGAGTTGACATCCAAAATGTCTGAAGGACAGCAGCTTGAAGAAGGCCACCACAATCAGTCCTGCTAGCTTGACCAGGATTAGACAGTTCTAGGGGTCAAGTTGCCCAGCCTCTTGGAGATTTGATGCCAGCATAATGGATGGAACCTATGGCCCTCCAGATGTTGTGAGACTCTAATTCCATCAGCCCCAGCCAGCATGGCCAATGGTCAGTGATTATGGGAGTTGTAGTCTAACATCATCTGGAGGGGCATGGGTTCCCCAACACTACTATAGGAATTTGAAATATTTTGTCCAGCCCCAGCATTGAGCAAATCAATCTAGACCTGGGGCTGAAGTTCTCACCTCTGGTCTGTAGTCATACATCAGTTCATGTCCTCTGCACCTCACCTCTTTTCCTGCCAGAATACCAGGGGCACATTTTAGCAGGATACTTTATCCAAAAAGAATGGCAATGGACAATCTTTCAGCATAATAAGAATCAAGTGTTACTGAGCACCTCCCCCCCCCCCAACATGGCAAGGACTTGGATGTGTCGCCTCCAGTAACGCCCCCCCCCATCGCACCTGCTGAAGACTTGCCTCTCCCGTTTCCCTAGAAAACAGCTTTATTCTCTATCCACAATATCTTCCAGTTGTTGAATAAGAGATGCACAGTCCTCAAGGGTTGGATTTACATGCTTTCTGCCTGATCAAGAGTTCTGTGAAACTCAAAAGATTGCATAGTTCTACATGGACCTAAGGCAGCCCAATAAAATATGTAATTTTATCTATTTTACGTCTTCTCTCTTTAGGACCAGCATGGCAGCCACCATCTGCTGAACAGCTGCTCTGCTCAAAGAAAAGTTTTTGACAACTAATATTTGATCAGTCAGCATCAGTGCTAAAAAGTCAAATGGGGACACACACACATTGCGCCCAATGGAAACAAAGCTATTTTCTCCAGTTTCTTCCTGTATTTCTGACTCATGAACTTTTCTGATCGTAAGAAGTTTAAAATATGTCCCCATGTCCCCAGTGATGAACATAAGAACTGTCTTGCATGATCAGTCCAGGGGTCCATTTAGTCCAGCATACTGCTTCCAACAGGGGTCAGCAAAATGCTTTTGGAATGCTGGGGACAAACAGCTGGGGATGAACAGATGCCGAGGTTGTGAAGCATATGTTCTACCACTGAACTATTGCCCCACCCTATATACTGCCCCCAGTGGAACTTTTTCTACCACAGTTTCAATATGCACTTTTCACTTTGTGCATAGCTGTGCTGTGTGTGCTAACCGTCAGAGAGTGTGATGCGTACGAAACTGGTTTTTTCTTGGAGCAGTGCTGCTGCTGTTCCTGACTATGATACTCCTGCTCGTACTGTCACCTCTTTTCTGTATCAGAATATTTACATTCCTTTCACTTCTGGAAAGGTTTTATTTGTTTGTTTGTTTATTTGTTACATTTCTATACCGCCCCATAGGTGAAGCTACGGGTGGTTTACAAAGATTAAAAACCATTCAATTCACAGTATACAAAGTTTTAAACCATTTACATAAAAGCATGCAAACAGACAACACACACACAGACAACATATATCTAAAAACAACTTTAAGCAATCAACTTTTCAACAAATCCATGATTAAAATTCATCATATGCTGCCAAATGCCCGAGATAAGAGAAAGGTCTTCACCTGGTGCCAGAAAGATAACAATGTTGGCGCCAGGCAGGCCTGGTCGGGAAATCATTCCATAAGTTTTATTATATTTGTCCGAGGTTTCATTCCAGACCCATTCAGTGTCCTTCTGAAATAACTCTCAGAGGTATGCTAGCTTGTGCCAAACCTGGGGTGGGGTGAGGGATCTGAGTGGTTAATGCGGTAGGTGGATCTGGATTAATATTATGTTCACATATTAACCTTAGGATGGCATAACTGAAAAACGCTTGAGCGCTGTTAAAGCATTATGTCTGAACAGGGGACACTAACACCTGTAAAAGGGGCATGGCTGTGCAGGCCAGCCTGGATGCAAGTAGAAGTCTCCATGGGTCTGGGAACCTGAATACAGATTTGGTTGGATCACTGCCTTGTTGTGGTGAAGGGGCTTGAGTAACTCAGTGAAGCCATAAGCTATGCCGTGCAGGGCCACCCAAGACGGACAGGTCATGGCACAGAGTTCTGACAAAATGTGGTCCACTGGAGAAGGAAAGGGCAACCCACTCCAGTATTCTTGCCAAGAAAACCCCATGGAACGTATCACAAGGCTAAAAGGGATGACGCCGGAAGATGAGCCCCTCAGGTCGGAAGGTGTCCAATATACTACTGGGGAAGAGCAGAGGGTATTTCCAAGTAGCACCAGAAAGAGTGAAGCAGCTAGGCCAAAGCCGAAAGGACAGTCAGCTGTGGATGTGTCTGGTGGTGAAAAGAAAATCCGATGCTGTAAAGAACAATATTGTTTAGGAACCTGGAATGTCAGATCAATGAATCAAGGTAAGCTGGAGGTGGTCAAACATGAGATGGCAAGATTGAACATCGACATCTTGGGAATCAGCGAACTAAAATGGACAGGCATGGGCGAATTTAATTCAGGTGACCATCATATCTACTACTGTGGGCAAGAATCCCTTAGAAGAAATGGAGTAGCACTCATAGTCAACAAAAGGGCGGGAAAAGTAGTACTGGGGTACAATCTTAAAAATGATAGAATGATCTCAGTACGAATCCAAGGCAAACCATTCAACATCACAGTAATTCAAGTCTATGCCCCAACCACTGAGGCCAAAGAAGCTGAGGTTGATCAGTTCTATGAAGACCTACAACACCTTCTAGAACTAACACCAAAAAAAGATTCCTCTTCATCATAGGGGATTGGAATGCTAAAGTAGGAAGTCAAGAAATCACCGGGATAACAGGCAGGCATGGCCTTGGTGTACAAAATGAAGCAGGACAAAAGCTAATAGAGTTTTGCCAAGAGAACACGCTGATCATAGCAAACACTCTTTTCCAATAGCACAAGAGACGACTCTACACATGGACATCACCAGATGGTCAATATCAAAATCAGATTGATTATGTCCTTTGCAGCCAAAGATGGAGAAGCTCTATACAGTCAGTAAAAACAAGACCTGGAGCTGACTGTGGCTCAGATCATGAGCTGCTTCTTGCAAAATTTCGGCTTAAATTGAAGAACGTAGGGAAAACCACTAAACCGTTCAGGTATGAACTAAATCATATCCCTGATGAATATACAGTGGAGGTGAGGAATAGATTTAAGGGATTAGACCTGATAGACAGAGTGCCTGAGGAACTATGGATGGAGGTCCGTAACATTGTTCAGGAGGCAGCAACACAATCCATCCCAAAGAAAAAGAAGTGCAAGAAAGCCAAGTGGCTGTCTGATGAGGCTTTACAAGTAGCTGAGGAAAGAAGGGAAGCAAAAAGCAAGGGAGAAAGGGGAAGATATATCCAACTGAATGCAGAGTTCCAGAGAATAGCAAGGAGAGACAAGAAGGCCTTCTTAAATGAACAATGCAAAGAAATCGAGGAAAACAACAGAATGGGAAAGACTAGAGATCTCTTCAAGAAAATTGGAAATCTCAAGGGAACGTTTTGTGCAAAGAGGGGCATGATAAAGGACAAAGAAGGCAGGGACCTAACAGAAGCAGATGAAATTAAGAAGAGGTGGAAGGAATACACAGAAGAACTATACAGGAAAGATCTTAATGTCCCTGATAGCCATGAGAGTGCGGTCACTGAACTTGAGCCAGACATCCTAGAGAGTGAAGTCAAGTGGGCCTTAGGAAGCATTACTAACAACAAAGTTAGTGGAGAGGACAGTATTCCAGCTGAGCTATTTAAAATCCTAAAAGATGATGCTGTTAAAGTGCTGCATTCAATATGCCAACAAATCTGGAAAACTCAACAATGGCCGCAAGACTGGAAAAGGTCAGTTTACATTCCAATTCCAAAGAAGGGCAACGCCAAAGAGTGTTCAAACTACCGTACAATTGCGCTCATTTCACATGCCAGCAAGGTGATGCTCAAAATCCTACAAGCTAGGCTTCAGCAGTATGCGAACCGAGAACTACCGGAAGTACAAGCTGGGTTTCGAAGAGGCAGAGGAACTAGAGATCAAATCGCCAACTTTCGCTGGATCATGGAGAAAGCAAGAGAATTCCAGAAAAACGGCTATTTCTGCTTCATTGACTACGCTAAAGCCTTTGATTGTGTGGATCACAACAAACTGTGGCAAATTCTTAAAGTGATGGGAAAACCAGACCACCTTACCTGTCTCCTGAGAAACCTGTACGAGGGTCAAGAAGCAACAGCAAGAACCAGACATGGAACAACCGAGTGGTTCAAAATTGGGAAAGGAGTACGACAAGGCTGCATATTGTCACCCTGCTTATTTAACTTATGTGCAGAGTACATCATGAGAAACGCCGAGTTGGATGAATCACAGGTCGGAATTAAGATTGCTGGGAGAATTATCAACAACCTCCGATATGCAGACGATACCACCCTAATGGCAGAAAGCGAAGAGGATCTAAAGAGCCTCTTGTTGAGGGTGAAAGAGGAGAGTGCAAAAGCTGGTTTGAAACTCAACATTAAAAAAACTAAGATCATGGCATCTGGCCCCATCACTTCCTGGCATATAGAAGGGGAAGAAATGGAAGCAGTGACAGATTTTACTTTCTTGGGCTCCAAGATCACCGCAGTTGGTGACTGTAGCCATGAAATTAAAAGACACTTGCTCCTTGGGAGGAAAGCTATGGCAAACCTAGACAGCATAGTAAGAAGCAGAGACATCACCTTGCTGACAAAGGTCCGTCTAATCAAAGCTATGGTTTTCCCAGTAGTAATGTATGGCTGTGAGAGCTGGACTATAAGGAAGGCTGAGCGCTGAAGAATTGATGCTTTCGAACTGTGGTGCTGGAGAAGACTCTTACGAGTCCCCTGGACTGCAAGGAGGTCAAATCAGTCAATCCTAAAGGAAATCAACCCTGAGTGCTCATTGGAAGGACAGATCCTGAAGCTGAAGCTGAAATATTTTGGCCACCTAATGCGAAGAGAAAACTCTCTGGAAAAGACCCTGATGGTGGGAAAGACTGTAGGCAAAAGGAGAAGGGGACGGCAGAGGATGAGATGGCTAGATAGTATCACCGATGCAATGAATATGAACCTGAGCACACTCCGGGAGAGAGCGCAGGACAGGAAGGCCTGGTGTGCTATGGTCCATGGGGTCACGAAGAGTCGGACACGACTTAACAACTGAACAACAACAATAATCAGCAAAATGTCCCACACTGAGTCAGCAAAATTGGATCCAAGTGTTTTTTCAGAAATAGAAACTTTTCAGTTAATGCTGAGTCATAACGAACATGTTAGTGATGTGGTCCACACACTACTAGATAATATGGAGCTCTTAGATCAAGGGAGGACAACCTCCAGACCACACTGCAGCCCAGCCTGGCCCATGGAGGACTGAGCAGCCCCTGTGGGTTCTGCCCTCCCCAAGTCCTGCCCCTTTGCAGCAGAACTGGGGAGAAGCAGTCTGACTCTGCTGGTGCTTGAGCCCCAGCCAAATTGGCCTCCTTTGCAGCCACTCGATGGGTAGCATTTGCAGGGGCCAAACCTGAGCGGGGCTGGAAGAAGCCATTAGACTAAGCTGCTGCTTGCAGGAGCCAGGTCCTGCAAGCACAGGCAGAGTCACTTTCTGTGCAGAGGGAGGCACGGAGCTCTGTCTCTCTCTGCATGGGGAAAAAGAAAAAAGTGGGCGCAGTGGCACCAATGATCTCGTGGCACGGGGAGGGGCTTCTGGCAGGGCCTCACCTCCTTGACATCATCTAGTCCACCAGACTTGGTCCAGGGGCCAATCTGGCCCCCAGACCAAAAGAGCTGCTCTCCCCATTTGTCTTAGATGGTTGGTTCCTTGCAGAACACAACTGTCGTAGGGAGGAAGATAATTTAGTAATCTAGATAATTCATCAACAAAACAGATTGAACAGATAATTCATCAACAAAAAAACACCCATAAGGCCATCTCTCCTTCACATACATGCTGCGTAGCGCAAAGCTGTAACTCTCACTGAGTGAACACTTGCTAGCAGTGGAGAGATGCAATCCATTTGGAGTTACATTTTGCATCTTTCAGCTGCTCCTGTTGAAGATGTTGCATTCCAGCCTTCTGTCCGATTGGGCTCCTTTACACCATTGTTTCTGTCTCTGTATATTCCATTCCTTACCTTTTCACAGGGTGGCTACTTTTCTGCAAAAAGCCATTACACGCACTGGGGGCATCACGAAATTTCCTCCCGGGCTCATGCCCCTTTCCCTCCTCTTGCAGATTACTGGTGGTTTGGTTGTGATTGACACGCAATGTGGGTGGACAGCATCCTCCACCCAACTGCCCGAACCCCACCCCCAAAGGCACTGGTTTCCCACCAAACTGCTGACGTGCTGGCACATTGGCCATTTTGTGCTGTGGAGTAAGCAGCCCAAGTCGGGAGCAAAGTCGGTGCATTGCACTTAGTCATGGCATGGCGGCAAGCCGGCAGGTCAGTATGCCGGCATACACACCCATCACCCTGATGTCACCGCCATCATGACCTCGCCTCCAACAACCCCAAACAAAGTGTTTTTGTTTGTGCTATGGGAGAAGTTCATGGGCAGGCCATGGCGTTCCTGTTGAGCAGGCTGAAAAAATACTGCATTTTTTCTGTTTGGGGATAACACAGGATAAGCAGGAGGAAATGACAGGAAAATCACTGGAGGATGATGATGTGATGTAATGGACCTGCAAACTTCCGTGAGTGGCCAGTCATGAATGTGCAATATATTGCAGTTGTAGAGATGCCCCTAGTCACCAAGCAGCTTTCAAGTTGAGGAAGACTGTCCTTGCCCAACCCAGGCAAAGTCACAGTCTGAACGGGAAGCCTTTATAATCTGTTGAGGAGAGCCAATAACCACCCTGGACAGGTGGAGTCACCCCAGTACCTGGCAACCCCTCACCGCAGAGATGAGGAAGAGGTGGCTCTCCAGATGTTGTTGGACTGAAATTCCCAAACCATGTAACACACACAGCTGCTAGCATCTCCAAGATATGCAGTGTGAAGTAGAGATGTGCAAGAATTTTGTTTATGTGTACCTCCTAAATTAGCTTGTTGTCCTCAGTTGCAGTGGACATGGTCCCATTGCCAGGACTGAAGTCAGATTCAGCTGCCACTCTGGTCAGCTTCTATGGGTGGAATGATGGGTGTGTGTCATCTTGTGCTTTGCCCCAGGCAGCAAAATGTCTTTGGCTAGTTCCTAGATTAATGAATAACTGGTTTTGAGTCTGGTTTGAACTCTACTTGGTCCTGGCCTGGTACATAACCTGGGGCTGCAATCCTATGCACACTTCTTTGAAAGAAAGCACCATTGAACACAGTGGGATTTACGTCAGGCTGCGCACACATAGGATTGCACTGTACACCTGGAAAGGATTATTTCCCTGTTTATTTTGTGAACTCATTTCTGGGCTCACCTCACAGTCTAAGGACATCTCTTAGCCTAAAATCAGCCTAAAATCCTGCATTTAAAATAGGGCTTTCTGCTTTAAATGCAGGACCACAACGCCCCCCTTTTTCACGTGCTTCCTTTTCCCCCACCCCTTCCCCCATATCTGAGTCTTCCATTAGCTTTCATTGATCTCGCTCCTCTTCTTGCTGCTTTTACTCGTTTCACGGAGGAAACTGAAGCGGAACACAACGGGGTAATTTGATAGCTCATTATCTGCGATCTATTTAAAAATGGAACAAAGGGCATTTAGTGCAGGAGACGCCTTGAATGATCACGGCATCATGTAAAGAGCCTGCAAATTTCCGTGAAGGAGCAATCTCAATCGCAGGATAAGAGCTGCATGTGAAGAAAGCCTAATTCCCTTTGCCCTGCCTGATCAAATAGGCAGCCCTTTGCAGCTGCATTTTAGGGCCAGATTAAAACAGCCTTCCCCACCCTGGTGCCCTCCACATGGACTACAACTTGGACTACAACTTCCATAATCCCCAGCCAACATGACTTAAGTCCCACTGGGTTCAGTGGGTCTACTAGTGAGAAGAAGCTCAGTGGGAAAACCTGGAAGAGCAGCATTTGACATTAAAACATTTGCCCTCCCCCCAACCCCAAAGCTGCTTTCAGAAGAAGAAAAGAATGCGGGGAATTCCAGTCATACACTTCGCATGTAACACCTGCCCTCCGACGCATCTCCCATGCCTTGTTAATACTGCACAAAATTGATTTTAGTAATTTGGACTGTTTTGACTGTGTTACATATTTTACAAACTTTGTGTTGATTTTATAAAGAAAAGTGGGTTGTAACGTTGTATAATACATGCATTTAGTACCACTTAACATCATTAGTGCCAATTTAAAGCTCCCTCCAAGTGTAAAGAGCGGGGTTGGGGGGCGGGTTAATCGGAACCACAGCTTAAGAAGGAAGGGTTAACTCTCACTTCAATGCACAGTGTAGTCCGGATACTCATCCCTCTTCTACAACTGCTTTTTGTTGTTGTTAAACAGATATATGCAATCGTATGAGCATTTCACGTGTCGTCTAATTTGACTCCCGCTCAGTGGAGGTTGGTGACACCAATTTCGGTGGGGCTCCGAATCCATTCTGACTTTCAGACAGAACTCTAAAGGAGCTATACAAAGTGCTGAACCTATTTGGAGGATAAGCTTCATCACCTTGGATAGCTCCTTTAGAGTTCTGGCTGGTTCTGATTGAAACCCAGAGTAGATTTACAGCCCCACCGAAATCGGAGCCACCAGCCTCCACTGCTCCTAATTTAGTCCTTCGGATGCAATCCGTTACACCAGGGCTGGGAAACCTGTGCCCCCCGCCCCCCGCCAGATGCTGCCACAGGTTCGCCGTTATGTGCACTTACCTGAGACTAAGGGCACAATCCTATGCATGGTTTAGACAGAAAAACGTCTTACAACTCCAAGCATGGCTGACTGGGGGATGCTGGGAGTTGTAGGACTTTTTTCTGCCTAAACATGTGTAAGATTGCGCCCTACGGCTCACTGAACATAAAGGGGTTTATTTCTGAGTAGACATTTATAGGACTGCAGTGTTATTTAAAAAACAACAACCCGGATCTCCTGCAAAAGGTGTTCTTTGCCCCTGATGCCCATACTAAAGCGCATGCTAGCAATTGCTTGGATGACCTTTTAAAAGTAAATTGCAACCGCGGGGGGGGGGGGGATGCAGTCCGGGGCTCTGGGGTGGGGAAATAGGGAGCTTTAACCCTCCACCGAACCGCACCTCGTCGTGGTCCAGATCCGCATGAGGCTCGGAAGCCACGCCTGATATTTGCATCGCGAAAGAGAGACCTGACGGCACTTCCTCTTGAGATCTTGAAACTTGATTCATTTTCTTCAGGGTTTCGGGTGGTTCTCTCCCGTCTGGAGTGAACTATCGCCCTCTCTGGCAGGCTGAAAGAATGCGCCTCTAGACGCTCCGGTGTTTATTACAAAGCCTTTGAACTGGGGAGAGACTTTGAGGATTTGTTTCGGGCCAGTCTCAAACTCTCTTAAGTTTTTACCTATTTAAATTTGATTCCAACTGATTTGTTTTGTTATAGCAGGATTTTATATTTGAAAATATTATTGCCTCTTATGAGCCGTTGGGGCGAAGCGAACCATGAATCCAAACGGATTAAATCTCGATTCTGAATTTTCTTTTCTTTTCCGGAAATCAAAGCCTCCTCCCACCCCATACGATCCTCTTATTATCTACCCATTTTGCCCCAACACACACTTTAAAGAGCGTTGACAAGAACTTATCAGCAATGCCGGAAAAGTGCAAGAGCTCATAGATTTCCCCGCCCCAATACCTCTCCCAATGGTGGCACCCATCCCAACTAGTGAAAAATCCTATAACTGCGATCATCACCGACCGTAGGGGCAATGCACGTGCAGTGCAACTTGTGCAATAAATCGTGTTCTCATCCATACTAGGCAAAAAGTAAATGTTAAAGGTTACAGTGGCAAGAGTTCTAAAAGCAGCACGAAGGTTTACATCCGATGGTATTTGTTAAAAGCTCCCACCCCCTTTTTGTGTGTGTGTGCGCCAAGTATCGGATTGCATTCGTTATGCCTTAAGCATAATAATGGGGTTGGGGGGAAAAATTATCTTGAGGGGGCACCCGGATTTGAACCAGGGACCTCTTGATCTGCAGTCAAATGCTCTACCACTGAGCTATACCCCCTCTGCTGGTCTTTGGTGGTTGGTAAAGAATCTTTTACCGCTGTGATGACACAAATCCGGTCTCGTCCGCTAGGAACGTTCAGCGGATCATCAGAGTCATGTGCTGGATTGAAGGGTAAAGGAAGCAAAGCAAACGGGTTAAGGCCATCCAGTTTCTACTCCAAGCAAGTTCTGCTGATGTTAGTAGGGCATGTTCACAGCGGACACTAAAAGCGTCTTTCTTGATTCTCTCATGTGTACTTATGAATATTGTTAATGTAGGATAGAAACGGGGAGAGAGCCATTTTTTAAACCGATTGCATGAGCTAAGTTTTCTTTTTAAATGGGCAGTTTTAAGTTTGAGCTTAAATTGAGGCACAAAAAGTTGATGAGGCCCAGATTTAGGGTCGTGTTAATCAATATTGCAATGCCTTTGTCTTCCCTGCAGTAAAGTAAAAAAAAAAAAAAATCTAATCAAATAAAGAAGAATGGCCCTGAGCATGTGCAGAGTTCCTCTCCTTCACCACTGAGAAACCACAGCCAACTGCCACAGCTGGAACAAGGATAATAGCCGCGGCTTCAGGGCAGCTGTCTCCTGCTGGGTTGCCCGCCTCTCGGTCTCTTACAGTTCACAATAACTTCTTACTTTATCAAGAATAGGGGTCACCGACAGACAGCGTTCCATACTACAGGGTGGCAGAGAGGTCGGAAAATGCACTTTTTAAAGTACGGGAATGGCGAAATGCACTTCCCCAATCTGGCTCCCTCTAGATGTGTTGGACTGCAACTCCCATCATACCCAGCCAACATGGGGATGATGGGACTTGCAGTCCAGCACCTCCAGAGTGTGCCAGGTTGGAGAAGGCTACTTTCAAAGATCCAGACTGTGAGTAGAGAAAAGTACTTAAGCCATAATTAATATCACTCTGACCCTTGCTAAGCACCTCCTACAAGCTTTGCTTTGCTCTCTTACATAAGAGGTGCTGGAATTTGCGCCCTCTGACTTGAATGTCCTGCCCCTTAATCTCTGATGGACCAAGGCTGCTTCTGGTTTGTTAGTGATGATGAGGCTTTCTGCACACGTTCAGAGGCTCTCTTGCTTCCTAGGCTAAGACCTGGCCATGGAAACTCCCTTGTACTTTTTCCCATTGTTGCCGAGCCCTTTTGCCTGTCTCTTTTTTGCACTTCTATGGCACTCCCCCCTTACTCTTCCTTCCATTGCTCTCTGCTGTTCCTGAGCAGGAGGAGTTCATGCCTTTTCTTGGCAATTGCAGCAAAAGTCCTGTTTGTTCCAGATAAGGCTGCCACTTACACACACACACACACACACACACACACACACAGATTGGCCACCTCCTGTGCCTTTTTACAGCCACTAGATCTACAGAAATCAACAGGGCCCCAACTACACCGGGCCTTTACTCCAGGGTGGGTGCGAGTCAAGGTCCCTCATGATAGATGACAAGTCGCAACTTCACAGCCATCCGTGGTTTTTGCCTGGAAAAAGCAGAGTTCCAAGGAGTTGTTTTACTGTGATTTTTTTGGGGTTGCTGCGGGTTCCCCCGCGCTTGCGGGCCATCTGTTCCTTCCCCGAACTGACTTCGCATCTTACAGTGGGCGTGTTGTAGGTGTGCGTACTGCCTGCGTCACTCTGTGATGCCCCTTTACTCCCCCATCCCTCTGCAGCTACGCAGTTACAGAGGCACAGAGTGGTGTTTTCATCTATTTAATCATGCTTTCTCATAGTTTTGCAGCTTCGTATCTTCACAACAGTTGTGGACTGAGTACCCAAGGGCCGGTGGGGGGGGGTCTTGGGGAAGGACTAACATCGCTCCGGCCACCATTTTGGAGCAATGGCTGGGCACGTAGCGCTCACGCTTGTGAGTGTGAACCATCGTGAGGTTCTCAGGCTGGGGAACTGACAAACTGATGGTGCAGAAATGGAGGAGCACAAAACACTCACTTTTTACATAAAAAGTGGTGGAAAGTCACAGCAGAGCCCCTCAAATACAAAAAAGCCACTGAAGTGTCACACCTCCACACTCACAGGACTGCACAGCTATGCATTTCAGTAAAATGGCCAAAAAAAAAGGGCACAGCAAGTCTGTAAGGGAAGCACTCAGCACATCGCAAGTGTATCGCAGGGCTTGCTGACTCGAAGCGGAATCTCTGTGCAGTTGCAACGGGGGGGGGGGTCAAAGCGGTGCCATGTAGATGCGGTCCAGGTTTCTTCTTTATTGGGTGGAGACAAGCATGATCATCTGCTAATAAATATTTAAGGCATGGGAGGAGAAGCCTGTGAAAAAGTTGGCAAGCCTAGTTCCAAAGTGCTGCTGGAGACAGCCATCTAGAGTTGACAACTGGTAAACACTGGCTCTGGCTCGGAGAGGGTGAAGCAGTCCAGAGGCCAATGTCAAACAGAAGCTTGAAGTATATGACAGAGCAAGGGTGGGCAGAAAGGAGACTGCCAGGTGTTTTGGACTTCAGTTCCCAGAATCTCCTGCCAGTATGGCCATTGGTCACAAATGCTGGGAGTTGAAGTCCAAGACATCTGGAGATCTTCGTTCTGCCCATCCCTGCAAGGCAGCCCAATAGCTTTCCCATTCTAGAAGGTGAAGCCGGGCGTCTTGATATCTTCACTTGGACCCACTCTGTTCCTTTCTCTTCACCCTAAAATAATTTAACTGGGGCTTATTAGTGGTATTTAAATCACTAGCTGACATGCCGTCCAGTCAGTTGTTCAATGGATGTTCTGAAATAAGCCTGCTGATACTAAGGTCTGATTTCTCTCTTCTGATATGTAGTAAACACTCCATGACTGTTGTATCTGCAAATGGTGAGTTTGCATGCCCAGCAATTTTATTCTGAGAACAGCTCTTGCATACACTTCCCATACGTTCCTGCTCATACCCTGTGATGAACATCTGATGCCTTCCTCAGAGTGCCCCCCCCCCACATACTGAGAATCAGTGGGTTGTGAATTGGCCTTTTCTGTGGTGGCCCCCAAACTGTAGAATGCCCTTCCTAGAGAGGTCTGCCTGGCGCCTACTTTGTTGACTTTTTGGCACCAGGCAAAGGTCTTTTTTATTTTCCCAGGCCTTTAAAAAAAGAAAGAAATTCTGCTTGTTTTATTTTTAATGATGGGTTGGATCAAGGATTTACCTTCTGGGAGAGGAAGGCTTCCACTCATGGAAAGTCCCTCCACCACATTTTGGGGGGATCCCCCTCCCCACACACACACATCACAGCTCAACCCGTTCATCAGGAACTTCTGACTCTCTGTGGGGCATTTCCACGGAGTTGGAAGGGGTGCTATGGGAAGGAGGGGGCAGGAAAGTCCACTTCTGCCAGCACACTTGACTGATCCAGCCCAAAATGTTTAAAGCTGCATCTTAAGATAATACTCTTCCACATTTTAGCCGCTTTTATATGTATCTCTCTGTTTTTAAAACTGTTTTAAATTATTGTTGCTGCTTTTAAATTCTTTTAATGTGTTTTATTGTGAGTTTTATTGTGTTTGTTTTTATTACATAGGTCGCCCTAAAAGCTTTCACTATAGGGCAACTCCTAAGTTGAATAAAATAAATGAATATTGCCTTTGCAAGGGATTTGGCAGTACAGTGCATGTGTGGGAGGACTTCAGGCTTGTCAGGTCTACTTTATTTTTATTTAGCGGAAGCCTGAGATTCACCAGGTTAAAAAGACTGAGAATGAAAGAACAGAGGGTCTCTGACTACAGTCTGAGTTTAGGAAATATTTTTAAGTACCAGAACTAAATGAAACCATTTTGAATATTCGGGGCGCAGCAGGGGCACGCCATAGCTTCTCATTACATGTGAACCCAGCGAGGGTGAGTTGTTGGGGTGGCTGACAAGCCACCCAGAACCTATGAGCTGTTTTAGGGTTGTGGGTGCCCAGTTCTCACATAACAAGAAGCTACAGTGCATCCCTGCTGTCTGTGTCCTGAATTTTCAAAATGGTGGCTACTGGCACAACAAAAAAACCAAACGGGGCAATTCAGCCACGGTGGCTTCTCGTTGTGTGGGAACTGGGCCTAGCTTACGTCCCATTCATTTCAGTAGGTCTACCCTAAGTAGGACTAACATTGGTTCCAAGCCCCTGAGTGTTTCCCTTGGCTTTCTGTTTGTTAACGTATCTGAGAACGGTTTGTTGTGTGTCTGTATCTATATTAAAAATCTATTTACTGTAGATATCCAAGGGATCACTGAGGAATCCACTCTAAGCAGCCCAAAGCAACTGGAAGCTGCTGTGTTTGCTTGTTTGTCCAAAGATCTAGTAATTCCCTTCTCAGCTGGGCCAATCTGTCCAGGAGTGAAGGTGCTAAAGACATCAGAAAAGTAAATATGTCATTTGCAACCCCATTAAGGAAGGTGCTAAAACCATCAGTGGGAGGAGATGAGCAGCACCAGCAGGAGGTGTGTGTGGGTTGGGAGGAGAGATCTGTTTAAATAAACACTCACACACTCAAACATACGCACACACACACACACACTCTCACTTCATACCTCTCTTGAAGTGAACTCTGGACCACAAATGTCTATGCCAGCCTTCCTCAACTTGGTGCTTCCAGAAGTGTTGACCTTCCATCATCTCCTGCCAGCATTGGTCATCATGGCTGGGGTTGGTGGGCATTGCAGTCCACACCCACCCAAAGGGCACCCTGTTGAGGAAGCTTGGCCTATGCCATACTAAATCTGCGGGTCTTTAAGGTGCCACAAAACTGTTTGTTGTTTCTTTTACCATAACAGCAGCTACCAGGGTATACCTTGAATAATAAGTACTGCATCGTCGAATGGACAGTATGGCACTAGAGATGGGAATGTGCAATATATTTGCTGGCATGGGGGTGGGGGTGGGGGGGTGCCTGAACAGTTTTATTCATTTATTTTAAATATTTCTTGGCTGCCTTTCAGGACAGAAGCCCTCCCAAGGCGGCGTACAGCAATACAACACATAAAATCGGTATGATATTAAGAGCGATAAAAACACAACAAAAACAGATAAAAACAACAGTAAAACACAGAACACAGCAAAATAGAAAGTACTGGTAAGTCAAAGAGAAAACTTGTTAGATAGCCAGAGCTGTGAGCATAGTAGAAGCAGACAATAAGACAAAGGGTAAGGGGTAAGTAATCTATTCCACCCCTTCATGGATCACTGCCTTGTTGTGGCGAAGGGGCTTGCGTAACTCAGTGAAGCCATAAGCTATGCTGTGCAGGGCCACCCAAGACGAACAGGTCATGGTGGAGAGTTCTGACAAAATGTGGTCCACTGGAGAAGGAAATGGCAACCCACTCCAGTATTCTTGCCAAGAAAACCCCATGGAACGTATCACAAGGCTAAAAGATATGACGCCGGAAGATGAGCCCCTCAGGTCGGAAGGTGTCCAATATACTACTGGAGAAGAGCAGAGGCAATTTCCAAGTAGCGCCAGAAAGAGTGAAGCGGCTGGGCCAAAGCCGAAAGGACACTCAGCTGTGGATGTGTCTGGTGGTGAAAAGAAAGTCCGGTGCTGTAAAAATGAACTTGAGCACACTCCGGGAGAGAGTGGAGGACAGGAAGGCCTGGTGTGCTATGGTCCATGGGGTCATGAAGAGTCAGACACTACTTAATGACTGAACAACAATCTATTCCAAGGGATACATTTTGCCTACTGGGTGTGGATGATGGGACTTGTACTCTAGAACACCTGGAGGGAAGCCTGAACTACTGGATATGTCTATAAAAAGAAAGACACATCCCACCTCAAACTGGAGCAGATTTGGAACTAACCAATTAAGGGTGCAATCCTGTGCATGTTTAGACAGAGAAAAGGCATGGCTGGCTGGGGAATGCTGGGAGTTGTAGGCCTTTTCTCTGTCTAAACATGCATAGGATTGCACCCTTAGGGTAGTGCTGGCTGGAGGAATGCTGGGAGTTGTAGGACTATTTTCTGTCTAAACATGCATAAGACTGTGCCCTTAAGGCTGCTGCTTCATCTTTTTAAACACAATTTATTTGGGTATGTAAAAGGATGGGTGCATATTCTCATGAGCACACACGTGCCACACTTCAAAGCAGCGGTTTGCAAACTTCCCACGCTCACACTTCTGGTATCAGCTTGTCTGCCTGGCAACCCCAGTGTGCTGAGAAGGCATTTTGCTGGATGGGTGCATGCTCAGCTCATGTGGCCTCTGGGGTTTCACTGTTGTCTCACTCTCACATGAACTGTGAGCGTGGCCTAGAGCACAACCAAAACTCCCCGGCCAATGTATGTTACAGGGGAAGATTTGCATGGATGGGTAAACTGTCCTAGGCTATCAACAGCTACTAGTCCTGATGACTGCATGCTGCCTCCAGTTGCTGGGGAGCATGGGCGGGAGGGTGCTGTTGCATTCATGTCCTGCTTTTTATCTTCTGTAGGCAGCTGGCTGGCCACTGTGTGAACAGAATGCTGGACTAGGTGGAGCCTTGGTCTAATACAGCATGGCTCTTCTTGTGGTATTTTCAGGGACGTTTGTCTGCTCAGGCTTACGTTTGTTTGTGATTCTCACTTTGAATGCACAAGGTTCTGAATTCACTTCCCACCCAGACAATCCCATGAGCCCATGGGAAAGAGGACCACGCCTTCCCAGAAGGGCTAAAGCTCAAGTAGTGTTGCAGGTACTTTGCATGCAAAAGGGCCTGGGTTCGATTCTCAGCATCTCCAGTTAGGACTTGGAAAGACTCCCATCAGGAACCCTAGAGAAGTGCTGCCAGTCAGTAGTGACCAGCCTCGCGTCCCCCAGATGTGTGCAGCATGACCTACTGGATGGGGGATGATGGGGGTTGTAGTCCATTCCATCTGGAGGGCGCCGGGTTGGGGAGACTGGTGTGAACGATACAGAGCTCAATAGACCGGAGGCCTGGCTTGTTATAAGCCCATTTTCGTATGCTTCTACTGCTCTTCTCGTTGACGAACCCCTGATAAATTTCCACAGAACAGAGTTTGAAAGACACAGCTTTAAAAGAAAGGTTAGGCTGCAATCCTAAACACATACTTACCTGGCAGTAAGTCCCATTGAATTCAATGGAGCTTACTACTGAGTAGACATGTACAAGATTGCACTTTCTGTTGTTCATTTATATCCAGCCCCTCTGTATAAAATAGATTAAAGAAAAAGTACAAGGCAATATCTACCAATATAAAAATTAGTCTGTGGCTTGGATCCAGGATCTGCCTTCCGCTAGAGGAAGGGCTCCACTCGAACGGCCCTCCACCTGATTTGGGGGATCACCCTCCCCCCATACCACAGCTCATCCCATTCAGCAGGGTCGTTTGACTCTCTGTGTAGCATTTGGGGGTGGGGCTTCTGCCAGTACAGTTGATCCAGAGTAAATCTGGATCCAACCCAACATCTTTCTTTTAATTTCCCTTAGGAGTGAAATGGATTGGATCAAACGTTGATTGCAACACAATGCTGAAGTTGGTTGCTAGCTCCCAATTCCTTATTTGCGCAAAAGTTCAAAACAGAGCTCAGTCGGTAAACCAATTAAGGACCTAAAGTTTCTATGGCCCTGCACCCCAAAATAAACTTTGGACTACCCCATAACATATATCTCCATGATCAGGAGAATGCCCCCTTCAAAATAAACAACCATTCTCCTCACTCAAAACCATCACTTCTTGCACAATACACATTACTGCGTGATGACCCCAGATGACAATTTAGAAATAAAAAACTGGAGGTGCTTGTTTGGGACACAGAGTTCCCTGCATGTTTACTCATGACTCCAAGTCCCACTGGGTTCCACGGAATTGACTCCCAGGGTAAGCATCCATTGGATTGCAGCCTAAGAACTAGGAGAGAGGGGTAGGCAACCTAGGGCCCTCCAGAGGGTTTGGACAGCAACATCCATCATCCCCAGCCAATGTGGCCAATGGCCAAGGATTGTGGGAGCTGTAGTCCAAATCATCTGAAGGGCACCAGGTTGCCTACCACTGAATGGAGACAAAACAACGCCTTTTTGTCCCTGAGAGCAAGACCTCTCAGCACCCCACTGCATTTTGTACAGCAATCAAACTACTAAAGCAGGATGCGAGCCAGTGCTACAGCAGTAGCATGGGAGTGGCGGGTGGTGGTGGTGTGAATCCTGTTGCGTTGCAAAAAGCATTGTCCGTATGCAAAGTTTCCAAGCGAAGAAAAGCTCCTTCTTGCCCCTTTACTCTGCCAAGGCCTGGCTCAAATGAATTCCATGAAAATGAATTCCAGATATATTCACTATATGCAGCTGCTGTATACTGAGAATGAGAGACCTTTGTGTTATCTAGCCTGGCAGTGTGATGTAGTGGTTAGAGTGTTAGACTGGGGCTTGGGAGACCCGGGTTCTGGCCCCCACTCAGCCATGAAGCTCACTAGGTGACTCTGGGCCAGTCGCTGACTCTCAGCCTAACTTATTTATTTATTTATTTATTAAATTTATTAATCGCCCATCTGGCTGGTCACCCAGCCACTCTGGGCGATGTAGAACACACCATAAAACAATTTAAAACAATAAAATTCTACCATACATTTTTTTTTTAAATACCCTAACCCACCCCAAATGCCTGCCTGAACAACCACGTTTTTAATGCACGACGGAAGCTCATTAAAGAGGGGGCATGACGGAGTTCCCTAGGGAGGGAGTTCCACAGAGTGGGGGCCACCACAGAAAAGGCCCTCTCCCTCGTCCCCACCAGTCTAGCTGTCCTGGCTGATGGGACAGAGAGAAGGCCATCCGAGGCTGATCTTGTTAAGCGGCCTGTCTGGTGTTGCTGGAGGCGCTCCTTAAGATAGGCTGGGCCGAAACCATATAGGGTTTTAAAGGTCAAAACCAACACCTTGAATTTGGTCCGGAAAACAACTGGTAACCAGTGCAACTCCTTCAGCACTGGAGTGATGTGACCTCGCCAGCGGCTGCCTTTAATCAGGCGAGCTGCCGCGTTCTGTACCAGCTGCAGCTTCCGAACAGTCTTCAAGGGTAACCCCATGTAGAGTGCATTACAGTAGTCTAAACGAGAGGAGACCAGGGCATGTACTACCGATGGGAGCAGATGGTCGGGAAGGAAGGGGCGCAGCCGCCGTATCAGATGGAGTTGATACAGCGCTGTCCGGCTCACAGCTGACACCTGAGCCTCCATGGACAGCTGGGAGTCCAAAATGACCCCCAGGCTGCGGACCTGGTCTTTCAAGGGTAGCCGTACCCCATTCAACACCACACACAGTCAACACAGGATTGTCATGAGGATAACACGGGGAGGAGGAAGATCACATATGCTGCCTTGGGCTTCTTGGAGGAAAGGCAGGATATAAACGTAATAATAAATAAAAATAAAATAAAGTGTTTACTTTGGCTGGCAGTGGCTCTCCAATTAATTGTATTTTCCCAGACCTGCTATCTGGGATCCGTTGAACTGGCAATGCTAGGGACTGGACATTGGGCTGTCTGTGTGGTAAAGCATGCGTTCTGTGCTCAGCAATGGCCCCTTCCCAAAAACTCAGTTGCATTGGCCAGGAATTTGAACTACACCCTGGCACGAATTTTGCCCCAGATGCACCGAAGCTTGCTGACATTCCTGGCATCTGCGCTGCGAGCAGTCGGTCCTGTTCACATCTCAGATAGGAGTGGCTGTAATTCTTTGGACCTCTAGCCATGTTCAAAAGCCATAGGGCTTTTGCCTATTTCGTAACGGGCAAGGTCTCACTGAGAGAAGTATATTCAGTTTTGGGAAACCGTTTCTGAGTTAGAGGCAGATAAACCAGAATCCTGCTCTCCAGAGGGATCGGACTGCAATTCCCATAAGTCTCGGTCATGATGGGAGTTGCAGTCCAGCACATCTAAAGGGCTTGGGGGACGGTGGGCTAGGAAGTGACTGTAGTACCCAAGTTGTCTGCACTGCCTATTCAGTACTTTAAACACCGTCCAAAATGCAAAAGTCCAAGGAGGGAAGTAGCTATACCGGGGTGGGGAACCTCTTTCAGCCTGAGGGCCAAATATAATTTTGGAGAAGCTCTCAGGGGCCACATTCCAGTGGTAGATGGAGCTAAAGGCAAAGGGGTGAAATACAAAAAGAAAATCCAGAAAATGCCAGCATATTGTATCTTAAAGCAATTACCACTAGTAAATAAGCCTGTAGAGAGGCATTTCAACATTTTAGAATGGTGGAAAAATTGCACAAAAACCAAGAAACCACCAAGCAATTGGCAGGCGGGGAGGGCGGAGCCTAGGAAGGGGGCGGGACCATCTGTGGAACTCCAGAAAGCCAGATTGGGATCCTGAGTGGGACAGATTTGGCCTTCTAGGCCTGAGGTTCTCCACCCCCAACTTATGCTAACAACGTAAGAATGCCCGGCTGGTTCACACCAAGGATCCATCTGACCTGCAGCATTCTGTCTTGGGCACAGGCCATGTAGATGCCACTGGGAAGCTGGCAAGTGGGGCGTGATGGATACAGTAGTCACCCCTGATGCTTCTTCCTCCCGGCATCCAGTGCCTGGCAGTATCCAGTCTCTAAACATAGATGGTGGGTTTCTAGCGAGGGTGACTTATAAATCGCTAAGAATGCACTGATTCTTTAAAAAAAAACTAAGATCACAACCATCACTGCATCTTGTGACAATTAATTGCATTGCTCCATTATGCATTTGGTTAAGAAAGATTGCCTCTCCCGCCCGCGACCCCACCTTGTATACTCTGACTATATTTACCTTGATTTTATCCTTATAAGCTGCCCTGGGCATAGGGCCAGCCCCACCATCCGGCAGAATGAGGTGGCCGCCTCAGGCAGCAGCATTTGGGTGTCATGAAAGGACAGCAAATTCTTACTTATTTTATTGACTATTGTTGTATTTTGTTGCCAGGGAAGGGGAGAAGCACTTGTGAGGTGTTATGTTTCAGGTACCAAAATAACATGCCTGGCCTTGGGTACTCTGCACCTGGACATTTGGGTACTTTACACCTGGACATTTGGGCACTCTGCACCTGGACATTTGGGTACTTTTACACCTGGACATTTGGGTACTCTGCACCTGGACATTTGGGTACTTTTACACCTGGACATTTGGGTACTTTTACACCTGGACATTTGGGCACTCTGCACCTGGACATTTGGGCACTCTGCACCTGGATATTTGCTCTTCCTCCTCAGGCAGATGACCCCTGAGTCCTTCTGTCCCTCTGGAGGGATAAGCCCTGAACCTAAACTCTATCACCAACAGCCAATGGTCAGAACAGAAGTTGCACACCAACACAGCCTGAATTAATACTCCAAAATCCCCAGCCAGGCAATACCTTTATTAGGCTAAACAAAAGGACACCAAAAAACACATGCAAGCTTTTGAGATCAACAGATCACTTCATCAGGCAACAGTTGCAAAAAGTAGGGTGGGGTAGGAAGAGAAGAGGATGGCAGTGAGGGGACGGTTGACATGAAGTCTGCAGTCACAGTGCTGTATGCATTTTAATTGGAAGCTGCTTTGGGAGTCAATCTTGGCTGAGAAGTGGGGTATAAATGGAAGGAAGGAAGGAAGGAGGGAAGGAGGGAGGGAAGGAAGGGGGGGAGAGAGAGAGAGAGAGAGAGAGCAAGGAAGGAAGGAAGGAAGGAAGGAAGGAAGGAAGGAAGGAAAAGAAAGAAAGAAAGAAGGACAGAAGGACAGAGGGAGGGAGGAAAGAAGGGAAAGGAGGAGAGAGAGAGCATGCACAAAAGATAGAGACAAGGAAGGAAGGGGCAGTGTATATATATTTAAAATAAATTAACAAGATGACACTGGGTTCTAATTCTGTGAAAGAGTGCATCATATAGAATCTCTCCATGCCGCACATGGATCATGGGCTATTGTTTTTCATGTTGGCGGCGCAGTCTGCCAAACAGAGGCAGGGGGGTCTTGCCTTGCTGCCAAGGAGCCAGACTTCTGGGGGTTTCGTTTGCTCTCCTGGAGAGGAGTTCCTGGTCATTATGCTAAGCCTCTAACCCCTGATTGCCTCCTCCTCCTCCCCATTAGACTGGCAAACAGCTTAAGCAGCAGGAGCTGAGATAGGCCTGGCTCTATAAAGGGTCATAGGGGTGTCGCTCTCCCCTCAGTCTCTCAGCTGGGGTCATCATTACCACTGTGATGGAGAGCCAGCTCTGCCTTCTCGCCATCCTGCTCTGCCCCTTGTCTGCGGTGCACGGCCACATCTGGGCCTGGATGTACTCTTTGCCTCACCCCACTGACAACGAGGTGGCATCCCCCAAAGACCCTGGACCGCCAGCCAGCATGGAGCTGATGGTAAGCGAATCCCAGGCGTGGCATCCATCCTGCCCAGGGCTTGGTGAATAGGTTAGACTGGTCTTTTCACCAAGTGAAAGCCTCCCTTTCAGTCAGGAGGGCAGGAAGCATGAATACTCAGGAGCCTATAGACGTGTGAGGGTTTTTGCACATATGAGAGGAGACAGTCTTCCCCAACCTGGTGCCCTCCAGAGGTGTTGGACTACAGCTTCTATAATCCTCAGCCAGGATGGCCAGGATGGGAGTTGTAGTCCAACACCTCTGGAGGGCACCTGGGTTAGGGAAGACTGTATTAGGGTATAATCCTATGTGTGTTGAGACAGGAAAAGGTCCTACAACTCCCAGCATTCCCCAGCCAGTTTAGTGTGTCAGATCAAGGCTTATGGGGTGACCTTCGGCTAGTTGCCACCCCCAGCCTGATCTACCTTGCAGGATTATTGTGAGGATAAAAGGGCGGTAGGGTGTCATGTAACCTGTCTTGAGCTCTTTAAAAGAACAGTGGGATAAGAAATGTAAGTAACAACAGTGTCGGTGACTACTATGGTCTGAATGGAGAAGCCCTACTAGAACATAAGAACATACAAAGAGCCCTGCTGGATCAGACGAAGGGTCCATCTAGTCCAGCAGTCTGTTCACACAGTGGCCAACCAACAGCCCACAGGAAACCCACAAGTAGGGTATGAGTGCAACAGCACCCTCCCACCCATGTTCCCCAGCAACTGGTGTCCATAGGCTCAGTGCCTCTGGTACTGGAAGTAGCACATAGCCATCAGGTCTAGTAGCCACTGATAGCCTTTTCTTCCAGGAATTTGTCCAGCCCACTTTTAAAGCCATCCAAATTGGTGGCCATCGCTACATCCTGTGGTAGCAAATTCCATAGTTTAATTCTGCGCTGAGTGAAGAACTCCTTTTTTATCTGTCCTGAATCTCCCACTAATCAGCTTCATGGGATGACCCCAGGTTCTAGTATTTTGAGAGAGGGAGAAAAATGTCTCCTTATCCACATTCTCCACTCCATGCATAATTTTGTACACCTCTACCATGTCTCCATGTACCAGGAACTATTGTTCTGTGAAATGACTAGAGGTAACTAAGGAAGACTTTTTTCAGCAGCCTTACATACTCTACTTTGGGAGGAGAATTGGCATCCATCTGTGCCAGGACAGTGGGCCACCTAGTGTCCGCCAGATGTTTTGAACCATGAGTTCCATCATCCCCAGCCAGCATGCCCAATGGGGATCATGGGAGTTGTAGTCCCAACCATCTGGAGGCTGCAAGGTTGCTTGATCTATGAAGTCAGTATGGATGGCATTTGCCTTTATGGGTATTGGACTATCTCTCCCCATAGGGCCCCTCTTCAGTAGAAATTTAAACTAGCTCCCAGCTGATTTGACTTTCTCCCAAACTACCATAGATTCTGTCAGACTGTTAAACATTCTTTGCTGGCAACCCTCAGTCATTTCACAGAACAGCATTCCCCAACCTGGAGCCCTGCAGATGTGTTGGACTGCAACTCCCATCATTCTGTCTGGGGCTTCTAGGACTGGTGCCACTCATGAAAGCCAAGGATGTTTTAAAGCAAGGGCATTGAATCTCTTTCAGTCCAGGGGCCAAATTCCATGTTGGAGATGCTTTCAGGGGCTGCATTCCAGTAGTGGGTGTGGCTCAAGGCAGATGGGGCGGGGCAGAAGGCAAAAGGGGTGGTGCCAAATACCAGCCTATTTTAGCTTAAATCTCTTATTGCAGGTAACTAGGCCTTAGGAGAGGAATTTCAACCTTTTAGGATGGGGAAAAAACTACTCCAAAGCTTGGAAACCACCAAATGATTGGTGGCTGGGGGAAAGGTGGTGGAGCCAGGGGAAGGGGAGATGTTCCTCTGGAAACCTGCAAGGTTGGATGTGGCTCCTAGGCCTGAGTTTCTGCGCCCCTGTTTTAAAGGGTAGCATCAGCATATGAAAAGTTAGATCTGATCCCCCCTCTCCCTCTGCTCATCCCTTTTTTCTGCAGCTGACTGAGTGCAGCCTGGAGATCAGCTGCCCCCAAGGGCTGTTCTGTGACCACCACTTTGGCCTCTGCCTAACTCTCTGGCAAGAAGGCGAGTTCTGCCGTCGGGATGCCCACTGTGCCAAGGGCCTGAGCTGCATGTTTGGCAAATGCCACCCGACTGTGCCTGGCGGGCAGGAAGGTAAGGCATATTATCCATGCACTAGTGATGTCCAGGCTGGACTACTGTAATGCGCTGTACACGGGGCTGCCTTTGAAGACAGTTCAGAAACTTCAGCTGGTGCAGAACACAGCTGCCTGAGTATTGGTGGAGGTGAGACAATGTGATCATATAACGCCTATAATGCTACAGCTGCACTGGTTACTAGTGTGTTTCTGAACCCAATTCAAAGTGCTGGTTTTGACCTTTAAAGGTCAAAAGCCTTAAACAGTTTGGGATTGAATTACTTGAAGGACTGCTTTCACCCATATCAGCCTGCCTGCACTTTAAGATCAGCAAGAGAGCCCTTCTCAGTTGTTCACCTGTGAGAGCAGTAAGGTGGGTGACCACATCTGAGAGGGCTTTTTCTGCAGTGGCCCCACACCTCTGGAATAAGTTGTCATCCGTGATTGTGCTCCATTATTGCAGGCTTTGAAGAAGGCCTTGAAAACATATTATTTTACCCTGACGTTCTCCTGATATGATTGCTGCTGTTGCTGCTTGCTGGTTTTGTTACTGGTTTTTATTGGTGTTTTATTGTTGCTTTTATGGCTGTTTTCACTGTGCTCTTACTATTTCATTGTGTTTTTATCGCTTTTAATATTGTATGGGTTTTATGTGTTGTACGCCGCCTTGGGAGGGCTTCTGCTCTGAAAGGCAGCCAAGAAATATTTTAACTAAATAAATGAGGGGCGGAGCCAACAGACTGTTCTGCGGCGCTCTCGCGGATCTTGGAACAAGGATTTGTGGGCTTCCAGTAGAGCAAGTCTAAATTACAAATTGGCACATTGCTCACCCAATGGAATACAGGAAGAGAGAAAGCATGCTGCCTTGGCACAGATGTATTTATTATGATTTATTCATTTATACCCTGCCTCCCTGCCCCCCAAAAAGCACTTATGTGGGCTAACAGTAATAAAACTAAGATTAAAATGAACTTAGTTATAAAAACAAATCAATTAAAAACACAACTAAAAAACACAATAAAAGAAATAAAAAGGAGTAAATGTCATCATTTGTACATTGTAATTACAGCCTTTGTCATCCCAGACCATTGGCCATGTTGTCCGGGGGTGATGGGAATTGGACTCCAACAAGATCTGGATGGCCACCAGTTCCAGTGAACGAGGCAGCACACTTGCACAATAAAAGCCTTGTCTGGGAGCACTTTGGGAGCACATGTCAAATTACTGTGCTCTTCAAGAGCACATGTTTCTGAACAGCCTGAAAGTCTTGTGCATTGTGTCTTTCTCTCTGATAAAGAAAGCTGATAGACAAATCTAGGATCCACTGTTTTCTCTCCAGAGACACCACCAAAATGTTACTTTTTAAATTATTTCACACGTTAACCATTGCAAGCTTCTTCAAACTGTTTCTACACTTCAGGCTGCAATCCAGTACCCACTTACCTGAGAACAACCCCACTGAAATCAATGGGACTTACTCCTGAGTAGACATGTGTAGCATTGTGACATTCGTCTTTCCTCAATATCTTAAATGCTGATAATGTTCAGATCACATTACCGCTTGGTATCATCCTCTGCACTGGTTTCCCCCTACTTCTGATTTTCATTTTAAACTTCTTGTATATACATTCTCCATAGTCTCCTTGCTCCTCAGTACAATAACAAGGAAGAGAGATGTCTCCGATTTGGGGTGGGGGATATAATTTGTTATCTATTCTAACAGTCGCAGTTGATGATGAAATTAATCTGGGAAGGGAAGCGCTCATTCACATTCTTAAACTTCCAGTTTGCAAAACCTGTTCAGACGTGAAGAATTTTTCAAATATTTGGGGTACACTATGTTAGAAACTGCAATGTTCCAGCTTGCGTCGAAATTACTGAGTGTCTGTGCAGGTGTGTGTGTGTGTGTGTGTGTGTGGATTCTCACCATCATGCTTTAAATGTTGACTTTGTAAAAATTTAGTAGTTCCTCCCACCTCCTCCCCAAATCTGCATTGTCTTTGGGTACTTTTGTTCTGAAACTACTGCTGAAATTCACTTGTGGAAGGAAATCGTCACTCCAGTTAATCGGTTGAACCATTGCAAAATGTGCTCAATTTCAAAGTTATCTTCCCCCACACCCACTCAAATTCATTTGGATTCTAAATTATGCCCCTCTCCCCCTTGCCCCTTCTAGGTGCCCGCTGTCATCAGGATAAAGACTGCGCTCCCGATGCCTGCTGTGCCCGCCTCCACGGAGAGATGGTTTGTAAGAAAAGGCTACTTTTAGATGAAGGATGCTATGTCCCCCAAGGAGGGATTGCATTCAGCGTGAACCAGGTGTGCCCCTGCCTAGAAGGGCTAGTCTGCAAAAGGACGCTCCCTAAACGAGAGTGAGTACACCGGTGTGGATTGTGGGTGGGTGGGAAGGATGGACTGCAACACATGGAGTTTCACCTTCAGCGTGGTTCCTTAAGCAAAGATTTGTCCTAAGAGTTGCTTTCTGGAATGGTACCCGGGGTCACCAGATGTGCTCTGTTGACCAGGAAGTAATGCACTCCTGGCCAGGGCTAACATCAGGGGTGTTGAACCTCTTTCAGCCCAAGGGCCAAATTCAATTTTGGAGAAGCTCTTGGGGGTTGCATTCCAGTGGTGGGCGGGGCTGTGGCAAATGGGGTGTGGCAAAGGGCAGAGGGGGTGGGGCCAAAAACACCAGCTCTTACTGCTAGCTACTAAGCCTTAGGAGAGACATTTTGACTTCTTAGAATGGCGGGCGGGGGGGAGAGAATGCACAATAGCTGGGAAATAAAACAATTGGTGGTTGGGGTGGGGAAGGGATATGGCCAGGGAAGGGGGCATAGTCATCTCAGGAACCCCCAGAGCCATGGCTCAACCCTGGAACCTATTTTCAGCTGAGCTGCAGCCAATTCCAGTACCTGCTTAGCCATTCTGTGTGTTCCTTTTATTTATTTAGGGAGCAATCCTACCGGGATAGGTGGCTGCCTCTGAACTCGGAAGTGACCGTCTATCCAATGAATCATCCCCTCCGCACTTCAGCCGCCCTGCATTTGCGGCTAGACAGCTGATTTCGGCTGTCTAGCTGCAGGAAGTCGGAGCGTGGGAAGCAGTGGCCAGACAACACGTTGGATGTGTTGTACTGGATTTCCAACTTCCCCGCCCCAGCACGCCCCCAGGAACTCTCCATTTTCCCTGCTCCACGCTCCTCTTCCGAGCGCGGGGCCATTCCACGTTGCCTACGAGGCAGTGCGGAAGGGGGTGAAGGCCGGTTCTCAGGGAACTGACCTCAGGTTGGTTCCCAGGAACCAACCTATCCTATGGCTGTCTAGCCATTGACTAGCAACCATGGGATTGTGCCCTTATTCTATTTATTGTAAGTTTATGAGTCAACTTTTAACCTAAATAGGGCCCCCAAGATGACTTACAGTTGAAACATTTTTAAACATTTTAAAACTTTTAAACAATTTGAAGATTTTATAACAGCACCAGCAGCAGAAATTTTATTTACCGCCTGTTGAAGAATCCTGTGTGACATGCAAATCAGTTTGTCAGTCCAATTAAAAAACAAATCTCTCTTCCAGGGTACCGTTTGAGTACTGGACAGATAAAAGTGACTGGAGATGCCGAAAGAATTAGGCAAGAAGGAAACCCAGAGTTTCTGAAATAGCTGTATTTATTCCATGTAAATAACACTGTACATAGAGCTGTTCTGCCCTCCCTTTTCTGTTGAATGTTTGCAAATAAACACATCTGAGCCATGTAATCAAGTAAATGCAAGGATCAAGTAATTCTTAAAAGATTAAATCAATGATGTGAGCAAGGTTGAAAATGGACAGCTCTGCAGGGCAGTCCTATGAATGCTTACTCAGAAGTAAGACCTACTGCGTTCTATAGGGGTTACTCCCAGGTAAGTATACACAGGATTGCAGCCTTACCCATCCAGGCACAATTCTGAAAGCTCCTTACCCAAACATTCCAGCTCCTACACAGCCCTCCTTCTGCTGTCCTACCATTTCTTCTTAACAAGGTGCTTGTTTTGATGTGTCTCTCCCTAAATGGCTTGATGGCCTCATCTGTGCACAATCACCAGCCTTCCCAAGCCTGGTGCTCGCTAGCTGTTTGGACTACAGCTCCCATAATTCCATGCCCATGCTGGCTGGGGATGATAGGATTTGTTGTCCAACACAGCTGGAGGGCACCAAGTTGTGGAAGGCTGGTTCAGACAGGAAGGGCCTAGAGCAGGGGTGGACAACCTATGGCTCCCAGACTAATTTCAAAAGCCCCCTGCAAGCGATCAGACCTGTGCCGGAAGCGATCTGGTCCTTCCCCAGCAGCCCAGTGGGTGGGTGGCATCGGGCAGAGGGAGGGACACAGAGAGAAAGAGACACAAAGGTTAATCCCACCCACCACTGGCTTAGGCCCTGCCCACCACCACACAGCCCTGACTGATGAGGCTCTCAATAGAAAAAGGCTCCCACCCTGACCTGGAGAGTGGTATTCACTAAATGTGGCAGCCATGTGCCCATTTCTTTAAATGGAGGCCTGCCCCAATCATGTATAAAGCTGGGGTTTGGGCAGGGGGAGGGTTGTTTTATGGACCTGCAGGAAGGGGCACGGCTCCATGGTGTAGCACCTGTTATGCATTCAAAAGGTCCCTGGTTCAGTCCTCAGCACCTCCTGGAAGGGGTGGGAAAGATTTGTGCCTGAAACTCTGGAGAGATGCTGCTAGTCAGTGTTGACAATACTGGGCTAGATGGACCAGTGGACTGCATCTGCAGTTCCTATGCTCCTTCCCCTGGCAACCCATCACATTTCAAGAAATAATTTATTTGGGCACACTTTTAGCATCCAGGTTTAAGCATATGTAAGGTACTAGTAATTCCATTTGGCTATATTTAATTGATAGCTTGTCATCTGTTTGTTAGCAGTCAGCTACTCCTCGCAGAGACACATTCTTTATGAGGCCTTTAATCACAACAGAAGGGTAACACCCTTACTGCACACAGAGTACTCCAAACTGTATGTGCTTCAAAAGCTGTGTGGGTGTTCCTTCCAAACAGAAAAATCCTTCCAGCAAACATTTTAGGCAGCTGGGGGTATAGCTCAGTGGTAGAGCATTTGACTGCAGATCAAGAGGTCCCTGGTTCAAATCCAGGTGCCCCCTCTTTTCCTTTTTAATTCAGGAAATTTAATTTCTCGATAAAATAATAAGCACATTTCTTGCCTCTGCAAGGAAAAGAAACTTCTCATGCAGTAAAGAGCATAGGTATCTCCCCAAACTAAGCTCTTCAATAGGCATGAGGCAGAGAGAAGATGCATCACGGAGCTTAAGAGCAACCTGTTAAATTTCAGATCCTATGGAGTGGGAGAAATTATAGAATTCTGTTTTAAGTGGTAACAGGAGGCATGGAAAAGCGTATTCAGAGAGATGTAAATTTTTTTATTTTTTTAACCAGCTCTGTAAATTCTAACCTCAATGGGCTCACACAGGATTTCCTGCTACGTTTATTCTGCCGAGTGTGCAGAATAGGTCTGTAACAGAACTGGAAACCTCTGCTTCAAGAGCATTAGAAATGTTACAGAGTAAAGTTTGTCTGACCACACCTGAGAGAGAAGACAACTGCAAGCTTTCAACAGGACCTTTACTTAATATTAACAGCCATCTTCTTGGTACAACTAAAATAGGCAAAAGTGAAACCAGAATCAGCAGCCCACTTCCCCACATGCATCAACTGTTTAGTAGCGTTTCAGACAGCTTTCCCCTTCTCCATACAGTGGGTTTGAAGTAATGGCTGTTGCTTATTCTAACAAGAATTATGTGGAAACCCAGATTCAGATCCTGATTCAGTCAAGAAAATCCCCCGGACAGCAGTTCTAAGGGCAAATCGCTCTCTCAATCTGAAAGCTCAGGCATTTCAAAGGACAAGAGGTTGAATGAACGGGACTAATTGAAGGAAGGGTAATTAAATCAAGACTGCTGGGTTCTACTTTTGAAAATAGCAAATTAATATCATTTTCAGATTGTCCAATGCATTTCAAAAAATAAAATTTTCTGGGTGGGGGCACGTTTTCATGTATCTTGCTTTGGTACTCCATTTAATTCAATTCACTCAGAGATAAACGTAAACGGTATGTGTGATATCTGCAAGTGGATCTGCCCACATTTTATTTTCCTCATAGCCATAATAATATAATATTAATAGCCTAATAGCTATTATTTTCCTAATTTGTTGTTGTTCAGTCGTTCAGTCATGTCCGACTCTTCGTGACCCCATGGACCATAGCACGCCAGGCCTTCCTGTCCTCCGCTCTCTCCCGGAGCGTGCTCAAGTCCATATTCATTGCATCAGTGATGCTATCTAGCCATCTCATCCTCTGCCGTCCCCTTCTCCTTTTGCCTTCAGTCTTTCCCAGCATCAGGGTCTTTTTCAGTGAGTTTTCTCTTCGCATTAGGTGGCCAAAATATTTGAGCTTCAGTTTCAGTATCTGTCCTTCCAATGAGCAGTCAGGGTTGATTTCCTTTAGGATGGACTGATTTGACCTCCTTGCAGTCCAGGGGACTCGTAAGAGTCTTCTCCAGCACCACAGTTCGAATTTTCCTAATAGCCATGTTGAAATAATTCAACAGATTTGGATTAGCTGTTGTTAACCACTCTGGCAGTGGGGGGGAGGGGACACATATAGGCACCCTGTTTTCTCCTCTGTGGCTAATAGCAGCTATGGGGAGGTGCGGGGGCAATTTGCAGCAGGGGTGGGTGCGTGGTTAGATCTCAACCCCCCCTGCCCCCAGCTCCTCTTAGGAGAAGAAAATTACACGAGGAAATCCAATCAGTGGTGCAGCTGGGTAGTTTTAGACCCTGCACTTAATGCTCTAAGGGGCAGGGGCACGGGGGAGGGGGCTTTTGATGGCCATCTGTATTACTTCATTTGTGACATGCACAACTAACATTTCTCCCCTCCCTGCCATCCCATGCTTCACAACTAGTTCTACACTCCTGATAGGTTAGAGCAAAAACAAACAAATACCTGATTGCCAATGCTGATTTCAAAAGAAATATGTGGAGTTGTGAATTTTAAACTCACTTTAATCCTGGCACTATCACGACAATGGGAATAAAATGGAGTCTGCTTCTGCTGCCCCGATCCTAAGTACATTAACTTGTGAATAAACATTTTGTTGCAGGAAAGGTTAATATATTTTTTAAGTAAAAATAATTAAGGGTGCGATCCTACACATTTAGACAGAAAGAAGTCCCACAACTCCCAGCATTCCCCAGCCAGCCATGCTGGGGAGTTGTTGGACCTTTTTTCTGTCTAAGTATGCATAAGATTGCACCCTTAATGAGCATCTGTAACCATGTACATGCCCAGTTGGTAGCTCTCTAACTCTAAAATGTTTCAGAATAAGAAAGGATGCAAGGATGCTGCGGTGAACAGCGTCAGCCCTTGTGGGCTCGGCATGCCTGTGCCAGCCCAGGTGCTGATGCAGGGCCTGTTTGCCACTGGCCCCATCCCTGCTGCTCTGTGGATGGTCATTTGCGTGGTCCCTGGGCCGCAGGGGCCTTGAGATCCAGCCATAGCGGCATCCCTAAATCCAATCACAGATTTCCTCATATAATGGGTGGTTCCAGCAGAAGGGTTCCTAATACTAACACACAGAAGGCATTGTACAGCTGATCCATCTTTTTCTCCTTAATGGCTGTTCTGCGTTAAGGAAAAAAATGGAAGAAGCGGTAAGAAAACTTGGGGATCATGAGTAGAAGAGCCTCCCCCCCCCCCGCCCCGGTTAACTTCCATAAGTGAGGCAGGACTTTTCAGATAAAATCCTCATCTTGAAACAGCCTGTTTACTAATCTAGTGTAACCCTCAAGATATTTTTTTTCAAGAAGGAAATGGGTTGTTTTAACTGATGTAATAAAAGTAACTGAGGTAACAAAAATGTTTTTAACTAAACTGCTTAAAGATCTCATGATATCAAGTGGTATATAAGTAACTGAAATAAACATAGTTTATGTAAGATATATGAATATCCTTTGCCCCTTAAGGATATCATTTTTACAATGCACTCAGCAATCTTCAAATAAAAATCTACTACTGTTTTCAAGCAGTACACTGACACTTTACCTTAGCTTTTTTTGGGGGGGTCCCCAATTTTTTGCTGCTGTCTCCTTTTATCCTGGGTTTTACTGTGTGGAGAAACACAGCCCTTTTCAAAGCTGTTACCTCAAGGAGGCATGTTTGATGACAAAGTGCTCTGCTCATGCCCAAAGGCACCGTATGTGATGTTTCATACACTTGAGCTCTGAACACTTAAGTTCTAGTGCTGAGCCATGCCTAAAATTGGTGAGGCATTTTTTTTAAAGGAAAGACTAAGTTCTACATGCAGTGTAAGAATTCACATATTTTATAAACCCCCTTTATTATGGCTAGATTCTGTGACAGACAGTAAACCAACAAGAAGGGTGGGTGTTTATTTATTTTAAGTGCGGCTTTTATATGGTCTCTGTTTTCCACAGGATAGGGAGAAATAGAAGCTATGACATCACCAAGTGGAGGAAATACCCACTTCCTGTCTTGTAAGAATAATGCTGCCACAAAGCCAGGTTGTGCTGCTCTGTTCAACAAAGAACAGGAAGAAAACAATGTGGGATTTTGATAACATTTTCTGCACTGTCATCTTCCAGATTTCTAGATGGGGGCAGTTGAAATTGCTGACAGATTTTTGAACTGTCAGCAAGCAGACAGCACTTGTTGTCTTAGCCCCAAAGGGTACATAACAAGGCAGATAAAAATATTATCTTCTGTTGGACCAACTTAAACTATAGATCGCTATATACACTTATCTGAGAATAAACCCCATTGGACACAGCAATACTTATTTCTGCCCCTTTGGAACTTATTTCTGGACCCCCTGAGCAATTCCTTAAGGATATCTTCCCTCCTGGAGGGCACAATACTATTAGGATAGGTGGCCGTGTCCGAACTCAGAGGCGACCGCCTATCCAATGCAGGGCAGGAGCAGCGCGGAGGGGATCTTCTCCTCTGCGCTTCAGCTGCCTTGCATTCGCGGCTAGACAGCCGATTTTGGCTGTCTAGCCACAGGAAGTTGGGGCGGGAGGGGCAGACACCGGATGACACATAGGAAGCATCGGAGAGGCACTTCCGCCCTCCCGAGCCCGACCCCAGGAACGCCCTGTTTTCGCTGCTGCGCTGCTCTTATGAGCACGGAGCACGGCCGGGAGGGGGTGGAGGTCAGTTTTCAGGGAACCGACCTATCCTATGGCCGTCCAGCCACTGACTAGCGGCCATAGGATTGCACCCTAAGAGTCCCGCCTTCCTTCTTTTCAACTTCCCCTTCCCATTAACGTGGGGTTTAAGCTGTAGACGTGGGGTAATTGACACACCGGATACTTGAGGTGTAACCACAACAGTTTACTGATAAAGCAAGCAAATCACAACTAAAGGTATTTACACAATAGAGCTAAGTGATACAAAAGGCATTAAAAGAAAATAAAAGTTGCAAAATGCAAGTTCCTTTACCCTAGCTGTACCTAGGCTTCCCCAGGCTGCTTCTCCTTGCTCCCTATTCAGGCTCTGGTCTCCTTGACTCTGCTGTTACAGGCACACTCGCTTTCTTTATATACCCTTCTCCCTCAAAACTGAAAGTACTGTTTCAAACCTGAAGAAATGAAACTTAGCTGGGGAAATGAAACTGAAACCTAACTGAGGAAATGGAATATCCCCTCCCAACAAAAAAACCCTCCAAGCTTCTAGGCCTGACCTTTTCCTTGCCTCTGTAGGCCTCAGACCTCCACATATGCATAGGATTGTGCTATTAGTTTTGTGTATTTGCATTATTTGCATTATTGTTATTATTGTTATATAAATAATAATATTAGTTATATACCACTTTTTGATCTACAAAACCCTGTAGGAATATGTAAGCTGCTGAGTTTCCACACAATCATCTCCTTGTGGGACCTGGGCTAATGCATATGTTATCATGGCAAATTACAGAGGGACAGTTGTATTAGTCTGTTGCAGCAAAAACAAAATGGAGCTAGGGATGTTGGAGAATTCCACCACGGACTCCAGTGAGACTGGATTCTAAAGAATCCGGCCCCCCGGAATCCATGGTGGAACGGCCTTGCCCCCCCCCCCCCAGAACAGACCTACCTGGTAGCGGATGCGGCGGCAGCAGCTCTGGGTCATCTTCCAGGCTGCTGCGGCTGCAAATGGTGGCCGTCGTAGCAGCCGCCATTTGCGTCCCTATCTTTTGCCGTGATAGGCTACGTAAATATTTACATAGCCTCTCACAACTAAAGCGAGGACGCAGATGGCGGCCACTACGCCATTTGCGTCCCTGCTTTTGCCGTGATAGGCTATGTAAGTATCTACGTAGCCTCTCACGGCAAAAGACAGGGACACAAATGGTGTAGGGGACGCCATTTGCGTCCCCGTTTTAGCCGTGATAGGCTACGTAAATATCTACGTAGCCTATCATTGCCTAGCGTAGGGACACAAATGGCGTCCCCTACGCAGGACGCCATTTGCGTCCGCAGCAGCCTGGCAACGGATGGCAGCCCTGCTGCGGATCGGCCCGGCCGGCGGCTCCACGGACTGGCCGTGGAGCGGAGCCAGCCGGGCAGGATTCCGGGGAGGGGGAACGGATCGCCTCCCCCCCCTCGAGGATTCCGGGGGGAGGAACGGATCGCCTCCCCCCCGTGGAACCCAGCAGAGCCAGGTAAGTGGGGTTTCGTACACCCCTAAATGGAGCCTTGTAGCACCATGAAGACTGACAGATGGAGGGAGCAATCTTATGGCCGCTAGTTAGTGGCTAGATGGCCATAGGATATCTGGTTTTCTGGGAACCGACCTTGGAGCCCATGTTCCGAGGTTGGTTCCCAGAAAACTGACCTTCCCTCCCTTCCGCGCTGCCTCATAGGCAGCACGGAACAGCCCTGTGCCCCACGCTTGCAAGAGGAGCACGGAGCGGCCAAAACGGGGCATTCCGGGGGGCATTCCAGGGCGGGGAAGGTGGAAATGCTGGTACACAATGCCTATGTGTCATCCGGCAGCCTCTTCCCCAGCTCCACCTTCCCGTGGAAATGCAGGGCAGGAGAAGCGCAGAGGGAACGATCCCCTCTGTGCTTCTCCTGCCCTGCATTGGATAGGTGGTCGCCTCCAAGTTCGGAGGCGTCCACCTATCCCCATAGGATTGCGCCCTTATAGTGTTGCCTGAGTAAATACAAGGACAGAGTTGGCATCTGGGTTTATTGTGAGATCTATACCTCACCTTTTCAAGTTGTCAAAATTCCCAAGGCAGCTTCCAAATTAAGAACAAAAATATACAATATTATAACTTCAAAATTCAAAGAATAAAACAGCATCAAAGCCAAAGGGCATGATGAGAGTGATAAAATATAAACGCCGTTGTAGAACCCGAGAGAAGCAGTAAGAAACTAAAAACAAAATCAAAGTTCCATAAAAAGCATGAGCAAATAAAATTCTTTTAACCTGGCACCTAAAACTTAAAAGGCAATCGCCTTTGAACACAGCTAATTCCAGTCAGTATTCTAGCCACCATGTTTTGAACCAGTTGAAGTTTCTGGGCAGTCTTCCATGGCAGCCCCATGTACAGTATGTTGCAGTAGTCTAGTCTGGATGTCACCACAGCTAAAATAACTGCAATTACGCACGCACGCATGCATACACACAATGTTATGCATCTGATGAAATAGGCTTTGGACCACAAAAGCTTATGCTATATTAAGGATGCGATGATATAACACTTTCCTGGAATTAAGTCCCTTTGATCTCAGTGGGGTTTACTTCTGAGTTGACATGCATAGGATTGCACTGTAGAAATTGCTCTTTAAAGTACCACACAGCACCTTTTTGTATTTATTGTGTCATAAGTTTCCACTTAGACTAAAACCCACATTGCCAGATCCATCTCATAAGAAAACACCTCTTTATTCCAACATCCAGTTTCCAGATGCCCCTGGGAACGCCCCACACAGGACATAAAGGGAGCGGCTCTGTCCCATTGTGGTTCCTGTCCAGCAGATGGTACTCACTACCATGCTGCCTATTTAGCCATCATGAAGGCATCATTATAGCTACTGAGGGCCTTGCCCTTCATGAATTCGTTTAGCCCCCTTTTAAAGCCATCTAAATTGGTGGCCATCACCTCCACAGCTTGTGGTTGTGAATTCCATAGACTAACTATGTGCTGTGTGTGAAGAAGTTGTGGCTTTTGTCTGTCCTGCATCTCCCGCCCCTTAGTTTCATGGAATAACCCTGGGGTTTACGAGACGGGTCGAAAAACTTCTCCCTGCCCACTTTCTCCATACTGTGCATTGTTTCACATACCTCTATCATGCCCCCTCTTAAATTGCCTTTTTTTCTAAGCTAAAAGCCTCCAGTCTTTTTTTTTAAGTCTGAAGGTACATGAGGCAGCTGCCTTGCTGAAGCTAAACAGGTTTGGGTCTGGTCAGTGCTTGGAGGGGAAACTACCTGAGAACCACATGTAGCCACCTAGAGTTCCATGATGGAAGAAAGGTGGGATATAAATGAAATAATAAGGGTGCAATCCTATGGCTGCTAGTCAGCGGCTAGACAGCCATAGGATAGGTCGCTTCTCAGGAACTGACCTTCACCCCCTCCTGCTCTGCCTTGTAGGCAACGCCGAACGCCCCCTGCTCCGCGCTCGGAAGAGGAGCACGGGGTGGCAAAAACGGGGCGTTCCTGGGGGTGTGCCAGGGCGGGGAACTCGGAAATGCCAGCACGACACATCCGCCCCGTTTCCCCCGCTCCAACTTCCCGGTGAAATTGGCTGTTTAGCCATAAATGCAGGGTGGCTGAGGCGCGGAGAGGACGATTCCCTCTGCGCTTTTCCTGCCCTGCATTGATAGGCAGTTGCCTCTGAGTTCGGAGGCGGCCGCCTGTCCCCATAGGATTGTGCCCTAAATAAATAAATAAATAATTAGTCCAGGCCTTATAACCTTTCCTCATAAGGGAGCTACTACAGCCTCTGCCCATGTTTATTGCCTTTCTCTGCACCTTTTTCCAAATGTCAAAACTCATCTGTAGAAACCATTCCCAGTGAGGATGGCACAATGCTAAGAGCTTTCTTTCTCCTGATTTATTTAGAGCACAATCCTGTGCATGTTGAGACAGAGAAAAAGCCCTGCAAATCCCAGCATTTCCCACCCAGCCAGAGGATTGCGCCTTCATTTATCGATGTCCTCTTTCATACACACACAGACGGAAAACAACAACTCAAGTTTAGAATATTCAATTAGGGCACAATCCTATGCACGTTTAGACAGGAAAAAGGCAGCTGGAGAATACTGGGAATTGTAGGACTTTTCTCTGTCTAAACGTGCATAGGATTGCGCTGTTAATCTCGCTTGATTTCAACTGAGCTTTTAAACATCAACCCACCCGCCAATGCGCACAGCAGGTTGTTGGGGCTGGCGGGGGGCATGACTGAGAGATTTCGGATATCTGCGTGTCCCTTCCACTCCCAAGTCTTATAATAGGCAACATGGGCGGGCGGGGGGCAGAGAAGCCATGCCTCCCCCCCCCCCAGCTCGTCTCCTCAACCCCACTGCTGTACCACTGGGTTTCCTTGAACGAAAGACTCATGGTAGATGGTGCATGCTCCAGCCACCCCCAATACACTTTGCCCCCTCTACGACTTCCTCGGTGCGATTTGTTTTCTGATGTCGCGAAAGGGGGTCCCTCTCGCGCCGGGAAAGTTCCCCCACAAGAGGGGGCAAGCCCGGCCTCTGACACGTCACCAGCAGAGGTTATAAAGCGGGGCGGGGGAGATGTGGTTTCTTAAGAGGCTGCGGCGCTCGTGATGGGGCAGCTCTTCGCTAAACTCCTGAGCGTTTTTGGAAGCCGCGGTAGGCACCTCTACACTCCTCCTCCTCCTCCTCCTCCTCCCTCCCTCCGCTTAATTCTGGCCCTCTTTGTTTTGCTTTCTCCCCTCAGTCTCTCGCCTCGTTTTCTTTTCCCTTCTCTTCCATCTTCTCTTTGCTCCCCCGCCACCATTCCGTGTTTTCTTTTTCGACTGTGCATCATTCCCTCCTTCCCATCTGCCCCCCCCCCTGTTTTTCTTGGCTTTGCATTATTTTCTCTTCGCGTTCATTCTTAGGCGCGCTTTCTCGTTCCTTTCTTCCCTGGCCTCTTTCCGTCTTGCTTCCATTCTCTCCTTCACTTTCACCTCGGCTGTGTTCGTTCTGTTCTGTTTTGTGGCTTCTGGTTCCTAGCCTTTCCCCCTTCGTAATATTTCTTTTAATCTCTCACGTTTCTTTTCCTCCATCTTTTTCTACATCTCTCCTTCTTGTTCCCTCTCATGATTTTCTAAAGCCCTCATTTTTCGTTCCCCCTTTTCCTGTATTCTCTTTCACTCCGGTTGTTTTGCCTATTGTTTGCCTTTATGTTTCCCTTTCTTTGGTGACTTTTCTCCTCCCCTTCACTCCCCATTTTTCCCTAACCTTTTTTCTCTTCACATTTTTTTTGGCCCATTGTTGCCCCTTTTTTTGCATTTTTCCCTTTGCCTTTCTTGTCCTTTTTTCTGTAATCTTTCACTCTGTCTCTTTTGCCCATTTTTTTTGCCCTTTTATTCTTTATTTTCTTCGGGTTTGTCCTGGTCCTCTTTGGATTTTTCCTTTCTGTGGTTGCTTTACTCCTCCCCTTCACTCCCCATTTTTTCCCTAACTTTTTTCTCTCTTTGCATCCCCCCCCCCGCCCGTTTTCCTTTCAAAGAACTTAATGCCATATGGGAGGGTGACATTTGCCGGTGGGAGGGGGGAGCTCTGCCCTTTTCAACACACCAGAATTATTGGCTGGTGTGAAAGGCATGGCTTTTGTGTGGGTGTTCAGCATGTGCAATGCAGCTTGTGTGAGAATTGACACTGTGTGATATTTGAATTGTGTATATGTGGGGAAAGATGGCTGTGTTATGGTGGGGGAGGAGGTGGAGTGATACGGGGAGACAAGTGACTGATCTTGAAAGCTGGGGCAGGGGAGCAGTTATGGAAGCTATGAATTTTGCTGTTGATCCTTCATGTTACAGATTCTGTAATATAGAACTCTTTTAAAGCACTTTGCACCTTTAATCCTCCAGTGTTTCCAGGGCTAGTCTGAACAGCACCTCACACATATGTAGCAGAATTACTAAGATAAATAAATAAATACATCCATTGTTATCATTGGTTATTTTAAGGCTGGGGTAGTCCCATAAGGACAAAAGGTAGTCCCTGAGTATCTGTCATTTGTTAGTCAGTTTATAATATTTATATGCCTCCTTTCCACAAATGTCACCAAGGTGGTGTACAACAATCCAGATAAAAGCAATGATCCATAGAAGCTTTACAACCTCATTAAATAACATTAAAACCACTATTCATAATTTAAAAGGCCAAGTTAAAGAGATGTGTTTTAACCCCTTTCTGAAAAGCTGAGGGAGTGGAGACCACTCTGAGCTCTGAAGGTAAAGCTTTTCACAATGTAGGAATTACGTTAGAGGGTTCCATGTGTGTTTGTGTGATGTTCATGGTGGGTAGAAGCAGCAACAGATGAGGAGAAAATTGGCTGACGAGCAAAACAAAAGTAGGGATGAGTGAGATCCCACAAGTTGTCTTGACAGCTAAATTTAAACATAGGAAGCTGCTGTATGCTGAGCAAGACCACCGGCCCATCTAGCCCAGTACTGTCGACCCCGGCACTGTCTGGCCTCAGCAATTCAGGGTTTCAGGCAGGCATTTTTCCTGCCCTGCCTGGAGAAGCCAGGGATCCAACCTGGGACCTTCTGAATGCCGAGCAAGTGCTCTGTACTGACCTAAACTCAGTTTTTATGGGCCAGATCTGTGAATCCTTGTCTCTGTTGTGCTTTGCAGTTAAATCCAGACTGGCAATGGAGTAAACGGCAACTGGATCTGGACAAACACATTTCCTTTAGGAATGTTGGGTGCCTTCAGTGTTGCATCTGCGAGCTTCCCACTGGAAGTGTGGCAGGTGCAGAGTTTTAGTTAGGCAGGGGGGAGCGTGTTACACTGAGGGTTTGTTTACTTAAGCAGGTGTTTAGTGGTAAGAGTATCTTCCATCCTTTGTTCAGACTGTCTTTCATGTTGGTGTGGCCTTTGTCTTCCCTAAGCCAAAAAAATGCTTCTGCTTAGAGTCATAGGAGGCTGAAGCAATCAAAACCTGTGTGTGAGAAGCTCTTGTCTTACTGCTTGCTGCATTTCTCACAGGTTTACATTTGCTCTTTGAAATACATGTTTTTACACCTAAGTTCTTTCCCGCTCAATTAACACCTATGCTTGGGTATGGATTTTTGTTGCAAGCCAAGCAGAGGGCCACATGTATGAATACACACATACTTGCAAATTATGCAGTGGGGGTGTTGAACTTCAGACCCACAGGTGAAATCTGACCCACCTGTGGTCTCAATCTGGCCCTCCAGGGTTCCCAACAAGGCCACGACCCTTTCCCTTGGCTCCGCCCCTTCCCCAACTGCCTATCATAGGGTGGTTTCCCACATTTGTGTAGTTTTGTTCCTCTTCTGAAAAGTTGAAGTGCCTCTCCTAAGATTAACTTCTGGAGTAAGAGCTTTAAGCTAAAACATGCTAGTGTTTTGGCCTGTCCCTGATTGCCTTCAGCCCTGGAATGCGGCCCCTGAGAGCTTCTCCAAATTTAATTTGGCCTTCAGGCTGAAAGAGGAGGTTCAGCATCCCCATACAGGCACACCTCCTTCATGATCATGCTTCTGTGCATGCACAGGTAATCAAGCACTGTGCGTGTGAGAGTGAACACACAATTGCTCCGATCCCATGAATGCAATCTGCATATAAAGACAAGGCAGATCTGCTGTACTAGGTGTGCAGAAGCCTACTGCATGGGAAGGGGATACCAGACTGCATCCAGCAAATGGGCTATGTATGTGTAACCCCATAGGAATCCCCATGTGTCCCCAGCATGTGCATTAGGCGCATGAAGCTCAGTGGTGTGCATGCAGTCCTTTGCCATTGCCATAGCTGACATGTGATGCATATACACATCTGTTTTTTTGAAGCACTGACTTGCAAGTGTGTGTGTAAACATTTGGGAACCCTTCAATGTGTGAACAACTTGAACAAAATATCAATGCTATAAGCTGTCAAATACATGTGCATGTTGTAAAAAGAACATTTGTATAAATGTTCATGAATGAGCATGCATGCTTGCAAATGAGCCACAGACCTTTTCTTTTTTTTTTTTTTTTTGCTGCGTTCACATGTCATGCCAAATCATGGTTTAGTGCACAAGCAGGAATGAGTAACAGTGAGCGTTGGGCTTGCACATTTAACTCCTCCACCCATATTGCCAGTAGTAACAGTTCAGAAGCCTTTGCTTCTGCTTTTGGTTAACCACAGCTTGCTGTGTTGTCTGATCCTGAACTGTGGTTATGTTAAGTAGGGCTAGCTCAAACAAACAGACTTCATAAACTTCAGTTTGAAGGTGGCTTGTTTTAAAATTTAAGCTAACCATAATTTTAACCACAGTTTGTTGGTCTGGGCAATGTGACAAACTGAAGTTGAGCGCTAAGATTTAGCACAAGGCTAGGCAACCTGGTGCCTTCCAGATGTTCTTGATGAAAACTGCCAAATCGACCACTGGCCATTCTGGCAGGGGCTTATGGGAGTTGTAGTCCAAAACATCTGGAGGCTGCCTATGCCTGGTTAAGGTGACACTTGAATACGGCCTCTGTGTGTGTATACACTCCTCATGTGTGTATTTGGAGTTTAAGCTAATGCAAGCTATTATGTGAGGCTGGCTTTAGGACTGGTCTCTGTTTGGAGAAAATACATTCTTCCATTGTGTTGTTTCTTTACATTTGTGTCGAACTTCCTTCCTTCTCCACAATTTAAGTTTTATTTGATGAAGCTGCCAACCTCTTTCTTAATTGAAAAAAGGAGCAGATCTTTTAAAATAGGGCTCTTTGCCAACAAAAAAAGTCATTCTTATTACCTGATCTGACCATATATGGAATTTTTAGCCTAGCCATAGAAAAGAGGGTTAGTGATGTACAGCTTGCAATTTAAAACAAAACTTTTCCTGAAACTTTGCATGAACTGAAATAATCAGCAGCTTACTGGAGAAGGGGGGAGGGGAAGTTAGTCATAGGAGTCTTGGCCTCTAACCTCTCCTATAACCATGTACAACTTGTTTGTTTTTAGGCTTGATTTCTTCTCTGTACTTGGTTACAAACTTGGTCAAAAGTGCCCAGGGGGTGGAGATGCAGGAGAGTGAAATTCCATTTGTTTCTGTCTCGTCCCGTCCCCCACAATAGGATAGAAAGAAATGTAAAGGCATTATATGATTTCTGCCAAAGTGTCTCTTGCTTCAGGCATCCTTTGCATTCCAAACCTTGATCTGTTGCCTTTGCTGTATTAGTCGGGGGTGGCGGGCAAGAAGAACCTTTTCTTCCGCATCTTGCTTTGTTGTAGCTTAGATGACACATCTCTGAGCTCGCCGGGGTTCTCGATCATACAAGGGACACATAAGAACAAGGAGGATGCATAAGAATAGGAGCTGAGGTGGGCATGGCAAGTGTGCCCATTTCAAGCCATGCAGCGACTGTGGGGTCTCGCTTGGTTGGTGTATGCTATAGCTTTTGGATATCTGGAACAGGGCCTGCTGGTTGGCATGGTACCCAGTGGTGGACTTCCTGATATGCCAGTGTGTCCTTTCCCCCATCCCCCATTGTGGGCTTACCTGGTGGCTGCACTCCACACATCATGCCAGGCAGCTGGGATTTAAATTTCCCACAATGCCCTGGAGCAATGCTTTGTGGATGCATTGTGGGAAATTAAAATGTGGTGACCCCAGGCCTGATCTGGAAGGGACACATTGAAGTGGGAGGAGGCAGAATTTGGGATGAGAACTGGGTCAAGGGCATATGTCTGCTGTCGTATGTCTAGCCTGGCCAGTCAAGGGTAGCCTCTGTTGCCAATCAAGTGAAAATTCACATACATATATGACAAGTGAGGATCTCTGCATGAGTTACAAGACCCCCATATATTTGCATTCAGGTATGTAAATATATGAGAATTCAGTATTGTTCAGTGCAGGCAACATGGTGGCAGTCTCAAGCACGAGTGTGAGTGGGGGGACATGCTAGAAGGTAATAGGTTTCTTCTTTACTGCTGTTGTTGTCCCAGTCAGGAGCAAAGGAGAGTTTGGGTCATGTATCCTTTCTCCACTCAGGTATCAAGAGGATCTGGAGAATGTGGATTCCGTAACTTGTCAGTGTTTGTAGCCAAAGTAGTGACAGTGGTGACCTTTGGTTCAGCCAAAAGGCAGACAGGCTTGGTGGGTGAGTGCAGCGGCTTGAGAGGAGTTTGGAGGTCAAGTGCATGGCAAGGGAGCTTAGAACCAGTCTAACGTAGTGATTAGCGGGTCGGACTAGGTCCAGTAAGACCCCCAGCTTGACCAAATCCCTCTTGGCCATGAAGTGAACTGGATGACACCTGGCCTGGTCACATTTGCTCAGCCTAAACTACTCTACAGGATTGTTTGTGTGGATAAAATGGGGAAGGATCTCCTTGGAGAGGAAGGGTGAGATTAAAATGTCAAGACTGTCATTCCTGTGGTGAAAGAAGTAGAAACCTGCCTGGAAGGACTATTGGTGGTTTTGAATAACCATTCCTGGCAACTTGGGGAGCATGATGTTGGGTGGATGCCCTGCTAGCAGAACAGACGGTTGCTCCCATGGTCTGCTACATTCTTCACTGGTGGGGTACCCCAGCAAGTCCCCTAACCAGCCAAAGGGGCGGTGGGGGGAGGTGCATTAATTGTATGCAAAAGATTCTAGACTTTCATGGAAATACTGGCATACCATAAGGCTGTGTCTTTTCAGCCATGACAGGGCTTGGTGGTTTGGGGCAAGAGTTATCCTTCAGCCTTAATTTCCTCCATTTGTACAGCTGCAATAGCAGTTCAATGTATAAAGACTTACAGAAAACTTAACCGCATCTTTCCTAATCTCTTGGTAAAACCAACTCTGAATGTCCATTGTGTTTTATCCCCCTGCAGAACATAAAGTTATAGTTATTGGCTTGGACAATGCTGGAAAAACCACCATTCTCTACCAGTTGTGAGTATCTCCCTCTTTTCCTCCCCACTCCATCAGATTTTTGTTTATATTCAATCTACTGGCCAGGTGGCCTGTTCTGTGAGGAGGCTGGTGTCTCCAGCATGGTGCCCTTAGACACCTCTCTCAGCACCGGGCAGGCTCCCTGGCCCTCCTGCCTTTATTTGATTTCTTAAGATTTTCTGTAATAAAAAAAATAATTGGGATGTTAACATGCTACAAAGCTAAGTGCTGCCCTCCAACACCATCTTTATTTGGGTTCAGAAGAGAGGTTTTGTGTTGTGGATCTCAGATGCCACATCTGCTTTGTACATAGGTTCTGGCACAAGTTATTTTTCTTTTAGTTTTACCGGTTTGCCGTTTGAAAAATGAGTTTTGTGACCAGCCATCCCCACCATGAGAGACATTTTATGAATAGCCAAGCCCCCATGGCAGCAATTTTGTGAGAGCACCCATGACACTCCCTCAGAATTCCAAATGTGCCTACAGGACCCCCAAATTGGAGAACCCTGGTTTAATCCAAGTTGGGTCTTTATGCTAGAGCATGTTTTGAACATCACAGCTAAACTATGGCTCAGTAGAAATTGAGTAGTCAGGGAAGTTTTGAGGCTCTTTGAGGAGAATTTGTTTGCTTCAGTATTTTTTTTGACCTGCTGAATCCCACTTGTCTGTACCATAGAATCATAGAATAGTGGGGTTGCAAGGGCCTATAAGACCATTGAGCCCAACCCCCTGCTCAATGCAGGAATCCAAGTCAGAGCATCCCTGACAGATGGCTGTCCAGCCTCGTCTTGAATGCCTCCAGTGTGGGAGAGCCCACCACCTCCTTAGGTAATTGGTTCCATTGTCGTATTGCTCTAACAGTCAGGAAGTTTTTCCTGATGTTCAGCCGGAATCTGGCTTCCTGTAACTTGAGCCCATTATTCCGTGTCCTGGGATGATCAAGAAGAGATCCTGGCCTTCCTCTCTGTGACAACCTTTCAAGTACTTGAAGAGCGCTATCATATCTCCCCTCAGTCTTCTCTTCTCAAGGCTAAACATGCCCAGTTCTTTCAGTCTCTCTTCATAGGGCTTTGTTTCCAGTCCCCTGATCATCTTTGTTGCCCTCCTCTGAACCCTCTCTAGTTTGTCTGCATCCTTCTCAAAGTGTGGTGCCCAGAACTGGACACAGTACTCCAGATGAGGCCTAACCAGTGCTGAGTAGAGGGGAACTAGTACTTCCCGGGATTTGGAAGCTATGCTTCTATTAATGCAGCCCAAAAGAGCATTGGCTTTTTTTGCAGCCACATCACATAGTTGGCTCATATTCAGCTTGTGATCAACAACAATACCAAGATCCTTCTCGCTTGTAGTGTTGTTGAGCCACATATCCCCATCTTGTAACTGTGCATTTGGTTTCTTTTACCTAGGTGCAGATCTTGGCATTTATCCCTATTAAATGTCATTCTGTTGTTTTCTGCCCAGCGCTCCAGTCTATCCAGACCACTTTGAATTTTGTTTCTGTCTTCCAAAGTATTAGCTATCCCGCCCAATTTTGTGTCATCTGCAAATATGATCAGCATTCCCTGCACCTCCTCCTCCAAGTCATTAATAAAAATGTTGAAGAGCACTGGGCCCAGGACTGAGCCCTGCAGTACCCCGCTCGTTACCTGTCCCCAGTTTGAGAAGGTCCCATTGATAAGCACTCTTTGAGTCCGATTCTGTAGCCAACTGTGGATCCACCGGATCGTTGTTTCATCTAGCCCACTTTGAGCTAGTTTGCTCATCAGGATATCATGGGGCACTTTGTTGAAAGCTTTGTTGAAGTCGAGGTATATGATGTCTACAGCATTCCCGCGGTCTACAAGGGAGGTTACTTGATCAAAAAATGAGATCAGATTCGTCTGGCAGGACTTGTTTTTGACAAATCCATGTTAGCTTCGAGTAATCACTGCATTGTTTTCAAGGTGCTTCCAGATGGATTGCTTTATCATCCGCCCCAGAATTTTCCCAGGGATTGATGTCAGACTGACTGGTCTGTAGTTCCCAGGTTCCTCCTTTTTACCGTTTTTGAAGATAGGGACAACATTAGCCCTCCTCCAGTCATCTGGCACGTCCCCTGTCCTCCATGATTTCTCAAAGAGAATAGACAGCGGTTCTGAGAGTTCTTCTGCCAGTTCCTTTATTACTCTAGGATGCAGTTCATCTGGCCCTGGAGATCTGAACTCATTCAAAGTAATTAGGTGTTCCTTGACCATATGCCTATCGTTCTCAAGCTGCAACCCTGCCCCTTCAGCCTGTACTTCGCCTTTGCCAGGGGGGTCATAGACCGTCTTTTGGGAGAAGACTGAGCCAAAGTAGGAATTGAGCACCTCTGCCTTTGCTTTGTCATCTGTTATCATTTTGCCATCCTTATTGAATAGCTGAACCACCATTTCTTTCCTCTGCCTTTTACTATACACGTAGCTGAAGAAAGCCTTTTTGTTGCTTTTAGCATCCCTCGCTAAACTCAGCTCAGCTTTAGCCTTCCTGACGCCATCCCTGCAATTCTGTGCTACCTGCCTGTACTCTTCCTTTGTTATTTGGCCTTCTTTCCACTTCCTATATGTGTCCTTTTTTGTTTTCAGGTCATCCCTAAGCTTTTTGTGAAACCACATTGGCTTCTTCTGTTGTCTTCCACCTTTTCTTCTTATTGGAATTGTTTGTAATTGTGCCTTGAGAATTTCCTTTTTTAAAAGCTCCCACCCATCTTGGACTCCTTTTCTTGTTAGCGTTGCTTGCCATGGGACCTTACTGATCATTGTTCTGCGTTTATTAAAATCAGCTTTTCTAAAATCCAGGGTACACATTTGACTACACTCGGCTTTACCTAAGTGATACACTTTAGCTTTGACCCTGAAACCAAGGGTGCCAGCCAACATGGTTGGCGCCAGTTCCTTACCAATGTAAACTTGCTCTTGTTGCCCTGCAGTTGTGATGACATTTTGAGCACAAGTTAATATTAGGTCTAACATGTATCCCAGATTAATGTATTTTGAGCAGCAACACGAAATGTCAAGTTGTGGGGATAGCTAACACACTTTGTTTCATAATGACTTAACATAGCTGGTTGCGGTAACATATTTTCTAGAGATTTTGTGTTGGTGCCCAAAATGTCAGTTGGCTGCCATTTCTAATGTCTTAAGTTTTGGGATAAGTGTTAGGCTAATATTAGCTTGCCCTCAAAGCTTCATCAAAATTGGTTAAACTTCGTGGCTGCAAGAGGGCAAATCTATGCCAGTAAGGAGTAGAATTGGCCATCTTGAGAGAGAGAGAGACATACACACACACATGGTTTCATGGTCAGAGCTAAAAGTGTACCGCTTACGACAATACAGACAGATTTGGATTCAGCAGGTGAAAGGACCAACACTCAAGGGAAATAATTCCCCTCAAATTGCCCACCAATGCAACTGGTATTCAGTAGTATCTCCTGCTTTTTTAAACTGGAACTTCCATTGAGCTATCATGGGCAAAAGCCAGTTAGGCCATAATCCTATACCCATTTACCCAGTGGGCTTGATTTCTGAGTAGATACAGATAGGATTGCACTGTTAGAGACTTATCTGCCAAGCTAACCGAGCATCAAACAATAGTGCTGGCATTCGGGCAGGACCCCAACTTATGATCTAAGCGCATGGGGAGATTCATATGGAAGGAAGGCATTCTTTGATGCACCTTGGAACCCAAGCCAGGATCTCTGAAGTGAGCTTCCTTGAGACTCCACTGAGCAGGTATTGGCAGTCTGGGATCTAGGAGAACCTCAAAGGGATTCGACAGAAGTCAACAAAACACCTCCCCTTGGGAAAGCTTTCCACCTTGTGTCCCTATTTTCCTTTTAAGTTATAGAAAACCTTATATAATCTTAAACCAAGAACAACGTTTCTTTTTCTCTTTCTATTGTAACCAGAGAGGTAGGGGTATTTTTTAATTTCATTTCTATGCCGCCCAATAGCTGAAGCTCTCTGGGCAGTTCACAGTAATTAAAACCACAAGGTGCAGCATAAAACAATATAAAATATGAAAGCTTAAAACCACAATATAACAGTACAACCAGAATAAAACCCAGCAGCAATGCAGAGGTTTAAAATACAGATTTAAAACACCAGAGCTAAAGGACTAGGGTATCGGGTCTTGGCATGTACTTTGCATTAGAACCCTTTTTGTTTGCATTGTGTTTACTGCTGAACAGCTACCCCAATACTGAGGTGAGTTTATTGTTGCCGTAAACTTGGAGTGGAGAACTTCTTTCAGACCAAGAGCCAAATTCAATTTTGGAAGAGCTCTTGGGGTCTGCATTCCAGTGGAGGGTGGGGGCAATTTTTTTTTTTTAAAATCCACCCCCAAATACCAGCACATTGTAGATAAAGCTCTCACTGCCAGTAAATAAGCCTTAGGGATAATCATTTTAACCTTTTAGAATGGGGGGAAAAACTGCACAAAAGCCAAGAAATTACCAAATGATTGGTGGTTGGGGGAAAGGGGGTGGAGCCAGGGGAGGGGGGCATGGCCACTTGGGGAACCCAGGCGAGCCAGAGGCTCTCCACCCCTGCTGTAAGCTTTCTCAGTGTTTCCAAAATGCTTCAGACTGTGGATTAGGGGTGGGGAAGGAGGCCTGTGTGTCTCATAAACCAATCTTATTTTGCGGGTAAGGGGCAGAAGGCTGTTGAGGGCTGTGTAGCAGCTTACTGGTCTGGTCTTCCACCAGCCTAATGAATGAGGTCGTGCACACATCTCCTACGATCGGCAGCAATGTGGAAGAAATCACTCTGCGCAAGACACACTTCCTGATGTGGGACATTGGTGGGCAGGAAACCCTGAGGTCTACTTGGAACACTTACTATTCCAACACAGAGGTGAGTTGGGTGGATTCAAGTAACCAAAACGGCCTTCCCTAACCTGCCCTCCAGATATTGTGGACTTCAACTCCCTTCAGCCCTAACTAGCATGGTAACTGGTCAGGAATGGTGGAAGTTGTAGTCCAAAACATCTGGAGGGGACCAGATGGGGGAAGACTGAAAGTGAAGGAAGTAAAATTGGTATTGTGGAATCGCAAAGTAGGAAATGTCTAGAGGATGTGATCTTCTGCAGCCCTCTGTGCCATGAGACTGCTAATCTCCCTGCCCCACTGCCTTGATGCAGCCAAGACTACCTACCTCATCTATAGATCAACCTATTCAATCCATTTTAGGATGATACCAGCTGAGTGCAGGACTGTTACAGAAAAGAGGCCTGCAAGGAAGATACTGTCAGATGACTAAAGCGAGTGAGCCAAGGCATATGAGGCATGCAGTGGAGGAAGGTTGGAAAAGCTCTCCCAGAGTCAGTAGCCCAATAGACATGGGAGATCCTGGACCGAAATATGGGATGGGTGTTAGTGGATGGCTTGGGGCTCTACTCTATTCACCAGCAACTACTCAAGGGAGATTCTCTAAATCCTTTGTCTTTATTTCCAGCTTAGATTTGGCCTTGTAAAACAGGTGAGGTGGTAAACTTGTGTCTGGACTGTACCACTTCTGAGTGCAGGTGAGGGCTCATGTGATGGGATGCTTCCCACCCCTCCAAAACATGGTTCCTACATGCAGAAAACTAAGGACGTTGGGGTGAAAGCTAGGCCATGGTCTTTCTCCCTGACATCTTGTTTTCTGTGAGCCTGTATAGCAGCCTTCCCTGTGTGTTTGACTACAAATCCCCTCATCCTCAGCCAGCATGGCCATTGGCCAGTATCTAGAAATGATGAGAGTTGTAGTCCAACACATTGGGAGGTCCCCAGGTCCAGCAACCTCTGGAAGGCCACAGACTGAACTACAGCTTCTGCTATGAACTCATTAGGCGGCCATAGACAAATTGCTCTCACTCTCGGCCTCAAGTCCGTTAACACTATGGAGATGGTAACTGGGTGAACTTACAGGACTGTTGTAAAGATTAAGAAAAAATAATCGCTTGACTATAGGCTTGATTAGTCATGCTTTTTCCCATTAAAATCAGTGGGACCACAGTCATGGCTAACATTCCACTGATTTCATCCTGGCTAAAGCATGGCTAGCTGAGTCCAGCCTTTAAACCCTTATAACCATGCTAAGTATCTATGATGATGTGCTGGGTATTACTTTTTAGTGGAGCAGCATTCAGTCATGTGAGCCCCCATCTGCGCTCTGAAGTGGTGCAATCTGGACCGTCTCCTGGTCTGCTGTTTTTGAGAACTAGGCTTTTGTTAGTGGCTATTTAGCAGCCACTGGTTGGGGAAGGGCTGTAGCTCAGTTGTAGAACACATGCTTTGCACCTAAAAGGTCCCAGGTTCAATCCCTGGGATCTCCAGGTAGGGCTGGCAAAGACCCATGACCTGTCTGAAATCCTGGAGAGCCACTACCCATCAGTGTAGACCCCGGAGTGAGCCACTTCCCATGTGTTGAAGACTGCATTGGGTGTTGCGTTGGTGGCCACATGTGCATACGCCATGCGTCACGCACACTCCCTCCCCCATCCTACTGTAGGTTGCTGGAATGGGGTGGGGGGAGGCTTTAACCTCCTGCCTCCCATCCCAGGTATATTGGGTAGTATCGCTAGGATGGGGACAACATTAAACCCTCCCCACACATCAGTGCAATGCTGGTGAAGATTGCTGTGATGGAGAGGAGGCTTTAAATTCAGCCCATCACAGCAAATCTTGACGGAAAGAGGAAGCATGAGAAGTCATCTCCCCACACCCTCTTTCCCTGTGGCACTGGGCTCCTGCCAGCCCCAGAACAGCTGTTTGGCAGGCTGGCAGGAGCCCAGTTCTCCAGGGACAGAGGGCGTGCAGGGATGACTCCTCGCGCGTCGTCTTTCCCTCCGGCATCAGGATTCTGACAGGGCTGGCAAGAACCTGCTGCTCTAGGGTGCTGGCATAGGCAGTGACAGGGGGGAATAGGTGGGGGCCACATGAACAGCTTTGGAGGGCAAATGTGTTTCCCACCCCTGGGGTAGACAGTACTGAGTAGACTGACCAATGATTTGACTTGGAATAAGGTAGCTTCCAATGTTCCTAGAACAGTATTCACAGTTGTTTTGAACCTAAATAGTTGTGTTCTATCACTTCACACCCTCTGATGTATTTACAGTGCCTTGTCATATCCACCCCACCTACCCCCAAAAAACCTACTTAGCAATGCTTTGCTAGCCTTTTGTCCAAAATCATTTCAAACAAGACTAAAAAAAATATTTTCTTGGGAGAAGCTAGACTTGAGCCCCGTCTGCATTGCAGTCCTTCATCTGCTTTGTCAGAACAAAGCCAAGCTGAGACAAGTCCTTTTGTCTGCCAGGATCGCATTCTTGACATTTCTAGATGGAATGTGTTTTTCTCCCTCTTTTTCTCTCCACCTTTTTGTGTGTGTGTGTGTTGGTGTCGGTTTTTGCCCATATAGCAAACTGTCAAAACAAAACAAGACACTCCAATCACCCAACATAAACCTCATCTCTTGAATTTAGAATCCCCTCTTAAAAATTCCACATGGATTATGTATTACTTATGAAAGAGGTCTAGAACCTCTCCCTGCCTCCCATCCCACCCTGCCCTGGAATGCAGAGTTCGGGCTGAAACTGCGAATGTTCCGTAGCATGTATAAATTCAGCTGTTGTGATTATATTTGTGTATTTTGCATAATTTTATTCTGCTACTGCTAGCCATGGGGCAGGGCAAGAAGCTTTGTAGAACACTGAAGCCTGATCATCCATTCCTCTCCCCTGCACCCACCCACAACCCCCCCCCCCGAAAAAAAACTCTACTTGGCTTTTTGAGGTTTTGTCAGGCATTACATTTTTTTCAAACTTATAATAAGAATTATGATGATGATTTATTACATTTCTATACCACCCCATAACTGGAGCTCTCTGGGCGGTTTACAGAAGTTAAAATATTAAAATACAATATGCAAATTTTAAAAGCCATTTACATGAAAGCACACAGGCAATATACACAAGTAACATACAACTAAAAACAACTTTGAACAGTCAGTCATAACTAAAGACACATCCAAGACTGATTAAAACTCATCATGTTCTGCCAAATGTCTGGGAAAAGAGATAGGTCTTAACCTGACAGGGAAAAGATAACAATGTTGGTGTCTTGTTGGTGTCACTTGTTGGTGACACTTGTTGGTGTCTTGGAACAATCGTGGAACTTGTTCCACAGATGGGGGGACACCACTGAGAAGGTCCTCTCCCTCGTTGCCACCTTCCGAGCTTCCCTTGGAGGAGGCACCCGAACGAGGACCTTAGATGCTGAACGTAGAGTACAGGTATGTTCATTTTGGGAGAGGTGTGCTGTCAGGTATTGTGGTCTCAAGCCATGTAGGGCTTTATAGCTTAAAACCAGCACCTTGAATTGAGCTCTGAAGCATATAGGCAGCCAGTGCAAGCAGGCCCCGCTATCAGTCAGTTTTGCATGAGCTGCAGCTTCTGAACCATCTTCAAAGGCAGTCTCATGTAGAGTGCATTGCAGTAATCTAACTTGGAGGTTACCAGAGAATAGACAACTGAAGTCTGGTTATCCCTGTCCAGGTAGGGGCGTAGTTGGGCCACCACCTGGAGTTGGTAGAAGGCACTCTGTACCACTGAGGCCACCTGATCACTGTTTCGAGTGTTCAAAGCACTTCACATATGCTATCTTACTGTCGATACAACATTCCTGTAAGTTAGGCGAGTAAGTATTATTTTCCCCATATTGCCAACGGAGATGCTGAGAGCCTGTGGCTTGTCTGGCAAAAATTAGAAAACCGAGAGGGAAGGCGCTGTACGCACAAAACATAAAAAAAGGAAAAAATCCAAAAACGCCTCTTATAGACTGTAATAATAATGTATTTATAGTGCAGGTCTCTAAAATATCTGTGGACTCTGAAATGTTTATCATGCAGATCTCTAAAATGCTCAACTTGTTTCGGGACTAGGTCTCTTCCTCAGGAGCAATTGATCTCATAGACGAGCCTGCATCTGTTTCTGTTGAAATTTGTCTTATAGAACATAATTTGTCTATAAGATGAATTTCAACAGAAACAGACACAGGCCCGTCTAAGAGATCAATTGCTCCTAGTCTTGAAATACCTTGAGCATTTTAGAGATCTGCACAATAAATAAATTATTGTTACAGTCTATACTCAGAGGTGCTTTTGGATTTTTTCCTTTTTGATGGTTTGCTTGTCTGGCAAAGACTGAAAGTACAGCAAAGGTGGAAGTCCAGTAGCGGCAGTGGGTTCTTGATTCTCAGTTCAGGAATGCAAATGCAGGAAAATAGGGTGGCAGAAGAGAATGGGCTGAGCAAAAATGCTCCCCTACCAAATTGGCTTCCCTATTTGCAGGTGGCAAAATGGGTGTGGGCAGGTAGATTTGGGTTTTTATTTTCAGAGGGTGGAATTATTCATAATGTGGAGAGTGGACTACTGAATTGCAGCAACAGCGACTTTTTTTCCGGAAACATCATCTTTTCTCGTACGGTCACAGACCCATCAGTTTTTTCCTTAAACCTTGTTTCACCACTGCCACAGTGCCACCTGGAGTGATGAGGCCTCACGATCTAGCACTGGGGGGTCAGGGGAGGAACGGCAGCTGCCAAGAGGGCCACTCCTGCATACTGCAGAACAAAGTTTAAACTGGAAAGAAAAGGGAACTCTCCTGCTGCTGCTACTCTCTAGGAAGCCATACCCACCCCTTGAATGTTGTGAATATTTCACCCCCTGAAATTGCAGGGGGGCTTTTACCTCCTGCACCCTTGAAATCCAAGCCATGGCTTGGCACTATGCCACTACAATGGTGGATTCTGGTATTGAATGTTCCTCTGTGTAAAACCCCAACAAAACAAACCAACCTCCTCCCTACAAATAGAAAATTAGAACAGCAAGAATAAAGGGTTGCCTGTTGTGCTTGTTTTCTGTTTGCAGGGTGAGGGGCATTTAAGTATAATAACTCACCTGGAATATGAACTGATACAGTCTACGCCCCCCCCCCACCTCTTACTTCTCCACCACCCTATTCTGCTGCACACATAGACAAGGCCTCAGTCCCTTAGAGCAAGGGTGGGGCAAAAGTAGATCTCCAGATGTCTTAGGCTTCAGCTCCCAGCATTCCTGACCATTGGCCATGCTGGCAGGGGCTTCTGGGAGTTGAAGTCCCAAAATCTGGAGATCTACCTTCTGCCCACCCTTGCCTTAGCCACCATACTACAGCTGCTTTCAAATAAAGTAAATTGCTGCCATCTCAGTGAAGGTCGGCCACATGCTTACAAACTTCTCAGGGACATCTGTTGTGGGGCAAAATTCCAAGCTGGGTGGAATATCGTCTTGATTCAGGATGGGCAGGGATTCATGTGAGTCTAGCCTTTGCCGCATGACCTGTTTTTGACACACAGGCCCTGTTTTTGACTCAGTAATCAAACATGCAGAATGTCTTCCTGTGATCCAGAAGGGACCACAGATAGCCATCAGACATCGCTGGTGTGAGGGAGAGCTTCCTAATAGGCTTGATCTATAGCACTAGCCTAGTCTAGCTTAGGTTTGACCAGGGCTGCCCCAAGACCTTTTGCTGCCTGAGGTAAAGAACAAGATGGTGCCCGCTCCCATTCCATGTATGAAAGCCCACTGGCCTGCCAGGGGAATCTGTCTTCAGCACTGTCAATAGTACAGCATCCTCTACTGCACCTGAAGGCAGCAGGCTAACTTAGGGAAAACAGAGTAGGCTGCATGCCACACAGGTTTCTCTTTCAACACCTTCCTGCCATCTCCCAAGATCTACCGCCTGAGGCAATTGCCTCACTCTGCCTAATGGTAGGGCCGTCCCTCGGTTTGACACATTGACAAAATGTTGCAGCTCAGAGTGCTGCTGTTCAGGATCCCAGCCACTCTGTTCCACATCCCCTCTAGTTTTCTGTTCTTTCTCTTCCAGCTATCAGTCAACATTCTGTGCCCACTGAGCATGCTTGTTCCTCATTGGGCATTTTTGAGATATTTTCCTCCTGAGGATTTTTCTAAAGATTTTATTGCATTTCTGCAAACCTTGGGGTTCCTCCAAGCCTGCTGATACCTCCCTCTTGAGCTCAGATGGTGCCGAGAACTGAAATTGCTATTTGTATGTCAAGGGAATGATGTTTCAGTTCCATTTTCTTAGCCTTGGCATATGTTCCTTCAGTGGCTCATAGGTTTGTTGCTTTCTGCTTCCCTCTAGTTTATCATTCTTGTGATTGATAGCACAGACCGCGAGAGGCTGATAGTGACAAAAGAGGAGCTATACAAGATGCTAGCTCATGAGGTGAGTCTGCCTGCCACAGCGTACAGAGAGATGCATTGTTGGTAAGGATGTATGGATTTTGTTAAATCTGCTCCATCTGTGTTTCGTGAATTGTCGGGCGTCTTTCATTCCATCTTCCGCTTATTGACGGAATTGGATTTTCGTTACCAGAATTTCATTCTACTTGCGCTAATTTGTATAAGCTCTACTACACAGTTTCATCAGTGCTCTAACGCGCATTAGTTAATGTGAATTGACACTAATTTGCATTAACTAGTGCGCATTTGCACATTAACGCTAATGCAGATAAGTGCAAACTACCCCCCATCCTCCCCAAAGTGAAAAACCAGTCCGTGGAATCTGTGTGACTCAGAAAATGCTGGTCTGCCATGGAATCCACCGGTCAGATTCATAGAAACCCAAACGCTTTTGAATCCATTGCAAATTTCTCTGACTTCCCTAATTGTGGAACACCTTCAGTATTGCTGAGAGGCATTTTCCACACTGTATATTATTGTGAACTTTTAGTGTTAGAGAGTAATGCTGCATAAGGCCTGGTCTACACATGGCAGGTGAGATGGCAGATTCCTGAGGTGACAAGATGGACTGTGTCTTTTCAGGCTGTGGGGAAGGTGGGGGGATCTCATTTTTAACACACCCCTATGAAAAATCTTCTTGCAAGTAGAAAGCTAGCTTTGCAGAGTACAGAATGTGCTGGAACCTTTTTCCCTGTTGGATCTCTTTTCTTTCCAGGGAGTACTGACATGGGTAACATTCAGCAGTGATAGTACAGTCCATCCTACCACCTCATCCTGCTGCATTTGTAGACCAGGTGTGACTGTAGAATGCTCTGACCACACACTGCATACCAAAAGAGACTAAACTGCCATGAAGATGCTTCTTGCATTTACCTATCAGCCCTCTGCAGATCAACTTGTGTATATATACATAGAATACGAAGGCCTGGGGAGAGGACATTTTCCATCACTGACCCACCAGATCCCTCATAAGTCACTACTGCCTTTAAAAAGGAATCTTATGTTTTTAATGCATTTTCACTTATTTGCCTCCTTTTATATGTGTAAATTAATAACTGACTGACATGTGCCTTGAGCCTCCTCCCATTGGCTGAGCTGCTGTGATGCAGGGAATGTTTGCCAACAGCCTAATTACTGAGGAGGAAACTGTAAGCAACAGAATGTTGACACTAGTGAAGAGTCTGTGACCTGATGAATGTAGCAAATGCAGATGTACACAGCCAAAATGGGCATCTATTGCAAATTATTTTCTTGCATCCTGAGATGGATCTACACTGTTTCTCTGCCACTAATATTAAGCGCTTTATCGAGTGAGTCCCATATTGGGACATGATCTTTGAAATACAGGTTTAATGGCTGGGTAGGAGCCTGGTCAGGATGCTGATGGAGGCTGGAGATAAGTAATTAATTCCCTCTTTCCTCCCTGCAGGACCTTCGTAATGCAGCTGTGTTGATATTTGCCAACAAGCAAGACGTCAAAAATTCCATGTCTGCCTCTGAAATCTCAAACTTCCTCACCCTGAGCAATATCAAAGACCATCCATGGCATATTCAAGGATGTTGTGCGCTCACAGGAGAGGGGTGAGTTCGGCAAATTTAGGCCTCCATAACAGCTGGGGTTCTTTACCTATGGAACTCATTGCCACATGAAATGAGCAAAACCTGTTGAGCCTGACATTGGAAATGACAAGTCTGATAAGGCTCGTAATAGAAAATTCCAACTTCCTTCCATGGGGAACCACTGTGGCTCAGCTTTAGAGCATGTGCTTTGCCTGCAGGAAGAATCGAGTTCCATCACTGGCGTCTCCAATTAGCGGACATGTGGCAGGTGATAGGAAACGCCCTCTGCTGGAGAGCTGCTGGCAGTTAGGATAGAGCAGGGGTGCGGGACCTCAGGCCCATAGGCCAAAACTGGCCTGCCTGAGGTCCCAAAACGGTCTGCCGGGGTTTCTCAGATGGCCCCTCCCCTTTTTGCCTTTCGTCCCACTCACCCCTGAAATGTGGTCTCCAGGGGTTTATCTGAAACTGAATTTGGCCCTTGGGCTGAAAGAGATTCAACACCCCTGGGGTAGAGTAATACTGGGCTAGATGGAGCAGTGGTCGAACGCTGCGTAAAGCAGCTGCCTCTGTCCGTGTTGGAGTTCTGATGGGTGTTGACCTGTAGCACTTGATGCAAATCAAGGCTTGCTATTTTCTAGAACCGAAATAATTAATCAGCCATATTGCTCCTGGTTAATAGCTCAGCTGATTTTTAAAAAATTAAACTTTCAATACAAGTACTTCTAAAAACTGCAGATGGCAAGTACCATCTTAAGAGGCATACCGTGTGTGTGTATGTGTGAGAGAGAGATAGCTGTTGAATGCGTGCATGCACCACATAAACAAAGTATACTTTTTCCTTTAGAAAAATTGGTTTTTTTCTCATACAAAAGTTTGTGCAGGTTAGTCAACTAATCAACTCAGACCCATACAACTGAAGATTTCTTTAAACCGGTGACAGACCTAGTATTTTCTAATTTAAAATGTTGGGCCCCATCAACCAAATGTTGATTAATGTGGCTTCACTCTTTTTGTTCCTCAGATTGAGCTTAGAATTAGTTAAGGAGTGGGGTGGGAAGTGTCGGGAAAGTGGAAAATGGGACACCTGGGTGCTCTTCCTTGGAAGATAGAGGAGATAATGTGGTTTGGTTATGAGGAGCTGTGAGGTCTTGGTATTTTCCAGTACTAGCCTTTTGTCTTTCTTTCCTACAGCCTTCCTGCTGGTTTAGAATGGATGATTTCTCGAGTTGCAGCCAAGTGACATCAGCCAAAGTCACAGTAGGGAAGGAGAGAAGGAAAAAAAAAACCCCTCATGTGTATTTATTTCCACTTTGCAAAACTCTCAGGACTTCTTGGACTTTGATAGGATTTTCTCTTACTGAAGCCGTCAGAACCCAATTTTATACATTTCTCAAAACATGGACCATTATAGGTGATAGTGAAATTGTGCCTGCAGAGGGAAAGAATGGGAGATTCTTCTTGGACCACATTTTTGCCTTACAGGAAAGGAAATATACTTCACACCATTACATAGGGAAGCAAAAATAACAGAGGGGAGCAGGCTTTGCACCATTCCCGACAGAACAGCACAACATGCCTTTAAAATGTCAGCCTTGTGAACATTAAAAGAAAGTCATGAAAACGCTACTGAATAGGAAAACAAGCCACATTTTCAGCCTCCCTCCCCCATGCTTTGCCTTATCATTGTGGGATCAAAAAAATAAAAATAAACCCAGTGTGCCTTGACCTTTCACTCTGGCCTCTGACATACCCAAGCTTCTGTCCAAGTTGAGAAGATGTCCAAGAGACTTCTGTAGCCAATGTGTGATCCTCCTCATTCTCTGAGGAATTGCTCCCATGGCTTTATAAACAGTCTACAAGAGAATACTGTGGGTGCTGAGTTGCCCTTTGGTGCTTCCCTTATCCCTTTTGGGTACAGTCCTGACCTCTTCTTTTTCAGTGCCTGGCTTACTAATATCTGCAAACAATAATCTCAGCCACTGTTTTTGGAGGATTCCTCGTAACATGTCAAGGCAAGTCTTGGACAAGAAATCTGTAGGAAGCTGTGGTGCTCAAGAAAAACAGTTCCTGTGAGAGCGGTGGAATCTCCATATGGGGAGAAAGTTCTGTCCCTCGTACCAAGTTTTTCTCCTTTTCTTTCCTAGATGAAGCAAACCTATTTTTTAGAACTCTGTGCAACTTCAGGGGAATTTGGAAGAAAGGCAAACTGTAATCGCAACCCAAATGTGATCATAGACATTGCTTTTTGGTCCTGAAAGTGTACAACACTCCTTTGCAAGTCACGTAGGCTGGGGGCCAAACTAGACATGCTGTTGTGTTCCCTCCCTGCAAAAAAAGAAGAAGTCTGCACTGAATGTGTGTTCCTTTTTACGTATTATGTCTAGTTTGGCCCTACAGGTCTACCTATACATGCAGCGAAATGAGATGATGGACTGGACCACTTTGGACTACAAATGAGAGAATGTTCAAACGTTGCAGTAATGCAACAACAACTTCAACCCATCCCCTTGCAAACAGCAAACTAGCACACGAGAGAGAAGATTCTAGTAAAGTCCTCTGCCAGCTGTGCTGGCTTTCTATTTGCATGGAGTTTGTAGTGTAGAAGAGCATTCAAAAATGTGATCCCCCACATGCAGTCTGAAATAGTGCAGTCCATTCTGGCACCTCACCATGTGACCACCTCAAGGTGCTGCACACGTATACCAAGACGCGGGGAAGGAGATAATGTGTAGCGCCTCTGTTTCTCTAACACAGGACCAATATCCATCTTTTGTAGGCTCTCAGATACTTTATAAAGTTACAGGGATGTGCGCTTCATAATTGGAAGACACTGCTGTGTTTGAACAGAAAATGGTTTCCTTCTTCCATGTTGAAGTGATATGCCGTGGTGGGGGATTTTTTAAAATATTTCCAAACATGGTCCGTTTGGACTTTTTTAAATTAAAGTGTTTTCTTATTAAATGTGTCATTTATTTTATGCAATTGTGTGTCTTGTCATTTACTACCATATCTTCATGCAAACCAAAGTTGTCTGGCATTAGTCCTAACCAGAACTAGGTTTCCTGCTGTGCTGCTATGGCAAATGACTCAAGGTCCCAGATATTTGCATCTGCAAATGAAGGAACCACAGAGATAATGATGCTGTTCCTGCCCAGCATCCTGGATGGTTGGGTACTGTGGTGCCGTGGCTGATAAGCTCCATCTGAAGCACATAACTGGGGCTGGTGTAGCAAATCTTAGAACTGGACCAATAAGGCTAATAAGAATTTTTAAAGGTCCTGCAATGCTATGGTCTTTCCATAGGAATTCCACTGGTTAGCTTTGCATTGTGCTAAAGAGCACAATATAAAACTATCCCCTGGTCATTACAGTTAATCACACATCCCCTCTCAGTCACACTTGATCAGAGGATAAATCAGCCTTCCTTAACCTGGTGCCCTCTGCATATGTTGGACCTCAACTCCCACTACCCAGGCCATCCATGCTGGCCGGGAATTATGGTAGTTGTAGTACAATATATTCAGAGGGCACCAGGTTGGGAAAGGCTGATTTATCCTCTGATCAAGCACTGCTGAGAGGGGATGCATGATTAACTGTAAGGACCAGATGATAGCTTTCCTTTGTGTTCTTTTGCACAATGCAATGCTAATCAGTGGAGCCCAAGAGCTCTGGGAGATGGTGGAGACTTGTAAAAAATAAAAAAAAATAGGGCGACTGAAGTCATTTACTCTGGGAGACTTGTAGACAAATATTTGTTATTTTGAAGCTATAAGTAATGTGTGGAAAAACCAATATTTTCCGTATTCATCCTTCCCCAACCAGGGTTGGACTATGGCACCCATTGTCCCCAGCCATGCTGACTGCAAATGATGGGAGCTGTAGCTCAAATTGATCTGGGGGGCATCAGGTTTGAGAAGGCTGGTTTTAAATCAAACATAATTAAGTGCATTGGTATCTTCTGGGACCATGATTTGATCTATGCTCCTGGAAGGATCTGGTGGTTGTACAGTGTCCTGAATGCTCCGCTAACCCATCAGGGACAAGGATTTTTAGCCTAGCATGCCCCCTGCTGTGCTAGTTTTCTACTTGCAGAGTGTTCATGTAGGTGTGATACCTCCACCTGCAGTGGTATAGTCCATTCTACCAATATAAAAAGGAGGGACCCTAACTCAGCAGCAGAGAGCACACATTTTGCTTGCGGAGCATCCTGGTTTAATCCTTGGTATCTCCAGTTAAAAGGGGTCAGTTAGGGACTGTGAAAGACCCTCTGCTGGACAGCTGCTGCCAACCAGCATAGTAGATAATACAGGGAGAGATGGCAACTTGGCTGAGCTAAGGCAGCTTCCTCTGTGTGTCTCATTCAGCTGCATGTGTATATATAGCTGGGCCATTTTTTTCTGCCTGTAGACTATGGGTAGAAGGCCTATGTACATATATAAACGCAGTAACAAACTACAGCTTGTCCTACACATCCAGGATCAAGAGACGAGGATGCAGCTTCCCAGTAAGCAGTTGTGCTCTAGCTTTTATTTTAATTTTAAAATTAACTGCCGTACTCACTCTCAGCACTGTTCTCAAATACATTCATGTAGGGTTCCTCCCTCTCCCTTGCAAAGATAACTCCCCCAAACCATCCCCGCACCATGACTAATTGCATCGCAGAGAGTCTCAGCCAGTGAACGAGATACTTCTGCACCCATAGAAACGTCTTCCAAAGAGGGGGCTGCGTTAATCTGTTGCAGCAGAAGCAACAAAGAGGGTTGTGGCACCTTAAAGGCTCACGCGTTATGGCACATGTCGACAAAAGCATATGCCTTAATATATGTGTTGGTCTACAACAGGGGTAGGCAACCTTTTTGGGCCAGTGGTACTGTCCATTCTACTGCTATAAAAAGGAGGGACCCTAACTCAGCAGCAGAGAGCACACATTTTGCTTGTGGAGCATCCTGGTTTAATCCTTGGCATCTCCAGTTATAAAGGGTCAGGTAGCAGGGACATTTGGGAATTTGAGAAACTGTCCTTGGCACCACCACAAAATGGCTGTCATGGGAGGTGTGGCTAGTCACAAAGGACAAATAGCCTGCCCCCAAACCTGAGTATAAAGCAAAGGTAGTGTCTAAGCCTCAGCACACTTAACAAGTCCTCATCAGGCCTGAGAATTGACATCTTTCTGTTGGCCTCCTGAGCTTTTATCACCTGCATGCCTGACAGAGATAACATGGGGAAAAGTGCAGAGGTGCTGGGCGTAAGCCCCCAGGCCCAAATCTGGCCTTGGGGTTTCCCAGGAGGGCATGGACCCTTCCCTCAGTCACCAGTTGTTTGCTGGTTTCCTGGCTTTTGTGCAGTTTCTTCCCCATTCTAAAGGCTTAATTACTGGCAGGAACAGCTTTAGGATACAACATGCTGGTATTGTTGTTGTTGTTGTTGTATTTTAGGGGTTCCCCTTTTGCCTTTGCCTCCCCCCTTGGCATTTCAGTGGCTCTCAGGGGGAATGTGCACCCTGAGAGATTCTCTGAAATGGAATTTGGCCCTTGGTCTGAAAGAGGTTCTGCACTCCTGACTTAAGTGCAAAGACAGATGTATTTTTCTTTTTCATTTCCTTTCTATTATGAGAAAGAGAGAGAGAGAGAGAGAGCGCATAATGTGTTTTGACCTCTTCATCATTTTTTATGGCAGGGCTCCTCTCCTTTTAACGACCATCTGATAGGCAGAAATCCAACAGACATAGGTTCTCCTCGTTTGATGAGGCAATGATGGGGAGGCCCTACCTGTATTTCTGCTTGCTAGGGGAAAAATAAGGTGTCAGTTCTACCTAGTGTATCCATTCCTCTGCAGACTGCTGGGGACATAAAGGGTAAAATCCAACAGAAGTCCAATGTGGAGTAGACCCATTAAAGTGAATGGGACAAGCTCATCATGACTAGCTTAAGCCCCATTTATCCCAATGGGTCTACTCTAACTAGGACTTATGATGGATTCTACCCCCCAAACCCCACCCCAATAGAAACCCAAGACAGGATAAATGTAGACTAACTAATGGTGTTATTTAAACAAAAACCACACCCTTCTTTATTATGCATTATCATAGAATCATAGAATAGTAGGGGTTGGCAGGGGCCTCCAAGACCATCGAGTCCAACTCCCTGCTCAGTGTAGGAATTCAAGTCAAAGCATGTCTGACAAGTGGTTGTCTAGCTTCATCTTGAATGCCTCCAGTGTGGGAGAGCCCACCACCTCCTTAGGTAATTGGTTCCATTGTCGTATTGCTCTTACAGTCAGGAAGTTTTTCCTGATGTTCAGTCGGAATCTGGCTTCCTGTCACTTGAGCCCATTATTCCATGTTCTGCACTCTGGGATGATGAAGAAGAGATGCTGACCTTCCTCTCTGTGACAGCCTTTCAAGTAGTTGAAGAGCACTATCCTATCTCCCCTCAGTCTTCTCTTCTCAAGGCTAAACATGCCCAGTTCTTTCAGTCTCTCTTCATAGGGCTTTGTTTCCAGTCCCCTGATCATCTTTGTTGCCCTCCTCTGAACCCTCTCCAGTTTGTCTGCATCCTTCTCAAAGTGTGGTGCCCAGAACTGGACACAGTACTCCAGATGAGGCCTAACCAGTGCTGAGTAGAGGGGAACTAGTACTTCCCGGGATTTGGAAGCTATGCTCCTATTAATGCAGCCCAAAAGAGCATTGGCTTTTTTTGCAGCCACATCACATAGTTGGCTCATATTCAGCTTGTGATCAACAACAATACCAAGATCCTTCTCGCTTGTAGTGTTGTTGAGCCACATATCCCCATCTTGTAACTGTGCATTTGGTTTCTTTTACCTAGGTGCAGATCTTGGCATTTATCCCTATTAAATGTCATTCTGTTGTTTTCTGCCCAGCGCTCCAGTCTATCCAGACCACTTTGAATTTTGTTTCTGTCTTCCAAAGTATTAGCTATCCCGCCCAATTTTGTGTCATCTGCAAATATGATCAGCATTCCCTGCACCTCCTCCTCCAAGTCATTAATAAAAATGTTGAAGAGCACTGGGCCCAGGACTGAGCCCTGCAGTACCCCACTCGTTACCTCTCCCCAGTTTGAGAAGGTCCCATTGATAAGCACTCTTTGAGTCCGATTCTGTAGCCAACTGTGGATCCACCGGATCGTTGTTTCATCTAGCCCACTTTGAGCTAGTTTGCTCATCAGGATATCATGGGGCGCTTTGTTGAAAGCTTTGCTGGCCATCAGCATGACCAGAAATAACTACCAGTTCAAGGAAGTGAAAGGGTTTCAATATGAGTCTTGGAAAGGGAAAAAGAGAGAGGGTTTAGACTGAGTCACAGCCAATGCAAAAGTCTTGCAGGAATGAGAAGTCCAATTTTACAACACGCGGTTGATTTTAAGGGGTTGGCCTTCCCGTTGGGCAGAGTGAGGCAGCTGCCAAGTGGCTGGGAAGTTACAAGGTGTTGGTAGACAAAGCCATGTGTGCCACACAGCTTGTCCTGACCCCCCTAAACCAGGAATAGACAACGTAGTGTCCATGGGCACCAGTTTGCCCCAGCCCAGACACTTTCCATGGTGCCCACTAAACTGCCCTACCCCTCCCACTTAAAAAAAAATTGACACATTTTCTTACTGGCAGCTGGAACCACTGTGGTTTTGTTGGTACTGAAAACTGTGTGTGCAAAGGAGTTGTTTACCATGATTGGTCTCAGACCCCACCTCTGCCTTGTGTTCAGTCTTTTGTACAGGTTACTTGTTCTTTGCCATGCCTCCCATGGCAGCCATCTTGTGATGGTGCCCAGGACAGTTTTGCCAAATCTGCCCACAGGCCCAAAATGCAGGCCTGCCCCTGCCCTAAGCTAACCTGCTTCCATCAGTTGCAGGGGAGGATGCTGTCCTGTGGCCAATGTTGAAGTAAGCTTCCACTGCTGGTCCAGCGGGCTTTTGCACAGCAAATGGGGAGAGGCACCATCTTGTCATTTGGCTCAGGTAGTAAAAATATTTTGGGCCAGACCTGGTCTTTTGTACCCAACTGTCCCACTTTTAGAGAATTCCTTTCCCATATTTAAAGCTTAAGTGCTCGTCCTGACCACTTTGTCGTTCAGTCACTCCAGGCCCAGCCTTCCTTAAGGTGCTGGGGCCAACCTGAATACCACGCTCACACATGACACAAAATAAATACGAATTTGAGCTGCCTCTCTCCCACTATTTAGGAACATAGGAAGCTGCCTAATACTGAGCCAGACCACTGGTCCATCTAGCCCAGTATTGCTGACACTGACTGGCAGCAGCGGCTCTCCAGAGTTTCAGGCAGGATTCTTTCCTAGCCCTACCTGGAGATGCTGGGGATTGAACCTGGGACGCCAGGGCCCTTTGGGCCACGTGAGACAGTGGTTATCACCGGGGAGACTGTGGGGCAGTTACTGAACGCATGTTCAGCTCGTGTCACTTTTGCATTTACGTTACAGGCTGACTTCAGCACAAATTGATTCTCAAGCCTAAAATGCCTGAAGACTTTTTGCATTCAATTCTTCTGCTCGAACAGGTTGCCCATTTGCTGTCCACCTGTGTGTGCCCCCAAGTGGCCACCAGAGGGCAGGCACTTCACCTTGTTTCTTTCCCTCCCTCCCTGCCTGCTCCCCTCCCTCCCTGCTTGCCTCTCCCCCCCCCCCCCGCATCCAAACCCCGCTCAGCTGAGCTTTGACAGTTGCCTGCTGCAGCAGCAGCGGCAGCAGCCCCCAAATGCTGAATTTGTTGCCAGTCAAATTCCACCACAGGCTAGGAATCTTGTGGGATTCGCTCATCCCTTGCCGCCAGACGGGGGGCAACTACTGAGAAGGGGCTCCAGCAGCTGCTGGGGGGCGAAACTGCTAGGGCGGCACGGTGGAAAGTTAATGCCAAGGAAAGGTGGTGCTTCAGAGGGATGGGTTTGCACCCAGAATCGCTGAAGGTTTCGTGGGGAGTTCTTGTCCTGTTCTGCCTACTGCAGGAGGAGGCGGTGGGATCAGGAAAGGAGCGACACCGAGCAGGTACAGTTCATACCGCCTCTAGCGCGATGTGAGTGTGCAAAGTGAAAACTGGATGGGTCTGACAGAACAGCACACACGGATGTCTGCAGCGCTGGGTGCGAAAGAGGGTAGTGGAGGTGCAAGCATGAAAGGGAGGTGACTGTGATGGGGAAAGCATGTGTGAAGGTGCATAGTGCCTCTGAAGTGCAACGAGGGATCAAATGTGATCAGCCCGTGGGCACCAAGTGCAGGTGCAAACAAATGTGTTAACATGCATATGAACTTAATTCATGGGAGAGTGTTGGGTGGGCGTGGAAAAGCACATCTGTCTCCATGTGCACACAAGTGTATCCAAATTAATTGGACATGGGTCTAGAAAGGCACAGGTAAGTGCATGTCAGAAAGGCAGAATTTCTTAATGCATGTGACAAGTATTACTATATTAAAGCCCCTTAAAAGGTAAAGGTAAAGGTGTCCCCAGCCAGTTGTGTCCAACTCTAGGGGGTGGTGCTCATCTCCATTTCTAAGCCGAAATTAAAGCCCCTTACCCATGTACAAATGCATTTGTTGTTCAGTCATTGCATAGAGGGCATTAAAATGTTGGTGCTCATAGGTCTGTGTGTAGGTGGTTGCCTGTTTCTGGGTGTGTGTGCACTTGGTCATAGCTATGCAAGATAATTCTGGACATCTGGTGCTATCTATAATAAATGTCTGGTTGTGCACATAGCCTTGAGTTATATTCTTGTGGTACTGTAGACAGCCAAGTGTCTATGTGCTTGTGGGAGTTTTGAAATGGCTTTGTGAACATGAGTCCAATTCCTGACTTCCAAAGTTCAACCAATTTTGTCAAGATTCCCCCCCCCCCTTTCTGGTTATGATGGATTACACTGTGGACATGTGTCGAAATATTCACAAGGCCAGTGTGCCATGTTCAAATCCACTGCAGAAGTCCACTTGTGCTAACTTTGCCATGTGAATCATCCTTTGGAACATACATATGGCAGTGAAGGTAGACTTTCAGTTGTGAGCTGCTGTGGAAGCTCACTCACCATACTGTGTTCATATATGGCTTCTCCTTCCCCGGGATCAAGTTCCGGAGAAACTGGTCGGTTCTGCATATTTGGGGCAGAATCCAGCTGTGCTCTGCACTGATTGAGTGGGGACTTGTATAACAAACCCACCTCCCCAGGAACAACTGTCCAGCTCTTAAAAACGGAGTGTTGTTTTTTAATAAGGTACCAAGCAGACATTAAATCAGATCAACATCCAGACAGAGGTTAACAATGTATGTATGTGTTGTGCACATGGTAAGTGTGAATTCGCTGCTACAAAATGTACTGACACAGCCATGGGTTTAGATGGCTTTAAAATGGGATTATGGAGGACAGGTGTATCAATGGATAATCATAGAATCGTAGAGTGGGAAGGCGTCTTGTCGGTCATCCAGTCCAACACTTTGCTCGATGCAGGAAATCCAGATCTAGAACATCCGTAACAGATGGCTGTCCAGCAGTGCTGGCTCCAGGTTTTTGAGGGTCCTTGGGCAAGACATCCTCAGTGCAGCCTCTCCCTCACTCCCATTGTCATTAGCTGCTGTTGCTCCTTGTCCTCTCTCTAATTCTTGCTACTGCTTGCTTGCTTGCCAGGCAGAGAGCCTGTGAGCCAGTGGGCAGTGGCATCTTCTGCTCCTCCTTCTCACCACCACCGTTGCTTGGGCCAGAGTGAGAAGCAGGGGAACAAGCAGGTTGCAGTGGTGAAGAGGAAAGGTAACTCCAGGGGGCTCTTGTCAGTGGACCCCTGCTGGGGTGTGGGGCCTGGGCAGGTGCCCAACCATGCCTACCCTTGATGCCAGCCCTGCTGTCCAGCCTCTGCTTGAAGATGTCCAGCACAAAAGAGCCCACCCACCGTCTAGGTCGTTGTTCTTACCCTCGAGAAGTTTCTCCTAATGTTCAATGGAAATCTACCCTCTGGTAACGTAAGCCCAGTAGAACTAGTTCTACCCTCTAGGGAGCAGAGAACAAGTCTTTGCCCTCGTCTGTATTTCTTATGTTTGTCCTGCTGGTTTACTCTGCAGCATTTGTTGCTTTTAATGGATGGCGCAACATAGTAATGTAATTAAAAAATAAATAGCCGTTACAGCTAATGGGACCTCAAGGTTGAGAAATAGTATTCCTTTGAATGCTAGTTCTTGGGTGGGGTGGAGGACAAACAGCAGAGGGGGCAGTTGCCATCACACTCTGGTGGATTTCCCAGAAACGTCTGGGTGGCCACCGTTGGAAGCCAGTTGCTAGACGAGATGGCGCCTTGGTTTTACACAGCAGCTGCAGGCTCTTCTTATGTCCTTAAATACAGTGGTGTCGTGGAGGGGGAGCATGGGGGAACATAGCTCCAGGACTTTATTCAGAGCAAGAGCGATGAGGTCATCTGTCAAACCACATGGGTAATTGACGCATCCTCCTTGCCTGAGCAAGGGATTGAGGTGATAACGAGGCTTTCAAGTTTTACTCTTGTTTGTCACAGGCTAGTTAGCGGTGTGCAGAAGACAGTCTCCGCATCCGGGGTCAGCACCATCAGGCTTTTGCTGGGGGCCTAAGCCACCTGGAGGGCCCACCACCCATAGTCCCTTCCTTTCCTTTACGCAGGCAGGCACTAGCAGCAGCCAAAAAGCTGGTCTTGCCAGCAGTGGTGAAGCTAAGGAAGTTTAGACCATGGACTTAATGGTTTTAGAAGGCCAAGTTGCATGCTTCAGTTGTGAAGTACACAACTAATGTTTATCTTCACCATCACCCCAGTGCCATTCCCTGCTTTACAGCTGCTTCGGCTTTCCTGATATATTACACCAAAAAGCCAAAAACAATGGCTGGGGGGCCAACTCTGAGCACGTTAAAATTTCGCATTTTAAATTCACTTGAATTGTAGCACTGTCATGACTACATGAATAAAATGGAGTCTGTTTCTGCTGCCCTGATGCTAAACGCATTTCCTTGGGAATAAACACCATTGTAGAAAAGGACAATATATATTTAAAGTAAAAATAATTAAATGAGCATCTGTAACCATGTCCATGTCCAGCCAGCTGCTCCCCAACTCTAGAATGTTTTTTAAAAGAAGAAAGGAAGGATGCTGAGGTGAGCGGCGTCAGCCATAGTGAGCCTAGGTGCTGATGCTAAACCCGTTTGCTGCTGCACCCGTCATCTGCCACACCCTGGGTGGTCATTTGGGACGCTCTTGGGCTGTGAGGCCATGGATGTCAGCCCCAGTTGCGCCACAGCTCGCTGGCGCTCGTGCTGTGCCAAAACCCGATCTGCCTTCTTGTGACCTCTTCATTTCCCTACAAAAGAGGCAGTTCTTTTTCTGCCTCTTTTGTTGGGATTTGGAGAATTTCGGAAAGCCGCTTGAGCTTTCAGAGAAGCCCCCTAAATGATTTAGCCAGGACTTCCTCCCTTGAGGCTTCCCATTACTGCTGCCTGGTGAGGGCCTGAAATGAGTTCTCCTCCTCCTCAGGACTTTTAATAGCAATCAAACCAAACCAAATATGTCTCTCTCAGCTTTCAGGCCCTCAACAGGCAGCAACACTGGAAAACTCCAAGGGAGGAAGTCCTGGCTAAGTCTTCTAGTCTAGGGGGCTTTCCCGGAAGCTCAAGCAGCCAGAGAGGCTGCAAGGACAGAACAGGGAAAATCAGTAAAATAAAGAGCGCGCACGAACCCCTCAACCACCTCCTTGCAGTAAGGTAAGCACTGAAGTCCGGCACCCTGAAAAAAATTGTCTGAAATTCTCACCTCTTCCCACAATTTTCAGGTGCAGTTTCTTTTGGCTCGTCCCCCCAACGAATGGTTGAAGATAAATAGATTGAAACATTCGGCGCAGTCCTAGCTGGCACACACTGCTTCTACACTTGCAGTTTAAATCCCCCCACAATTACTCAGGGTACCTAACGGAGTGTCACTCTAGAGCAATGCCCTGTTGGGACCGCAGATGCATTGTGGGGAAATTAAAATGGCGGGCACAGAAGCAGCAACACTTGCTGGCGAGACTGGCTTTTTTGCTGTTGCGAGCGCCCATGTGCTTCAAGGTAAGGGGAGAGGAGAGGAGACACAAAGGGCCTCTCCTCTGCTGCCTGTGGAGGGCAGTCTTTGCAGGCCCCATGCTGTTCTTGCCGCCACTGGTGTCAGGGGACTGTGCTGCTGATGGCCCCACCAGCCCTGACAGAGGTTGTCAGGGAGTGAGGAAAATAATAAAGCAGGAGCTAGATACTACTTTCCTTTTCTTGGATGGGGCTTCTACTTCACTTCAGTACAGGGCTGGGGAACCTCAGTTCCTCAAGCCAAATCCAGCCCTCCTTAGGTCACAATCTGGCCCTCTGGGGTCCCCCAGATGGTCATGCTCCCTTCCCCTGGATTCACCCACTTTCCCCCAGACACTGATTGCCTGGTGGTTTCCTGGCTTTTGTGTACCCCCTGCCCCCCCCCCCAGCATTCTCAAAGGTTGAAATGCCTCTCCTAAGGCGTAGTGAGTGGCAGTAAGAGCTTCAAGCTAAAATATGCTGGTTTGGGCCCCTTTTGTTTTTGGCCCCACCCACCACTGCAACGCGGCCCCCGAAAGCTTCTCCGAAATGGAATTTGGCCCTCAGGCTGAGTTTCCCCAGCCCTGCTCTAGTAGTTTAAATGGTAACACTTCTTTGCAAGACGGCTTGCATTTTTAATGAGAAGCTAAAGGTTGCATTTCAACTGGCTGCTGATCTTGTGCTCAAGTTCAGTGTGTTTTACACGTTGACCCTATGCTGTCAGAAGTAAGCACCACTGAGTTCAATGGAGTTTACTCCCTGGTAAACTGAGGCGGAGGGCTGCAGACATGCTGATCTTAATAAATTGGGTATTATTATGCTATGATGTACTGCTGCTGTTTGGGAGGATGCATATATAGGATCAACACAGTTGCCAACCTTTTGGGGCTCTCCTTGAGGAAGTGGCTATGTGGGCACTGTCGTGTAGTGGCTAGAGTGTTCGACTGGGAGTCAGGAGATTTGGGTTCTAGTCCCCACTCAGCCATGGAAGCTCACTGGGTGACTTTGGGCCAGTCACAGACTCACAGCCCAACCCACCTCACAGGGTTGTTGTTGTGAAGATAAAATGGTGGAGGAGGACGATTATGTACGCCACCTTGGGTTCCTTAAGGAGGAAAAAGGGTGGGATATAAATGGAATGAATGAATGAATAAATAAATGATGAGCTCCTACACTTCAAAATTTACCACTACACCCCCGTGTAAATTGTGTGATTTGCTGTACCCCTGTGTAAATTGTGTGTGATAGTTGAGAATTGAGATGAAAGTTGTAGCAAGTGTCCAGTGTTACTCTGACAAGATACAGTTTGGAGAAGAGGGAAAAAAACCCACGAAAAGTCTTGTAGCACTTTAATAACTAATATTTATTGCGGCATACACTTGCATGAGTTAGATGCATGAAATGTTATCCTCAGTTAGGCTACAGATAACTGATGATACCAGGTCTGACTCAAGATATTTCGCTGCCGGAGACAAAGAGCTTTTCTACATAAGGCTGTTAATCGCTGTATCTTCTTTTGGTTTCATCACAGCACTAGCTGATATACCCGGCATTGCCCGGGATATAATTTTGTCATAGGCACTATTTGTTAGAAACACATTAAGGTAGGTTTACGCTTCTCGGAAAGGCCCCGTAAGAAAGGTGAAAAGTTGAATCCACCAGACTTGATTAAAAAAGCACAACAATTATAATGAGCAGATTGAATAAAAAACACTACTAAAAATGCAAGAGACTGAATCTGTAAGCACTACCACAATATAATCCACACTGAATCTCATACCACTATTAAAATGTTCAACAGAGGCTTCCTTGCTGCATATTGCAGGAAGAGGGGAGAGAAACTAAATGCTCTCCAATCAGAAAAGAAACCATGAGTAAAGGGGCGGGAACAAAGGCAGCCTTAGAGCTGAAATTAGAAACCTGGCCTCTACCATGATTGAGAGGGTGTACTTGTTAGTAAGGGAAAGTATAAACAAAGTAATAATATAACCCCGTGATTCCTGTCATACACTCGGGCACGTGAGAATGTGAACTAAGAGCAGCAGGAACTCTAGGGCCCAAATGGCAGGCTCAGTGGCCCCTGCAGTGTGATTAGGCCCAGGGCAGCTCCCCCTTATGCCCTGTCTTACAGACGTCCCTGCAGCCAGCCACAAACACACAAACCCAAAAATCCTCAATTCAGCTACACGTAGAACTCTGCTATTTTGCCCTTCATTTTGCAATTGGCTTCTCAGTTCCCCCCAGTTCACTCTTTTATGACTAAAGCCCTAAGTCTCCACTCCACTGTGCCATCCCAGCCCCTCAGACAGGCGAGCACACACCGCACCACATTTCACATTAGTGTTAATCACACACTACTAACACATACATCTGGCATTGAAAGGGGTAAAGATAGTTAACACTAACTTGCTCAGGGGCTGGATACTGCAGGAAGAGGGGAGAGAAACTAAATGCTCTCCACAGTCAGAAAAGAAACCATGAGTAAAGGGGAGGGAACAAACGGCGGCCAGCCAATCCAAGGTGAAGGAAGTCAGAGTGAATGGGAGAGAGACCAATAGAATGAAAGATGGCCAATAGGATGACTCATAGCTGAAATCAGAAACCTGGCCTGTACCATGATTGAGAGGGTGTTCTTGTTAGTACGGGAAAGTACAAACAAAGTAATAATGTAGCCCAGTGACTCCTGTCACACACTCTGGCAAGTGAGAATGTGAAGTAAAAGGGGCAGCAACTGTAGGGCCCAAATGTCAGGCTCAGTGGGCCCCTACAGTGTGATTACACCCAGGGCAGCTCCCCCTTATTCCCTGTGTTACAGACTGGCCTGCAGCCAGCCACAAATACACAAACCCACACACAATTTTTGACTTTTATATATAGAGAAGATTGAGATCTGAGGTATACATACAGAGCCTTTCCTTTCCTGCTTTTACACTACATAACCTCTAGGTGGCACTGTGCTATACTGGAATATCGCAATTATACAAGTAGGAAAACAGCTTTTCTTTCACTTTCAGAAATAATACCCCATCATCCTCACTCTAAAGAAAAACCCAGGAAAGTACTCTTAAAAAACTGAAGCAAAATGGGAGGATCACGTCATCATCTACAAGAACCTGTAAACAACTATGAGTAGGGAATCATGAGCGCACAATAAATGCTTTGTGTAGAAAAGGTCTAGGAACAGGATGGGGTCTCGTTCCAGGTGTATGAAAACTGACTGGACTAGCAACTGAATCTTTCTTCATCACTGGTGATGGGACAGCATCCTCCACCGCACCTAAAGGCAGCAGTCTAGCCTAGGTGGTGCAGGGCAGGCCACATTGCCAACAGCTCTCTCCTCCAACACCTTGTTGCCATCCCCCAACACCTACTGCCTGAGGTGATGGCAGCATTTTTCCTAATGGTAGGGCTGGCTCTGGATGATATCTTGGAGCAAATTTATCTGGGAGCTCTAGTTGACAACAGCAGGACTGGCCCTACCATTAGGCAGAGTTAAATAACTGCCTCAGGCGACACGTGCTGGGGGGCAGGAACGGCAAGCCCCCGGCCATTCTTCTGAGCCCCCTGGCCATTCCTGTGTCTTGGAGGACAGCCCGTCTTGCACACTCTAAAGTGTGATGGAGGACATTGTCCTGTTGCCAGTGCTGAAATTACATTTGCCTCAGGTGGCAGCTTGTCTTTGGGTCAGCCCTGGGCAGCAGGCAGTGTTCTGTTGATTTCTTTTCTGGTCCTCTCCTGTTGTAGGTCGGGAACTCCTTCATTGTTCTGTTTCTTCGCTCCTGAATGAATGGATGCTGGATTTTTAAGAATGTCTTATGTAAATCATTGAGGCATGAGTTCCTCTCAAAGGAACTGGTACAAACAAATACTATTATGTTGTAGCACTGGGCTGTAGGCAATGTAACGCACTCTTGGAGGTAGCTGGAGGAGGTGAGTAATTTAGTTCAGTTTTTATTGTTTTACGCATTAGCTATTACAAAAGGCTGAGAAAAATGTAAAATCAGAATCAAGACAATAAGTAACTTTATATACAATCAGCCTCTGTAACACGACCAATAGAGAGCTGGTTTAGTGTAGTTGCTAAGAGACTGAGCTATGAATCAGGAAATCCCTGGTTTGAAACTCATCTAGGGTGGCCACTTACTCATTGCTCAAAAAGAGGGAATTAATCACCCAAAAGGGACAAAAGAGGATACAATTTGCATTAAAATTGTATATGTTAATGTATAGGCATACATCCCCTTCATGGATCACTGCCTTGTTGTGGCGAAGGGGCTTGCGTAACTCAGTGAAGCCATAAGCTATGCCGTGCAGGGCCACCCAAGACGGACAGGTCATGGCACAGAGTTCTGACAAAATGTGGTCCACTGGAGAAGGAAATGGCAACCCACTCCAGTATCCTTGCCAAGAAAACCCCATGGAACGTATCACAAGGCTAAAAGATATGACGCCGGAAGATGAGCCCCTCAGGTCGGAAGGTGTCCAATATGCTACTGGGGAAGAGCAGAGGGTATTTCCAAGTAGCGCCAGAAAGAGTGAAGCGGCTGGGCCAAACCCGAAAGGACACTCAGCTGTGGATGTGTCTGGTGGTGAAAAGAAAATCCGATGCTGTAAAGAACAATATTGTTTAGGAACCTGGAATGTCAGATCAATGAATCAAGGTAAGCTGGAGGTGGTCAAACATGAGATGGCAAGATTGAACATCGACATCTTGGGAATCAGCGAACTAAAATGGACAGGCATGGGCGAATTTAATTCAGGTGACCATCATATCTACTATTGTGCGCAAGAATCCCTTAGAAGAAATGGAGTAGCACTCATAGTCAACAAAAGGGTGGGAAAAGCAGTACTGGGGTACAATCTTAAAAATGATAGAATGATCTCAGTACGAATCCAAGGCAAACCATTCAACATCACAGTAATTCAAGTCTATGCCCCAACCACTGAGGCCGAAGAAGCTGAGGTTGATCGGTTCTATGAAGACCTACAACACCTTCTAGAACTAACACCAAAAAAAGATGTCCTCTTCATCATAGGGGATTGGAATGCTAAAGTAGGAAATCAAGAAATCACCGGGATAACAGGCAGGCCTTGGTGTACAAAATGAAGCAGGACAAAAGCTAATAGAGTTTTGCCAAGAGAACATGCTGATCATAGCAAACACTCTTTTCCAACAGCACAAGAGGCGACTCTACACATGGACATCACCAGATGGTCAATATCGAAATCAGATTGATTATGTCCTTTGCAGCCAAAGATGGAGAAGCTCCATACAGTCAGTAAAAACAAGACCTGGAGCTGACTGTGGCTCAGATCATGAGCTGCTTCTTGCAAAATTTCGTCTTAAATTGAAGAACGTCGGGAAAACCACTAAACCGTTCAGGTATGACCTAAATCATATCCCTGATGAATATACAGTGGAGGTGAGGAATAGATTTCAGAGATTAGACCTGATAGACAGAATGCCTGAGGAACTATGGACGGAGGTCCGTAACATTGATCAGGAGGCAGCAACGAAATCCATCCCAAAGAAAAAGAAATGCAAGAAAGCCAAGTGGCTGTCTGATGAGGCTTTACAAGTAGCTCACGAAAGAAGGGAAGCGAAAAGCAAGGGAGAAAGGGGAAGATATACCCAACTGAACGCAGAGTTCCAGAGAATAGCAAGGAGAGACAAGAAGGCCTTCTTAAATGAACAATGCAAAGAAATCGAGGAAAACAACAGAATGGGAAAGACTAGAGATCTCTTCAAGAAAATTGGAGATCTCAAGGGAACGTTTTGTGCAAAGACGGGCATGATAAAGGACAAAGAAGGCAGGGACCTAACAGAAGCAGATGAGATTAAGAAGAGGTGGCAAGAATACACAGAAGAACTATACAGGAAAGATCTGAATGTCCCTGATAGCCATGATAGTGCGGTCACTGAACTTGAGCCGGACATCCTAGAGAGTGAAGTCAAGTGGGCCTTAGGAAGCATTAGTAACAACAAAGCTAGCGGAGATGACAGTACTCCAGCTGAACTATTTAAAATCCTAAAAGATGATGCTGTTAAAGTGCTGCATTCAATATGTCAACAAATCTGGAACACTCAACAGTGGCCACAAGACTGGAAAAGGTCAGTTTACATTCCAATTCCAAAGAAGGGCAACGCCAAAGAGTGTTCAAACTACCGCACAATTGCGCTCATTTCACATGCCAGCAAGGTGATGCTCAAAATCCTACAAGCTAGGCTTCAGCAGTATGCGAACCGAGAACTACCGGAAGTACAAGCTGGATTTAGAAGAGGCAGAGGAACTAGAGATCAAATCGCCAACATTCGCTGCATCATGGAGAAAGCAAGAGAATTCCAGAAAAACGTCTATTTCTGCTTCATTGACTACGCTAAAGCCTTTGATTGTGTGGATCACAACAAACTGTGGCAAATTCTGAAAGTGATGGGAGTACCATACCACCTTACCTGTCTCCTGAGAAACCTGTACGAGGGTCAAGAAGCAACAGTAAGAACCAGACATGGAACAACCGAGTGGTTCAAAATTGGGAAAGGAGTACGACAAGGCTGCATATTGTCACCCTGCTTATTTAACTTATATGCAGAGTACATGATGAGAAATGCCGGGTTGGAGGAATCAGAGGTTGGAATTAAGATTGCTGGGAGAATTATCAACAACCTCCGATAGGCAGACGATACCACCCTAATGGCAAAAAGCGAAGAGGATCTAAAGAGCCTCTTGTTGAGGGTGAAAGAGGAGAGTGCAAAAGCTGGTTTGAAACTCAACATTAAAAAAACGAAGATCATGGCATCTGGCCCCATCACTTCCTGGCATATAGAAGGGGAAGAAATGGAAGCAGTGACAGATTTTACTTTCTTGGGCTCCAAGATCACCGCAGACAGTGACTGTAGCCATGACATTAAAAGACGCTTGCTCCTTGGGAGGAAAGCTATGGCCAACCTAGACAGCATAGTAAGAAGCAGAGACATCACCTTGCCGACAAAGGTCCGTCTAATCAAAGCTACGGTTTTTCCAGTAGTAATGTATGGCTGTGAGAGCTGGACTATAAGGAAGGCTGAGCGCCGAAGAATTGATGCTTTCGAACTTTGGTGCTGGAGAAGACTCTTACGAGTCCCCTGGACTGCAAGGAGGTCAAATCAGTCCATCCTAAAGGAAATCAACCCTGAGTGCTCATTGGAAGGACAGATAATGAAGCTGAAGCTCCAATATTTTGGCCACCTAATGCGAAGAGAAAACTCCGTGGAAAAGACCCTGATGCTGGGAAAGACTGAAGGCAAAAGGAGAAGGGGACGGCAGAGGATGAGATGGCTAGATAGCATCACAGATGCAATGAATATGAACTTGAGCATGCTCCGGGAGAGAGCGCAGGACAGGAAGGCCTGGCGTGCTATGGTCCATGGGGTCACGAAGAGTCGGACACGACTGAACGACTGAACAACAACAACAACAACATAGGCATACATACAAATTTAGAAAGAATTACTATAATTTAATCAGACATACAAGACATCTCATGATAGTGGGGAAGACTGTGACCGGGAGACCTGTGTGCCTGCTCAGTCTGCTGTCCAGGAGCAAACTGCTGATGGGCAGCTTGGCCACCCTTCTGAGTCCAAACAGAGGATGCCTTGACAGTCCTCTGACAGCCTGTCAAATAGAAGATTATCTTCTGTAAAATAGGATGTATGACCACCCTAATTCTCGACTTTGCTGTGAACTCATTAGGATTCCATAGGTAAGCCTGTCTCTCCCAGCCTCAGTCCCCACCCCACTCCATCTGCAATATGGGTGTAATAATATTGGCTTACCTTACAGGGTTGGTGTAGGGACTGCAAACAGAAAATGCATGTGAAGCATCTTAAACACCTGAATGTGCTATACAAATGCTAAGCATTTTTATTAAGAGCATTCTGCTCAATAAAATCCAATGCTAATATCAATAAAAATTAGAAAATGTTTTTCATTATTCTTAAATTATTATTAAAAAATAAAAAGCGATCATCTAAACAGGATGGAAGTGGGCAGATATGTGTAGCAGTCAGAAGGGTTGTAATAAAAGGTGGCATTGGTATTGCCATCCCATTACTCCACTGTGGTGCCCTGAAAGTGAACTTACTGGGTTGTGGTCAATGTTAGTCATACTTAGAGTAGACCCATTGAAACCAATAGGACTTGTTAGACTAACGTTGGATACAAGCCATTGCATGGACTGGACCAGGCTTTAAGTGGGTGGTGGGCTAGAAGTGGTTGAATCCCTGGTGAATTTGTCCGGAGTCCACCTTCTGAAGGTCCAGACTATGATGATGTCATTGATGTACCTCAGGACAGATAAAAGGAAGTAGTTCTTCACACAGCGCATAGTTAAACTATGGAATTTGCTACCACAGGATATAGTGGTGGCCACAAATTTAGATGGCTTTAAAAGGGGGGGTAGACAAATTCCTGGAGGAGAAGGCTATCAATGGCTACTAGTCTTGATGGCTATGTGCTACCTCCGGTAGCAGAGGCAGTAAGCCTATGTACACCAGTTGCTGGGGAACATGGGCGGGAGGGTGGTGTTGCACTCATGCCCTACTTGTGGGTTCCTGGTTGACAGATGGCTGGCCACTGTGTGAACAGAATGCTGGACTAGATGTACCCTTGGTCTGATCCAACAGGGCTTGTCTTATGTTCTTACCGCAGGAAGGCTTTTGGGAAATTGCTTACGACGGCAGTCTTCCCCAATCTGGTGCCTCCTGATGGGTTAGACTATAACACCCATCATCTCCAGGCAGCAGGGTCATAGGCCATGCAGGCTGGGGATGATGGGATTGTGGTCCAACACATTTGGAGGGCATCAGGATGGGAAAAGGTGACATACAGAAACTTTGGAACAGTTTAGGGATGGTCCCACTCAGTGGATCTGGTGGCTCCGATTTTGGTGGGGCTGTGAATCCATTCTGGGTTTCAGTCAGAACAAGCCAGAACGCTAAAGGAGCTATCCAAGGTGCTTGGATTGCTTCTTTAGAGTTCTGATTGGTTCTGACTGAAACCCAGAATGGATTCAGAACCCCACCACAATCGGAACTACCAGCCTCCTCTGGTCCCACCTTATCTCTGAAAATGCACGCAGGATGAATCATTTCACACATTTAAAGATTTTACGTATTAGAAGTGTAAATGTCTTTCCCATGGGATGGTTGTCAGAGAGACAGGCTTCGCTGAGTTCAAGACAAATCTAGATGTATTTATGAAGGTGATTTCTTTTACATTTATTTTCGGATGTGTTGCGGTTGATTCACATATCTATTTACATGAGTAAGACCATAAGAAGAGCCCTGGACCTGTACAAATGTTGGACTATCTAGTAAAACATTCTGTTCTCATCGTGGCCAACCAGATGCCCAGGGTGAGCACTTATGAATCTCCCCAAAAGAGGAAATGCATCACCAACAAAAGAGGACACCAATTTGCATAAAATGTGCACATGCTAATTTATATGTTTATATGCAAATTTAGAAAGAATTCTTATAATTTAAAGAAAAAATACAATCCATCTCACCATAGTGTGGAAAACTGTGACCAGGTGACCTGTGTGCCTGCCTGTTCAGTCTCCTGCTCAGCTGCTAAGTGTTGATGGGCAACAGTTCTTATTGTTCTTTATCTTTCAACCAGAATTGGACAGGGTAGCCCTTCCAATAGAGAACTCCTTCAAACAGAGGACAGTCCTCTGTCAGCCCTGACAGAACTGTCCTCTGTAAAAATAGGCCACATGACCACCCTGGCTATGGATCTGGACAGCCTTAGCCCATTCTGACTTCCAGTTATTTTGTCCTGCACCAGGTTGAAACTTCTTCTTGGTATACCATCACATTTAGTGCAGTTTCCAGTGGTACATCCTCAAAAATAACGCTGTGAAGTTTTCTGACAACCAAAGTTTTCTAAACTTTCATTTCCTTCACATGAGCTTCACTGTTCTCTCAACATTCCATTGGATGACCATTCCTTTCAGAAGTTGGATAGCTTGTGAACATTCAGGACTTCCCAGTAGCTCACCACTAAAGGCTTAGAGGGTCTTACAAGCCACATTTAACTGATATATCTAATAGTAGGAAATGAAGCTTGCAGTTCTGCGAGCCTAAATGCAGGTTCCTACTAGCTGCTATTGGAAATCTCTCACAAGGCTTATTCAAGAGTGTGAAAGAGCAACAGATCTAATGCAGGCAACCCAACATTCCACTCCTTGGGAGGTTTTGTTTACTCTGTCTGGGCTGAGTAAACTTCAGCACTTCATTTTTGAACACTAGATGTTAAAATGTCCCATTTTAAGCTTTTTCTATTAATCAGACTGTCCTAGCTAGATGTGCACCAAATGTAGATTTGTAGGTGATATGTAACTGCACATGTATTTTATGGTATACACTTAACGCTTCCCACGTTGAGGCAGAGACACACAAATGTCCCCCTTTCAGATTTTTCTAGTAATCTGGGCGTCCAGAGATATGTATTTGCCAAATTTCAGCTTTCTGGAAATACCTTGGCCATTTGGGACAGGGGACTCAGGTTTTGAGGGAGAAATGTACACATGTCCACCCTTTTAGCCTGTGATAGTAATCAGGGTACCTTGGGGTATGTTTGTATCAGATTTCACCTTCCTAGCTACTGTGGGAGCAGCTTAACTATTTTAGGGTACAATTACTGCCCACCATTTTGAGGGGGTGATGTAGACATGCAAAAGTTTTCCCCTTCAGACCTTTCTTATGTTCTGGTTGTTTTGGACAACACATGAACCAGATTTCAGGGTTTCTGTGAGGAAGTGGATTGACCATTTAGGGACATGCTTGTTTTGAGAGGGGGGGGATACACATGTAACCCTTTAGACTTGGGTTACATGTGTAAAGTACCAAATTACAGCTTTCTAGCCAGTGTAGGAACAGTTTGGCCATTTTGTGGTACACCTTAAGTTTCTTCATTTTGAGGGAGAAATGTGCAGGAGTCTCACTTGCACGTTTGTAATAATCAGAGTTTCTCAGATTGGTTTCAGCTCTAGTACTCAGACAATTTTAACACCCCCCCACCCAATCTGTCTACATATCAGTGAGGCCTGAACATCTTATATATACAATAAAAATTCTCTAGGGGAAATAAAATGTGCGTGCCCAAAACCACTTTAAAACATCCCAAACTAGCCCAGATCCTCCTTTGCCTCCAACCCAATCTCAGCTGGAAAACTGTGTAAACAGGAAAAGTCAGCAGTGCGTGGCCAGCAGGAAGGAGTCTTGCAGCCCTTTCAGTGCTTGTTGCCTGTTTCATAAAGTGTCTCAGCTTAATATTTTCACGCCAGGAAATGGCAGGGAAAGCAGCCAAACCATAACGATTGACTAAGCCAAATGGCCGTCTCTACTTGGACAGTCCACGCGCAAAGGACAGATGGAGGGAGGGCAACTGAGGGCTTAACTAGATGTTATGGGAGAAGAGTGGCTGTCTCCGACTCACATCTCTCCTATAACTTTGAATAAAAGAAATATGTACTCTATACGGTCTCATCATACTCAAGTGTTTCCCTCACCCCCTGCAAACGGCAGGCAATGAATGGCAGCAGAAGTACAGTTACATGCTGCGTGATTGCGCTTATTCCCAAGGCAATGTATTTAGAATCAGGGCAGCAGAAACAGACTCCATTTTATTGCTGTAGTCATGAGAGTGCTAGGATTTAAGTCAGTTTAAAATGCAAAACTGCACATGCTCAGAGTTGTGTGTTGTTGTTTTAATCAATGTTGGCAAACAGGTATTTGTTTTTGTTCTAACTTATGGGGAGTGTAGAACCAGTTGTGAAGCATGGGACGGAGGGGAATGGAGAAGAGAAATGTTAGTTGTGTGCTTCACAGCTGAAATAATATACATGGCCATCCTAAGCACATGGTAACTCTAGCCTATCCAAGTCAGTAGGACTTACTTCAGAGACGATATGTTTAGGCTGAGAATATTAATGTGAAATATACCAGTCAGTGGAGGCTGGTGGCTCCGATCTTGGTGGAGCTGTATATCTATTCTGGGTTTCAGTCAGAACCAGCCAGAGCTCTAAAGGAACTATTCATGGTGCTGAACCCTACCCACAAAATGGGTTAAGAACCTTGGATAGCTCTTTTAGAGTTCTGGCTGGTTCTGACTGAAACCCAGAATAAGATGCATAGCCCCACCGAAATCAGAGCCACCAGCCTCCACTGATACCAGTCTTTCTCTTTTAGAAATCTAACATATGAGACAAAACATCCTCCTCCATGAATATCCCTTCTGTGCCTTCCTCCAGTTGCTGCTGCTGCTACTCAATGGTTTTGCTGACCTTGGCTAGATGTAGCATGGGAAGAGACAGAGAGGAAGGCAGGAACTAATTACCCCAGCTGTATAAGTGGCAGATACCTAGGGGTTTATGGTGCTTTACTTGGGAGCATGGTTGCATCGTGCTAGGGTGGCCAGTTACGCATCACCAAAAAAGAAGAAATGTATTGTCACTACCCCTCTGCCAAAAAAAAGGATAAAAAAGGGCACAGATTTGCAACAAAGCTGCGTGTGCTAATTTATAGGTATAGATGCGTATTTAGATAGAATTCATATACTTTAACTAGAAATACAATACATCTCACCATAGTGGAGAAGACTTTGGCCAGGTGATATGTGTGCTCTGCCTGTGCAGGCTGCTGTCCAGATGCTAACTGTTGATTGCCAAGTTGATTAGCAGCTTCAATGTCCTTGGCTGTTCTCCCTTCTCATGGTTCTTTATCTTTAACCAGACCTGGACTGGGGAGCCATTCAAGTAGAGGATTCCTTCAAAGTGAGGACTGTCCTTTCTAAAACAGGACACATGGCCACCCTATGATAGTGTCCAGCTTTCCTCTGACCAGGTTGAACTGCCAACTCTCCTGATGTTAAGACTCCTCTCTCTCTCTCTCTCTCTCTCTCTCTCTCTCTCTCATACTTTGAACTCTTTCCTCCTGACTTTTTTTCCTTTGTTCCACTCATTCATATTATATGGAATCTCCAAAATAGGATAATGTCAGATTTTTGCAAGACCTTTGGACAAGTGGCTATCGATGAAGCCTCCTAGTCCCACATTTGCTACTGAAATGTGGAAAAAGAACGACAAACAAGAATGACAGTTGATTTTAATTTTTAAAAATATATGGAGGAAGCAATCCTATGGCCACTAGAACCGACCTCCACCCCCTCCCACACTGCCTCGTAGGCAGCGCAGAACGGCCTCGTGCTCTGTGCTCGGAAGAGAAGCACAGAGTGGCAAAAACGGGGCATTCCTGGGGGCATGTAGGGGTGGGGAAGTCAGAAATGGTGGTATGACATATCCTACGTGTTGTCTGGCTGCCGCTTCCCACGCTCCGAGGTCCCACGGCTAGACAGATGAAATCGGCTGTCTAGTTGTAAATGCAGGGCAGCTGAAGCGCAGAGGGGACAATCCCCTCCGTACGTCTCCTGCCCTGCATTGGATAGGCGGTTGCCTCTGAATTCGGAGGCGGCCACCTATCCTGATAGGATTGTGCCCTTAAAAGATTTCTATGCCACTCATTGGCCAAACTTCTAAGGTGGTTTACAAGCTGGTAGGGCAGGGTATAATTTTCCTAAAACTAATAAGTAAATCATGTACAAAGTGTTTTTCCTCATCACTGCCTTATAACATTCCATCTCAAAACATCTGAGATTTAGAGGAAAGAGCTTCTAAGGCAAAATTGCTTCCAGGTAAAACTTTTCGTTCTATAAGATCTATGCCAATAGATTGTAAGAACATACAAAGAGACCTCCTGGATCAGACCAAGGGTCCATCTAATCCAGCATTTTGTTCAGACAGTGCCCACCAGCTGCCCACAGGAAAACCTTAAGCAGGACATGAGTGCAACAGCACCCTCCTGCCCATGTTCCCCAGCAACTGGTGTACATAGGCATACTGCCTCTGATACTGGAGGTAGCATATAGCCATCAGGACTAGTAGCCATTAATAGCCTTATTCTCCATGAACTTGTCTAACCCCCTTTTAAAGCCATTGAAATTGGTGGCCATCGCTACATCTTCTGGCAGCAAATTCCATAGTTGGGCCCCTGAGCAGCTTCTGGGCCCCAGTAAATGCCCAGCCTTGCTGATGTTGACCAAGTTGGTGATTAACTATGCAAACCTATGCATGTTTATGTCTAAGTCCCACTAAGTTCAATGGGACTTACTTCCAGATAAGTGTATACCACAGTGTAGGCTCTCAGGATTATTGGGCTGTGTTTTTGTGTTTTGGGGAGTGGGGGTGTTGAGAACAGGGGCTTCTTCACATGCCGCTTTTATCCTGCTATTGAGATTGGTTACTCACGGAAGTTTGCAGGTCCTTTAGATGAAGTCGTCAACCTCCAGGTCGTCTCTCGCACTAAATGACCTTCTTCCGTTTTTTAAAAGATCTGAGATAATGAGCTATCAAATTACAGTGCTTGAGTTCCCTCTGTGAAAAGAGGAAAACCTGCAATAAGAGGTGCTAGACCACAGCGCCATCTAGCGGCTGTATAATGAAAATATGGAAACTTGGATAAGGGAGAAAAGTGGGCGGGATGAAGCACATGTAAAGGGAGTTCATCATGATTCTGCATTTAAAATGGAAGCAGAAAGTCCCGTTTTAAATGCCAGATTTTAGGCTGGTGTTGAGATGCTCCAGGTTTAGGTTTGGGGTGTGTGTTTTAAAAAGAAAGCATGCCAGATTTGTACATAGTACAAAAGCTGAACCAGCTTTGTGGCACAGAATGTGGTCAGCCAGAGAATTGCAGACCTCATTTGTTTGTTTTAAAAAAGCAGTCTTTTAGTTCTTATGGTTCCAAAAGAGAGTTTGGAAGCTTTTCCGTGTTTTTTACTTCCTTCTATTCTCAGCCACCACCATTTTCTTTGTTTAAAACAGAAATCCAAATGATTTAAATACTCAGTGAATAACTTGTGTAAAACTATCTGATGTATTCCTAAAGGAAATCAACCCTGACTGCTCATTGGAAGGACAGATACTGAAGCTGAAGCCAAATATTTTGGCCATCTAATGTGAAGAGAAAAGTCACTGGAAAAGACCCTGATGCTGGGAAAGACTGAAGGCAAAAGGAGAAGGGGATGGCAGAGGATGAGATGGCTAGATAGCATCACTGATGCAATGAATATGGACTTGAGCACACTCCGGGAGAGAGCGCAGGACAGGAAGGCCTGGCGTACTGTGGTCCATGGGGTCACGAAGAGTCGGACACGACTTAATGACTGAACAACAAATCTGATGTATGCAAACAGCACAATAACTTATATAAAACTATCTGCGAACAGGTTTAATCTGCATGATGTATTTTGAGTTGTTAACTGTTCAAATAGCATTTGATTTTTAAGAAGAGTAGTGGGTATGCCCTCCAGCAAAGGAGATCGTTACCTTGCCGTGGTGCTGGAGCTTGAGCACCTCAATGACGCCATGAGCTAAACCGTGAAGAGACACACAAGACGGGAAGGTCATGGCAGAGAGGTCAGACTAAATACGATCCCTGGGGAAGGTAACGGCAACCCACCCCAGTATTCTTGCCATGAAAACTAAATGGGTACAACAAGAGATATGTTGGTATACCATCGGAAGATGGGACTCCCAGGTCAGAAGATGGTCAAAATGCTACTGGGGAGGAACAGAGGATAAGTTCAGCTAGCCCCAGATGTGATGACACAGCTAGCTCAAAGCTGAAAAGACGGTGCTGGTGGTGAACGACGAATCCGATGTTGTAAACACACCATAGGAACCTGGAATGTAAGATCTATGAGCAAATTGGATGTGGTTATTGGGTAGATGTCAAGATTAAATATAGACATTCTGGGTGTCAGTGAACTGAAATGGACTGGAATGGGCCACTTCACATCAGATGACCACCAGATCTACTACTGTGGACAAGAGGACCACAGAAGAAATGGAGTAGCCTTCATAATTAATAATAAAGTGGCTAAAGCAGTGCTTGGATACAATCCAAAAAACGATAGAATAATATCAATTCGAATTCAGAGTAAGCCATTTAACATCACAGTGATCCAAATATACGCCCCAACCACAGATGCTGAAGAAGCAGAAGTAGATCAGTTCTATGAGGATCTGCACCACCTACTGGACAATACGCCAAAAAGAGATGTTATTTTCATTACAGGAGACTGGAATGCTAAGGTAGGTAGTCAAACGACACCTGGAATTACAGGCAAGCATGGTCTGAAGCGGGACATAGGCTGATAGAATTTTGCCAAGACAACTCACTGTGCATAACAAACACTCTCTTCCAACAACCTAAAAGACGACTTTATACATGGACTTCACCAGATGGTCGACACCGAAATCAGATTGACTACATCCCTTGTAGCCAAAGGTGGCGGACATCTATACAGTCGGTAAAAACAAGACCTGGAGCTGACTGTAGTTCAGATCACGAACTTCTTATTGCACAATTTAGAATCAGACTAAAGAGAATAGGGAAGACTCAGAGATCAGTTAGATATGAGCTCACTAATATTCCTAACGAATATTAGGGATGGCGGAGAATTTCTCCACGAATCTTTGGGAGGCCGAGCGCCGAGGCATTCGGCCCCCCGAAAGTGTTGGGGAAATTCTCCGCCGGCCCCCTGGACCCCCCCGGGATGGGACTTACCTTCAGCGAATGTCCCTCTCGGCAGCGGGTCCCGGCGGCGGTTCGGCGGTGGTTCATCAGGGGCGGGGGCAGCGGCAGGTCTCCTGACCGGCTGCCTCTGCCGCCATTACAAAATAAAAAAGTAAAAACAAAACAAAACAAAAAACCCGTGATAGGCTACGTGACGATTTACGTAGCCTATCACTGCTAGATTTCCAAAGTCAGCCGTGATAGGCTACATAAATCATCACGTAGCCTATCACGGGTGACTTTGGAAAAAAAAAAGCGTGTATGCAAATGGTGGCGGCCCATGGGCGCCGCCATTTGCGTTCCTTATTTTGGCACGTCTAGTCTACATAAAGATTTACGTAGACTACGGCGAAAATAAGGGCAGCGCAAATAGCATTCCCTTATTTTCACCATAGTCTACGTAAATCTTTACGTAGACTAGACGTGCCAAAATAAGGAATGCAAATGGTGGCGCCCATGGGCCGCCGCCATTTGCATACGCACTTTTTTTCCCCCCCAAAGTCACCCGTGATAGGCTACGTGACGATTAACGTAGCCTATCACGGCTGACTTTGGAAATCTAGCCGTGATAGGCTACGTTAATCGTTACGTAGCCTATCGCAGGGGGGGTTGTTTTTTTTTTACTTTTTCTTTCGCGGCCGGGGAGACGGGGTGCTTCTCCCCGGCCTGAATTTCAACCGGGTGAGGCGGGGTGCCTCCCCCCCCTCGCCTGAACTTCGGGGGAGAAGCGAAGCGCCTCCCCCCCACTGCGAATCACCCCTGCGAAAAGGTAAGTGACTTTCGTACATCCCTAACGAATATGCAGAGGAGGTGAAGAAAAGATTTAAGGAACTAGATTTAGTAGATAGGGTCCCGGAAGAACTATGGACAGAAGTTCGCAACACTGTTCAGGAGGCAGCAACAAAAAACGTCCCAAAGAAAAAGAAAACCAAGAAGGCAAGATGGCTGTCTGCTGAGACACTGGAAGTAGCCCAAGAAAGAAGGAAAGCAAAAGTCAACAGTGATAGGGGGAGATATGCCCAATTAAATGCAAAATTCCAAGGTTAGCCAGAAGAGCTAAGGAATTATTTTTAAACAAGCAATGCGCAGAAGCGGAAGAAGATAATAGAATAGGAAGGACAAGAGACCTCTTCCAGAAAATTAGAAACATCGGAGGTAAATTCCAGGCGAAAATGGGTATGATCAAAAAGAAAAATGGCAAGGACCTAACAGAAGCAGAAGAGATCAAGAAAAGGTGGCAAGAATATACAGAAGATCTATATAGGAAGGATAATAATATCGGGGATAGATTTTAAGGTGTGGTCAGTGAGCTAGAGCCAGACATCCTGAAGAGTGAGGTTGAATGGGCCTTAAGAAGCATTGCTAATAACAAGGCAGCAGGAGACGACGGTATCCCAGCTGAACTGTTTAAAATCTTGAAAGATGATGCTGTCAAGGTGATGCATGCCATATGCCAGCAAAAACACAAGAATAGCCACTTGGAAAAAATCAACTTATATCCCCATACCAAAAAAGGGAAACACTAAAGAATGTTCCAACTATCAAACAGTGGCACTTATTTCACATGCCAGTAAGGTAATGCTCAAGATCTTGCAAGGTAGACTCCAGCAATTCATGGAACGAGAATTGCCAGATGTACAAGCTGGGTTTAGAAAAGGCAGAGGAACTAGAGACCAAATTGCCACTATCCGCTGGATACTGGAGAAAGCCAGGGAGTTTCAGAAAAACATCTATTTCTGTTTTATTGACTATTCTAAAGCCTTTGACTGTGTGGATCATAACAAATTGTGGCAAGTTCTTGGTGGGATGGGGATACCAAGTCATCTTGTCTGCCTCCTGAGGAATCTGTATAACGACCAAGTAGCAACGGTAAGAACAGACCACGGAACAACGGACTGGTTTAAGATTGGGAAAGGAGTACGGCAGGGTTGTATACTGTCACCCTACCTATTCAACCTGTACGCAGAACACATCAAGCGATGTGCTGGGCTTGATGAAGCCAAGGCTGGAGTTAAAATCGCTGGAAGAAACATTAACAATCTCAGATATGCAGATGATACCACTTTGATGGCTGAAAGTGAGGAGGAGCTGAGGAACCTTATGACGAAGGAGAAAGAAGAAAGTGCAAAAGCTGGGTTGCAGTTCAACCTCAAAAAAAACAAGATTATGGCAACCAGCTTGATAGATAACCGGCAAATAGAGGGAGAAAATGTGGAGGCAGTGACAGACTTTGTCTTTCTAGGCGCAAAGATTACTGCAGATGCTAACTGCAGCCAGGAAATCAGAAGACATTTACTTCTTGGGAGGAGAGCAATGACAAATCTTGATAAAATAGTTAAGAGCAGAGACATCACACTGACAACAAAGGTCCGCATAGTTAAAGCAATGGTATTCCCCATAGTAACCTATGGCTGTGAGAGCTGGACCATAAGGAAGGCTGAGCAAAGGAAGATAGATGCTTTTGAACTGTGGTGTTGGAGGAGAATTCTGAGAGTGCCTTGGACTGCAAGAAGATCAAACCAGTCCATACTCCAGGAAATAAAGCCAGACTGCTCACTTGAGGGAAGGATATTAAAGGCAAAACTGAAGTATTTTGGCCACATCATGAGAAGACAGGATACCTTGGAGAAGATGCTGATGCTAGGGAAAGTGGAAGACAAAAGGAAGAGGGGCTGCCCATGGGCAAGATGGATGGATGATATTCTTGAGGTGACAGACTCGACCTTGGGGGAGCTGGGGGTGGCGACGGCCGACAGGAAGCTCTGGCATGGGCTGGTCCATGAAGTCATGAAGAGTCGGAAGCGACTGAACGAATAAACAACAACGAAGTGGGTATGCCAGGTCCCAAGCCTATCTGGAAGTTATTATACCTTTTAGCCTGGAAATCTTAACCCTCTAAAATTTAGGGCCTAAACCAAGACCTATAGGGGTTGGCTATGGTGATTCACTAAGGTACACTCTCATTTATTAATATTAATTACAGTGCCCCAGTGCTAAGCCTGCTCAGGTAGATATAAACAGTAATCAGGAGTCCTGGCTGAAATTAAGTTCTGCTTTCTGAAAGAGTCCCAGAAAGGGTATGTTATACTTTGAGTATCTTACTCTGTAGTGCCAGGGTGTTGAACCTCTTTCTGCCAGTGGACCAGATTCAATTTTGGAGAAGCATAATTAGAAAAGGAATTGAGAATAAAACTACCAATATCATACTACCCCTATACAAATCTATGGTGTGACCACACTTGGAATACTGTGTACAGTTCTGGTCACCACACCTAAAATATATATATTGTAGAGCTGGAAAAAATGCAGACAAGGGCAGCTAAAATGATCAAAGGCTGGAGTATCTCCCTTATGAGAGAAGGTTATAACAGCTAGGATTGTTCAGCTTGGAAAAAAGGAGGGTAAGGGGAGACATGACAGAGGTCTACAAAATTATGCATGGTGTGGAGAATATGGATAGAGAGACATTTTTCTCCCTCTCTCAAAATACTAGGACCTGGGGTTATCCCATGAAGCTGATTGGTGGAGATTCAGGACAGATAAAAGGAAGGACTTCTTCACCCAGAGCATAGTTAAACTATGGAACTTGCTACCACAGGATGTAGTGATGGCCACCAACTTGGATGGCTTTAAAAGGGGACTGGACAAATTCCTGGAGGAAAAGGCTATCGATGGTTACTAGTCTTGATGGCTATGTGCTAACTCCAGTACCATAGGCAGTGAGCCTATGTACAGCAGTTGCTGGGGAACATGGGTGGGTGGGTGCTGTTGCACTTATACCCTGCTTGTGGGTTTCCCATGGGCAGCTGACTGGCCACTGTGTGAACAGAATACTGAACTAGATGGATCCTTCACCTGATCCAGCAAGGCTCTTCTCATGTTCTTAAGCTCTCGGGAGCCACATTCTAGTGGTGGGTGAGGCTGAAGGCAAAACTGGGCATGGCCAAAGGGGGAAAAATGTGGGAGCAAAAATACAAAAAAAAACCCACCTTAATTTAACTTAAAGGTCTTACTGCCGGTAGCTAAGCCTTAGGAGAGGCATTTCAACCTTTTAGAAGAGTGGTGGGGAAACATGCAGAAGCTGGGAAACCACCAATCAGCAGTCGAAACAAAAGGGGTAGCGCCAGGAAAAGGGGTTGTGGCCAACTGGGGATCCCTGGAGGGCCAGATTGGGAGCCCAGGCAGGCTGTATTTGGCCAGTGGGCCTCAGTTTCGACGCCCCTTCTGTAGTGTATTTCACTTAACGATTAACCCAGCCCTGTTCAAAACTCAGTCACCGTCTTTATCTGCCTCTTTGTGATTATCAAGTGTTGTCAAAAAACCCAACGCATGTGGCGTAGTGGTTAAAGTGTCTTCGTCAAGGATTAGAGACACTTGGGTTCAAATTTCCATTGAGCTATAAAGCTTATGAGGTAACCATGGGCCAGTTGCTATCTCTTAGGGATGTTTAGGGTGTGTGTGTGTGTGTGTGTGTGTGTCAGGGGGGAGCGGGGATAAAAGGGTGTGTGTGCACCAGTGGACGCCAATGCCAATGGGGTGCTGAATCCGCTCCGAGTTTCAGTCAGAACTCTACAGGAGCTATCCAAGGTGCTCTTTTAGATTTCTGACTGAAACCCGGAGCAGATTCACCGTCCCACTGACATCGGAGACACTAGCCTCCACTGGCGTGCACCTGCGTGCACCTGCAAAACCATATAAGTTGCTCTGAGCTCCCTGGAGCCAGGGCAGGATATAAACAGAAAAAAAATAAATAAACAGAAAACAATATGATCCTAATGTTCTATTGGAAGTTTTTTTTATTATTTATAGGAATCTCTGATATAGATTTATTTTTTGCAGTTGTGTGTGTATGTGTGTCTGGGGAGCTGTGTGTGTTACCTCCAGTGAGGCCAAGCAATTTGTAATCCACTTACCATAATCCCTGTTTAAACTTTCCTGCTACTTTGCTCTCAAACTCATGGAGTTAACATCAAATTGGGCACTTGAACACAGAGTTAACATCAAATTGGGCACTCAAACATGTGCATGAAAACATATTCATTGTATGTTGTTTTGGAAACCCGCACCTGAATCAGAGAACTGGGAAACTCAAACATTGAGGCACTTCTGGTTCTTTTTTTACATTTCTTGGCTTGGTAAAATCCAGTATCAGTTCAGGCATCCTGTGCTTTTTAAGACCAGTAAGCCCACTCCAATCCTGGTCTACAAATGTCAATTTCCCTTGCATCACAACTGTCTATTTTCCCTCCGCAAAAAAAAAAAAAGTGTCCAGAGCACTTTTCCATCACCACCACACCAGAGTTTGCCACACTACATCAGTGGAAAACATCTGGATTCTCAGGCTACTCCTGCAAGCCACAGGCTAAATGCATGCTTTTGTGCGGGAAGCAAGGCTGCAATGAAATATATATGGATGGCATGGCCGTCCTTATATTGGAAGCAGTGGTTCCGGAAAGGAGGCCAAGAATAACATGTGGTAGTTGTGTGACTATGGTTCATTCCTTATTTCCAGTAGGGAGATAAGGTTGAATTTTGAGCAAGGCAGTTGAACTTTCTGATTCAAATTAGAGTACCACAGGAATCTGTCTGGCACAAAGATGAAACAGGTGGTGTGCGCATTATGTTTTAAGTCAGCTTGCAAGACTTTATAACTTTTTAAAAATCCTTTCTCCAAGGGGCTTAGGGTCTCATGATGACAATGGATCTCTCCCCCTTTTTTGTCATCATGACAACCCTGTGAGGTAGGCTAGGCCAAGAGAGCGTGACTGGTTTATGGCCACCAGTGTGCTTCATGGCTGAATGGAAAATTGAACCCAGGTCTCCCCGGTCCTAGTCTGACACGCTAAGCACTACATTGCACTACCCTGGCTTTCTCAGTGATTATTATCTCACTGTCATTCATGAGTTTCAGCTCCCCCCCCCCCAATACATGGACAGGAAATGCAAACAAGGGCGGGAAATGCAAGACCCTGCTGTAGAATTTAGCTCAACTTTGCTAGGGTGGCTGTGTGCCTTACTTTACAGAAGACAGTCTTCTATTTGAAGGTGTGTTCTATTGGAAGGGCTCTCCAAGTCCAGTTTAAAGATAAAGACCCATCAGAAGGGAGAGCTGGGCCTTGAAGTTGTCATCAACAACACCTGGACAGCAGACTGAGCAAAGCGCACAGGTTACCTGGTCTGTCTTCCCCATGATGGCAAGATGTATTGCAAGCAGGGTCAGCCCTGGTTAGCACTTGGATGGCAGACCACCTGGGAATGAGGCTTCCTGCATTGAGCAGGAGGTTGGACTCAAATAATAGAATCATAGAATCATAGGGTTGGAAGGAGTCTACAAGACCATTGAGTCCAACTCCCTGCTCGGTGCAGGAAGCCTCATTCCCAGGCAATGTCCCATCCAAGTACTAACCAGGGCTGACCCTGCGTAGCTTCTGAGATCAGATGAGATCAGGCACATCCAGCCCTTTGTTTAATGATCTTGTAGGCCCCTTCCAACCCTATGGTTCTATGATTCCTATTTATATGATAGTCATTATTTCTAAATTTGCATCTATATCTATAAATTAGGATGTGCACATGTTATGCAAATCAGGTGGTACCCATGTGGCCACCCTATTTGTCACTTTCCCTCTGCCCACCCTTTACTTCTTTGGATCTTGCCTTTTCCTGAAGGTGGGGAGAGAAGAGGAGAAAAGGCTGAACCCTAGTTCAGTGTGCCTATTAATAGATCAAATTTATTTAATTAATTAATTACATTTCTATAACACCCAATAACTGAAGCTCTCTGGGCGGTTCACCACAAATATAGCATAGGTGGCCAACTTGGCCCCCCAACTTCTAGTGTGGCCCCCAGCACCCCTGTGCCGCCAGCAAAACCCCCCAGCTCATTGCTACTGAATTTCGGCAGCGAACCGCAACTGGGGCTTAAAAGGGGTCACATTTCGCTTGTTTTAAAGCAAAATTTTCCCCTTTTCAGCTTCTGTTGCAGTTAGCAGCCAAAATTCAGCAGCAAAGCACTGTTTTTATTTTATTTTTTTGCCTCTGCTGCACTGCCAAATGGTGGTGGTGTGGTAGAAGCAGTACAGCCCCCATGGGAGCCTGGGGGGTGGGTGGCACAAGGCTCCTGAAGCCACTCAGGTTGCCCACCCTTGAAACACAGCCTTCCCCAACCTGGTGCCTTCCAGATGTGTTATACTATGAATCCCATCACCCCCAGCCAGCACAGCAGAGGCACTTCTTGCTTGCTTTATTGTTTTGCGTGTTCTAGAAATGAGCCTTGGCACTGAAAACACGTTTCAGGCTCAGATTTATCACTCTGTGTGTATTTGTGTGTGTGTGTGTGTGTGTGTGTGTTTTATGCCAATAGAAATAGTCAAAACTCTGTACCAAGAAAAGCCTCATCTTAGAAATTATTGTTTTTGCCATGAATTATCTATGCAACACCTTTAGTAAACAATGAGGTTTACAACAACTAATTATCATTATTTTTGAAACACTTGGAAAGCACTTAATAGTTTCGATTGGATTTGCCTTTCCAGTAACCTGCATAGGTAGGCCACTATTATTCCCATTTTATAGATGAGCAATTGAGCCCGAGATGGAATTGCCTAAGTAAAGCACCGCAGTGAAGCAGAGGAGGACAAAACCACACTCCCAGCTAACTGATGACCTTAGAAAGCATTTTACAAATGCCCATAAAAGATGAATGTGTATAAGTGGCAAATATATATTTCCATTGCATATACGTTTGCTAGAGAGTCAAGATTCAGTATGCCTGTCCCCTCTCCCCCTGCCCCCGCCAGCCCACAAAGGTTATGAACTTGTGCTCCCTTTTCTAAACTCACCTGTATTTTCTGCTCAGCCCTCAAACCCAGCACTGACTTTTGTGTTCCACAGGGGAATGTGCTGAAATTTTTTGCATACAGCCTGATGCTGCATACAAGTAAAGAATTCCAACCCGGGCATTACAGGAGGGCTACAGTAGGTCAAGTAGGATCTGCAGCTCTGTGCCAGCCAGCTAGCTAAGCCCTCCTCCACAACACTCCATTCCATCCATCCCATTCCCTCTCCCATGTGGCTTCCAGTCCCACCCCCCCACTGACCCCGGCCAGTCCTAGGATAAATAGCACCCTGGGTGAGGAGTACCTTTGGTGCCCCTGCCCCCGGTCGGCTTTGCAGGGCCACCCAGAGGATTTGTGGGATCTGGTGCAGGTGTGATGTCCATCGAGAATGTCATTGCTCAAACCCTTGATCTCTTGGCCACTGTGCTACAGTTTGCACAACCCAAAGTTCGAAAAGCCACATTCTCAGCAGTGGCAGTGCACTATGCAACACAGCAGGACTACTACAGGTTTTTATATTATACTTTTTTGTTTTGTAGCAGTTCCTATCTTTTTGTAAGCAAACCTTATTTTAGAATATCCATTATTTTTATCTTTAAAAATAATAAAGACAAGTTATAAATAAAAAAGGTATCCAGCTGACCTCTTCCAGCTTACGCCTTATTTTATTAGTAGTAGTAGTATTTATATAGCACTTACAGTGTTCACAGTATTTGAAGTGCTGAGTGCTCGGTAATGTTGCCTCAAAGTAAAGCTGTGTTCCACTGATTTTTACCTAGCCCAAATTACATCAGAGTGGAAACTGAAAAAGAAACGTACTTTAAAGTGAATTGAAGGAAGATAATTTTTGTAGTTAGCACCCAAACAACCTGTAGAACCTTGAAAGAAAGATTACAGACCTTTGTTTTTGCCACCCTAGCTCACAGCAGACAGTACATTAAAAAAATACAGCCACTGAGCTCAGCTTGGCACCCCCCTCAACTCAGCTTGGTGCCCCCTTCAGCTCAGCTTTTCACCCCTTTCAGCTCAGCCTGGCGTCCCCTCAGCTCAGCTTGGCGCCCCCCTCAGCTCAGCACCCCTGGTGACCGCCCAGCTCACTCACCCCAGGCCAGCCCTGCCTCTGCCTCCTGAATCTGTCAGCAGACCATGGCCACTGAGTATGCTCAGCTCCCATTGGGCTGTTTGGAAGCCTTTGGGAAATTTTCCCTAAAGATTTGTTTATCCTTCTGCAAACCTTGGGCTCCTCCATGCTAGATAACTCCCCTCTTGTGTGTGGATGGTGCTGTTTTGGCTAGATAAGGATTGGCACACGTGCACGCACGCACACCCGTGTGCACGCACACACACACGCACAATCTTTTTAAGGTCCCTGAAGCCAAAGCAGGAGGGAGCCAGAGTGATGCAGCCCCAAGCCATCCACAGGATTAGACTCATTCATATCCCTTATTCTGCTCTGTTTCCACTTCCAGGCACAATTCAAATTGCTGGTTACGACCTATAAAGCCCTGTACAGTTTGAGACCAGACTACCTGAAACAACACCTTTGCCCAAGGAAGCCTGCCCAGGTTTTAAGATCTTGATGAGAGACCCTTCTCTCGGTACCACTGCCATCAGAGGCATGTTTGTTGTGGATGTGAGAGAGGGCCTTCTTGGTGGTGGCTCCAAGGCTCTGGAACTCCCTGCCAAGGGAGACTGGGTTGGCCCCCTGTGGTTAGCAAGCAAACACGTTTGTATTCAGGCAGACCTTTAGCATATAAACTGATATATTGCTAAAGGGGGTTTTAATTGGTTGGTGCTGTTTATTTCTTTATTCTTCTGTTTTTCATTGTGTTTTCGGGGCACAATCCTATCGGGATGGCCGTAAGCCTCCAAATGTAAACTTACGGCCCTCCAATGAAGAGTGGGAGGAGTGGCGGAGGCGATCTCCTCCTGTTCTGCATTTTGGCTAGCTGGGCTTTTTCACCTGTCTAGCTGGAGCTGTGTGGAGTGGGAGGGAAGGAGACTGGGGAGGCCTGGGGACATGGTGTAAGATGGCCTCCCCAGTCTCCTCTCCTTCCCGCCCACCGGCACTTTCTCTGCTCTCTGACATCGCCTTTGCAACCTCAGAGAGGCAGCTGGTGGGGTTGTCTCCATGCCAGGTATGAGGGGAAAGGGAGCTCAGATACCTATATCTGAGGTCAGAGCAGTGTCTCTGACCTCAGATCCAGGAATCCAAATTATCCTATCAGCCCCCCAGACTTTGGGAGCCATAGGATTGCTTCCTCCATATATTTGTTTTGATGTTTTGTCTTAATTAAGATTTTGTTAATCTGGATTTTTTTTAATTAATCTTTTAGTGTGATTTTTTTACAAAATAATACAAACTGAAAATATTACAAAACCTAAAAAAAGAATGAAATAAAAATACGACATGTTAAAAAATCCTCAGTTTCTAATATTACAATATTCGAGAGAAAAAAAGGGAAAAAATAGGTTACACATAAACTTCAGTAAAAGCAGACCAAATATCCGCATATAAGTTCATTTGCAAGTTATGCCTATATACCACTCTTTCAAATGTTGCTAGTGTTGTTAAGTCTTCAGTCCATTGCATTACAGGCGGTGAGCTTTTATCCTTCCATATCGTAGTATCAGTGTTTTAGCAACCAAAAGGGCGTGAAAAATAGTTACACTGACCATGTGTTACATTCCAAGAAGCAGGTAAGTAGTTTAAAAGAACATTTACATCAGTAAAAATTAAAGAGCTTTCCAATACAACTTTTATCTGTACAATAGCTTCCTCCCAAAAGGAGGCAGCCATTGGGCATTTCCAAAACATATGAATAAAAGAAGCATTGACTGCATTACACCTCCAACAATTAGCCGAATTTGACAAGCCTTTACTAAAAAGACGTTGTGGCTGGATTTTATTGGATTTTATTGTTAGCCACCTTGAGTGCCTTTTTTGTCCGAAAGGCGGAATAGAAATTAATTAAATAAACGCAGATAAATATTGCTTTTGTATAAGATGATGATGATAAAACAGCATTACAGAAGATCACCTCAGAGGGCCTTCCTATAGTAGGAAATATTTCCTACTTTTAATTATCTCCTGACAGGTTGGACCCAGGGACATGCTTCCGTGGTAGGGGTGGAACATCAGTCCTGGGAGCGGAAGGCACGGGAAACCTCACCAGAAGACAAGAGGACCCGGATCAGCCAGGATCTCGTTGGAAGGAGCTTGGCTATTGACACTCTGACAGACAATGAAACACAGATTGTGGTGAGTGTTACAGAAGAAACGTTTCACAACCTTGGATTGTTTTGTTTGGACAGGAAGCTACCTGACTCAAGTACGCATTGCTTTCTTTCTAAAGCCACATGCAGTTTATGTAGGACAGTTCTGACTCCTGGAGTGGTGTCACTCCCCCCCCCCCCCACCTAGCTGTCCTCTGCCTCTCCATTTTCTGTTTACGTTCTTAACATTGCTCAGTGGCAAGGAGATGGAGCCAGTGGTGCAAAAGATGACTGCTCTTTTTCACTAGCAAAGGGCACTTTTCTTTACCCCTACATGCACAAGACTGTCCTGTGTCCTTATTTTTGGCACTGCAGTGCTAAACAACACAAGGGAGTGTTTGTAGAAAAAGCTGTGTGGTGCTGCCGTGGAGAGAAGTGCAGGCCTTGTGCAGTTGTGTTGGTGCTGTCAGGGTAAGACTTTGGGGGGGAGGTCTAGGGCCCCATTCACCAGAATGAACAGGAAGGAACCCAAATGCAGCAGGACTGGCTTTGGAAGTAAGCAAAGTAATACATATTTCCAGCTAAAGGGGGAGGCTGCGTAAGGCCATTAAATCTAGAATCTAAAATTACTTCACTGCACCACTGACTGGACCTGAATTTTCCTTACATTTCCCCCTGATGGGCAGCCCTGCAAGACCACATCTTCACTTTCTAAGGGTGCAATCCTATGCATGTTTAGACAGAAGAAAGTCCTACAACTCCCAGCATGCCCCAGCCAGCATAGTATAAGTAGGTGGGGCATGCTGGGAGTTGTAGGACTTTCTTCTGTCTAAACTTGCATAGGAGTGCGCCCTAAGTAAATTATGCCAAACACCCCCCTCTTTTCCAATATAAGCCCACAAAATAAGGTTGTGTCCAGACCTGGATTCTTGTCACATTTCATTTCATATCATTTGGCATTGGCTTCTGTTCTCCCAGTACTAAGGGATGAAGTAGATGAAATGGTAGAGGGCTTTTTAAAAATTAAAAACAAACAGCCACACAAGGGAAGGTGATTTAATTGGGACTGTGGTGCTAGAGGAGGGGGCCAGTGGGGTGTAGAGCGCTAGACAAAGTTCAGGAAGATCTGGATTCAAATCCCTGCTCACTAGATGACCTCAGGTTAATCACCATGTGTCTGCCAAACCTACCTTGTGGGTTGTTGTGAGAACTTTTGGATTTCACTAGCTGCCCAGAGAACGTTATGCTGAAGGGCAAGGTGAACATTGTTGAAATAAATGAATTCAACCCTTTTCTCCAGTGCCATTTTTTGATGCAAATAACCTGAGGGAGCCATTTGCCCCTTTACTGAAAACTGATGGGTGGGAAGGATTAAAAAGAGGGAGAGAGAATGGGAGGTGGGGGATGGAGTTAACTCTTGACCCCAACGGTTTTTTTATTATGAAACTTTAAAGGGTTGATAAAAAAAGGATAAGGAAAAACTCCTTTATGATTGTTGCAGCTAGAGTAGTATATGCAAAGCGTTGGAAATCTAATGAAATGCCAGGAATTAGAGAGTGATACATTAAATTATGGGATTATGCAGTTTTAAATACATTAACTGGTTTATTGGAACTAGTTAGGGAGGGAGGTCTTGTGCTAAGTTTGAGCAACAATGGAAGTGGTTTAAACAGTTTTGGAATAGTCAACAAATTATAATGATTGGTAACCCATTTTTGTTGATATAAGGAAGAGGAAATGTTGACACAAGTTGACAGTTTAGTATGTTGCTGTTCGTGTTCCTTTTCCCTTCTGGAAAATTAAATTTTAAAATCAATTTTAAAAATGTATTTAAAAATGAATAGTGAGTGAGAGCGAGAAAGAAGATCAGATCAGACTTCTGCAGTGTCCAGTGTAACTTGGCCCACATCTTTGCTTGTGTTCCAGTACAAATGAGCTTCCTCTGCCTGAATTGCAATTTGGGGTTGAAATTCTCTCCCTCCTTGAAAATAACATTGACTATACAACTCCCATTGGTGAGGTGCCTATGGTGAATGGGTCACAGGTATAAGGGCACAAAGTAAGCTTTAAAAAAAGAGACACTCCTCCTGTAATGAAGGAGGACAAGGTAATGTCTGAGAAAGGGCAAGCCCTTTATCCAATCCAGTTGTTGAAGGTTGATATGCCCCTTTAATGTGTCATGAAGCATGTGAGAAGTGGATGGCCTAAGAAGGTGTTTGATTGTAGAGGGAGAATTCTGTGACTGGTGCAGATCAATGGCACATTGTCTATGCGCTTTGGAATCCAAGCGTAAGCTGCGTCTAAGATGAAAGGGGGAGTGAATTTTAATTAATTAAAATCAATAGAGAGGAAAAATGCATCACACACTTTGTCGGTGTGGTGCCAGCAGCTATAGCTGCAAAGTTTTGCACACTTCAGCTGTGGACAGGTAGTGCAGAATTTAGAAGCCTACTTGCAGCCGCTCACTTCATTTCAAGGCATTACTGCTTGTTGCTGGGGGGTGGGGGTAGAGAGATTTGGGGCCTTATGTGAGAAATCTATGTGCAGTATGCATCTGTAGAGAGGGGAAGGAATTGCCAACTTTTCTGCCAGCCCCTGCAGCTGTGCCTTTTTTTGCCATTACATAATTTTTTACTTTGTTTATCTGCAGCTGTGTCTTTAATAGTGGCTTGATCAGCAGAAATTTGCACATGGAACATTCTTATCATGGATATCAAAGTGATCCTCAAATTGAGGTGCTAATTCCTACAGTTCAAGTCGCTGATAAAAGCTCAGCCACAGAAGACACTTGAAAAGTTGGCGACCCTAGAAGAGAACTCGTCTAACCTGAGACACTGTCCCAAAGCAGAACACCTGATAGCATTTTGTAGGTGTCCTATACTTTAAGACACCTGCAATAAAATATTTGCTGGGCTTTTCCCCCTTAAAAACTGCCAGGAACAGATTCTGTAGCGTTCCTGGGCAGCTCATCCTCATAGCTGGACTCCTCTTTGAATTAAGGCATTTTTTCCTAATATTTAAACAAAATCAACTGTCCTATAGCTTAATCAGATTGGAAGCCAGAAGAAAGGTAGAAGGAGAGAATTTATGCTGGAGGCAGAGGCGGTGGCAGCCCCGGAGGCTTTGACTAGTGCAGGAGTGAGACATCAGGGAAGGCATCATGCCAGCATCTTCCAAATGGGCACAGCCAACTGGAACGGGGCTGCCTTCCAAAATTCAGCAACGGGTGGTTTTGACTAAAGAGCTGATGGGTGTCTCCCCAGAGTGTGGCAGGAAGGGAGGAGGATGTCTGTGCTGCAAAAGATGGGGGTCATTTGCAAGCTCATGGGTGTAGCATTGGTAAAGCCCTGATTATAGCTTCTTTGTGGAAAACTGGGGCCTATTATTACTAAATTTGGCTCTTGCATTGCCCTCACAGATCTCCCCCCAACACACACACACACACACACACACACACACACACTTTTGCGTCTTCTCCGATCTCTGCTTTGTAGATCTTCACCTTTTGGATTGATCTGGGCTATCTGTAATCACAGTATGCAATTTACACATATTTATTGTACAAGCCAAAGGCCATGGCAAAAGGAGTATCACATAAAAAAAATACAAATAAGTGGGAAATAAACAAAAAATACAATACATTGTGGACCCTACACCCCAGGTTTCTCCAACATACCAACAAAGTTTTCTCTGGTAATCACCATATAGCAAAATGGAAAACTGGTTTTGGGAAGGATCTGCCTTAGATTTCTGGATTGTCATTTTCGTGGTGCCCCAGGAGCCAAGCAAATATCGAACCATTTTGCAATGCTCATCCATCCCCTGCACATCTCCCACTCCCACTGCCGATATTACATCTTTTGTGTACATGCTGATGATTAGCCTAGCAGAGGTGAATGCTTGTAAAACAAAGGAGCAGGAAGGTTTTAAGCAGGAGCTGTTTTCATGGAATTACACATAATCTGTATTACTTTGCTCAGAATGAAAAGGGTGTTCTTTGCTGGGTCGACTTAATGTGGAATACAACCTTTTGTCTTCTGCAGAATTCTTCATCACATCTGATGAAGGGCTGCTGTGTGGATGCTGAAAGCTTGCATGCTCCTACATTAACTTAACCTTCTCCAATGAAAGGTTCTTTTAACCTACTTCATAGTGCCTGTCTTTTGACAGACATAGCAGCAACCCCACCCTGCAATCTCCCACATTTGCTAGAGGATTCAGGTTAAACAAGGCCTCAGAGAAAAAAAGGCAGTGAAAAATGTCTGCAAGATAACATAACTAGACTGTAAAGTTCTACCTCATTTTTCATGCTTCCTTCCTCATGTTCCCCCCCCCCTTTCCCCTCCCCTGTGCTTGTTTTCTTTCTCTCCTCTTAATTCCTGCTGTAACGAAATCAAGGTGGCGGATTGGGACATAGTAATGATCCAGCAATGAGGTCATGATGGAGCACATGCCGAAGTGTGAAAGCTGCCAAGTCCACCCATCCCCGGCATTTGCTGTTTTCGTTTGTTTTCCCCCACACTTACTTTATTGAGAACACATTTGGAAGCTCCTAGCCTGTGTACGCGCAAAGGAGAAACTCAGGCCAACATGGGTGATGATGGTCCAAGAAGTACCCCTTTGATATCTCAGACATGCTTCTGGGCCCACACACACCCTTCAGGAAATCTTGGTTCTGAACATACCATCCTGACATACCCCCAGGCTTCCTTTGGGCTGAGGCTCCCACAGAATCTGCTTTCTCTGCCAGGGCTCATGTTTGAAGATTAGAGTGCCTGAGCATGTGCAGAGTACATTTCCTGCAAGAGTGACCGAGGGTAGCTGTCTGTAGGAGCCCTCTGCCAGAGGGTCCTCTAGGGCGGTTGGATAGGAGGTGCAGTGTCCATCTTCAAGCTGAGCTTACATCTCAGAGACCCCCTGCCAGTACTAAAACTACTGGTTTGAAGGATCAGAGGGGAGTAGGGTTTGGAGGAAAAACTAGCATGGTGATTCCTGGCCTGGGAGAAAATTCCCTGGGGAGTGTGCTAATTGTGGCATCCGAGGACTATAAAGAGCTTGTAGCAATGACTTGTAGTAATGACTGGGGTAACTAGAAAGAAAGTGGAATTCTGCTGAGCGCTGCTGGTGGATTCCACTCGGTGCAAATGAATTTCTTCAAGAAGCAGAGTACAGCCACAGCAAAAGAAAAAAAAAAGATGAGGGAAGCCTGACACATCTGCTCTCTGTGATCCATTGATCTTCTCAGCAGGGCTTCCAGGTCAACAATGAGGTCCAAGGCTTTTCATTTAGGAAGCATTGCAAATCCCCAGGCTGCAGAAAGGCAATTAATTGTTCAGGCTGTTCTTTTTCCTAGCCAACTTACTTGCCTTCTAGTCTTGTTGACAAATCCAATTTCTTCCTTTTTTTAAAGGGGGAACACTGGATCAAGACCTCTGAGTTAACAGCCTTGTCTTGAAGCACTGGGGGGTGGGATGGGGGAGAAATTCTGAATTAACACCCATTCCTGACAACATCGGAAATTTGGCCCACCAACCCGCTTAAAACAGAAGCCAAACCATATATGGAAGACCTAATCCTGCCTTTAGCATGACTGCTGTGAAATCCACATGATTTTTTGGTGGCATTCCAAGACCGATTTGGCCAGAATAAAGCTTCATGTGAGCCAGGAAGAAATTAGAATATCTGTGTAATGTCGTCAGAAGGGGTCATGGTGATCAAGGGTGCAAGTGAAGACACAAAATCCCTGCAGAGAAAACAATTATGACTGAAACAGAGAGCACAACAGAAGTTTAGAAGAAGATTGGAGAGAACAGAGAAACACACACACACGCCACTGAAATGTATAAGCAGCAACCAAGCAGAACAAAAGCAGAACTTCTTAATGTCATGTGCAATTAACCCGGGGAACTCACTTCCACAGGATGTTGTGATGTCTACAACCAGAAACGGCTCTTAGCCAGGATTTAATAAATATGTGGAGGACAAGTGTGCCAGGAATGATTAGCCATGACAGTCATAAGCACAGCCTGCACATTTAGAGAGGAGATATATCTCTGATTACCTGATGCTGGAGAATGAATGGATGGGCACGTTTTTCTTGCCCTACGCGTTAGCCTTCCTGGGGCATGTGACCAGCCATTGTTGGGAGACAGAATGTTGAGCCAAATGGGCCATTGGCCAGATCCAGCATGGCAATTTTTAATTGCCAGTGTAGTGTAGATGTTAGAGCAGAGGTGGGCAACTTGTAGCCCTTTAGATGTTTTAGCCTACAGGTTTCATCAGCCTTAGCCAGCATAGCCAGTGATGAGGAAACATGGAAGCTGTAGGCCAAAACATCTGGAGGGCCACAAGTTGCCCACCTCTGGATTAGACTATAAGAGTTTGGCTGGAGGGATCATATAACTTAGACCACCCATACAGCCATGAACTCACTGGGTGATCTTGGACAAGTCGTTCTCTTAACCTAACCTGCCTCACAGGGTTGTTGTGAAGATAACATGGGGTATCCCGCATCAACGTATGATGGCCTGAGCTCAGTAGAGAAATGGTGGGTACAAATGATAAGTAATAATAATAATTTTAAAAATATTGGAAATGGGGTCCAATCTAGTTATTTGCCACACAGTTATCATGTAGATGGACTTTTAAGAGGGAGGAGACAATTCTCCGTTTTTAGTGACCACAATCTGTCATCTTCATGGTGGTCTGTAAAGAAAGGTGGCAATTCAGCTCCATAGGGCAGTGAAAGAATTAACCAAATAATCACTCCAGCAGTTCAGTCCCAAGTGGTGGGTGATCACGAAGCATTAAAGGTCTTTGTCACTAGGAAAGGGCCTGGGATAGCTTCTTTCCACCCCCTTCCCAACATAAAAATTTGAATTTTCCTCTTCCCACCTCAGGAAAGGAGACAAATTGAGAGGAGAGGGGAAGCCTCCTGCCACATTAAATGCTTCTTTATAAATAGAATTTCTGTTCTGTGCCCCATCACCAAGCCAGAAAAAAATGGTCCCTTTGGGAGATAGAACTAGATCTCTCAAATGGAAGCTATTTTCTGTTTTCTCCCTCTCCTTCTCTGACCTCAAGACATTTAAAGGGACAATGTGGGAAAAAATGGAGCAGCAAGCACAGTGTAATAACCTTAGCTCAGTAGGCAGACTTTAGCTTAGTGAGATCTACTTTGTTTTTTTATACGAACCCTGAAGTCCACTAATCAGAGCCAAGTACAAATTAGTGGGGGAACCTAGGGCAAATTCCAATGCAAGTCCTACTTAGAGTAGAGAAATAAATGGGACTTAAGTTAGTAATGACTAACTTAAGTCCCATTCATTTCAATGGGTGTACTCTAAGTAGGACTTATGTCAGATTTTGCCCCTAGGAAGCTGCTTTATAAAGAGTCAGACCAAAGGTTTATCTAGGCCAGTACTGTCAACACTGACCTGCAAGCATCTCTCCAGGGTTTCAGGCAGGAGCTTTTCCTGTCCTACCTAGAGATGCTGGGAATCAAACCTGGGACGTTCTGCATGCACAGCAGGTACTCTACCACTGAGCTATGGCCCCTCCCAGTGAAGGGGCAGCGGCATCCCACGAGCCATACAAATTGCACATACAAATTCAAATCTTCACCTGAGTTACTGTAGATCAGGGGTTCTAATACTAAACTCTCAGAGTGGCCGGTAAAGCTGCACAAAACCCTGGTCAAACAATTAACAATCCCATTTTACTGGTGAAGATTGAACACGGAGACCAAGGGCTCCTTCACACAGAGCTTTTATCCTGTGACTGAGAGTGCTCCACTGAAGTTTGCAGGCTGTTTACATGATGCTGTGACCCTGCTCTGAGCCTCCAGGGGGTCTCCTGTACTAAATGCCCTTTGTTCCGTTTTTAAATAGATTGCAGATAATGAGCTATCTGCTTCAGTTTCCTCTGTGAAAAGAGTAAAAGCCTCAAGAAGAGGAGCAAGGTCAATGAAAGATAATGGAAGGCTCAGATATGGGGAGAAGGAGAGGGAAGGGGGCGAGGGAGAAGGAAGCAGGGAAAAAGGGAGTCGTTGTGATCCTGCATTTAAAACAGAAGCAGAAAGCCCCTGAGAGATAAGAAATTATCCTAAGACCAACCATGGCACAGAAGTTTTTTTTACTTTCATTTTTAAATGCTCTTGTTAAAGCGTTGGGAGTCAGAAAGTCTTGCAGATCTACTGTAAAACACCCAGAGATACTTTCTGTTCAGCCCCGGAGCTAGAGTGTTACCCCCCAATGAATGGCACCAATGCACATTTTAGCAATAGTGCGTCACCATCATTATCATCATCATCATCATAAATTAGGGCTACACCATTTAATCAATGAATCTGTTAGAGATTAATACATTTTAAAAAACGGTGGCAAAAATGCTGCATTATTTTTTTTAAAATAAAAATTGCAGGTAGCAAGTTCCATCTTAAAAGAGGTATCCCCTATTCTCTCTCTCTCTGGAATGTCTCTTCTAAGATGATGATTGCTAGGATACATGCATGCATCATCTAAAAACAAAAGATGTACGCTTCTTGCTTCAGAAATATTGTTTGCCTATATGCACATTTAATCGACAGATCATTTTATCAACTAAAATTCATATGATCCATTAAATGTAATCAGCTAATTAAATGAATTACAATAATCAATTACACTGCAGCTCTGTAATTAATAAATCTCAAAACTGAAATTTCCAGTCATTAGGGAGATTCATCACTTTGGCAATTTTTATAGAGATTCATCACTTTAGCAAAAGGCGCAACTTATCTTTCTAGCTGGGGTAGGCAATCTGGTGACCGCCAGATGATTTGGACTACAACTTCCATCAGCCCCAGCCAACATGGCCAATGGACAGTGATTATGGGTGCTGCACTCCAAAACATCTGGAAGGCAGCAGGTGACCTACCCCTGCTCTGTAGTAACCTGATCTGTTTCTCTCTACACAGGAAGACAACCATAGCTACTACATATCCCGGATTTATGGTCCCAGTGAAATGCGAGCCAAGGAACTATGGGTGGAGGTAGCGGAAGCCAACCGGAGCCAAGTCAAGGTCCATGGAATCCTATCCAATACACACAGGCAGGCCTCGGTGAGCCCACCTCTTCACCTGCCCCTGTCCATTCAGTGGCTGTGTGTGTACATGTCCTACTATATCCTTTGATGCAGGCAACCTACAATTGCATTTCCAGCCATTTTCCTGTAGGTGCTGATTGTCTGCATACCTTATCCCAGCCTTCCCCAACCAAGTGCTCCCCAGAAGTTTTGGACTACAACCCCCATCACTCCTGGCCATTGGGTATGCTAGCTGAGGCTGATGGGAGTTGTAGTCCAAAACATCTGGAGGGTGGCATATTTTTTATGACTACAACTCACTTCCCTCTGGTGTGCAGCTTGGACCCCAAGGGAGAAGCAAGCAAATGTGCAGCACCAAAATAAGTGAGGAGGCGGTGCACATGCACACAGAGAGAGAGGGCCCATTGAAAACCCTGTTCCCAAGGGCCTGTCAAAGCCTGGAACCAGCGATTCCACTCTCCTGGAGATGGCCTTCTTCACTTTCCTTTTGTTGGTGCTCTTGGCAGTGCTCTTCCTATGATCCAAAAAGTCAGCAATGAAAGGAGAGCATCTCCTTATCTTAACTGCTGGATCAACATAACAAAAAGCAGCTATTGTGTTGCTAACTCATCATTCATGGGCATTGTTTTCAACTCTCAGGAGATGTGGTCAGCAAATCAATACTAAAGCACCCTCTTATCTTAACTGCTAGGGCACGTAATGGTGCCATTGTGTTCTCAGCTGTTTTCTGTGGGGCTGTTCCTATACATAACTGGGACAAATTATGGGCTAATTAACCTACATTCCACTGCCTTTTTGAATATTCTACCCCGAATTGGGGGTTGCTACGTGATGTTCAAACGTGGACACTATATGTAATTGTGGGTTAAACAACCCACAGTTAATCTAGCTACTAACTGTAGGTTAACTGTGGGTTGTTTAACCCACAATTAATCTATTGTGTCAGGGTATGGACATCATGTAGCAATCCCCAACTGGCCCGATCAGGGGTTGAATATTCAAAATAGCCACGGCATGCACCCAGCATGGCAAATTGTTGGTTAATTAATGCACAAAAATACAGATTGACACCTGCTTATCTTAACGGCAGCATTAATATTGTGCAGCTGAAGTGACATTATGTCTGAGTTCACACCATGTTTCTTATTTTATTTTTTGTTTGGAGCCATTTAGACCCCTCTACACACACACACACTTTGGCTGTGAAGTACTCCCAATTACCCCTTCAGCTTAATTAGGGGCTAACTGACTCCAATACCCTTTTAGTGAAACCTTCAAATTAAACACACACACACACACACACACACACACAGAGCAGGGGGTGGACTAGATGACCGTGAGGTTCCTTCTAACTCTATGAAAATCTGTACCCAAGAATGTGAGCTGTGTAAGGACCTGAGGCCATTTTGACCTCCTCACGATTCTGCTTCTAGTCACCAGGTCAAGTGCTTTGGTCAGTGTCTGTCCTCACACTGCCACTTTTACGCTCTCACCCACAACCCTCTGTTTGTGTGTTGTGATGCTTCACCACTTTCTCAGTTGCTGCCACCAATAACCTCTTTTTGAGCTGCTTTCTTTCTTTTTGGTAGCACAGACCAAGCAGCCAGCATGTGGGGGTTATTTCACAAAACCCTTCTTAATAACTAAAAAGGAAACTGTCTTTTAAAACTGAAAACAAAGAAGGTTTGTTTGGTACAACAGGATTAGAAATAGGAACTGGGTTGGGATGAGGAAAGGATATCAGGAATGATGATTAAATTAAGGCAACACTATAAAATACACAATATAACTCTTGCTTTTAGTTCTATGTTCAAAACCTCTCACACCCTCTCTCACACAATCTGACATACTCTCTAACCCACAGACGATCACACTAGATGTTCTCACTCTTATCTCCCAATCTAATCTCCGATTTATCTAGCTGTACCCAATCTACCTTACTCCCAGACTTATCTGACTCTCTAGAAGCACTCACCCCACCTTTTCCTGCACAAGCTCTCATCCAATCACACTGCATTCCATTCTCACTCAGCCACTCCCCTTTTCTTCCACTTGCCAAACTGTCATGCCTGCTCACACTCTGCCAATCCCCCCCCCCCGACACTCACCTGTCAATCATTCCAGATACATACCAGCCACCATACATATATACAAACCTTTCCTATTTACATATTGTGCATGTGGAATCACGATGTTACCCCCTCCTTTTTGAGAAGTGTAACACTGTGCTTAACTAAGGACAGTGTGCAGCTTTTCCAAAAATAAGGGTAGGTTTACCCAAAAATAAGGGTACCCTAACCCATTTACATTTTACGTTTGTATATAATCTTCTTTCTTCGGGTCTTCTAATCTTCTTTTCTTCTTAGGGGTTTGCCGGTCACCCCTCTGGAACTGGACACTGGATACAGTTCATGATAAAAGTCTCTTTGGCACAGTTCTTAGCTTTTGGTCTTTCCTTTCTTCTTTCTTCGGTTCTTCTTTTCTTTTGTGAGAGTTGTCGATCACCTTGCTGCAACTGCATTGAACTCATCTGCTTCTTTCTTATTTAATTGGAGATGTTATATGCAGCTTAACTGGCTTCTTTATTTTTTAAGTTTAATGTAACAGGATACCTAGACAAGGTGTCCGCCAAGGTGTTATCTTTGCCTTTTATATGTTCTACTAGCTGATATAGTCGGCATTGGATGTAATTTTGTCATAGGCACTATTTGTTAGAAACACATTAAGGTAGGTTTACGCTTCTCAGAAAGGCCCCGTAAGAAAGGTGAAAAGTTGAATCCACCAGACTTGATTAAAAAAGCACAACAATTATAATGAGCAAATTGAATAAAGAACACTACTAAAAATGCAAGAGACTGAATCTGTAACCACTACTACAATATAATCCACACTGAATCTCATAACACTATTAAAATGTTCAACAGAGGCTTCCTTGCTGGATATTGCAGGAAGAGGAGAGAGAAATGGCAGGCTCAGTAGGCCCCTGCAGTGTGATTAGGCCCAGGGCAGCTCCCCCTTATGCCCTGTCTTACAGACAGCCCTGCAGCCAGCCACAAACACACAAACCCAAAAATCTTCAATTCAGCTACGCATAAAACTCTGCTATTTTGCCCTTCATTTTGCAATTGGCTTCTCAGTTCCCCCCAGTTCACTCTTTATGACTAAAGCCCTAAGTCTCCACTCCACTGTGCCATCCCAGCCCCTCAGACAGGCAAGCACACACCGCACCACATTTCACATTAGTGTTAATCACACACTACTAACACATACATCTGGCATTGAAAGGGGTAAAGATAGTTAACACTAACCTGCTCAGGGGCTGGATACTGCAGGAAGAGGGGAGAGAAACTAAATGCTCTCCACAGTCAGAAAAGAAACCATGAGTAAAGGGGAGGGAACAAACGGCGGCCAGCCAATCCAAGGTGAAGGAAGTCAGAGTGAATGGGAGAGAGACCAATAGAATGAAAGATGGCCAATAGGATGACTCATAGCTGAAATCAGAAACCTGGCCTGTACCATGATTGAGAGGGTGTTCTTGTTAGTACGGGAAAGTACAAACAAAGTAATAATGTAGCCCAGTGACTCCTGTCACACACTCTGGCAAGTGAGAATGTGAAGTAAAAGGGGCAGCAACTGTAGGGCCCAAATGTCAGGCTCAGTGGGCCCCTACAGTGTGATTACACCCAGGGCAGCTCCCCCTTATTCCCTGCATTACAGACTGGCCTGCAGCCAGCCACAAATACACAAACCCACACACAATTTTTGACTTTTATATATAGAGAAGATTGACATGTGGTAGTCCAGCAAACCCCAGGACCATCTTTGTAATTGGGAGTTGCTGTTTTTCATGGAGTGCAACCATCTTAAGGCATTATGGTCAGTCAGTAAGGTAAATTGCTGACCCCATATGTAGCACTTCCGCTTACTTAAAGCCCACACAATGACCAGACATTCTTTTTGTGCCGTGAAATAATTTTTCTCATGTTGGTTCAGCTTTCGGCTTAGATATGCCATGGGATGTCTTACATTCTCTTGTTCTTGCATCAGAACAGCCCCCAGACCTGAGCCTGAAGCATCAGTGGATATTAAGAATGCCTTTCCATAGTCAGGTACATGTAAGATTGGGTATTTTATTAACTTTTCCTTAAAATCTGTGAAGGCTTTTTGTCACTTTGCAAACCATTGCACCAAATTTGGCTGATATTTTTTGGTGAGAGCATGCAGAGGTATAGCAATCTCTCCAAACTTGGGGATAAATCTTCTATAATACTCGGCCATTCCCAGAAAAGCACGTACTTGTTTCTTTGTTTTAGGTGGTTCTAGCTTTGCTATGGGTTCCACCCTGTCCCTTATATTGTATGGGCGCTCCCGGGCAGCTGTCATTTTATCTCGCTTAGTGGGTAGGAATACCATAACTTTATCCCCCATTTCAAATTGTCTGTTATGTGCATCTTTGTCATACCATGATTTCTGCTTTACCTGAGCAGATGTTAAAATGGCTTTCACTAATTCCATCATGGAATCAAAAAAATGTCTCAGTCTCAAGACATACTCCATAGAGGAAGTCTTGACTTCCCTTAACTCTCCTTCCCAACCTTGCTTCAGAATGGAAAGGGACCCTTTAGCCTGTCTCCCAAACATTAATTCAAATGGAGAAAAACCTGTAGAGACCTATGGAATTTCCCTATAAGAAAACAAAAAACAGCCAGGGCAGTTTGTCATCCCAGTCTTTCTCATTTTCGTTAGCATACAACTTAATTATTTCTTTTAGGATGCCATTAAAGTTCTCAATCAACCCATTGGTTTGTGGATGGTAACTGGTTGACTTTAAATGCTTTATTCCACACATTTTCCAGACTGCCTGCATTATCTCAGAGAGGAAGACTGAGCCTCTATCTGAAAGAATTTGAGGGAAATCCTAGTCTCATAAAGATCTTGAGCAGTGCTTCCGCCACAGAATCTACCCTGACTGAGGATAGGGACTCTGCATCGGGACATCTAGTGGCAAAGCCTATCACTGTTAGGATATATTTCTTTCCCTTCTGGGTAGGTTGTGGAAATGGTCCAATGATGTTAACTGCTACCCTATGGGAAACTTTTCCTATTATTGGCAGTGGCTGTAAAAGGGCTTTTGCTAAATGGCCCTGTTTACCCACCAACTGACAAATTTCATAAGACTGACAGAATAAATATGTGTCCCTCGCAACACTAGGCCAAAAATAATGAGCCATCAACCTCTTTGTTTTTCCTATTCTCATATGCCCAGCTCAAAGTGGATTATGGGCAATTTCCAGCAACTCTTTTCTGTATTTGGCAAGGAGTACCAACTGTTCAAATGGCTCTTCCTTCAAAGATCTGCCTCTCCTAGGGATCCACAATCTATATAGCAACTCTTTTTTCCAGATAAATTGCCCCCGCGGGTTGACAAATCTATTTGGTCTCTTTTAGCCATGTTCCTGATACTTTCTAGACTTGGGTCTGTGAGAGTCTGCTGTTTAAAAGCTTCCCTTTTTGTCAGCTGTTTCAATACAGTCTCGCTTTGTTGTGGCTCTGTTGTTACAGTGTAACTCTGATGTACTTCTAGGCCAAACTCAGGGGTTGCCGGAGCAATGGGCCTGCTGCCTCTAGTTCTCTCTGCACTACTACCAAGGCTTTCCTGAGGCCTACTCAAGTTTTCTTTCTCATTTTCAGTTTGAGTCAAATAATTTTCTTCAGAAGGGTCTGGGCAAATATGAATTTGGGTTCCTTGCCCCATCACATTTTTCCCAACTCTCACCGTATCTGTGTGCTCAGAATTTACAGCCATCTCTTATTTTCCTTTTCTACACCTCCATTGTAGATATACACTGGCAACTGGAACTTCCCTGTGGGTGCCATTAATCCCTTTTATCCATGGGTTATGTCTTTTTCTTCCACCAGATCTGCTCTAATTAATGAAGTCTTAGCCCCTGTATCCAGCATATCCAAATATTTTGGATCTCCTATCTGTACCATTTCTGTGAGCTCATCATCTAGCTGGGGCAAATTTGACACCTTTAAACTACACAACATAACCATTTCAGGTAATATTTCCGGATCTTTAATATTACCCTGTGGCACCATCTGTGGTTTGTCATTGCTTTCTGCTAAAGCCTGTGTAGGTGGCTTTAACACATTTAGCTAACTTCACAGCATGACTAGATACTCTGGGTTGTGGACTTAAGGCATTGAAACTTATAATGGCCGGTCTTCCCACAATTGAAACATGTTCTCTACCTGCTGTTTGTTACTTGGCTGTGGTAATTTTCTCTTGGTCTGGACATTCTGAAACCTCCTTCTTGTCCAAGTGAATACCCTCTCTTAACTTCCTCCTTCTGACGTAAAGTTTTAAAAATAGGTTTAAATTCACCCTTCCTGAGGTTTCTTTCGTCCCAGCCACCTCTATTCAGTGCCAGATGGTCAGCAATTTCAGCAGCACTCTGAACATCTTTGGGGGAACGGTCTTTCACCAACAGCTTTATTTCTCTGGGGAGTTGGAATAAAAATTGATCTAAAATTATTTTTAAAAAAATTATTGTGTGCCTGCTTTGGCTCCTGTCTCCCATTTCTCAGATCACTCAATCTGGAATTGTACTCAGTGACAAATCTGTCAGAATGGGGTTGTAGAGTCCTGAACTTCTTTCTGAAAAAGTTAGGCCCTAGTTTAAAACGTGCAAACACAGGAGTCTTAAGTCTTCATGTTATTGTTCAGTCGTTAAGACGTGTCCACCTCTTCGTGACCCCATGGACCATAGCATGCCAGGCCTTCCTGTCCTCCACTCTCTCCTGGGGTGTGCTCAATTCATGTTCATTGCATTGGTGATGCTATTTAGCCATCTCATCCTCTGCCATCCCCTTCTCCTTTTGCCTTCAGTCTTTCCCAGCATCAGGGTCTTTTCCACGGAGTTTTCTCTTCGCATTAGGTGGCCAAAATATTTGAGCTTCAGCTTCAGTATCTGTCCTTCCAATGAGCAGTCAGGGTTGACTTCCTTTAGATTGACTGATTTGACCTCCTTGCAGTCCAAGGGACTCGTAAGAGTCTTCTCCAGCACCACAGTTCGAAAGCATCAATTCTTTGGCGCTCAGCCTTCCTTATAGTCCAGCTCTCACAGCCATATATTATTACTGGGAAAACCATAGCTTTGATTAGACGGACCTTTGTCGGCAAGGTGATGTCTCTGCTTCTTACTATGCTGTCTAGGTTTGCCATAGCTTTCCTCCCGAGGAGCAAGCGTCTTTAAATTTCATGGCTACAGTCACCGTCTGCGGTGATCTTGGAGCCCAAGAAAATAAAATCTGTCACTGCTTCCATTTCTTTCCCTTCCATATGCCAGGAAGTGATGGGGCCAGATCATAACCTTAGTTTTTTTTAATGTTGAGTTTCAAACCAGCTTTTGCACTCTCCACTTTCACCCTCAGCAAGAGGCTCTTTAGAGCCTCTTTGCTTTCTGCCATTAGGGTGGTATCGTCTGCATATCTGAGGTTGTTGATAATTCTCCCAGCAATCTTAATTCTGACCTGTGATTCATCCAACCCGGCGTTTCTTATGATGTACTCTGCATATAAGATAAATAAGCAGGGCGACAATATGCGGCCTTGTCGTACTCCTTTCCCAATTTTGAACCAATCGGTTGTTCCATGTCTGGTTCTTACTGTTGCTTCTTGACCCTCATACAGGTTTCTCAGGAGACAGGTACTCCCATCTCTTTAAGAATTTGCCACAGTTTGTTGTGATCCAAACAATCAAAGGCTTTAGCGTAGTCAATGAAGCAGAAATAGACGCTTTTCTGGAATTCTCTTGCTTTCTCCATGATCCAGCGAATGTTGGCGATTTGATCTCTAGTTCCTCTGCCTCTTCGAAACCCAGCTCGTACTTCCGGTAGTTCTCAGTTCACATGCTGCTGAAGCCTAGCTTGTAGGATTTTGAGCATAACCTTGCTGGCATGTGAAATGAGCGCAATTGTACGGTAGTTTGAACACCCTTTGGCATTGCCCTTCTTTGGAACTGGAATGTAAACTGACATTTTCCAGTCTTGTGGCCACGGTTGAGTGTTCCAAATTTGTTGGCATATTGAGTGCAGCACTTTAACAGCATCATCTTTTAGGACTTTAAATAGCTCAGCTGGAATACTGTCATCTCCGCTAGCTTTGCTGTTAGTAATGCTTCCTAAGGCCCACTTGACTTCACACTCTAGGATGTCCGGCTCAAGTTCAGTGACCGCACTCTCATGGCTATCAGGGACATTAAGATCTTTCCTGTATAGTTCTTCTGTGTATTCTTTCCACCTCTTCTTAATCTCATCTGCTTCTGCTGGGTCCCTGCCTTCTTTGTCCTTTATCATGCCCATCTTTGCACAAAACGTTCCCTTGAGATCTCCGATTTTCTTAAAAATATCTCTAGTCTTTCCCATTCTGTTGTTTTCCTCGATTTCTTTGCATTGTTCATTTAAGAAGGCCTTCTTGTCTCTCCTTGCTATTCTCTGGAACTCTGCATTCAGTCGGATATATCTCCCCCTTTCTCCCTTGCTTTTCACTTCCCTTCTTTCCTCAGCTACTTGTAAAGCCTCATCAGACAGACACTTTGCTTTCTTGTATTTCTTTTTCTTTGGGATTAATTTAGTTGCTGCCTCCTGAACAATGTTACGGACCTCCATCCATAGTTCCTCAGGCACTCTGTCTATCAGGTCTAATCCCTGAAATCTATTCCTCACCTCCACTGTGTATTCATAAGAGATATGATTTAGGTCATACCTGAATGGTTTAGTGGTTTTCCCTACGTTCTTCAATTTAAGCCGGAATTTTGCAAGAAGCAGCTCATGATCTGAGCCACAGTCAGCTCCAGGTCTTGTTTTTACTGACTGTATAGAGCTTCTCCATCTTTGGTTGCAAAGGACATAATCAATCTGATTTCGATATTGACCATCTGGTGATGTCCATGTGTAGAGTCGCCTCTTGTGCTATTGGAAAAGAGAGTGTTTGCTATGATCAGTGTGTTCTCTTGGCAAAACTCTATTAGCCTTTGTCCTGCTTCATTCTGTACACGAAGGCCATGCTTGCCTGTTATCCCGTTTTTTTTCTTGACTTCCTACTTTGGCATTCCAATCCCCTATGATGAAAAGGACATCTTTTTTTGGTGTTAGTTCTAGAAGGTGTTGTAGGTCTTCATAGAACTGATCAACCTCAGCTTCTTCGGCCTCAGTGGTTGGGGCATAGACTTGAATTACTGTGATGTTGAATGGTTTGCCTTGGATTCGTACTGAGATCATTCTATTGTTTTTGAGATTGTACCCCAGTGCTTCTTTTCCCACCCTTTTGTTGACTATGAGTGCTACTCCATTTCTTCTAAGGGATTCTTGCCCACAGTAGTAGATATAATGGTCACCTGAATTAAATTCGCCCATGCTTGTCCATTTTAGTTCGCTGATTCCCAAGATGTCGATGTTCAATCTTGCCATCTCATGTTTGACCACCTCCAGCTTCCCTTGATTCATTGATCTGATATTCCAGGTTCCTAAACAATATTGTTCTTTACAGCATTGGATTTTCTTTTCACCACCAGACACATCCACAGCTGAGTGTCCTTTCGGCTTTGGCCCAGCCGCTTCACTCTTTCTGGCGCTACTTGGAAATTTCCTCTGCTCTTCCCCAGTAGTATATTGGACACCTTCCGACCTGAGGGGCTCATCTTCCAGCTTCATATCTTTTAGCCTTGTGATACATTCCATGGGGTTTTCTTGGCAAGAATACTGGAATGGGTTGCCATTTCCTTCTCCAGTGGACCACATTCTGTCAGAACTCTCCGCCATGACCTGTTCGTCTTGGGTGGCCCTGCACAGCATAGCTTATGGCTTCACTGAGTTACGCAAGCCCCTTCGCCACAACAAGGCAGTGATCCTTGAAGAGGAAAGTCTTCATAGGGAACCTCTTTATCTGAGGGAAATGTATTGTACACCTCTGCCAATTCCCCTTTCACCAGGCTTGGAATAAATTTAATAAAGTCTTCCTGTTCAATACCCCAATTAAATGCTGCTTTCTCAAATGTGGATAGAAAGATTTGAGGATCTTGCCCTGGGATTTAAGAGGCAAAGTCTTTTGGGGTTAATCTGGGGCTTTTATGTAAGTCTTTTCATGTTCCCTCTGTTTGTCTCCCTCACTAGACTGTTGTTTTATTCTCATAATTTCTATCTCCATTTCTTTCTCCCTCAAAGTCCTATTTATTTCTCTCCTCCTTCTCAAACGTAGTTTGTTCAATTTCCAGTTCTTGTGTTCTCTCTTTCTCCTCCTTCTCAAGTTCTTTTTGTCTCAACACCATTCCATTTCCATACATTTTATTTCCAGCTGCATTTTGACAATCTCAGACTGTGAGGAATCACTAGCTTTTAACACACTTATGACTGGAACTGTTTGTCTGATCCCTTTTTCTCCTATAAATTCTGCACTTTCAATGTCTTCCATATTGTCACTAACTTCCCCCTCTACCTCAGGAATTTCTGCTGACAAAATGGCTTCATCTTCTACCCTGTCAGTACTCACAACAGGAATTCTCTTTGCTTTCTTGGGAGGCATTTTATTTGAGATTGTGGGGTTTTTTCTTCCCTCACTTGAGAGAGTTTTATTTTTATTTATTTATTATTTAGTTTATTAATCGCCCATCTGGCTGGTCACCCAGCCACTCTGGGCGATGTACAACATACAATAACACAATAAAATTCTACAATAAAAACATTTTCTAAAATACCCTAACCCACCCCAAATGCCTGCCTGAACAGCCACGTTTTTAATGCACGACGGAAGCTCATTAAAGAGGGGGCATGACGGAGTTCCCTAGGGAGGGAGTTCCACAGAGTGGGGGCCACCACAGAAAAGGCCCTCTCCCTCGTCCCCACCAGTCTAGCTGTCCTGGCTGATGGGACAGAGAGAAGGCCATCCGAGGCTGTTCTTGTTAAGCGGCCTGTCTGGTGCTGCTGGAGGCGCTCCTTAAGATAGGCTGGGCCGGAACTATATAGGGTTTTAAAGGTCAAAACCAACACCTTGAATTTGGCCCGGAAAACAACTGGTAACCAGTGCAACTCCTTCAGCACTGGAGTGATGTGACCTCGCCGGCGGCTGCCTTTAATCAGGCGAGCCGCCGCATTCTGTACCGGCTGCAGCTTCCGAACCGTCTTCAAGGGTAACCCCACGTAGAGCACATCACAGTAGTCTAAACGAGAGGAGACCAGGGCATGTACGTCCGATGGGAGCAGATGGTCGGGAAGGAAGGGGCGCAGCCGCCGTATCAGATGGAGTTGATACAGCGCTGTCCGGCTCACAGCTGACACCTGAGCCTCCATGGACAGCTGGGAGTCCAAAATGACCCCCAGGCTGCGGACCTGGTCTTTCAAGGGTAGCCGTACCCCATTCAACACCAGGTCAACATCCCCCAGCCTCCTCTTGTCTCCCACCAAAAGTACCTCGGTCTTGTCAGGGTTCAGCTTTAGCCTATTCCTCCCCATCCAGCCACTCACCGTCTCCAGACATTTGGACAGGGATTCTACGGCCAACCTTGGTGAAGATTTGAATGAGAGGTAGAGCTGCATGTCATCCGCATATTGATGACACTGCACCCCAAACCTCCTGATGATAGCCCCCAGCGGCTTCAAATAGATGTTAAATAGCATCGGGGAGAGGATGGAATCCTGTGGCACCCCACGAGTGGCCACGGGTCCGAAACCTCCTCTCCCAGTGCTACCCTCTGGTACCTGCTGGAGAGGAAGGACCGGAACCACCGTAATACGGTGTCTCCAGTGCCCAACCCCTCCAGGCGGTCCAGGAGGATACCATGGTCAATGGTATCAAAAGCCGCTGAGAGGTCGAGGAGAACAAGGAAGGAGCATTCACCCCTATCCAGAGCCCTCCTCATATCATCTACCAAGGCGACCAAGGCCGTTTCTGTCCCATGCCCAAGCCTGAAGCCTGACTGAAATGGGTCTAGATAATCAGTTTCTTCCAAGTGTGCCTTCAACTGCACCGCCACCACCCGCTCAATCACCTTGCCCAAAAATGGCAGATTTGAGACTGGGCGAAAGTTGTTCAGAACTTGAGGATCCAAGGAGGGCTTCTTTAAGAGCGGTCTTATCACTGCCTCCTTGAGGGCTGATGGCATCACTCCCTCCTCAAGGGAGGCATTCACCACCACCCTGATCCCCTCACCCAGTCTCTCTCTGCAGCCCATAATGAGCCAAGATGGGCAAGGATCAAGTAAGCAGGTGGTCGGCCTTACAGATGAAAGCACCTTGTCCACTTCATCAGGAGGAAGAAGCTGGAACCGATCCCACAAAACCTATTTGCCACAGGCCGCCTCTTGCTCACTAACTGGATCCACAGCGTGCAGAGTAACACACCTAATCTGATCAATTTTATCTGCAAAGTGCCTTGCCAAGGCCTCACAGGAGGCCTTAGAATGCTCCAGTGGTTCCGGAGCCACAGGACCGACCAGGCTCTGGACCACTTGCAACAGCCTCCTGGGACAGCACTGTGCAGACGCGATGGAGGCAGCATAATATTCCTTTTTTGCTGCCTTCACCGCCACGTGATAGGCTGAAGATACAGCTCTAGCCCGTGTCTGATCGTCTTTGGAGCGAGACTTCCGCCACCGGCGCTCTAGCCGTCTCACCTCCTGTTTCAGAGCTCGTAACCGCGGATTGAACCATGGTGCAGTCCAAGCCCTGTTCAGGGGGAGAGGGCGTTTCGGAGCCACCTGATCTAATGCCCCAGTGATTGCAGCATTCCAGCCACCCACCAGGGTCTCGACCGAGTGGCCGTTGGTGTGCCCCAGAGAATCCCCAAGCGCGTTCAGGAATCCGTTTGGATCCATAAGACGCCTGGGGCGGACCATTTTAATGGGTCCTCCACCCCTGCGGAGGGGTTGTGGAACCGAGAAGTCCAACGTCACCAGATAGTGATCTGACCATGACAAGGGGGTGGTGGATATACCCCCGACTTCCAGATCACTCCCCGCTTCTCCAGAAACAAACACAAGGTCTAGTGCATGACTGGCTACATGGGTGGGCCCAGTTAGAATATGGTGCAGCTCCCAGGAGGCCATGGTCTCCATGAAGTCCCGAGGTGCTCCTGTGAGGACGGCCTCCGAATGTACGTTGAAGTCCCCCAACACCAATAAGTTAGGGGACTGTACACGTACATCAGAGACCACCTCCAGCACCTCGGCCAAGGAGTCAGTCGTGCAGCGGGGTGGACGGTACACGAGCAGAATCCCCAGACTGCCCTTCGGGCCCAACCTCCAGTACATGCACTCAGCAACCTTGGTCTCCCGGAGAGGGGGCCTGGTGAAGACCAAGGACTCTCTGTAGATAACAGCCACTCCCCCTCCCCGATCCCCAGCCCTCGGCTGCTGTGCATATGAAAATCCAGCTGGACACATGGCTGCAAGGGTTGGAGCAGCAGCCTCGGCCAGCCAGGTCTCCGTAATACATGCCAGGTCTGCACCCTCATCCAGAATCATGTCATGGATGAGGGAGGTTTTCTGGGTAACAGAGCTGGCATTGCAGAGCAGCAAACGAAGGCCAGAAGATGGGGTCACGCCTCCCCCAGCCATCCTTTGGCTCTGGACAGGCCCGGAGCAGGGGACAGATATTACACATCTCTCCCTTGTTCCCCTTACCTGGCATGGCCTGCCCCTAGTGCTCCGCTAGCACCTGCCGCCCAGCCTCGGTATGTTCTGGCCCCCAACACTCCCCCCACTGCCACCATCAGGTGGACACATGCCCCCTCGCTCCCACCTATCAGGCAGGCTACCCACCCCTAAAAATGCAACAAAATCCCCCAGAAAAACAAACAAACATTAAAACAATTAAAAATCTCCTTAAAAATAATGCCAGGCCGGAGTCCACAGGGAAGGCCTGGTGGTGGTGGTGGTGGTGGTGGTGGCGGCGGCGGCGGCGGCGGCGGCAGCAGCAGCAGCAGCAGCAGCAGCAGCAAGCCCGGCAGCAGCAGGCACGCCTCTTCCCCGGTGGTGGTAGCCTCTCCTGCTGGCCCTGGCTCTCCCACACCACCTCAGCCAGCCAGCTTATGTAGCCCCTCCAGGGAGGGGCAGGTGGAGCAGCACAGCTGGCTCTGTACCTGGGGGCCTGGTCCTGCAGGGACTGGCAGTCTGCCAGGCAGAAGTCTACAGGGAAGGCCTGGTGGTGGTGGTGGTGGCGGCGGCGGCGGCGGCGGCGGCGGCGGCGGCGGCGGCGGCGGCAGCAGCAGCAGCAGCAGCAGCAGCAGCAGCAGCAGCAGCAGCAGCAGCAGCAGCAGCACACCTCTTCCCCGGTGGTGGTAGCCTCTCCTGCTGGCCCTGGCTCTCCCAGGCAACCTCAGCCAGCCAGCTTATGTAGCCCCTCCAGGGAGGGGCAGGTGGAGCAGCACAGCTGGCTCTGTACCTGGGGGCCTGGTCCTGCAGGGACTGGCAGTCTGCCAGGCAGAAGTCTACAGGGAAGGCCTGGTGGTGGTAGTGGTGGTAGTGGCGGCGGCGGCAGCAGCAGCAGCAGCAGCAGGCCCAGCAGCAACAGGCACGCCTCTTCCCCGGGGGTGGTGGTGGTGGTGGCGGCCTCTCCTGCAGGCCCTGGCTCTTTTACTTATTTTCTAAAGAGTGTTTCGCTTATGTTCTTTTAAGGTCTGTTTATAGTCTGTGAAAGTGTCTGTACTCTTTTTTCTTCTTTTATTTTTTTTTCTGATCCTTTTCTGTGAGAGTTACTTTCTGTTCAGCTTCCAGTCCTTAACTTTTTCCAAGCTACCCCTACATACACACACACACGCACTGCTGCTCTCTGGGTTCTCAAAGGGCTCTACACACACACTTTTACTTTGTGTGAGGTAATTCTATTTTGTGATCCCAGCAACTTGGGCAACACACTACTTTTCCACAGGTTTTCCTTCCTTTCAACAGAACACACTTAAGATTTCCTTCTCGAAATCTAAAAAGGCTTCTCTTTCGAAATCCCAGCTCTACCACCACTTGTGAGGACCTGAGGCCTTTTGGGCCACCTCACGATCCTACTTCTAGTCACCAGGCCAGGTGCTTTGGTCAGTGTCTCTCCTCACGCTGCCACTTTTAGGCTCGCCTCTCACTCACAACCCTCTGTGTGTTGTGATGCTTCACCACTTTCTCAGTCGCTGCCACCAATAACCTCTTTTTGAGCTGCTTTCTTTCTTTTTAGTAGCATAGACCAAGCGGCCAGCACGTGGGGGTTATTTCACAAAACCCTTAATAACTAAAAAGGAAACTGTCTTTTAAAACTGAAGACAAAGAAAGTTTATTTGGTACAACAGGATTAGAAATAGGAACTGGGTTGGGATGAGGAAAGGATATCAGGAATGATGATTAAATTAAGGCAACACTATAAAATATACAATATAACTCTTGCTTTTAGTTCTATGTTCAAAACCTCTCACAACCTCTCTCACACAATCTGACATACTCTCTGACCCACAGACTATCACACTAGATGTTCTCACTCTTATCTCCCAATCTAATCTCCGATTTATCTAGCTGTACCCAATCTACCTTACTCCCAGACTTATCTGACTCTCTAGAAGCACTCACCCCACCTTTTCCTGCACAAGCTCTCATCCAATCACACTGCATTCCATTCTCACTCAGCCACTCCCCTTTTCTTCCACTTGCCAAACTGTCATGCCTGCTCACACTCTGCCAAAAAAAACCCCTCACACTCACCTGTCAATCATTCCAGATACATACCAGCCACCATACATATATACAAACCTTTACTATTTACATATTGTGGAATTGCCACAAGCTGCACTTCCATTAATGCACTGCACAAGCGCAGGATTCAGTGTCCATTGCAGAATTCAGCACCCAAAGAATCTCGGCTTCAATTTATTATAAAAAAGGAAGTTTCTTGAGGCAGGAAAGATGAGCTTGAAAATATGCAAATGTACTTGGCAACATTTCAGAAGCCAGGGGAGGGGCTTTCATGCTCTGCCCCTCTCTGTGATTAGTCAAAACAGAATAAATTATGCCAGTCAGTAAATATATGCAAATCTGAGTAATGTGTGTAACTGAAAACAAATTACTGGCTTTCATTGGCACAGAATCTGGATTTCCCCTCCTAATGCAAAGATTTGTATCTGTAACCCCAACCAATGCTGCCCATCGATCAGTTGTAAATCTGGGAACGTGAGCATGCTCCACACATCACCCAGCACACCTCCTGCCTTTAATGCTGTTATTCCCATCTGTCCTCCTACAGAGAGTCATCCTGTCATTTGATTTCCCCTTCTATGGGCATCACCTGCGGCAGGTCACCATAGCAACAGGAGGTGAGCCACACTGGGTACCACATCAGGTATATGGGATGCTGTTTTGCAAAGATTTACAGAATACGGATGGGTAGCTGCAGCAAAGGTTTCAGCAGCAACATGGCATTAACTATTTAGATCATGGTCTCTGTGACATCCCCATTATTTTACCCTATGTCCTTGGACTTTAAGTCTAGCCACTTTGAGTGTAGGAAGTATATGTTCCGGCTTGCCCCACCCCAACTCACCCCATTGCTGCCTGCCAGCATGCCCAGGTAGTGCATCTCTCATTTGTGAAATAAGGAGAAAAGGGTGATGTGGGAGACACTGAAGTAAACCTGCAAGGTTATTATTTCTGCTTTCATTCATTTGCCCTGGCTTGGATTTCTGTAATCTTCCCTAACCTAACCTTCCACAACCTGGCACCATCCAGATGTGTTGGACTACAACTCCCATCACTCACAGCCAAAACCACCCCATTTGCTGTGGTGATGGGAGTTGTAGTCCAACACATGTGGACTGCACCAAGTTGGGGAAGGCTGTGGCCTAGAAGGAAGGCAGCTGGCTGGCCACTGTGTAAACAGAATGCTGGTCTAGATAGGCCACAGAGTGCAGAACCTCTGATTCAGCTTGGTCTGATTCAGCATGGATCTTCTTATGTTCTTATGAAGGCAAGGCAATAATTACTAGAAAATATTTGTCAGAGGATAATTCCTCCTCAATTATATGCATTCCCTCCTTTAATAAGGTCTGATGGGTAATAGGAGACAGGAAAGCTAATATCCCATTTCAGGAAGATGGGTGAATCCCTGAGCAGACATGAGTCACTTCCCACTGCACTTCAAAACTGGCCCAGGTTGGTCCAGCCTTCCCCAACCTGGTGCCCTCCAGCTGTGTAAAGCTACAGGTCCCATCATGCCTAGTCAGCATATCCATGCTGGCTGGGGCTGCTAGGAGTTGTAGTCCAACACATCTGGCGGGCAGCAGGTTGGGGATGGCACGGTTAGTGTGACAATCTGTTCTGGCTCTACCCAGCTCCTTTGATCTGCTCCCCCTCCTGACCTCCGTGGTACAGCATGTCCACTTGTGGCAACATCTGGCATCTATCTGTGGTGTTTGCTGGAAGTGCTGGTTTCTCCACCTTATGTGCAGTCACCACTATCATCAAGCCTGGAACTCTCCCAGCCTAGCTTCAGCACTTGGGATGATTCTCCTCTTCTCTGAGATCCTACAGTTCATAGATTGTTTGTTTGTTTGTTTGTTTAAACAGGCCCTACCATTAGGCAGAGTGATGCAGCTGCTTCAAACAGCTAATTTGAGATGTCTTAAAGGGGCAGCAAATATTTATGATTGTTGTATTTTTACTGCCAGAGATGAGGAGAGGCGTTGTGGGTTCTTCTGCCTCAGATGTCAAAATAACTTGACCAGCCTATGTAGCCTGACTTGCGGGTTGGGGCACTATTTGCTGCTCCAAACCTCCGGCAGCAAAATGCCTTGAGCCAACTCTGGTAGCACAGCAAGTCTTGCAACTTTGTATCTCAGGTGGAGGCTGATGACTCCTATTTCAATGGGGTGGTGAATCCGCTCTGGGTTTCAGTCAGAGCCAGCCAGAACTCTAAAGGAGCTATCCAAAGTGCTGAACCCTATCCCCAGAGCAGATTCACTACCGCACTGAAATAGGAGCCACCAGCCTCCACTGGGCTCAGGTGTACTGGCTGAACAATGTGGCTAGCCTGCTGATCATGTCCCCATCATGCTGCCCCTAAACAAGACCCCCCCCTTCCCTCCGAGGCATTGACCCTTTTGATCTGGAGGCTAGCAAAGTGTTGAATCTTTTTCAGCCTGAGGGGCAAATTCCATTGATGAGAAGCTGGGGGGGTGAGTGGGCAGGGGGGTCATTACAGTAGTGGGTGGGGCCAATGGTAAAAGGGGCGAGGCCCTGCTACCAGCATATTGTAACTTAAAGCTCTTACTGACAATAACTAAGCCTTAGGAGAGGCATTTCAACCTTTCAGAATTGGCTGAAAATTGCACAAACGCCAGGAAACCACCGAACAATCAGTGTTCAGGGAGTGGGGAGGGAGGCAGGTGAATGGGGTGTGGCTTTATGGGTAATCCCAGCAGGATGGATTTAGCCCCCAAGCCCAAGCACCCCTTGCATATGTAGTTCTCTCTCCCTGTTCCCCATGTTAACCCTATGAGGTAGGACAGGCTGAGAGATGGTGATTGGTCCAAGGTTACCCAGTGACTGAATGAGAAACATAAACTTGGGTCTCCCCAATCCTAGGCCAATGACCTAATCCAGGGGTAAGGGACCTGCAGCCTTCCACATGTTGTTGGTTTACAACTCCAATTATCCCATTGGCCATGCTGCACAGGGATGATGGGAACTGGAGTCCAATGACATCTGAAGTTCCCTACTACTGCCCTAACTGGTGCAGTACACTGGGATATGATAGTGGGGTTCCTAGGAGGCCTGTGGGAGAAGGCAATGGAACTGTAGATTGTACCAAACACCTATAAGAGGCAATGGTGATATCATATGACTGAAACTTGTCTTGCTCCCTCCTCATTGGTCTCGTGCCAGGTTTCATCTTCATGGGTGATGTAATTCATCGGATGCTGACAGCCACACAATATGTCGCCCCCCTTATGGCAAACTTCAACCCCAGCTACTCTCGTAATTCCACTATCAAGTACTTCGACAACGGTGAGCTCCTGCAGGAATTCCCTTCCTCCTTACTTTCACACACTACTGCTCATCCCCACAATGCATATATTGCAGACTTGCGCAAATCGTTGAGAGTGTTTTATCTCTCTTTCTTCATTTATGCTAGAACTAAAATTCATTTTTCAAAACCAGATTTAAAGGGTACCTACAGACAGAGGGGTCCTAGTGCTAACAACAGCAGTTCCATCTTTTTTTCCTTAACAGATTTCCTGCAATAAGAAAAAAGACGAGTAAAGCAGTGGGGGAAAAATGGGAGGGTTACAAGTGGAAGATGACATTTGGACTCCACATAAAGTTCTGTGAATGAGGCAGAGTGATGGCATGATAAAGGCCTCTTCTGGAAGCACCCAGACTCTCCACCAGTTCTCTGCTTAGCCCCTTTCTCCTTTCCATTGCTAGTTTCATACACATACATACACACACACATACATACATATCTATGCAGGCTGCAGAATCACTCTAAGTGTTTTATTTTATTTTATCCCTGTTCAAGATCTGTTTGCTGGGAGTTCAGTACTGGAGGAGGATGGAGTCAGGCTAAAATATATATATAAATTTGTCCATCATTGATTTCCTTTAAGATTACATGATGGAGTTCATAAGCTTTTTTGTGTTCCTCTTTGCGGTTGTGTGTGATTTAGCACCTAGTTGTTATAAAGATAGCAGGGCGTATGATTATGAATTGGTAATTAGTACAGGGGGGTGGATAAGCGAGGAAAGGTTATCACACAGCTACTGCGTGGTGTGCGAGCATGAGTACCTGTGACATGGTTATAGCAGTGCTTCTGGAATAACCGTTACCAGGGTTACCATCTAGTCTGGGTTAATGTTTTTTGTGGGGTCTTTTCAGTGCCATTTCCTTCCCCAAAATATATTTTTGAAACCTCTCCTTGGTGTACATGAATAGGTTATTTTATGCAACAAACATACTTATAACACACATATATGCAAGTGGATGCTGCAAAAGATTACAAATCCTGCTAAACTAGAAGTGCAAAGTGCACCAAAGCTGACAATGGGAAATCCATGGCTGCTTTTACAGTGGCCACTTGCTAGATTACATGCCTGTGGTTCCTCAAATGGCCAATGGAAAACACTCTGTGCATGCTTAGAAGCACACTTCAGCAAGCAAGGAAACATGGTTACTACTACCTCACTAAAATTCTCTCTGGGTATATTCTGCTCATGCTCAGGGTCTGTGAGGACCAGGAGTGGGATTAAGAAAGGATTTTCACTCAGGTCAGATTGGCCAACAACCCATATGTCTGCCTTCCCATGTTGCATGTTGCTTGGCTCACTTCCTTGAGTCATCTGGAGCTACTGTGCTCTGCAGGCACCAAAGTTTCTGTGGTGTATTTGTCTCAGCTTTTGCACTGCATTACCTAGACTGGTTCAGCTGATCTGTGGGAAAGTGGGTTAGAGGTTGAGGTAGATGGCTTTTGGGTTCCTTCCTTGATTCTGTGAATGATAATAGAAGAAAGATTCAAGTTCCTAGGCCCAAATCGTACCGGCCCTGGGGGCAATCCCATTATGCTAGCCTCTCCTCATCCCATCTCTGACTCTTCTTTCTCCACAGGAACAGTCTTTGTGGTTCAGTGGGACCAAGTGTATCTCGAAGGCAAAGAAGACAGAGGCTGCTTCATCTTCCAGGCAGCTTTGTACAGTGATGGCAGAATTATCTTTGGCTACAAGGATGTGAGTGGTCCATGTTAACTGTAGAGAATTACTGGGCAGGACAGGTCTCCCCAGTTCCTTGGTGTTTGATGAACCCTTTCAGGAAGGTCAAAGGCCTTGCCATTTACATGGAGGAATAGGATGGAAGTAGAACAACCTACTGATCCTTATTTAACGGATGGGATTTTCTAAGCCTTCTCTCCTTTCCTGGTTTCAGATCCCCATGTCAGTCCTGGAAATTAGTGCGGCACAACACCCTGTCAAAGCCGGCCTCTCGGATGCTTTCATGATCCTTAACTCCTCCCCTGGTGTGCCTGGTGAGTCTGGGCTGACTAGAAGCAGAGGGGGATGGGTGACAGAAAGCAACAAGGTAATTAAGACTCGTATATATGCATATACTGATTTGATCCTACACCCCAGCAGAAGCCCACTGACAAAAGCCCCCTGGAGTTGCTCCTCCTCCTCCTCCTCCTCCTCCTCACCACTGCAACCTGCATGTTCACCAGGGCTGGCCCAGATGGACGGTGGTGGTGAGAAGGAGCAGCAGATGCCACGGCCTCCTTGCTCCCTGGCTCTCTGCCTGCCAAGCAAGCAAATGGTAACAGTGATGAGGAAGAGGATGAGGAGCAACAGCAGCTGGTGAGAAGACAGACTCATTGAGGGAGGGGGCCTATTCAGGGTGTCTTGCCCAAGGGCTGTCCAAAACCTGGAGTTAGCACTGGATCAATGCTATGTACCTGGCTGTTTGAGATCATAGAAAGAGGCTTTAGCTCCCAAGTTACAAGCCCCAGTGAAATCCTTGTCATACAAACAAACAAAGGTAGCCAGGTTGATCATAAGAAAAATGTCAAAATCTGTACCAGTGACCAAGCCAACCAAAAGGTCATCAAAAGTGTGCAAGATTTTGAGATCTTCATCAGGAAAGATGTTACAAATAGCAGATTTGGAGGGGTGGAGAAATACTTTGTGCTGCTGCAGCCTGTTGTAAACGTACAGCAGATTGAGGTGGTAGGGTACAGTGGGGGGGGGGTGGATCCATAGAGTCATAGAGTTGGAGCAGGGTCTTGTAGACCATCTAGTCCAACCTCCTGCTCGAGGCAGGAAACCCAGAGCTGTCCAACTTCAGCTTGAAGCCCTCCAGTGAGGGAGAGCTCCACCAGCCACCTGAGCAGCTGGTTCCGTTGCTGACCTGCTATTACCATGAAGACCTTTACCCTCATGTTTAACCATGTAAAACCAATCAAACCTATTATCTCCCACAAATACACATGTACACAGACACATATGTACATGCATACACTGTCTTTCTGGGCAGAAAGCCCACTAAAGGTGATTTACAACATATTTAAAAACCCAATCACTTAGGAAGATAAAATATCAGTAATATAAAAACAAAACATTCTATGGCAACAACAGTATCCATTACAATTCAACTACAGACCAGTCAAGCAATAGCAGTTTCATTTACAAGCTCGTTCAAACAACCACTTCTTAAGGGCCTGCTTAAAATTGGGCAATGAGGGAGCCAGACACACTTCCTGAGTGAGCGGGGAGTTCCACAATGACAGGGCTATTATTAATATCATCATCATCCCACCCTTCTTGCAACAAACTCTGGGCAGCATATATAGTCCACTATCTGCCAGCTTAGGCTGAGAGATAGTGACTGGCTCAAGAAGGTCATCCTGAAACTTTGTGGAGATTTGAACCTGTAAATCCAACACTCTAGCCCAACTTTCCTTAGCTTGGTGTCCTCCAGGTGTGTTGGACTACAACTCCACAACTCCCATCATACTCAGCCACTGGCTATGGATGATGGGGGTTGTAGTCCAATCTATCTGGAGGGCACTAGGCTGGGAGGGCTGCTATAGCCACTATACAGCCTGCAGCCTGAAGTGGTACAGTCCAATCTACCACTTCATTCCTACCATGTTCTGCTACAGCTAACCGGAGTCTATGCTTCACAGGTGTGTGTGTCTGTGTGTGTGTGTGTCCAGTCCCTTTTCCGGTCTACTTTTCCCCCTTATCTTGGATGGATGGCTCTAGAGAAGAAAGCAAGTAATGTGTGGTTGTTGATCAGCAACCACAGGACATAGTCCCCAATAACTCCTAGCGCCAGCTAAGTCCCAATAGCACTGCCTGCATTCCTGCTGTTATCTGAGATCAGAGATAACAGCAGAGATGCAGGCTGTGCTATTGGGACTTGTGGAACAACAGTGCAATTTCCTCCAGGAGGTGGGGCTTGGGGGCCAAGCCCCACCCCCCAGAGGAACCGAAAAGAGGCTCTGTGGGCTGGATGCAGAACCTCCACAGGCCAGATTAGGCTCGTGAGCCAAAGGTTCTGCATCTCTGCTTTATATGATTTCATATCAACCCTAGGATAGCTCTCCTGGGCTGGAATGGAGGTAGTGTCCATCACCCAACAGAACCCAGATAGATGTGATGTCCGGCAACTAGTAGGTCTGGATCCCTGGACAGGTAAACTACCTGTCTGATGATAACTTCAGGTTCAAAGGTAGGATGCTTCTGGGAATCAGTTGCTGCAGAGCAACCGTGGCCAAGAGCCATTGCATTCCTGCTTGTGGGCATCCCAGAGGTATCTGGTTGCCCACTGTGGGGAAAAAGGATGCAGGACAAGATGGACCTTTGGTCTCATCCAGAAGGGCTCCTTATGTGTGCCAGCCTTTATCTTGGATGGACAGTGCCAAGGCAGAGCAAAATCTATTCATGGTTGCCTCCAACCATAGGGTGCAATCTTCAGTCACATTGTCCTTCCTTTCATAGAATAAGCACAAGGGAAGGTGTGTTTTAAAGAAGTGTGTTCATTGGGGAGAACTAGAATGTACATTCCCCAAGGGCTGCCTGCTATAGGGAGTTAGGCTTGGGCTGAAAGTTTCTTTTTAGCCACTAGAATGACACACCTGGGCCACCCAGTTAATATGTAACTGTGCAAAGGTTTGAAGAGGACATTCTATGACCATACTCCACAAAACAGAAGGTGAAGCGCTGTCCTAATCCGATACCCCTCCTCCATATCTATTTCAGAATCTCACCGTCGGACCATCTATGAATACCACCGTGTGGAACTGGACACCAGCAAGATCACAAGCGCATCAGCGGTGGAGTTTGTGCCCTTGCCCAGTGAGTTGCAGCACAAAAGTGCATCATGATGCATCTCCCTTGTGCAGAGATTCCTAGGCAGTGTGGTCATCATGAGCCTCCCTTCATTAAGGAAAAACACCTGTTCTGTTTGAGCCTCCCCAGGTGTAATTAGGACGATACAGAGATGTATCTAGCAACACTTAACCTTCTCCCTGTTCTGGGGCAGGCAGTTTAAAAGAAAAGGACAGGAGGGGACCCCTCTATGCTCTTCCTTTCTAACTAACAGCATCCCCTGCTCAGTTTATTTGCTCTTCCTTCATCCCCCTGCCCTACTTGCAGCCACAGCTTGATAAGACTGAAAGCCTTCGATTCCAGGGAAACCACAGCAAAACATGCATAGATTCTCCCTCTCCATAGGAAACATAGGAAGCTGGTTTGACCAGACCATTGGTCCATCAAGCCCAGCATTGTCCACCCTGACTGACAGGGGCTCTCCAGGGGCTCAGGCAGCAAAAGGTCTTGTTTCCCATCATTGGCTACCTGATCCTTTTAACTAGAAAGGCTGGAGACTGATGCAGGGACCTCCTGCAGGCAAAGCATGTGTTCTACTGCTGAGCTATGGTCCCTCCTCAGATCATCTATGGCAGAGGTGTTGATCCTCAGGCCCAGGGGCCAAATCCAGCCTGCCTGGGGCCCCAATCCGGCCCTCCAGGGTTCCCCAGATTGCCACACCCCTTCCCTTTGGCCCCACCCCCTTCCCCTCAACTGCAGTTTGGTAGCTTCTCTGCTTTTGCACAGTTTTTCCCCCATTCTAAGAGGTTGAAATGCCTCTCCTAAAGCTTCGTTACTGGCAGTAGGAGCTGTAACCTACAGTACGCTGCTATTTTGGCACTGCTCCTTTTGCCTTCAGCCCTACTCACCACTGGAATGCACCCACACACACCTGAGCTTCTCTGAAATTACATTCAGCCCTTGGGCTGAAAGAGGCTCAGTACCCCTGAGCTATAGGGAATGAGCTGAAAGTCTTCTTTTAAACCTTTGGGGTGGGCTGTAGCTCAAGGTACAGGAGATGGTTTGCAGGTGTTAGGCCCCATGTTGAATCCTCATGATCTCTAGTTAGTTAGTTAGTTATGCATTTATTTTTATTTTTTTTATTTATTACATTTTTAGACCATCCCAGTAACTAAAGTTACAGAAAAATTAAAAAAAAATACAAGTGAATAACAAGATGACATTCAAGCAACAGATGATGAAACCAAAAGTAACAACCAGGAGCAAGGATAAAACAGTGCCAAGATATAAAAGCACAGGGAGAGCAATCCTATGGCTCCTAGACAGTGAGGCGGGGGATAGGATAGTTCGGATTCCTGGATCTGAGATCAGAGACAGAGCTCCAACCTCGGACCCAGGAGTCCGAGCTCCCTGCCCCCTCCCCCTTCCAACCGGCTTGGAGAGAAGTGCGCTGGCTGCCTCTCCGAGGTCGCAAAAACAACCCCTGAGAGGAGGGAAATGGAGCAGTTCTGTGGGCAGGGATGGGAGGGGACTGGGGAGGCCAGCTTACAAAGAATCCTGTGGCCTCCCCAGCCTCCTTCCCTCCCACTCCACAGAGCCTCAGTTAGACAGGTGAAAAAGCCCGTCTAGCAAAAATGCAGAGTGGAAGGAGCGCAGAGGTGAAGATCGCCTCCACGCTGCTCCCCCTCTGCATAGGATGCCCATCAGCATCCAAGTTTGGAGGCTGACAGGCATCCCTATAGGATTACACCCTAAAATAGTTATAGGATCTCAGGTTGCAGGGCTGGGAAAGGCGCCCTGTCTAAGATCCTGGAGTTCTGCTACCAGTCAAAGGAGAGACCATGCTGGGCTCGATGACCAATGATCTGACTCAATATATGGCATTTCCATAGATTCTTTTCATTTGGTGAAATGGAACCAATTCCCTAGGGAGGTGGTGGGCTCTCCCACACTGGAGGCATTCAAGACGAGGCTGGACAGCCATCTGTCAGGGATGCTTTGACTTGGATTCCTGCATTGAGCAGGGGGTTGGACTCAGTGGCCTTGTAGGCCCCTTCCAACCCTACTATTCTATGATTCTATGGTTCTTGGTCCTCACTTCCATAGAGGTCATAACAGATATTTTTTAAAGTTTTGTTTTTAAACCATAGTAATTATTTTCTTCTCCTTTTGTAACATTTCAGAACACTTATTTATGGGCTGTGTGGCAGCAGACTAAGCCTGCTGTTTGGGTTGTCATAAAACACCCAATGTAGACGGCTTAAACGTATAACCTTGGCATCTTCTGGACAGGTTTATTCTCTGCTGGGTATTTATGGACTCAAGTAGGACTTTTTGTTTTCACTGGCATTGTCCTCATGAACTAAATGTTATTTATCAAACTGGCTCTTTCATGATGCATTTCAATGCGTAGAAGGTACCAAACGTACTGGAGGTGACAGACTTGTCTTCACAGGGCACTTCCCTGTCTTGATGACAAGTGGGATTAGAATACGCCAATTCCATGAAAAGCCAGTGAAATGTTAGAAATGTCTCTTTTTTAAGTCATAAAAACGTTGCTTGAATACAGAATTGTTTTTACTTTATTCACTAGGATCTTGTATCCTAGCTGGCTTTCGGTTTTGATGTAAGGCAGTGATAGGCTATATAAGGTAGGCAACAAGGCTGATGGATGGAAGATGTGGATTGGGACACATGATGAGGGGCAGATGGAGATTAGGAAGTGGTACACAAATACCTGTATCTGTGGGAATGCAGCTTGAGGAGGCAGCTCTTTTTAGTGGACAAACAGCAGGGGGTGGGGGGAGGACTAAGCAGCTCCTGCCCTGCTGTTCTTTTGCTGAAAGTGACACCCTCCTGCAGTTGCTTTTTGGTTTTAAAAATGAAGATGTGACTGGTGCAGTTAGGTAATGTTTAGACTCTGGGCTTAATAATCTTACTGGGGTAATATCTCTAGATGGCAATATCCCTTCCCTTCCTTCAAAATGTGGTAAGCCAGCCCTGCTGCATTGTCTGGGGTGGGGGACTCATTCTGCTGAGTAGGGGCTTGAACTTTTGCCCCAACGTCCTGCCCTGATGGCGCCACTTGTGTTGTTGAGACTATTCACATCTCCTGCTTATCGTCTGCTTTGACCCTAAGATCTGGGAGGACGTTGGCTGTCATCTTGACAGACTTGGAGGAGGAAAATCCAGGATTCAAGCACAAGCGATGAGTGGTGATGGATGGATAGTATGAAATCACCATGGAAGTATTTTCTGCAATGATCCTCCCTGAGGGAAAAGGCTGGTTAAAGTTGAAGCCAAATGCAATGGAAGATGGTTGGGATGCATTTTCCCTTTATTGTTGTTATTATTATTGTGAACTAAATTACAAGCATTTCCAGCCTTTTGCAACTGAAAGATCACTCTGTGCCAGTTCATCATTCTAAGGAGGGGTGGGGGAGGGAGGAAAGGCTTATTTTTAAGATAGAAAACATTGCAGCTTCCCCAATTTCTCTGGGATTTAGGGGTTTATCCCAGGACAAGTCCCAGTGGGGGGAAGTGTTATATTTAGAAAAACACATTTCAGAATAACTCTTCTGTTCCCAAACTTCCTCACTGCTCAAGGGGAAGATTTCAGCAACAGAATACAGATAGCCAATGCAGGTTCAGGACTCAGCCTACTGTGAGATATTCTGTTCCTAAACAGCTGATGCAAGAACGGTCATGATCTCATCTTGGAAATAAGTGTTAGGATGACAGGAGCACACCTGGGTTTAATTTGAATGGGACTTATCAAGGCTGATCCCCAGAACTAGTTTTCAATGCCAGGGGTCAACCCTGGAATGTATGAAATAAAGAGAATAGCTCAACCTGAACCCAAAACTCTTTTGGGGGGAACGTCTTCCAGAACAGAAAGCACAACTGCCAGACTGGCTTTGGTCTCAGCATCTCTCATTTTAGAAAAGAAGGACACTTACTTTGAGCCCACTTACCTTTACTCTTTTCCTTTGCAGCTTGCCTCCAGCATCAGAGCTGTGAAGCCTGCATGACATCTGACGTAACCTTCAACTGCAGTTGGTGTCATGTCCTGCAGAGGTAATGCACACAAATGTGGGAGGGAATGCACATTGAAACTTCAAAGGAACCAAGTTTGCTTTCTCTGCCTTTGTCCTAGCCTAAGAGTTTCACCTAGCACAGCTGTAGCATGTATGCATTAGCACAGTTAGATAATTTTAGGTCATTTTAATTCACAATCCTATGCATGTTTAGACAGAAAATAAGTTCTACAACTCCATATTCATTGCATCGGTGATGCTATCTAGCCATCTCATCCTCTGCCGTCCCCTTCTCCTTTTGCCTTCAGTCTTTCCCAGCATCAGGGTCTTTTCCAGGGAGTTTTCTCTTCGCATTAGGTGGCCAAAATATTTGAGCTTTATCTTCAGTATCTGTCCTTCCAATGAGCACTCAGGGTTGATTTCCTTTAGGATGGACTGATCTGACCTCTTTGCAGTCCAGGGGACTCGTAAGAGTCTTCTCCAGCACCACAGTTCGAAATCATCCATTCTTCGGCGCTCAGCCTTCCTTATAGTCCAGCTCTCACAACCATATGTTACTACTGGGAAAACCATAGCTTTGATTAGATGGACCTTTGTCGGCAAGGTGATGTCTCTGCTTCTTACTATGCTGTCTAGGTTTGCCATAGTTTTCCTCCCAAGGAGCAAGTGTCTTTTAATTTCATGGCTACAGTCAACGTCTGCGGTGATCTTGGAGCCCAAGAAAATAAAATCTGTCACTGCTTCCATTTCTTCCCCTTCCATATGCCAGGAAGTGATGGGGCCAGATGCCATGATCTTAGTTTTTTTAATGTTGAGTTTCAAACCAGCTTTTGCACTCTCCACTTTCACCCTCAACAAGAGGCTCTTTAGATCCTCTTCGCTTTCTGCCATTAGGGTGGTATCATCTGCATATCTGAGGTTGTTGAGAATTCTCCCGGCAATCTTAATTCCGACCTGTGATTCATCCAACCTGGCATTTCTCATGATGTACTCTGCATATAAGTTAAATAAGCAGGGCAACAATATGCAGCCTTGTCGTACTCCTTTCCCAATTTTGAACCAATCGGTTGTTCCATGTCTGGTTCTTACTGTTGCTTCTTGACCCTCGTACAGGTTTCTCAGGAGACAGGTAAGGTGGTCTGGTACCCCCATCTCTTTCAGAATTTGCCAGAGTTTGTTGTGATCCACACAATCAAAGGCTTTAGCGTAGTCAATGAAGTAGAAATAGACGCTTTTCTGGAATTCTCTTGCTTACTCCATGATCCAGTGAATGTTGGCGATTTGATCTCTAGTTCCTCTGCCTCTTCGAAACCCAGCTTGTACTTCCGGTAGTTCTCGGTTCGCATACTGCTGAAGCCTAGATTGTAGGATTTTGAGCATAACCTTGCTGGCATGTGAAATGAGTGCAGTTGTACGGTAGTTTGAACACTCTTTGGCATTGCCCCAGTTTGAGAGTTCCACATACATGCTCAGATGGTTAAGCGTGAGGCTTCCATGACTTCAGAACTTCTTCCACACCACTGACTTGGAAAATCTGTTTGCATACAGCAAACTAAGCCCAGAGTTCCACTACAGGTGCTGCTAGATGGAGGGTCTTAGTGCTAACCATTAAAAGTCATTGTGCTGCCACTCTGACCTTTCTTAACAGATTTTCTGCAGTAAGAGAAAGACAGTTGAAGTGGTGGGAAAACACGGGAGGTTTATGAGTGGAAGAATTCATTGTCTGGACTGCCCCATAAAATTTCGTGAATAAGGCAGGGTGATGGTGTGTTATAAAAGCTGGAATCATCCTACATTTGATAAGTGGCCAGGAATTAAAGATGTATGGCTAGCCTTTATTTTCCTAGTCTTGTATATCCAAGATGGCTGGCTAATCTCCATTCCAAGTCTCCACTAAGTAGCAGTATTTCGCAATAATTAATTTTTAGGTCATTTTCATGTGCAGGTGTTTCTGGGGAAAATAGCTGGAAAGTTTGCATGTTTCCCTTGGTGAAGCATCCAAAAGACTGAAATTCAAAACCAGCCTGTATAGTATGGATAGTGTTTGCCAAGCTTTCTCTTGTCTTTTCTAGAAAACCAGGATATGCACTTTTCCAGCACACACAAACACACACTCACTCCCCCAAACAGCTAGAAGGAACATTTAGTTTAGATTCTTCCGACCCAGCTGTGTTGGAATGGAATCTCCAGTTCCTAAGGGAAAGCCCTTTTAGTCTCTCTCTCTCTTTCTGTTTGCTACATTTACTTGTTCGTGTATCTGGTTTGCTACGCCCATTTGGGAATTCAGATGATAAAATCATACGCTTAAAAATAACCCAGCCCTCCCATGTAGAATGGGGCCAGACGGTCACACTGTTTTCTGTTGCTAGCTTTAAACGCATGCATTTTGAAGAGAATGTCTCCCTCTCAGAACAAGAGCTCATGTACACCACCAATTGTTTTAACTCTCCTGGCTCCACACCAAAGTCACCTGGGAACTGTAGTTCAGGGCAGGGGCTAGTCATCTCTGTCCAAAAAGACTTCAGTATCTTCAGGAATCTATTTTTTAGGAGTTCTTGAAACAAACCTCAACAGTTATCCCATCTTGAAATAGGTTAATTTTTAAAACTTGCATAGTTCTGGCGAGGTGGCTATGTACAGCAGGTAGTTAAATTATGGAATTCGCTACCGCACGATGTCATGATGCCACCAATTTGGATGACTTTAAAAAATTGGATAAATTCATAGGGGGATAAGGCTATCAATGACTACTAGTCTTGATGGCTATATGCTACCTCCAGTATCAGAGGCAGTATGCCTCTGCATACCAGTTGCTGGGGAACAAGAGTGGGAGGTTGCTATTGCACTCATGCCCTACTTGTGGGTTTCCTACAGACAGCTGGTTGGCCACTGTGTGAACAAAATGCTAGACAGGATGGACCTGGTCTGATCCAGCATACCACTTCTTATGTTCTTCAAGTGCATGTCTGCCCAAGGGTGTTTACAGATCTTGATGGTGACACTTCAGTGTACTGATTTCATCAAGCGGAGCAGCTCCCATTCAAATCCTGCAGATGTCCCCTCCCTGTCTAAATGACAGATGTTAGGATGCATGGGTGGTACAATCTTTCACGGGGAATGGAGTGCTGTTATGTATCTCCCTCCTGCATCATGTCTCGTCCTTCTGCAGTTCTACTTTTCCTTGAAACAATACCTATGCGGGAAAGCAGAAGTGTGCCCGAGAACCGCAACACACACATATTATTATTTCCTGGGTCCCTTCAGGGAAGCTTTGGCAGTGAAAGTGTCATCAAACACGTAGATTTTTGCAGATGAAATACTTCGTTACACTTCTTTTTCCCTATAGGTGTTCCAGTGGATTTGATCGACATCGGGAAGAGTGGTTGGAATATGGATGCGGCCAAGAGGTAAGGTTAAAAAGAGAAGTCAAAGAGAAGTTAAATAGATGAAGGAAATATTCAGCCTTGGCACAGTGCTCATTCTCCTATCTGCTTCACATACTATTGTTACAAAAGGGCAGGTTACCCCATTTCCCCAGCAAGGAGTTACAACAGTTGTTTCTTTACAGGTCTAAAGAGAAGCCAATGGGAGCATCCCTCCCAGGGCTAATAACAGTTTTAGAGGAGTGGGGAGGGTTCATTGGGACCAGAGCAAGGGAGAAAATGGCTAACCCACCCACCCCCACACCATGGCACCAATCCTGATCGGGATCTCACATGCCTGCTGTTTAGAGTGAAAAAGCACTTATGGACCTTGCAATGATGTGTTTAGCATCATATGTAGTTTGGAGCAGAGAGACAGAGCATTGGAGACTTAATATGTCTTTCTAATCACTTTCCTTATTAGTAATATGGGTATCGTGAGCGTGGATGTGCAAGATGCCAAAATGGGGTTATGGAGAGAGCAAGGGTGTATCTTTTCTGACTGGGGGAGACACTGGGTGAAATCCAGGCTTGCACGAGCAGCCTCTGCTCATGCAGTGGGACTTCCGCTTCCTCTCCTCCCCCTGCAGTTTCCTCCCCACACTGGAAGGTCCCCCAACTCTCCAGAGCAGATTTTGGGCAGCTGTGGGGGGCTGCAGGGTGGAGGGGGAATCCATTCTTCTGATTTAGGACATTCTGCTGGTGGATGGACACCATTGGACATGCAGGGAAATTGTGGAGGGGGTGGGGGAAGTCCCATGTCAATTAAAACAAAAATGGGGGAAATTGTTGGGGTGTGTATCTGCAGCTGGAGGATTCTGGTGATAAGAAACAGTAGTTAAGGGCTATGCATGAGCACAAGAAGGAATGTGGCCACCAGAAACGTGGAGGAGGGAGTACATTCATATTCCACTCTGCCAAAATATATGTTGGGAGAGAGACTGAGTGGAATACTTGCTTTGCTTACATTCTGATCTGCCAGCAATAGACATTATAGTCCAGCCTTCCTCAACCTAGTGCCCTTCAGGGGAGGGTCTATGCTGGAGCCGCTTTTGTTTGTGAAGCCCCACTATACTGCTCAGGCTCTGTTAATTAATATAGCACAGTATCCACTGTGTTTGTAACACAATCAAGTGCCACACACCAATGCATATTGTTCTAATTTTGGGAGAAATAGGAGGGGTTTCAAAGTTCACGTGTGTTTTATCATTTGTGTTTATATAACAAGCACTGGCCACAAGCCACAATATAGTGCTGTAACTGCAGAAGAAGTAGGAAGTCATGCTGCTATTTCAGGTTGCTTTTTAAAAAAAAGTCTGGCATTGGCATGCACACCTTTGCAGCTGTGCAGGAATGCAGGTTTAAAAATATGTTCTCTGGTTAGTCACAGCTGCACAGCTTTGTAGATATGCAGTGAAACATAGCCTCAAAATAAATATCACAGATTTCCTGCCGGCAAATCACATCAAATTTGTGCAAGGGAAGAGCAGGTAAGGGGAGGAGAAAGAGGAAGAAGATGATGGGAGGGGGCACACTGCAAAACCTGTTCTACAGCTTTAAAACCACTCGCCCAGGTATGAGTTATAATAACACTACATTAGAACCCAGATGACTTGCCAGCACACAGCAATTGCAATCAGCCAGGCAAATTTGTCCTAAAGTTAGTTTGAGAAAAACCAGAATATTGAGGGAGAAATTGTGTCAGGACAACAGGTTGGGAAGTGCAATGTGTACCGCACAAGTGAGCAAGGCATTACAGTTCCAGGATAAAACACTGGTGCAGATTGGCCCCAAATGTGTTGGACTTCAACTCTCATCACCCCCTGCTGGTGCTGGCTGAGGATGATGGGAGTTGTAGTCAAACACATTTGGAGGGCACCAGGTTGAGGGAGGCTGCTGTAGTGTATATGAGTTAGGCTGTCATTCGATACTATTTTTGGCTAAAGTGTAAGGTATAATTGCTATAAATAAATAAAACCCAAAGAGCTTGCAGGTTAAAAAATATATATTAAAGGGAAATGTAGAATGTTAACAGAAAATATGGAGTGCACGTATCTGCATTTTTGAACATGCACAAAGGGATAATTGAAGTTCAGAGTGTATTGGGCATAGAGAAGAGAAATAGAAGGACAGGGACAGAAATAAAAAAACACGGCGGGGAAGTTTGGGCAAAGATAAGGGTGAAAATTAGAACGTTGGGAAAGTGACAGTTGGACTGACAGACATGTACATTAAAAAAATTGCAGCCAGCCATTTCCAACCGCCGAGGACTTTGTGGAAGAAAGGACAGATTGAATCAGAGACAAAAATTCTGAAACTAAGGGGAAAATAAAATTGACAGAATGATATTCAATTGGCAACAGACCATAGCAAAGAAGGCAGAGTTGCGAGGAGGGGAGGGGGAAATCATACGATCAGAGACAGATATATGCTGGAAAACATTTTACATCTAAGGGGGGGGGGAGAAAGAAAATTAAGCACTGGCATGTGTTTCCTTATAATACACATAATTCCTTATGCATATGTACAGATGTGCAAGGTCAGAAATAAAGGTTGAACATAGGACTATGACAGTCTTCCCCAACCCGGTGCCCTCTAGATATTTGGCACTACAACTCCCACCAGCCCCAGCCAGCATGTCCAAAGCTCAGGGATGGGAGTTGTAGTCACAAGCTTCTGGTGAGTACCAGGTTGAGAAAGGTGAGAACAGGGTTTTGTTGTTGTTCAGTCGTTCAGTCATGTCCGACTCTTCGTGACCCCATGGACCATAGCACACCAGGCCTTCCTGTCCTGCGCTCTCTCCCGGAGTGTGCTCAAGTTCATATTCATTGCATGAGAATAGGGTACCAGAGGCCATTAAAAGGAGCAGGCAGTGGTGATGGGTGGGGAAAGACTCAGCCACTTTGGAGAGGCTTGGTGGGGACCTGATGTGACCCAAAAGCCTGCCTGTTGAGGAACAGGATTGTAAAAAAAAGGCCAGCAGCAGAATGACTGTTTGATTTGGTGTGTCATTTCAGTCAGAAGGCAAGACCTGTGCAGACTTTGAAGAGGATGAACATTACTACTCAACACCCCCTAGCAATAGTCTTTCCACACCACTTTGGGAAGATGTCACCAGTTCTTCATCTCACTTTGTCGACAGCCTAACCACAGAAGGTACCACCCAGGGTCAGATGCTATGGTTGGGGTGGGAAGGGGAGGCCTGCCACTGAGGGGATGTCAGGCTATTGTGTCATCTGTCAAAGGACCCTGGAAATAATTGCAGTTTCATGAATGAAACAGTCAGTCTGCAATATTAGAGAAACAAGATTCCTCTGCTTGAAAGACCCATTGCTTTTTGTTGTAAATGAGTAACCATAACCAGCCCTCACACATATGTTGGTTAGAGGGTATTCAGTCAATCAATCAAAGTTTATTATACAGTCACAGACCTGTTCATGGTTAGAGGATATTGCTTCCAGGCAGAGACCAGAGACTTGGTGCCTCTCATTTTTTAAATTAGCCAGTGGAGATCAACATAAAATGGTGACCACTTCTACCATTAAATATGATATTATCATTCCCTCTGTTTCCCATCCTTAGCTGTGTGCTGATATTTATGTAGCCAAAATTGCACCATCATCCACATACGAGAGGAAGGTATAAGCAGTCACCCAGAGCCCTGAGGTTTGAAGAAGTATTTTAAAAAGTCTTTAGGCAGGGGGAAACCCTAAAGTGTGGTGGGGGCAGGATCCCAAAAACAACCTGATGAGAACTAAGGGCCCTGAATGCTGAATGACTGTTGTGGGGAAAACAAAAAACTGGATGGGAAGGGAAATGGAATAGAGTATTGTGGAGGAGGGCCTGGTTGGCTGGCTGGCAAAGTGAACAAGTGCACTTGACAATGCAATATTTTGTTGCAGGTCCCACTTGTTCCAATCTAGTTCAATTTTCTCCAGTATGAGAAGTTCCATCGTATTTCCCAGGATGGTGTGCAATGCATATTCTGCCTGTGTTAGCACCAAAGTGGTCTCCCCTCTGAGATTAGTGGCAGGTACCAGTTCAGTTTTGCTGCTTAATAGTCCCTGTCGCAAGCTGCTAATTAAAATAAATAGAAAAGAACATTAGAAGTTGCCCTTCAGCAGTGAAGGAGAGAGAGGACAAAATTCTTTTGTGACAAGAGTTGACTTTGAAAAGAGCTAATAAAGGATGTGGGAAGAGCCCTCATTGCAAATATGGTGATGATTTCCCAGTTCATTTTTTAAATCTTGGCAGCAGGGAAAATGGTATATATATATATATATATATATATATATATATATATATATATAAACAACATATTCAAGCATGAAGTTAATTTCTTATCTCGAAAGGAGACAAAACAAAACAGCCAGCTGTGTCAGGACAGGAAACTTCATTTGTAGAGGCAATGAAGTGTGGGCTGGGTTTCATGCCTGCCTGGACGTGTCACCCTCTGACCTGAGTGGAGAGTCATTGTGATTGCTCATTGGTTAGAGTAAGAACTCTGCACATACTCAGAGGTACACGATCCTTGAATATTACTTCATAGTCTCCAAGGCTTAAGCATTCATAACAGTCCCAAAAGCTAAGCTCTTCTGAGCCCTACCTCAGTTTAACTCCACTTCTGTTCAACCATGAGGGGCAAATGGCTACTTGCCCTCCCTAATCCCTTTCTTTGTTTAATACTATTTCTTAGTACTGCCAGGAAGTCTGTTCCATAGCCCCCAAATGTTCTTAGCCTTTACTGTTCTCTGAAGTGAACATCTGCTTTAGGGAAGCCTCAGAAAGAAGGGTTGCTTTTGTTTTTTAATCTGTGAATATGGATACCAACAACCTTGGGCGTTGCTACGCGTAGGCCCATGGGGCTCTCACCCCAAATCTGTTTCACAGGGGCCTCAGATCTATTCCACAGAGCCCCGAGTGTCCACTGATGCCAATGGAAAGTTTTTTTCTCTCTACTTAATTGGCAGATTTCAGCTGGAGAGGGAAGGATTAATTCTCTGCTCCCCACATGCTGCAACACTCCCCCCAAAATCTTCAACTGCATGGCAATTAAGCTAAGCAAAAGATTTTTTTCCTATTGGTTTGGGATGAGCTGGGGCAGGATGAAAATTAAATGAAGATTGGATTTTATTTGAGATTATTTGGTTGAGAAATTAACTAGCTGGCTTTGCCTCCTGTGAAATTTAAATAAATCCTTGTAATTATTTTAATTGTGCATATATTTATATAAATTAGCATATGCCGATTTTATGCAGATTTGTGTCCTATGGGCCTGGGCCCTGAATCTTTTATGTGCCTAGCAACACCTCTGCAAACAACAAAGACTAGCTTTGATGCACCATTCCTAGCTGCCATTCCTAGCTGCCACCTGGGGCATTGATTGAGGGTGCATTTATAAAAAAAAAAAACAATTTTGTTAAGGGGAAATGGCACCATGAGATGACAGTTCTTTGTGATTTTTTCATGTTTGCTCATTCTTATAAATGTTCTCCATGTGGGTAAAATTAAGATTCAACCAGATCTAGTGCAACAATGGAAAGCTGTTGTTCTTTGCATGGCTGAATTGCGAGGGCATATTTGTAAGACCAAGTAAACATATACAGTGGCGAGGAAATGTTACCCTATATCACATAATCTGCCCAGGTTATTGGTATTCAACCTGTTTTGGATGAGGTCACACTTTCCCTAAAGCTAGGATGGGGAATGTGTGGCCCTTCAGATGCTGTTGGACTGCAACTCCCATCATCCTTCACCATTGGCTATGCTAGCTAGGGCTGATGGGAGTTGCAGTCCAACAGCATCTGGAGGGTCAGACATTCCCTATTCGTCCCCTAAAGGAACAAGAACAGCCTACCCCAACCCAGTGTCCTCCGGATATGTTGGACAACAACTCTCATTACACCAGCCATCTTGTTCAATGGCCATGCTGGCTGAGGATCATGGGAGTTGTATTCCAACACATGTAGAGGGCACCAGGTTGGGGTAGGTTGTGCTGGATCCTGCATTGTAATTGGAGGCGCAAGTGCCCTTTGTGGCAAGGCGCACCATTCACCTGATTTGGCTACTGTGCCAACTGTAACCCTTCCATGTTAGAGAGAACCTAGCTTCAGTTATCTCTGTGCCAGTAACCTCCAGGTTGGACTACTGAAATATAATGTACATGTGTCTGCCTTTGAAGACAGTTCAGAAACTGCAATATGTGCATAATACAAGTGCAAGATTGCTAACTGGGATAGGGCGCTGGGAACGTATCTTGGCAGTGTTGAAATATCCCCACTGGCTCCCACTATGGGTGCTTCCAAAGGGCTCCTAGCACTAACAGTTGGAAGGCATTGTGAAGCTATTCCGTATACTTTTACTTAATGGATTTTACACGGTAAGAAAAAAGATGCAAGAAGCGGTGGGAAAACACAGGAAGGTTATGAGTGGAAGACAACATTGTCTGGCCATCTCCCTGTAAAATTCTGTGAATGAGGCAGAGTGATGGTATGATAAAAGCCTCATCTAGAAGCACCTTTTCTACAGGCTTTTCTACATGAGGCATGTATCATTCCCTACTCACAGTTGCTTACAGGCTCTTTAGATGACATTGTGACCCTCTAGTTTCTTTACTGTGTCTAACAAGCACTTCCAGGAAGTTTTTTAGAGCAAGGAAAATGCAGCATTTAATTGTGAAACCGAAAGAAACCGTTTTTCACTTGTGTATTTATAGCATTCTGCTCTGTCACAGTGCCATCTAGAAGTTATGTAGCAGAAGAGCAGAAAAAGAAACACTCCTCATGTAGTGATCAGAACTCAATTCTACAGTGAAACCAAAATAGATACAGCCAATTAACACTTCGTGTAGAAAAGCTCTCTGTATTAAAAACAGAGGCCTCCATGGCCTATCTTCTATCCATGCTTTGGGGTAATCTTTGGAGCCCCCTGCCCTTGCTATCATATATATGACAGATGATAACTAGGAAAAAGGTCTTTCTGGTGGTTGTGCCTTGATTATGGAACCCTCTTCTTGCAGGAGGCTCGCATGGAGCCTACGTTGTTTTCTTTTTGGTGAGCGGTGAAAATTTCTTTTTTAATTCCCTGGCCTTTGAACTGCATGTTTTATCATACAGCTTGTGATTTTGAGGAGGCGTGTTTCATGTCCTCATGACATGTACATTCCCAAGCAAATACATTCCCACAAAAGTGGACCATGAGTGGATTAGGCACTTACCTTCCCCTTCTGCATTTATTTATTCTAAAAGAAAATACACAAAAGGGCACATAGCAGTAAGCATCTGGAAAGAAACAAAAAATAAATAAATCTATGCCTCCTTTTCCTCCCCCTGTCCAAAAGCCATATACATTTGAAAGGGGGATCATATAACACATGGTAGAGACACCTTATGAAAATTTTTGATTCAAAGCCCAGCAAGAATATGAGTTTGTATTGAGATTGAATGCACTGTTTTGTTCATCTTTGAAGGCTCATTGCCACTAAAACTTAGGCATCCAAGCTCCTTGGCCTTTCCCATTCCAAGGGATGGTAATGGATGTGTGTGTGTGATAGATTGCAACATGGATGCTCATAATGGGTTTTGTGTATGAAGTTAAACTGGAAAAAATTGAAAACATTCATAATTGAAAACACCTGCGATAACATCATATGAGCCACCTTTTGGGTCTCCTACTCCTATAGTCCAGCTACCTGGGCTCAGCCAGTGGAGATATTTATGAATGTTACTGACATCCTAGTTATTTGGATGTCATTTCTGTCTTCCACTGTACACAACTACAGAGTCAAAATGTTTTCTGCCAGAGGATGTTGTTAAATGTCAGAGGAGAGAGAACTTTTCCTTCTTTCTTACTCATTCCTTCCAAAGAAGGCCAGAGGCAATGGTAAAATAGGAATGGATTTATGACCTCCCTGCTGGAATGACCTCTTTAGATGTGTGTTTCCCCTGTCTAAATCAGCAATGCAAGTAAGCAGATCAGTGGCTGAGCAGATGACCTAGTTTGAAACCAGCCCGTCACAGATATTGGGGTGTGTGTGTGTGTGTGTGTGTAGGGGGGATCTAAATTCCTTTCTTTCGAAAGAAGGTTTATTATAAAATAATCTTGTTATTTAAAATTATATTAATCTTTTTTAAAATTGGAAAAGCAGACTATCGCCTTTCAGTTGTGTGTGTGTGTGTGTGTGTGTGTGTGTGTGATGTATATAATGCTGATTTGTTATGGGGGTACTAGAAAGCATGACTTAAGTATGATATGGTGAAATTGTTGAGTGTGACCACTGATTTGCAATATCCACATTTATACTTGTAGACAAAAGCAAAGTGTCAGATTTCATCTCCCCCCACACACACATACCCACAATTTATTTATTATTTATTTAAGGTATACCTATTCCGCCTTTCAGTTTGAGAAGTCCTCAAGGCAGCTTCCAAATGAATAAAACAAATACAAGACACAATAAACAATATAATGGAATTTATACACCATAAGCAGGATGTATAGTGTTCATCACTAGTAGATAAACCATATGTGTCTTCCTAACTCGTCTGGAAAATAATTATTACTAAATAACTACTTACTAAATTACTAAACTACTTACTTACCAATTACTTAATAATAATAACAAATCATGATACAAAAGTAAGAAGCCATTTTAATACATATTTTCAATGACAAAAAAACCCAAGCAAAATAATTTAAACCAATAATTAATGGTGCAATCCTAAGTGGGCTTTGGGAGGATGCAAAGTGGTGAATCATCCACCACTTTCAAAGCTCTGCTAGCCCATGCCAGCCAGGGTAGGAGTTAGAGGGTGGACTTTTCTGTGCAGCACAGTGTTTTTAAAAATTCCTCTTGCCCATTGATGCCAGTGGTGGTGGGCGTGGAATTAGTTATGTCAGCTCCAGGATGCATGGGGGCGGTGATCTTTGAGCTTCTCCAGCCTACAAAGGAGGTTTGGATCCAGCAGATCCAAGGCTGCTTCCATCCTGACCCTGGAATGCCGCATTTGGGGGCCTTCCACTGCCTACTGCAGGTAGAAATACCACCGACAGTAGTTACACATGTGGAGTTTTCCATGGACATAACTGTAGCCTCTGTGGAGCTCCTCCTCACCAGCAGAGGGGGACCTCCACCCCATCCTAGCCCCTCTCATACAGCCATCTGATGGGCTTAGAATTACTCTGCCCATCAGGCATTTAAATTCATTTTTCCCCTCGATCATGTCACTACTTAAACAACAATTTCAACAACCTATAACACAGCAAATTTGAAGTTAATGTGCAGAATATTTCACTTAATTCATACCAGCAACATTTTAGAATCACAGTTTACTCAAACACAGGAATCAACATGGTTCTCCATTGCAACCATCTTATTCAGTGATGAAAAAGGTTTCCATTAAAAAACAAATTAATACAGAAAGTCAGCATAACAACAAAAAGCTACATGTTGAGTATTTCATTGGCTTAACTCTGTGGCCTGGTTCGCACAATCAAAATAACCCACCATGGCTTATTTAAACAACCGCTGTTTAACCCTCGCACAACCCCCACTTCCTGGGTTCACATGACATGACAAGCTGCAGCTGGGCAGTGAATATTCAAAATGGCTGTTGGCACACTTAAGTCATGGTGGGCTGTTCAGTTGTGTGAACTGGCCCAATGAGGTAGTAAAAGGAACAAAAGGGCCTCCACTACCAGTCCTATAAACCACTCATTAATTGGACACCACATTTAAGGCATGATATTTCTGAATTACCTTCTGGAAGGATTATCTTGCCTATTAGTAGCTGATCTGAACACTTGGTTTGTTAAGTCAGCCCATATCCTCTTTATACTTTTGATTCTTTCTTATAGATGACACAAAGTTGAACCAGAATCCAGAAGGAGAAGGTAAGTGCCTAATTCTCTTGTAGCCCAGTTTTGTGGGAATGTATATGCCTGGGAATAGTGCATGTCCTTGGGATATGAGATGCTCTTATTGCTGGCGAATGCTAATAGAACAATTCTTCTCCTTGATATAATTGTGGAGGAGGATACTGACCTGGCTTGAATCCCAAGATCTTATGCTGCCTGAGGAAGAGCAGCAAATGTGCCCACCATCAAGGTACATAGTACCCAAGGCCGATCAAGTTATTTTGCCATCTGAGGCAAAAAAAAAAAAAAAAATCCCATATGCACCTTTTCCCCTCTCTGGCAGTAAAGAAAAAATACAGTGATCATAAATTAAATAGCTAACCATGTTCTGCCCTTTCATGACAACCAAAATCAGCTGCCTGGGGGCAGTTGCTTCAACTTGCCCAGTAGCAGGACTAGCTTGACCATCAAGACCTGATGCTGGTAGCTGGTTTATCTATTTTGGCTCAGCTGACTTCAGTGGAGCACCAGCTAGGATGCTCTGGTGGGGAGGACAGTGGTGGCCTTTTGTGGTGTTAAAGGATGCAATTATCTTAGGGTGGCCACTTATGGATTGCCAAAAAAGAGGAAGTGCATCAACAAAAAAGAGGAAAGTGATTTGAATAATGTTTGCATAGGCTAATGTATATGTATAGATGCAAATTTAGAAATTATTATTATAATTTAAATAGAAATATAGTACTTCTCACCATACTGTGGAAGACTGTAACTAGGTGACCTGAGTTCCTATCTGTTCAGGTGCTATTGATGGGCAACAGTTCTTATAGTTCATTATGTTTAAACTGGAATTAGACAGGATGCCTTCAAATAGATGACTGTCCTCTGTAACAAAGGACACCTGACCACCCTATGCCCTCTCCTGAAAAACTTGTCACTGGATCTGACAGTTTTTGACAACTAAAAGCTAGGGTCAGAACGTCCACTTGAAGGTTGTTGAAGGGGTAGTGGTGGGCCAACTCCAGGGATTGTAAGATAAAACATATTATCAAGACCAGCCTTCCTGACCCTGATTCATGAGCCAGCATAGTCAATGGTCAGAGATGATGGGAGTTGTAGTCCAAAACATCTGTAGATCTGTAGAGCCCAGCCATCCTAGCACCACTTTTCGAGGGGCTGTACCTTGTGTTGGGCCAAAGAGACAGAACAGGTATGCTGCTGGTGTACCACTCACCCCGCTGCCCAGCAGTCGCCCTGCCTGAGCTGGCTGAGGTGGTCTCGGAGGTGGTGCTGGAGAACCCTAGGACCGTGGTTCTGGGAGACTTCAACATCCATGCCGAGGCTATCCTGACAGGGCCCGCTCGGGACTTCATGGCAACCATGACAACCATGGGGCTGTCTTAGTACATTACTAGCCTGACACATATTGCAGGACGTACCCTGGACCTGTTTTTTTCTGTTGGGTGGACAAGGGATGATCTGGTTTGGTGTTCTTTTTTTTCAACAACCCTGTTGTCATGGTCAGATCATTTCCTTATGAAGTTTGGTTTGTCGGTAGCAGATCCTCCTTGCAGGGGTGGGGGCCCGATTCAGATGGTCTGCTCCCGGAGACTTATGGAATCCAATGGATTCCTGAATGCTCTGGAGGATTTTCTGGATGATAGGGCTGGTGATTTGGTCAAGGCCTAGGTATCACTATGGCCATCGATATAATCGCTCCCAAGTAGCGATGCACGAGCCCACCCCTGTCTGGGTTCTCCGGGCGCCTGCTGAAGTGCCGTCCCCACTTGCCCCCCCCCCGAACCTGCGCTTGAGCCCCCAGGAGCTCAGCGAATCACCCACACTCATCCCAGGCCCATCTGGTGAGCGTCTAGCATTTTGCCACCTTTTTTATGAAAAAAGGGAGTTTAAAAAATGCACACATTTAAATACGCACAGTTTCTTTTAGCTTCCTTTTTTTCATAAAAAAAAACAAGTCAGCAAAAGGGCTGGTGCTTGCTGGATGGGGCCTGGGTGAGTGTGGGGAGTGTCCTGGAGGGTGCCTGCGACAGGGCGCTGCCTCCTCTTCCTCCTGCCTGGTCGGCTGTCAAGGGCAGCCGACTGGGCAGCTAACTCTGAGCTGTTCCCAGCCACATGCCGAGCTCCAGGGCACTCATCGGCCAGGCCTCCTGGACTAAGTCAGGTGCTTGCAACATCCCTACTCGCAAGAGCTCACTCCAGTGCTGTGGAGCCCATAATTGACCTTGGTTTATAGAAGATCTACAGGCAATGAAACAGGCCGGATAACCCAGAGCGTAGATGGTGCAGGTCTTGGAGCAAGTACGATTGAAGATTAGCAAAGACTCTTCATTGTGCCTATTATGCGGCAGTGAGGATGGCCAAAAAATCTTATTACACCTCTATTATCTCATCCCCGAAATGTCACACAGCAGGACTGTTCTAAGTGGTGAAGAGCCTGTTGGGATCTGGCTTGGGCTCAGAGAAATTGGGATTGGAACCCTTGGTCGTTCACTGTAATAAATTTGCTAGGCACTTTGAGTAGAAAGTTGCTCATATTTGCTCAGAACTTGATGCCACAGTTATTACAGAGTCTGAGGAGGTGTCCAGGGTTCCATCTGGTTGTGTTTCCTGGGATCAATTTCAGTTGCTGCAGCCTGATGATATGGACACGGCGCTTGAATCAGTCCATCCCACATGTAAGCTTGACCCTTGCCCATCTTGGTTAATACAATCTAGCAGGAGTGGATTGATTGGGTGGGTCCAGGGGGTGGTAAGTGCTCCACCCTGTCAGGGAGGGGTGCCTGCTGCCTTGAAAGAGGCTGTAGTGCGCCCTCTCCTGAAGAGGACCTCTCTGGACCCAGAGGTATGTGACAACTATTTGTTGTTGTTGTTTATTCGGTCAGTCGCTTCTGACTCTTTGTGACTTCATGGACCAGCCCACGCCAGAGCTTCCTGTCAGCCGTCGCCACCCCCAGCTCCCCCAAGGTCGAGCCCGTCACCTTCAGAATATCATCCATCCACCTTGCCCTTGGTTGGCCCCTCTTCCTTTTGCCTTCCACTTTCCCTAGCATCAGCATCTTCTCCAGGGTATCCTGTCTTCTCATGATGTGGCCAAAGTACTTCAGTTTTGCGTTTAATATCATTCCCTCAAGTGAACAGTATGGCTTTATTTCCTGGAGTATGGACTGGTTTGATCTTCTTGCAGTCCAAGGCACTCTCAGAATTTTCCTCCAGCACCACAGTTCAAAAGCATCTATCTTCCTTCGCTCAGCCTTCCTTATGGTCCAGCTCTCGCAGCCATAGGTTACCACGGGGAATACCATTGCTTTAACTATGCGGACCTTCGTTGTCAGTGTGATGTCTCTGCTCTTATCTATTTTATCAAGATTTGTCATTGCTCTCCTCCCAAGAAGTAAACGTCTTCTGATTTCCTGGCTGCAGTCAGCGTCTGCAGTAATCTTTGTGCCTAGAAAGACAAAGTCTGTCACTGCCTCCATGTTTTCTCCCTCTATTTGCCAGTTATCAATCCAGCTGGTTGCCGTAATCTTGATTTTTTTGAGGTTGAACTGCAACCCAGCTTGTGCACTTTCTTCTTTCACCTTCATCATGAGGTTCCTTGGCTCCTCCTCACTTTCAGCCATCAAAGTGGTATCATCTGCATACCTGAGATTGTTAATGTTTCTTCCAGCGATTTTAACTCCAGCCTTGGCTTCATCAAGCCCAGCACGTCGCATGTTGTGTTCTGCGAACAGGTTGAATAGGTAGGGTGAGAGTATACAACCCTGCCGTACTCCTTTCCCAATCTTAAACCAGTCCGTTGTTCCGTGGTCTGTTCTTACCGTTGCTACTTGGTCGTTATACAGATTCCTCAGGAGGCAGACAAGATGACTTGGTATCCCCATACCACCAAGAACTTGCCACAAGGTGGTTGAGCATGTGGTGGCTGGACAGCTTCAGATGTTCTTGGAGGAAACTGATTATCTGGACTCATTTCAGTCTTGTTTCAGGCCAGGGTACGGCACTGAAATGGCTTTGGCTGCTCTGACTGATGACCTACTCTGGGTGAAAGACAGGGAGTGCTACCCTGTTGATCTTCCTGGATCTCTCAGCAGCTTTTGACACCACTGATCATGGTGTCTTACTGAATCAGCTCTGCAGGATGGCAGTTGGGGGCACTGTGCTACAGTGATTCCACTCCTACCTGCAGGGCCGATTCCAGAGAGTGGTATTGGGGGAGTCCTGTTCTACCACATGGCTATAAAGCTGTGGGATGCCACAGGGTTCTATTCTATCCCCCATGTTGTTCAACATCTATATGAAGCCATTGGGTGAGGTCATTAGGAGTTTTGAGGTGGGGTGTCACCAGTACACTGATGATACCCAGCTCTATTTCTCCTTGTTGTCCGAGTCGGCTGACTCTGAGGCAGTGAAGATGCTGGACCAGGCTATAATGGGCTGGATGAGGGCCAATAAACTGAAGCTAAATCCTGATAAGATGGAAGCTCTGTGGATTGGTGGTTCCTGAGTCCAGGAATTGGGTAAGCGACCTGACCTGGATGGGGTTGCACTCCTTCTGAAGGAACAGGTGCGTAGCTTGGGAGTACTCCTAGATCCATTCCTGTCACTAGAACTCCAGGTGGACTCCGTGACTTGGAGTACTTGGGGCCAGCTTCGGTTGATCTGTCAGCTACAGCCTTTCCTAGACAGCGATAACCTAGCTGCAGTAGTACATACACTTGTAACTTCCCAATTAGACTACTGCAATGCAGTTTACATGGGCTGCCCTTGAAAATGACTCGGAAGTTGCAGTTAGTGCAAAATGCAGCAGCTAGACTGCTGGCCGGAACATCTTGTAAAGGTCATATAACACCAGTTTTAAAGGAATTGCACCAGCTGCCAATATGCTTCCTGTCAGAATTCAAGGTTCTGGTGATGACATTTACAGCCCTAAGTGGCTTGGGACCTCGATATTTGAGAGGGCACCTCTCCCTATATATGCCTGCCCGAGGACTGAGATCGGTTGGAGGGGCCTCCTCTGTGTCCCACCAGTCCAAGACATATACTATGATGGGGCATGGGAGAGGGCCTTCTTTCCTGTGGCACCCCAGTTGTGGAATGCCCTCCCCTTGGAGGCCCAGTTGGCATGTACATTGGTTTCATTTTGGCACTAAGTAAAAATATGGCAATTTACCAAAGCCTTTGAGGGCTAAATGCATTCCCTAAAGTAGCACACTGTTTTAACTGTGTTATTGTTTTAGATTTTAATTGGTATTAGCTGGTTTAATGGTTTAATATGTTTTTAGCAGTTTAAATTATTTATTGTTTTATATTGTTTAAATTGATTTTATTGTACGTCGCCCTGAGATCTGAATGATATAGGGTGGGATACAAACGTTTTAAACAAACAAATAAAAAATAGAGCACCAAGTTGGGGGAGGCTGATCTAGACCAATACTAACCAGGTTTCAGGCCAGGTTTGGGGACAGAGTCCCTTTACTGTGAATAACCTGCATCAAAGTTAGCCAAGAGGAATGTGACTTCCTTATACCACAGCGGAACCTCACAATCTTTTGAATTGCCTGGAACATTTGGGAGTTGGAGTAACTGCTTTCCAGTGGCTCTGCTCCTTCCTTACAGGTCAGTACCAGAGGGTAGCATTGTGTGATGACTGCTTTACACACTGGGCTTTGACCTGTGAGGTACCAGAGCTATGTCTTGGCTGCTCTGTTTTTTTTTTAAATATATAACATGCAACCTCTAGGAGATATTGGCCAGCTAGAAGCAGCTGCTGCAACCCTGAATGAGTCTGTTATAGGATGGGCAAGGGTCAATAAACTAAATACAGAGGTGTTGATAGAAAGTCAGCCATGAGATGAGGGATTTGCCTGTGCTGGATGGGATCAGACTTCCCACTGAAGGAGCAAGCTTGTAGTCTGGGAAAGCTTTGTTACCCTATGTTGCTGTTTAATGCCCAGATGGTAGCAGTCACTAGGAATAGCTGATGAGCTGGGTTTTTCTCTTGGAAAGGGATTTGGCCACTGTCATCCCTGCCTTGGTAACCTTCCATTTAGATTACTGCAACACACTCCACATAGGGCTACCCTTGAAAACAGTCCAGAAGTTGGAGCTGGGGACAGAATTCTGTAGTCCAGTCTGTTGACAAGATATGGATTCAGGGAGGAGACAATGGCTGTGTTAGTTCAACCAGACAGACTGCCTGTTTGTGTCCAAGCCAATTCACATGCTCCTTGCAATTCCCTGAGGGAGAGGCCTTGCTATGTGCGCCATATTTTTCCCAGATAAAGTTTGTGAGGGTGAGGAGCACAGCCTTGTCTGTTTTAGCACCCATATTGTGAACTGTGTACCAAGGTAAGCTTGCCTGACCACCTCTGTAATGGCATTCTGTGCACAGGCAGCAACAGACCTTTTTATTTCAAGGTGCTTTAATATTGCAAGTAACTCTATCGGACCCATTGTTTTTGTTGCTCATTCATACTGTCTTATCACTATGGGTTTACTGCTGCTGCTTTTATTGCCTTACTGCTGATTTTGTTGCTGATTTTGTCCTATTAGCTTCCTGTATGTCTTATTGCTGCACTTTTGAGAAAAATAAAATTAGTAGCCTGTCATTTTAGTATTGGATGTTGATACCCCTTTTGTAATGTATCTATGCTGTTGCCATTTACCAATTATGTGCATTTTAGTGTTTTAATATAAAATGAATGATATGGCATGTCAACACTGTACATCAGCTTGGTGCCTTTGGACAAAGCGGGAACCCATAAATACTATTTTGTGCCCAGGGGTGGGCGGGGGGAGGAGTGTTTTTAAATCCACAGAATAAATACATCTGCATAAGAGCATTCCATCCTCTTGGTCTGATAATTTACCACTTAAAATGCAGGGAAAAATCAGTCAAAGGAGGACACAGGGTGAGTTAGACAAGGACTTTGCATCAACAACTTGGGTAATCCAGTCTGTACAGTCAACCTGCTTATTTTATTTTATTTTATTTTATTTATTTAATTTCTATACTGCCCAATAGCCGAAGCTCTCTGGGTGGTTCACAAAAATTAAAACCAAACAGCACACAATAAAACAATTTAAAATATATAGAATAAAACCACAATATAACAATACAACCACAATAAAACCTAGCAGCAGTGCAGGAGTTTAAAATACAGATTTAAAACAGCAAAGCTAAAAGTTTAGAAAGCTAAAATGCTAAAATGCCTGGGAAAATAAAAAGGTCTTCACCTGGCGCCGAAAGGAATACAATGTAGGTGCCAGGCGAACCTCACTAGGGAGCTCATTCCAGAGCTGGGGTGCCACAGCAGAAAAAGCCCTCCTCCTCGTAGCCACTTGCCTCACTTCCTTTGGCAGGGGCTCACAGAGAAGGGCCGCTGACGATGATTTTAAGGTCCGGGCAGGCACATATGGGAGGAGGCGATCCTTCAGATAACCTGGCCCCAAGCCGTTAAGGGCTTTAAATGTTAACACCAGCACTTTGAATCGGGCCCGGAAATGGACTGGCAGCCAGTGCAGCTGAAAAAGTACTGGCGTAATATGAGCTCGCAGGCCAGTCCCTGTTAACAATCTTGCTGCCCTATTTTGGACCAGCTGAAGTTTCCGGACCATTTTCAAAGGCAACCCCACATATAACGCACTGCAGTAATCCAGACGAGAAGTTATCAGAGCATGGATAACTATAGCTAGGCTATCTCTGTCCAGATAAGGGCGTAGTTGGTATACCAGCCTAAGCTGATAAAAAGTGCTCTGTGCCACTGAGTTCACCTGTGCCTCAAGTGACAGTTCTGGATCCAAGAGCACCCCCAAACTATGAACCTGATCCTTTAGGGGGAGTGCCACCCCCTCCAGAACAGGTTGAATATTACCTCGCCACTAACAGTACCTCCGTCTTGTCTGAATTGAGTTTCAGTTTATTGGCCCTCATCCAGTTCATTACCGTGCCCAGGCACTGATTCAGAACAGCCACTGCCTCATCTGCGTTTGATGAGAAAGAGAGGTAGAGCTGGGTGTCATCCGCATATTGATGGCACTTCAGCCCACACCTCCGGATAACCTCCCCCAGCGGTTTCATATACATGTTAAACAGCATAGGGGATAAAATAGAACCCTGTGGAACCCCATGGCACAATTGCCATGGCACAGAGCAATAATCCCCCAGCACCACCTTCTGGAATCGGCCATCCAAGTAGGAGCGGAACCACTGTAGTGCAGTGCCTCCAACTCCCAACCCAGACAACCTATCCAGAAGGATACCATGGTTGATGGTATCGAAAGCTGCTGAGAGGTCCAGAAGAATCAACAGGGTCACACTCCCCCTGTCCCTCTCCCGGCGGAGGTCATCCCACAGGGTGACCAAGGCAGTTTCCATTCCAAAACCAGGCCTGAAGCCTGACTGAAATGGATCTAGATAATCCGTTTCATTCAACAGTGCCCGGAGCTGTCCTACAACCACCCGCTCAAGCACCTTGCCCAGGAAGGGGATGTTGGCCACTGGCCTATAATTATTAACATCCTCTGGGTCCAGGTTAGGCGTTTTCAGGAGTGGTCTAATTACCGCCTCTTTTAAAGTGGCAGGCACCACTCCCTCTCTCAAGGAGGAATTTACAACCTCCTGGACCCAGCCAGACATCCCCTCCTTGTTTGATTTAATAAGCCATGAAGGGCAAGGGTCAAGCACACAAGTGGTTGATCAGACTTGGCCAAGCACCTTTTCTGCATCCTCAGGCCTCAGTAACTGAAACTCATCCAATAAAACTGGACCAGACGGTGCTCTGAACGCCTCTACCAATGGAACTGCCTTAATCGTGGTGTCCAATTCATGACGAATCTGAGCGACTTTATCTTCAAAGTGCCATGCAAACTCATCACAGCATGCCACCAAGGGTTCCACCGTCTCTCCCCCTGGCCCAGAATGTAACAGGCCGCAAACCACTCGGAAAATCTCCGCTGGACGACACTGAGAAGATGCAATGCTGGTGGAAAAGAACTGTCTCTTTGCCATCCTCACCGCCACAGAGTAGGCTTGATAGTGGGCTCTTACCTGTGTTCGGTCAGACTCAGCACGAGTTTTCCTCCACCTGCGTTCTAGCCGTCTCCCCTCTTGCTTCATTGCCCTTAGCTCAGGTGTATACCAAGGAGCTGGCCGGGCTCTGCTCAGAGGGAGAGGGCACTTGGGCACGATCGGGTCAACCGCCCAAGTCATCTCTGCATTCCACAGAGCGACCTGGGCTTCGACAGGAGCACCAGCCATACCAGCAGGAAAATCCCCCAGAGCCCTCTGGAATCCATCGGAACCCATTAGCCTCCAGGGGCGGACCATTTTAATAGGTCCCCCACCCTTGCAGAGGGGGAAGGCTGCCAGGAGTCTAAACCTCAGCAGGAAGTGATCTGACCATGACAAAGGGACAGATGTTAATTCCTCCACTTTCAGATCACCATCCTCCTGCCCAGTCGAGAAAACCAGATCAAGCGTGTGTCCTTTTATATGCGTTGGGCCGATGACATGTTGGGACAGCCCCATGGTTGTCATGGTGGCCATGAAGTCCTGAGCCGCCCCGGATACAGTGGCCTCGGCATGGAAGTTGAGATCCCCCAGGACCATCATCCTAGGGGTCCAAGACCACCTCCGTCAGCTCAGGCAGGGAGTCTGATGGGCAGCGGGGTGGGCAGTACACCAACAGAATCCCTAATCTGTTCCGGGTACCCAACACAAGGTACAAACACTCAAGATCTGCACTCGAATGAGCAGGAAGCCTGGAGAAGGAGATTGAATTCCTATAGACCATGGCAACCCCCCCTCCCTGACCCTCAAGTCGGTGTTGGTGCTGCACTGAGTACCCAGGAGGGCACAGCCGGGAGAGAGTGACCCCTCCCAGTTCCCCCACCCAGGTCTCAGTAATACATACCAGGTCAGCCCCCTCATCCACAATCAAATCATGGATGAGGGAGATTTTATTTTGGGCCAATCTGGCATTCAGCAGCAGCAGCACCAGATCCGAGGGCAGACTGGTAAGGCTGCCAGGAACCATCAGGTTGGAGGAAGCACCAGAAGAGGGGACAACTGTAAGGTGTCTAGCCCCTCTTCTCCTCAGCTGGCCTGTTAATCCCCCAATGCCATACCTCCCCCTGCCCATGACTACAATTATAGTGGCACCTCCCCGACCCCCTGAGTTGCTTATGCAGAAAAGAGAGGGAAGGAACCACTGTGTTATGACACACCATGTGCCATGTAACTGGAGAAGATAGCTTAGTATCTCAACCCCTTATAGGGAATAGGAGAGTTAGGCAATGTGCCTTATTTCAGAATATTCATGTTGTATAAAATGGGACTTCATAATTTGGCAATAATTCCTTTGGCATAGATACCCATAACTATGAGCCTTCAGCTCTCCCATTCCTACTCCACTGACCCAAACACAACAATGCAATAAATATAAGCATAACCTCTCTGCAATATCATCAGTTCCAGATGGATTGGCTATGGCGTGTGTTTTTTAAATTAAATTCACAAATCTGAAAGGGTTCACAGGTCAATACTGCTCAACCCCCTGTTGCAAAGAGGCTGCCACAGCCTCAGCATCTCCCATTCACCTGCTTGAATGTATTCTGGCACCGCAGAATTCCTATGTACAAATTTGGAAGGAGAAAACAATAGTACCCAAAGTTTCTGAATTCACAATGGCTTTATTACATCCCCAGAAGCAATACCCTTGCTCAATCATATTTCAGAAGGCCCCTAAGCTTTAACTGTGATTCACAATATTTGGTCCAACCTAGAGCCATTTTTGGGTAATGCTGCCCAAAATACTGCCTCTGCAATAGGCGTTTGCCCTCACTTTGATAATTGAACAAGGCTTACCTCATTAGTCTTTGTGTGCGTGTGTGGGGGGGGAATCTTGCTGTACCCTTTCTATTTGATTTGATTTTATTGTTGCTGTATTGAATACATAAACTGTGTCTCTCACCTCTGCAGGTTTGGGAGATGAACTCCCCACAAAGAAAGTGGGATCCCAGCTCCATACAGGAACAATTGTTGGGATTGTCTTGGCCGTTCTGCTCATCGCAGCTATTATCCTTGCTGGCATCTACATCAGCAGCAATCCTACCTCCAGTGCGGCTTTGTTTTTCATTGAGGTGAGCTTAAGAGACAGTTCTCCTCTCAACCCTCACAGGTTTGTAGGATCTATGCTCTTCTTTTAAAAAAGTTGAGCAAAATTTACCACTTGGGGCCTAGCCTACTGTTTCCCTGCTCTAAACTCTGATACCTCCCTAGTGTAGTCACCTGGAAGAGAAAATGACAAACTCTAGACCAGGGGTGGAGAACATCTTTCACTCTAAGGTCCAAATGGAAAAATGGGAAAAGGGGTGTGTGTGTGTGGGGACATTCTGGGTCAAATATGATTATTACCATTTTAAGGCTACTCAGAATTACTTCTGAGCAGGACAAGGCTTCTGCATGTCTGTTCAGAAGTAAGCAGGACTGAATCACTCAGCAGCAGTTTCAGATAGCATCCCAAGTATCATGCCTCTGCATGTCTACTCACAAGTAAGCAGGTCTCCTGCCTGCAAAATGCATAGCTCAAAATCTTTGCAACAGTTCAATTCTTTGTAGGATATTTAAAGGCTAACTGCCTTTAAATACCCTCTTTTATCACCATCAGTGGTTGGAGATAATAGCAAAAGAAGCTAGTGGGAAGGGGAACCCCCAGGGGCGAATCCACCTGCGGCCCAAGTTCCCCATCTCTGCTCTAGACTGCCTTCTCCCCTCCATCTGTACAGCCCAATTTTTTACCCTTTCTTTTCTCTCTCTTTGCCATCATCTTCATTTGAGAGCCTCCTCCAAATAACTTCAAAAATGTAGGGATGGGGTTTGAAAATATAGCTCGGAACACTTGGTTCAGAATATTCTGAATGCTGCATTATAGACTTACTTGTCCTGCATTTTCACACACCATCCCACAGAAGCAGCATAGTATACCTAGGGCTCTGAACTGTGTTTGCAGATGCTATTCAAGCAGAAGAAAACAAAATATAAACAATATATTTGTGGTGTTTCATTTGAGATTGTATGTTTATATTATTTTTGTAAATATATATTAGAAAGACAGAAAAAAAGAACTCTTTGAAATGATGCAAGCAAATTCTACAAAATGAATAGACGTTACTCTCACGTAATCACCCCAATCCAGAGCTCTTGGTGTGCTTTGATATATACACAGAGAGCTCCTGCATGGACAAGCTGCCTTAGTTTTGTTAACAGACGAGTCAGTTCTCTGCACCCTACAGGCTCTTTGCATTGCTTTCCTCCTCTGAAAAATGGAACATGGAAAGCTGTCTTATATGTGGTCTGGCTATTAGTCCATCTAGCCATTATTTTCTGCACTGACTGGCAGTGGCTCCAGCGGATTAGGCAGGAATAGGGTCTTTCCCATCACCAGCTACCTGTTCTTTTAACTGAAGGTGCCAAGGATTGAACTTGGAACCTTCTTCATACGAAGTGTGCGCTCTGCCACAGAACTATGTGGTCCCACCCCTTGTGGACAGAGCTCTGTATGCAGAACAGAGCCCCTACACCTGCAAGAAATTACCAGATCAGTTTTGGGAATATATTGCAGGAGTGCAGAACCTCAGACCTGGGGGTGAGAGCTGGCCTTCCGAGGTTCCTCAGATGGCCAAGCCCCCTTTCCCCCGACCACTGATTGTTCCCTGGCTTTTGTGCAGTTTTTCTCCCATTCTAAAAGGCTGAAATGTCTGGCAGAAAGAACTTTAAGCTAGAGATGTCAGTTTTGTTTTTGGCTTAACGGAGTTCCCCAGTGTGCCTGACTTGGCTCATGTTTGTGGGCTGAGCTGCAGATTTTCCCTGAAACCCAGGAACTTTTGTGTATTTTTTATTTGTGCAAATAATTTGTGCAATTTGTGCAAATTGTGGCTGAAATTTGCGCAGATCTCTGCACAAATAAAATAATATATGGAAAATCCGCAAAGTGACCTGACTCGATATAGTTTGAGTTAAGCCAGTTTGCAGAAAATGGACCAAGGGAAGGGCCGAACCAAAAGAAACTGGTCAAGCTCCACCCTCAAATGGATTCCTCTGACATCCCTACTTTAAAATGTGCTGGTATTTTGATCCCATCCCTTTTGCCTTTGGCCCCACCTGCCACTGGAATACAGCCCCTGAGAACTTCTCCAAAATGGAATTTGTCCCTTGGGCTGAAAGACATTCAACTCTCCTGATATATAGGATTAGAGTGCATGTATGTTTAAGTCCCTTCTTCTTTCCCATGCTGATGTGCTTCTTTTTTTTTCTACCCCACAGCGGAGACCACACCAATGGCCTGCCATGAAGTTCAGAAACCACTCAACATATACTGAAGTGGAGCCAGCTGGCCATGAGAAGGAGGGATTTGTTGAAGCAGATCAGTGCTGAGGAATACTTCTGTATTATTGCTCCTACACCTTTAAAACATCAAGTGTCTCCCATCTCCTGTTTAGTTCATGATGAATACAATTGAAGAAATAGTAAAAGGGGAAAGTGGGAAAGTAAACACAATTAAAAAGAAAGTCCCCAAAGATAATAAAGATGGATACACGTGGACCTAAAAGCATGGAAAAGGCATGCAAATTTGGCATATGGCCACCAGATGGATCAACAGGGAAAGCTACCATGGAGTAAAGAATTTATTTCAGAGGTGGTAGTGACCCAGTACATACCAGGTGTTATCAGGTGTAGCCATCCATAGCTAGTTACAGTGCCAGTGAAAAGCAGCCTTTGCTCTTCTTGCTTTTTTCAAGCACTGTAACCAGATGGTACAGATAACCAGAAAATGCATGGTTGCCTCTGTACGTTCTGAGGAGCACCACACATAATTTTTTAAAGCCCCGATATGGTGGTAAAGCAAATATGTGAAGCTATCCCAAAGAAAGGTTAGGAAAGGGAAAAAATAAGCCTTCAGCTGAAATATTGAAATTTACTATCTCAATATCCCTTGAGGGTCTTTTCCCATTGAGCCCCATGGGTAATAGTATCATGGAATGGCTGGTCTGACATGCACTCTTTGAATATCTCACTTTTCAGATGCAGCACTTGACATTTGTGGCTTAGGGGGAACTTAAGCTGGGTCTGAAATGCCACCTTCATATTTATCTGTAATGGCAGCATAAATTCAAGCCAGGAGAAGGAAAACATTAATTAACTAGGCCTTGCCATTGACAGTAATCGCCCCTAGTTGACAGTTGTACCAGCGAGGGGATAAAATATGTACCAAACTTGGCATCAGACCTTAAAAATAACAACACGACTCATCTGATTTCTGCTGTGAATTACTAACTTCACCTCACAGTTGGCTCTAGGGATTTGCTAGTTTACTTTGCTTTCTTTTTACAGGTTTTAAAGTGCCAATTCTAGTTATTTGGTTTCAGTAGCACAATAAAATGGACTTAATCAATGGGAAGCAGAAAGGTTTACCTTATTTAAGGAAGAGGTTATATTCTGTTGATAAATGCAAAAGGCATCACTAGAAAGTAGATTCTCTCACCGTTACCCACCCCCACCCAGCACCATTTCTGATTCCATTAATAACTATATTTAAGTTGCGATCAGTCTCTTACCAAGGAAGTCTTATGGTACAGATAGATTTTTAATGTCTTGGAAATGGTGTAGCTCTTTGGGTTTCTGTTCTCTCTTGTCTGCTTTGTAATAGCTTTCTATATTCCCCCCACCCCCAACACGATACTGTGGAAAAGCATACCTGTAAAATGCTGGTATGTATCCCTGAAATGTATTGAACTATTTTTCAATCTAGTATGGATTCCTGTACCATAAGTAGCACTACTTGTGATCTGAGGCATATTTTTCAATCCCAGATTTTGCCACCAGCCCCAGCTCTCTCCTACAGTAAAATCCACATCTTATTGCAGACCATAACTAATGTTTTAAATTTCCAGAGGGGTAGCCAAGTAAATCTGTTGCATAAAAATCAATAGAGTCTTCTGGTACCTTAAAGACTAACCAGTTTATTCTGGCATAAGCTTTCGTGAACAGTGGCCACTTCATCAGATGCTATCAGATGCACTGTCCACTTTATGCTAGAATAAATTTGTCTTTAAATTTATTTTGGCATAAAGTGAACAGTGCATCTGATAGCATCTCATGAAGTGGACACTGTCCATGGAAGTGTATACCAGAATAAAATTGTAAGGGTGCAATCCTATCTTGATAGTTGGCAGCCTCCGAAGTTGGAGGCTGCCAAGTATCCAATGTAGGGCAGCCAGAGCACAAAGGTGATCCTCGCCTCTGTGCTTTGGCCACCCTGCATTTTCCCTAGACGGGCGATTTCGCACAACTTCAGGGAGGGGGAGGGAAGAAGACTGGAACACGCATAGGAAGCTGTGTAAAGCAGCTTCCACGGTCTCCTCCCCTCCCCACCCCTGGGGCCGCCCCCTTTTCACTGTCTCTGTGCTCCATTTCTGAGTGCGGAGGTATAGCCATCGGGGAGAGAACCATGCTGGCTACGAGGGGGTGGGGAGCATGGTTTCTGGGTCCTGAGGTCAGAGCCTTGGTTCTAACCTTGGATCCCAGAAACCGAAATATCCTATATCCCCCAGACGCTGTCTGGAGGACATAGGATTGCACCCTAAGTTTTTAAGGTGCCACAATTTGTTGTTAATGTTTTGACATTATTGTGAGTATATCTGTATGGATCACAGAAAGCAGTATTTGCCTGCACAGGTTTTGCACATTCCTGAGGGCCAATCACATGTTACAACCCACATCTCCGTCCCATTTCTCCAGGTAACATTTCTCAGGCACATGCTGTGACATGACATCATCACATTCTGCCTTCCCAGTCTTGCTGCATATGTTGGCTGCCATGTACCAGGGTGTGGGAAATTCCTTACAGCATGTTGACATCACATCATGTGTCTTCTTTAACTAAATAGTACCAGGAAACTCAGGGAAGAGATCTGCATTGGTGACTGCCATGTGTTTTAAGTCAGAGGTGGGGAACTGTTCCAGCCCTGAGGCCTGAATTGCTTCTTAAGACACCCCTGGGGGCTGGATGATGTCAGGGGGCAGGCCCTCCCTTCCAAACCCCCTCCCCCTGACACCATTTGCTCCTTTATCCATGCACAGAGCGACATGAAGCAATTGCTACATGCCTCTCTGTGCAAAGAGAAAGGGACAGATTATAGGAGGTGGACATTGGGGAAGAGGCTTCAGGGGGAGGGGCCCATCCTCTATCACCCAATCCCCAGAGACTCCCCATCCCTGATTTAAAGTAACGTGTTGCATGGCCTTCAGAGTTTAAAACAAAAACCTCATATTTTCCCAGGCTGTATGGCTACACCCCCTTTGACATCATTTGGCCCATGGAGGGCTGGGTGGGTGGAGGTCATCTGGCATCCCATGCAATTTTGCTTGCCCTCCCTTGCTGTATGGAGAGATTGCACAAAATAAAAACAAGTATACACATACAGTACTATAGCAGCTGTGCTGCTTTGCTTGGAGGGAAAAAGAGGATGTCACTTTTCATTGTTGGTGGGGATGTGTCCTTAACCTCTACAGCCACTCTCCAAGTCCAGGCTGAGCCTGTTTGCCTAAAGGGTTTCCTCAGGAGCAAATTATATCATGTACAGTACATAATTGATTTTGTATAATTGTATAGCCATATACAGTAGAGATGTAGATAGAGGCAAAGTGGAATTGGGGCTTTTATCAGGGTCCCATCCTTCTTTGCTAAGCTGATTTTTTTTAAAGGAAACTGGGGGGGACCCCATGTAAGATGCAGCACAGTCCAACTTCACATCCTAGTAGACCTTCCCAGAGAACCGACCTCCCCCCAGTTCCACACTGCCTCGGAGGCAGTGTGGAACAGCCCCATCCTCCACACTCTCAAGAGAAGCACAGGGTGGTGGAAAAGGGGCGTGTCTAGGGGCGTTCTGGGGCGGGGAGGGCAGAAATGCCAATGTGTCATCCAGCAGCCTCTTCCGCTCAGCCCTCCTGCGGCTCGACAACCACAATCAGTTGTCTAGTCAAAAATGCAGGGCGGGAGAAGCACGGAGGGAATGATCCCCTCCGTGCTTCTCCTGCCCTGCACTGGATAAGCGGTCGCCTCTGAGTTCTGGGTAGGATTGCGCCCTAAATTACTCATCAGTCTGGGTACTCATCATGTCACTTTCAACAACCTACAAACAAACTGATTGTAGGTTGTTGATTAAAAGCAGAAGTGGCTGCAGGCAGTGCACCCAGTCTCTCCCGCCTGTCCCTGACAGCACATGGTTTGTTTACATGTGATCTGCCCCAATGGTAACCCTTGGTTTATTTAACCCAGGGGTTGTCTGGCAGATGACCAAACAGACTGTGGTTTGTTTTCTCAATCCCTAGGTTATTTCCCTCCTCCTTTGCCCACTCCCTCCCTGTATCCCAAATACTTTTGTAGCATTGTAGTACTGGCATGTAGAGTGGCTGGTTTTTTTTAAATCACTTTTGCCCACCCCCTCTGTAGCCTGGCGAAACAACCCACGGTTGTTTGTTCACAGATAACAACAACCCATGGTTTAAACAACTCAAGAGTTCACAAGCGAACAACAAACCATGGGTTCTCTTTTTGTGATGTTTATGGTTAACAAACCATGGTTTGTTAGTGTGGTTGGGTTCACATATCATAACAACCCAGAATTCAGGAACTCATGGGTTAAATAACCCATGGGTTAGCGTTCTGTGCAAACCAGGTCTGTGAATCATAATGCTGGCCTACACCAACTCCATGTATCAGTTGGAGGTACATGGCTAGCTAAAGAACCATTGCATGAAAATGGCAGGATTTAGATGTGTTGACCATATCTAATCCTACAAAAAACCTCATTCAGGAATTCCCTTTAAATCATCAATCCATTCAGTTAATATCCACAGGAAGCAGGTTCTAAGTGCCAAATTATGTATCTCTCATACCAATGCAAGGCCCAATTTCTTTCTACATACTTGAAACTATGGCATAACCCAATTTGGGGGAGGGTGGGGTGGGAAAGCTTGAGGCAAGGCATTTAGTATGGATTGTCTGCATGGAATGCAGTGATGATACTACTATATATAATAAAATATTAATTACTTGTACTTCGGGGGATTGCTTTGGTTTTCAGAATAAAAAAAGCAATGATAATAATTGATGTTCAGATTTCATATGCAGGATTTCATATGTTACATATAGCTAACTATATGGTAGTTTTTAGACATCAGTATATATCCATTGCATGCAAACCCATTGCAATCTGTACATGCCCGTGATTTCTATGTTGATCTCTTGCTTGATCAGATATCTGGTGCTGTGCTCAAATTACAGGGGACCAGAAGGGACTCAGCCTCCCTACCTTTTGGGACAGCCCCCTTAGCTACCATTCTTAGGAGGCTATAAAGGAGAGGCCATATTTTGGCTAAAATTGAGGGACTGAGTTTGTGAATTTAATTAAGAGCCTCCTACCTACCCCCCTTGCCCTCCCATGGCAATTGTCAATCTAACCCAGGCTGTTCAGTATACACCTTCAAGCCCCACACATTGGTTCCTGGGTTTTTTTTCCCCCAATGAACAATGCTCTGACCATAGATTCCTGCACTAGATGTTTGGCACACAAGCAACAAATCAAGACTGGAAGGGGCTGTTATCTTCATATGCTTACATCTTCTCATATCTCATCCCACCCACCCTCCCAAAATTTGGTATAGCGGACCAATTTCACAAATGTTTAGAGTTGCAGTTTATGTATTTTGTTTTTGCCTTTCATAACATCTCAACCCCGGATAGTTTTATGTGCCATATTTTTAGACAGCAAGGGTTCTTTTTCCATTGCTTTGGAACTGATGTAGATTAAGAGCATCTCTTGCTGTTGTTCAGTCGTTAAGTCGTGTCCAACTCTTCGTGACCCCATGGACCATAGCACACCAGGCCTTCCTGTCCTCCGCTCTCTCCCGGACCGTGCTCAAGTTCATATTCATTGCATTGGTGATGCTATCTAGCCATCTCATCCTCTGCTATCCCCTTCTGTTTTTGCCTTCAGTCTTGCCCAACATCAAGTTCTTTTCCAGTGAGTTTTCTCTTTGCATTAAGAGTCTTCTCCAGCACCACAGTTCGAAAGCATCAATTCTTCGGCGCTCAGCCTTCCTTATGTCCAGCTCTCACAGCCATTAGCCTTGTGATACATTCCATGGGGTTTTCTTGGCAAGAATACCGGAGTGGGTTGCCATTTCCTTCTCCAGTGGACCACATTTTGTCAGAATCTCTGCCATGACCTGTCCGTCTTGGGTGGCCCTGCACGGCATAGCTTATGGCTTCACTGAGTTACGCAAGCCCCTTTGCCACAACAAGGCAGTGATCCATGAAGGAGAAGAGTATCTCTACACCAGCCTAAAATCCCACATTTAAAATGGGGCTTTCTTCTTCTGTTTTAAATGCAGGATCACAACAGACTCCCTTTACGCATGCTTCATTTCCCCCTTCCCCTTTCTTTCTCCTCCCCCTTATTGAGTCTTCCATATGTTTCATTGATCTAGCTCCTCTTCTTGCGGCTTTTCCTTTTTTACAGAGGGAATGCAAGTGAAACACAAGCGGTGTAATTTGATACCTCATTATCTCTGATCTATTTAAAAATGGAATAAAGGTCATTTAGTGCAGGAGATGCCCTGGAGGTTAATGGCATCATCTAAAAGGTCCGCAAACTTCTGAGAGTGAGCAATCCCAATAGCAGGATAAAAGCTCCATGTGAAGAAGCCCATGGCTGAACAGAAGTGGAATTAAACTGAGCTAGAGCTCAGCAGAGTCCTAAGGATGCAACTAAATGTGGCAACAGATGACTATGCTTTCAAGTACAGGTTGCCTCCAAATATCTGTAAAGGGGGGAACTGGGGGTGATTTCAAATATCATCCCCATCCTGTCTGCTGCTGGAAAAGCAGCAGACAGGATGGGGATGCTGAACACTTTGTACACCTACCACCTCTCTCACCTTGAGAACTCCTCCCCCAGTTTATTTTCCCCCTTATTGGATTTCTACTCTTGGAGCCTCTCTAGGAGAAGTGTAGTTGTGGGGAGTGCGGAGGCTTACAGGGGAAAAGACAGTTCCATGTTGTCCCCAAGAACTCAAAGTCATAAAACCTCATCAGACCATGATTGTTATTCTTGAAAAGACAGGTGCTACAATGGTGGTAAGATCAGGGTGTATAGTATTATGCCCATTTTTCTTTCCTCCCATCTGGTCACTGGCATACAAAATTACACACATACAAAATTAATCTCTGCTTTTTTAGATAAAGGTAAATAAGAATGAACAAAAGGAACTAATATTACTATTGAGTCTACTACTGGGTTTTGTCCTCTTTCACAGGACTGTATGCTAACACTCCTGTTTCCAGGTGCTAATTGCTTAGATGTGAAGGGTATTTGTTTGTTATTCTGTTGGTTTGTAGATTTGGATAGTGATAAGAAAACTCTGTAGTTACTAACATAGTGATATTTTCCTCTTCTTTTGTTCAAAAGGTCCTAGTGGCTGAATATATTGCTGTAGGGTTCAACCACATGGACACATTTAAATTAATTAGAATTAATTAATGCACTTTAAAAACAAAATAACCCCAAGGTGCATACCCCTAGGCTCCTCTTAATATGCATGCCAAGTTTCAGGTGCCTAGATTTCATGATGGACAGACGGACGGACACGCATCCTCTTTTAGATGCATGTCAAGATGTGCAGTTAACACAAAGAAGAATCAGTGGACCAAATAAACAAATCAAAAACAAAACACTCAAGTGGATAATCTGCATCCATGCATCAGGACCATAGAGATCAGAAGTGCTGAAATAATGTACCTAATCCTGGAATTGATGTTCCCTATATCTTCCTATAAATCCCTTCCTTCCATCTCATGGTAACTACTGGTGGCAGGTACATCTGCATTATACTTATTCCCAGTCACACACTTCCCATTTGTACTTCACTGAGCAAAACACCCTTAACAGCAAACTCCCATGATCTTCCACAGGAAGGCTCAAGTACATACAGTTCACTTATGTACAATTCTGTTTACTCAGAGGTAAATCCCACTGAATTCAATGGGACATATTCCTTAGTAACTGTATTTAGGATTAAAGCTGTAAACTAATCTCAGCATGTAGCCAAAATCTGAAGCCCAAGAACGGCATACCAAAACCTCTGCGTGGCACAGAGCCAAAAGATACACATCTCTATCCCTCCTCAACAGCTCTCCAATTCCTAGACTGCCTGACTTCCTTCCTATCTACTTAATTTCATCTCCAGCCATAGTCCTGGAGGTATATGATGGAACAACCTTGCTGAAGTGAAGCAGGTCATGAATTGGCCAGTACCTGGATGGATGTACACCACTGTGAATTCATTCCATGATGGGAAAAGGCAGAATCTAAACATAATATAACAATTCACATAATAAATATCCCTAGATGACAAGCAAGCAAAGGTATTCCTGTTGAGTCGCTTCTCTAAAGCACATCACATTTTTTCCACATGTAGGAAAAAGCGTGTATATATAATTTTTATACATTGTACAGTGTATAAAAATTGTAGGTATTTTTTTCCTGCAAAAAGCATGTAGGAAGTGTGATGTGAGAATTGTATTGCTCTGAGTACACAGAGAGTGCAACTATTGCATGCACTGGCTGCCCATTAGTGAGTTTTAGTGAAATAAACATTCACACAGAGGGGTCTGATTAGCTGGTGCTTTCCCATGACTCCTAGGCAAAAAATATGGCAAGAGATATTTATTTACTATGTTTCAGTGCCACTTTCCAACACGTGTTGTTTTTCTATCTGTGCTGAAAACATTCAGGAATCAGCATAGGCAAAGAAAATATTTGAGGGTGACAGCAGTCAGCCCAGTTGCCCCAGAATCACCCAGCTTGTGAGGACTTCTAATGTACAAGCATCAGAAAGAGAAAATGACCAAAGTCAAACACACTGGTTTGGATCCAGATTTAGGTGTGTACAACTGGGCTGGCAAAAGTGGACTTCCCCACCCCCTCCTTCCTACAACAGCCCCTGTAGCTACATGAGTGGTTGGAGGACCCTGCTGAAAGGGGTTAGCTGTGCTGTGGGGGGCAGGGGGGGGAGGATCCCCCAAAATCGTACAGAGTCACCTTCTGTGAGCGGAGCCCTTTTGTCAACAGGAGGCAAATGCTGGATCCAACCCACTCTAGATATGGACCAACTTCACACCTAACATAACCCTTGAATCTGCAGTACAGACTAGACCCACATCCCTAACTGCTAGAAACTACATTCCAGGAACGCTCTTCTAACTTTAGAGGTACAAAATGGGAGAAAAAGCAGGCATTCAAATATTTCAGTCAAGGTTGAAGTTTATTTAATATATGTCTTAATGAAAAAAGTCAAGCCATATCCTACGAATTTTCATCATAACCAAAAGCTAAAAACATCTGCTGAACTTGTTTACAAAAGAAAATAAAATGTAATCTTTTACTTTCTCTTTATAATAGTTGTTGGAAATAGTAAACCAATTATCCCTCCCATGAAGTACAGCAAACTATTGTCTGGTAACTGTGGCAGTAGTTCTAGACAGTTTTTCTAGGTCAGCTTATGCATCCTGTACCTCTTTCTCCTAGAAGATTATAGGGGCCTGGTTGTCTATATCGTCATCATCACGATCATCATCAATAGCAACTGATGATAGCAGGATAGTAAGAGTCAAGTATTTTGGAGCATCTCCAAGTCAAAGTCCAGTATGTGCTGCATCTATTGCGCTCCCAGAAGACCAGCCAGGAAATATTAGGGGGTTGTTGGCTTAATTTAGGGAGCAATCCTAAAAGTCCTACAACTCCCAATATGCCCCAGATAGAAGTTGTAGGACTTTTTTCTGTCTAAACATGCATAGGCTCCTGCCCTTGGAGTGAAAGGGAACATCTGGTCAGTCGGGTCAGATTTAAATCGTTTCATTTGCAAATGTTATGCCTATATTTGGCCACCAGATTCCCACCCACTAGCACTGCTCAATCTAGCATAATGCTGGGTTAGAAGGGACCTCTAGTGGTTTTTTTAAGACATCCACTTGAAGTTATACAAATTGTTATATGTTTTATGTATTGTGGAAATTGTCCATGTACACTACAGACAAATTGTTCTAACTCTCATGGCTTCTCTCCAAGGCACCTTGGGAAGTGAACTTCTTTAACAGGTGGTAGGTCTCTACTGACCTCTCAATACGCCTTTATAACCCATGGTTCCCAAACATAAAATTAAAATATTGAATGAGGTTTGTAATGTATGCTGTATCTTCAGTCACTTTATACAAGTGAATTCCTTCACAAGACCAGGATAAACACAAGAGGGCAACACCTTACAGACACAGGAAATGGAACTTTAGGCTCAGAAGCCATAGAACCTGGCAGATGCTTGCTGGTACCATGACAGTGTTAATCCTGTGACATTGTGATGCCTTATTATAACTACTCCACCTAAGATACAGGAATGGGCAACAGAATAATCTGTGGCAACAGATCCTTGGAGCTCTGTGTCAGGAGTGCCCTAGCTGCCTCTTGCAGTCCCCTCCAATAGCCAACTCAGGACTCAGACGACGAGGATTCTTTCCAAGGCTTTATTCCTTTATGACTCTTTCAGATACTAATCACTAGCGACTGAGCAAGGAACAGCACTGGGGAAAGATAAAAGAGTAGCCTAAGCTCCAGGTAAGACAGTTGGTCCCCGTTTGAAGGGGAACCACGGGAGGACTCTGAACTTATGGGCTATGGAGAGATCCTCCCTCTTTCCCTTGGGTCCTTGGGACACGACCGTTGTTTGCGCGCCAAATGAGCGCAACGCCTCCTTTCCGCGCCCTCCATCTGTTGTCGCTCCCTGCGTCTGCGCCGAGCGTCCAGCAAGCCCCCCTCCAGCACTCTCTCACTGCCAGGTTACTATCTATCCCAGGAATGCTGGCAGGAGGAATCTCTGCCAGCTGCTGTGCTTGTGAGAGACGAGCGAGCTCCTCTCCCATGGATTGCTGTTCTTCCTCAGAATCAGAACTGCTCTTGGGTTCTATGGGCTCAGTTTCCACCCTGATACTCTGGTGTATCTGATGGTCTTTCACATTAGGGGACAGGGTTGGCACAAAATGTTTTGCTGCCTGAGGCAAAGGAGAAGATGGCAACCCACCCCTGCTCCTGGCTCCATGTACAAAAGCTGATTATACTGGCAGTTGTATCTTATTTCAACACTGGTGACAGGACAGCATCCTCCACTGCACCTAAGGGCAGCAGAGTAGCATAGGGACCATAGAGTAGGTCACATGGCACAGATAGCTCTATCCATTTTGCACCCCTCAGCAACCTACTATGTGAAGTGGCCACCTCACGTTGCCTAATGGAGGGCCAGCCCTGCTAGCGGAGGTGCATGTGTTTCAGACAAATCCTCTCTGCACATTCAAAGAATGTGTGAGGGAGTTGTGGGGCCGCATGAGCTATCACTGCCTCACATGACCCACACATTTGGTGCACATGAAAAGGGGTCCACACATATTCACATAGAGCACCTTCACAGAAAGGGAGGATCTTGATTTGTACAGGGTCCCCCTTTGTGTGGAGATCGCCATGCGCATATTACTCTGTGTGTGTGTGTGTTTGTGTGTGTGTGTATGGTGAATGTCTGGATGGCATGGTTGCTGGACACAACCTGGCTGCCCCACCCCTGGACATGTAAACACATATTCTTGAGAATGTACCTAACACCTCTTAGGTTTTCAGGTAGTAATACATGACATGATACCATAGAACATCGTCCTAGGTCTATTTTACCTCAGGGTGTACCTTTTCCCACATGAATTCTCTTACCTTTTCAGCTCTACTGGTGAGGCCTCACTCCAGGTTCCTTCCACCTGTTCAAAAGGTATCATCTGTGAGACTTCGGCCTTCTCAGTCATGAAGCTAAAATTGTAAAATTCCCTTCCTAAAGAGACTCACGGGAGCATGTCTTCTGTAATTTCAGGAAACAGGTGAAAGCTTTCCTGTTTAGACAACCCTTTGGTCAGGGTTAGCTAGTTTTAGTGTGGTAGTGACTGATGCGACTTGTTACAAAAATGTAGAGACACATGTAACACACAATTTCAGACACACACTTTCTAAATGACATTAAAGGGTTACAGAAAAGACACAAGCCCTTTCCAAAAATTTAGTGAATGCAGGGGAGAGGGGTCAAGATCACATCCTGTCCCCATTCCTGTCCCAACTTCCATGCGTCCAGCTGAAATTCTTAACAGAGCCAATGCTGAAGTTGTACAAATGTAGGCTCTGTGTTCATGATGGCTGCTTTTTGCAGGATATCCAACCACCCTGCCTTTGGAATTCTCCCTCCCGCACACAGTGCGACAGGCACCAACCCTGGTGATGTTTCGGCACCAGTTCACAATGTACTTGTTTAACCAAACATTTGCTGGTTTTAATGCCTAGTTTAGTTACACTTCCTGTTTTATTGTGGATTTTAATTTTGACTTTTTTTAATGAATTTTGTACACTGCCTGAAATTTGTTAATGGAGGGTGGTATTTAAATATTTAAAATATATGATAAAATTAAAAAGCCTACATACGAACAGCCTGCTTACTCATAGCCTCTATTCAGATCATTGCACATGTGGCGGTGAGGAGAGGACCCAGAGGATGCAATCCCCAATGCCCCCTGCCCCCGCCCCCGCCGCCAACAAGCATGGCCAGCAATAGAATCACAGGGAACAGCCTTTTTCTGTAATGTGTGAAGATGTCTTTAGACATAGCCGACAGGACCAGCTTTCAACATCCTGCCCTGCCCCCCAAGCTTAACTTTAAAAAAAAAAACAACGCCAGTTTTGACCACTTTGGACAGGGTAGGCCTGGTGCCCTCCAGATAGCTTGGACTACAACTCCCATAAATCCCAGCCAACATGGCCAATGCCAATAGATTATGGGAACTGTAGTCCAAAACATCTGGAGGGGAGCAGGTGGTCTACCCCTTCAAATATTTGAGAGTAAGAAATTGGCACTCGTGAGGAAAATGCCAAGTCTGAACCCTGGCAGAAGTTACACCCTGTCCCTCCCCGCAGCCTCTACAACACAATCAAAAGCAAGTACACGCAGCCTCCTCTCAAACTGCGCTTATAAAGGCAGGCGAAGAAGGAGCCATTTGCCGCCCTTTTACAAGAGTTAGTCTCCTCCTCATGAATTATTCATATAGGGAAGGGACCGATCTTCTGCGCGGCGAGCGACAAGGAAGGCGCGCGGAATTTATCAAAGACGTTCCGCGTTGGGAAGAGAAAGTTCTATGAGGAGGGTTTTTAAAATTAATTATTCATTACCGGGGCGTGGCCAAACAGGAGGGAGGGAGATTTATGAACAACAATTGCAGCCGTACGTGGCTGAGCAGAAGGGGGAGGGGAGGCGGGAAGGCGGGAAGGCGGGAAATTTAAAGGATGTATTATAAAAGAGAGAAAATAACACATTTCACTAATTCGGATGAATGGTTAGTGAGAGAAAGGGCATTCTCCTGTGGTAAATAAGTTCCCGCAATGCGTATTTAACACAGAGACTCAGACACACCCATGAGTTCTCAGTACAGTATGAACATAATTCTCTTTAGCAAAACCATTTTGTTTGTATATAGGTACATAAAGAAAAATAAATACGTTATATGGAAACATCCCTGAGGGGGGAAAAAAAATCAGAAAGGAAAGGATACTGACTGATACGGAATCATATTTAAATAATTGTGAGCTATGCTCTATTCCTTTCAAAAAAGCCTGGATATACTTTGCAGCTGGCAGGATGTTTAAGACACTAGGGGAAAATATCTATATTTCTGTAGATACTCTCAGCTTCCTAATGATATACTTCTGGTTTGATTTTTCATTTTATTTCCATGAGGGGAGAAGTGTTCAAAATCAGTGGGGAAACCCCCAAAGCAATATATTATAGAAAGGATCCCCTCACTTGCTCTCTTTCTTGATCTGTGGGACAAACATAGCTGATGAAATGCTGCCTTATTATTATTACTCATAACGTTCCATTAATTCTGAATACAAGCATTTTATTACTGTGACATTTCTGTATGAATTGTTTCACAGACTTCCATGGTATTGTGAGAGACAGGCAGACACCACATTTTATCAGAGCGTCCTTAAATTTTCCCTCAGATAAAGTTTATATGTGGAAAAACATAAAGCTATCACAATAACCTAAATTAATAAGCCAGACTAAAATACTGATTCTTTAAAAATTATTGACAAATTTGAACTAAATTAGTCCAATATAGATTGCTGCAGTTGTAAATTGAGGCTGCAAGCCTGGATGTCCCCTCCCCCACTCCTGTGATCTGTCCATATGTTTTGCCTCATACAAAACTAAAGGGTCACATATTTAGCTACATTAGAGAAAGGCAGCTAAAACAGGGTTAAGGCTGCAATCCTATACACACACCTCTATGAGAAAGTCCAATTGAACTCAATGGAGTTTATTTCTAAGTAGCCATGTATAGGATTGTTCTGCAGCATATCTAATAGAAGGTTGACATGTTTTTGTATTTTATTGTCACTATTTTTTATATATCCTCATCTCATTTTATCCACCTAACAAACCTGTGAGGGCCGAGAGTGGTATCTAAATGATGAGAGAAGCCAGTTCAAATGGCTGCACAACACTGCACTAAATTCATGCTCTTTGAAAATTGGGATGTGAATTTATTTTCATGTATAATAATCTGACTTTGCTATCTGACAGGTTCCAGAACAAATGTCCCATGGGATGCTATGACTAAATTGGGAGTGTGGGGCATTGTTTGACCATGGCTCTGCTCTTACATGGTAGATTCCACAAAGGTGGTGATGGGAGACTGGTGCTTGGCCTCATGGGAGCTGACCTGTGTGGTGTTGCAAGGTCCTACCTTGTCCTCCGCATTATTCATCACGTACATGAAGCTATTGGGAGAGGTGATTTGAGGAATTGGAGTTTGATGTCATCAGTATGCTGGTGATAATACTCAGTTATATCTTTTTCAAACCTTCAAAAGGTGGTGGAAACTCTGAGCAGCTTTCTAGAGTCGGTAATGAGCTGGATGAAGGCCAATAAATGGAAGCACAGTCCAGTTCACACTGAACTGTTGATGGTAGGTGGGCCAGTCAGTTTGGGAATGGATAGATAGCCTGTTCTGGACAGGGCTTTAGTCCTCCTGAAATATGATGTCTACAGCTCCTGGGTATTCCTGGACCCAACCTTGTTGCTTGATAGTTATGGCCTGGGGTGCCTTTTTCTAGTTATGCTTCATGCATCAAGTGTTTGCTTTTCTGAAAGATAAAGGTCATGCCAGAGTCCTATGTAACCTCTAAATTAGATTACTGTAATGTACTCTGTATGTGGCCATCTTTGAAGACTGTCCAAAAACTTCAGCTGATCTAACATGTAACAGATAAGTTACTGACTAAAACTGGTCTGTGGGACCAATCTGCAGATGACTACAGTGGTTGCTAGTCAGTTGAAATAGGCACAGTTCAAAGTTCTGGTGTTGAGTTTTGAAACCATAATGTTTGCAGTCTGGGTCCTGGTAATCTGAAGGGATACCTTCTTCCCTAATCTTCCACCATCCCCTGGTGTATTAAGATATCAGAGGAGACTCTGTTGAGGCTACCACCACTATCTGAGATATAACGAGCAATGAACAGAGCAAGGTTCTTCTTGGTAGTTGTACCACACCTCTGGAGCTCTGCCTAGGAAAACTTGCATGGCCTCCTCACCTCTCATCTAAGAAACTGATAAAAACATAAAAAATAATGCTGTGGGGGTGGGGGTGGGGGTGGGGGAGGCCTTCACTTCAGGATAGTTTGATTGGTCTTTTCTATGTCTTTATTGCTCTTGTTGTTTTATTGTGTGTTTTAATGATGAAGTGTTTTAAGTTGCGGTTATAGTTATTTTTAATTAGATGTAAGCCTATTCAACAGTTTTTAACTAGGAAGCAGGATAAAAATCTAATAAATTATAATAAATATATAATCCAGTTCTAATACAACTCATAAGCTTTATTACTTAGATAATTGTGTGTATGTGATGGGAGGGGGGGAGTTGCATCTGTTTATACAGAGGAACTGCCAGAGGCAGTTTTTCCAATTCCTACCATGTTGGCATGTTAATAAATTAATGTTTGTTTTCCTTATGTTAAAGTTCTTTTTGCCTAATTCCATGTATGTCTACTCAGGACATCTTAGTGCATGTGTTTAGGGTAGCAGCCCAATACTAAGCATGTTAATTTAGACTGAAATTCTGGCAGGGCTTAGGGAGTGGCACTTGCTCCACCATGGATTGCTCCTGCCACCACCACCCCACTCCCCGCCAGTCCTATAGGATCGCTTTGCCCAGATTAGAGAGATTTTATTTATGTATAGATTTAGATACAATTTACCAGATCTAAAAAATTATCTCTAAGCGGTTGTCAGTGACATTTTGTAAAGCCTAGTTCATATTTAATGAGATGGCTGCTTTCATACATAATGCTAAGCCAAGAAGGAGCCCACACAAAATGCCATGCTTGGCAATCCGAATGGCTCAGCAATGAGACTCCGTAAATATGAATAGAGAGAATTGCAACTTTAACATAGTAAATAAATCATGTCCCTTTCTAGAACAAATAAAGTGTTTTTGCAAGCTTTGGTTGTTCTTAATAAGATCTCACTCCCTGACCACATTTGGAGGTTTTAGGCTATATTGGGAGGGAAGTAGGATGGTTTAGCTATATCATTTCAATCCAAGTTACCCCTTTAAAAAAATTAATTTATAAAACGCTTAAAAAGAATAAAGACCTGCCAAAATATTAAAGCTGCTGTCAGAGATGATGCTTCTGGTGAGGCGTAATTTGCAAAATGATAACTGCAAAGGCCAGAAGTTATCTGTGTTATTGGAAGAAATATGCATTCATAGAATGTGAGAATTTATAAACCATTTAGAGTCAGGAAGGAAGTCTTGAATGTTGATTGTTCCATTTCTATGAATAAATCACAATATATACGCACAACCTCTATCATTATGATTGATTTGCTGTGTTTGTGTAGGTGAAACATTTTTCTACCCTCTTTCAGTCTTGGCTAAGCAGATTTTCATGCAAAAAAGATCCACAGAGATTGATGAAGGCTCATAGAAACCCAAATAATAATTATGTTAAATCCAAAATGTAATTTTGCATGTGGCCTATTTTTAACATATGGATGGTATCCTGCAAGGACCAAATAATGTGTATACATTTGAGAGAGATAAAAGAGATGATTGGCACAACTAGAGACAGGGGGATGTTGCACCCCAGTAAAATTTTCTTTGGAAATACTTTTTTTGGAATAAATCTCCCTCCCTTTCAGACTGGTTAATTATCATAGTGGGTTTTCGTTTTGTTTTTTGTTTGTTTGTTTTGAGAGGTGGGATTACCATGTGACTTGTCTTGCTTAATTCAGTCATCTGGAAGTGTTTGGTCTGCAGGCATCTTCTTCTTGCAATGCACCTGTTCTCTGCTTCTAACACTTGGACTTCTTTATTGGGTACTGAGGAACCACAGAGTGGATGGTTCTGCCTTACACTAGAACGGTGTTTTTCAATCTGTGTTTTGGGGAACACTGGCAGTACTTCAGAGGAGTCATGTTTAACTATTGCTGTAGAATTTAGGAAATTACTAATACAGATTTGTAAGGAAGTTTAATATGTTGAATATTGTGCCTATACATGTGCCCTGTTTGTGTAGCAACTAGATATTACTTATGCCACTATATAGTAGCCCTTTAGCTTGTGGTTTATTTTATTTTATCTCCCCAGTGGACTTTTTTTTTCCCCTCCAGGCTAAATTTATGGGCCAACGAAGAAGGATGACATCACCTGTAAGAACTAGCTACACTTTGATTCCTAACCAGAAATATCGGCGTAGCTTTCGTCGTTCCAGCAAGTTTAGCAGCACCCTGGAAACAGATTCTCCATCTCAGTCGACTCTTGGGAACTTCAAAGCACTCCCTTTAGAAATATTTCAGATGGTTTTAGAGTATCTGCCGGGTGAGAATCTGCAGTTGTGTGGCCTATCTGTTAAAATAGCCCTATCCCAACTGCCAAATATAGCATCCATATTAGCTACCATTCTATATGGGCAAGACGCTATATTGGGTTTATAGAATCAGGATACTCATTCAGGATTCCATCCTATGGTCCCTGGAACGTGTCCCAGGGGCCATAGGATACTGCAGATCCCTTCTGTGTGTGGAGAGGGTAGTCCATTCATGGAGAGAGAAGTCCTCGCCTAACGCTCAACAGAAAGATCCACCATCATGGCTGCTTCATGGCTGTTGCTCTGAAAGTGGTCATGGGGGCTTGGGGGCCATGCTGGGGTGAATTCGGATTCACTGGATCCAAAGCCCTTCATTCTGTGTACACACCTACAGAACAGTGGGCAGGGGAGGGGGAACTATACCAGTCCTGGAACTGGCATAATTATTTTCCCTCCCATTGAAACGAAGGAGGCGGGGAGAGACAAATGAGTGGGGGGGAATTAAAAGGAAAAAAGCCCCCTCCTCACCTTCTGTCCTGGCTGCTGAAATTCTGGCAGCGCTTAGGGAATAGCACTTCCTCCACCATGGATTGCTCCTGCCACCGCCACCCCCCACTCCCCGCCTGTCCTATAGGATTGCTTTGCCCAGATTAGAGAGATTTTATTTATGTATAGATTTAGATACAATTTACCAGATCTAAAAAAATATCTCTAAGCGGTTGTCAGTGACATTTTGTAAAGCCTCGTTCATATTTAATGTGATGGCTGCTTTCATACATAATGCTAAGCCAAGAAGGAGCCTACACAAAGCACCATGCTCTGCAGTCCCCTCTCCTCCTCTTGTGCAGCTGGGAAGAGGAATAATACAGGTTTCAGCTTTATGTTTCCCAATTCTTCACTTGTTGTTACATGCAAACTAGAAATCATGGTTTATATAAATTCTAATTTGTTAAATAAGCCTGCTAAAAATCTAGGGTTTGTAGCTGGGTTGTTCAGCAATTAACTAGAGTTTCTTTTAAACCACAATTCCTGGTTCACAAATAACAACAAGGAAATTGGCAAAGTGAAACTGAATCCTGGTTTCTTCCTCTTTCTGGCCAAAAAGGAGAAGGAGAGGGGCTGGGGGAGTACTTGTGCAAGGCACAAGCTCCTTTCTATTCATGCATGTAATGCTAAATCCTGGCTTAGAATTAAATGTAAATGTAGCCATTAACTTTCAGGCTAAAAAACTGGAAGCATTTATTTATTCTATATCCTACCTTTCCTCCAAAAAATGATAGTAAAACACTATTTGGGTTAGGTTGCTTGGAAGTGTGTAGAAACCTGTCTTAGTATGTCTAGGTACACAACTCAGCTAGAAACTGTTTTGTCTGGATATATCCATATAGCCCTGGCTGGCACGCAACTAATTTTTTAACTATATTTTCAGTTCAGCAAGGGCTAAAGGGCCACCAGTGTTGACTTTGCCCACGAATGCACTCATGTATGAGCTAAGGGCCAAACTTGATGTGATGTGGAAGATCCATGATCATATTTCTTTGTTTTTTGGTCAGATGTATAATCTTCTTCCATAGGAAAAAGGTCTGCCAACTTGCAGCAGAAGTCAACTATACACAGTAGTGATTGGCTGGGGCCAGTGGTTCTAGTGAAATCACAAACCCACCTCTCTCCAGAGCAATTTTCCAATTAAAAAACTGTGGTTCCCCCACTAACAAATAAGGCGCCAAATGCATAAATGTGACCGTGCCACTTTAAACGGTGTTAAAATGTGGGCAGCTTGCCTGAAGGATGGCAGGGACAGCAAAACTGAAGGCTAAGTTAGCATTGGAATTGGAGGCAATTATGTCTGTCCTTGAGGTGCAAAGGGTGGGGGAAACGGGGCTCACCCAGAAAAAAGCACCAACTCCTATTTTTAGGTACATCTGTGGACATCCTTAGAGTCTGTCAGAATTCTTCCCTTGTACATTTCAGTTGCTCAGTGCCATTTGCTTCAGACATAAGATGCTCAGTAGATGAAGTTCATAATAAGTGGAGGATTTTACCAAAGTTTCTGTTGAACCTCGTATGAGTGAGAAGAGAGGGCAAAAGAGCCCTTTGCCAGCATGTTGACATGGGAGAAAATAGCTGAGGTGTATAATGGGGGTTGGGTGGGGGGCTATGCTGGCGGGGAGGGGCAGATAGTAAACCCTTGGGGAATGGATTGAATCCCCACGGCTACCAGTTGACTCAGATAAAGTGAATTCTTCTTGACTGATGATCACCAGTGTTTTGTTAGAGAATAAAGGGTAACTGTTGTGTTTTTTTCTTTTCTTTTTCTCCTTTTATTCAGTGAAGGATATCAGCTTGTTAAGCATGGTATCAAAGACTATCAGCAGCCGCCTCATTAATTACATCTCAGCTCCTACAGGGAACAGAAGGCTTTTGCTGGAGGACTTTCATAAACCTGAGTTATCTGGCTGTAGGAAAGAATCCCCTATTCTAGAACACTACAGATCATTAGGTGACAAAAAAAACTATGACATTTAATTCCTTTTTTTCAAATACATACAAATATGAAAGAGTTTCAACCAAATAGAAAGAAGTTAAGATACATAAACCTCAGTTAATTGGGAGTGGAGAATACAACCACAAACTGCATCCTGTTAAACAACTGGAAAGCATTGGATGGGAGGCATATTTCCCTATGGCAAATGAATATAAATCAAATCCAGATTCAGTCATATAGTGAACAAGGATTAGTTTTTCAATAGATGGCCATAAATGCAAGTCTCATAGACCTTTGCTGGAAATTACATTAGTTTACAATGAAAAACAAAAAAAAGGGGTCCCCAAAAATGGTCTGTGTGAGTTCTTCCTGTCATGTTCTTGGATTGTGAAGTGATCTTATTGATAACGAAGAGATTCTGTCAGACCACCGCTGAATAGATGGGTGGTCTGACAATAGATGGGGAATACATCCCCCTTGCCTTTCCATTATGTTGTTGTTGTTGTTGTTCAGTCGTTAAGTCATGTCCAACTGTTCGTGACCCCATGGACCATAGCACGTGGCAGGCCTTCCTCCACTCTCTCCCGGAGTGTGCTCAAGTTCATAGCGTATATAATTGAAGTCTTGCTGCAACCTGCAAAAAAGAATCAGTTCCATGCTCAGTATTTGGAGTTGCTTAATGTCCATGTAGTTCAGCAAGAGTACATTTGGGTTCATAGGATGGCTTTAACAAGGGTCCCCAGTTGCCTATTTAAGTGTGTATAACAAAACCATGATGGATGTTATTATTTGTTCAAATTTGTTTCAGGAGAGTTCAATTTGGAGTGGAGAAGCAACAGTCAAATGCTTAATCCTCCCCACGCCCCACCTGCCACTTTTCTGCTGAAAATTCCCCAGCGGCTTCTTTACCCATAGGGTTTCACACACACACATTAACCTTCTCAAACATGTGTCTGGAACCCTATGTGGAGAAAAGCAGATGGGAGGGGAGCTGCAAGAGGAACGCAGTGTGGAGGGGAAGGGTTAAGCATCCCCCCTCCCCAAACACAAACACACTTCTATACTATCAACAGTCCCTCCTAAACCTAGCTCTATCCTAACAGAAGCAGCCACTGGGGTTGTGTTACATTTATGTACATGTACAGTTTAGTTCCTTCCTAAGAAACAGAAATCTGAGGAATGTGTCCTCTTGCAAACTTTAGAGTACCTTTGCCAAAATAATCTTTTTCCCAACTATCATTATGATAATGCCACCTCTCTCGAGCTGTTTTCTGCATCTGTTCCAAAATTCTTCACTATCACTACTTCCAGGATTAAATTTATTTATTTATTTATTTATTTATTTATTGCATTTATACCCCGCCTTTTTTCCTCTTGCAAGGAACTCAAGGCGGCTTACATTATCCTCCTCCTCTCCATTTTATCCTCACAACAACAACCCTGTGAGGTGGGTTGGGCTGAGAGTCTGTGACTGGCCCAAAGTCACCCAGTGAGCTTCCATGGCCAAGTGGGGACTAGAACCCAGATCTCCCAGCTCCTAGTCCAACACTCTTGCCACTACACCACACTGGCTCTAAATCTAGACAGTCATACTGAGTGTAGACCCATTGAAATCAATAGGATTTAAGTTATTCAAGACTTACTTGCCCCATTGATTTCAGTGGGTTTATCTAAGCATGACTAAAACTGGATTCAACCCCCTAATTGATTCCTCTTCTTTCCTTTCTTTCCCCTCTGCTCCGTACAAATTCTTCATCTCAGCCCCACCCACCCCTCTCCTGGTGTCTGTTACAGGTTTTTTTTTTTGCCATGTTCTTCCTTCCTACTACATTTCATTTATCTGGTGCAAGTTTTCCAATCAGACTATCTAATGCAAATTAGTTAGGCATGCTTAGTCCCATTGATTTTAAAGGGCTTAAGCACTCTCAACTGTGCTGCACTCTCATGGGAAAGTAGATAATGGGTGGCGGCAGCAGGGGTGGGGGAGCCTTTTTCATTTTCAGCATTTGTTATTTGTGGCTATAAAGCAGAGAGAAATTAAGATTTAGATTTTCAATATTAGCTTGTAAGTGGAAACATGCATGAACAACGAGCTTCTTGTGCAGTAGCTGTGTTAAATCTGTTGTAGCAAAAACAAATTTTGTGGCATGTTAGGACTAACAGGTTTATTATGGCATACGCTTTCATGGATTAGAGTATACTTAATTAGATACATAAAGTATTATTCTCAGTTGGATGATTGTATTGTCACCAATTACTGCTCTTAAGAATAGTCACTGTGCTTATCTTGTATGTTCTTGAGCTTTACACAGAACTGTCATGAATGGAACCTCTTGGATTTCATGTCCATTTTGCCCATGTTTGTGTGTGTATAGGCGTGATAGATAGATAGTTGATAGATAGATAGATAGATAGATAGATAGATAGATAGATAGATATGATATGCATCTGATGAAGTGATTTCTAATCCATGAAAGTTTATGCCATTATACATCTATTAGAGATAATTACTGATTAAGGAGTACCATCTCCCTTGAGGTGATCGAGCACTGCCTGGAAATAGGTGGGAATATAAAAAGCTTTTTATGATGAGCCCAGTGATTTTTTTTAATTTTTGCATGTTGAATGCCCCCTTTCCTCTCACATTTATATTATGACACCTTCGGGGGCAAATCAGTTTATTTTTCTGTCATACTTGTTTTTAAGTCACAAGCTGCTAACTATATATAATCCACCTTGACTCCTTTGTATATGGTGGGATATATGTCCAAATAAATAAATGACCTGGGACATTTTTGTCTAGAGAACCAGCTCCACTTCCTCCAAAAAGCTGGACCACTATGGCCCCTCCTTTCTTAAACTATCTGCTGCATTCACTGATTGCAGAATCCATCTGTGCTGCTCCTTCATCACATCCTCTCTTGTCTTTTCTAGTGACCGCCACATTACTTGACTGGATTTCCTCTAGGAGAGACAGTGTCACTTCTGTATTTACATTTGTACAGCACCTGCACCCTGTTAATCCTATTTTGTGAAGAATTAGGAAGCTGCTTTATACTGAGTGAAACCATTGGCCAACTATCTACACCAGTTTCCCCATCCTGGTGCCCTCCAAGGGTGCTTCCAGATGAGTCTTTTTTTTGTGCCATTGCCCTGCCTCCCTTACAGAATTTTATGGGGGATCCAGACATCATTGTCTTCCAGTTGTAACCCTCCCATGTTTTCCTACCACTTCTTCTTTTTTCTTACTAAAGAAAATCCATTAAACAGAAAACACGGAATACTGTAGCTGCACAATGCATTCTAAGTGGTAGTGCTAGGAACCATCTGGGCCTGTTCGCATGATCATGGAGGGGGAAATAAGCCATGTTTTGGGCTACAATTCCAAAAGTCCCTGACCATTTATCATGCTGGGGCCAATGGGAATTGTAGTTCAAAATTTATGGAGAGCACTACGTTGGGGAGAGCTGATTGACATTGATTCTCTAGGGGTCTTTCACAGACCTGTCTGGAGATGCCAGGGACTTGGGACTTTCTCCATGCAAAGCATGTGCTCTACCACTGAGGTACAGCTCACCACTCCAAATGATAAGAGTAATGCACTGGGGTTCTTGGAACTGAACAACATCTGTTTCAATTGTACACTATTTTTTCCATTGCAACATTGTGAATGTTATTTATCACTTTCCCTGTTCATACACTGTTATCTTCCTATACTCTGCACCTCATAAAATTGGTCAATATGATCACCCAGTAACGAGCCAGCGTTGGCAGAGATTTCAGAGAGCCAGGGTGGTATAGTGGTTAGAAAATTAGGACTTGGAAGATACAGGGTCAAATCCCCACTCGGCCATGAAGCTCACTGGGTGACTTTGGACCAGTCACTGACTCTCAGCCTAACCTACCATTTTAGGATAAAATGAAAAGGAGGAGGATCATGTATGTTGCCTTGGGCTCCTTGGAGGAAAAGGCAGGATGTAAATGTAACAAACAAACAGTACATTTTATGGCTGAGCAAGAATATGAATTCATGTTTCCCCTGTTCCAAGTCCAAAACTTTAGCCATTAGACTGCACTGTAATTTCCGCTCCATTTTTCCATTTCAGCTGCTTAACAAGCAAAGGTTTCTGAATGTTTATCCCTCAGACTGCTTTACCCTTTCTTTGCCTATCCCCCAGATATATCCCCAGTGCTCTCACTAGTAATTCACTACCAGTTTTCTCAGACAATGCACAGTTTACCCAGAACTTTGGAAGAAAAATTTAAACCATAAGTTTCCACTGGCTAAGAAACCTTTTTCTTCCTACCACAAACAAGCTGTTCTAAATTCTACAACACCAGAAACTAACTCTGTTGTTACTCCCTCCTTATGTGCTATATTATAACAATTTGGAATAATATATTCTCTGGCATGGCATGAAAACATCTCAAAAGCTCTTATTTCCATCATGGACAAAGATAATTGGGATTCCCCAGTGTATTTTCTAATTCTATTGTGTTTCTCTTTAATGTGAATGTTTTTAGCAACAGTCATTTAAGATGGATATAATATTTCTTGCAAGACTCTAGATGTTGTTTACATGAAATTTTGAAAACAACAACCATATCCAAGATGCTTTGATGTGTAAGCCTCACCAAAAGGAGCCAAACCTGGCAGAGATGTCAGAGGATTTCAGCTTGACAGGCTGATCCATAAACCAATTAATCTGGAGCACTTTGATTTTGTCCAGTTGACTTGGTTTATGTTCAAACATTCGTTTGAAGTAAATGGTACTAAATCAGCTTACAAGTAGTACACTAATAATAAATATTTATGTAGTACCTGTAGGGTGCTATATGCTGTATAGAAAATAGATGTGACATTGTTCTTCCTCAGGGGGTTTACAATTTATGTAAGGACAAGCAGGGGAAGGGGTACATGTTTTCAGTGAATGGTAGGATTGTGATAGAAGAGATTCTGGTGGCAGTGGAGGGGCAAGTAAGCTTAGTCTAGAAAAGAAGAGAAACAAGTCTGGAGAAACAAGTCTGGAGGAATTTGAAGGAAGAGAATATATAATCTGGCAATCTTGACTAAGGTTTATATTGCTTCATTGCATTATAGTATAAGCAATGTGTGTAGCCTGATCCTAGCTAATTACAATAAATTGGCTTCTGGCTCTTAACTCATATGATTGCAGCCCTTGGTAATCTTATTCAGCTTATTATATTTGAAAAATTTCGGTGTGCTTCTTTCTTTTTGCAGGCCTGTTGCTAAAAAGGTGCACCTTACTGTTGCCCACAAAAGAGAGACTGAAGTATGTACACAAGATACTTTCAGAAGTAAGCATAATAGCTTTCCCAAAAAGCACTGAACCTATGAACATATTAATTTCGTTATGCCATGCAACATACACTGGTAAATTGAACAGTGTATTTTTTTTTAATCTATAGATTTCCTGTTTTAAACTTAGTGGCTGCTTGGATCCTTTGCACTGTTCAGGACTACAATGTTATGGAGTGTTTTTACAGGTAAAAATAATAGAGTCTTGTGGCACCTTAAAGATTAACACATGTATTATGTCATAAGCTTCCATGTACTAGAGCCTAGTCCATCAGATGCATGAGGTGTTATCCAGGCTTACAATATATATAGGTTTGTGGGGAGGGCAGGAATCGTTAAGAGTGAGGAAAATGAAATGCACAAGGTAAAGGCAGTGATGATTACCTTATCAACAATGTGGTTAATCTCAAAACAGTTGCTGGGTGATAATACAGACATCTTTGCATTGGTGAGCTGATTAACACATGCTATGTGATTTTAAAAACTATTATCCCTATTCAAACCATAGAAGAGAGAGTTGAACCTCCTGATAAATTGTAGTTCAACTCTTCCATGTTGCAATCTGTTTTTGAAATTCCTTTGCTCCAAAATGGCCGCTTTAAGAGCAGTGACAGAGATCGGGGTCGCATGATCATGGAGGGAAAATAAGCACAAGCCGCCTAATTAGCATAATTACCCTCGCTGGGTGTGGGTTATTGTGATGTCTGAACCAGGCAACTGGTTGAAACCCATGGCTTGTTCTATGGTTTCAGGGTGGTTTGTAAACCACCCCAACCCCCCACTCTTGCTGGGTTCAGTTGTCACAACAACCTGCGCTCAGTGAGGGTAATTATGCTAATTAGGTGGCTCACGGACCAGCACACACGGAGAGGGAAATAAAGTGGGGAGGAAAATAAGCCACGGTGGCTTATTTTCCCTCTGTGATCATGCAAACCCAGTTGCTGCGTGACAGGAAGAGGGAGAATGGGATGGTTAGAGGTCACTTTATGTCAGGATGGAACCCAGGATCCCTGGTTTGGTTTCAGATTCTGAGTTAGATTCAGAGGCAGAGCTAGAAGAAGCCCAGTTGAGACAGAGAATGGAAGGGCTTAGAACCTTAACAGCTTGCCTATCTATAAAAAGAATGGTTTCCTGCCATGCCCGACAGGCTTTTACAGAGTTCCTCCTTCAAGGAGAATCCTCTTGACCCAGCTTCTCATGTGCAGTCAAGTGGGTGGACCACCTCCCACCTCCCCTCAACTCCACCCGCTTAACCCTGCAGTGGTCTCTGGGATCTGTCAATTCTGCTGCTCCCTCCTCCTCCAACAAAGGCTGAGTTCCCATGGGGAGGGGAGAGGGGGAAGATGATCTCTGAACCTGGGCATCCTGTTCAATAAGTTCCCGGGAAGATTCATCCCTGACTCTGACAGAGCCTTGGGAATTTCCTCCCCGACCCTCTGTCTTGACTGGGCTTCTAGCTCTGTCACTGAATTTGTCTCAGAATCTGAAACCACATTAGGGAGCTTGGGTTCCATCCTGATACTTGAGGATGCTCCCATGAATTCCATGAGACAAGATTCTCAAGAATCAGCCTCTATACCTGAAAGCAGTTTGCTTTTCAAGAAGAAATTGAAAATGTTAGTGTACATTGTAACTTAATCCAAGTGGGTGTGTCACCCCAAAGACAGTGTTCCCTCCCTCCTGTGAATCTGTATTTCTCAACCCATAGCAGTAGATTGAGGTATGAACCCCCTACGCAAGTTACCTGCAGGAGCTTCAGCCGCTTCAGATGGCTTACCTCTGTGGCTTTATACTGTTGCTACAAGAGGCTTCATCTGCTCCAATGTTGGTGAAACAGGGGCTAACTCTTCTTCTGAGTCTTGTCACTGCCCCCACCCCCTGCTGTCCCGATGTTTGGTATAGTTATTAGTCTATGGAGGATCGGTCTCTAGCTCCAAGACCAGCTCTTCTGCTACTTGCTCCTGGCCACTTACATTAGTTTCATTGGCTCCCTGCCACAGAAGGACAGTTGAAGTGGGCAACTCTAAAAAGTGCAGGTAAAACAGACATTTTATTTTATTTTATTTTATTTCTATCCCACTTTCCCACCAAAAAATGGGAGAGCCAATGAAAGCCAGTGTGGTGTAGTGGCAAGAGTGTTGGACTAGGAGCTGGGAGATCCGGGTTCTAGTCCCCACTCAGCCATGGAAGCTCACTGGGTGACTTTGGGCCAGTCACACACTCTCAGCCCAACCCACCTCACAGGGTTGTTGTTGTGAGGATAAAATGGAGAGGAGGAGGATAATGTAAGCCGCCTTGGGTTCCTTGCAAGAGGAAAAAAGGTGGGGTATAAATGCAATCAATCAATCAATCAATCAAAAAATGGCCCTCAAGGTGGCTAACAATAAAATTAAGATTAAAAACAAAACCTTAATTAAAACACTGCATTAAAACAAGTTATAACATAATGAAAAACACAGCAATAAAACAAATAAACAAGAAATAAAAACTCCTTCAGCAACATACCAGCTTATATGCCAAAGGCCTGTCTGAATAAAAATGTCTTTTCCTGCCAGTGGAAGGACAACAGGGATGGAACCAACCTACCTTTCCCTTGGCAAGGAGTTCTAGAACCTGGGAGCACCCACTGGGAAGGCCCTCTCTCATGTCCCCACCAAGCATGCCTCTGATGGTGGCAGTACCAAAACAAGGGCCTCCCCCAGGCTTGTATAGGAGAAGGCAGTCTTAGAATATGTAGAAAATGTATGCGCAGCTAAGAGATTTCAAACCTTGCAGAGTAACTTGGTGATACTCATGTCTATGTTGCCTTGTTTTCCCTATATTGTTTTCAGACCTTAACAGCTGGTTGGGATGAATTAGAATGTCATCGGGTTTACAATTTCCTCTGCGAGCTGAGCAGTTTAGCCCGGAGAGTGCAGACAGTTGTCAGCAGCAAACCTGGTAAGTATTCTCTGTTAGGCAATATGTTATGAATCTGGCTCCCTCCCTGTTGTCCTGGGACCCTTTTGTTCTGAACTAGGGAGGCAACAATGAGAGCCATGACTCTGAATTTATAGGAGTGCCAACAAACAACTTCTTTCCCACTACAATTTGTAATACCAAGATACTGTTCTGCACCCAGATTGATTTTTGTATTATTGTTATGATTTGTCCTAGGAAGTGTCCGAAAATTGGAGCTGAGGATAAGGATATTTTGCCGCAGTGTCCTCTTAAACCATTGGCTCCATCGGAGTGATTCAGCATTTTGGCTGACACGTATTTTAAAGCCATGGCCAATGGTAAATCAAGCCCGGCTACTATATATAATATTTGGGCCTGCCTCTGCTCTGGATGGTAAGCTGTTTTAATTAATAAGGCATAAATCGAAGAACATAGATAGGAACTTGCACATTCTGGGCAGTATCCAATCAGACGCTAGTGCTAACATTACATTGCACTAGCATAAGGGACTTCTAGCACAACACCAATAGTATTAGTTGGCACTATGGGAATTTCTGTGGACCATAGAGTAGAGCTTCTGTGGGCTAGGACGGAGAGCCAGTCTCCAACCCCAATTGCACCTTTCGTGTTGCAGTAGAAAGACTTTGTAACTGGTTTATGTCCTCCAATCTACATGGAAACGGGTTTTCAGGCGGTTCCATTTAAATATGGATTTTCATTAAATCAGGTTAGCGCCTCCCAGGGCAAATGGTAATGCAGTGTATACATTTAAAACATCCATTTGTGTGGGGCAAATGAGTAGAACTGAACATCATCAAATTGGTAGGTGCAGGGAAGCAAGGAGGCTTGCTTTCCACCCCCCTTCCCCCTCCCTGCTCAGTGAAGCTTTTGGCTTTGCATACCTTTGCACTTCCATACATAACAGCCTCGTTATGCTCCCCTCCCCACTCAGAGAATATGTAAAGGGACAGGCAGCGATTGCATGCAGGGTCGAAACAGTGTCCTTTCAAAGCAGCAGGGCTGACTCCCATCTCCAAAGCAATGAGTTACTTCTGGGTAGACATAAGCCCCTGCCCCATGCAACTCTTCCCTTCTGCAAATCAGCGCTGCTTCCACCAGCCCACGCTGAAGCCAGCTGAGGTCACATGGACTCCCAAACTGCACTGAAGCTGCTGTGACTGGAAAACCTGCCACACACAGAGTTTTTTTAAAAACTGGATTTAGGGCAAGAAATGCCCTGTTAGCTACAGGGAGGGGCATGCATTATCTGACATGATCAACTTGTGGGCAGAGCAGAACCAGAGTAAAAGCCTGGTGTAGAAGAGCCCCTTGAGACAAGAGGAAGTCACAATATGATTGATGATCCTTGGTAAATGCAATGGAGATGGCATACGGGGTTGGATCCAGGTTCTGCCTTCTGTTGATCTGATCCCACACACACCACAGCTCCCGCAATCAACAGGGTCCCCTCACCTTCTGTATAGAACGTTCAGGGGTCTGGAGGGACTGCCATGGACAGGAGGGGGTGAGGAAGTTTGCTTCAGCCACCCCAGTTACACATGCCTAAATTTGGATCCAACCCATGGTCCTCAGGTGTAGCCTGCCTCGGCTGTTAAATCACTTGACAGATTTTTACGCATTAGAGTGAAGAAAGTCTGGTTTTCCTGTAATTTCCCCACTCCCTCTCATTTCTCATCTGTATCTTTCTATGCGTTTGTTTCTTTTTGCATAATACTGTGCCTAGCTTATTGCAGTGCTTCTCTGCACATGTAGACTGCTACTTCCTCCTGTCAGTTTTATAGTAAACATAGTTTCGGGTGCTTCCAGATTAGTCTTTTATCATGCCATTCTCATTCACAGAATTTTACAGGGGGTCCAGCAGTCATTGTCTTCCCCTGCCATATTTTCCCACCTGTTCTTCTGTCTTTTCTCATACTGCAGATAATCTGTTAAGAAATAAACGACGGAAAAGCTGCACAATGCCTTCTCACTGGTAATGCCTTGTTTGTGGAAGCACTCAAAGTCACCTCTCCTGAGAAAATGAATCATGTCAATTGTACACGATACTAAGGCTGCTTCCACACTAGGCATTCAGTGTGGAATCACCATGCCTCATTCATACCTTTTTAGTCCTCATGACTTCACCATTCATTTGTAATCCTCCAATGTTTTCCCAGTGCTTCTTCTTTTTTCTTACTGCAAAATCTTCAACTTAAAAAAAAAAAAAAAGTTAGAAGAGTAGCTCAATCTCCACAGCGGTAAATATCCTCAATGCCACTCTTCCATCTTTTTTTAAGTGGCATAAGCAGTTACGTATTTGGCAGGTGAATCTGTCACAGCTCAGCACACATTCACTATAATTTTGCAGTAGGCACCATTTTATAACCCTGTTAATTTTTAATTGATCTTTTAATTAGTGCTAAAATGTTTTTGCAGCCGTATATTTTTTTAAATTAGCAAAACACTGCTTAAATGAAAGAGTGTTCTATTGCTGTACCACCATAATCATACTTTTAAAAAATAATGGAAAAAAACTTTTCCAGTTACTGCCATTTTAGCAGTCCATTTTTTCTTAATTAAACACTTCTAATCTACATTTTGTTTGCTGACATTTCGTGGGTATTGATGGAAGCAGCCTAGCACAATGACCTCTCTTTCAAGTTTAGGGAGTGGGCAGTGGGTAATGCTTACTTTTGTTCAAAGCTACTCCCCTCCTCAGTGACTCTTATGGTTAATGTGATACAGGGCATGTGGTTTGGCAAAAAATGATAGACGGTCCAACAGATGAAACCAGTTTGAAAGGGCTGGCAGATGCGATTAAACTACTGTATGACACAGAAGCAAAGGAGTGGACAGCAGATGATGTAATCAGTCTGGTGGATGAACTTGCAGGTACAACACTGTGTTTATTCTGCACATTAGCAATGCACATTGTCCCAGGAATCCAGGGCCCCATCTACATGAGCCTTTTACTCTGGGGTGGCTGCGAGTTGAGGCTCCTCGGGACAGATGACATGTAGTTGCCACTTTGCAGCCATCTGTGGTTTTCTCCCGGAAAATGCGGATTTCCGAGGAGGCATTTTGCTGCGATGTTTTTGGTTTACTGCAGGTTTCCCTGCGGTTGTGAGCCATCTGCCCTTCCCCAAACTGACTTTGCATTTTGCGGTAGGCATGCGTAGTGCTTGTGTTACTCTGTGACTCCCCTTTACTCTCCCTGTCCCTTCGCAGCTGCGCAGTCACAGAGGCACAGAGAGGCATTTTCATTTATTTAATCACACTTCTGCACATTTTTGCAGCTTTGTATCTTCGCAGTGGTTGCTTTCGGACTCAGTGCCCAAGGGCCAGGGGGGTCTTGGGGGAGGATCAACTTCACTCCGGCCTCCATTTCGGAGCGATGGGTAGGCGCGTACTGCTCATGCAAACCATTGCGAGAGTCTGAGGCTGGGGAACCGACAAACAGATGGCATGGAAATGAAGGAGCACTGAACACCCACTTTTTACCTAACGAGGGACAGAAAGACACAATAGAACCCCTAAAATACAAAATAGCCATGGTAGTATCGCACTCCCACACTCACGGGGCTGCACAGCTGCGCATTAAAGTATAATGGCAAAAAAGGGCATGGTGGAATCTGTTAGGGAAGCACACAGTAAATTGCAAGTGTATACCACCAGAAGCTAATTTGAAGCTGCAATGCTGCGTGGTTGCAACGGGGGGGGGGGGGGGATGAAAGAGGTGCCATATAGATGGGGCCCAGGAAATTATCAGGTAGTCACAAAAATTAGAGCCAGTTCACACGTCCTAGGGCTCATGCTGAATTGTGGATTGACTCTAAGCTGAACTTTTTTTGCTCAGATGGCATCAGGATTATTTGACTGATCCTGATGCTTCCGTTTGTGCCCAGTGCTCACATTTTACCATGCCCACAGTTTGTTGGCAGTAGTGTGGTAAGCTGTGATCACAAACTGGAAAACATATGGTGTTGTCATAAGGTGCAGCAATTACACAACCATCTTGCCATTGCTGCACAAACCCAGTCCAGATACACTTTGCTCACAGTCCAGAATGCACTTGTCATGGCTATGTGGACTAGCCCTGAAGGCCAAACTAGATGTGATGGGGACATCATGAGTCTCCTCTTTTCACATATAAAGTGGTGGATGGAGGTGTCTTATTTTAACAGTAAAGGGAGTGGGAGGGAGAGGGGTGCTGAACCCTCCCCACCACTTTCTGTGCCTTGCCTCCCTGCAGTAGGTTGATCCAAACAATCTGGGAAAGGGAGAGGTAGCTCAGTGATAGAGCACATGCTTTGCATGCAGAAGGTCTCATGTTCATCTCTAGACAGCGCTAAGAAAGAGCTAGGGGGCTGGTGGATTGTTCCACATTACTTTTTATGGGACCTAAATGTCATTATTTGAGTGTCAATAATGTATTTTGTAGTGTAACCATTTTCCCCTTTTTCTCCTCTACTACTTGTCGGTAAATGTGTATCACTGGAAGGGGGGGGGGAGATTTGTGAGGTCCTGAGTAGAGAGAAAGTGAGGGGGACGTTTTACAAGTTATAAATCAAATGAAAACCTGTCAATAAAATGTTAATTTTAAAAAATGGTAGCAGCCTCAGACTAGCAGGGAAGCATGAGAGGGATTCTCGGGAATAGCTGGATGTTGAAACCTGCAGCCCTCAAGGCAGAAGCAAATGTGGATGTATGACACATTTTTTTGTTGTTAGCCCATCCATGCTATAAATGTTTAAAAACAGATAAGCTAATATTGGTGTTTTATTGAGGCAGAAAAAAAATAGGGCTGTTGTTGCCCCTTGGCACCAGCTGTGTGGGATTTGACCCTCCAATGCATTTTAGTTCAACCCCTCTGTTTAAATGGACAGTGCCACAATCCTATGGGTGTTTACTAATTGACCTGGATTTATTTCAGGGGTGGGCAACTTCTGGAGGTCCGGGCCCATTTTTAACCCCAGCATGGCCTGCAGGGTGCCACGTGACCTGCGAGGTGCCCCCCTCCCCCAAATTGCCAAAATTTAGCAGCAAACTGCTATAGAGTGCTACAGTGGTTAAATTTAGCTTGTTTTTGAACTAAATTTAACCCTTTTGGTGCTCCTAAGAGGCTACAGAGCTCCAAAAGGGCCAAATTTAGCTTGCAAACAAGCGAAAGATTTTTAAAATCTTTTAAAAATTTAGGAGTGAGCAGTGGGGCTGCATGTAGCCTGTGGGTCATGTGTTGCCCACCTGTGGTTTATTTAATCCATAGTTAACCCATGGTTTGTTGCCCTGCCCAGCAGTTGTCTGGCAGATGATTGAACAAACCTTGGTTTGTTTTCTCAATCCCTTGGTTGGTTGTTTCTCTTCTCCTTTGCCTCTCTGCTCCCTCCCTGTATCCCAAATGCCTTTACAATGCTGTAATACTAGCATGCAGAGCAGCTGGGGTATGTGTGTGTTTTTTTACCACTCTTGCCTGTTGCCTCTGTAGCCTGGTGAAACAACTCATGAACAACTCACTGTTCTGGGCTCAAGGTTCACACATAATGACAACCCATGGTTTAAACAACCCAGAGTTTACAACCCAACAACAAACCATGGGTTATCTTTCTGGGTTGTTTGTGGTTAACAAACCATGGTTTGTTAGCATGGTTAGGTTCGGACATCACAACAACCCAGAATTCAGTAACCCATGTGTTTGTGTTATGTGCAAACCAGGGCAATGGGGCCTACTTTCAGGTATGTTGGTATAGGATTGCAGGCACTTATACCCATTTACCTGGGAGTAGGCCCCACTCAACTCAGTGGGGCTTCTGAGTAAACATGCATGGAATTGTGCTGCTATTTATTTATCTTTGAGTAGACATGTATAGAATGTTGCTGTTAAACTGAGACTATCAAGTAAATAAAGCTAAATATATTGTCAGAAGAGGTACTAATTGCACCTGTCTATTCAGACAGATGCAAGCTAAGGCTTACCTGCAGTAACACCTACCTTTTGAAATTCCTGACCAGCTTAAGCCTCCCACGGCAGATTTGCTAGCAACTTTTAAACCTAGCATTTAAATTATAAGGCATATATCTGCAAAGTAATAAAATGCCTTATAATTTACATGCTGGTTGATATTTTATGGTCTATATTTCTACTGTTTCTTTTGTTGATTGGATACATTTTATTGTATTGCAAGTATCTCAAGGGAATATGATTTGCAAAAGCAGCAAATAGAATTTTAAAATAAATTAAACAACATAATAGACAGACAGATATTCCCATATTTTTTGTAGTAGTTCCTCAGGAATGGCTTCTGGAAAATAGTGCCCGGCTCCTTATCTTGTGTGGAAACAATATCTGCTTCACGTTTATGGCAAGTAAAGCTGTGAATGGCCGAGCTATTGAACTGGCAAGGCTGGTGGTCTTCCTGGCTTTGGTGAGTAGCAATAAACAGACAATTTTCCATCTCATTTCGTATCCTCTTCTTTCCACTATTAAGGTCTTTCAAAGAGCCAAACTAGACATGCCATTAAATGTGTGATTGAATTTAATGTGTCTGGTTTCCCATCACCCTTTTAAATAGCAGCTTAGCATAGGGGAGCAATTAGGATCAGAACAATGGCATGTGGCGAGGAAGGGGTTCGCCCCTCGCCATCCTGCAGTCTCGATTAAAATCCCCCTCCCCCAGAGCTGCTATTTGGCATAGGAGGAAAGCTGAAACTGGCACCAAATGAAGTTTCCTCTCAGGGCTAATAGCTACTTTGGAGGGGTGGGGGCATCAGGACTGTGGCAGGGGGAGAGAAAGGGTTAACCCCCTCCCCATGCACTGCAGTTCCAATCCTGATCCCACATTGCCACTGGTATTTAGAAGAAAAACCTAAACAGGTTAAATGCAAACACGTATTTAATGTCATGTCTAATTTGGCCCTTTAGACACCAGCTCCTCTATTGCAGTTTTCAGGCAATTTGCCAAAATTAACAAAATTACAGTAAAATTTAGAGAAAGACAATTTAATATCATGTCTGAGAATACTGTGACCAATTATCGTGCCATAGACTGTTTCTATGGCAGCCCTCAGAATGCTGTTTCTTGTGTTGCTGGTTGCACAATTTTGCTTTAAATAAATGGGAAATAAGGGAAGTATCTTGTTTATATTTTGTACAATAACCCTTGGAGTGATAGTTAATTTGGGCTTTGCTACCCCTACTTACCCTCTTATAGGCCTGCTCCACCATCTGGGCTACTGGGAATCAGTACGCCTGACACTCAGAAAATCACATGTCTCGAAATGCCCTACATCCAACCTGCTTTACCCGCATTGCAACCTATATCAGAGCTGCTTTGTGCTGATAATGTATGACAAATTAGCACAGATGATTACATCTTCCTGCTTTTTTCTCTCAGACAACCAGACATGAGGGAGGGCAGCAGGACTCTTGTACTTTTAATAACTGCATGGGAGAAGAGGAAATTTTGGCAGATGTAGCTTCTCATGCAAGGGTGAGCAAACCCATCCCCACTGAGAGCTAACATAGTACAGTGGCTGAAGGATTAAGACAGCTTTCCCCAACCTGGTGTCCTCCAGATGTATTGGACTACAACTCTCATCACCCACATGGGGATTATGGGAGTTGTAATCGAACATAACTGGAGGGCACCAGTTTGGGGAAGGCTGGACTAAGCTATAAATCAGGAAGCCCTTGGTTCAAATCTCCCCTCTGCCATAACCTCACTGGGTGGTCTTTGACTGGCCACTTTGTTTCATCCTCAGTCCCCCTTCTGCAATATGGAGATAATAATACTGACCTCCCCTACAGGGCTGTTGTAAGAATTACCTGAAGCATTTTGAATATTTGAAAACACTGTAGCAATGCTCACTTTTATTAAAGGTGCAGAAAGCCTTTAATAAAACTACAACAAAAATTAAAAGCAAATGTTGATGATCCTACTGCTGTTACCAACTTGAGGAAGTTCCAACTGCCCCTCTTTATCTGGGACCACCCCAATTTTCTGGTACCCACCCCGGGAAATCCCTGCCCCCATGTTTGCATTTGGGAAATACCTTGTTAACATTTTGTTAGTCTGAGTTTATTACATTATTATTTTATTGCATTTATATCCTACCTTTCTTCCATTGTGGAACTCAAGGTGGCTACATGTGGTTCCCCTCCAAGCACTGAGCAGACCCATACCTGCTTAGCTTCAGCAAGGTGGCTGCCTCATGTGCTTTCAGACCATGCCTTGGAACCCTTGAGTTGCTAGTGCTGTGATTCTTCAGGGTTGAGCTCCCTCCCCAGGATCTCTAGAAGTTATATCTTGGATTTGAGAATGGATGCATCTTGTCTCTACTGTACATGCAGAGCAGAATCTGCCATTTCACCCATTATGGCAGTGGCTGAGATATATTTTGAACTGTTGATAGCATGCAGTAGGACAGCTTTCCCCAACCTGATACCCTCCAAATGTTTTGAGCTGGCTGGAGGATGCTGGGAGTTGTAATCCAACACATCAGGAGGGCACTAGATTGGGGAAGGCTGCTGTAAGACAGTAATATTTTTCTAGTATATCTTTATTCTTTACCAAAAGAGTGATCAGTTTTAAATCAGTAGAGGGCAGGCTAATGCACTATAAATGAATACAGCAGGCAAGGAAGAGTACACATTGGAGAGAAGGTGGGTCTCTCAAAGTGATTCTTGAATGAGAGAACAGGGATGATACAAGGATATACACATGTGGGTCCAATGTTCCAAACCCACTGCCTGAATACCAGTAATCTTGATCAGGGTGTTCAAGTGAAGAGAAAATGAACTGGGGAAAGCTGTTTACAGAGCAAAGATGACTCACACATGTAGTTCATCTCATTTCCTGTAACGGAAGACAAAGGAACTCCAAACAAACATAAAACAAGCAAACAAACCATTAAAAAAATCCTCTGTGAATGAAACACTAGCCAGTTTGATCGCCTCCTATCAAAGGTTCTATCTATTATGTCAAATAATGGGTCTTTTGACTCAGCATATATTGCTTTGGAGTGAAAAGGGTGTGGGGAGCAAAGCTCTGTACCTGTTGTTCCCAGCATCAGGGAAGCTTTGCTTTATGGATATATCCTGCTCTTGTACCAGGTGTGTGAGAAGGACCTATATTGCATGGACTGGGCTGTTAAAATGATGCAGAAAGTCTGTAAGGTTTTCAGTACTCCTGGTGAAAGGAACAACTTCCTGCAAAGTGTGGAGAATGCCTTTGCACACATTATCATGGATGCACTGCAGTCGGTGATATCTGGTAAGAAATCTAATAGGAGAAACATTGTCCCCGCTCATTGGCTTGATGTGGATTATCTGAATCTTCCAGTTTCATTGGGTGCTCCTTTTCCGTGTAAACTCTTCTCGCATAAAATGATATATTCTAATATAGCCTTCCCCAGCCTGGTACCCTCCAGATGTATTGGATTGCAGTTCTTATCAACCCCATCCTGCACAGCCACTGGCCAGGTTGGATGGGGATGATGGGAATTGTAGTCTAGCACATCTGGAACATGGTTTGGGAAAGCTTTTCCAGTAGAAAGAGTTTAATAGAATGCATGAAGTCCCAACATGTTCTGACAAAATGTCTTCCTCAGGGATAAGAAGAACATAAGATGAGCTGTGCTGGATCAGACCAAAGGCCTCTCTAGTCCAGCATTCCATTCCCACAGTGGCCAACCTGATGCCTATAGGAAGCCCAAAGGCAGGTGCAATAGCATCCTCTTGCTTGTGTTCCCCAAGAACTGGTATTCAGCGGCATCCTGCCTCTGATACTGGAGGTAATAGTAGCCATTGATAGCCTCATCCCCCAATAGTTTAGAATTCTTCTTTTGCATCCTCCAAAAGGAGCTGCAATGGGCCATTGGCACATCTGGGAATTTGAGAAATTGTCCTGGGCACCACTACAAAATGGCTACCATGGGACACATGTCAAAGGACAAATAACCTGCTCCAAAGACTGAGTACAAGGCAGAGGTGGGGTCTGAGCCCCAACACACTAAACTCGTTTAAGCCTATAATTTTCAGCATGAAGCGAAACCTGTTTCACAGCAATCCCAGCTGCTAATAAGAACATGTGTTAATTAAAAGTAAGTGGGAGGTGTAGGGCACCTTGGTGGTTGCCAGGAAAGGTGTCCAGGGGCATGCCCATGAGCACCATGTTGCCTATCCCTGCTTTAGACTTATGTTGTGTTCAGTTAAACTCTTTCCTGCACCTATTAGAATATTTTATTTAGAAGACTTACATACTGCCCTTCAGTGTTATCATTATTAGGGCCGAACTAGACAATATATAAAATGCATAATTAATTGCATTTCACATATCTGGTTTTTTGGGGGTTAAATAGCAGTCATGGGGAGGGGGATCAGGATTGGGACCAGTGAATGAGGAATAGGAATTTAACCCTTTCCCTGCACCATGGTCCTGACAACATTCACCCTATGGAGGCTGCTAATTTGCCCTAGAAAAGAAGTTGCTATGGGTGCCAGTAGCAGCTTCCCTCCCAGGGCAAATCAAAGCATCGAGGGAATGATTATCATTGGGGCTGCACTGTGAAAGGGTTAAAAAAAAACCCACTTATGTGCAGTGGTCCTAAACCTGAAACACCCCCCCCCCCCACTATTATTTACTATTATTTGACTGGGGGAAAAAAACAGATAACAATCATATATTTGATGTATTGTACTCTAGTTGAATCTTCAGGATAGCTTACCGAAATATAATTTTTTTGCCTTGGATTTGTGAATGCTACCCTCTTCTCTCTGACTTCCTTTCAACAAATTCATCGTAACAAATTCTGCACATCCAGAATCCCAGAGAGAATGAGGCACTAATATTGGGTTCCTTGGAATTTCAACATGCATTAAAAAAAATCTAGCCTCAAATGAAGTTAGTGATAATCTAGAGTGTTATAGCTGAAGGTCCTTATAAATCTGTGATTCTCTAAATGTCAGGCTTCACACTACAGAACTGAAAAAGAAGTGAACGCTTAATAATGTCTGCTCACAAATTACTATGTGCATATGAAACATCATGGGCTACTGGTTTTCCATTTGACATTAAATGTTTACAAAAATACAACCAATACAGTCAGAACATAACAGAGTCAGAAGATAAATAAAGGAAAAACCATTCTTATGCCTGAGAGGATTAGGTAGGATTCATGCTTAACAAGTGACAGTCATTACATTGATCATTAACATAATAGAACTACTTTACACATATCAATTGGAGTAGAGCATAATCCACTGGTTTGTACATTTTAAGCAGATTCTGCGAAATCTGTTTTTAAACAAGAATGGGTTTTTTTAACCTCTTATTTATTTTGCCTAGGGGAGCATGATGAGGAAGACAGCAGCTTTCTAAACCTGTTTCATCTGGTGAATGCACAAGCAAATTTTCATAAGGAAATCCTTTATCTGACCATGACCAACAACATGTAAATTTTGGAGAAGACACCCCCATGGGCAGTAAAACAAATGACACATTTTTCCATTAAAATTTTTACCTTCACATATGGCTGCCAATATCCTCACCTGCCTTCCAAATTCACATTTCAGTGAGTGTGTAAATACGCATTAATGCACAACTTTGGAAAACCATTTATATTTGCAGAGGATGGGAGAGAGTATGTGGATGTGATTTTTGCAGAAAGAAGCAGGTAGCTTCTGTTTGGAAAGAAGAGAGATACAAACCATAAAAATAGTTCCATAACTACATCAGGTAGTGCAACTACTTGTCCTGTTGCATTTTAAAGTCACTTCCACAAGTAACTCATCTAAAAACGAAATGCAATAAGGTTTTATTATACATATGTGCCTTTTAGGATGATTGTGGTGCTGCTGAGTCTTTCCCACACATCTAGCAAAATTACTTTATCTTGGATTTATGCAGATATATGATTGTCAGGTCTCCCCACCTAATTTGAATATCAGGGACAAACTAGACGTTATGTTGTCAGGCATTATGACACTATTCCACTACGTGACATTAATCCCTCAGTGGGAGGGGAAATAACTATGCCAGCTTCAAGGCTGCCGCAGTTTCCCCCCTGTTCCCAGATTTCCCTGTCTGGAAAATTTGCAGTGCCGGCATCAAGGGTAGGCATGGTTGGGCATCTGCCGAGGATCCACACCACAGCAGGGGCCCACTGACAAGAGCCCCCTGGACTTGTTCCTTGTCTTCACCGTTGCAACCTGCTTGATCGCCTGTTTCTTGTTCTGGCCCAGACAGTGGTGGTGGTGGTAAAGAGGAGCAGCAGATACCACTGCCTGCTTGCTCACCGACTCTCTGCCTGTCAAGCAAGCAATGATGAGAGAGAGGATAAGGAGCAATAGCAGTTGGTCACAATGGCAGTGAGAAGGTGGACTCAGGGAGGGTGCCTTACCCATGGGTCCTCAAAAACCTGGAGCCAGCACTAGGTGTTGGATCTCCATCCACAGCACACCCCTTTTCAGCCCCTACGCCATTGGAACAGTGACGATGGCAGAGCAGTGACGCCACAACAAGGAGGCCTCCAGGGGCAGACCTCCCTCTCTGTCTCCAGATTGGGAGGTCCACAACATCTAATGACCCCTCAGCTACCCTCTGTGGGAACTTAGGATTGCTCCTTAAAGACCATTTGGGTATGGCCCAAATACTCATTACTACTTCTGTTTTCAGTAAAAAGGATAGTGCTGTGCATGACAGTGCTGAGGTGGATGGTGTGAGGCCTTGGAAATGGGGTTGAAGAGAAGCTGAAAGATCTCAATGTATTCAAGTGTGAGAGCAGAGTGAGAACCAATACAGCCAAGAATATTAAAGGATTTGGCACATGAAAGAGCAGGTCCACTAGCAATTATTTTTAATAAATCATTTTTCTGACCAGGGGTGGGAAGGAATACCTGAGGACTGGAGAACAATAAATATTGTGTCTATATTCAAGAAAATGAATTAAGACAGTGATGCTGGGTTTTTTTCCTCCAGAGAAGCTCTTGGGGGCCACACTCCGGTGGTTGGTGAGGCTGAAGGCAAATGAGGCGGAACTCAAAATATCAGCACATTTTAGCTTGAAGCTCTCACTGCCAGTAACTAAGCCTTAAAAGAAGCATTTCAACCTTTTAGAATGAAAACAAATTGCAACATCCGGCAAATCACCAAATGATATGGGGCAGGGCTGTCTGGGGAAGCCCGAGTGCTGGATGAGGATCCCAGGGGGCAAGATTTGGCCTGTGGGCCTGAAGTTCTGTACCGCTGAATTAAAAGATATGGATAACTATAGAGATGTAGCTTCTATTTAGTGGCAAGCAAAGACCTAGAAAAAATAAAGAATACTTAACATTATTCTAGGAGAAAATAGCATATTTGAATTTAAGGTGGCATGGCTTCCCTACGGATAGTTCACTTTTGATAATCCGATATTTTCTCCACAACAATTCTTCTAGCTGCAGGGCATTTATCTGGAGTACTGTGTCCAGTTCTGGGCACCACACTTTAAGAAGGATGCAGTCAAACTGGAGAGGGTTCAGAGGAGGGCAACAAAGATGATCAGGGGACTGGAAACAAAGCCCTATGAAGAGAGACTGAAAGAACTGGGCATGTTTAGCCTTGAGAAGAGAAGACTGAGGGGAGATAGGATAGCACTCTTCAAGTACTTGAAAGGTTGTCACAGAGAGGAAGGCCAGGATCTCTTCTTGATCATCCCAGGACACAGAATAATGGGCTCAAGTTAGAGGAAGCCAGATTCCGGCTGAACATCAGGAAAAACTTCCTGACTGTAAGAGCAATACGACAATGGAACCAATTACCTGGGGAGGTGGTGGGCTCTCCCACACTGAAGGCATTCAAGAGGAGGCTGGGCAGCCATCTGTCAGGGATGCTCTGACTTGAATTCCTGCATTGAGCGGTGGGTTGGACTCGATGGCCTTGTAGGCCCCTTCCAACCCTACTATTCTATGATTCTATGAAACTGCCGCCACAATCAGGAACATGATGTGGGGAGCTGTGCTCAAGGCTTCCTTGAGATAACTTTTGCTCATGCTTAGGAAATGATTTTGCCGTCTCCTGTGGCTTGGCACGGGCCCTTTTACACTGTTTGCTGTAAGCAATGCTATTCAGTGCACCTGATCTCTGCTTGTGGTGCATTTGCATGCTGAGTTGTATAAGGTCACTGTCAGCTCTAGATTTTGAAGGGCTTTTGGGCAAGACACTTTCAGGGGACCCCCTTCTTCAGTGTGAACCCGCCTTCTCCTTGCTGCCATTGTCACTACCTTATCTGCTCCTCCTCACCATTGCCTGCTTGCTTGCCAGGGGGCACTTGGCACCCTGAAAAGTTGTGAGCCTTGGCAGGTGCCCAGTCATGCCAACCCAGCCCTGACAGATCTGTGTGGGCTTGGTGCATGGATGGCCTTCCCTTTGGGCAGGGAAGATCTAATAGCTTTCTGATCCCCTACAACTATGCAATTCGATAATATTGTTATGACTATGCCAGTTCCCCTAAGAGAAGTTTCAGGGGTGCAGCAGTTACCCAGGTTTGATTTCCTTCAGAAGGAGATCACTGGAGGCTTACTGGGGTTTCATAATATTTTAGTTTGTTTACGGATATATAGGTAGAACATAGGTGGAGACATACAGCTTGAACACTCCAACATACAGCCAACGGCCACTTCTCCCACATCAGATCTCTAGAGACACAACCAGTGCAGCATCCCAAAATGCTGTTAGCTTAGTGGTAGAGCTAAATTATGAAGCTGGGTCAAAAACTAAGCAACTAGCAGCAACATTCTAAGTTCACACCTGTGCAAAAACTATGTTGGTTTTAAAGGGAAAGAACATGTACAGAGAGGTAGTGTGTGCAGGGAAAATAGATGTATCATGCAAACCACATCTCCCTGCTGTACCTCCCCTGTGGGTCAGCCGAAAAGCCAGTGCAGTCCAGCATCCTGCTTCCCACAGTGACCAGCCAGATAAAACTGGCATGCAGACACTCTGATCCTGGAGGTAGCATGTAGCATGTAGCCTGTCAGATGTGGATTGTCCTTCCCCCTTCACAATCAACATGACAATCAACAAGTTTCAGGCTGTCACTAATTTATTTTGCTAGGAACTGGCCTCTTTACAGATGCAGATGCAGGGAACACTCTCAGACTGCCTCAGGCCCCTAAACCACTAATCTGTGCTCCCTAATAGAGTTGCCAGCAGTTTTGGTGGGAACCTCTCACAGCCAGACTTGCTTCACAGTGATGCCCCTCCCTTAGGGTGGCTCCCTCCTACGATGGCTTCCAAGAGTGGCTATCCCTGCTGAGTGTCTGAGCCCTGCCCCTAGCTTTTCCTGCTTGGCTTTACGACAACGTGCCCTAGCATCTCTCAAGTCATGCCCCTCTTCTGCTGCCTCCTCGGAAACTTGAGTTCTAATGGTGGAGGGAGGAGGCAGCAACTCAGCCTGGCCCATCTGTTTGTCAAGGTCTTCAGAGGAATCTCTCCCAGCATCTTGGCTCACTAGGGAGGTTCCCTCCCCCAGCCTCTGATCTAACTGTTCCAACTCTGATTCAGAGTCGGAACTGTCAGAAACCTCAAGGCACTTGGACTCATCCCTGACATGGCCATCCTGACTAGTACCCATTGATAGCCTTATCTGCCATGAAGTTTTCTAATCCCTTTTTAAAGCCATCTAAGTTTCTGGTCATCACCACATTTGGTGGCAGTTCATTCCACAGTTTACCTGTGCTATGTGAAGTAGTTCCTTTCATTTTGTCCTGAATCTACTGGCATTTAGCTTCACTGGATTGGATAGCCTCGGCTTCTAGTATGAGAGAGGGAGAACTTCTCCCTATCCACCTTCTCCATGCTATGCATAATTTTAGAGACCTCTATGCTGTCCCATCCTGTTCCCCCCCCTTATTTGCCCCAAATGTTGAACTTTTTCTTATAGGGGAGTTGGTTCAGCCCCTGATTATGTTGCAGAGGGGTAGCAGTGTTCGTCCATTGCAGCAAAAGCAACAAATAATCTAGTAGATTAAATGTTCACCATCAAAATCATAGGAATGGGGAGACTTTTATTGGATCAACCTGTATGCAAGTCACAGATTAACACTTCATCAAGCAAAATGAGTATTCAGAACACAAAAAGACAGAGTTCATATTGGTTTTGGTCAACCGATTTCTGCACACTAGAAAATGGATTGGGACTGCGAATTAGATTTCCCCTTGGCTATGTTATGGCAGAGAAATTACTGGCTTTCAGATTACAGAAATGGGGAATGACTAGAGTAAAGCGATGTGATGTGATGGAGAAGCATTGTTTCACTAATATTTATTTATTACATTTATATCCCACCTTTCTGCCAAGGAGCTCAAAGCAGCATACATGACTCTCGCCCCGTTCCCTGACATCCCCTTTTATCCTCACAACAACCCTGTGAAGTAGGTTAGGCTGAGAGATAATGACCGGTCCAGCCTCATCCAGTAATGTTCATGGATGAGTAGGGATTTGAACCTGGGTCTCCTCCACCCTAGTCCAACATTCTAACCCAGGGGTGGGAAACCTTTGGCCCATGGACTGGATGGGATCTGCAGGGCCTCCTCACCCAACTCTCCTGCCAAGCTCCTCCATCTTCCCATGATTGCCCCTTCCCCTGTGCTGTTCAGCTGCTTTCTCATTGCTCAGCTGAGCAGGGCAGGGGGAAATGAAGCTCTGAGTATGGTAGGGGGTTTAAACTTCCCCTACTCGTGTGATCTCCCCCCTACACTGGTGAGCTGATAGGTCAGAAATAGCTGAGCTGTGGGGGAAAGCAGGGTATGCAGTACCCCATTAACCAGCTGAGCAGTGGGATTCCACAGGGGCAGTCCTCTTTCCATTCTCACACACAATCCCCCCAAACTGTTGGGGGGGATTTTTCCTGCCAATCGGCTGCTAATATTTCCTGCCAATCAGCTCAGCAGTGTGTGGGTGTGGGTGGGGAGATCATGGGAGGTTTAAAGCGCCCTTTCCCTGCTGATAGCTGAAAAACAGCTGAGTAGTGTGGAGAGGAAGGGAGAGGGAGGGAGAGGAAGAGTTACTTTGGCCCCATCCACTCACTACTGACTTAAGCCATACCCAGTGCTGGTATGCAGGCCCCAACCACTTTCCTGGAAGGGTCAGCCCTGGTGAGGTCTGTGGGAGGGTTGCTATACCATACCAACTCTCTAAAATGTCTAACTAAAGGCACAATCATATGCATATTGAGATGGATAAAAGTCCTGCAACTTCCAGCTTATAGCTCTAAGTTAAGAAACAAGCATGTTTATGTTAAAACACAGGCTTCGAATAGATGAAATGAAATAAAGGACACTTAAGGGTGCGATCCTACGCATGTTTAGACAGAAAAAGTCCTTCAATTCCCAGCATTCCCTAGCTAGTATGGCTGACTGGAGGGATGCTGGGGAATATAGGACTTTTTCCCCATCCAAACATGAATAGGATTGCACCCTAAAATGCCTTGAAAATGGAGCTGGAAAATCTCCCTGTCTGGCATGTTAGCAAGCACGCTCCATGCATTCCAAGAAGGACTTCCCCAACCAGTTCTCCCCACTTCTCAGGACAAACTGACAGGCAAAAAGCACATACAGTTGCAGGTTTAACCTGCAACATCCCATGTATATAGAGATGTCACCATCACTTCGCAAAGTTGTAATTCTGAGATTCCATTCTACTTACCATCTCCAAGCAGACTTCTGATTAAGTGAGCTAGTAGAAACAAAGGCTTATAGCACAAAATCATTTCCAGCATGCACCGGGGGAGCAGGTCCATATGTTTTTTTATTTCTATTTCTCTGTGTTTATTGTACTGGCAGGACTGGCACGTGCCACTCTCCTGCCTGAGACAGAGTGTGACTGCCTCCTGTGCCCCGCCACAGTGTCAGCAGGTGGTGTGGTGCCACAGAGAAGCCGCTCCAAATCTTGTGAGGCTTTGTGAAAGTCTCACAAGACTTCCTCTAGCCTGTGGCAAAGTCCCAGGAGGCTTGGAGGGCACCCACGTAAAGCTTCGCCCAGGTGGCCTGGCCTCAGCTCATGGGTGGCCCTGCTGCGTCTGGTCCGATGCTGCCGGTGGCCATGGAGGGCCTGGCCAGGCAGCTGCCACCACTGGCCCGCTTTTGTGCTGCAGCTGCTGCACTTCAAACAAAAGAGAAAGTGAGCCCCCAGAGGTGCCCCACAGCCTGGCGGAGCACCCAGACAACTGCAGGCACTCCAGCAGTGCAGCAGCGTGCCAGCCTGGCCCTGGAGAACCCAGCCAAGTGGCTGCCAGCGGTGGGGGCTGGAGTAGCAGCAGCTGGCAGAAAGCCTGTTCTGATGTGGCAGCCACATAGTGGCAGAGCTCAGACAGGCAGTGACAGGAGGTGTGCTTGTTTCACCTGCCTGAGACAAGAGGATCAGTGTGCCTTATGGCAGGACCAGTCCTACTGGGGACCTTCTTGGTTTGACATCAGAAGGGCATGTGGCAACTATTTAATCTTCCCCCTTCAGTCCGCAAAGCCTCCAAGTTCTGATCCCTGTAGTTATTAAAAATCACATCTGATATCCTGCTGGCGTTGCAGTCTGAGGAGTCTTATTCCACCATGATAAAATTCCTCTTGCTGTTCTGGTGGCATTGTAGAATCCATTATTATCCCAGCAATTTAGAGGCATGTTGCAGTACTTTGAGGAGCAGCTACCTAATTCCAATAGGAAACATGATGAGAACCAGTGTGGTCTGGTGCAGTGGTTAGAACATCAGTCTAGGACTGGGAAGACCAAGCTTAAAATTTCACTTAGCTATGAAGTTCACTTGGTGATCTTGGGCCAATCACTATCGCTCAACCTAACCCACCTCACGGGGTTGTTGTGAGGATAAAATAGGGAGGACTATATACGTTGCCTTCAGCTCCTTTGAAGAAGGATAGGATATAAAAACAAATATGTCATTCTTACACTATTTTTAGTTACAGCTTTTGGGAAGAATTAAAAAGGATTTTTTAAATCATCTCTTCTTTTCGTACCCTCAGAACAACCCTTTCTTTAGCCACCCTTTCATCCTTTAGGACAAATGTTATGGCCTAGAACTCCCACCATCCTTCACCATTGCTATGCTGGCTAGGGCTGATGGGAAGTTGTGGGACAAAAATCTGTTGTTTTGCCCATCCCTGCTTTAGGACAATGTTTGTTTTTAATATACACTCAAGAAAGTAAGTTGCTACATGGCCCCTGGAACACCCTCCTGGGGACCATAGGATTGCACACTTAAGCACAGAAGCAAAAGTTATAAAGTATGGTCATTTTTGACAAACAAGTCACTGCACCAGGTCAGATTCTTATCTGTGTTAGTAATTGTGCTAATCTTCCTTAAGTATGAGCTTTTAAGTCATCCCATAAACATTTCCCTCTAAAGAAACCCCCCACCCCATGACTATCAAACTATTTTCACTTGTACATTCCTCTTGTGTTGGCAGAAATTATGAACATGCTACAGTTTGGGGAAAGAGTATTCCTAGGTTTCTATCACCTCCACCCACCCAAATCTCTGCTTTATATTTTGCAGGCGGCTTATTGGGGGCGGGGGGGGGGAGTGACCATGTATAAAAATATTGCCTGAAAAAGTTTATCTTTAAAAAATCAAGCAAAAATAAACCTCCTGGCCCACAGAACAGCAGCACTAAACTGCACCCTCAGATATGCAGTGCTCAACTTGCAGCCTTTTGCACAGGGATAGGCATGGAGTTTTGAATACACTACCAAGCTGCCAGATGTGATTCCCCCCACCTTCCAGCAGGCTTTTTCATACCTACTACAATTGATCTATGTGTAAAAACCCATTTCTGCACATACAGATTGTGTTGTCTGTGTTGGAATTTAGTGTAGCAAACATTAAGAAGAATGTGGCTGGCTTATCAATCTGTTTTGCACCTTTTGTATTTGGCCTTTGCCAATTGATTTCATATATAGAACTTAAGAGGACAGAAAAGACTATTTTCTCCATTGAAAGGTTGCCTGTCTAGACATAGAAAATCAACCTTGCTGTAGATTTTTTTAAACACCAGGATAGCAGAGGCAATCACTTTCCCCCTCCACTTAGAACCATTCCATGATATGCTCTTGCAGTCTGCTTTTGTCCATCTCATTCCTTGTCACTTATCCTTCCAGTGCATTTCCAACTCAAGTCTTTTGAAATCTTGAGATACATCTTCAGGTGTCCTTGCTGAATCATTCGTCTCTTTGCCAGTTAGTTATGCAAAGGGTTAACCTTTCTCCAGAATGCTCTGGAATAACTCTGCAAGACCACAGTGAGGACGCTGCTTTGATGTAAACATGGACCTGATTCAGGGTGGGGTCTCCCATCTGCAGAAAATCCACATTTTAAGGCAAAAAGGCGGGGTAGGGGGAAATATGTGGACATAAATACACATGATGAGACTTATCAGAGGACATCAAGCACCCGACCATGTGCAAGGCATCATCCAGCATCTAATTTTTAAAGCCAGAATAAAAGCTACAGAAGGTAGTACCAATGCATATCTTTGTACCTTCGTTTAGTCCCAACCACCATCACAAAATTAGCGTAATTCTGAACAGGTTATACAGGACACCAGAAAGGAAAGAGTATGATTCTCAAATGCGGGGGTGGGGGTGAATTAGCACTAGCCTAAACATTATTTTTAAATATGCATTCTGCTCAGCAAAATACAGAAGCCTGCAGCATCCTATTTCAGAAAGATTGGAAGATGCTATTGAAGACAGGAGACAGCTAGAAAAATAGAACCCTCACATCTGCCACTATACAGCCTACACCCCCTCCTGTCCCCACACCCCCATCAAAGACTTAAAAAACAATGTGGGGGTTTAAATACCAGTGATGTTGTTAAACAGAGAAGTCAGAATTCCCACCTGCAACATTGCTGAGATAACTGCAATAAGTGAGCAAAAACTGCCTCCCTGCGTGGCTGTCCTCCACAGGCTGCTGGCTGCGGTGTGGCTGGAGACTCTAGAGCATGTAGATGATATAGGATAAGACAACCAAGCCTATAATGGCGAAGAACATGAGAATGAAAATGTCCAACATGGTGGTGGAGGGGGGAAATGAGGATAGCGGCTGTGGTGCCTGGAATCGGAGGCTAGGAGGGAGAGACAGAAAGATGGTGCAGGGAGAGAGGGAGGGAAAGGAGGAGGGATTTACAGGCAAGGTGGATGCAGTGATGCGTGCACGCACAGCAGCATCTTAATAGGACAGAAAGATGATTCCAGATGAAACAGAACTGCCCTTTTCTTCAGGGGTGACAGCTGGAGAGAGGGAGGGGGGAGGCAGGAACGAGGGGAATGTGTTTTCAGCAAAGCAGCTAAGGTTCCTACTTTTGATTTGTAGCTGAAAGCAAGAATTCACTGGTGCCTGTTTAGTGCCGATTTCTTAAGATCTGGGATCTGACGAAAAGGCCAGCCACAATCCAGAGAAAAACAAACACAATTAAGCCCTACTGAAATCAAATGACTGCATACATGTGTGAACATCCTTGAGTTTGTTGCTCTCCCTTCTCTGGTGTGGCGCATCAGAATTTGCTACAGAGAGACAGGATACTGGATGGCATAGGGCACAACACCCCAGTGGAAGATCTTGGCAAGATTCTGGGGACAGGATCACATTTGGCACAGAAAGGGAGGATCTCCCAGGTCAGACTGATTGTGACTCTGGTTTTAATTTCCTTGCCTTCCACATACAGCTTGGATCCGCGGGAGCTATTTGCTCGTTGAGTGCCTTTGCTGCATTTATGGTGCACACGTGTTTGGGTTGCAGATTGATCAGTGGAGATCCACGGCTCTGCTGTATGGAAGGGTGTGGCTTTTGGTCCCATTCTGATTATGTTATACTTATGTTTGATAGTACACATGCAAAATATGTTATTAAGCAAATGATCCAGGGTATTGATGAACAGATCAGGGATGGGCAACTTGTGGCCCTCCAGATGTTTTGGCCTGTAACTCCCATCATCCCTCATCCTTGGCTATGCTGGCTAGGGCTGATGGGAGTTGTAGGCCAAAACATCTGGAGGGTAACAAGTTGCCCACCCGATGTAAGCAATGGGAGGGACTAGAACCTCGATCTCTCTCTTATGGTCATATGTTGTTATAGAAGAGCCTTCTTCTTGGCTAGATGTTATGCCATCTATGGTAATGGAAGGTCACTTTCAAAGAATTCCATTCATCTAAAGACTCTGTCCTTTGATTTGGGTAAAACAGAATCTTGCAGTGATGCTTTTTTCACTGTGATTTTTATAAGGGAGCGAGCGCTTGCTGTCTCCCTTAATAAGGACACTTCCTGGCAATTCAGATGAATTGCTGCTTTCTTTCTGTCTTGATAAAGTCAACACCAATGTTACTTTGTCTGTATGAGGCCTGAATTGTACTACAGTGCTCCGGTTCCAGGAGAGCTGGAGCCCTAAACAAGAGCGCTCCTTTTGAGCCAGGGTACACTGCAACATTTGGTTGTAGGTTCTATGTGTGACCCTTAAAATGTCAAATACAATAAATACTGTAATGCACTTTGTAGATTTAAAATGCTATATAACAGTAATAATAGTCAAGAACCAGAGTTTTGGTTACAATAGCTTTCCCAAATTGGGTGTCCTCCATGTGTTGGACTACAACTCCCAACATCCACAACCAGTGCGATCAATGGGAGTTATAGTCCAACATATCTGGTGGGCACCCAGTTGGGGAAGGCTAGACTAAAACTCCCATTGATCATGCTGGCTAAGGAAGGGATTGGGGAAAGGCTTTATCAACATTATAGTATTTAATCAAAAAGTTGGTTAAAATCAAGATACAGCAAAAACACCAATAGACAGAAGCAGTGTCAATCAAGTATGAAACTGAACTGTACAGCAGGGAATTAAGTTTGCACCGGAGACAGACAACATGCTTAATTTACAATCTATCAAAATTGTCCAATCAATCTCTTGCCTTGCAAGAGAAGCCAGTTAAATCCAGGATTGCCTTAGTTTTTTAGATTTGGGGGTGGGGGGATCAAGGCGGAGATGAGGGGAAGGTAGTGGGATTACTTGACCTGCACCATCCTGCAAATGCTCTTTTTTAAACATAAGAAGGACTACACAGTCCACCCATTCCCAGTGAAATATTGTTGCTAATTAAATCAAGGATTGGGATGAAAGGGGCAGTGAAAATCAGAGAAGGAACATTCCAACTATGTTAAGGTTATCTTGACCACATGAAAAATGTGCTGTTCGGAAGTTTAAACCTCTTGTCTCCCCTTGAAACCTCTTCTGCCCCCTCCCCCCAATCATTTATTTGCTAATGGATGTATTAGCATAAATTCATGCTGATCTAATATTAAAGAGGCAAACAGTAAAAACGACAAGTCACTGCCACATGCAAATACCCATCTTGCCACCTGATATTAAACTATAGAGAAGCAGATTGTGTATCATACAAGAGTAGCCACAAATAGTTACTTGGGTTTCCTTTCGTAGCGCACCTTTGTAACAAGGGTAGATGAATCCTCTTTGCTGTATCGTTCCTTTTAGTGTTCTAAAAGCTTCCGAACAGCACATTTTTCATGTGGTCAAGGTAACCCACTCCTCCAAAAACACCCTGTACAAGTCAGAGGCATTACACAAACAAGGAATTTCATCGTGGACTATCAAGAGTGTCCCTCATTTGAGACATAATGCCCAATCATGGCTTAGCCATTGTGAATGGCCTTCCCCTTACATGCTCCAATTTCCTTCAGCATTTCCTTGTTTGGACAAACCGTAATTTACCTCTAGTTCATAATTGGAAACCATAATCTTAACTGGGTTTCAAGTTCTGTTTTGGAGACAAGCCATGGTTTGTCCAAAATAGGAAGAACAGAAGGGAATCAGAGTACACAAGAGACAAATGTGTGCAAGCCTGAAGCCCTTCACGGACTGCTAAATCACGGCCTAGTCATTACATTTGAACTGGACTACTCTCTCTTTACGGTCAAGTCCACCCAACTCCATATTGTTTACATGACCACTTGCCCCAGGATTAGAAACCAAACCTGTAATTTGCCAAGGTTATCTTCCTTACAATTCACCTACATGAAATCCAGCTATATTGCAGGAGGTGGTATGCCTCCAAAATTTATTGTTCTGAGATAGCAACCCTTTCCCCCTCTCCTCTGAGTTGACATGCTAAAAAATGAATAATAGGGAGTTTCATGTTTATACTTCCACTTCTATTACAGAGGAAAAATAAAACTATTAATGAAGACAAAAATCAGTCAGTAGGTAAAAATTATACTTTTATTCTCAAATTGGTGTAAACCAGAAGAGTCCCGGTGTTACATTTGATTCTATGGTGCCATTGAAAAAGGCCAAATGACTTTTGGAGAGGGCGTGCAAGCCCATAAAGAAGAAATACACAAAGACAACAAATGAAAACCCCCAAATATACTCCAAACCCCCCAAAATCATTCTAATATCAGAAACTGAATTCTAGCTTGAAAAGCTAAGATGTAGAGGAGACTTGACATGAATGAAATGGCTACACGGATGCAATTTAGCTGTTTTTCTTTTTTTACATTTTATTTAAATACGGGTTTAGGTGCTTTTCAGCTATTGGAAAAAATCAAAGGCAAAAGTGCATAAGTCAAAGAAGGCAGAAAAAAATAAATCAAGCAGTGAGAAACCGTTTCTCCCAGGGCAGGGGTGAAAAAGCTAGGACAGATTTTTTTTTAAATGAGCATTTTATTTGGTCCTCTAAAAATATTTATTCACATTATGTTATTTTGTATCTTCCTCACAAAAAGCTGTTCTCTCAAGGATTGTCTAGACATGATTTTGCCTCATTCTCATCAGTTAGAAAAACAGCTATTATTAAGCTTGTGCTTCTGTCTGAGCACCAAGAAGAACGTGACCTCTCCTCACCCGTTAGTCACTCTTGTTGGCACGATCTGAAAGTTCACCTCAAGGTTAGGTGGTCCCTAGACACCTATATCCCTCTAAAAATGGTGTTGTTAAAAAAAAAGCTGCCACCATTCTCAGTGGCCTTTCTATTTCAACAAATGGATCTCTCTGGGGTACAGATATGGTGAAGAGGAGCCTGAAACACTCCTCCCTTCAACACCTTTTTCACTAGTGCAAGTGTCCAAGAGAAAAGTAGAAGCTAGGACTTTATGAAAAAAAAATATAAAATGCATGTGCTTCAACTACCTTAGTAGATGATTTGGGCACTATTTCTGCCGCTGATTTCAGGGGTGTGCAGGAACTTCTTAAGTTTAAGCTGAGGCAGGGACCCCACAAGGGATGTCTAAAACTCCTGTGAGATTAAGCTAGAAGACACTAGCATACTGCACTCAACCAGGTACAAAGAAATGCAAGACTTACTGCAGGAGTGGCAAAATGAAGTATCCCTTTCCTTTCAACTTGAGGGATCTAAACACTGAGGGAGAAAGTTCTCCTTAACTCTTGCTTAACGTAAGCCTATTTTGCACCTCTTGTAAAGAGACTAAGTGGGTGCTTATTAATCTTATCTAGGTTTATTCTTTCTCTGCACCTCAAAAGTACACAGAAAAGTGGAAATAATGTGGGGAGAAAGCTATCCCCCGATAAGCTACACTGAAGGAGGAAAAGTGGGGGTGGGATCAAGAGTACATACATGCAAGCACTGCTGGCATAACACAGAATTTGTGAAGGTGATGAGTTTTTTTAACTTGGTCCTTATGTATCCCCAGTACTGAAGTAACAACGAAAGTAGGAAGGAATTCAGTGGACCCAAGTACCTCTCCATGAATGTGCCTTTGAGGGGCATTTTAAAAAAGCAAAATGTTTACGAAGTCTACCTCCAGAGGTCCACTCACCAACTGTTTCAGTTGTCCTGATTAGGACAGAGACCACCGCCAAATAAAGTGGCTTAGAGCTACTTCTCATGTTACATTTAAAGACACTAGATATTTCCCAGAGATCACTTCTGTTTGGAGAGATTTGCAGTTACATCACATCTAAATGAATGACATCAGCTCTCTGACCCATTTCTAAGGGTTTGTTTTGTTTGCAGAGGAGCTGGTTGCGTGTTACTCCAACAGGACTTGCCCTTCTTTGCCAACACAGAAGTGAGTTCGGGGTGTCATTGCAGATCTTTAAAAGCAGTGGGAGAAGAAGCAATCAATATGCAGCAAATGAATGGTGACTGAAGAATCTCACTCCTACTTAGGAGGAATCTGTCCTGCCTTTGTTCTTCCATTACACCATCCCGGCTCCATACATTTCCAGTTATATAGTAGTTCCCTGCTATTTTGTCAGCAAAATACTTCACGGAATTTGCTTTTGGTCCATGATACTATCCCAAGCCAGCAACTGCCAGCTTGATACCAGAGAAAAGGGAGGAGGTATGTTTCTAGTGCAAGGAATTTGTTCCCCTAACCCCTTCACCCAACTGCCAGGCTGGTTGGGGGGCAGTGGAGAGGAGAAAAGATTGTAAACATTGCTTGGCTCAAAAGGTACAAGATAGGGAGATGAAGCTTTCGACCAGTCTGCCTTAGGATTGGCAGGGACTTGGGTTCAGGAGAAAAAAGGCTCTAGACAAGGATCTGCCTTCAGTGGAGCCCTATAAACGCTCCCAATGAAAAGAACAACTGGTCCCAAAGATTGCACCTCCACAGCAAGTGTGATTCCTCTTGACTAGGGCTGTTATACTGAAGGTTATTCAGGGAAGTGCCCGGTTATTTGCACACATTAGATGCTAACAAAAAGGAAGGTGGCGGGGGGTGGGGACAGTGACACTGACACCAGAGATTTTGGAGAAGGGGCTATTTGCAGGCATTAGCTAGGGGAGTCTTGCATAGGCTGGTTCAGAAGTTCACTCTGAAGCTACTTTTGGGGTGGTGGGGAGGGCAGCAGGAATGGTCAGAAGCATTTGGAATATGCTGTTCCTCCTCCCTCTCTCAAGCCAGGAGATAGCACCGAAATTGAGCTGCACAGACTAATACTCCTTAGCTGCAACATCTTGGGCAGCCAGTTGCTTATCCCCAGGAATACAGGGTACATGTTCTCTTCATGCCCCACATCACGCTTAAGTAGATGTCCACTCTTGTTGAGCCAGGGCATCCAAGAGCCAATTCTTAGGTTTCCTGGCTAGAATCATCATTATCCCTTCTAAACCCTCCTTCTGTACCTGGACACCAGCAACTATTTCAGCTTTCATCTCCCTTGCAGACATTACGGATATGCTGGTTCTTTCGATTCCACCAAAGGCTCTCCTGCTTGTAACAAATGATTTGATTTCTTTCTGATATTTAAAGTTTATAGAAAGGAAGTCTTAACAGAATATAAGTGAGCAACGATCGACATGCAAACAGAGGCCTTGGATAAATTTTTCAATGGAAATGGATCAGAGACTCTCCCAAGTTACCCAAAGCTCCACACTCCCCAAAAGCAAGCAAGGCAATGGTTTCTGTCCCTGTGCCTCCCTACACTATTTCCTGGTCCCATGTAGCAGTGTGGTTAAGTTGGCCTCACTTCATTCAGGATCCCAATCAGCCCTCCAAATGGCAGAGCCCTGGGAAGGGAGAAGGGCACAGTGCTATGTTCCATGAAAGCTGAGGGAGAGGATGGAAGGACAGCTGGTCTTTGAGAAAAGTCTCACATGATAGTAAAAAAAAAAAAGACACCCGCCCCGAGTTCAAACGCCTCCAAAACAAGGCTATGTTGGCAGAAGAATAAAAGATGGTCATGTCAGAGGTTCATAACAAAAGAATTGATGTGTGACGAGAGACAGCAGAGAAGGGATAATGGAACAAGAAGCAGACGAGAGCCCTCCCCCGCTTGCTTTCAGGGTGGCACCGGAGTGGAACTCATATAGCCTCCACATAGTTGGCTGGAAGCATGCCCGTGTCGCCGGTCCGCTCAACAGTGCCATACATCCAGCCGTCATCAATCTGCTGCACATTGATGATGGTGTCACCATCTTGAAAGGAGACCTCATCCTCATCGGCTGCGTTGTAATCATAGACTGCACGGAACCGCTTCTGGGGTGGGCGGGGGAGAAGAGAGTAAGGATGGGTTAGTGCTCAGGAATGTTGGGGATTCCAAAGAAGGGGTGGGGGGAGTAAACTTTACACTAATGCTTGTGAAATTTTGTTTAGCTGCTCCAATTTAGAGGGCTTCAGGAAAGTGCAGCCTGTATGGTATTGTAAGGCTTACAACAAAGGTGAGCAACCTCCATTCCATGGGCCAGATGTGGCCCACAAGGCCTCCTCAGACAACCCACCAGGCTCTCCTGCAAGGACCTCCCCTATCCATGACCCCTCCCAATGACTCCCTTCCACTGTGCTGCTCAGCTGTTAGCTGAATGGGGCAGGTGGGAAATTGCAGGGATGTTTCAGTTTAAACCTCCTCTCTCCCTGCTCAGCTGATTGAGAAAACAGCTGAAGAGTAAGGAAAAGTGGGCACTGGAGTCCTGTCACTCTGCTGAGCAGTGGGACTGTGCAGCACCCTTCCCCCCACTGCTCAGCTATTTTCCAATTATCTATTGTGCAGTGTGGGGCGTGAGGGAGATCATGGAGAAGGAGTAAGTTTCCATACAGCAACCTTACATGGATATATTTTTAAAAATATCTTCCCTGCTTTTCAGTGCCCAATCAGTATTTCTAGGATGGCTTACAAAAGAGCAAAAAAGCACAAGTATTAGAAAAACCAGAGAAGACAGTATAGCACAGGTAAGTTCATCTCTCCAAAAAGATGTTTCTGATTACGGAGTAAGGAGTCCATTTGTCCCTTTACTTATATAAGATAGGTAAGAGAACATATTTCTATACATTGTTCTTGCTTCACTAAACTTTTAACAAGCCTGCCAGGATGAGTCAAATTCGCTGTCAGCGCCATTCGCCAAATTCTACTGTACTAGCCTAGGATGAAATACCCTAGTCGAGATTCAGTCTTTGGCAATCACAAATTTATAACATGCATTAAATTCTTTATTTGATTTTTACAAATCTCATTGTACTAAGTCAGCATTAACTCCCTTATGAGAAAGTCATGCTGTTAATTGTACTCCAAGTGCTATTTGTTTGCTGTTTAATTTTTAAAAACAACACAGCCTAAGAAGCTAATTACAACACAGCCTCTAAGTAAAACAGAAGAGAAGGCCAAGAGCCATCTGCTCCATGGGCATGATTTATGTAATCCCATGTCCTGTGGGTTGATCTGGGGTGTGTGATAGTATCTGACCAAGGGAGCCTACCTACAGGTATGGGGTTGGACTTGAGCACCTTATGGTCCTTTCCAGCTACATCATACTAAGGACACTAACATGGCCAATGGTTGAGTGGCTGACAGTAACTTGGTTTGCATGACACAGTGAGGCTCATGTGGGTTATTTAACTTGTGATGAGTTGCAGTGCCTGCAGGTGCCACTTTGCATATCCAACCCCCACTCAGGGGCTGTCGTGTCATGCAAACCTGGTGACCATGGTTTATGTGAGGATTAAGCAATCCTCACATAACCCATGGTTTGTTCTAGGGTTAGATGAGGATTGTTTAACCCTCACATAACCAACATTTGCTGGGTTTGCACAATACAACAACTCCTGGGAGGGGTTGGGGGTTGGATATGCAAAGTGATAGCTACACTGTGGGTTAAATAACATATGGTGGGCTGTTGTGCTGGGCGAACTGGCCCACTGAGAGGTAGTGATGGGCTCACATTGACGTTCAAATACCAGCATAGTCATAGACTTAATGGGTAGCTTACAGCAGTATATCACCATCTCTTGGCCTGCATTCTACATAGTTTCCTCCATACCAAGACCTATAAAGCACTTTGTTCACATTCAATAATTGATGCAAATTGGTCCAATTTGAATATATTTGCTTAATATGCATGCTTTACAACAGGATTGCCTGATTTGTTCTTTAGGTTGGGGGCTTTACTCAGAAGCATTATTTTTTCTCGACCTCCACCCCAAGCTTAGACAGAGAATGGGTTACAGTGTAATTGTTACTTTCAGAATGAAAATCTAAACCTTTTGCATGCTGGCATAAGGAAAGCTACTAACAACATACACATCAATGCAAGGAAGTAGAATCTGTAATAGGCAAGGTTTTATTAACATTGCAGTTTCATTCCCACCACCTCAATAGCTAACTCATGACCAGCTGCCCGGCTCCCTTCCTAGGCCAGACTTACCCCTCCTCCAGATGGGGCATTACGTTGTATTGAGACAGGTGCTGCTGGTTCCTTGTAGTAGGACTGAGAGGCTGGCTGTTGTGGTGGCTGGTGGTGGTAAACTGGGGGAGACATAAACATTTCTGTTAACAATTTCATCAATCTGATCGAGATGGCAGAACCTGCCCCAGAACCTTAGGAGACAAACTGAATTCCTGTAGAAGGTATGTGCAATGAACAAATGTCAGAGGAGGAAAAACTTATAGGCTCGCTTATAGGCCACAAAACCTGGAACAGCCCAAAAGCTCCTTTTTTCTCCCTCCCATTCTCCAACTAAGTTTCTGCCATTCTACACTAATCCCTTTAAAAAATTCCAACTTACAAAATACCTCTGCAGCTGTGGCATACAATCATAAACATGCCCCTCTGCATGATCTATTCCAGCTGGAGATTTTATAGCCCTCCCTATCTCAAGGGCTCAAAGTGACCAACTGCAATTGAGACAAAGCCTTTTATTGAGACAAAGGCGTTTTCTTGAATAGCACACAAATCAAAGACAGACAATATGCTTGGTAGTAGTGATGGTAGAGTGAACCAGAGGGAAGGCAGAACTTGATCAGTTATAGCAGACCCCCACCCCCACGACCAGTTCCTTCTTTCTGCCTTTCAGTTCCTTGAACATCATCCACCAACCATCTGGTTCACTTTTTCCTTTAGAAAGGTTCAGCATTTACTTTTACCTCAGGTTCACCTCAGACCACAAAAGAACCAGGGTGAATGAATGTGTGCCTAAGAATTGAACACCTCCAACTGTTGGCCACCTATTACTGTGTAGGTTCCTTGCTCAAACCAGAGCCCCATGAAAGAGGTGAGAGTTCTACCATGGTTCCCACTTTGCTTCAAGCCTCAAATGAGCAACAGGCAACAAGATCCTGCTAGGGACTTTCCCACCAACCTGACTTCTTCGGGGGGGGGGGGGATGGGAAAAAAGCTAACTTGGGGGGAAAGGATTAGGAAGAGCTGACTCCTGCACTACTAAATATCCAACAAAATAGGGCTTTTCCAGCTAAGGTGGAGGAAGGCTGAGCTGTTTGGATTCTTCACTTAAAGAACTTTCTGCACTTTGTCTAAAAGTGACTGCAGCTTGGTACTTCCTTGTTCAGAATTAATTGCTTTTGTACAAGGCCCCCTTTCTTGAAACTTGGAACTCTGCTGCAGGATGCGCATATGATTCAGAGCAGCTGTCATGCTCCAGAAGACATGCAACTTGCTTTTGGCTCAAAAAACTACCAAACCAGGTAAGATCTAACAAACATGGAAGAACTAACACATTCGTAACTGGAGTGGTGAACCTGTGCCCCTCTCCCAACAGAATCCATTTCCATCTCTCAGCCCTCAGTTACTCTGAGCCTACTGTCAGCTACTTTGTCCACATGTGGCTAGGGATGCAACTCACAGATGCATAGTAGACTACTTGGATAAACTGTGGTTTGATAGATGCAGTGTGGCACAACCCAGGTTATTCTCCCTTCCTCTCTCTCCAGCGGTATACCTTCCATGTTGCTCTACTTTTGTCAGGCTCCCCCTCTCATCTTCTTAACTGCTGTGGAAGTTCTTGCTCAGCACATGCAGCTCATGACTATTCTAACAGGGCCTTGCTTCAGCACTGACTTAGAGACGCACAATGAACAGAGCCAGACCTCCACGTTTGGGTGGTGGTTGCTGTATCCCATAAAACAACCCCCAATATTAATGTGGTTAAAGCAGGCTGGGTTGCTGGTATCCCCCCACCCCCCGCGCTGTTCTTTCTATCACAGCTCATTACCAGGGGTACTTGGCTGAACATGATGAGGTTGCTGGTGTGGTGGTGGCTGCTGCTCCACTGTCCTCCTGTAGTTGGCACCCTCCTGGGAGTTGCGGCGTTCCAGCTCCCCTCCTTCCCCACCAGGTGTGCCCATTCTGCTCTTCTCAAACTCTTCATGGTATTTTATCTATAAAGGAAGGAGTTAGTATTAGAGAAGCTCCAAGCATGAACACGCACAGTTCAGAGTCAAGTGGAAAGCCCTTCAACTTGTTGACAGTTTATACTCAGTAGGAGATTCTCTGACCAATCTACAGAGTCATTATGTCATGCTCCCCCATCTCTCCTGCCCATACGCTTCTCTCTACTGCTCCAAATGAAACTAATGGTTGCCACTGGTGTGCCAGCAGCCATTGGAAGTTGCATGTGAATACACAGATAATCCCAAGGGTGGAGGCTCAATAATATAGGCCTTGTCCTATAATCTCAACACTGGTTCTCTCTTTGCAACACCCCCCTTCAACCTTCCCTCATCTGAGAAGTTACTGTGTACGAACCAGAAGGTGGCAGTGGAGAGTTAGCACTGTGGATTGTCAACTCCCCTTCTCCTGTTGGTGGAGGGAAGCACAACCAGAAGAATGGCCTGGCACAACTCAGCAAAATGCCAGCCAGATCCTCCCCCTTCAGATATCTGAGCTGCCCTTTTCTATGCAGTAGACAGAACATAAACGGCTTCATCCAGATCTTGTATTTGTTCACTGCACGTCAAACAAACTCTACCATCAGGAATACCAAATTATTGGGCTGCCAGTTATTTGATCCAGCTTCTCAGCTGTACTTGATGTAAAGACTATTAGCATCTGCCACCTGAAGGTGCAGGGCTGCTGTCAGCACCTGCGATCCTCAGGCAGCTGCCAGGGCTCCAGCTCCCTGACAGAGCCCACTGCTGATGCCTGGCCTGGGTCTGCGGGAGATCCAAATGGTGGCTAGCCAACTGTTTAGAGCACTACTACCACCCACCACCAGGTAAGCCTGCCAGGGCCTGCTTACAAAGGAGGATAGTTTGTCCATGTCCTTGTCAGACCTGAAGCCATTCCTATGAAGTTATTATCCACCCACACTAACTGAGGTACTGTAAAAAAAACAAAAAAAAGGTCAATAACTGAGGTCAGTTCCTAATGTTTAAAATGAGATGTTGGGCCCTAAGCCTGTGTTCTGAAGTTGCATTCTCTACCTTGGAAGCTGCTACCCCCTCCAGATGGAGAAAGTCTGGTTGTGAGTACCCTGTAACAAGGGAATGGCTCTCTGTGCATGCTTAAAGATATGCATGTTATGAAGCTTCAAAGGACCATCCTCTGGCATTGTTAGTAGGAGCTGAGGCTGAACCGTGGTGACGCCAAGCTGAAAGTGAAGCCTGGACGAGAAAAAAAATATGACTTGGGGACTGGGTGGACTACAGACAATGGGGATTTTAAGGAACTGAATGGAGAAGATTTAACTCACCTTGGTGACTAAAAGCCCCTGCCAGACCCTTCCTCCAGTCTCAGTATCTTTAGCAGGTACAGCTTTCTACTGCTTTTGGGTATGATGAGAACTAGAAACCACTCTGGAGTCTAATGAATGTACTTAATGTATTGGAAGCCAGATTCCAACATGAGCATGGAAGCAAGCTCATAGCCATTAACCTTTAGAAAAAGGGACAGAATGTTGCACGGACAATAAAAGTTACCCTCTATCTCTAATTGTGTTCAGTCACATCAACGTCTGGCTGTCAATTCCCCATATGTTCAAGGAAAAAATATAGTCACCTGTGGTCACAACTCTGCCTAACAGCTCCAAAAACACTTCCATGATTACAAGCTGTACCATATGTCATCCTTCCTCATTTCTTGAAGTGACAGGGTGAAAAGAGGTGGGGAAAAGGGCACATTTTGTGCATGATGAGTTCAATAGAGAGAGCATCCTCTGCCTTGAGTAGGATTCAGAACTTCAACCCATCATGTTGCCTTTTGGACAAACTTTATCCTCATCACCTCTTCCTCTCAAGTTTCTCCACCAGTGAAATGGGGATAATGACCAAACTTCACAATCACCTTGTGAATTGGTAGGCACAAGGACTATAAACAGGGCAGTGGTAGAAAAGAATCCAAATTCTGCTCTAAGAAAAAACAAATTCTACAAGCTGAATAGATGAAACCAAGCAATGTGCACCTATGCAAGGAATAAAGGTCCATTTCCTGACCACAGCAAATCTCACTAATTTTCTCAGACAGACACCTCCTTATCACAGAGGTACCAAAAAGGCACTGCTCACATGTTTAAGCTTATATCTGCTATACAGCAATATACGCAGTCCTACTTATTATTTATTTTATTTAGCAGTGACCTATCTCTACCTTTTAAAAAACCACATATGACAAAAAAGAAAAACCCTTCCAAGGTATCTGTCTCTCAAAGGACACACAGATATAAATCTGGAATCTACATCAAGACAGACTCCTAAGCGTGGCTCAGTTATGCCACAGATTTCTCCAGGATGTTTGGGCCAAACTGGGTTGTGCTGTAAGCATCAGACAAACCCTTTCCCAAGGTACACATCCAACTGCAGCCCTGGGAGGTCTGCAGCCAAGAGGGGACTGGACTGCACCTGTAACTGACGAGGAAAAAAGCAAAACAAAGAGGCAATTACCCGATTTAAAAGCTCAAAGTGTGTCTGGCAAACGAGACTATGGTGCTGAGGGCCTGGGAAGGGAATCCCTGTGGGATTAAATTTATCCTGCAGGGCTCCCCCAGAATTAACTCCCAGAGTGCCAGCTCACACCAGATGGCCAAAGCAAATTCTTGAGGGCAGATTATTCAACAGGCTTGAAGTAAACTATTTTGCAGCCAGGATTATACTAGCTCATATTATACTATACCTCTGTCACTTGTGTTTTTTTTCTTCAAACCTCTCCATCTTTACATGATATAAACTCCTTGTAGGGAGGAACCCACTCTCATCGGTTTAGTCAAACAGTGCAGTCATATAAATACTCAAGTCAGTTACCTGGTTCACACATAATGGCGGCAAATTGTGGGTTAATTAACCGATGATTTGCCATGGTGCATGCTGGGTGTATGCCACTGCCATTTTGAATATGTAATCTCTCAATGGGCTGATTGGAAGTTGCTCTGTGACGGACGAAAGTGGACACTATGCTTTAATCGTGGACACTATGCTTTAAAAGTGGACACTATGCTTTAATTGTTTAATTTAACAATTAGTTGTTAGGTTAACTGTGGGTTGTTTAACCCACAATTAACCCATAGTGTCTGGGTTTGGACCTCATGGAGCAACCTCCAATTGGAGGTTCAAAATGGTGCCAGGCACACACCGTGGCACGCACCCTTATGTGCAAATGGAGCCAGTGTGTTCTTGTGGGGAAAAATGCGCCCAAACTGGCAGAGGGGGAACATGGGCTCAAATCTCATCTTAAAAGGATTATGTGATGACCCTCAGCAAGCCACATGCTCTATCAAGCCTTCTCAACTTTATAAAACAGAAATAAAATGTGTAGTAGGAAAAATGAGAAATCATGGTAAGTAGATCTAAAATAACCCTTGCATAACCCATGCTCACCAGGTTCACATGACAATACAACCCCCAAGGGTGGTTGCATATTAAATGGTGGCCACGCACACTCTGCATATGCTCCAGCCTCATAATCTAAGGTGGGCTGTCGTGTGAACAGCTCCTATATTTTGTTGTTTTCCTACATGAGGAAATTGTGAAAGAGGAAATCAAGCTGGTCTCCTCCTCCCATTGGGCTGTCAGGCTGGCTGTCCCATTCTATCACAACTTCCAGCAAGAACAGGTGCTGGGAAGGCTGGGCCCATGTCCTTCCAACCCAGATACGTCAGGAAGGATCTAGCAGCTGGTTCAAATCCCTCAGTGTCTGAGATGCTGAAGCCCTCTGTGTACAGCTGGAGATGGAATAGAGGTCAAGGGGAAAACAGCCGAAGACAACAGTAGACAGTTTCTTAGAAGTGGGAGGGAGAACTGTGCATGCATTTGGCTACATTTTCCAGATATAAGACATACAGCAGGGTTAAGCCAGAACTGCTCAGTTGGCTCACAAGAGAACTGGGATTCCTGGCTCCCTGTGGTCTGATCTTCCAGATACATAAATTAATTACCATACACTGTTGTGGCACAAACACAAGATGTTAAGTTCAAACCCACATGGTCTGTGCTTTTCTAAGAAGCAGGTTAAATTCTGCTAACATTTTCATTTTGCAAACCACTCGTACCATGGAGTGAGGGGGAAAGGATCTCTGAAGGGACTCTGATCTGATCCTGAGTCTTCTTGATTCGCTGTAATTGGTAAAAAATCTTCCAAGCTATGCTGTTGTTTTAAAAAGCTGGTTATGCAGACTAAGGTAAGGTTCACCTCTTTCATTTATAAAAGCTTCTAACTGTCATGGCAAAAAAAAAAGACTTTCCCCCCCTAAATAATGCATAGGTAAATGCAAATAACGAAGGTCTGGGAGACATCACAGCCATTCAGGGAGTAGTACCCAACTCAGAAAAATGACCTTGTTCCTTGCCGTGGTTAAATGACTGTCTCTAACATGCCAATCACAGAATACACCAAAAATCTAAATGCTTCTCTCAGACTGGTGACCAATTACATACTAAAGAAAATAAAGTAGTTTATATTTCCTGGAAGATTGTTTATCAAGTAATGGAGGTGGGGGAACCATTATGTAACCCAATCCCTTCAGCAAGGATAGCACTTTGTAACGGAGACCATATTTTCTGCTTAACCTCACCTACTTCCTTGTAGGAAAGAAAGTTCAATTTAGCCAGTGATCACCAGGTTCAGCATTTTATTTTTGCTTAGAAAATTCAACATATGGAGAAAAGTTGTGAACCGAGACTTTAAGCGGTTTCCTTTTATTGATTTTGAGGAACAGAGCCAATCTAAATTAGTTAAAAAGACAGAAGTTTTCCTGTGATGTAAACTGAGATGGCAAATATTTTCTTAGGCAATATTGTTAAAATAATAGTGAATAAATTTCTTATTCTTATATTTTATTCCTAAATTATGAAGCTGTGGATTTTTATATTTTTGCAATAAAGTGAAAAAAACAGAAGAGTTCTATGAAACACAGGAACTCATTTCAGCATTTGGAATTTTAGAAAACACTTAAAATTTTAGAAAACAAGCAAGGCTAAGACTGCTTTATAAAACAAGGAAATGTCTGCAATACTGCCCAATTTCAAAAACCTACTCTAGTTAAAGAATTCAGGAGTTTACAGGCGAGACTTGTAGACCCAAACTGTGCTTCAGTAGAAGCTGCCAAGGCTAAAACTCAAAGTTAAATAGCATTACATGCATAAAATATGTAGACAGAAAATGCAATATGCAGGGCAACTTACGTTGCTGATCTGATCCTGAGTCTTCTTGATTCGCTGTAATTCAGGGGTGTCAGCCACCACGCTAAAGCCCTTCCCTTTATTTTTTTCAAACTCCTCCTTGTAGCGGACCTGTGTATGAGGAAATATACATGGTATTATATTATATAGAGCAGCCTGCCCCACCATGGTGCCCTCCAGAATTTCTGACTTCAACTCCTATCAGTCCTAGCCAGCATGACCAATGAAGAAGAATGTTGGGAGTTGTACAAAACATCGGGAGGGTACCACTTTGGGGAAGGCTGATGTAGAGTTTATCAATTTAAATTTGATTTTAATGAAGAATAAAATATAAACCTGGTCTCTCCTCCATGTCACATATATATGTAAACATTCCTATAGATAGTTTTACAAGTCTTAAATTGTTTTCTCTACTGGATAATTACAGTGGCCAACCAATTATTTTTATTTTTAATAAATATGAACCAAGAGAAAAAAAAGAGAAAGTGTGAAAAACCAAATTCTGTATGTCACTTCTCAAGAAGAACTAGGAAGCTGCCCCAGATTTTTGAAATTGTTCCAACCGTCTTCACTTATAGATCTTCTTGTCCTACACAGCTGGCCCTGCAATTTCCACTGCCCAGGTTGCAGGCAACAAGATCCTTCCATTTTTTTCAGCATCAACTGCTTTGCCACCGGAGAAGCCCTATGTGCCGATAAAATCTCCTTATTTGAGAGATCCCATACAAGTAGCACATAGCACAATATTAACATTGCAAAATATTTAGCATTCAGGACCAGATTCTTCCTACCTCTAATTAGAGATGTGAAGGCCCAGAAAAAAACCAGAAAAATGGGGGGGGGGGTCCCATTTTTTTCTGAGGACCGTTCTTTTTTTTTCTGAAAAATTTAACAGCTTTGGATTATGAAATACTTTCTTTTAGAATTTAAGCCAAAGTATTTATGTATTGTTACCCAGCCTTCACTCCCCCCAAAATGATTTCTAAAAACTATGTAATAAGAACACTTTTATAGAAAGACTAGATATGTAAAATGTCTGGAAATAATGAAGCCATGGGGGAAAATGCTTTTTTTAATCCTCTGTAAGATTCCCAGCATAGTTATTTCTTTCTTTCCTTATTAAAATTATTGATCTGAAGTATATTTTACCGACATACATTTACGTTCAGTTTCCCAATATGTGAGTAGAGTCACCATTGTGCATTCTTGACAGTTTGGCTGTTGTTCTAACAGAGTCCTGTGTTCTTGATGCCTTAGCAGTCATTTAATGTAGTTCTACTCTATTCAAACAATAATTACAAATTTACTAATTGAGTTTACTTTTAAAAGTTTTAAAATATAGTACTTTTATGAGCAAGCTAAGTTATACATAAAATAACTTCAGGAACAGAAAGGCTGCCTTATGTTCCTAAAGCAGCCCTCTCTAACCTGGTGCCATGATGATTTGGACTACAGTGCCCAGTATTCCTGACCATTGGCCCTGCTGCCTGAGGCTGATGAAAGCTGAAGTCTAAAATATCTGGAGAACACCAGGTTGGGGAAGGCTGTCTTAAAGCAACTAAGGGCACAATCCTATGGCCATTAGTCAGCAGCTAGAGGGCCATAGGATTGGTCGGTTCCCGGAGAACCACCTCCCCACCCCCTCCTGCACCCCTCGTAGGCAGTGCAGATCATCCCCAGGCTCCACGCTTGGAAGAGCAGCATGAAGCGGGGCAAAAGGGGGCGGTCCTGGAAGCCAGGAGGGGCAGGGAGCACGTAAGTGCTGGTACAACACTTCCTATGTGTCATCCAGCATCCTCACCCTGTGCTCCGACCGCCTGTGGCTAGACCGCCGAAACCAGCCATCTAGCGGCGAATGCAGGGTAGCTGGAGCATGGAGCTGATCCCCTCTGTGCTCCTCCTGCCTTGAGCTGGATAGGCGGTCACCTCCAAGTTTGGAGGGGGCCGCCTCTCCACACAGGATTGTGCCCAAAGTGACTTTAGATTTGTCAAGAGCACTAAAAAAAGGGGGTATTGCTTATTTTTCCATTTTTCCTAATTTTTTTGTTGTTTTCCACATCCCCCCTGAAAAAAAACATTTTTTTCCATGGCCTCAAAATTTCTGGAAATTTTATATCTCTAATCTCATACCAAGTGGATTCTAATTTGTTACAGGATCAAAGCATATGCTTTAAATTTGCATCTTTATCCACAGAGGTTTTACACAATTGACACCAACTGCTCTGTGCTCACTACCACTCAGTTGTTCCAGAGTAAGATATATTCTATCTTACTCTGTCCAGAGAGATAACCTGCCAAAATTTGGTGTCACCAGGACCTTACAGGTTTTCATCTGTAACGGGTTGAGTTTTAGAAGTGCAGCATGGGGTCAAAAACAATAGTCTCTCTCTGTGAAGCTCCAAGCTCAGGAAGAAACTTACTTCATCCTATCAGTCATGGGCATATCATTTTCATTTGCTACTTTGTTTTCCTGAGGGCAGGGCTGAGCCAAGGCAGAGGGGAGCAGAAAGGAGAAACACCGGAAAGGATTAGACAAGGTTGTCCAATGCACAGGTTCCTATATTGATACTCCCATACTTACAGTGCAATCCTATACATATCTAATCAGAAGTAAACCCCATTGAGTTCAGTGGGATTTATTCACAGGTAAGTGTTTACAGGAGTGCAGTCTTAATCTCAAACTGTCATGGCTGCAGGTCTATAATGCAAACCTATAATGAGTACTTTAAAGACATTCCCTCTACAGGAATATATAGGAAAGCATGCAAAATGATTACAGCATAGCAAACAGATGCAAGGCCTAGTTGTAAGAATGACAGTGAAAAAAGGCTCAATTTCGTTGACTCCCACAATCACCAGCCAATATGGCCTCCAATACATCAAGAGACCAGGTTGCGGAAGGCTGGTTTAGTAGCCAGATTTGCACCACTGTTAAGGAAATGCATGTAGTATCAACTGGAAACCTGATTTAAATCAATGGTTTAAACAGGCCTTTTTATTGCTGATTTCAACCATTATTTAAACTCCCTTGATTTAAAATCAATCCATCCTGGCCCCAAACATAACTGTTACTGGAACCAATGCTGCACTTTATTTTGGTTCCAGGTTAAAACCTCTTTATTTTCCCAAGTATTTTAAATTTAAATTTGTATTTTTAGCTGGTTGAAATCATTTTTATGCTTCTCAATTTTACTGTATTTATGTTTAGGTTTTATATTGTTTTTATTGTAGGGAACATCTTATTTTGTGTATACTACCCTGAAATCCTCTTTTAGATAAACGCACTATCTATAAATACTTAAAAATAAAAATAAAAAATACTTCATTTGAGCCACTAAATTACCTAAGTAAAATCACTCTTATGGGCCAATCAATTGATCTGGAATAAAACCTTCCTTTTTTTGCATCCGGTTCTTCCAATTTGTTTGCCTCCAATTTTAATCTTGGAGTTATCTCCCCAAATTTCTTTCATATGAGAATATGGCTCAGACTGAAAAATACCAGTGACCTTTGACCAACATATATGAATTGCTGTAGGACATGTTCTTGGTGAGAGCCTATGAGGTTTTAGCCATCCTATGGAGAAGAGAACTTTCTAAAAGTAGCCATCCTGGAACTTGATCTGAGTCACCGCAGTCTGATTAGCCAGAGATAAAAATCACATGGAATGATATTCTCAGAGAAAACCACCGAAGTCCTTGCAGATAAATCCCCTCTACACTCATCATCTCATGTCTATTCCCCACCCCCACCCCCTCAAAATAACTGACCAAGTAACTGATTGTCTTAAAATAATTTTGAGGAATGAAACTTGCACAAATATACACTGGATTAGATACAAATTTAGTCATACTTAGACCCAATCATTTCAATAGGTTTAAGCCAAGTATGACTATCTGGATCCAACCCCCATGTGTACACACACACACTTAAATATAGATAGACATAGAAGTCTATTCCCGTAACACACATTGCCACAATGTCCCCAGAAGTTAGGTTTAAGACTCTCCCACTTCAATATTTGTTTTTAGCCAACATGTTATATATGCATGTGAACCAATTACCTAGGGAGGTAGTGGGCTCTCCCACACTGGAGGCATTCAAGAGGAGGCTGGGCAGCCATCTGTCAGGGATGCTCCGACTTGGATTCCTGCATTGAGCAGGGGGTTGGACTTGATGGCCTTGTAGGCCCCTTCCAACCCTACTATTCTATGATTCTATGTGCAATCATGACAGTTGGCAAGGAGGATCGCCACTAACAGACAGTGGTTGCCAGGTTGGCCTCACAACAAACAGGAGCTACAAAATAATTAGAATGTTGTTTGCACAATGTAGATTGGTGAGAAAGCGTTTGATTTTCCTGAAGACTTCTGCCTGATGAAACAAAAAAAAAAAGTATACATTCTCACAACTTGAGAAATAATTATCTACCCAGTAACTCAACTCCCTCCTTCAAGTGAGAACAAAAGCCCTAAAATCATCTGCCTGGTGGATGCAAACAGCCTTGCTGAAGCTTCCAGTGGAAGTCAGTATGGGGGCGGGGGGGGGGGAGAGACAGGGAGCCTTGTTCTCACAGACTATAGAGAGACAGTCACAGCTGCAAGCATCTTCCTGGATCTCAAATGGTCGAGAGCCTTCAAGTAAACAGAGCATGCCAATACAGAGGACTAGTGTGAGGTTAACAAGCACAGAGATATACATGACTGCAATTTTACCAAGTAGTGAAAGATGTGTATAGCTTGCTAGCATTGCAAGAACTGCTCCAACAGAACCACTTCCCACTGCAAGAAGTTTAAATAGCTCCATGTGTACTCCCAAATGCACCAGATATTAGAAGCCCTGTAGATCATGGCTGCCATGTTGTCCCCAAAGGTAGGATATGTGCAGTAGGCAAAATGAGATCCTTGGGTTGGTAAAGAATATGCCAAGCTTTGGTGTTTCACACGAAGGAGTCAGCAAGCAGAGCACATTCGATTACAAGCATCACTCGTTTGCACAATGCAATTTTTAAAAGAAGTGTTGTAACTATCCATTATCAGCTATGCATGGCATCCAGCTTCTCTATATATTGCTGGAATTTGGCTCCTTTCAATTTTGGCTGCTTCTGTGGAACTTGAGAGCTCGCATACTGCTACATGAACCCATGTTAGTCCAAAGATGCAAAGTAAAATATTTATTTCCAAAGACCAGAAGACCTCTGGCATTTGAGCACAACCACCCATAGGTAAAACAGAGGGAAGCTCTCCATATATGTCCATCTCCATCCCAAAATGATACAGATACATCTTTGGTCTTCAAGATGCACCCAAGTCTCACCCTAGGTTTTGGTGACTGCCATCCCACTACTCTACATGTTCTTCAAAGCAGTGGAAGCACTAGGAGAAGATGCCCCAAAGGCCTCTGGAGCATGGTGTTCTGTGTTTTACACTTGGCACCTGCTGGAACAGAAGCCTTCTCCCTTGACGCTAAGGAGATTCTTCAGCCCAGGGTGGGGGAAAGGGACAACCTTCCTGGTCAAGATGTACAAAAATGCTGTGGAGGAGGGGGCAGGGAATGCATGTGAAAGAACAGAGCATCCAGCAACTCATGCTGAAGATATTGTAACATTCACAAACCTGCTGTTCTTAAACTTATCTAAATACTTGATTAGAAATGTGTTCCCTTTTGAAAAACATAATTAGTGGAAGTTCTCAGATTTAGATCTTCTGTTTACATTGATAATTCACTACTGCAGCCTTCTTCAACCTGGCACCCTCCAGGTGTGTTGGACTACAACTTCCATCATCCCCAGGCAGCATTGGCCAGGTTCCTCCCACCCCCATTTTATTCCAAATGTCCATTTTCTCCATATAGGGCCTTAGGGAAAAACACTTCTCTCCACTACATGTCCTCATCTCTTTACCTTTTATTTCTTATTGCTTTAAATTGCAGCTCAGTCACAAACTCATTGCCACTGGGAATGTCTTACAGTGAGCTCATTAATCCATCTGTAAAATGGGAAATCAAATCTCCCAGAGTTGTGAAAACTGGGGACATTATTAAAATGCAGCTTGTCAGGTATCTATACCAATTAGACAGACCAGCCTAGGATTGGGAGTATAGCCTAGCCCAAAGGGGGCAGCACTCCCTCTGAAGGATCAGGTACACAACTTGGGGTGCTCTTGGATTCATTGCTGCTCCTGGATGGTCAGGTGGCAGCAGTGGTCAGGAGTACCTTTGCCCAGCTTCCCTTTCTGGGAAATACTGATCTGGCCACAGCTCTCCACGCCTTAATCACATCATGTTTAGATTACTATAATGTGCTCTATGTGGGATAACCCTTGAAGACTGTCTGGAAACATCAACAAGTGCAAAACACAGCAGCCAGATTGTTATCTGGTGTGCATTTTATAAATCATGTAACACTGGTCTTCAGACAGTTCCACTAGCTTTCTATTTGTTTCTGAGCCCATTCAAGGTGCTGGTTCTCAACTATAAGGTCCTAAACAGTTTGGGACCAGGATATCTGAAAGACTGCCCCCTCCAGTATAAGCTTGACCAAAATTTGCATTCGTCATCTGAGGCTCTGTTACATGTCCCACCTCCTAGAGTGATGAGTTGGGTGGGTACTCGAGACAGGCCTTTTGGGTAGCAGCACCCCAGTCATGGAATTCCCTTCTCAAGGAGGTTAGGGTAGCCTTCTCTTTATGATCCTTTAGATGGCTGGTGAAGACAACATTGTTCTGCTGAGCTTTTAATAGTTAATGCCACTTTGATTCTACTATTAATCCCTGGTTTTATTGTACAAAACATTCAGCTTCTTGTAAGTGATGTATTACATTCTTTTTATGGTGTTTTATTTGTATATTACCTCATGCGTTGATTGAGCAGAGGGACGATCTAAAAATATTCCAAATAAAAATAAGTAATAACATTATAATGGAGAATAATTCAGCAAGGAAATATGATGCCTACTGAAGTTTTGCGGACTGTGTGCAAGCGGGACATTTCTCCTGCACACCAGAGGGTGAAGCAACAGAGTGCCGCAAGCAGAGGAAGTGCTCAGACAAAGCTGGCTTTCAGTTTTTTCTGTCCTTTTATGGGCACTCAGATGGAATCAACTCAGCTCTGATGCTTGCGGAAGGCCAGACATGAGTGAGTCAGGCAAGCCAGCTAGCTCTTTCCCATGTCCCACTCAATGCTAGGCTATTATGAGCTGGTAGAAAGAGGATGGCGGGGGTGTAAGACCAAGAGAAGCAAGGCACTAAACGGGGAAGTCAAAAGAGAGGGGGGTAGCAGCCACTGGCCCCTCAGTGAGAAGCAATTCTATTCACCAGACTAACGAAAAGGTATGCAGTTTTCTCCCAGCCAGCCGCCCCAGCTAAGGAGCTACAGAAGTCTAGCCAAGCTATGACCACAACCCCAGAATAGTTCTAAAATCAATAGGATTGCTCTGGAATAAGTGGTTTGCCTTCTACAACTGTGTTCATTCTACACAAGTGCACAGGCGGGTACTAGACACAATTCAGCATCTTGAAAACCTCAACCTTCATATAAAAATATGAAAATCATTGTACCTCTAAAGGTACAATAGACACATGAAAGTGTGGAGGTCTGGTGCAATCTCAAAAACCAGAGTGGGAAGAGGAAAGCCAGAGCAGAATTCCAGAATAATTTATTCTAGTCCTAGGAGAAGAAGAATAATTCTGCAAAATGAACAAGTGCAAATTTTCATGATTTATAGAAGTTGTAGTATCCAGCTTTTCCTGGTGCAGAATGTTTTGGGCATTTTTTTTAGTAGTGCAGAATATACAGACCTAACTACACCCAGGGCTGGTTGAATACTGCACTGACATCATGCAAATAATATTTTACTAGCTGTAAGCTACTGTTTTTCTAAATAAAGCAAATATATCTTTTAATAAAAAGCCCAATGTCTGTACTAAAAATTATGAAAGTCAACACACATTAATGACTGCTTTCACGTGGCCTAATGTGAACAACATTAGTTCTTCCATAGTGATGATTCCAATTTCTGCATTGTTCATATGCTCTTGCTTTACAGGAATGTTTTCCCCACAAAGATGGCAATGCTCAGTTACACAAGTTTATCCCAGAGTTCTCCTCCACTTTCCAAGGAGGAGGAAATGGTATTCTCTGTTGGAGAGAGGTGTAATGTGAAGGAGTAGGTCTTACTCTTCAGAAGTGTACATGGTTCAGGGTTAAGACCTGACTTTAGGTAACACAGAAAGTAATTAGGTAATAAACCAGTACAAATTTGCTGTGTGGAAAAGAACATCCAGCTACAATATCCAGCTGCTTCATGCCTGCCTTAGTAAAGGACAGACAGAGGCTTAAAACAGGACAGCCTACCCTGGAGCAGAGCAACCACAGGACTCTAAGTCTCAGGTGCTGTCTTGCCACATATCCTTATTCTGCCTGCTATTTTCATCATCTGAGAAAGCAAAAACACAGGAAATAAGCCCTCCTATTTCATAGCCATTTGTGGGCTGCAGGTGTTAAAATTAATCCAACCGGAGGACTTGTTTACTCACACAGAAGATAATTGTGTGCTTCTGGCAAGCTATCGGAACTAGCTACGCCTCCTCAGCTACTCAAAATAAAGAGACAGAACACACAGATATATTTAGGAGTCTCAGATGTCCTTAAAGAAGGTCCAGCAGGAGCTCCTAGAGCTACCAGGTGGTACAAGAAGTGGACAAGATTTAGATTCTAAACTGTTTGGGCAAGGACCATGTCACTTCTGTATCCAGCAGTTTCTAGCATGCCTACTTTTCTCATGCAAAAAGCTATCTGCCCCAGTCATCATGCTGGCTTGACACAATGCTATTCCAACTGTGGAGCAACCTGACTTAACACTTCAGGGCTGCCACCTGTCCTGCTCACCTCCTGCTCATGGCAGTTTTCTGCTCCCCAATATACATACACACACAGAACTATTATAAGAAAGCACTATGAAGTGGGATGGGATTTGAGTACCTATCCCAAGAAGCAAAGAAAGGTATTTGCAACAAAGGCTCAGAGACCTGATGGGGCCATGGGCCACTGGGCTGAGGAACAGCAATTTGAAAATAAGTATGTAAGAGTTCTACTACCTTCCAATTAGGGGGCTGAGGGAGAGGGAATATGAGTGATGCTTTCCAGTCCAAAGCTATATGCTCATCTGAAATGTTTTAACAGCCTTCACACTGCTGTCCACTAGAAAAATGTTGAGCTTTCCATGACTTTGCTAGGAATTTTAATGCTTTCAGATAAGAGATTGCAACACTAAAATGAGGCATTGTTCAGCACATTCACATACTGAGCCTGTCCTCACTAGGCCTTGGTTTTCAGGCATCTGGGACAGCCATTTCTGGGTCAGTTTGTTAGGCTCCCCTCCCAACACAACACCTTGGCACTTTGCCTTGAGTCTTTCATTCCCTCAAGCCACTGCAATTGGGTACAGATGTTGAAGTAAACCAAGTCTCCCCAGATGGTAGATTAAGACAGAAGGGGAGCACACCAGATTCCCTAGGAAGAAACAGCACTCCTATCCAGGGTGGGGGGTTAACAGGAAATATTCCTATCAAGCTGGCAGCCTGCTTGCCTCTCACTAACTTATGGACACATGGAAAGAATATTGGAGAGGAGGAAGAAAAATACTCCTGGGCTGCCTCCTTCCCACAAGCCGCCTCGTGGCAGCTACATATACTGGTTTCCAAAATGCATTCCCACTCCTGAAAGTGAGATGTCTACCTGGCACAATGCTAACACCCTGGCTCAGCAGAGAGGGTTTCTAGTTAGAGGAACTTAGAGCAAGGCCTCTTTCCAGAGTATAGGGTGGCACAAAATGTAACACCTCAAGAACCTCAGCTTTTAAGAAAACACAGAACGCTAAAAGTTTCTCCTTGTGATTGCAGACAACCATCAAGAACATGTAAACAGCACGCCTGCTACAGCTACTAAACATGGTGCTTTCTTTACAGTATCTAACACACAACCCTCTTCCAGAGGGCTTAAATCAATGTTAGATGGGCAACACAGAGATTGTGGAGAATGAGGTCCAGTCAGGGACTGAAAATGAATGGAACAAGAAACATCAAATGAGAATGGGGAAGGAGGAGATGGAGAGAAGTAGTTGATATTAACATAGGTGAGCTGTCATGGAACCCTACTCTTTACTTAACCTAATGATTAACCAAGCCCCAGGTTAGAACAGTATACCAATTCCTACGGACTCAAAAGAATGAGCACTGTACACCAAAAACAGTAGCATGAAAGAGAGTTACAAGGAAGACTGAGACACATTTGTGCAAGTCAGGAGACCACTGAGCAATGCAGCCGTATAACAAGAGACAATGCAAAAGCAGTCAGAATGAGGGGTGGGTGGTGCATGTATGTAAGTCTACAATCTCACACCATCTATAAGCATCAAATTCTGTGGGCAGAAGAGATCACATAGAAAGGTTCTACATGACATTATGTTCTCTCCCCCGGCCATGTCATCTCTAAACCAGAGAAATCTCTCCAAGGAAATAGTCTTGAGGTTCATAAAAGTTTAGAGTGAGAGAGAAGCTGATCCTGAATGATTCCCAGTAATTCTTGGATCTTCCAGAATAACTATTTGTCTTCACATGGGCTGCTGCTATCCACCCAGGGGAGAAGGAATCTTTCCCTGTACCAAGTTTCTTTCTCTCCACCTCCCTCTCCCCCTTGCCCAAAGGTCATTCATAGGTAACATTCTATACACACTACACTGAGGGAGAGATTTGAGTTTAGCAACAGAGCTCTGCTTCGCATGTAGAAGATTCCATATACTATCCTTGCGTCTCCAATGAAGATGATCTTTACTAGCAAGCTAGGAAAGGCTTCAACTGGGTAGGATGGCATTGGGCTAGATGGACCATTGGCCTGACCCAGTATAAGGTAAGGATGGGGAACCTACAGCCTGTGGAGGTTCCCCATCTGGCCCACAGTTTCTTCCCCAAGCCTAGGCCCTCTCCCAGGAGGAAAAGTCTCTTCTCCCCAATTAGCAGCTAATTGGAAATAAGAATTTTTCCCCACTGTGCAGTGAAAAAGGGAGCCTCTCTCACTGCGCAGCAGGAAAAAGCTCTCATTTCCAATCAGCTGCTGATTGGAGAGAAGATCTTCTCCTTGTGAGGAAGATGGGGCAGGGTCTGGGAAAGAAGTTGCAGAGTCATTCAGTTCTGTTTACTTCTGAGACTTGTCCTGCTTATATCTGCTTATTTGTGAGCACACAAGTTGCTCATGTTTACTTCTGAGTAGACATGCAGAGACTTACTATTTGGATGCTATTTGAAGGTGCTGTGGAACGATTCACTCCTGCTTATTTTTGAGTAAACATGCAGAAGCCTTACCCTGCTTACTTCTGAGTAGGCCTAAAATCAGTAATAATCACATTTTGACCCACTCCCTCTGCCTTTGGCCATGGTCACAGATGGAATGCACCTCCAGAACCTTTCCCAGATTGGAATTTGGCCCTCAGGCTGACAAAACTCCCCACCCCTGCTACAAAGGAAAGTCATTAAGCCATCCAGATAGCTACACTTAGGGTGCAATCCTATCAAGATAGGTGGCCACCTCCAAACTTGGAAGCGACTGCCTATCCTAAGCAAGGCAGGAGAGGCACCGGGGGGATCGTTCCCTCTGTGCCTCTCCTGCCTTGCTATTTTTCACTAGACATACATTTTCAGCTGTCTAGCGGCAGGGGGGCTGACCAGGACAGGAAGCTGCTGTACAACACAATGGATGTGTCCTACAAGCAGCTCCAATCTCCTCGCCCTAGAACGCTCCCCAGCCCCACCCCCTTTCAGTCGCTCCGTGCTCCCCTTGCGAGCGCAGAGGATGGGGCTTCTCCACACTGCCTTGGAGGCAGCGCAGATGAGAAGGGAAGTCAGTTTTCCGGGGACCGACCTCCGAGTGCGGGCTCTGAGGTCGGTTCCCGGAAATGAGCATATCCTATGGCCCTCTAGACAGCATCTAGTGGCCATAGGATTGCTCCCTTAGTTTGATAAGCAGAGTAGCAGCAGTGTTCGCTTCTGCTGCAATGACCATTTAGCCTTTAAAATATCACTAGAATTTTGGTTGTTTCTGATAGCCAGGTGTCAGTATACACTCTCTCTCTATTGCAAGAGTTAAGTCTAATACAGAGAGAGTTGGGCTTGACAAAATGTAGTTTTATTTTAAGAGTTTCTTGTCTTCATAATAGGAAGCATGCAGGCAACATATGTGCAAATGCTTAGAAACTGTCTGATTTCATAAAAACTACTTGAGACTTACTTCTGAGTAAACATGCATAAAACTGGGCTATAACATGCATGGGATTGTAACTTCCTCTAGTGCTTCTAGAGCTTTACCACCATTTGTCCACCCTTGCAACAATGCTATGCAGTAGGGAATTACTCTACCCATTTATAGATAAGAAACTGTGTGTGATGCACTCAGAGCTGCCACTACTACCACTCCTAAGCCATGATGAAGGAGGGATTTGAAATAAACGGACACCTTGTGCTGGCGAAAATGAATTTGCAAGTTGTGCTCTTCGGAGTTGACTGTTAAAAGCAGTTCCCAATTTCTTATTCAGGGTAAGAATCTTCTTGATCCTATCACTCCATGCTGCTTGATCCCTGCCCATATTGCCCTACTTGTGTCTCACCACTCTCCTTACTAGAACATTCCAAAATGCTTGGTAGTTTTTCACATGTGATTTGCTCACCTATTTACTGCTTAATTTACATCTTGCCCTGCTCCCCAGGGAGGTGTATTGGGTTCTTTTTAACCTGTAATTCCCTCCATCTCTGTAGATTCCTCAACAGCTTTTTAGGAGCTTTCAGTTTGTGTCCCTTAGTGATTGAATCATAAATGTAATCTGCTTATAGGGTGGATGCTTGTCAGAGCTTGTTCATTTCAGCTTTGTTAATTTCATTTCCTCTGACAATGTTTTAGCAGCTCTCCTTTTTTGACAACTAAGCAGAATTCTATTTTAAGGGAGGGTAACCGTTTACTAATATCCTTTTTGGGTGTTGTTTGGAGAAGGCTACTAAAAAGGATATAACTGATAAAATATAGTTGGCAACATGTGATGAACCACTAGTAGCCTTACTTGACTCTGAAGTTCACTCTGCTGCTTAAGGCGCAGGTTCTCTGGAGTGTCTGCCACCATGGTGAAGGACTGCTTCGGGTAGTGTCTGCAAAGGAAAGAAATGAGGCTATGTTATAAAAGACTAATCTTAATCTTGTTAGGCCAATAATGAGCCACAGAATCCACAGAGGAATCCATAGAGGAAGGCAACATCAGCACAGTCTCTATCCATACCAGCTACTTCCCATCCAGTTTGTGTCACTGTGACCCTGCTCCTGAACAGACAAATTGTAGGCCCTACTCGGCCATTCAGGGTCCCTCTGACCACCCAATAGAATGGCTATTTGCTCTCTCTATTGCAGCTGCTTTCAGTATGTGGAAGACTGTAAGGAATTATTAAATAACCTAAAGGAAAATTCTGACATTCCTTCTGTGACCTCACTGAATTGGATCAGCTTCAGTGTACCAAAATCGCAGGGTGGGGGAGAGGGAGGGAGAAAAATATATCCTGCATAACTTTATGAGCAGCATAGTCCTGGCTGTAAGGCTCCCTTAAACCCCCTTTCCCAAATACCAGAGGCTTGCCATCTTTTCTAAAGAGGAACAAATCCCGCTACAATTTGTTCCTTTGGAGATTAACTCATTTGAATGTATCCAAATTTAGAAGCCCTCACCTATAGCCTGCCTAAATATAAGAGAAGCTGGGGTCAACTAAAAGACAAGTCAGGCCAATCAAAAACTTGACAAGTCCATCAGCCAAGCTCAGCAATGATCCAAGAATTTCTAGGCTGAGGCATATTACTTTCAAAGTCCAAATTGGACAATTTAAGAGACTACTTCCATGAAATTTTCATCTTACACTGATGTTTTGGGCTGGATGAGAGAAGGGGGTGCTGTGTGTGCTTTTATGCTCATGGGAGCAAACAAATCAGACAGGTTCAACAGGGGGCCTGCCCCACAGTTATCTGGTTTGCTTGGCTAATAAGGAATTCATTTCAAATTTTAAGCTAGCAAGAGGTAACCATGTTTAACCCTTAAATGCCTGCACAGTCAAATGCACAGAGTGAGTTACTTGTTCAATAGGCTTCACACCAGAAATGCAACTTCATAATATTTCCCTGCCTACCACCACTGGAACAGACATTTGTTATGATGAATTTGTACCACTGCATTACAAAACACCTAGCTGTCTCATGTAGATTTAGTCTTTATGGATGCAGAAGTCAGTAATCTGCTAAAAGTTCAGAAACTAGAAGGATTTTCATGGCAGCATATAGTGGTTAGGTTTTTGCATACCTTGATTTCCACACACATGCTGCTAAAATGCGCAAGCATAACCACGAATCATAAACAGAGAGATCTTGCAACGACAATCATTTGGAGAAATTAATGCAAGTTACTTGGCTTACATAAACACAGTCAAGCAATTTAAGTGCCATCATTGGATAAAAATAAATAAATCAAGCTTCCTCTATCTAGGGGGCATCGTAGATAATCAAAAACATTTAGAAAAACATGCCTGCAGAAGTGTGATATTGTTTTGTGCAGAATCCAGAGTATCCCAGCATTCATTTCTGAAAAAGCAAATTTCTAGCCCTTATAGCTGCAGGGGCAAGCCTGAAAATGAGGCCAGCGCTTAGTGAGTTCATAAGTGCATGAACAGGACTCCAGTCCCCGAGGAGCAGTGGCTTCAGTGCCCTTCCTTATAGCTAGAAGGAAAAGAACAAGCCAATACCTACAAATTTGCAGAATTCTTTTGCATCACAGCATTTGGGTTACCTTGGTGCAAAATTCAGAGTTTTAAAAAATGCAGTATAATGAAGCTCTTTGGCTTTAATGAAATCGTTCTTCAGAGCTTGGGAATCTCATCTGTCCTTGGGCTACATCAGTGAAGCAGCAGAGCACTTTCTTCCCCGCTACCAAATGCTGTCAGTTTTGCTTTCTTGTCCTGTGAAGATTCACTGCATTCTCCTGAGGAGAATTAGCCTCCACTCATTGGATGGCAACCTCCACTTTGCCATTCTGGAAGTATTCGGGAACAGTGGTGACTCACGGAGTGGGAAGCCCCCTGCCCCTTCTCATTTCAAAGTTCCCTTTGGAATTTGCTTTTCACATTCATCCATGCACAGGGTGTATGCAACACTGCATTGGTAAGTTGTTCTTGCTCATTCAGTATTGCATTTACAACTGGTCCTTACAGAATGGTATCAGATTTGGGTCTGGGAGAGCTGCCTTTGTGTCCTACCTCTGCCAGGGACTCCCTGTGCAGCCTCAGCTTGCCATAAACTGTAAAAACAGAATAGTAATGATCTGCCAGAAAGCAGTGTTGTGAGTGCAAACTGATTAAATACTATTAGCTCTTGTACCCAGTATTCTCCGTTATAATTATTCTGCCCCACAAGATTATCTACCGATACTACACAACGATGAGCCACTAGCCATAGCAGGGAGGAGAAAAGGTAACAAAGCACAATTTAGCAAAGGCAGGAAATGTAGGGTTAAAAATAGAGCTGCCTACTCAGAAAGACCAGCAAGAATGAGAATATGTTTAGATGTGCTCACTAAAAATAAGAGAAAAACAAAAGACAAGCAACAGCATGCAGTCAGCACCCTTCCCCCAAACAAAGTATGAATCTTTGTTAGTATGAAACAAAGTATGCAATCTCCATGGCCATGCCATTAGCTGTGAGAAAGGTGGCGGGGGTGAGGAGAGAATAATCTCCCCCATGTGCAATTCTATTACATCAGCATCAGATTATGTTAGGTGACCAATACATGGAAATAGAAAGGACCACCCAGTAAGACTGTTAGGTCAATGCCCAAAGTATTATGAAGGTGGAGAGAAAGACAGAAAAATAGAGGAGCTGGAGCAACTAACAGACATTCAGTATGGTCATAGAAGGGGTGGGCAACATGCTGCGACCCTGGCCTTAAGTGCGTCCCCTGTCACCCCTGAATTTGCTGCTGTGGCAGCAGCAGTGACAAAACAATTGGTGGCTTACTGCCGAAATTCAGCAGCAAGCTACCAATTGTTTTGCTGTTGCTGAAATTCAGGGGCGCACAGCAGAGGTGAAACCCCCAGGGTGTTCCAGGGGTTGAAGTTGCCCACCTCTGACCTATAGAGATACCATATCCTGGAAGGGGAAAGCAGAGAAGGAGACAGGAAGCCATCCCTTGGGCTGGGGGAGGGGAGAATGGCATGGGTGCCTTAATTTAAGGGCTATCTGGCAATTCACTACTTTGAGTGCCAGAGAAATAGAAAGCAGCCTGCCAGCTTGAAAACCCTCCCTGAGCCTGCAAGCATGGCAAGGCTAATGCCTTGAATGAGGCTTGCCCTCACAACATTTGAACCCAACAGGGTCCCTTAATCCCAATTCAGGATAACTGGCTTAGAACAGCTAGATATTCCATGTTACACAGTATGGTTATACAACAGGCAGGTAGCTAGCCTGAGCCATAAGAGCATTAGACCTTGGAAGATTTAGGTTTTCGTTTTTCTTCAGCTATGGCTTTGCAGCAAGCCACTCTCCCTCAGTTCACTAATCTGTAGCACAGAACAGAAGCAACATCTCGAAGAACAATTGCAGATGAGTGTAATAGAAAATAGCAAATTACAGCGCCCCAAATATAGAAGTGTCTCAATATGCCAAGGTAGGCAGGCAGAGTGGATACAAGTCAAACATGTCACTTTTGCTTTTCAATTATTACAACATTGCGAAAGTGCTTCAAACTTGTAAAATAAAGAGACTGCTGGGAACCCAGCAGAAATTCCTGAGCAGCAGAATCATTATGCGGACAGAAGGCTGCCATTTTGAATCCATGTCACCTCTCTGCTCCAATTACCTTTGGGCCAAATTTGATGTTATGCTGAACCTGCAGCTGTGGCCAAAAGTGACAGCCAGATATCTAGCTCCCTCTCTTCCTTTTCATATCATAACACTCCTCATTTCCCTGCCATTACTCCATCTCACTGACTGTCGCTAGGAGAGAATCTTGGGACCACAGAATATAGGAAAGTTCTACTAGATGTTGAGTGGAAGGTGAAAGCTAGATATATGAACATCATTTTTGGAAGCAGCTGCACATTTAGTTTAACACAGAGAAGTAGGCCTGAATTCTGAGATCAATTTTGGGTGACTTCATTGGACCAAACAGTATGATGCTGACTTCAAACAACAACTATGTGGGCAGCCATGAAGGTAGTCATCTACCCCTTTATTTAGCCCAGATTTCATCTGGAGGTTGGGGTTTCAAAACTACCAGTATGCAAATGACACGCTGCTCCACCTCTCTTTTCCACCTAACACTCCAAGGAAGGCAGTGGGACCCCTGAACAGGTCTATGGATGTGGTACTGAGAAGAGCGAGGGAGAACAAGCTGAAACTTAATCTGGGAAAGACAGAGATTCTGTGGGTTGGGATGTGGGTAGATCTGGGTAATAGTGTGGAAACACTCCTGGATGGGGTTGCACTCCCTTTAATGGACCAGGTATGCAGCTTGGGAGATGCTCCTGGGCTCTTCTGGTGAGTTTCAGGTACAGGCTGTGGCCAGGAGTGATTTTTACAAGCTCTGGCTTGTATGCCAGATACAACCTTGTCTGGATTGGTTGGGGAGTGCAAGGTTCGAGATGCAACCTTGCACTGGTAAACTCCAAACTGGACTATTCCAATGTGCTTTACATGGGGCTGCCTTTGAAGATGATCCAGAAATTGCAGCTGTGACAAAATGTGGCAGCCCAGATGTTAGTGGGTTCACAGAAGTCTGAAAATGAATTCTGATTTTGCATTAGCTACACCGGCTGCAAGTAAGCTTCCAAGGCCAATTCAAAGTGCTGGTCTAAAGTCCTAGAAGGCTTGTGACCATGTTACTTGATGTACTGCCTTCACTAATATAATCCTGCCCATATGTTAAGATCTGCCAATGGGGTCCTTCTTGAGTGACCACTCTTAAGATTGGTGTCCACAAGAGATATGGCCACTTCCGCGGTGACTCCAAAATTTCGGGACCCCCTTCCCACTGACTCATGCTTTGCCATTTCTATACATGCATTCAAGTGAGCCTTAAAGACCTTCCTCTTCAATCTTGACTTTAACCAAGAATGTAGTTTAGCTTATGTGTTTCAATGCAGCTTTTCAAAGTATTCTGTATGCTTGCTAATGTGGCTATTCTATCTTTGTAAGCCTTTGCTCTTATTTGAATATCACTTTGTGAGGACATAGGCCTAAAAAGTGGCTTTAAATAAAATACTTCCCAAGCCATTCAACTAATTCTGCCCCCAAGCCATTCAACTAATTCTGGTGGATTTCTGAAGGCCCACTGGCCCCTCCCAAATCAAGTGTTATTGTAAGATGTGGACCAGAGATGCACATCCTATAACAAAACAACATGCTCAGAATGTGTGAGCCCAAACATTTTGGGAAAGACTCTCATTCTCAGTTTCTCAACCATTCACAGGGCCATCACACCCACACAAAGCTTTGTCAGCTCCATTCCATGGGGGCAGGGGGAATCTACTTAATGTAATGGAGAATGAAGTCACAGACTCCCAGAACCACTCTTGTTGCAAATGCCTATTAGATACCTCATGTCTATGGGGAAACTAGGGCCCTCCAGATGTTGCTGGACCACAGGTCCCACCATCCCTTACTATTGGCCAACAGTGGTTAATCCAAATAGTGCTTCTTGGGAGCTGGTGAGGATATTAATTATGAGTAGGGATATTCATTATGAGAATAGGTATACTGAAGTTTAAGGCGCAGCAGCAGCTAGGCCAAATGGCACCACACACTAGTCTTGAAAATGCAATTATGGATGGGGAGAAGTCTTGATTATAAATATTGTGTGAACTGTATTTATATACAATAAGAATAGATAATGGATATGGTCACAACATATTTTACTATCGGAATAGTCTTGCTATGCATTTATGTCCTTGACCATATTCTTTATAATGTATATATTCCTCTTCTGCACCCAAACAAGTTTGAGCCAGGACTGAGAACTCTGTAGTTACAAGATGCTATTCATAGAGATGGAGTGCCACAGAAGAAAAGGCACTGCCTGTCTTCAAAGGAGTAGCTAAATAAGGAGGTGGCAGTGGACAAGCAGGCAAGCCAGCTAGGAACAGCCTTTGCATTTGCTGGGTCTGGTGCAAGGAGTGCAGTGGAACTTTCAAGACTGCAACCAGGCTGACCAGTGACTAACACCTACACACTTGCTCATTCAAGCTTGTAGAGCCACTGACTCTGCTGCCTGTGGTAAAAATCAACTCTAGGTGCCCAGCTAAGAAAAGCTTATGGAAATTAGAAGAGAGTTGGCTCATTTTTCTCCTGTCAGGAATAATTGATATTTAACTGGGTAGAAACAGCACATGAGGCAGTTTCTGAACTAAGACACTAACCAAGTGCTGGAGAGGCAGGGAACTTGGGCTGTGGGGTAGGTGGAGAGGATGGCTGCTGCAATCTAGTTACTGTGTCGCTAGATTGAGATGGAGCAGAGGCCATCAAAAACAAAGAACAAGGATCAAAACATACTTATCTGTTCAGCACTAGAGGGACTGAGGGATGCAGGAGAGGCAATGCACATTTACCTGTTGCTTGGAGGGTGGGGGAGCAGATATATGCTTAATCAGGACATTTAACTGTATAACGCTGTATTCACAGTATTTGCCTGCCAATGAAAACAGATTCTATGGAAGAGACGGCTGCCTATTGTTGCTTCAGACCTCTTTAAAAAACCTTCCAAAGGGATACACCATGGATAGGCATACTGGAACATTTATGCTTCAGTCACGGTTCATGAGCTTTATGCTGCTACTGCGGAAAGCCAGGCTCCTTAGTTTGCCATGGCAACCAAGTCCAGTGCTTGTGTTCAAAAGGAGAGCTCCCAGCCGTGGCCTCTGAGTTTTGGTGCAGAGGAAAGACAAGGAAGAATGTTTTTTAAAAATTGTAGAAAATCCCCAAAAAGGAACTATTAAAATTCTAAAGAGACATGGAATGCAACTCTGGGAGTGGGTGCTGGAGGTCCTGATACCCTAAGCAATTCAAGAGACCTGCCTATACTGGTCCTCTTCTTTTTACAGGTATTACAACACAGTACAGGAGAAATTTATCCCTGAAACACAATAGGTTGATCAGAATTAGAAATTAAAATGGTCCATGTTTGAACTTCATTTTCTACTCTCTTAGGGCTCCTTCACACTGAGCTTTTATCCTGCGATTGAGATTGCTCCTTCACGGACGTTTGCAGGCTCTTTACATGACGCCGTGATCATTCAAGGCATCTCTGCACTAAATGCCCTTTGTCCCATTTTTAAATAGATTGCAGATAATGAGCTACCAAATTGCCCCGTTGTGTTCCTCTTCAGTTTCCTCCGTGAAAAGAGTAAAAATGGCAAGAAGAGGAGATAAATGAAAGATAATGAAAGACTCAGATACAGGGAGAAGGAGGGGGAAGGGGTGGAGGGGGAAGGGGTGGAGGAGAAGGAAGCATGTGAAAAAGGGAGTCGTTGTGATCCTGTAATTAAAACGGAAGCAGAAAGCCCCGTTTTAAATGCAGGACTTTAGGCTGATGTAGCGAAGAGGATCTAAAGAGCCTCTTGTTGAGGGTGAAAGAGGAGAGTTTAAAAGCTGGTTTGAAACTCAACATTAAAAAAACGAAGATCATGGCATCTGGCCCCATCACTTCCTGGCATATAGAAGGGGAAGAAATGGAAGAAGTGACAGATTTTACTTTCTTGGGCTCCAAGATCACCGCAGACGGTGACTGTAGCCATGAAATTAAAAGACGCTTGCTCCTTGGGAGGAAAGCTATGGCAAACCTAGACAGCATAGTAAGAAACAGAGACATCACCTTGCCGACAAAGGTCCGCATAATCAAAGCTATGGTTTTCCCAGTAGTAATGTATGGCTGTGAGAGCTGGACTATAAGGAAGGCTGAGCGCCGAAGAATTGATGCTTTCGAACTGTGGTGCTGGAGAAGACTCTTACGAGTCCCCTGGACTGCAAGGAGGTCAAATCAGTCCATCCTAAAGGAAATCAACCCTGACTGCTCACTGGAAGGACAGATACTGAAGCTGAAGCTCCAATATTTTGGCCACCTAATGCGAAGAGAAAACTCCCTGGAAAAGACCCTGATGCTGGGAAAGACTGAAGGCAAAAGGAGAAGGGGACGGCAGAAGATGAGATGGCTGGATAGCATCACGGATGCAATGAATATGAACTTGAGCACGCTCCGGGAGAGAGCGCAGGACAGGAAGGCCTGGCGTGCTATGGTCCATGGGGTCACGAAGAGTCGGACACGACTGAACGACTGAACAACAACAACAAGAGATGCTCTTAATTACTTCTGGGTTCCACCAAGATTTAACTACTTCCTACATGCATCGTATTTAAAAGATGGTGCTGTCCCATAAAGCAGGGAATAAGAGAACAGGGGATCTCATAAAGACAATAACTCATACTGTCCAAAAGGACACAAGAAACTTATCCTGATGGTTCTAACTGTCCACATACTGCTAGGATGCTTGAGATCACTACTTGAAACCAACTGGAGGCTTAAGGGATTCAACACTGAACTACCCCTGATCCCTACAATAGTATAGGGGCATTGCCAGTGATTGATCTAGTAGCTTGACTGCCTACAGTCCACCATTTCCACAAGAGTTTGGCTTCTCAAAGAAGCATGTATTTGGATATTTCTGCATGAACATTACTAGTGTGATTTTGGAAACAGGTCAAAACCACTGTGCACATTTGAAAGAAGCAGTACACTTTATAAGAGGCCTAGGCAAACAGCACGAAGATACTTTGGCAGAGCCAGCTGTTGAATCTGTGCCTTGGAAATTTTATATTACAACCATCACAATTACTAAGCAAGAGACAGAAAAGGAATCCAATGCTGAGAAGGAAAAGTTGGGAGCCTCCCTCCTAATCTGAATAAGAGAGGCCTTGCCGCTTTTGGTTTGCCATTAAAAATACAAGTGCTTGGTACAAGGCAGAAGAAGATCGCACATGCACAAGACAGCCACAGTAAATACACAACAGTTATTTAAAGGTTTTAATAAACAGGCTGAGTGGCCTCAGTCATATAAGCCATCTCCATGGCTCCTACCTCTTAGCTTTACCACATATTTGAATGAACATGATCTGATCCCCCCTTCCATACTTATGGCCTACTTCAAAACCCATTCCCTGATCTCCTCCTTGCAAAGCAAACTGCTGCCTTCAGCCACTGCAGATTCTACTTCATAATAATGGGGGTGAGAGGGCAGATCTGTAGCTGCTCATTTTTTATTGCACAAGCAAATATAAATTTGTTATGCAAATAACATTATTTTTATCTTTCACACAAGATAAAGGCCCAGTGCTGGTGCACGCTGCCCAATTGGTCCAGCTGTAGGTGGGAGTAACTAAACAACCCAGGGACACTCTCTTAGGTTCCAACTCTGGCCTGTCAGGGAAGAGACAAGCCAGAGTTCCTGGTCTGTAAGTCATGGTAAACAGCCCAGGGGCAAATATCCCTGGGTTGTTTAGCCGCTCTCTTTTGTAGTGGGAGCAATCAGGTGCCATGCACCAGCACACTGCTGCATTAGTAATAACCAAGATTCTAAAAAATAATAATCCTGGTGATTGTGGCATACTAAAAATGAAACTGGCACAAGTTTATGGTATACCTACAGGTAGTCATGTGACCACTCTAGAAGTTTTAGTTCTAAGGTGTTAGCTTGCCCACATCTCAGAACACTGAGGGGGAGGAACTCGCTGAAGTAAACATTTATCTGGCAGAGAATTTGAAGTTTGGGGAAAATGTGTTTAATTAGAAGAGGGTTCAGATACCAATGAATGAAAGTTCTGCAAGAACCTTTCATTTTCCAAAAACGAGATGCATTTCATCCATAGTTGCTAACACACCTTTCCACAGGATAAGTGTTTTCCAAAAGCTTTCTAAAGTGATGCATTACGTATAAGTTCTTCCATATTCCCTTTTATCTTCAATACATGTGTTTGTGATCAGTCTTTTAAGTCTGCAGCACCTGCATCTGTCCTAAGCTCTTGAAATAAGGCAGGCCCCAAAATAAGGGAAGGCAAAACACATGGGAGGTATATTGCTAGCCAATCAAAGGCTTGTGGCCACACATTTTACCTACAACAATTTGGGGATGTAGATATGGCACTAGCTGTGTGGGGAACTGGAAGATTGATCTTTAAAAGGGACTATACAGTACTGTGCAAAAGTCTTAGGTCACCATTAGATTTGCTGTTTTAGCAATGGTATAATGACCATATATAATTATTTCTCAGTCTCATTAGAATACAACCAAAAAATACAGGAAATTTGTATGCAGTATTCAACAATAGAAAAAAAATCAGAAAAAACAGCTTCCATAGGCTAAAGTTGCAAGTATTTAGTGTGCCCTCCCCTTACACTAGAGTAACAGCAGGCGCCTGGCCAGGAATGGTCTTTGTGGAAGGGTAGCAGCCAAGAAACCACTTTTGCAGAAGGGGAACAGGGTGAAAAGGCTAAGATATGCTAAAGCTCACAAAGACTGGAATGAGGATCACTGGAAAAGCGTATTATGGAGTGATGAATCCAAGTTTGAAATTTTGGGGTCCAATCGTCAACAATATGTGAGAAGGGCTGGAGAGAGATGGATGAATGAGTGCTTGCGGCCTTCAGTGAAACATGGTGGAGGGTCTGTCCTGGTTTTCGACTGCATTTCTGCCAGTGGTGTTGGCGATCTTGTCCGTATTGATGGGATCATGAATGCTGAAAAGTACAGACAGGTTTTAATTCATCATGCCATTCCTTCTGGAAAGCACCTGATTGGGAATGGTTTCATTTTTCAGCATAATGATCCCAAGCACACTGGTAATGCAGTGAAATCATATATAGCGAGGAAAACAGCTGATAAAACACAGACAGTCATGGACTGGCCTCCACAGAGTCCAGACCTGAATATTATAGAGGCAGTATAGGATCACCTGGACAGAGAAATAAATAAAAGACAACCTATATCTAAAGAAGAACTCCGGGAAGTGCTGAAAGAAGCCTGGTATAATATACCAGAAGATTACTTCAGAAAACTTCAGGACAGTCTCCACAAAAGAGTTCAAGATGTGCTTAGAGCCAAGGGAGGTCACACCAAATACTGACTTTTGCTTGTACGTATTTCCTGTATTTTTTGTTTGTATCTTAATACAGAGACCGAAAAATAATCATGGAAGGTCATTAAAACTTTGCTAAAACAACAAAGCTGGTGGTGGCCTAAGACTTTTGCACAGTACTGTATATGAAAGGCAAAATACAGAGACAAAACTACTTCACCGACATCACTGTTTTTAGAATTACAAGCAAGCAGCCACAACAGGTAAGAGGGAGCTATTTAAAATCTAGTCACTCTTTCTGCTCTACTGAAAGGAAGTAATTAGACCTACACACTGGAAAAGGTGACATTTGTAAGAAGTCTGCTACAAGGTGATAGCAATTCCTGAAAAAATATTTAGGAATTTTCCAAAGAACAGAGAAAGGGGGATATGAGTAATAAGACACAAACTAACATGAAACAAAGACCTGTGAATGGAGAGCCTTCAGACAGAGCTCAGCAGGTTTTGTTAAATGGAAGGAACCCAAGACAGGAGCCAGACTTTGACAGTCTAATATTCTGAAAGTTCCATGAAATTCAAATGTACGCTCTAATACAGCTTGGGAATCATGACTGCCTTGTTCCTAAAGACAGAAATGGGACGACTTTTCAACCACCACCAGCTACAGAACAATTTCCCAATTGATCCATAGTGGAAATCAACAAAAGCCATACATGATGATGCTGTTTCAGTGACAGGCTTAAAGTCAGTGGCAGGAAAGCTGGTGATATACAGGTGTGGTACTTATTCAACAACCTTAACCTAAAGGGAAAAGCTGCCCACAGGCTCATACTCCCAAGATATCCTTCAAAGAGGAAGGCAACATATTAAGAGAAATGCTCTCTTTTGGGATTGTTTCTCCAAGATGACAAGGGCTAATCAAGCAATAATTCTTCATTTATCAAGAAGCAGCATTTTCCAGACAGAAGTACATTTGCAATAGCAATGCAGTCTTCCCAGTCCACTACCATTTTAACAAGGAAGCAAAGTAAAAATGCAATACTATTTATTAAGACGGGGAACTGCTGCTCATATCAGAGAACCAACATCAGACAGCTCATGGATTATCCAAAAACAGCTTTCAACACCTCTTCTAAAAATAGAACTGTGAAGATTTGAAGCCTACAGAGGCAAAGGGGAAAAAGGTCAGACTTAGAGGCCTGGAGTTTTCTGTTGGGAAGGAGTAAACCTGAGAGGAGTAGTTTCATTTCTCTGGTTAAGTTTCTGTTTCAATTCTCCTCTAAGTTTCATTTCTTCAGGTTGGAAGCAGAACTTTCGGTTTTGAGGGAGGAGAGTATATAAAGAGAGCGAGAGAGACAGTCAGAGAGACAGTGGGAGCAGAGTCTGAAGAGTGAGCAGGAAGAAGCAGCCTAGAAAGGTCTAAGGATAGCTAAGGTAAAGGAAATGCATGTTGCTTACCTGTAACTGTAGTTCTTCGAGTGGTCATCTGTGCATTCACACATATGGGCTCTGCGCCGAGTCCAGTCGGGAAGCTTCCACAGCTGAGGAACATTTTGGTGGGAACCCTTCCCCCACCATCCACTGTGCATGTCCCAGTGGGTTCCTGCCTGTTCCCTCAGTTCCTTGAGACCGCCTAATGTGGCCTCGGATCTGAGGGAAATCAATAACACTTCGGTACCAACACTGAATGTGACACTGACACTGAAGCGGGGATGGTGGGAGGGTTGTGAGAATGCACAGATGACCACTTGAAGAACTACAGTTACAGGTAAGCAACGTGCATTTCTTCTTCGTGATCTCTGTGTATCACATATATGAGCGATTTACAAGCTCACTTACTGGAGGAGGGTAGGTGTCCTTAAGCCAAAACTGATAACAGGATGGCTCGCCCAAAAACACAGTTGGAATGTGCTTGAACATCGAGTTTGTAATGCTTCACAAATGTTGACAGTTTCGACCATGTTGCTGCCCTGCACAAGTCCGACAATGGTAAACCTCTGGCAAAAGCCATAGACGTGGCTACTGCGTGAGTGGAGTGCGCACCGAGGGGATGAGGGCATTCCAACCCCAACAAATCATAGGCCAATTCACCGGTCTGCACAATCCAGGTGGCCAGTTGTTGGGAGGAGACAGGAGAGCCCCTCTTAGGACTGCCGTAACAAACAAAAAGGCGTTGCGTGGTACGGAACGATGCCATCCTGGATTTGTAGAAAGCCAATGCCCTCCTGACATCGAAAGCATGCAATTTTCTCTCCAGATCAGAAGAGGGGTCCGGGAAGAAGGTTGGTAGCGATATGGACTGGTTAACGTGGAAGTCAGAGACTACTGTTGGGAGAAAGCCAACATCTAGCCTAATATCAACCTTATCTTTATGAAAAATCATGTATGGATGGTCTACCTTCAAGGCACAAAGTTCACTAACACGTTTAGAGAATATGATAGCTGCTAAGGCGGCAACTTTCCACAAGAGCAGGTGAAAGTCTGTCGTGGCCAGAGGTTCAAAAGGCTTTGAAAGGAGAGCATGTAAGATCACTGAAAGACTCCACTGAGGGACTAAAGTTTGTAGTGGTTGCATCCAAAGTCTTGCCCACCTGACAACAGAGACCATAGCGGCCATGTGGCCCAAGAGAACTTGAATGGAGCGGGCAGTGACCGAATGACGGGTAAAGACAGTCTCTGCAAGAGCAATTAATTGTGTTTGTCAGCTGTGAGGGAGGTAGGCTCACGCAACCGTGGAATCCAGTAGAGCTCCTATAAGCTGGAGACACTGAGTTGGCTCCAAAGTTGACTTTTCTCTACTGACAGAGATCCATGCCCAGAAGGTTCAGAACAATCCCGATGGCACAGCAAAGATCCCTCCTTAAATCCGAGACCAGGAGCCAATCGTCGAGATAAGGATAAATTTTGATGCCTTGCAGCCCCAGGTACGCGCACACGACTGCCACACATGTGGTAAAAACTCTTGGGGTGGTCGCCAGGCTGAATGGCAGGACTCGAAACTGGAACACATTGGTACCGATGACAAAGCACAGATATCGAAGGTGGGGATCTGCAGTTGCTATGTGGAAGTAGGCGTCCTTCAGGTCCACAGTGGCAAACCAGACATTATTTCAAAGAAGAGGGTGGATGGTAGTCAAAGTGATCATTCTGAACCTTCTGGGTTTGATAAACTTGTTCATGTTCCTTAAATCCATGATGGGGCGAAGGCCTCCATTCCGTTTTGGTGAAGTACCGGGAGAAGAAGCCGTCATCCTGATGGAAGGACTCTCTGAACAGCACCCTTTTGGAGCAAGATGGACGTCTCCAGAAGGAGGGCCTGTGACGGTGGTGTGATGCAAACAGCCTCCAGAGGGGGGAGTGTGAAATTCTATCATATAACCCCAAGCAATTATGTCCAACATCCAGGTGTCTGATGTTATCCTCTTCTAGGTCTGTAGGAAGCGTGATAGAATGGAACCAAAAAAGGGGGGATTGGAAAGAGTGGGAACAATGAATGTTGGGGAGTCAAAGCTGGCGCTTTGAAGATAAGTCATTCCTGCTGCGGTGTTGACGAAATTTAGCAGAGGAAGTAGGCTGTTTCTTTGTTGAGTTGGTTGGTAACGCTGGTACCGGTCAAACTGCTGTTTGGTTGTGTATGGTTGGGGGCAAAACCATCTGTGGTCCTTGTACTTTTGCTGTAATGGTTGAGGACCCAAGCCCATCTTATGAGCAGTTGTCTTCACTTTCTGGACAGAGTCCATCTGCTTGTCTGTTTCTGAATTGAAGGGCACTTCTCCGTCGAAAGGCAGATCTTCTATTTGAGCTCTAGCTTCAGGAGTCAAACCCACAGACCTCAGTCAAGCATGTCTTCTGAGGGCAATGGAACCGACCATCGATTTGGCATGACAATCTGCAGCATGTCTCAAGGTATTAATCTGCTGTCACAATAGTATGACAGCTTCGGCATGGAAGATCCTAGCAAGTTTCTTTTGATCCTCTGGAAGATCAACACAGACGGAATCCATCTTCTCCCACTGAAATAACTGCTATCTTGGCCTGGTAGTTGGCCACTTGGAGCCCCAAAGCTGCTGTCGAATACATCCTCCAACCCAGGAGGTCCAATCTTCTCCCTTCTTTATCAACAGGAAACGCATGAGACTTCTGTGATCAACCCTGCACCAACTCCACAATGATGGAATTGGGGCGTGGATGTAAATACAGAAACGCCACATCCTTCTCCTGCACCCTATAAAGGCATTCAAGGTGTTTGGATGTTGGAGCCATTGAAGAAGGAGCCTTCCAAGACTGGTGGACAATCTGTAAAAGAGTCAGGAGAAAAAGCACCGCTACCGGTTTTGACGAGTCAGTGTGGACAGCATCGAAAACAGGGTCCTGTATATGCTCCTCCATTGCTGTACATTGATTTCTAAAGATTGAGCTATTCTACTGACTTGTTCAGCTAAGTGAAACATATCCTCAGAGGGGATGCCCCATCATGGGAGCCCTCTATATTGTCTGGAGATGGAAGGGATGGCAGAACAGAGGAGTATGGTGAAGAATTTGATTGGTAGTCATCGGCAAAGTCATGGTGCGAAGTTGCTCGTGGCACACAGTCCATTGATGGAATCAGTGGTAGGATCGAGGTCGGGGCTGAGAGTGCCAGTTTAGATGACTCCACTTGGCTCCTCAGCAGTAAAACGGAATGAGGTGGCACAGGTGGAGGTACCAGGAACTCATCCCTGTCAGGAGGCTGGCACACAGTCTTCAACAGAAGACTCTGATACAGAGGAGAGCACGGAGCAGCATATCTGGAGTGCTCCAAAAAGTATCCTTGATCCTGAGCAGCACGCCATTCATCAAAACCCTTTGCGGGACCCTTGCGGAGGGTAAGACCATTCAGAGCATCTGTCCCAGTTGCCTTGAGGGGACCTCAATCTGTCTTTGTGATGATGGTCGAAATGATGGTCCTAATAAGGAGAGAGATACAGTCCCGAGTGAAATCCTGAGGCCGGGATGGTAGATGGCAATGTGGGGCCTCCTGCCTCAATGGTCTGCCTCCGGACAGAGAGAACTCTCTTGATATGTCTTTTTTTTAATTTTTTAAAAAGAAAAACAAAACACAACAATAACAGAAACAGAAACACAACAACAATACACATTCACTAAAATATCTCTTAAGATTGTAAGATATCTACCTTTGGCTCCCCTTACACAACAAATGCTTATTATTATTATTATTGTTATTATTTTCTAGCTCTTGTCTTAGTTGTATATCATACATTGAGTTCACAGACATTATCACCTTTCTCCTAATTTTAACAACAGAAAAAAGAGAATCAACCATCTCAAAGTTCAAAATCCACATACACAGATATCATTTTTCTCTATTTCTTGTACAAATTCTATAAAAGATTTCCAATCTAACATAAATTTAGTTGTTGACCCTTCTTTAATTATAATAGTAAGTTTTGCCATCTCTGCCAGTTCCATCATTTTCATGATCCACTCACTCACAGTTGGTATTGTTTCATTCTTCCACTTTTGTGCATACAATAACCTTACAGCCCTTGTCATGTAGAGAAAGAGGGTTCCCCACTTCTCTTTTACGTATTTATCTGTTAGTCCCAATAAAAAAGTTTCTGGCTTTAGTTCTATAGTAGTCTTTAATATTCTTTGAGCTAAAGACTGTATTCATTTGCAAAATGTTTTAGCTTTTTTACAAGTCCACCATAAATGATAAAACATTCTGTCTTGGTCTTCACATTTACAACATTTTCCAGAAACAACTTTATACATTTTAGACAATTTAAACGGTGACATATACCATCTATACATCATCTTATAAAAGTTCTCTTTAAGACTTGTACATAAAGTTAATTTCAAATCTTTTCCCCACATATTTTCCCACTCTTCCATTGATATATTATGACCACAGATGGAGAGAACTCTCAATCCTGAGAGACTGACAGCGAAAGGGAAAGTTCTCGGATTTTGCTGTCTGACACGGTCGACACCAGCTTGGTGACTGGACCGGCAGGTGCCGGAGAGAGTCCATGGATTGGCGAGTCCAGCAATGGAGGGGGTGCTGGGATTGTTGACTTCGAAGGTGTTCTCAACCTTCTTTTTCTTATTTTTTTTAGGCTACTCCATCCTGACTTCAGAATCTTCGCCTTTTTCATGATTTTCCTTGCGACTGAGAGTGCTAAGGAGGGCCCTAGAGTCGGAGGGTCAGTCTGCTCGACTGAGGTAGCTGGACGAGGAGACTTTGGCTTAGAGGAAGACATAGTCGCCTCAAGTTTGCCACTTGTGGAGGACCCAGCAGAGGTTTTGGGGTCAGTAGCCCACAACGCTCTCCTCCACAGCTCTGCCCTCAGTCTGTCTGCTCTGTTCTTTCATGCCTGCTTAGTAAAGGATTGGCACAGACAGCAGGAGTCAGGGAGGTGTCCTTCTCCCAGGCAAAAAAGACAGCGAGAGTGCGGGTCGGTGGGGGGCAACTTACTCCTACACTCGATGCACTTTCGAAAGGGTGCCTCTGCAGCCATAAGATGGCACTGCAGCCATGGTAGACAGACGATGAAGACAAGACAAAGGAACTTTTTTCTTTCTTTTTTTTAAAGGAAGACAACAATGAGGAGGAGGATGAAGAAGAAAATGGACGAACAAGAAGACACAAAAAAAACAGTATGAAGAACCTCAGTACTTCTCTTTCTGCACAGAGGAAGCTCAGAAAGGACTGACCACTAGGGCGATCAAAAGAGAACTGAGAGAACAGGCGGGAACCCGCTGGGACATGCGCAGTGGTCAGTGGGGGAAGGGTTCCCACTAAAACATTCCTCAGCTATGGATGCTTCCTGACTGGACTCAGCGCAGGCGTAGAGCCCATATGTGTGACGCACAGAGACCACGAAGAAGAACTTGCGTCTTGCAACTTCTATTTTCTTTTAATGCCTTTTGTATCACTCAGCTCTATGGTGTAAATACCTGTCATTGTAATTTGTTTGCTTTAAATCTACTAGTAAACTGTGCCTAGAGTGTCAGTCACCCCATGTCTACGGCCTTTACCTCACATTACTGGGAAGGGGAAGTTTAAAAGAATGAAGGTGGGACTCTGAAGGAAGCATAAGATGCTTAAAGAGCTGCTCTGGGGGTTCCAGGTCATAATGCAAACCTTTACAAGAACAGAGACCTAAAAATTGCTCATCTTACAGACATCCGACTCCCATGTGCACCATTTGCACTCCCCAACTTCTTGTATGTGTAAAACCACAAGGAGAAGGACCAGAAGATATCTATAAGAGTCCAGCCATCCAGGAGTGATGGTGGCTACGTACTGGGGCTGTGTGACAACCCACCAGAACAGCAATGCATAAAACCAAAGAGGCGATCTAGTCATGCATTTTGGTCCTAGATAATTAAAATAATATTTTCCTGCTACAGGGACCAGCCATATCTGTTTCCAAAAACACAGAAACTGGGCCAGTTTGCACAATAAAACAGCCTACCGTGGCTTATTTAAGCAATGGTAGGTTGCAGTACATGCTAGCAGGCATCTGAATATTCAAGTTGTGACTGTGGCTTGTCATGGTGGCCAAACCCCGGGACTGTGGGTTCTGCAAGGTCTTAAATAACCCTTGCAAATAAATAACTAAAACAGGTCATGGGTTTTGTGAGGTTGTTTAACCCTCACATAACCCATGGTCACTGGGTTTGGACGACATGACAAACTGCAGCTTGAATATACGGGATGGTGTCTGTGAGCACCGCATGGCTGAAATAAGCCACGACAACCCACAGTGATCTTGCAAACCCAATCACTAATGGATTGTATTTCTTTATTATATTTCTATACTTCTATATCAATTCCAAAACTATTTTGGTATTCATTTAGAATGCAGAAACATGCAAACCTTCTCACACTAGAATTAGAGCTCCATTTGTGGCAGAGCTGAGAAGCCCCTTATGAACATATCCTCTGTGCGGGGAGAAGGAACTTAGGAGTCAGCACCTAGTCATTGTGAGAAGCAGGTGGATAGTAAAGATGGGATGGGCTATGGCCACCTCATAATTTAAATTAACACGGCCCTAGAATTTGGTATTTGATGGCTACTGGCATTTTCACAGGAGATGCTTACCATCACAGAAGTTGTATGTGCCTAAAGCAGAAGATACACTAATTATGAATACCCAATACCAGTGGAAGCAGAGAATACCCTACTCCCAACCAGCACACACACAATATTCTTCCTGGCAAATATGATAATAGAAGAAACACTGAACTATAGCTAGATAAGAGCGCTATTCCTCCAGTGTAAGTCCACCAAAAAAGATATTGCTGTTTTAAAGCAGCTGTTGTACAGAAAGAGACGCTGTGTCTTCCTCCCAGGCAGGGGGAGGGAAAAGGAAATAGCTGTGCAACTAGGCCACTAACTTCCTGCCAGCTTTTTTACAGCATTTCAAGAAATAAAGAGGACTGCTCAGTGGGGTGTGCACAAGAGAGAAAACCTCTCAGATTAACTGCACACTCAAGCAATTCCAATCAATACAAGCACCCACTCCCTTTAGTATGGAAGGACAATTGCCTATTCCTATTACACAATCTTAACACGCTGGCTGAGCTTGCTTATGCCTATATATAAATACAGGCAGCTATACATGCTGGTCAGGTTCCAGATTTGGCCTAGGGTTTGTTTTTTTTTGCTAATAAATCTAACCTTTCTAGTCTTAGAAGTCTGGGCCATTTTGTTTCCTCTACTGAGAAGTCATGTTTTGCTTAGAACTTCCTACTAACAAGCTAGAAATGTAGAGCATAATGTATGCTTTTATGTAATCGTAAATTGTTTCGCTGTAAAGTATCACCAGTGGCAGGATATATATTTCCAAGGTACATGTGAGAAATGAGGGGATGACTTAGCGATGTCAGGGGAAAGGTTAATGCTCCAATTTGATCTAAATTCCTCCCCCAACCCCAGCTATTAAGTTTTTTAAACTGTAGGAAATCCTAATTGTAGATCTCTCGCATCATGATCAACCACATCTTATCCACTTTGATCCTATGACAAACCTTCGTCACAATGGAAACAAACTACAGTAAGGGTAGGCAACCAATGAGCCCCCAGACACCTTTATTGGTGCAGACCAAGGTGCCCTACCCCCCGCACCACATTTTTTTCAATTAACACATTTTCTTACTAGCAGCTAGGAGTACTGTGAAAGAGGTTTCTGTTATTGCTGAAAACTGTGGGTTCAAAGGAGTTGTTTAGTGTGTTGGGCTCAGACCCCACCTCTGCCTTGTACTCAGTCTTCTGGCCAGGTTACTTGTCCTTTGCCATGGCTCCCATGGCAGCCATTTTGTGGTGGTGCCCAGGACAATTTCTCATATTGCCAAATGTGCTCAGAGCCCAAAAGGTCTGCTTACCCCTGGACTATAGCTTGCAGCTGTATGTTGCAAATCAACTAAAGCAACAGGGGATGATTTTAATCAGTGAAATTATGAAGCAAGAATACATTCATTCTGTTGTGTTACTGTAATAGGTCATAAAGAAAAATATTAACAATGGCCTTTCCTTTTATCAATGAGTAGCAACTTTTTAACACTCCCTTAAAGAGGCATCTATCTATACACAGGTGTGTTAAAATGCAAATCTAAATATGATACATTCATTAAAAAGGCAGACATATTGCTAATAGCCCTTATAGTTATGCTAGGGGAGCAAAGAAACATTTGAGGGGAGACCAAAATGATTAGGTTTCACAATACTCATATCACTAGAAATATTTAGGCATTTATGCTATCAAAAATATATAAAGTGTCCCGAGGAAAGTTTTTTCTACACCAACTAGAGTCCGAAAATGTGGTGTGTATGCACAAGTGTACGTGTGCGCATGCATATAAAAAACACAAACAACCAGATTACTAAAAAGATGCCTAAAATGAAATGTGTACATCTCCCCCGCAAAACTGGAATGTGAAATTTATCCAAAATTAAGGCACATCCACATCTAGAAAGATTAAGGGCAACAGACATGAAGTCAGACAGCCTAATTACTCAAAAAGTCGAATAACATGGTATATTTGTCTGTTTATCCAATAGTCAATACTTAGGACATGATGCTTCCTTATATTGGAGGCTAGCAGTACAGTACAGGATAGGATGAGCTCCATGTAAAGTTGCTTTGTGGATGTTTCCCATTTACACTGTTGAATCAGCCTCACATTGAAGGGAGAGGGATTAAAAATCCTCAGGACTGACTGAGAGTATGTACTATTTGCTCTCCAATGGAAAAACCTAAGATTACAGGTTTTAGAGTCAGTGATGTGTAGTGGTTTGGCCAGGTCAATCAGAGTTCACACTCCGCTCAGCTGTGAAGCTAACTGGATGACCTTGGACCAGTCACATACACATACACGCACACGTACATACACACACACACACACACACACAGCCTACTTCAGAGTTGTGAAGACAAGGGGAGTAACCCATATCCCTGAACTCAGTGGAGAAAGGGAAAGATATAAGTGTGAACAATAATGTCAAAGAACCCACTCTTCCCCGCTACTGAGTCAAATTCCATTACTGGTGTCCACAGCCAAGCAGATACGCAGATACCCATTCTGCTCATTGTATTTTAACTTTCTGCTGCAATTCATACACTAACCCAGTAAGGCACATCACTCTTATCCCCATATTACAGATAGGGGGCTGAGAATACATGATTTTCCTAAAGCCACCTAGCGAGTTCATGAAAGTGGCAACATTCAAATCAGAGCCATCTCGATTCATAGCTCCATCTTAGCCATTACCCTAAACCAGCTCTCTAAAATTGGGGCTAAAGGGGTATTATCATTCCGTCTAATTCATTTTCAGAGACACTATTGACAGAAGAGGCTAGGAAGTAAGCCCTTGAGTTCAGAACAAAAATGTCCTATTCACGGCACTTCACTGATGCAGGAAAGTCTGAGAGGGCACAATCAAACAGCAAATGCTCCCATTGGAAGGTTATGTTCAGATTACTGTATGGCATCAAGACAGCAAAAAGGAAGCCCAGCCTTCTTCCTACTTCTCTCAGTGAAAAATAAGTGTACAGCTTGGCAGGAAGCCAGAGCATGGATAGAGGAAAGCCTGTATTAGGCATGTTTGAAGAAGCCAGCTTGCTCCTGCCAGCATAAACGTGGCCTTTTCCCCTCCCCACTCCACAGAAAATGATAGGACATTCATTGTGCAGTTCCAGTTTTTATGGAGACTGTTTAGAAAGGAAGGCCTTGTGAGCAACACTACAAGTTCCCAGTACAAGACTCTGCCAGCAATGATCGTAGTTGCAATCCACCCCCACCCCCAAAATATTATGCCAAACAGTACATATATTGGAGGTTTTGCCTCAACCTATTGTACACACTTTATATTAAATTTAGTGGTTGTGGTTTCACAGAATTCTGTGCTTTTGGCAAGGAATAGTGTTTGGAGAAGCCTTGGAGGTAGGTTAATATTAGCACAGGCTAAAGGAAGGGTAACTCCACCACCTCCAATGTAGAGCTTTTCAGAGACACTATCTGCACATTTTCAAGCTTGCCCTCACATTCATGAGGGCTGGAATTCAGTTGTCACCCGATTAAAAAAATCCAAGCCAGTTAGTCATATGAGTTTTAACTCATTAAATCTGAGTAAGTTTGTAAATGAATAAAAACAGTTCTAAAGAAAAGTGTATTTTAGATGGTGTATGCATGTATCACAGCAGCCACCATCTTAGAACAGGCATAGACCTGGTCCACATGATCAAAATAAGCCATGGTGGCTTACTTAAACCTTGGTGTGTGCAGGGCACAATTTGAATAATCACCACCCTGGTGCAGCTTGTTGTGTCATCTGAACCTTGGCAGCATGGTATGTTAGAGGGGGAAATAACCCTCCAATAACCTGAACTGACCAATTATCTCATGTGAGAAAGAAGGAATTGCTTCCTACACACTTAGCACGTAGGGTGTTTGTATGTACTTGTATTAAAAAATGCACACACATAATTCTACTGCCCAGTAAACAGGGGGTGGGGGGATAAGTTTTAATCTAAAAGAACACCTTTCAGTTACGTACTGCAAAATTAATCAGAAGGCTTATTTAAACACTTTCTATCAAATACATAGTTTGAACCTTATTTTGAAGGGGTTTGTTTTGCTTTTTAAAGTAAAACATCAAGATGCAAAGTAATTAACAGTTCATGCCTGATCTCTTGAGACATGCCAAATTTGGCATGTGCAAAACTAGGCACAGAAAAGCTCAGTACCGTCCCACCCACGATATATCCTTGCTCTGGACTTGGATTCTGGGTACCCTTGAAGCCCTCCTGCAGTTCTAGCCCATAGATAGGCAACATACCAGGGAGGGGTGACACCTAGCCACCATCTTGGCTATTGGTGAACCTTATTTGACAAGGTATGATCATACATAGATGCTTCTCTCCTATTGGTAGCAGCCACATTCTTCTCAGTATACAACCAGAATCACAGCAAGTGCCTTGGGGGAAGACAGCATCTGTCTTGATCAGCAGAATCGAGTATCAGCTGAAGTATCTCCATACAGAAGTGGTTGTGGGGAACATAAGCATAAACAGTGGAGCATGGGACTCTACTCCCAGTATTTAGAGAAGGGCTGCACAACCTCTCTCCCCCTCCCCATACCACAGCTCCCATGAGTGCTCCAACCCCTGCCACCGCCACTGAATTCTGATAAAGATCGCTCTTTCCTCACTGGTAGCAGCAGCTATATCAGAATCGTTAGGGGAGGGGATGGAAAGAAGGCTTTCCTTCCCAACCCACAGAGATTCTGATACACTCCTGCCAGAAGTAGGGAAAAAGGAAAGGTTCCTCTTTTGCAAGCACCAGGTCATTACTGACCCCCAAGAGGGATGCCGCTTATGCTGGCGTTTTCATGGCAGACTATAGTGAGGTGGTTTGCCATTGCCTTCCCCAGTCGTGACTACCTTTCCCCCAGCAAGCTGGGTACTCATTTTACCGACCTCGGAAGGATGGAAGGCTGAGTCGACCTGAGCCGGCTACCCAAGACCCGGTTCCACTGGGATCGAACTCAGGTCATGGGGAGCGTTTCGGTTGAAATACTGCTGCCTACCACTCTGCGCCACACGAGGCTGCTAGAAGTAAGGAAAGAGTAATTGTATCAGGATTGGTGAGATATGTATGTGCATGTGTGTGCACATATCTGCACATGCACCTGTGTGGCCCCCAAACTCTGAGCCAGCATCACATGCGGCTCATGAGGCTAAAAGTAGAACTTTCAGGATATGCCATAAGTTACTGATAGAACACAACTTCATTCTTTTTGTTACTACGAAGTTAGCCTCACAGAAGTTCCTAAAGGGAAATATTACTTTTTCCATCTCTTGAGGATGCCAAGTAGCAGAAATGGGTCAAGGGTTGCAAGCAGTCACCATTTTCACAGGCTTTACACAAACCCCTGTTTATTTTAGCAAGTCATCATAGCTAACCGCATGTTTCTAGTATGTCTCATTTCTTAAATATATCTACCACTTAATAATGTTCTCATCTTGCTTTCATCTTTGGAGCACATCAGTGTGTATATTATATATTTTGACTGTAATGAAATAAAAATTAAAACTTTTGAGTCCTTTTAACTTACGTAGTAATTGGTACAAGCAGGAAGCTCTTACAAGGAATAAATGAAAAATCTTTATCTAAACTAGTTTACTAAGCTTTTCACTAATGGAACCAATCAGCCATATTTTCACATTTTTGGAGCTATCTCCAAGGGGGGATCTTCATGACAACAGAATGAGATGCATGTTGGAATACTACCTAGATTTTCATGGAATTGGCTTTGCTCCGTCAAGGACACACGAAGCAAGATAAGCCAAGTGTACCGTACCTTTAAAATCTGGTTTTCAGGCTCACACAGCACTTGAAAGGAACATACTTCCAGGTGGGATGAGTAGAACCGAATGTCATCAAACTGGCAGGGGCTGCTCAACCAACAAGAGAGGCTTGTTCTCCTCTACCCCTTGTCCAAGCTCCCCCTTGCTATTACATTATTATGAATGGAGAGCAACTAATTCTCCTCATGTGTGCAGATTTCCCTGAAGAAGCCAAAATCCCCAGTTCTTGAGTGCAGCATCTGAAGGCTCCCCCTGAGAGCTTCCCCCCCTATTTCACCCCATTCCAGCACTCTGCCCTGGAGTTATTGCTTCCAACTCCCCTTTCTCCTTCTCCCTGCTTGCAATGAGAAGCTCCTGTAAACCTACTGCGATAAAGTGGAGAAGGGATTTTACATAACAGAGAAACAACTTGAAACTATAAAACGTCAAAGAAGCACAACATCGCAATAGCGATTTAAGAGAGCATCGGAGAAGGAGAAGAGCACTTTAGGGCGAGTTAATAAAGTTAGCCTTTAACCCTTTTACTGCAGGGGAGTGAGATTTATTTCTTACTTCTGAGTAAACATTCACAAAAGGGGGGATATATTAAAGATTAAAAGCCAGCTAGCTAAGGTGAATGAGCATCCCCACTACTGTGGTAACGTGAGGGGTCGCTGCTGCACTCCTGGGGATTTTCTCAATGGGAAAAACTACTTCCATTTGGGAAACAAGAGGGAATGGGGCACCCTATCTCCTTGACCACATCACTGCCAGGTCACAGAGGCACCCCCAAGGACTGAACGCACGGGGGGGGGGGGAGAATGGCACACTGTGGTAAGACCTCCAGGGAGCCGCTTTTAGCAAAAAAGTTGGAGTAAAAGGAGTTTCAGAAAATACGGCTTTTCAACAGGGAAACAGCTGGTTGGCAGCGGATTGGTGATGATGTAATCTGTCACAAAGGAATTCAGACTGCTCTAACATCACACCAAACTGCTCATGAAGACAGCCCCCAAATGAAACCCTCTTACCCAGGACTCTTCAGCTTATGTGATATAACACAGTATTGGGGCAGATTGAATCCAGAAAGCGGGGGGGGGGGGGGAGTCAAGCAGGCAAAGACAGCATCAAGCACCAGCTGAACTGTCCCCAATCCTATGCACAGGGCTATCTATCACCCAGTGTACCATGGAAAGGGCCAGGAGAGAGAGGCATGCAAAGACAACAGGTCCATTTGCATGATCGAACAGCCCACCATGGTGGGGTGTGGCTGGTGCTGGCGCATGCTGGCATGAATGTTGGTATTTTCAAGCTGCAACCGCAGCTTGTTGTGACATCCAACCCCAGCAAGGGTAGGTTGCGTGAGGGTTAAACAACCCTTGCAGAACTCATGGACTGTTTCAGGTTTACGCGAGGGTTGTTTCACCCTCATGCAACCCACCCCGGCCGGGTTTGGATGGCTCAAGATGCAGTCGCAGCTTGAATTTTCAGGATGGTGCCCTTGATGAGCTGCAGCAATCATGTGAATCCAGTCAATATCTAATACCAACTACCTTATGGATAGGAATCCAGGAGAGGGATTTGGGCGGGGTGGGGCGTAGAAGATAGAGGATGGGAGGCAGGCAGACAAATATATCAGACACCTGCTCCTGCCTGGCCAGTTTTGTTTTGTGCATATAGTTATGTGCACATAGTTATAGTTCCATTGCATTTAATAACTGCTGTGAAAAGCTCTGATCACCAAAAGTAGGATATAATAAGTCTACTGAATAAAATAATCCTAGTCAACTGTGGCCTCTTTGAACTGCCATCATTTTACAGTGTTTCATAGTCCAGATGGTAAATAAATTTAAGATTTTTTATGGTTTCTCCAGAAGACACCAATATTTGAGGAAGCAGTGACTGTATCCTGTGTGGTTACCCACCTCTCACTCATAGCTACCAACTATGTTCTTCATGCTACATACTTATGCACAACTTCTTCTCTTTACCCAAATTCCTAATCCTAACTTGCGCCCAGTGTTCCCCCTTCCTTAGTAATTTCAAAATATCTCTCAAAAAGCTTTCTTGCCCCTACTGTTATGATCACAGTCTTTCTGTTGCTTACATTTTTGTACTTGTTCTCTATTCTTGTTCTTCTCTTATTAGCACTGTTGTTGATCTGTTCTATGCCCACCACCTTGCATGTTCCAATTCTCTGTGTCTGGAATTCTCTCTCCAAAACCCTCCTCAAAATCCACTACTCCAGAGCTTTTCCTGAAACACTCTGACATCCACACACCCGCCTCACTATTCCATCACATTTGTAATATTCATCTAAACTTAAAATTACAACCATTCTGGCAAAGAAGGTGTCATTTTGTGGTCTATGTCACCTACCATGCTCCTGCCATTAACTGCATGTTCAACAGCAGATAAATTATATTCTCTCAGGCAAGTGACAGGGCTTTGGAAGGATACTGATGGACTAAACAGGATTTAGGATGCCCTAGGTCCACAAGTATTATCCTAGCTTTTTCCTTATACCTCTTGGCTGCTGAGGAAGTTCAACAATCCAAGCACATTGAGACCTAGAGATCCATACAGATCCTTCCAATATGCTTTTCACATCTAGCTCTACAGAGTAGGAGATCAAGGTGCCCGGAGCATAAGCAACTTACGCATTGCAGTATGGCTTCTTCTCATAGCCCTTGTAGTTTTTCATGTTGAGGGTCATCTTGCAGACCTCGCAGTGGAAACATGCTTTATGCCAGTACTGGGGAAAATATAAGAAACAAGTGTCAATGCAAAATGTTTCTAGCTGGTTACTTCTTCCTAGTTGAAGTAGCAGCAGTCATTAGCCAAGTCTCTAGAAATGATATTCAAGGTAATTCTGCAGCAGGACTATTTCTGAAGTACCCCACAGCCCCCTGCATGCCTTTCTGGAGGGCTTGTTTAGGCATATGCTCAACACAGGAGCCCTTATACTACAATTACTCAACCCCAAACACAGTGTGTTTAAAGAACAAGTCCAGGGGAAACATTCCTTTGTACTGAGCCAGTAACATATTTGTTTTTAACAAACAAGTCTTACCAGCTTATACAATTTAGTGAGCTCTAACATAATTATATTATACTGGCACACACTGAGCCTTAAAGGAAGTATTTGCAACTCATCACCTGACTGCAGCAAAAGCCCTCTTCCCCCCAACAGGAAGTTGCCTTATTTGGCCTTAGCACAGAAATATAATCCTGATACTCTGAGAAAGGTCTCCTTTTACAGTAACTTCAAAACCAATCTAGGCTTCCCAACTGGTCTCAGAAGATAGCTCATCATGAAAGAGAGATGTAAAAGCAGCTTTGATTCCAAGACACCCCTGTAAGAGTATTTTATGTCCTCTGATATGCAAACACAAGAAGAGAGCTCCATACCAAGAACAGGTAGCACTGGATTGTCAACCACAACTATACTGACAGAGAGTAGAAAAATACATGTCTACAGCCACATGGTGGTGAACTCTTGTAGCCAAGCAGCATGCCTACTTCACTACAAAATCCAGGATTTTGTGAGCAAGACCAGGAGATGCTTCTCTACCTTCTGAAAATCCAGCCAAATTTCCTCCAAATTCCACAGGTTGAAAGTATAATTATTTAGCCTTATCAGTCAAGCAAAGCAAATTAACATAAGGTAGCTTCTATCGCCTTAATTGAACTCCAAATTCCACATATCAATTTGGGACATTCTGAAAAGTATTCAGCATTGACAACATAACGAAAGGGAAATGTGGAGCATCTTAGGATGCAGTGCATATTTTCAAGAGCAGCTATGTTGGCTAGGGCTAATGGGAGTTGCAGACCAAAACATCTGGAGGGCCACAAGTTGCTTACCCCTGCTTTAAACAAAGAGAATACACTTCAGTCTCTCAGAGTTCTGTAGAAAGCATAAGATACCATGTGAAATAAAGCCCGTGTCATATGATATGATCACACCTAGTTGGACCCCTTTGTCAACAGGTTCCATCAAGTGACCTGTGTTTCTTTCATCAAGTACAGAATGACCACCTTTTAAACAAATGTATCATATAGCAACTGCCACACTTCTGTTTAATGACCAAGATCTATGGCTAGATTTGCTTTCCTCTGGAACATGCACATTCAGTGGTGGTTGCAAAGTATCTTGGAGCCAACTAATATTAGGGAAATTCTGGTATGAATGAGCATGCCACACCCAATATTTAAACACAGCCTCAACCCAGATGACAGGAGCATGTAATGACTCAGTACTAGAAAGAGGGAGTCTGCCTCACTTTGATTGCCTAGGGCAACAGATTCACACCTTCATCTGTGGGTGAGAGCCAATTCCATTTGCAGAAGTGAGTTTCTATATTCTTCAGCTCAGCAGGCCCCTCTGATTGCCAACAGGCAAAACTTGTTCTTCACCTGTGATGTAACCAACTTCATATCTCCGCATTAGAGAGATATTGATCTCTAATGCATAGATATGGGATCCCATTTTAACCTAGAATCATAGAATAGTAGGGTTGGAAGGGGCCTTCAAGGCCATCGAGTCCAACCCCCTGCTCAATGCAGGAATCCAAGTCAGAGCATCCCCAACAAATGGCTGTCCAGCCTCGTCTTGAAGGCCTCCAGTGTGGGAGAGCCCACCACCTCCCCAGGTCATTGGTTCCATTGTCGTATTGCTCTGACACTCAGGAAGTTTTTCCTGATGTTCAGCCGGAATCTGGCTTCCTCTAACTTGAGCCCATTATTCCGTGTCCTGCACTCTGGGATGATCAAGAAGAGATCCTGGCCTTCTTCTCTGTGACAACCTTTCAAGTACTTGAAGAGTGCTATCATATCTCCCCTCAGTCTTCTCTTCTCAAGGCTAAACATGCCCAGTTCTTTCAGTCTCTCTTCATAGGGCTTTGTTTCCAGTCCCCTGATCATCTTTGTTGCCCTCCTCTGAACCCTCTCCAGTTTGTCTGCATCCTTCTTAAAGTGTGGTGCCCAGAACTGGACACAGTACTCCAGATGAGACCTAACCAGTGCTGAGTAGAGGGGAACTAGTACTTCCTGGGATTTGGAAGCGATGCTTCTATGAATGCAGCCCAAAATAGCATTTGCCTTTTTTGCAGCCACATCACATTGTTGGCTCATATTCAGCTTGTGATCGACAACAATTCCAAGATCCTTCTCGCTCGTAGTGTGGTTGAGCCACGTATCCCCCATACATGGCTCAACCTTAGGTCTTTCAGACTCCTTTGTGCTTATACACATTTCAAGAACTCCATAACAACCTGGATTGAGGACTACTCCACTACAAGAGTGTTGGATTTTTGTGTAACCTGCCACATAGTGGCAGATTTTTAATGCAAGTAAATAGATTAAGGGTTGACAAAACTGCATGACTGGTTGACTATGCAGATTTTTTCTGTAGTTCACAAAAATCTAGACATTACAAAAATCTAGACATTTAAGCAATAACAAGTATTCCACAACTGAAAGGATGCAGGACTGCAGAGAGTATCAATAGCTCATCAAAACCACAGCCTTCCCACCTCTAGTATGTAAGCAGACTTTAGGCTGTCTACAAATTGCATCTCAAACAAACATAGCTAAGGCCTATGCAATTCAGAAATTGCCCCCCAGACAAGAAGCTACTGATCCTTCAAGTTACTAACAGTTAGTAGTAAAATGGCATGCCACCAAGCATGTAAGGGTAAAGTTTACAGCCATATAGAATCTTAACAGGCCCTTCGTGGAACAATATACTAAGTCTAAAACTAGCACAGTGTGTTTACCTGAATTGTTCACCTGAACAATTACTTCAGTTTAACAAACATGCCTCAGGTCCTCAACATTTAAAAAATCCTCAATTGTTCTGAAAGCAGTTAAAATGAGGACAGCTCAGGAATAGATACTCTCAGTCCAGAACTGTGTGTGTGTGAACATTATGCAGGGCTCCATTTTTTCCCCTACCAAAACCATATCTGGCCACCACGGAGAATATGGCTATTACATTGTAGAAAGCAGAGTCAAGAAGAAGTATCTCCACATGACTGTGTTCAATACAATCTGAGGGAGGAAGGGGAACAGCATTGCATACGCATGTAAGATTAACACAGAAGTTAGTCACAGACTCTGTATACATAAATGATGTATCTAATGATGTTCAAGTGAATGCAGCTAAAATAATGGTAGATTCAAAGAATGACAGGTATAGTGAAGTTATGTGATACAACAGCCAGTGTGCCTTACTGGATAGCAGGTGGAAATGGGACATGAAAAATCAGAACTCTTGTTCAGCTATTGTCCTCACTGGATTTATTTTGTTTGCCCATAGTTTTCTACCTGCAAGATGGGAATATTCATCTACTTCATATGGAGGAGGAAGAAATATTATGCAGCACTTATTACATTTATATCCCACTTTTTTCCTCTCACAAGGAACCCACGGCGGCTTACATGGTCCTTCTCCTCTCCATTTTATCCTCACAACAACCCTGTGAGGTAAGTTAGGCTGAGAGTAAGTGACTGGCCCAAAGTCACCCAGTGAGCTTCATGGCCAAATGCGGACTAGAACCTGGATCTTGCAAGTCCCAGTCCAACACTCTAAACACACTGGCTCACGTGATAGTATAGCTTGTCATCACTGTTTTTACTCAACCAGTTTCTGATGACTGAACACAAATGCAGGGGAAAAGCACAAACTATTTGGGGCCTCAAGAATTAGTTTCTACAAGACTATCAGGTACCATTTAGTATCTTAAAATACAGATAAATTCAAGAGGTGCAGATTGTATTTGAATATGAAATTTAAGCTTAAAAACCCTCATAGACGACTATGCTTAAAGACATAAAGCCAGAGCCAAAAGGTCCCTCAGACACTCACCTTTCTTGAGCTTAGCAATTATAGTCAGAATTAAGCCACCAAGATCACATAAAACTCATATGTAATATGTGGAAATCACCTGAGCCACTATCTGAAAAACTGACAGTACAGTGGTTTGCATACTAAGAAAACTATTAAACTACATCAAATCTCAGTTTTAACATCACTTCCCAGTTGGCTGTATACCGTTATATCACATGGAAGTGAACTTTATAAATATTGTCCTCTTAACATCAGTCTGACACTCTTCCTATATGTGACTCCTGTCACCTGCTGCTTCGAAATCAGAGCAAATGGATATAGCCTTGACATGGGTGCTGGCTGAGGAAGCCTGTATAACACAGTTTTTGCATTCCCCAATTAGCCACAGAGATATCTAAAACAGCACTTTGAACCTGGTGCTCAGGGTGAGCCCCATAACAGTTCTATCTTCATATGCAGAACCCATACACAACTGTATTCCATGAATCGCTACTATGAGGTGAACATTACTGTAGAGTGAGGTGTAGGGGGAAATCCTCATCTGTGAAGTTGGGATATATCCCTTCTTTCTCAGTTACCCCTACCTTCCCCACACACTAAAGTTCTTCTCTGAAACACTGGTTCAATTCTAGTTGTCCATTGGTACCAGTACAACTTGCTCTGAATGGAGCTAGACCAAGGTGGCTCTACTGTTGACATCAGGGGACCTGCTGGCAGAAATCTCACTTATTCTCACTGGATTACCAGAGTCTCTACCACAAACACAGATATCTAATCCATAGCTCTAACTTGGGGCAACAGACTTCTCTCCTCATCTCCAAAAGAGGCACAGTATGCAGGGCTGGAAAATCCCTGAGTGCCATATCATCTAGGCCCAGCATGCAGATTGGTGTGGGCAAGGAATCTAATCCTGATGAACCTGTAAATATACCATATGGCACACAACTGTGCAATATGCAAGGCACACATGGTGGTGGTGGGATATTCCTATCCCTCTGAAGAAATGGGTGTCCTCACATTTACTTCAAAGGTACCAAACCAGGACAGGTGGGTGGAGTAGTCTCTTGAATTTGAAATGTAGTATTGAGACATTTTAATTTTTCAGATTCATCTTCTATGCCCTACAAAAATGGGAAGGGCCAGTCCCAGGTACAAACTAAAGAGAAAGCAGCACTGAAGCATTGGGGCAGGAACAGTTAAGAGTACTTAAGTTTTTCTACTATTGACAAAACATAAGCAAAACCAAATTAATCTCTCCTCAATCATGGGGTACTACATATAAGATTTTAAAACTCATTAAACCAGTACAACCAATAACAGCAAAAGGAGGAAGTCAACCCTTTAAAGAAATCAATAAAACCAATTCTAAGTTTTAAAGTCTGATATACTGCAGAACAATCAATCAAAAGGGAGGAGGCCAGGGAACAGAATCTAATGTAAAGCAGATGATAGCTAGTAAGTCCCTTTTCATTTTGTCTGTTGAGACACCCAGCTGCGTATGTAAGAAAAAAGCACTGGAAAAAATCTCTTTGTTACTGGCTTCATTAGAAGCCAGTTTTAAAATGTTAAAAAAGATCCAGAAGTTATGGCATTTACATTGCTTTATAAACAGGGGCTCAAACAAGCAGCTGACAACGTGGCTCAAATTCCTGTCTTTTGACCTTAGTCAAAACTGGAATATCTCCAACACCAATTCAGCTGCGCCATATGTTGTTTTTTAAAAGAGGAATTGAAAAGGTGATTTCCTTCAACATTTTCATGGAACAATCTCTTACCCGTCAGATAACCTGATAGAAATCTGATAAAAAGTTAGCTCACTATTGTCTATCTAATTCACCAGCAGATTGGGGGCGGGGGGAGAAACAAACTAGAAAGAAAAGAGGCAGGAAAAAAGCTAGGTTTGAGGCCTGTTTTGGTTTGTTTACATTAACTCAGTATTCACACCCTTCAGCAAACGGGGCAGACTGTAGCATTTAATAGTGAGGGATACCTTCACAGCTACTATTCACAAGGAGGGAAGCAATTTTAAACACCAGATTCCTGATCTAAGAACACACATCTCCTGAAGTCATTTGCCCTGTTGACAGTATATGCCCATTGTCTTTTTTCATTCTGTCCCCTAAAGCCAGGCTTCTTGCTGGACAGGATCAACAGGATTCAATCAGATGTCCAAGTATTGTCAATCTTGTCCTCCATTAATTTTGGATGCTTAACTGATAGACCTACCAAGACCAAAGGTGAAACTACCCACAGAAACACAACAACTTGTCTTGTCTGTCTGTCTGTCTGTCTGTCTCTCTCTCTCACACACACACACACTACATCTTAAACACCCTATCTGACCACATATCTACCTTTCCCCAAGTTATTTCACGCTTTCTGTCCACAATCACTGCCAGCCTTCCCCAAGCCCTCTCCATACTTGCATCTCAGAATTCTCCCAAATTGCATTACTTTCTGTGCAACCCATGACAGATGAGATCTGAAATTTAGCAGCACCCCCCAAGACTCTCCCCAACACTGAAAGCCAGGCTGCTTGTCCTCATCCCCTACTCTGCAGGCAATATACCACTCTCCGCTCCCTTTCCCCCTCTCATCTACCTTTAAAGTTGCCTCCTCGACACCTCTCTCACCCTAGGGGCTTCTACCAAAACCGCATCCTATTCACTGCCAGCAAGAAAACTGCCATTCCACACACACACCCCTTCCACACACACACTTTGAACCAACACGTAGGAAATAGCTCTGCAGTGGTTTCCTTCCAGGAATAACCTGTTACTGTCATCTTACTAGACTTCTCACACTCCCCTTTCTCTCAGGTTATCTGCTATGCCCTTCGCCCTGCAACTCCTGCCACGGGTGCCTTCAGAGTTCCCTCCTTCTCCCCGCCTCCTTTTTATTCAACCTACCTTGCCCCCTACCTTCCTATTCGCAACCCCCTTGACGCCTTCCTCCCCATCCTAGCCACTCTGAAATCGTCATCGGCGTCCTCCCCTTTGTGCCTTCTACACACTTACTCGCCCTCACCTTCCTCCCTCTCCTTCCGGCAATTCCTCACTTTGGGGCCTGCATTCTTCCCCTCCAACTCGCCCGTCTTCCCCAAGAAATCCCACTACCTTCACGCCTTACACCTTCGCGCGCGCCCCCCCGCCCGCACCGGCGGCCAGCAATTCCCCTCTTCCGCTTCTCCCGCCTCTCTCTCTCTCTTTCTTTCTTTCTCTCTCTCTCTCTCTCACACACACACTTCCAACTGGTTCTACTCGCCCCCTCCCCACCGTGGAAGGCGAGCCCCAGACCCGCCTCTCTCGCTCCCCACCCCACCCCACCCACCCCCGCTTTCTCGCCTTCCTGACTCCCACCCCCTCAGTTCCCCCCCACCCCTTCAAGCCCGCCACCTTCCCCCGGCACGCCGCCTCGCCCGCCGCCCAACGGTCCTCGTCCTCCCCTTGGAGCACCCACCTTGTCGAGGCAGTTCACCTTCTCGGTCGGGTAAACGATCTTGCCGCAGCGGGCGCAGCTGGGGTTCATGGCGGCCGCAGCGGGGAGCGTGCCTGCCAATGAAGAGGAAGGGGCGAGAGAGTGCGTGGGCCCCCGCTGCCTCGAAAACCGCGCCCGCGGCGGGGCGACGCAAAGCGAGGCGAGGCAGGAAGCCGCCCCGGCAACGGCTGGAATCGACTGAGGGAAGGGGCGCGGCGAGTGGCTCGGCTGGCGGCTCGCGCTCTCCTCCCGCGCCTCCGCCCTCTTCCTCGTCAGCTTGAGCGCGCGCGCGCGCGCTCAGCGGCGGAGAAAGGGGAGGGGGCGGATTCGGGGGAGGGGATGCCGGGCGGGGCGGGGCGGGGCGCGCGAGGGCCCTGAAGCAACGGCGTAGCGAAGGGGGAGGGGCGCCTCCGCGCCGGGGGGGGGGGGAGGTTTGGCGAGCGAAGCCGCTGAGGAGAACCCGAAAAACAGGCTGAGGTCTCTCTCTGAGAAGGGGCCACTACGCAACGGGCTGTGCGTATACATACATATCTATCTATGTACCTCCTAGCGAGGGCTTCCGGCTCCTACTTTTAGAAAATCTTCCTCTACTACCCGCTTACCTGGGAGTAAGCTCCGTTGAAGTCAAAGGGGCTTGCTTCTGAGTAGATATAGGACTGCGTTGTAAAAGTGGTTAGAGCACAGCCTTCCTCATCTTGGTGCCCTCCAGGTATTGTGGGACTACAACCCCCCGTCGTCCCCAGCCAGCACGGCCACTGGTTGGGGATGATGGAGTGGTAGTCTAACCCACCTGGAGGGGGCTGGGGTGGGGAAGGCTGGGTTAAAGCTACTCCCCTCCCTATGCACACGCTCCAGGGAGTAAGTCCCAACTGACTTGGATTCCTGCATTGAGCAGGGGGTTGGACTCGATGGTCTTGTGGGCCCCTTCCAACCCTACTATTCTATGATTCTATGAGTACAGTGCAATTTATTTTTGAGTAAACAACCATAGGATTGGGCTGCAAGAGTCAAACAGGCATCAATGTAAATTAAATAAAGTAACACCGTCAAACAAAACTCATGCAGAGTTACAGGATTCCTGTTCGTGGCGCTGTTTTGAAATGATCATACCCTCTACCAACAACTCTCCTTCCCAAAACAAATTAGATAAGAATGTGACTTTTTGCTTCTCTGCTGGTAAGGTTCAAATCCTCTGCCACCCAGCTCAAAGGGCTCCCTTGCTTTTAAAAGCCTTGTGATAGGCAGGAATTCAACAGGTGGAAAAACAGGAATGGAAAATGCTTCAGCTGTTGAATTTCTACATGTCATCTAGATTTTTAAAAGTACAGGAGTGGCAGATTTGCTTTTGGTTGCTGTGTTGTGAAAAAACATGTTCTCTACTGGAAGAAAAACAAAACGTAAGAAGAGCTGTGCTGAATCAGTCCAAGGGCCATCTAGTCTAGCATTCTGAGCACACAGTAGCAGACCAGCTGCCCATGAGAAACCCATAAGGAGGACATGAGTGCAACAGTACCTTCCCACCCATGTTCCCCAGGAACTGGTGTACATAGGCAGAGGTAGCATATACCCATCAGTATAATAGCCATCGATAGCTTTACCTTCCATGAATTTATCTAATCCCCTTTTAAAGCCATCCAAATTGGTGGCCATCACTACTTCTTGTGGTAGTAAAATTCCATTGTTTAAGGATGCACTGTGTGATGAAATAGTTCCTTTTTTCTGTCCTGAATCTGCCACCAATCATCTTTATGGATTGACCATAAAGGTTCTAGTATTCTGAGAGAGGAAGAAAAATGTCTCACTATCCACTTTCTCCACACTATGCATAATTTTTTGTGGACCCCTGCCAGCAAGGTTATGCTCAAAATCCTACAAGCTAGGCTTCAGCAATATGTGAATCAAGAACTACTGGAAGTACAAGCTGGGTTTCGAAGAGGCAGAGGAACTAGAGATTAAATCGCCAACGTTCGCTGGATCATGGAGAAAGCAAGAGAATTCCAGAAAAACATCTATTTTTGCTTCACTGACTATGCTAAAGCCTTTGATTGTGTGGATCACAACAAACTGTGGCAAATTCTTAAAGAGATGGGAGTACCAGACCACCTTACCTGTCTCCTGAGAAACCTCTATGAGGGTCAAGAAGCAACAGTAAGAACCGGACATGGAACAACCGATTGGTTCAAAATTGGGAAAGGAGTACGACAAGGCTGTATATTGTCGCCCTGCTTATTTAACTTATATGCAGAGTACATCATGAGAAACGCTGGGTTGGATGAATCACAGGTCGGAATTAAGATTGCCGGGAGAATTCTCAACAACCTCAGATGCGCAGACGATACCACCCTAATGTCAGAAAGCGAAGAGGATCTAAAGAGCCTCTTGTTGAGGATGAAAGTGGAGAGTGCAACAGCTGGTTTGGAACTCAACATTAAAAAACCTAAGATCATGGCATCTGGCCCCATCACTTCCTGGCATATAGAAGGGGAAGAAATGGAAGCAGTGACAGATTTTATTTTCTTGGGCTCCAAGATCACTGCAGACGGTGACTGTAGCCATGAAATTAAAAGACACTTGCTCCTTGGGAGGAAAGCTATGGCAAACCTAGACAGCATAGTAAGAAGCAGAGACATCACCTTGCCGACAAAGGTTCGTATAATCAAAGCTATGGTTTTCCCAGTAGTAATGTATGGCTGTGAGAGCTGAACTATAAGGAAGGCTGAGCGCCGAAGAATTGATGCTTTTGAACTGTGGTGCTGGAGAAGACTCTTACGAGTCCCCTGGACTGCAAGGAGGTCAAATTAGTCCATCCTAAAGGAAATCAACCCTGAGTGCTCATTGGAAGGACAGATACTGAAGCTGAAGCTCAAATATTTTGGCCACCTAATGCGAAGAGAAAACTCCCTGGAAAAGACCCTGATGCTGGGAAAGATTGAAGGCAAAAGGAGAAGGGGACGGCAGAGGATGAGATAGCTAGATAGCATCACCGATGCAATTAATATGAACTTGAGCACACACCGGGAGAGAGCGGAGGACAAGAAGACCTGGCGTGCTGTGGTCCATGGGGTCACGAAGAATCATAGAATCATAGAATAGTAGGGTTGGAAGGGGCCTACAAGGCCATCGAGTCCAACCCCCTGCTCAATGCAGGAATCCAAGTCAGAGCATCCCCAACAAATGGCTGTCCAGCCTCGTCTTGAAGGCCTCCAGTGTGGGAGAGCCCACCACCTCCCCAGGTCATTGGTTCCATTGTCGTATTGCTCTGACACTCAGGAAGTTTTTCCTGATGTTCAGCCGGAATCTGGCTTCCTCTAACTTGAGCCCATTATTCCGTGTCCTGCACTCTGGGATGATCAAGAAGAGATCCTGGCCTTCTTCTCTGTGACAACCTTTCAAGTACTTGAAGAGTGCTATCATATCTCCCCTCAGTCTTCTCTTCTCAAGGCTAAACATGCCCAGTTCTTTCAGTCTCTCTTCATAGGGCTTTGTTTCCAGTCCCCTGATCATCTTTGTTGCCCTCCTCTGAACCCTCTCCAGTTTGTCTGCATCCTTCTTAAAGTGTGGTGCCCAGAACTGGACACAGTACTCCAGATGAGGCCTAACCAGTGCTGAGTAGAGGGGAACTAGTACTTCCCGGGATTTGGAAGCGATGCTTCTATGAATGCAGCCCAAAATAGCATTTGCCTTTTTTGCAGCCACATCACATTGTTGGCTCATATTCAGCTTGTGATCGACAACAATTCCAAGATCCTTCTCGCTCGTAGTGTGGTATCCCCCATCTTGTAACTGTGCATTTGGTTTCTTTTTCCTAGGTGCAGAACTTGGCATTTGTCCCTATTAAATGCCATTCTGTTGTTTTCTGCCCAGCACTCCAGTCTATCCAGATCACTTTGAATTTTGTTTCTGTCTTCCAAAGTATTAGCTATCCCTCCCAATTTTGTGTCATCTGCAAATTTGATCAGCATTCCCTGCACCTCCTCCTCCAAGTCATTAATAAAAATGTTGAAGAGCACTGGGCCCAGGACTGAGCCCTGCAGTACCCCACTCGTTACCTCTCCCCAGCTTGAGAAGGTCCCATTGATAAGCACTCTTTGAGTCCGATTCTGTAGCCAACTGTGGATCCACCGGATCGTTGTTTCATCTAGCCCACTTCGAGCTAGTTTGCTCATCAGGATATCTAGCTTTGTCGAAAGCTTTGCTGAAGTCGAGGTATATGATGTCTACAGCATTCCCACGGTCTACAAGGGAGGTTACTTGATCAAAAAATGAGATCAGATTTGTCTGGCAGGACTTGTTTTTGACAAATCCATGTTGGCTTCGAGTAATCACGGCATTGTTGTCAAGGTGCTCCCAGATGGATTGCTTTATGATCTGCTCCAGAATTTTCCCAGGGATTGATGTCAGACTGACTGGTCTGTAGTTCCCAGGTTCCTCCTTTTTACCCTTTTTGAAGATAGGGACAACGTTAGCCCTCCTCCAGTCATCTGGCACTTCCCCCGTCCTCCATGATTTCTCAAAGAGAATAGACAGCGTTCTGAGAGTTCTTCTGCCAGTTCCTTTATGACTCTAGGATGCAGTTCATCTGGCCCTGGAAAAAAAGAGTCGGACACGACTTAACGACTGAACAACAACAAATCATGTCTTTCCTCACTCACCTTTTCTTTAAGCTAACCAGTCCCAGTTGTTGTAACTTTTCCTCGGAGGGGAGTTCCTCCAGCCCTTGATAATTTTATTTGCTCTTTTCTGTACTTTTTCCAAATCTACAATATCTTTTTTTATGTGCTGTGACCAGAACTGTACCCAGTGTTCCAACTGTACTTTCACCATAGATTTGTATAAGGAGAGTATGATCTTGGGAGTTTTATTTTCAGTTCCTTTCCTGATTATGCCTAACATGGAGTTTGCCTTTTTTTACAGCGGCCACACACTGGGTTGACATTTTCATCAAGCTGTTCACCACAACCCCAAGATTTCTTTCTTGGTCAGTCACTGCTAGCTCAGATAATTTCAGCATATATGTGAAATTTGGATTTTTTGCACCAACATGCATCATGTTATACCTGTTTACACTGAACCTTGCCATTTTGATGCCCATTTTCCCAGTTTGGAGAGATACTTTTGGAGCTCTTTACAATCCCTTTTTGCTTTAACCACCCTAAATAATTTGGTGTTATCAGCAAACTTGACCCCTCACTGCTGACTTCTAATTCCAGATAATTTATGAACAAGTTGAAAAGCATTAGTCCTAACTAGGGATGGGTGAACCTGCCAAGGTCGGGGGGGGGGGAGGGTCCACCGTGGGGAAATATAGGCTGCTTGGGGCTGTGCAAATTTCCCCAGAACCCCGGTGTGTCTGCTGGATTTTTCGTGGTAGCTCTCTGCCTTTATAAAAGTTGAGATATGGTAATAGTGGCTGCCATTCACCTATCATGGGAAAATTACAGCCATAATTGTCATATTTTACACCATTTGTGGCCGTAAAGCACTTTTGTTGTTGTTGTTCAGTCGTTCAGTCGTGTCCGACTCTTCGTGACCCCATGGACCATAGCACGCCAGGCCTTCCTGTCCTGTGCTCTCTCCCGGAGCGTGCTCAAGTTCATATTCATTGCATCCGTGATGCTATCTAGCCATCTCATCCTCTGCCGTCCCCTTCTCCTTTTGCCTTCAGTCTTTCCCAGCATCAGGGTCTTTTCCAGGGAGTTTTCTCTTCGCATTAGGTGGCCAAAATATTTCAGCTTCAGCTTCAGTATCTGTCCTTCCAATGAGCACTCAGGGTTGATTTCCTTTAGGATGGACTGATTTGACCTCCTTGCAGTCCAGGGGACTCGTAAGAGTCTTCTCCAGCACCACAGTTCGAAAGCATCAATTCTTCGGCGCTCAGCCTTCCTTATAGTCCAGCTCTCACAGCCATACATTACTACTGGGAAAACCATAGCTTTGATTAGACGGACCTTTGTCGGCAAGGTGATGTCTCTGCTTCTTACTATGCTGTCTAGGTTTGCCATAGCTTTCCTCCCAAGGAGCAAACGTCTTTTAATTTCATGGCTACAGTCACCGTCTGCGGTGATCTTGGAGCCCAAGAAAGTAAAATCTGTCACTGCTTCCATTTCTTCCCCTTCTATATGCCAGGAAGTGATGGGGCCAGATGCCATGATCTTAGTTTTTTTAATGTTGAGTTTCAAACCAGCTGTTGCACTCTCCTCTTTCACCCTCAACAAGAGGCTCTTTAGATCCTCTTCGCTTTTTGCCATTAGGGTGGTATCATCTGCGTATCTGAGGTTGTTGAGAATTCTCCCGGCAATCTTAATTCCGACCTCTGATTCATCCAACCCGGCATTTCTCATGATGTACTCTGCATATAAGTTAAATAAGCAGGGTGACAGTATGCAGCCTTGTCGTACTCCTTTCCCAATTTTGAACCAATCGGTTGTTCCATGTCTGGTTCTTACTGTTGCTTCTTGACCCTCCTACAGGTTTCTCAGGAGACAGGTAAGGTGGTATGGTACTCCCATCACTTTAAGAATTTGCCAGAGTTTGTTGTGATCCACACAATCAAAGGCTTTAGCGTAGTCAATGAAGCAGAAATAGATGTTTTTCTGGAATTCTCTTGCTTTCTCCATGATGCAGCGAATGTTGGCGATTTGATTTCTAGTTCCTCTGCCTCTTCGAAACCCAGCTTGTACTTCCGGTAGTTCTCGGTTCGCATACTGCTGAAGCCTAGCTTGTAGGATTTTGAGCATCACCTTGCTGGCATGTGAAATGAGCGCAATTGTGCGGTAGTTTGAACACTCTTTGGCGTTGCCCTTCTTTGGAATTGGAATGTAAACTGACCTTTTCCAGTCTTGTGGCCACTGTTGAGTGTTCCAGATTTGTTGGCATATTGAATGCAGCACTTTAACAGCATCATCTTTTAGGATTTTAAATAGCTCAGCTGGAATGCTGTCATCTCCGCTAGCTTTGTTGTTACTAATGCTTCCTAAGGCCCACTTGACTTCACTCTCTAGGATGTCCGGCTCAAGTTCAGTGACCGCACTATCATGGCTGTCAGGGACATTCAGATCTTTCCTGTATAGTTCTTCTGTGTATTCTTGCCACCTCTTCTTAATCTCATCTGCTTCTGTTAGGTCCCTGCCTGCTTTGTCCTTTATCATGCCCGTCTTTGCACAAAACGTTCCCTTGAGATCTCCAATTTTCTTGAAGAGATCTCTAGTCTTTCCCATTCTGTTGTTTTCCTCGATTTCTTTGCATTGTTCATTTAAGAAGGCCTTCTTGTCTCTCCTTGCTATTCTCTGGAACTCTGCATTCAGTTGGGTATATCTTCCCCTTTCTCCCTTGCTTTTCGCTTCCCTTCTTTCCTCAGCTACTTGTAAAGCCTCATCAGACAGCCACTTTGCTTTCTTGCATTTCTTTTTCTTTGGGATGGATTTCGTTGCTGCCTCCTGAACAATGTTACGGACCTCCGTCCATAGTTCCTCAGGCACTCTGTCTATCAGGTCTAATCCCTGAAATCTATTCCTCACCTCCACTGTATATTCATCAGGGATATGACTTAGGTCATACCTGAACGGTTTAGTGGTTTTCCCGACGTTCTTCAATTTAAGCCGAAATTTTGCAAGAAGCAGCTCATGATCTGAGCCACAGTCAGCTCCAGGTCTTGTTTTTACTGACTGTATGGAGCTTCTCCATCTTTGGCTGCAAAGGACATAATCAATCTGATTTCGATATTGACCATCTGGTGACGTCCATGTGTAGAGTCGCCTCTTGTGCTGTTGGAAAAGAGTGTTTGCTATGATCAGCATGTTCTCTTGGCAAAACTCTATTAGCTTTTGTCCTGCTTCATTTTGTACACCAAGGCCATGCCTGCCTGTTATCCCGGTGATTTCTTGACTTCCTACTTTAGCATTCCAATCCCCTATGATGAAGAGGACATCTTTTTTTGGTGTTAGTTCTAGAAGGTGTTGTAGGTCTTCATAGAACCGATCAACCTCAACTTCTTCAGCCTCAGTGGTTGGGGCATAGACTTGAATTACTGTGATGTTGAATGGTTTGCCTTGGATTCGTACTGAGATCATTCTATCATTTTTAAGATTGTACCCCAGTACTGCTTTTCCCACCCTTTTGTTGACTATGAGTGCTACTCCATTTCTTCTAAGGGATTCTTGCCCACAATAGTAGATATGATGGTCACCTGAATTAAATTCGCCCATGCCTGTCCATTTTAGTTCGCTGATTCCCAAGATGTCGATGTTCAATCTTGCCATCTCATGTTTGACCACCTCCAGCTTACCTTGATTCATTGACCTTACATTCCAGGTTCCTAAACAATATTGTTCTTTACAGCATCGGATTTTCTTTTCACCACCAGACACATCCACAGCTGAGTGTCCTTTCGGCTTTGGCCCAGCCGCTTTACTCTTTCTGGCGCTACTTGGAAATACCCTCTGCTCTTCCCCAGTAGCATATTGGACACCTTCCGACCTGAGGGGCTCATCTTCCGGCGTCATATCTTTTAGCCTTGTGATACGTTCCATGGGGTTTTCTTGGCAAGAATACTGGAGTGGGTTGCCATTTTCTTCTCCAGTGGACCACATTTTGTCAGAACTCTCTGCCATGACCTGTCCGTCTTGGGTGGCCCTGCACGGCATAGCTTATGGCTTCACTGAGTTACGCAAGCCCCTTCGCCACAACAAGGCAGTGATCCATGAAGGGGCGTAAAGCACTTACTTCTACCTAAATTGAGGCTGTAATTAGCCTATCTTGCCTTTTATAAAGCCGGAGAGCTGTCCCATGTGAAATTTAGAGGACACGCAGGTAAGGGGGGGACGGCCCACTGTGGACTCGCAAGTTGGATTCTTGGGAATCCGGCCTCATTGGAGTCTGCAGCGGATTTCTCCAGCATCCCTAGTCCTCATGCAGATACCTGTTGGACCCCACTATTTACACCCCTCCATTTGGAGAATTTGCTGTTTATTCCTACTCTCTGTTTTCTGTTGTTTAACCGGTTACTGATCCATAAGAGGGCCTCTCCTCATATTCCATGACTGCTACATTTGCTGATTGCTAAGTTTGCTCAGGAGTCTTTGGTGAGGAACTTTGGCAAAAGCCTCTTGGAAGTCCTAAGTAAACAATGTCTACCGGATTACCCTTGTGCACATGTTTATTGACACTCTCAAAGAACTCTAAAAGGTTAGTGATACATGACTTATCTTTGGGGAAGCCATGTAGATTCTTTTTCAGCAGGGCTTGTCCTTCTCTATGCTTATTATTTTATCTTTAATAATGCTTCCAACCAATTTACCTGGAACAGATGTTAAGCTAACCAGCCTGTAATTTCCCAGGTCCCCCTTGGATCCCTTTCTAAAAATTGGCATTACATTGGCCATTCTCCAGTCCTATGGTACAGAGGCTGATCTTAGAGACATACTACATATTTTTGTTAGAAGATCAGCAATTTAATATTTGAGTTCTTTAAGAACTCTAGGATGGGTACCATCTGTGCCTAGTGGTTTATTAATGTTCAATTTGTAAATAAGGTTGAAAACTTCATCTTTTGTCACCACTGTTTGCCTCAGTTCCTCAGACTCCCTTCCTGAAAACAACAGTTCAGGCACAGGTATCTTCTGCAGTGAAGACAGATGAAAATAATTTATTCATCTTCTCCATAATCTCCTTATCTTCCTTTAGTACTCCTTCAACTCCGTTGTCATCCAACGGTCCAACTGCCTCCATTGCTGGTTTCTTGCTTCTGATAGATTTAAGGTGCAATCCTATGCACATTTAGACAAAGTCCTACAACTCCCAACATTCCCCAACATGCATACGATGCACCCTTAAAGAATTCTTTATTGTTAGCCTTGATGTTGTTAGCAATATGCTCCTCAAAATTCTTTTTTCCATCTCTTATTGTCTGCTTGCATCTCCTATGTGCAAGTTTGTGCTCCCTTTTGTTCTCCTCATTTGGGCAAAGCTTCCATTTTCTGAAGGAAGCCTTCTTTTCTCTAACAGCTTCCTTGATACTGCTTGTTAATCTAACTGGTAACCTCTTGGACTTGGTGCTACCTTTCGTAACCTGTAGTATACAATCCAGCTGAGCTTTTATTATCATGGTTCTGAGTTACATCCAAGTATTTTGAAGGGATTTAACCCTCTTGACTACCTCTTTCAGCTTCCTTTTTACCAGTTCCTTCATTTTAGAGAAGTTTCCTCTTTTGAAGTCAATTGTGGCTGTGTTGGACTTCCTTGGCAATTTTCCACCTAAATATATATTAAATCTGATAGCACTGTGGTCACAGGTTCCCCCCGAAATAGGCATGGGGTGGTGGTTGGGATAAGAGTTCCTATGTCTTTCTAAGGTGGCATGATAGGCAGAAATTCAACAGCTGCAACAATTTATTGAGCATGGAGATACAGAAGTCTTTTAGAATTGCTGGTTTGGGGCCGCAATCCTATATACACTTACTTGGGAGTAAGCCCCCTTGCACTCAATGGGGCTTTTTTCTGAGTAGACATATGTATACGATTTCAGTTTGTGTGTGTGTGCACATATATATATTTGCTATGTCATTTGTTTTGGGGTTTTGTTAGTCACAACTGGGGAAGGCAATGGCAAACCACCCTGCTACAGTCTGCCATGAAAACGCCAGCAAAAGCGGCGTCCCTCTAGGAGTCAGCAATGACTCGGTGCTTGCGCAGGAGGAACCTTTCCTTTCCTTTGTTAGCTGCCCTGGGAACATAAACATAGGGTACAAATGCCAATAATAAATAAAGTAAGCAATTTAAAAGTTTGTACAAGTTGAATATCTGCCTAGTGGAGTCTGAGGACTCTGATTTAGGTGGGACTGTGACTCCATTCTGGGTTTCAGTCAGAACCAGCCAAAACTCTAAAGGAGCCAAGGTGCTGAGCCGTGTCTGCTTCTCGTGAAGCAAAGCTTTCTGGAGGCAAAGCTCAGTACTGTATCTCACTTAACATGAAAGCATGATATTCCACTTGTCAGTGGGCCCAGTGTTGTTTACTCTGAGTCTCCAGGGATCATAAGTTATGGTCTTTCCCAGTCCTGAGATCCGTTAACTGGAGATGCCGAGCATTGAACGTGGGATTTTAAATATGCAATATATGTGTTCTGCCACTGAGCTAAGGGCACGCCTTCCTTTTCTGGCCAAGTACTCACTTCTCCATAGGCTGTCTCTTCTAGCTCTAATTGTCCTATTCAAATCTGTTTTGCACCGCATTCATCTCTCTGGGAAATCATGTTATGAATAGGGACAGACAAAAATATTGCTTTAAATTCTATCTGTCAAATAACATTACTGGAATTGAAAAGAGATAGAAGGCCCAACTTTCCAAAACATGTATTCATTATATCTCTTACTCAACAACAAAAATTAAAATCAGACGTTGTATGCCATCTTTTACTTCCCTGCTCATCTGTCTTTTTCCTAACCCCAACAACCTAACTACCTTTCTTCTTTTTAAAACCACAGAATTTTTAAAAATAGCAAAGGAGAAAAAAGCAGGTTTCTCTAGTGAGCATAAGAATTTGAAGGTGTGCAGCGGGGGTGGGGGCAGATCCAGGGCATGATTATTTCCAACCATTGTAGCACAAGTGAGCTTCTACCCCCTCCCCCTTTTTATTTTAGTTTTTACATTAATTCCTGTGTGGCTGTGGGAATTTAGAAATGGTTACTAGGAACTGGAAGTAAGAATGGTGTGGAACCCTAAGGGTGTGTGTGTGAAAGAAATCTATCTACCTATCTAAGAAAGACAGTAAGTATAAGACATCACATATACATGTACTCATATCCCCACATACATATTTATACTCACATGTCTGTTGAGTCATACAGCAAGGAAAGGGGAGGAGTTTTATACACTGGCACTGAAGGAAAGGAGGCAGCATGTAATTCCTGTACTGCAAGGAACCAGTGCGGCATAAGCCTCTCTGGACACAGGAACCCTGGAAGATGGGAAGCGGAAGGGACTAGAACCCCCACCCCCCACCCCAAGATTGGATAGGCAGCTGAGTCCCTGGGATAATCTGGCAAAAAACACTGCTGTTGTGGACAAGGCTAATTGATCAAAAAGGAAGAGGTGCATCCCTCTTCTAGGACCCAGTAACTGACTGCCCTGCTGTGCTTGCTGTGCCTTGTAGAAGGAGAAGCCAAGCTGAGAGCTAATATGTGGAGAGGGGTGTGGGAGAGAAGAGGGGAGAAAGCAGGTTGAAAGTGAAGAGGCTGAACTGTGAACAGTGAGCTTCTAGTTCTTCTGCGACTCGGTAATATTCATGAACTGTATCTTTTCAGTACAGTTGGGACCCCTTTTGAATGTAATTTTTAATTGGACTGCTGATGTGCTAACAATACACAAGTGGGCCAACATCTGTAGTAAGTAAGTGCATTTATTCATGATGGGGTGTATGCAGAACCCTCATACAGGCAAATGCTTTACCCATGGTTGCTGTTACGGGTATTCCTTTCAGCCCTGGGTGGGGTAGTGTTCTCAGCTTTTCCACAGCTGAGTTGACCCTCCTCCACATGTGGCTGAAGAAGTCTGCAGATGTAAAATTTAACCATAATAGAATTAAAAGGGGAAAAGTGTGCAGACGTGAAGATGCAGTTAAAAATGCTATGCTGTGGTACAAATCATAGAATAGTAGGGTTGGAAGGGGCCTACAAGACCACTGAGTCCAATCCACTGCTCAGTGCAGGAATCTAAGTCCAAGCATCCCTAACAGGTGGCTATCCAGCTTCATCTTGAATGCCTCCAGTGTGGGAGAGCTCACTACCTCCCAAGGTAATTGGTTCCATTGTCATATTGCTGTAACAGTCAGGAAGTTTTTCCTGATGTTCAGCCAGAATCTGGCTTCCTGTAACTCAAGCCCATGATTCTGTGTCCTGCATTCTGGGATGATCGAGAAGAGATGCTGGCCTTCCTCTCTGTGACAACCTTTCAAGTACTTGAAGAGCGCTATCATATCTCCCCTCAGTATTCTCAAGGCTAAACATGCTCAGTTCTTTCAGTCTCTCTTCATAGGGCTTTGTTTCCAGTCCCCTGATTACCTTCGTTGCCCTCGTCTGAACCCTCTCCAGTTTGTCTGCATCCTTCTTAAAGTGTGGTGCCCAGAACTGGACACAGTACTCAGATGAGGCCTAACCAGTGCTGAGTAGAGGGGAACTACTACTTCACGTGATTTGGAAGCTATACGTCTATTAATGCAACCCAAAAGAGCATTTGCCTTTTTTGCAGCCACATCACACTGTTGGCTCATACTCACCTTGTGATCTACAACAGCTCCAAGATCCTTCTCGCTTGTAGTGTTTTGAGCCAAGTCTTGCCCATTTTGTAACTGCATTTGGTTTCTTTTTCCTAGGTGCAGAACTCGGCATTTATCCCTATTAAATGTCATTCTGTTGTTTTCTGCCCAGCGCTCCAGCCTATCAAGATCAATTTGAATTCTGTTTCTGTCTTCCAGGGTATTAGCTATCCCACCCAATTTTGTGTCATCTGCCTCCTCCAAGTCATTAATACAAATGTTGAAGAGCACTGGGCCCAGGACTGAGCCCTGCAGTACCCCGCTCGTTACCTCTCCCCAGTTTGAGAAGATCCCAGTGATAAACACTCTTTGAGTCCAGTTCTGTAGCCAACTGTAGGTCCACCTAATAATTGTTTCATCTAGCCCACTTTAAGCTAGTTTGCTCATCAGATATCGTGGGGCACTTTGTTGAAAGCTTTGCTGAAGTCGAGATATATTATGTCTACAGCATTCCCACAGTCCACAAGGGAGGTTAGCTGATCAAAAATGAGATCAGATTTGTCTGGCAGGATTTGTTCTTGACAAATCCATGTTGGCTTTGAGTAATCACTGCATTGTTTTCAAGGTGCTTACAGACTGATCGCTTTATAGCCCTCCTCCAGTCATCTGGCACTTCACCCATCAGAAGACTGAAGTGAGCACTTCTGCCTTTCTTTGGTCATCTTTATCATTTTGCCATCCTTATTGAATAGCTGAACCACCACTTCTTTCCTCTGTTTTTTACTATGCACGTAGCTGAAGAAAGCCTTTTTGTTGCTTTTAGCATCCTTCGCTAACCTCAGCTCGTTCTCCGCTTTAGCCTTCCTGACGCCATCCCTGCAATTCTGTGCTACCTGCCTGTACTCTCCCTTTGTAGCTTGGCCTTCTTTCCGCTTCCTACATGTGTTCTTTTTATTTTTCAGGTCACCTCTAAGCTTTTTGTGAAGCCACATTAGCTTCTTCTGTTGTCTTCTGCCTTTTTTCTTGTTGGAATTGTTTGTAATTGTGCCTTTAGAATTTCCTTTTTTAAAAGCTCCGACCCATCTTGGTCTCCTTTTCATCTGTTTGCTTTTATGTCAAAGCTGAGGAAGAGTATTGTGTGACCTGAGAACTTGGCATATTGCATTTAAAATTCTTGCTGGCCAAATAAAAGTATTTCTTTGCTTGTTCTGTGTAGAACCAAAATGATTACAGAGACAAACAGCATTTTTTTCATCTCCCTATTGATGGTTTCACAGTCTAAGGATCAAAATTAATGTGATATAGGAGATCCATGATCACATCTCCCAGTATCTTTTTCTTTGATTAAAAGCAGCTAGTGGCAGGATGATTTGGTCTGGGGAGGATTCTAAAGAGGTTTCCCCCCTGCACCATTTCTCAGATAGAAATATCCCTCAACTCTTATTAACTGTGGAGGTGCGGGAGGGAAGGTACCTGTACGGCACACATCCCTCTCATCTGTGGCTGTTAGCAGCCTGGAAGGAGGGAATTTCTATCAGGAAAATAGCATGGGTTAAAAAAAAGCCCCAGTGCCCCATGGTCCTGACCCAAGTAGGGTCTCCCATGGCCGCTTTTAATCTAACACAAATATATTAGCAGGGTCGATCATGGAGGTCCCACATCACATCAAGCATGTTTGGAGATATACACATGAGGGAACAAAGAAAGAAGTAAGGTTTGAAAGCTCTTTTAATATAGAAACAAATGATAGGTGCTTGTTTTATTTCATTTTATATTTGTACCTATCTTTTGGCCCATAAAAGGCCCCATATGCATTTTTAATGCTGGCCCTTCAACCCTTTCTTACTCCTGTTTATCTCACCCCAAGTTTTCTATGCAACCTTCCCAGTTCAAATATTTGATCCCTCCCTCTCAGAATGGTCAGCCTTCTAAGAAAAAAACCCCCACAGAGAAATCTCCCAACTTGTCCCTCAGAGGTTCTGCCTTTTGGTTCTGGAAACTGGGTGGTGTGTGTGTGTGTGTGTGTGTGTGTTGGGGGGGGGGGTTAATTCCCATCTGGAAGGAGAACATCCAAAACTGACTACACCTTGCACTTCAGAGCTCAGCCTATTTATCTGACACAAATTAAATGACTGTGTGAGGGTCATTTCTGCCAGTCCTGAAGGATGTGGTTGGGAATCTTGTGCTATTTTGGAGGCCATCCATCTCTCTCAACTATCACCTCTCATCTAAAAATGAAAATCTATAATCAGCTTTCTTTCCTCATACATATGCTGGCACAGATCACACACAAAAGCAGGCAGCTTTTTCACTCTCACATAAAAACTGATCTCTTTCTTTTCTTGGAATTTGGGAACATCCCTACACACACACACACACACACACACACACACTGCTCTCTGATACTCTCCCTATATCTTGGATTGGGCTTTGCTCTATACCATACTTAGCATGACTAATGGATGCTCTAGCCTTACCAACTTGTCTATCAATATTCCTTTGTATGGGAATTGAGGCTCAAAAGAGCCACTCTGTCAATTACAAAGAACAACTTGTGTAACAAAGGAAGTGCTGTGTGATTCATAGATCAAACCTAGAGTGAGATCTCTATGCCCAATTTCCATGGCTATGGAACTGTGGGGGAATCTATTGAGTTCCAGTCTAATTTGACAGTGGAAGTCTCCAAATCCACTTCAGTAGTTCTTGACATGAAAGCACAGATGCTTGGAATCACAAGTGGAAAAAAGACTGTTATGAAGATTCTCAAGCCAGTTGGTTGTGGAGTGGATCCAACTTGTTTAAAAAAAAGAACAACTAAAAAATAAACGAACAATTTTCAATTAATAAACAATACAAAAACATCTAGGGCTGTCAGCAAGTGTTGGACATTAGCACCCTCTGGTGTTGTATCCTGGTAAAGTGGCAATAAATCATTTGGTAACGCTCCCATTCCCTTCTTCAGGTTGGAGCCATAGTTCTACGTAGACCCATTGAAATCAATAGGAATGAAGTTCATCATGACTAATTTTAATTCCCATTGATTTCAGTGGGTTTGCTCCTGCTCTTAAGTATGACTAAGTCTTGATCCAACCCAGTGTTTGTATACGTTCTAAAAAATAAATAATAGAATTACTTCCTGGAGGAGATGGTGGTGCAGGTACCTACTATTTCAAACCATTTGGTGCTCCTTCCATCCTCAATCATCCTAACCAGACCTAGGTTTCCCAGTCTTATACCGCACAATACTATGTGTGTTTTGTTCAGTCGTTCAGTCGTGTCCGACTCTTCGTGACCCCATGGACCATAGCACGCCAGGCCTTCCTGTCCTGCGCTCTCTCCCGGAACTATGTGTGTTTACTATTATTTATTTCGCTGATAGTCCACCTTCCCTCAGGAAATTCAAGGCAGCATTAGCTTTAAAGTTTGTTTCTGTGTCTTTAACCTGTATGGCAGGAAAGGATTTGGCTAGTGTGGGTTTATCTATAGCATTATGAAGAGCAAGTTCCTTAGGTCTTTACATTTATTTCCAATTATAATGACTATATGCCCAGCATTGCCTTTATTTTTTGCACTTATGACACCAGAACAAAATTGTTAGAAGTTACCATTTCATGGAGGCATCAGAAATGATAGCTTAACTTTTCATTTATTCCAAGGCAAAGTTTCTAGACCTCATGGCCGTGGAGAAAAGCTTAGAAATTGTTACAGATTTGGGCCTTTGCTGAGTGTTCTTAGTCTATAGTTCCAGTACTTAGGAAGCCTTTGGCTGCCATTTAAGTACCCATAGCTGATCAATACACTTCAAAAAAAGGTGTACGCTAAAAATTCTTTTAGGAGGATTAAATTTTAGTTTTGTACTAACAAATTAGTAAAGGAAAATCTTTTTCATCCATTTTTCATTTTTATTAGAAATATGTTCATAACATCACATCAAAATATAACTTGCATAAAATAACATTAAAACATTTCTTGTTATTAAACAGAGCTTTGCTAAAGAACCTTAGATCGTAATAGCTTAACAGAAAATAGTATTTCCTAAACATTTCTTGTTCTTGGACTTTTAGTCCTAATACCTTAAAAAGGAGAGATAGCATTCCAAGTTCCTCCATTCAATACTGAATAGGCTATTCAGCTGACAGGTACACAGGCCTGGTGAGCTTCTAATGAGAAGCCCCCGCATTCTAAAATAATACATATTTATACATTAGTTGTGTATAAATTACCTCATAACTAATATTATCTACTGTCCCATAAATTAAGAGCTCACCGTCTTAATTATTTCATTGTTATGAAATATTCTTTAAAAATTAGAATATAAAAGGCTAAAATGTACACCTTACAGGCTAGATAAAATCAATTTTGAATTATATCTTTGAGAAGATAACTTGTTACTCAAAATTCGCCAATTAAACTTTAGTCTATAAAGGGGCAATCCTATGCATGTTTAGACAGGGGGGGAAAGCCTACAACTCCCAGTATGCCCCACCCCCTTTCCCCCCAAAAGCAATTAAGGGTGGAATCCTATGCATGTTTAGATGGAAAAAGTCCTATAACCCCCACCCCTGGGTAGCATGGCTGGCTGGGGAATGCTGGGAGTTGTAGGCCTTTTTTTCTGTCTAAACATGCATAGAACTGTGCCTTAAATTTTTTTAGATATCTAAATATCAAGCTTTTTGATGTGTATACCTTACACAATATTTTTTTGCTCTTTAATTGATAAGCAAAAACTTTAAGTACACATTTGACCTGGAATAATACAGTTTCACAGCTGTTCATTATTCAAATAACTTTTTGGCCCAAGTGATAGGACTTTAACTCAATATTTTCTCTTTGGATACCATCCAGATCAATTTGACCATTATTTTTTATGCCAGTCACCCAGAATTAATTGTGAACCTGTATTTTCTCTTTAACACTTTTTACTTATTTACATTTTCTAATTCTTAATTATTCATCATTAATATTTAGCATTTGCATGTCATAATAAAACATATTGTTTTAAGACAGGTGGATTCACATTTTTTCAATAGTCTTCCCTGCAGGTCCAATAAAACAAAATCAGCTATTTCCTAAAATCTAGGTCAAAATATATAGGCAACATCTGTTAAAATCTCAGTGGGTCTTTGGGCGGGGTCTTCTTCTCCCAAAGCTATGGCTTCCTTTCCCGCATGTGTTTTATGCAGGCACATCCTTCTCTTGTCTTCAGTTCCAGTTTCTAACTGCTTTGTAGAATGCTGCTAAAAACAAACTGAAGATGTGGGAGCACTTGGGCGGTGTACAGACATTCCCACCCCCAACAACCCCAGTAATGAGGGTGCACCTGCAATCCTTTGGCAGTAAGGGATATTCTTTCATGCTTTCTGTATGTATATGTATAAATAAATAATATTCCCCTACTGTCAAAGGATTGCAGGTGCTGTTTCTCAGCACTCAGAGATGGGTTTGAAATTACTAGTTAAATCTGTACCTCCACTCCCACCTCACTAGCATTTTCATAGCCACAGCTGGTAGGATTAGTATATGTAAAGTGCTTGTGTGATGGTTATAGGTACCTATTATTAATGCTTGTTCACATAAAAAGGAAAGTCGATGGATTTCCCCCACCCAATAATGGATTCCCAGCACCGAGAATAAAGGTCTACTCTGCCTACCCCCTGACAACAGGGCAAGAACCCCCAGGCCTTTTTCTCTGAAAATAAGTATTGTAATACTAGCTACTGTGCTGTTGACAGCAGCCTGTCTCCTTGGGCCATAACTTGTGCTATGGGCAGGCCCAAGGCAAATGGGGGTGAGAGGACATACTGCTCCATCAGGAAAGAAGCTGTTCTGCTCTGTCAGCTGGCCTGGCCGTACCAGTAGGCAGTGTGAGGTGGTCACCTCAGGCTGCAGATGCTCAGTAGTGTGGGGAGGCTAACGGTGGCAGTCCCCTGGCCATTCCCCTCTGTTGGAGGGTAGAACTGTGTTCCAGGTAGCCTGCCCTGCACCCCTTAAGCTAGCCTGCTGTCTTCAGGTGATGTGGAGGATGCTGTCCCATCACCAGGGTTGAAGTAAGCATCAACTGCCAGTTCTGTAAGTGCAATGGAAGGGGTGTCATCTTGTCCCTTGCCTCAGGCAGAAAAAAAGTCTTGGGCCAGCCCTGTCTGTCATGACCGGTCTTATAATGAGCTCACTGGATCAGAACAATTGTTTCTGATATATAGCATCCGGCCCCCCTTCTGCTCTGCTGTGAATTTAACAGGTCAAACGTGACCCTTCCACTGCTGGTCAAATTATTCCCCCTCGATTCATTTTAACAGTATAGATCTTTGCCCTCACTTAAAAAACAAGGCACTCAGAATGGAGTGAAAAGAACAAACAATTTCATGTGCTCTGTAAGCACAATGAACCAACCAGCAACTGCTCCTTAGACCAGATGTTTTGTACAGTGTCAGCAGGCTTGAAACAAATCAGGAAATAAGGCCATGGGACTTCATAAGAAGGGCGGGAGAAGTTGGCGCAGAGCCAGACAACAGACAATGGCAGTGGGCTTGAATTTTGAGACTAGTTCCAGAGAATTAAATGGATTCCACTGGAATTAATGGTTCACAGAACACTGGAAGGGTCTCATACAGTTCTCCTTTTTGCTTAGTAACTAAGCCTTCCCCAACCTGGTGCCCTCCAGATGTTTTGGACTACAACTCCCAAAATTCCTGACTATTGGTCATGCTAGCTGGAGGTGATGGGAGTTGAAGTCCAAAACATCTGGAGAGCACCAGGTTGAGGAAGCCTGAACTAAGTTCAGTGGTGGGATACAGATGACATTTACGACTCATGTCTACATATCTCCAACACTTAGGGTGGAATCCTATGCATGTTTAGATTCAAAATGGTCCTACAGCTCCCAGCATTCCCCATGGCTGGCTAGGGAATGCTGGGAGTTGTAGGACTTTTTTCTGTCTAAACTTGCATAGGATAGTGTCTTTAACAGATGAAGATAGGAACACACATATAAACACCCTGTGGAGAAAGCCACTTCACCCATCTTATGGTGAGGACCAGACTGGAACATGCTTCTTTGACTTACTTACAGGCAGCTGCACCCACTAGGTCTGGATGAGGGAGAAGACCAAATCTGCGGTATATTACTTGATAGGAGGGAAGGTTCTATTAGCAAACTCTTGCCTGACTACATCCAAGGGAGAATCCATCCAGAGTTCCCTTTACCTCTCCCTCCCATCCAATCTGGCATGCAGGTGGGACTGGTCCGTGGGCTGTGCAAAGTGTCCAGTCAACTCCAGTTCCAATTCAAAAAGTTTCCTAACATTCAAGGAAGTGACAGAGTGGGAGCATACAAATCAGAAAATAAAAGTTCTAAATAACTCCTCATCATATTCAATGAAAGCTAAAATTCACAGGCAACCCCAACCAGATTTTATCTCTCTTGAGTCAGGAGGGAAAAAAAGTTAACGGAGGGGGGCACCCTCCAATCAGGAGTGGTGAAGAGAATGTAACAGAACCTACATGTAGGCACTGTGATCCACTATTAACACATTTTCTATCCATGGAAATTAGAATTAAAAGGTGATAACTGAGAGGATGCCATCTCATCCGTTGCTGTTAGCCAGAACTTGTATATTTTGATGGATGCTTAGTATGTGACAGGAGTTTGGACTACTGTAATGAGTTCTACATTGGGCTACCTTTGAAAACTGTTCAGAAACTTCAGCTGCTCCAGAATGCTGAGGCCAGACTGTTGACCAGAGCTGGTTACAGGGAGCACGTGACTCCCTTGTTACAGCAGCTTCACTGGCTACCCATCTGTTTCTGGGCAGAATTCGAACTGCTGGTTATGACCTATAAAGCCCTATATGTCTTGGGACCAGGCTACCTGAAAGACCACCACCTCCCATATGAGCCTGCCCAGGCCTTAAGATCTTCTGGAGAGGCCCTTGTTTTGAGACCACAGCCATCGGAGACGTGTTTAGTGGCAATGTGAGAGAGGGCCTTTTTGGTGGGTGCTCCCAGGCTGTGGAACTCCCTCCTAAGGGAGGCTAGGTTTGGTCCCTCTCTGCTATTCTTCCAATGACAGGCAAAGACCACTTTATTTAAGAAGGCCTTTGGCCTGTAAGTGGGTCTGTGGGTTGGGTGCTGTTTTTATTCTGTAATTGTTATGTATTATTGTATTTTAATGTTTGTATTGTTTTAATCTATTTTAAATTGTTTTAAGCCACCCTGAGTGCCAGTTTTGGTAGAAAGGTAGGGTACAAAACAAATAAGTAAACACAACATTATCCATAGTTCAAAAATATACATCAGTAGCTGCAGGGTAGGATATGGCAGACTGTGTAATACATGGTGATTTCTTCTTCATGTGCATGAATTTAGATGCATGCACACTAGAGACCTGATGTGTGTGTGTGTGTGTGTGTGTATGAAATGTGTGTATGAAATTTGTATCCTCCCTTTCCACCAAATGATGGTCAAAGCTATCTTTTCCGCACAGAGATTGAATTGTGAGGATTTAATTGTCAGGGCCTTGAGTTGACCCTGAAGTTTTTTGTTTTTTTTAAATTAACTTGCTGTCCAAGGCACACTGCCCTCACAAGATGGCTTACAAGATTATAAAGCACATGAAAATACAATTACTGGCATCCTGGCGATCTTCTCAGAGGTCAGCTGTTGGGAACTGCAGATCTTCATCATGGCAGAGCCCAGGAAGCCCAGGGGGGATAACAATAACAATTGTTCCCTCATAGACCTGCTGCTGTAATAGTTTCTGGTGGCTGACAGTTGTTCTGGCCCCCCCAGCAAGTCCAGATTCAATGGCCCGAAGACATTGTAGACATCTTCTGAGAGGCTGTCTGGTGGTTCTGCTGTCCTCTGCCACACAGTGATTGGGAAACTCAGGGGGATGGTAGCAAAATAAACAATCCTTTCCCTCCTGCCACCAGTGTGATACTTCAGTAGCCGCCTGCTGCTGGGTGGCCATGTGTCCTCTTTGGAGGACAGTCCTCTACTTGAAGGGCTCCCAGAGGACAGTCCTCTGTTTGAAGGGCTGTCCTGTCCAGTTCCGGTTTAAAGATAAAGAGCCATCATAAGAACTGTTGCCCATCAATGGTGAGCACCTGGACAGCAGAGTAAACAGGCAGGCACACAGGTCACCCAGTCTCACAGCCTTTCTACGCAGACTTTTATTGCATACTTGTGATTGGTCACTCATGGAAGTTTGTGGGTCCTTCACATGTCAACCTCCAGGACATTTCCCGTGGGTTTTTTTTTTTACTTTTATCCCATTTTTTCAATGATCGGAGATAATGCAGTACTTAAATGTGAATCTGCTTTAATGGCTGTGTGAAATTGCACAGTTCCACTATAACCACAGCACCATGAGGTAAATATAGGGTGGCTCCATATGATAAGCTACTCCATCATAGAAGAAGGGAAGATACTCTGTGCTAGTCTCCCCCACCCCCCACTCCTCTGCCGAAGCTACCTTGTAGGGTTGTTCTTTAATGGAGACATGTATGCTGCTCTGAGCTCTTTGGAAGAACAGCAGGATAAACATGTAATATGGAGTTGCATATTCTGGGTGGTCCTCTCTAACTGGGTAAATTGGGGTGCCCTCTCTGCTACCTCAGCAGAGTCAGCAGGATGAGGACAAAAAGAAAAACCATAGCAAATTCTGGCAAATCATCCCCCTTCTCAGCATTTTCTCCCCAGTTCCTAGACCGAGCAGAGAAAGGCAGCAAATTCTGAGGAGGGGGCAACGAGGCTGCAGAGAGCTTGCCGAGAAAGACAGCCCTGAAAAAAATGTATTGGCCCGTGTAAGGAGCCGATCATAATCCCACAAAGAATCCGGAAGCAGAAGCCACGGTAAATTGCAGGATAAAAAGCCTGGTGTGGTGAAGCCCTCAGTCTTCCACTTGATAGGGAGATGTTTCTATTCAAATTATCATTATTTCTAAATGTGTATCTGTACATATAAATTTATTGTCGCCCTGCTTATTTAACTTATATGCAGAGTACATCATGAGAAATGCCGGGTTGGATGAATCACAGGTCGGGATTAAGATTGCCGGGAGAATTATCAACAACCTCAGATACGCAGACGATACCACCCTAATGGCAGAAAGCGAAGAAGATCTAAAGAGCCTTTGTTGAGGATGAAAGTGGAGAGTGCAAAAGCTGGTTTGGAACTCAACATTAAAAAAATGAAGATCATGGCATCTGGCCCCATCACTTCCTGGCATATAGAAGGGGAAGAAATGGAAGCAGTGACAGATTTTATTTTCTTGGGCTCCAAGATCACCGCAGATGGTGACTGTAGCCATGAAATTAAAAGACGCTTGCTCTTTGGGAAGAAAGCTATGGCAAACCTAGACAGCAAACCTAGACAACCTATGCCTAGACAGCATAGTAAGAAGCAGAGACATCACCTTGCCGACAAATGTCCGCATAATCAAAGCTATGGTTTTCCCAGTAGTAATGTATGGCTGTGAGAGCTGGACTATAAGGAAGGCTGAGCGCTGAAGAATTGATGCTTTTGAACTGTGGTGCTGGAGAAGACTCTTACGAGTCCCCTGGACTGCAAGGAGGTCAAATCAGTCAATCCTAAAGGAAATCAACCCTGACTGCTCATTGGAAGGACAGATAGTGAAGCTGAAGCTCAAATATTTTGGCCACCTAATGCGAAGAGAAAACTCCCTGGAAAAGACCCTGATGCTGGGAAAGATTGAAGGCAAAAGGAGAAGGGGACGGCAGAGGATGAGATGGCTAGATAGCATCACCGATGCAGTGAATATGAACCTGAGCACACTCCCGGAGAGAGCGGAGGTCAGGAAGGCCTGGCGTGCTATGGTCCATGGGGTCATGAAGAGTCGGACACAACTTAATGACTGAACAACAACAACAACATATAAATTAGCATATGCGGATTGCTTTTCTCTTTTGTCCTCTTCTGTAGTAATGCATTTCCCCTTTTTTGGCAATTCACAAGAGGCCACCCTACTGGCTGGTGTCCTTTGGCAATTGATGTAATGGCTGCTGCTAGATAACATTTTGAGGAGGGTGGAGGAGCCTGACAAAGGTGGTTTTCTCAGCAGAGTTGGTGGTGGCCCTGCATTCCTTCACTCCTGCTGCTGCAGCCTGAATGATAACTCTAGGAATTCACAGTAACAAAATCATAGGCATCCTGGAAAAGCAAAAAATAAAAATAAATCAATAGGAGCAAAACAGAGGCAACGATAGATTTACCCAGGAGAGGGACCAGGAAATAAGGACTGACTGTCCCTGGTAATTAGGGACAGTTGGAGCATATGTTTTGTGTTTTTGGAGCTTTGTATTTTATTGTATTTTAAAACTGTACAACACCCAGAGAACTTGATTTATGGGCATCTTAGAAATCTATAATAATATTGTAAGCCTGTCTGTCTGTCTGTCAGCACCATAGCACCAAGACTGTAAAACCTAGACACCTGAAACTTGGCATGCATAGTAAGAGGTGTGCACCTCAGCATTACTTTGTTTTTAAATCCATTAATTAATGTTAATGAATTTAAATGTGTCTGTGCATTTGAAGCCTGAAGTACAACCTCAGTCACTAGGAGGCAGACTTCACTAACCAATCCATAGCGCAGCAGTCTACACAATTTGAAGCCAGGGGGAAGTAGTTTGAGGGACAGAGTTAAACATCTGCTCCCTCCCCTGTAGAGCATGCCCCCTCAGGCCAATGGAGCAGACAGACCCCTCAAGGTGCACCGTGGCAGGGGCTGTCTCTAGGGGTGCCAGTGGGCATGTCTTCACTCAGATGGGGCAGGTACAATGTACCCAACTCCGATAGCTCTGTAAGTTTGCTTGAAGGCTTTGCTGTATCAAGCGAAGGGCTATTTTAACCCATGTGAAGCCAGGTCTGTTCACTAGTATGTTAATAAAATAAAATAAATAGGAGAGCCCAGTTTCAGGGTGTGGGGTGCATGCATGAGTTTTGATGCTGAGACCCATAGAATAGCTCCCATAGAAAATCATGGAATACCTGAAAGTAAACATGTCATAGAAGTAAAAACAAACGAACCCTAACACATAAATGCAAAGTGGTCCCAAAGAATTGATGGAGTCCCATGCAGTTTCCCCCTTTTGTCAGATCTCAATGAAATGCCACTGTGGATTTGACTCATGACTCAGGAGCTCCCAGACACTCTCAGACATGGCTAGGAGCAAACAAAGCATTCTTTGAAGCACCTGAAAGGCTGTGATACATTCCCTGGGGGTGGGTGGGGTGAGCAGTGAGACACTTCTAATTTTAAAACAATTGTATTTTGATTATTTTTCTTTTAAAAAACCATACCAGGGTATACAGGCAATGCAATGCAAATTAGATATAAAAGTAGACTCAGTGGCGGATATGCAGATGAGAAAGCACTTTTTATTTTTAGCTGGATTGGGTGACAGCTTAGCTGTTAGATCCTCTCACAACCCAGGCAACAACAGGAAATGGGTTGAAAAGTACAGTCTATCTATTCCTGAGCTGTGTGTGCATGTGTGTGTGTTGGATGTCCTTGTGGATTGCTGCCAATCAGGGCTGGCACAATGCATTTCACTGCCTGAGATGAAGGACAAGATGACGCCCCTGTCCCTTTCTGCCTACAGAAGCCAACTGGACTGGCAGTTGAAACGTATCTCAACAGTGGCAATGGGATAGTGTCCTGAAGCAGCAGGCTAGTTTAAGGGCCCTAGGATAGGTTGTATAGCTTACACATCTCTGTCCTCAAACACATGGGAACAGCTGGGGAATTCAGTAGGAACTCCCACATCATCTGCAGCCTGAGGTAATTGCCTCACTCTGCCTAATAGTAGGGCCAGCCCTGCCAACAAAAGTACACATACAGATTTCCTAGGCTGCAATCCCGTACTTGCTTATCTGGGAGTAAGCCCTGCATTGAATCCAGTGGGGCTTGCTTCTGAGTAAACCATGCATAGGATTGCACTGTCAGTTAAAAACTCATGGTTTGTATGTGTGCGCAACAAACCTAAAACACAATATATGACATTTTAGTTACCATGACTCCCACAGTGGTTAAAGGCAGAACCATTGCAGAGAGGCCTGTGTATTCTACGTTACAGTGCAATCCTATGGGGATAGGTGGCCGCCTCCAAACTCGGAGGCGACCGCCTATGCAATGCAGGGCAGGAGAAGCACGGAGGGGATTTCGGCTGTCTAGCTGCGGGAAGGTGGCGCGGCGGAGGAGGCTGCCAGACAACACATATGTGTTGTACCAGCATTTCCGCCTTCCCTGCCCCGGAACACCCCCCTGGAACGCCCTGTTTTGGCGGCTCTGCGCTCCTCTTCTGAGCACGAAGCATGGGGCCGTTCTGCGCTGCCTTGCAGGGGAAATGGGGGGAGGTCGGTTCTCCAGGAACTGGCCTTGGAGCTCTCTGAGGTCAGTTCCCGGAAAACCGCATATCCTATGGCTGTCTAGCCGCTGACTAGCAGCAATAGGATTGCTCCCTCTGAGATCTCTTTCTTTATTTAAAATATCTTTACCCCACCTTTTATCCTGTGTTCTTAAGATGGCTGGTAATGTAATAGTTTAATGGTACAATTCTGTGCATGTCTACTCAGATAAGTCCTGCTGAGTTCAATGGGCTTACTCCTGGGTAACTGTGTATGAGGCTGCAATCCTATGCTTGCTTATATGGAGGTAAAACTTGAATTGACTGGGACTTACTTCTCAGTAGATGTGTCTAGGATTGTTCTGTAAGCCAAACAAATAATAATAAAATAATGTTGCAACCCTACACACATCTATTCAGACATAAGCTTTACTGCCTCCAATGGGACTTACTCCCAGTTAAATGCATATAGGATTATAGCAGCCTTCCCCAATGTGTTGCACTCCAGATGGTTTGGACTACAGCTCCCATAATCCCAGCCAGCATGGCCAATGGTCAGGGATAATGGGAACTGTAGACCAAAACATCTGGAGGGCACAAGGTTGGAGAAAGCTGGATTACAGCCTAAACCAGGGGAGGGCAACTTGTGGTCTTCCACATTGTTGGCCTAGAACTCCTGTCATTCCTCACCATTGCCTATGCTGGGTAGGGCTGATAGGAGTTGTAGGCCAGAACATCTGCAGGGTCATAGGTTTCCCACCCCTGGCCTAAACCAATTAAAAACAGGACAGAACAAAACTGGAAACAGAAATTTCATTGATTGATTGATTGATTGATTGATCATCAAGATTTATTACCTACCTATGTCTAAAAAAAAATCCAAGACACTTTAGAGATTATATTAAAATACATAATTAGTCATAAAACAAGGGAATATAAATACACCAAAGGGTGGTCTGTTGGGAGCCCTTCCCACTCTCCTTTGGCAGAATGAAACCAAGAAGAAAGCACGTGCTATGACAGCTATGTCAGCTGTGACAGCCATTAAAACCAAGTATTGAAATAAACTGAACTTAAAACCAGACCTAATAATAATTTTTTAGTGAGAGCAAAAAGGGGGTTTGTACCATTAATAAATATTTTTTAAAATATTGTTTATTTCATCTTTATCTCATCCTTTTTAATTTGTGTGTGTTTTATGATGTACATAATATATTTGTACAGTAGTACATGTATATAATTTATAAATAAATATACATATATTGGGGGTGCATGCTCAAAAACGTTTTACTGATAGGAGTGCATGATCAAAAAAGTTTGGAGACCACTGAACTAGACAAGAAGTGAAATACATGAATGCATTTGATGTAGCTGTTTTTAAAAACGTAAATCACCATTACGGAGAGGGACATCAGGACCATGGTACGCAGGAAAGGGGTTTTTTTTAATCTTTCCTCCTGGGCCTCATTACTGAGAAGAATCCCACCACCACCACTGCTGCTATTCCCCAAAAAGGAAGTTTCCATTAGTGCCAGGAGAAGCTTCTCTCCTGGGGTGCCTTTAGTGTTCACGTTTGCACATTTATAAGGTGTTATGATAGCCATCTTCAAATATTTGATGGGCTGTCACATAGATGGAGCCAATATGTATTCTGTGGCTTCAGAGCAGCTTTCCCGAGCCTGGTACCCTCCAGATGTCTTCTGTCTGAGGTTGGTGGGAGTTGTAGTTGGACACATCCAAGTTGGGAAGGCTGATCCAGAGGGTAGGATCATTGGGTTTAAATGATAAGAAAAAGGATTTAGACCAGGGATGGGGAACTTTTTTTCTGCCGAGAACCACAGGCTGGTAATGGACAGGGCTGAAGCCAGCAGTGGGCAGGGCCAGAGCCAAAAGTGGGTGGAGCCATCTCTGTTCTCTCTTTCCTTCTGCCAGCCTTTCTCTCTTTCTTTCTGCTAACCCTTTCTCTCCACTTCCCCCCACCCTCCTTCCCATCCAGCAGGCTGCTGCAGGAGGGACAGAATGCACTTGCTAGAGGTCTGAATTGATTGTGTGCAGAGGGATTCTGAAATTAGGCCAAGGGCTGCATGAAATGAAGCTGAAGGCCACATGTGGCCCTATGGCTACAGGTTGGCCACCCTTGATTTAGAGTAAACATTAGGCAGAACTTCCTGACTGTACAAGCTGTTTGACAGTGGAACAGGCTGCTTCAGAAGGTGGTGAACTCCACTTTGCTAGAAGTTTTTAAACTGAGCCTGGATGACCACCTATCAGGGGTGTTATATTAGTAGATTTCCAGCATTGGCAGGGGGTTAGACTACATGACTTTTGAGGGACTCTCATGATGATGATGGAAGTATGATTCTATGTGCAGGTACAATGGATGGATCCTCCTCCACCCCAGAGATTTACAGCACAATCCTATGCATAGTTTCTGAGAAGCCAGTCCTACTGAATTCAATGGGTTTTACTCCCAGGTAAGTACTTGTAGAAGTGGTAGGTGATCTGGTACCCTCCAGATGTTTGAGATCACAATTTCCTTAGGGTTTGGGGATTGTGGGAGTTGTAGCCCAAACATCTGGATAGCACCAGCTTGCCTACAGTCCTAAAGTATAGGATTGCAGCCTTAACTTCTGTCAAGGAAGGCTCAAAGGACATCTCCAGCAAACTTCACCTCAGTGGATTACAGCTAAGTCCAGTGCCACCTAGTGCCTGGACATTATAAAGACTCTTTCAACACAATTGAGGATAAGCAACCCTGCAGATGTTTAAGACCACAACTCCCATAATCCCTCACCATTGGCCATGCTGGCTGGGGCTGATGGGAATTGATGTCCAAAACATCTGGGGGGCACTAGGGTAGGGTAGGCTGCTCTAGACTCTGAGCAGGGAGATGAGTCCTGAAGAACGAGAATTGCTTGTATTAACAAAATGTTAACAGGGCATACCCAACAATCGAACACAGGGACAGAGTTTGACCAAGGCCAGACAATAGGAACTGATAGCTTGAGGTTTTGCAGTGACAGAGTAACACAGACTTCTCCAGCCTGGCCCCCTCTAGATGTGTTGGACTTCAGCTCCCGCAGTCCTCAAGTAGCATGGCTCATACTGGTTGAGGATTATGGGTATTGTAGTCCAACACATCTGGAGGGCACTTGAGGGAGGCTAGAGTAATGTATATAACCGCTCTGGAATTTGTCACTGTGTACTGCAGCTTTCTGACAACATGGTGCCTTACAGTTGTTGGATCACAAGTCCCATCAGCCGCAGTAAATGCCATTCTGGTTAGGGATGATGGGACATGTAGTCCGGGACATCTGAAGAGGTCACCAGGTCTGGGGAAGGCTCTTGTACAGGAAGGAACATGAGAACATAAGAGCCCTGCTGGATCAGACCAAGGGTCCATCTAGTCCAGCATTCTGTTCACACAGTGGCCAACCAGCTGCTTGCAGGAAACCCACAAGCAGGACATGAGTGCGACACCACCCTCCCGACCATGTTCCCATAACGTAAATCTTTACGTAGCCTATTACTGCAAAGAACAGGGATGCAAATGGCATACACAGGCATACTGCCCGACACTGGAGGTAGCACACAGCCATCAGGACTAGGAGCCGCTGACAGCCTTCTCCTCGATGAATTTGTCTAACCCCCTTTTAACATGACACCCATCCATCTACAAACTGGCAACCTTCTACTCCTCGTTTTCTCAGAAACCCTTTAAAATAAACGTTAGAAAGCAAAACCAAAGCACAACACGGCCCTCTTTCCTCCTCCAAAACCCAAAGTCGCCCGCATCGTCGTCGAGGGAAATACCCCTCCCTCCATCCACCAAGACAGGGAGGAATTCGAGGCTGAGCTTCTATTTTATTGCAGAGCGAAGCCGACAGGAGCGTTAAAACGACTCGCGCGCGGGCAAGAAAACCGAAAGCAAGTTTTGCCATCACGTGACGCGGAGGAGGCGGGCGACGTGCTTCGCGGCTGGGGCGACGGAGCTCTTCGAGAAGGAGGCGTCGGAGCGGGCGAGGTGGGTGCTTCGTGGGCAGGGGCAGCGCGGGGAGGGGGACGGTCTTCTTCCGGATGACCAGAGAGGCGAAATCGACGCAGCCCTTCCCGGCTGAGCCTGTCCCCCCGCCCGGCTCTCAGGCGGAGGAGTCTCAGGGTTGGCCTAGCAAGCAGCAATCTTCTCCGCAGCAGTTTGGAAAACATGCAGCGCGATCCTATGTGTGTTTACTCAGAAGTAGGCCCCACTGATTCCAGTGGGATTTAGTCTCTGAAGCTGCAGTCCTGCATTGCACTTACCTGGGAGCTGTCCCGTTGAACTCGAGGGGGCGTACTTCTGACTAGACAGGGATAGGATGGCACAGAAAGTGCGCAAGGGGTGGCAAATGGACAGTCCGGTCCTATGCACGACTATCCCGCGGAAGTCAGCCCCGCCGATTTTAATGGGACTTGATCCCTCTGGCTTGTATCCAATGTTATTGGAACATAAAGCCCATACATTTCAGTGGGGCTACTCTGAGTAGGACTAACTGGCTCTCACCCTGTGACTGTGTCCAGCAGTCTTGTTTCTAGGATCAATAGTGCCCTGGACAAGAAGCACCATAAGTTTGCAGTGATGCCAAGTTGTGCCTGGTAAGGCTGTATCACAGTCGAGCCCTGTTCTGCTGGCTGTTGTCTAGAGCAGGGGTCCCCAACCCGCGGGCCGCGGACCAGGTACCAGTCCGTGGCCTGTTAGGAACCGGGCTGCAGTAAGGGTGTGCGAAACCCCCTTACCTTGGGTCCGCGGGGGTGGGGGCGGCAATCCGTCCCTCCCCACTCCCCCCAGAATCCTCACCACCCCCGGCCGGCTCTGCTCCACGGCAAGTCCATGGAGCTGCTGGCCAGCTCCAGCCGCTGGCGGGCTTCTGGCCGCTGGGACGCAAATGGCATCTGCATAGCGGATGCCATTGGCATCCCTGTTCTTCAAGTAATAGGCTACATAAATCTTTACATAGCCTATTACTGCAAAGAACAGGGATGCAAATGGCGTCCACTATGCAGATGCCATTTGCATCCCAGTGGCCGGAAGTCTGCCAGTGAAACCATCCCCCACCGGTCTGTGGAAAAATTGTCTTCCACAAGACTGGTCCCTGGTGCCAAAAAGGTTGGGGACTGCTGGTCTAGAATAAATGACATCAACCTGAAAATGGAAAAAGAAATGCTAATTTAAAGCTAATTGCTGGAAGGTCATTGTTGCAGGAAGTTCATTTTTGTAGTTAGCACCCGAACGACCTGTAAAATTTTGAAAAAAGGGTTAAAGATACTTTGGGCACAATCCTATCCATGTTTAGTCAGAAAAAAGACATAGTTGGCTGAGGAATGGAAGCTGTAGGGTGTTTGTCTTCCTAAACATGCATAGGATTATCCCCTTAGGATGCAATCCTATATATCTGGGAGTAAGCCCCATTGAATGCAGTAGGATTTACTTCTAAGTAGACATGCATAGAATTTGCATAGACATACATGGGATGTTGGTTCCTTTTTTTCTTTCTTTTTTGACATTGCTGTCTAAAGACAATCAGTAAACATTAAGCTCATCTTGGAACACCCTGCATCTTGGCACCTAGGGCACACACCCAGCTTGCCCACTTCGTTCTCCTAAAGTTACCACTCTGGATTTTGGAAAGCTAACCTTCAGAGTTTGCCCCAGAGCTTGCCCAGCCAGCTCTTTGGTCCAAGGGAGGCTTTCCCAGGTAAGTTTCTATCTCCTATCCAGGCCTGACTTAGCCGACCTGTTGCAGTCTCTCTCAAGTAGCGCTTTTCCACCCCCTATACTGTGATTCATGATGCCACCACTCCCACCTCTCCCCCGCAGGTTAAAGTGAGACATCCACACCCGCCATCCCCTATGGGTAGTCAGAGGCCTCTCATTGTTCCCTGGCTAGTGGAACAGTTGAATGCCCAGCGATACCCCGGGGTGTCATGGCTGAACCCAGAACAGACTCTGTTCCGAGTGTCATGGAAGCATGGGTCCCGGCAGAGCATCAGCTCTGAAGATTTCAAGCCCTTTGAGGTAAAAATGTAGTGTTTCTTTGGTGTACTTATGTGTGTCGCCTCCTACTCCCCCACTGGTTGCTGCACTAACATGTCACTGCTGCTCTTCCCTAATCCAGTGCCCTCCACTGTGTTGGATGACTACCACTCCCATCAGCCCCAGCCAGCATCTGGTGGGTGGAAGCTGTATTTGAATGCATCTGGAGTTCACCAGGTCAGAGAAGGCTGGTCTAGGAAGATGCAGGCAATCTTCTAAGGTCACCTTCCCCAAAGTGGTGCCCTCCAGATGTTTTGGACTACAACTGCCATCATCTCCAGCCAGCAAGCCAGTGGATGGAGATGATGAGGGTTGTAGTCCAAAAAAACTTTGGGGAAGGCTGTTCTAAGGCAGTAGGTACAGATTTTTTAGCATCAGAACTGTAAAATTCTGGTACAGTTTTCCTGGAATAGCTGTCGGATCAAAAAACTTAACTCAAGAGAGAGTTAGATAAATGAATGAAGTTGATGCTCACTGGAATCAAGAAGAGTTCCCCCCAGCAATGTTCATGGGTTCTCTTCCCCACCACAATCAAGGACAGCCACAGCTAAAGATAGGATACAGGGTGCTGTAGTATATTGTCTCTGAAATAGTTTATGGATTCAGTTTTAGGTTTGCTTTGACTCCTGGGATAAAAGGTGGGGGCCAGTCTTTGGAAAGAAACGGAGCGAGAAATGGATGGCAAAGAACTTGGACTCCTTGGAAGAGAAGAGAGGATAGCCATATTTGGGCTAGGCTGGCTGGGCATGATGGGAGTTGTAGTCCAACACAGCCAGAGGGCACCAGGTTGTGGAAGCCTGCTCTTCATCCTTCTTAGAGTGCGGTGCTCAGAATCAGACACAGAGTAGCAGATGGAGGGACACGGAATTGGGTTGGTAGAATCTTGTCAGTACGCTTTGAGATTAACATTTGTGAGCTCTTTGCTTTGCCTGCTCCACTGGTATGGTAACTTTGGCACACACATTTTTTCTTCCTCATCATCAGTGGGTGAGGATCTGCTGATAAACCTAGGATTGATTTGCAGTAGATGGGCAAGTTTTGTGGACTTGTTTTAACAATAGTAACAACAAAAAGGCTCACCCCGCGCTCCAAAATATAAATTAAGGGTGCAGTCCTATGTATCTTTAGATAGTAAAAGGTCCTACAACTCCCAGCATTTCCCAGCCAGCATGGCTGGTTGGGAAATGCTGGGAGTTGTAGGACATGTTTGCACCCTAAACTGCGGAAACTTAAGAAAGCTGGGGAGGGAGGTAGAACCAGGAGTAGATTTTTGTGTGAAACGATTGTAGCTCAGTTCAAGTACTGAAAATTAATCCCTAGGCTGAACATGTGTTCAGAGGCACCCTGCTCCTCACTCCTAAATGTCCCTCTGAGCCACTATTTTGCCCCTGGCTCTGGTTGGTGGACCTTGGGGTTCTAGTAAAAAAACAACAGTGGAACCCACAAGGCTGGCCTGTCCATCCCTGGTGTGGGGCAGGGATGGGCAGAAGGTAGCTCTCCAAGTGTTTGGGACTTCAGATCCCAGAAGCCCCTGCCAGCATGGCCAATGGTCAGGAATGCTGGGAGTTGAAGTCCAAAACATACAAGTGCCTAACGTACACTTGGTTATCAGCATAATTAGCATAGAACATAGAGGGGCACCAGGGTGGCAATTTCCAGAAGGGTCGCTGAGTTAGTCCGTCGCAGCCGTTCTTGTGGCACCTTAAAGACTCACACATTTATTATAGCATAAGGTTTCATGGGCTAGAGTCCACACAAAGCTTAGATGACCTGTGAGTACAGAAGAGAGGGTAAGCATACTCTGGCTTTTCCCATCAGCTGGGGATCTAAAGACTGTGTGTTTGTGTGTTGTGTTTTTAAAGGCAGGGAGACAGATCTGATGCTGCTGCTGAAATTATGTAACTTCAAGAATTGGTACCTAACTGTCTTTGCTTTCCCCTTCCCTCCTGATTCCTTTTGTATCATGTATATTAGATTTTCAGTCTGCAGGAAGGGAGGGCCTGTCTGCTCTTTTAATCTCTGTGCATCACTTAGAAAATGTTAGGTGCTTTATAAGGTGATGAGGATGATGGACTGTTTTTTACTCATTCCAGGCGCAGGAAGGATGACTGTGTTCCAAACTTCCCCAACCTGGTGCCCTTCAGAAGTTTTGGAGAAGTCTCAAACTCCCATCAGCATGGCAAATGGGGATTGTAGTGCAAAACATCTGGAGGTTGCCAACTTGGGAGACGCTGCCTTATTCTATTTAGTGGGGTATTGTTTTCTCTGGTTATGGATTCTATATCCATTAATGTCTGCTATTGTACCATAAAGGAAACATTCTTAAGCCTGTTTGGATATATTTGTCTATTTAAGGGCTCCCTGGATCATGGTACAATCAAACTAGATGATCACACGGCGATGGATAACAATACTTATTTCTCTAGTTCTCATGATAGCATATTGTACCTTTCATCTTGTAGAGCCTTCCCTAACCTCATTCTCTCCAGATGTTTTGGACTAAACCTCCCATCATGCTCAGCCAGCATGGCTAATAGGTGATGATAGGAATTGTAGTCCAAAACATCTGGGGGGCACCAGGTTGGAGAAGACTGTGCTGAACTTCAAGTGTCCAGTAAAGAGACAGTGTGGCGTAGTGGTTAGAGTGTTGGACTAGGACTCAGGAGATCCATGTTCTAGTCCCCATGTGGCCATGACGCTCACTGGTTGACTTTGGGTCAGTTACTGACTCTCAGCCTAACTTACCTCACAGCGTTGTTGTGAGGATAAAATAGAGAGGAGGCGGATCATGTATGCTGCCTTGGGCTCCTTGGATGAAAAGCAGGATATAAATGGAACAAACAAACAAATAAATAAGCATTAAAGGGGGGACTCACAGGGACACAACAAAATGACTTCCCCCCCCACAAAAAGAAACTATACTGTTGAAATCAAGAAAGCTTAGGGTAAAAAACCAGAAATGAATGTTTTGTGTGTAGGACTGTGAAGTTTGTTCAATTCTGGTACTCAAGACAAATTCCTGGGCTCAGAATTCTTTAATTCTAAGTGTATGTCTTTTGCACCTGGCTCTGGCTGGTGGATCCTCGGTGGGTTCTAGTAAAAAAACAAAGTAGATCCCACATGCCTGACCCTGCCCACACCAGGACTGAATGGCCTTCAAGGCCCCCCTCCAACTCTATGATTCTAACATGCACACCTGGTTTTGGGGGGGGCAGGGGGAGCCTTTGGCAGTTAAGCTAATCCAGCTGACACAGTGGAAAGGAAGGAGCTGGTTGCGAGTCCGGCAAATGGGCTGGCTTGATGGGGAAAATGAAATAGGGAGAGAAGCATGCTATGGAGGGGATTAAAAGTCTGCCATGGGGTGGCAAGAATCTGCCATGGAGGAGGCACCTTCCTACCTACCTCACCCCTCTCCTGCCAGGACTGGGCCATTGCCAGAGGCCGCTACCGCCCCGGGGTGGACCAGCGGAGTCCCTCGGAATGGAAGAGAAACTTCCGCTCTGCCCTGAACCGAAAGGACGGGATCAACATGATCGAGGACAACAGTACAGACTCAGAAGATCCCCACAAAGTGTTTGAAATTCTGCCAAACGCTGCACGTAAGGGCATTAGGAACTGAAAGACTGGAGACTTGATGCGGAACTTTTGGTGGAGGGCAAAAAACTCAGGGTGAAGGAGGAGGAGGAACCGTGGGTCAGGCTGAAAGCCTTATTCTGCCTCCCCCATCTTCTTTCGTAGATCTAAATGGCTCTGCTCAGGGGGCAGCAAACGGAGCGAGCGGTGATGGGCCCCCTATTCCGGCTCCAAACATGGGGGCGTATGGAGACAGTTCATCTTCTAGCCAGGTCAGTGCTTCTCCTTCTCACTCACTCCTCTCCCACCAACCATGGAATGGGGAAGTGGAAATGGAAAGAAGAACTAGAGTTGCCAGGGGATTGGGGGCGGGGGTTTGTTACCAGTCAGGATGGGGACTAAGGAAGAAAAAGTGCTGCATCTTCTCCATCCTGTTCTTCAGGACGAAATGCTGGAGAGTGTGCTGAGTTCCCTGGATCTCTCCAGCTCCACCAAAGGTGAGTGACAAGGATCAGAAAGGAATCTAGTAAGGCGTTTGGGAGGACACTGGAGAAATTATTTGCTTGTCTATTTCTTTGTTACATTTAAATCCTGCTTTCCCTCCAAGGAGCCCAAGTCAGCATACATGATCCTCCTCCTCTCCTAACCCACCTCACGACAGCCCTGTGAGGTGGGTTAGGCTGAGAGTCAGTGACTGGGCCCAAAGTCACCCAGTGAGCTTCCTGGCCAAGTGGGAACTAGAACCCGGGTCTCCCCAGCCCAAGTTAGCCCATTTCCTTTTCCATTTTGGAAAAAAATGTTTTCTAAAGTTTGTGTGTGTGTATTGTTTTACACATCTTTCTTTTGCCACAAATGTCCTATTGTCAAATGTGTCTCATTTCAGTGAATGTGTCTCTTGTAGTACTTGCACAAGTTTGTACATGTATCACATTTGGTAACAGCTTTCCAAAATTTCCATGTTGGCTAAAAAAAGGAAATGAGGGGTTGGATCCAGATTTAGGGATGTGCTGAAGGGGACTTTCTTGCCCCTTCCTTCCCACAGCAGCCTTTTTGGCCCCCTGAATATGCTACACAGAGAGTCAGGGGACCCTGCTGAAGCGAGGGCAGGGGAGGGGATCCCCCCAAATCAGGCAGGGGCACCTTCTGTGAGCGGAACCCTTCCGTTAATGGAAGGCAGATCGTGGATCCAACCTGAGATTTCCTGCCCACTCTCCAAAAATCAACCCTCGTTCTGCACTCAGAATCAAGTTTGCAAATTGATTTAATTTGCAAGACTGCTTTTTTATTATAAAAAAGCTCACTTTCCATACATGAGTTTTTGTTGAATTTATAAAGTTTCTTGGAGGTATACAGATAGAGAACACAGGTGCAGGCCGGTGATCGTACATATGGCAGAAGCTCTGCCCCTCCCCAAATACCTTGAATGCTTTTGTAATCACTGCTTATAACCCTTTGAAATGTGTTGGGATAGACCTCTAAACTGAAAGATCTTCTGCTCCAGGTACTACAGGTTGTGAATGAGGAAATGCAAGAAACAGCTCTGGGCAAGAGAGGCGGGGTGGGTAAAACATGGAAATTCAGCTTTCACACCCCTAAAATCTGCTTTTTTTCTAGATGTCTGGAAAGAGTGGTCCCACTGCTTCCCAGCCCCATTATAGCCCACCTTGGTAACTTAGCAGCATTTGCCCAAACACACTAAGCTAATTTTCCCCAACCTGTAGTCCAGATGGTTTGGACTACAACCCCTATCACCCTCAACTGGCACAGCCCTTGGCTGTGGATGATGGGGTTGTAGTCCAAAACACCTCGAGGGAAACAGGTTGAGGAACAGATTGGGGAACATCTAGGGGCCATTCTCCAAGGCATTCTGAATGTTGGCTGGGTGTGTTGGGTATGAAGTGTTCTTTGTGTCTCTTTCTGTCCTGCATGGTTCAATATTTGGTGCTAGGACCAGAAAATCCAGTTTGGTGCGGAAGCCTGTCGCCATCTGACTTCCAACCGGCTCTTGCCACCGTCTCAGTGCCACAGTTGGATCAGATCTTGGGAACCCATGAGTTTGGTGAGCTTCTTAGAGGGGACATTCAAGTCCTCTTGCAGCCAAAGCCCAGATTGCAACTGATAATCCCGATGCATTTCCCCAACAGCCTTCCATGTGGATAATGGGAGTTGTAGTCCACTACATCTGGGAGACACCCGCTTGAGGAAAGCTGATGGGGGTGAACAGAAAAGGCAGATTTCTGGGTTATTTGCAGTTGGTAGGCAAGGGCATCTGACCTGGCATTAGGCCTTTGAAACAAAGGAAGCTTAGGGGAAAACCGGGAGTAGATTTTTTTTGTATGAAAAGACTGTAAGCTTAATTTACATTCTGGAAAGAAATTCCTGGACTGAACACATGGTCAAAGGCACCCTGTTCCTAAGCGATGTGTCCCATCCCACCAAGCCATTACATTAAAGCTGGCTCCAGGTGGTTGCCCTCTGATGTTCTAGTAAAGAAATAAAGTAGGTCCTGTAAGCTGGCAGTCTGCCCACCTGTGATCTGAGGTAGCTTCCTTTGGCAGGGAGTTACAGTGCCTCTAGTCCATGGGTAGGCAACCTGGTGCCCTCCAGATGTTTTTTACTACAGCTCCCATCAGCCTTGCCAATAGTCAGTGCTTATACGATTTGTAGTCCAACACATCTGCAGGGTGCCAGGTTGGGGAAAATTGCCCTGTAATCACTTTCTTTCCTGAGATCAGGAAGGAGGAGTCCTGTGTGCCTGTCTCATTCCAGCCCATTCCTTCCAAAAGACCCAGAGAGCTTTGGCTTTTAGCAGCACCCATCCCAATAATTCATGAGTTGGTTATTCTCCCAGAAATTCCCAAACTTTGGCCTTAGGCTCCTATCCTGGATCCACTTCGGTGTGGGTCTTGAGTATCAACATTTTGCGTTGGCCTTTTTCTCCTCTGCAATGTTCCATTTTCAGTGCTAGGAGCAGAAAATACAGTATGCCTGCCCCCATCCAGTGTGGAACCCGTTCCATCCTCAGGCGTGGCATCACCATTGCTCTTAGAGACAAACATGTTCGGTAAGCTTCCTGGATCTAGAGGAAATAGGGGCTGCCGCAGCGGGGGGGGAGAGGGGGCTGCACCTCGAGCAGTAGAATCTAGTATGTAAAGCAGGGGTGGGGAGCTAAAGGCCTGGGGGAGCCAGAAGCCCACACCCCCTTCCCCCAGCCCTGTCCCCTGCCCTCTTCTCTCCAACCACCGATTGTTTGGTGGTTTCCCAGCTTTTGTGCTATTTTCTCCCACTCTGAAAGGTTGAAATGCCTCTTCTAAGGCATAGTTACTGGTTTTAAGGGAGAGTTTAAGCTAAAATATGCTGGTATTTTTGGCCGCATCCCCTTTGCCTTCAGTCCCACCCACCACTGGAATGCAGCCCCCCGAGAGCTTTCCCAAAATTGAATTTGGCCCTTGGCTGAAAGAGGCTCCCCATCCCTGATGTAAAGCAGCGATAGGCAGCATGGGCCCTCTGTAATGTCCGCCCATCGTGGCAGTTGTTGAGGGGGGAGGAGCCTGAGGATGCTCCCTTTTACAGAGTCAGACCAGAGGGCCCATCTCGCTCAGTAGTGCCAGCATCACTGGGGGTGGGATAGAACCTTTGGCCCTCTGGAAGTTGTTGGACTAGAACTCCGATCATCCCTGAGCGTTGTTCATGGTGGCTGAGACTGATGGGACAGTCTCAGGGGGCAGTCTCTCACCATCTGAGGGGCTGCAGGGCCTGGAAAAAGGATAAGTCTGCACCTGGGTCCTGCCCCTCCCCCCGCCAAACTCTCCTCTCTTCTCTTCAGACACCGATTTTGAGGTACAGATCTTTTATCGGGGTCGTCTGGTCTTCACCAGTATCTTCAGTAACGTCCGGGGCCTGTGCTTTGTGCCTCCTGGCTCCCCTGGCCAGTATCCCGATTTAGCGGATGTGGTACTGCCTGACCCGACTACTTTGAACGACCAGGTGCAGGTGTCTTACACACAACGCCTTCTGCGAGGGGTGGCTCCTGGGGTGATCCTCCGTATCGAGGGAACAGCGCTGTGTGGCACTCGCCGAGGCCCTTGCCATGTCTACTGGAGCCAGTCTGAGTTGCCTGCAGATGGGATGTTGTCTGGAGAGCTACCAAAGGAACACTTGGGCCCCATCTACAACCTGCAGCAGTTTGTGCAAGGTATGCCAACATCCCTCCTGCCCATCCCATCAGGGCCCCTGCCTGGGGTTCTGCTTACATCACCTTTGCCCCAGTCACCTGAGATCTGGAGTGAGGAAGGAGAATCAGCTGGGAAGGGCTATGTTCAATTTACCTCTCTGGTCACTGGGGGGCACTTTTGCCACAGGTGTTTGTTCCCCTTCTGCCCTCACTGGAGAGGCAGGAGGCTCACCCACCAATTTAAATACAAGTCTTGAGAGTAGTGATTTTGCATGGGTTTTAGAAATGAAAGCTGGGTGGGAACCACTATTTCTGAGGTCATGTTCCATAGATAGTGGGGAACTTGGGGGGGGGGGGGCTTCCTAAATCTTAGATCCGCCTTCCTCAGCCTGGTGCCCTTGAGATATTGTGGACATCAGCTTTTATCACTTCCTGCCTGCATGGTCAGGAATCCTGGGAGCTATCATCCAAAACATCTGGAAGGCCCTGGGTTGCCTACCCCTGTCTTCGCTCATCATAGCTATAGAGCTCTTGCAGAATCTTGGGATTTGAAATATGGTTCTTACATTAGGCTCGTACCAAATTTGCGGGGATCTCGGTGGGTGCGTGACTTTAGCAAGCAAACACTACTCACTGCTGCAGTGGGTCACATTAAAGGGTTCGAGACTACATAAAGAGCAATCAAGATCCAGCCATCACCTGGGGGAACAAGGTGGGGCAAGAGAATATGAAGGAAATAGCTCTCTTTCTTTCTCCTCTCAGAACTGATTGGATACACTGAGGGACGGAATGGCTCCCCTGACTACACTCTGTGGTTATGCTTTGGGGAGGACTGGCCTGACACCAACCGTACGTGGAAGAAAAAACTGATCATGGTACAAGTAAGTGCTGGTCCCCTTTCATGCTGCTAAACACATAAATATGCACACCTGCCTTCCGAACTACTTCTCCCAATTCCTGACTTGTTAAGCCAGGGGCAACTTGTGCCCCTCCAGATGTTTTGGCTTACAACTCCCATCAACCTTAGGCAGCATAGCCAGTGGTGAAGGATGCTGGGAGTTGTAGGCCAAAACACCTGGAGAGCCACAAGTTGCCCACCCCAGTCCTAAGCAAACCTAATTTTTTATTTCCCATTCTCTACTATTGGCCATGCTGGCTGGGAATTATGGAAGATGCCGTCGAACACATCTGGAGAGCATTAGGGTGTGAAAGTCTGCTCTAGAACAAGGATGGGGAGCCTACAGCCCTCCAGATGTTGCTAGACTACAACTCCCATCATCCCTGACCCTTGGCCATGCTAGCTGGGTCTAATGGGAATTGGAGCCCAAAAAGATTTGGAGGGCCACAGGTTCCCCAACGCTGCCCAAAAATCAGGTAGGTTGTGCCACTTGATGTTAAACATTAAACTAGTATTAGCCATGGCAATGAGCCCTTTCTTGGAGAGTATTTCCAATTTACAAAAGGTCAGATGCTGCGCCTACAGGTAGAGCTTTTCGCTTGGCTTACAGCTCTGCATATGTCCTTGCATTCTATCCTTGCTAATATTGTTACCTGGAGTCTCATTGTAGATGGCACAACACAATCCAAAGCTGAACCTGGACAAAACTGAATTTACTTGTTTTTCTAGTAAAACCAGTTCGGGATAATTCACTTCAAATAAAATAGGGAACAAAGGCTTGTAGCAATTAATTTGTTGTACCCTAAGCTTTTGTGGACTAGAGACAGTCTGATGAGATGCATGAAGTGTTATCCTCAACTGGCAAATTATTTGTATTCCGGGGTGCAGAACCTCTTTCAGCCTGAGGGCCAAATTCCATTTTGGAAAAGCTCGGGGGGGGGGGGGGGGATTCCAGTCGTGGGTGGGGCTGAAGATAAAAGGGGCAGGGCCAAACCCCACCAAAAATACCAGCACCTTTTAGCCGAAAGCTGTTCCTGCCTGTAATGAAGCCTTAAGAGAGGCATTTCAACCTTTTGGGATGAGGGTGGGCGATAGGGAACTGCACAAAAGCTAGCAAACTCCCAAACCATCCAGGGGAAAGGGGTGAGGCCAGAGAAAGGGCTGTCTGGGGAACAACTGGAGGCCACTGGGCTGCCTGTCCCAGCCACAGGCTGTGGAACAAAGTGATGCAGTATCAGGGAGGAATGAAACGGAGAAGAACAGCTGTTTTCCTGCCCTCCAGGTCATCCCCAAGGCTTTAGAGGCTCTCCACGAGATGAGCAAGGCTTATGGGGCGTCCTCGTTAAACGGAGGCGAGCCAGACCTGAGGATTTCAGACTCACTCCAACAATCCCGCTTTTTGGAGCAGCTGCGAGAACTGGAAGAGAGGATGGAGGTGCAGTATGGCAACTAGCCACACAACATGTCTGCTCCCCCCCCCCCAATTTCACTGACAGACAGACTCCTCCCTCTTTCTCCAGACACCTTTGAATTCTTCTGGGCTGCAGCGGAATGGCATTTCCCCCCCTTGCCTTTCCCGAGAGGGGGTGCATACGGACAGCTCAGATGCAGCCCCTTCTGCAGCAATGGTCGCTGTTCCCTTGTATACATCTTCCATTGGGGCAGCTGATTGGCTCAGTTGGGTTGAGTGAGCATTTATGATATGCTGAGGACAAGTCAAATGTAAAAAAACCCAAAAAATGGCTTCAGAGCTTTCCTTTTTCTATCCTTGTTAATACTGCTACCTGCAGTTTCATCGTAAATGGCGCAACACAATCAGGAGTGGAACCTGGACAAAACTGAATTCATCTGGCCTTTCTGGTAAAGCCTGCTTTGCGTAGCCCTACTCATGCTTATCATGAATAATACTTTTTTGTGTGTTTGCAGTCTTGGTGTGTTATTTGACTTTGAGGTCTTTGTATCCACAGTGAGCCTGATGTAAGGGCTCACTGGCTTTAAAAAACCACCACCCGTATTCCTTGATGTGCCCAGTTCTTTCTTTTGCTGGCACCAAGACTTCAGTTCAAGGTTTTGCCTCATTCTCAATTCTGCCAATATTGTTTTTACTAAGGAGCATGGGATGACATGGCAAGAGTAACTAAGGAAATATATATATAGATATAATAAATAAACAAACAAACAAAACATCTCTCTCTCACACACATATGTGTTTGTAGATAGACAGATACACACACACATACAGTCAGGGCCAGAAATATTGGAACAAGGATAACTGTTTTGGCAGTTGGCCTCTGTACACCACCACATTGAAGTTGAAAGGAAACACCCAGATGGGAGTGAAGGCAGGACTTTCAGCTGTAATTCAAGGAGTGTGACAAAAGTGGGGCACTAACCATTCAGGAAGTACAGCCAGTGGCATACACACACACCCATCGTTGGTGGCTCATAAGTAATGGAACGAATGGCTGACAAGCAGCTGCATGACCAGGTGTGGCCTGTTTCCTGGGTACCCCATTACCAATCAAGCAGATAAAAGGCCTGGAAGTGGTTCTGAGTGTTACATTTGCATTTGGTAGCTGTTCACTGGAACCCCCAACATGAGCTCCAAAGAGGTGTCCGTGCGAGTGAAGGAGGCCATCATTAGGCTGAGGAAACAAAATAAACCCATCAGAGAGATGGCAAAAACAGTGGGAGTGGCCAACACAACAGTTTGGAACATCCTGAAAAAGAAGCAATTAACTGGCACGCTCAGCAACAGCAAAAGGCCTGGAAGACCACGGAAGACAACTAAAGTGGATGACTGCAGAATTCTGGTCATGGTGAAGAGGAACCCTTTCACAACATCTAGCCAGGTCAAGAACGCTCTTGCGGAGGTAGGCATGTCATTGTCAACATCTACAGTCAAGAGACAGCTTTATGAATGTAAATGCAGAGGCTTCACAAAAAGGTGCAAACCACTGGTAATGCTCAAGAACAGACAGGCCAGATTAGCCTTTGCCAGCAAACACCTAAAAAAGCCTGCCCACTTCTGGAATAAGATTCTTTGGACTGATGTAACCAAGATTAACTTGTACCAGAATGATGGGAAGAGAAAAGTATGGAGAAGGAAAGGAACAGCTCATGATCCAAAGCATACCACATAATCTGTCAAACATGGTGGAGGCAGTGTTATGGCATGGGCATGTATGGCTGCCAATGGAACCGGGTCACTGGTGTTTCTTGATGACCTGACTGAGGAGAAAAGCAGCAGGATGAATTCTGAAGTGTATAGGGCTATACTTTCTGCTCAGATTCAGCCGACTGCTGCCAAACTGATAGGACGCTGCTTCATATTGCAGATGGATAATGACCCAAAACATACAGCAAAAGCTACCTGAGTTTCTCAAGGCAAAGAAGTGGGATGTTCTTCAATGGCCAAGTCAGTCACCTGATCTCAACCCAATAGAGCATGCTTTTCACTTACTGAAGACAAGACTGAAGGCAGAAAGACCCAACAAGCAGCAGGTGAAGGCAACTGCAGTAAAGGCCTGGCAAAGCATCTCAAGGGAGGAAACTCAGCATTTGGCCATGTCCATGGGTTCCAGACTTCAGGCAGTCATTGACTGCAAAGGATTTTCATCCTGGTATTAAAGGTGATCCTTAAGTTTGAAACGATGTTGGTTTGTTCCATTACTTATGAGCCCCCAACGATGGGTGTGTGTGTATGCCACTGGCTGTCCTTCCTGAATGGTTAGTGCTCCACTTTTGTCAAACCCCTTGAATTACAGCTGAAAGTCCTGACTTCACTCCCATCTGGGTGTTTCCTTTCAACTTCAATGTGGTGGTGTACAGAGGCCAACTGCCAAAACAGTTATCCTTGTTCCAATATTTCTGGCCCTGACTGTATGTGTGTGTGTATCTATCTACAAACACATATGTGTAGGCGCGCGCGCGCGCACACACACACACACACACACACACGGTTACAGCTTGATCAACAGCTATTTACACCTTACCCCAATTCCTCAGATGTGCATCCTAAGCCCAGGCATCTGTGGGACATTGGTGTCTACAGAATGGTAGAGCTGGAGGGGGCTTGTAGGCTATCTAGTCCAGGGCTGTTGAACCTCTTTCAGCCCATGGGCCAAATGCCATTTTGGAGAAGCTCTCAGGGGCTGCATTCCAGTGGCGGGCAGGGCCAAAGGCAAAAGAGGCAGAGCCAAAAACACCATCTTTTCACTTAAAGCTCTTCCTACCATTAACTAAGCCTTAGCAGAAGGATTGCAACCTTTTAGAATGGGGGTGTGGGGGAGACTGCACAAAAGCTCAGAAAACACTAATCCATCAGGGGGAAGGGGACGTGGCCTTCTGGAGAACCCCAGAGGGCTGGATTCAGCCCATGGGCCTGTGGTTCTGCACCCCTAATCTCGTCCAATGTCTTGTACAATGCAGGAAATCCAGAGCTAGACTGTCCCCAGTAACTAGCTGTCCAGCCTCCACCTCAGGACATCCAGTGAGAGAGCCCATCACCCTTCTAGGTTGTTGGTTCCATGGTCAAACTGCTCTTATTGTCAAGAGGTTTTGCTTAATGTTCAACCAAAATCTTCCCTCCTGTAACTTCAGTCTAGATCTAGTCCTGCCTACTACGGCAGCAGAGAACAGGTCTCTGTCCCCTTCTATGTGATGGCCCTTCAGATCTTTGTAGATCGCTACCATGTTTGCCCTCCTCAGTCTTCTCCAACTTTAAACATACCCAAGTTCCTTTAAGCTTTCCTCGCAGGGCTGGTTTTATGTACTGCTGACCAGCTTCCTTGCCCTCTTCTGAACCCATTCCATCAGGCCTCCATCAGGTAGCAGATCACATGATTAGACTCAGGGATGATTTATGAGATGGGGAGCACATTAACCGGGAGCTGTATGCACTAACAATTTAGTGAAAAGTTAGAGCAGTCTGAATTTCTCCGCAACAGATGTCGTCACCGATCCATTGCCAACCAGCCCCTCTTGAAAAGCTGCATTTTCTGAAACTCCCTTTACTCCCGACTTTTTTTTTACTGAAAGCAGCTCCTTAGCGGTTTCCCATGTTCCCCCCGCATTAAATCCTGGGTATGCCTCTGACTTGGCAGTGATGTGGTCAAGGGGGTGGGATGCCCCATTTCCCGAATAGGTTTCTCCCATTGAGAAAATCCCCAGGAGTGCAGCAGAAACCCCTCACTTACCACTCATTGACCTTAGCTAGCCTGTTTTTAATCTTTAACATATCCTCCCTTCTGTGCATATTTACTCAGAAGAAAGAAAGAAATCTTGCTTCCCTGCAGTGAAAGTGTCAGGATCTGCTCAGTCTGGGAAGCTCTGCAGCTCCACATGGGGGCCAGACAAAGAAAGCAGCATTTGCAGGATCAGGCCCTGAGCCTGCAGGTAGCTCCAGGTCCTCTAATGCAGACCAGCTGGGAGCCTCAGGGAGCCCTATAAAGAGCTTCCTCCTCCTTTCAAACACAAGTCATTGTGGTGTCAGCATCATGCTTGAGTTGCTTGTTCCTGATCTTTGCAATGCCTTATCAGTTCTTGATCCCTGCCTGTTTGCTTTTGCCTCTGGCCCTGCCACACTTTGTTTGGGTCTGACCCTTGCTCAGGGAACCTCTGCTCTCTGACCACCTCCATCCCTCCTGGTCCCGGTGTTCTCACCAAGGATGCCTGCCACCCACGCCCAACCTGACAGAAAGGGTAAAAGGCTAAATGCTATTGCAGTGTTGTGCTTCTTTGATGTTATGTGGTTTCTCTGATGTAAAGTCCTTTCTCTATTCCTTCCCTGCTTTATCATGGGGGTGTGGGGTGTGTGTGGAAGCAATAGGCAAAAGTGCACATGCAGGGAAAAGGGGGTGAGGGCAATAACTCTGCAGCAGATTCCTGGAATGCGATGAAATTGGGGTTGGGGGGAGCCTTCGGATTCTGCACTGGAGAACTGGGGATTTTGGCTTCTGTAGGGAAATCTGCACACATGGGGAAAATTAGTTGCTCTCCATTCATAATGTAGTAGCAAGGGGGAGCCTGGACAGGGGCAGGAAACAAGCCTCTCTCATTGGCTGAGCAGCCTCTGCCAGTTTGGTGACCTTGAGTTCTACTCCCCCCACCCCAGCCAGAAGAATGTTCTTTTCAAGTGCGGTGTGACCCCTGAAAACCAGATTTTAACTCAGCTTATCTTACTTCCTGTGTCCCCGACGGACCAAAGCCGATTCCATGAAAATCCAGGTAATGCTCCAACACACTTCTCATTCCGTTGTCACTGAGATCCCCCCGCTGGTGTCCCCACAAAAGCAACCTTGGGCCCCAGGGTTCATGGAGAGGCATGTGGAAAATGGAAGCAAGGAGACTCCAGCAGAGGGAACCCCTGCATGGCTGACTGCTGGGCTGAACAGGCTTCTGGCCCTGCTCTGAGGTGACCGCTCAAATCGGAGCCTTCATATAATGCAATGACAGAGCTGTCTCTAGGATAGGCTAGAAGGGTGGGCATGTGTACAGGGAAATCTCACCCAATTCTGAAGAAGCATCCTTAAAAAAAAAAAAAAAGGTTGAGGCAAGATAATTGTAGCAACAAATGTGATCCGCTTGTTTTCTGAGGGAGTGGGGGACCAACATTCATGCCTCTCAAAGAGGCCAAACTCCAGCCACAAAAACACAAAAGACTCCCATTCCTAAAGGACCACAGAGATGGAGCCCGGTTTAGATGGCTAAATGCAGTTTTATGAAGAGAAAGGGGTGGGGGATATGACAGACAAACTTACGGCTGGAGGAGGGTATGAGGGGTGCATTAGCCCACCCGGCCTAGCAGGACACTGCCATCTATAGGCCAATCACGGTACTGCCGTTTCATGACTGCTGACTGGAAGGGCAAGGGTAAAACCATCAAATTAAAAACATGCTAAATGAGTAAAAACTAGGTGTTGGGGGGAAGGAATAACACCCACCCATTGTATCATGGGAAGTTCTGAGAGTGACGAAACTAAAAATTAGCCCCATCCTCTTCCATCTGTATTTACAGGGTAAAACACAAGTTGATTTGTGGCTAAAACTATGAAAAGTGTTTGGGGGGAAGGGGAAGGAGACGGGATCGGGGGCAGGTAGCAGATGCACAAGAATCGCACTCTCCAAATGCCACCCCACCCCCACAAGCTGGGTCACCCCAACCCTCCCTCCCACACGCCCCACACAGCAAAGGGGAGACTGGGGGGCTCAGCCAAGCCTATTTGCATAAGGGGCCATTTTGATTTCTTTCTCTGGTCAGAGGAGATCAGAGCGGGGGCATGGGCAAGCCAGACTTGTCCAGCCCCCCTATTTCCTTGGGGGGGCCTGGCTCCTCGTCCATCTTGCGTCCATGTTTTCGAAAGTACTTGTATCTCTGGACGTAGGCCTTCACTAGGTTGTTCACCTTGACTGGATTGATTTCTCCACTCTTGCTGTGGCAAATCTAGAGGGTTGGAAGGGGGGGGGTGGAAAAAAAGAAGAGTTAATGCCTTTCTCCTCCTCCATCGCATCCTTGCCCCCCTCTGCTCCCAAGTGCCCCTCCCTCTCTCCCCGGGGGCTTTGCCACCTTGTGGACAGCTTTGCGCAGGATGTCCTTGTATTCTTCCTTCGTGATCTCCTTCTTCTGGTAATAGGGCTTGATGGCCAGTTTCACTTCTTCCACCGCCCGCTCTTGCGTGTGAAGCTTTTTCAGGTACTGGTGGAGCAGAGGGAGGGTGGTTAGCTGAAGCGGGAGCCCAATGCACAGCAAAGCTGCTCCGAGGTTGGGTGGCAGCAACACGGGGGGGAGGAGCAGCAACGCTGGGCTGATTAAGCCCTGCTCCTCCATGGCTTGCCAGCAATAAGCCCGCAGCCAAATGGATACTTCAGCTGGAGGCTCTCTGCTCCTAGCCCAATCTTCACAACCTCCTTCTTCAGGGACGGTTTAAAGCACCTCATTCCATAAAGCAGCCTTTCTTAACCTGGGGGCCTCCAGTTGCTTTGGACTTCAGAACGTAAGAAGAGCTGTACTACATCAGGCCAAGTATCCTGTTCCCACAGCGGCCAACAAGCTGCCCATGAGAAACCCGCAACTGCGATAACGCCCTCCCACTCGTGTTCCCCAGCAACTGGTATCAGAGGTATACGGCCTCTGATATGGGTGGTATTATATAGCCAAATATGACTAGTATTTCAGCTCCCATGACTAGACTGCCAACTCCCATCAGCCCCAGCTGGCATGGCCAATGGTCAGGAATGCAGGGAGCTGTCGTCATAAACATCTAAGGCCACCCGGTTGGGGAAGGCTGCCATGAAGTGATTATGGCACCCAGGTCCTCAGGTGGGTCTCCTGCAGTACTGAGCTGGTTTCAGCACCAAATCTGGCTTTTTAATCTTTCATTCATGGTTTGGAGTGATTGAACAGGCAGTAGTCCAGCTGTCAGGTTTCCCCCATCCTGGCCTTAGAGAGGGATTTGTGTCTTTAACTAGGGTTTACAAGAGGTGCGAAAGACCCGCCACCCACCCCAGGTAGCAACAATTCTCTCACACCAAAGTCTTTTACCTTATCACTGTCTCCACGCCCTTCGGAGCTGGTACTGCCCAGATCGGTGCCAGACGAAGAAGCAAAGATGCCAGCAGAGGGAGGGCCTGCCGAGGCCTGGCTCAACGTCCCAGGCAACACTCCTGTCGGGGTGGTGGGGGTTGAGCCGCAGCCACTGAGAGGCAGGGAACCCTGAAGCAAATAGGAGACAGGCGGCACAGCCAGGTGTGAGGCAGGTGGATGGGTGGGCAGCGCTGGTGGTTGAGGGGGGCCCAAGGAGGCCGAGGGCTTGGTGTGGGTCAAGATCTGGAAGGACAGGGGAGGAGGGAAGATGGTTACGGTGGCTTGGAAAGCAGGCAAACAAAATCCTTGACCTGCTCCGACATGGTGGCATGGCCCGTATCTGCCATTTACCACGCTCAGAAGAGTTAAATGTTGGAATGCCCATCTCAAAATGAAAACAAGTGGATGAGTGAATGGATCTACCTAGCTGGTACATACATAGAACAAGGTGACCTGTGAATCGCCTTTCGCCAGGGGGCCAAAAGAAATTGCACTAGGTACAACTGCACATGGCAGAGCTAGTAAGCAGGGCCAATACTCCTTTTGAGAGCTTATAGGAATCACACTGATAGAAGCTGGGGAAATACAGCATGTGCTTTAGCACTGTTTAGTTAATAAAACTGACTGCCTTTACACAGGGCCCTTCATTGCTAGCATGCCTCCACTGGCCATGTCCCTGCTGCTGTCAGAATCACAACTCCAGCTGTAGAGCAGAAGGACAGGAGAAGCTGGGCTATTCCAGAGCCCCTCATGACACCAAATGCCTTTGGCCCTCCCTCAACTAGCAGCAGCCATTCTATCCAGCTACCTGAATTGTTTCCATTCCAACTGGTCGTTCTAACAACTGCAGTTCTAAGAATCCCTGCCTGACCTTGCTTTTTTCCTCCTCCTTCCCCATCCCCTTTTCCTTGTGTGTCATGTCTTTTAAATTGTATCTCTGAAAATAGGAGCTGTCATACTACTGATCTTTGTAAGATGCTCTCAGAGCCTTTTTGTCTAAAGAACAATGCAAAAACGCTCTTAATAAGTAATCCTCCAAAGCTGATTTTTCCCCACTCTCTACTCAAACTGGGGATTGGGGACAAATCGCAATGAGTGGGAAACGTTAATGGATCCTATATAGAAAGGGAGTAGTTAACAATGACATGCCCACATGAGCAAAACTTTTTAAATGCTATCACAAAAGCTTCCAAAATTGTTTGAGTTAAAAGCCTTACAGAGAAAACAACCAAACTGATTTGGAGGAAGTGAAAATAGCTGCTATAGTGGGCTTAATAGCCAGACTGCTCCAAAATGTCATGCAATTATGCGGAGAAACATCTGCTTGTTCCTGGGACTAGGAAAACTCACATTCTGAGACTGGTTAGAATTTATAACCCAATCCTACGTGTGTTTCAAAAGCCAGTCTCAATGTTTTCAAAGGGATTTACTTCCAAGTTACAAGCTTGCAGCTGTAGTTCAGTCATGTATTTGGTTAGTTTGGTAAAACAGCTTATTTGTACATATCTACTCATTTGGCATATACTATGCCAGCCTTCCTTAACCTGGTGCCCTCCAGTTGTATTGGACTACAACTCCCAGCATGCGGGCTGGGGTATGATGGGAGTTGTAGTCTAAGACAACTGGAGGGCACCAGATTGGAAAAGGCTGTTCTCAAAATAATCCATTTTCTCCTGTAATCTCAGAACTTTTCTCTCAAGGAGCAACATGGCAGGGGGTGCCAGAAGTACATGGAGATCAGTTATGTGGACAGTTTGGGAGGTGGGGAAGAGTTGTCTTAGGAGAGAAAATGCCACCCTCCCTCCGCACCGGAGCAGATCACACCCCAAATTTTGCAAGGGTGTGAAAGGCCAGAAAGCACTCATGTATTCCTAAGTGTGTTCTTGCAACCATGAGAACCAGAAACATAACTTAAATAAAAATTTAAAGGTGCTGTGATTCTCAGGATGCCAGCTCCTGTTTCAGACAGCAGGCCTTGCTTCCACAGCAAACACACAAGAGTATGCAACGCTCTGGGCTTCGAAGCACTCCCTGTCACGGAAGTATGTGCTAGCCGTTGTCTACGTTCCAAGACGTTTGCGCTTCCTCAGAAGATTTACACCCTTTTTGTGTCAAGTGTTATCTGCATAGCAATCTCTAATGAGACCAACAGCTTTCTCTTTGCCACCCCCTCCATATATCAGAACTAAATTTTACACACATTCTAGAAACCTCCCAGAAATTTGAAGCAGGGTTTCAGATTTTGGTGCTGAAAATGCTAGCTTCAGCTGAAACTGGAGTACCAACACTGCCACCCTTGGAAGGAAGGAAAAGGAAAAGGAAGCAAGGAAAAGGAAGGAAGGAAAAGAAAGAAAAATCAAATACACCGAACATTCATCCAAACTCTGTACTCAGCTTTACCGTTTCAAACTTGCTTTGTACCTGATTGGTTGCTTGAATAAGCTCCTGGGCTTTTGCCCGGCTTGCAAGGTTGGCCTCTTCCATCTTGAAGAGCAGGGCAGTCACTAGGTAAGAAACAAACATGATTTCTAAACTGCAAGAGGGAAAGGGAGACAGGCTGCTAAGCCCCTCTTCTATCACAGACTCAGCCCTGGAATGTGGCAAGTGGCACCCAGAAGCTCTTGCTCTGGATCTCCTGCACTGGGCTTGTAGGTGTAGAAGGCCTACAAACCCCCCGCTCCATGATTCTATTCCCCCCACCCTCAGCATGAAAAGCAACAGTAATGGGAGATTTATCACTGTGGAAGAGTTAAGCACCTCAGCCCCAGCATGACTGCCTGATTCCAATTCCCCCTCCCACCCTCTTTTTAAAATAAAAAACACACTGGGAGATCCAGTGGATTTCCCACATCACATATACTTATAATTATATAATTAACACTGCCCATTCTGCATAGGCATATGGAAACAGACTCCACCTGTTTCACAGGTCAGCTGATGCCAAGAACGTGTAGCATCCTCCTCTTCTAGATTGGCCGCTTTCAGAGCTGCCTCACAAGAGCCCCACAATCTTCCACATAGGCCCAAGCTTCTAAATGTAGGAAGTGTCGCTTCCAGACCAGGTTGATTCTTTGCTCAGGTTTCCCCCTATCAAATTAAGCCTCGACCCTTGGGGTCATCTGCAGTGGGGCAGACACACAAGCCCTTGCCTCTCCTCTTGCCCCAGTGATGGCCTTCAAGAAATGGGTGGGCATACAACCTCTCACCCTGCCCTGATTCGGTTAAAGACATACTGCTTGCTGGCCAATTGAAAACTGAGATGACATGGGCCAGGAGATCACAGGTCAACTCGCCTGAAGGTGCTCTTGAGTTTCATTTGTGCAAAGAGAGAGAGGAGGGGTGGGGAGGACTTCCCTGTCCTACCCAATATGGAGCATCTGAAGGAATGCCACAGAGCCCCTAAAGGTTTTGTGACTGCTAGGTGGGCCATTATTCCCTGGCCTCTACAATCTACCAAAATGCATATCCACCCGACTCTCTTGCATTGCCAAAAAAGCAGATTTAAAATTCAAAGACCCTGGAAGGAGAAATATGAAAGGGGCAGGGGAAGCAGATCTATGAAAAGCTGCCATTTTGAGGCTCCTTGGCTCTGGCTGTTACCACAACTCAGAAGAATCTGCTCGAAGGAATCCCAATTCCATGGGCGTTTAGGCAAAATGGCGTGCATTTGTAGGCATGCCCTTTCGCTACATCCTCTCTCATGCTGTTAAGGTTCAGGTTTCAAAGACTCGGAAACCTTTGGTTGCAGAGTTTGCGGCTGGGGCCAAGGAGAAGCACTTAACATCCTCCTCCAGTCTGACCCCTCACTGGATGCCCAGTGCAGATTCCCAAGCTTTTATCTGCAGCTCCAAGAAACAAAACTAGCCTCTGTTTTCTCAAATGAAAGCTGAGATTTTCCAGGCTGCCAAGATCTGTGGCCAGAACCAAGATTCTGTGCTTGGGCAGCGAATGTCTGGGTGACCTGAATCTGAATTAGGTTAATCCATCAATGGCACAGAGGGCTCAACTTCTGATGGGGCTGGCCCAAGGCACAGCAGCAAATGGTGCCCCTTCCCCCAGGTCAGTACCTAGTACCCAAGTCTAGTCGCATTACATTAGCACTTGAGGCAAACAAAATCCTACAAGCACTTCTCCCTCCCTGACATTAAAAATACAACAACAACAACAACCTAAATAACCATTTGCTGCCCTTTGATAACACCCACATCAGCTGTCTGAGGCTGCTGCCCTGCTTTGCCTGATGGTAGGACCAGCCCTGGCTTCTGAGCAGGGATCTGGGCAACCCCATAACATAAAACTCCATAAAAATAAAAAACAATTATCACAAACCTGGCTCTTGGGAACACCTTACTTAGGATGAGCTTTGCAGACCATGTTGTAGGTTTGTGCCTGAACCTACAATAGCCAATGAATGTGCAGGACTTCATGGAAACCCTCCCTACCTCCCGCACCAGTTCCCTTCACAATACCTACATGCCAATACACCGCTGGTGCAGTCCACCCCACCCTGCAGATTCCATGACATAGGGGCAGGTGGCTGAGACACGTTGCGGGGTGGATGGGATGGCTGCTGCAGGGGCTGCTCCTCTTTGGTCTCGGACAAGCTGTCCACTTCCGGCTCATCTGCCGGCACCCTGGGCAGCTCAACTGGGGGGTCTTCAGGAAGGAAGGAGACATCAGGCGTCTTGCAGCTGCTGTCCACTGTCTGGGAATCGGGCGTGAGCTCCTGGCCTGGGGCCAACAGCTGAGGGCTTGGTGGCTTAGCTGTGCCCTCCGATTTCTCTGAACCGGACCACGAGGGTTCCTCCTTGACCCTCAACGGGCTGCTTGCACCCTGACTGCAGCTGTCAGCTTTGGATTTCTTCAGCCCAGTCTTCACCTTCAGCTTCTTCTTCTTCTTCGGCTCTGAGGCCCCCTTGGGCTTGAGGCCCTTCAGTTTCTTCACGCCCATCTTGGCCTTCAGCCCTTTGACTTTTTTGGGCTTGAAGCCAGGCTCCTTGACATCAGCCACCTCACCTTGGCCAGCTGCAGAAGCCCCAACCATGAGCACCTTCTCCTCCGACTTGAGGAAAGGTGAGCGGCTCTCCTTATCACGGCTAAACTTCACGCCAATGGAGCCCACCTCCTTGACTGAAGTGGTGCTGCTCACCCCCTCGCGGATCAATACGGCCACCTTGGACTGGAGCTTCACCTTCCGGCCGGAGCCTAACTTGCCACTCTCCTTGTGGCTTCCGGCTTTCATCTTTTTCCCAGTCTTGTCCCTATCGGGTCGGGCCTTTTTTTCCGCCTTGGGCAATTCTGGTTGTTCAGAACAGGGAGCCCCCTCCTTCACCTTTTTTTTGTACTTATCCCGGGCACCAGGGCGGTCTTCAAGGTAGGCCCTCTTACGCTCTTTCTCCTTGGGCATCTTCTGCTTGACATCCTCCTCAGGCCGCTTCTCCTTGCGCAATGGGATTGCGTCCTCCTTGGCTGTCAGCCGCACCCCGCCCAATTTGGATTCCTCGGCGGGCTCACGATCTGAGAAGCAAGTGTCGAAGCTCATCCCTTCCGAATCGTAAAGTACCTCCCGCTTGGCTCGCTCAGGTGTCTCCAACAGCCCCTCCATTTTCTCCTGCTGGTTGACCGTGATAGTCCTCTTGATGGTAAAGAGGTCGTTGTCATTGAGGTCTTGGATCGAGGGCGGCACCACCGTCCGTGCATCTCTCCGGCGCTCCATCAAGACCTTCTCAGACTTGGGTTCCTCCAACAGGTGGACCTCCCGCTCCTTGTCCTTGGATAACCGATGGGAGGGATGCTTCTCACGTGAGCGAGACCGGGACCGCTTCTTCTTCTTCCTGCCACCGTCCCCCCGGTGCTTGTCTTTGTGCCGACTGCGATGGGCCCGACTGCTGCTGCGTGACCGGGAACGACGGCCACGGCGCTTTTCCTTGGACTTGGATCTCCTGCTCTTGCGTCGTTCAGCAGACGTATGCGAGGAGCCAACAGCAGACAAGCTGGTGCTGATTGAGGGCGACCAGGAACGGGAGGCCCGGTGGTGTGAGCGGGATCTCGAAGCCCGGTGGTGTGAGTGCCGACGCTCCTTGGATTTTGAACGCGACTTCGATTTCTTCTTGGGGTTCCACGAGGTAGCATAAGATTCCTTGGTTTTTGAGGCCTTACGCTCTCGTGATCTTTTGCGCTCCCGCTTGGATTTCTTACACGAGCCAGAGCTGGAACCAGAATGGGATTTGGAGGCAGGGCGTTTGGGGGCTGGTGGAGGTGGTGGCGGAGGCAGGGGCGATGGGGCTCGGTGGAAGCGCTCTCGTCGCTGGGTCAGAATCTTCCGCCTCAAGTCCACCCCCTTCCAACGTGGGTCAGGTTGGCTCTCACTAAAGTCAATCTGTAAGGCTCCTTCATCATCCGAGTCTGCGTGCAGTGACAGGAAGTCATCGCCTTCCACCACCCGCAGGGTGCGCTGTTCAGCAGGCCGGCACCTGCTCCGGAACAGCCGAATGGGACTGTACCGCTCGTCCTCCGGTTGGACAATCTCACCTTCCTCGATTTCTGAGTCGCCACCGCCACTCCCGTCCCATTCCATCGATGACCGGCGCCCAGCCCGGTGATGCCCACCTCCTTTGGATGTCTTCTCTCCACTCCTTAGCTTGGCGTTTCCAACCGTCACCACCTCCAGGGACACCTTCCCCTCCAACTGGGGCTTAGCTTCAGCATCCAAGCGGCCTTTGGGGGCCAGGTCGACCACAAATACCCGGCGGCGAGGCTCAGGAGCTTTGGATTCCACCTGTTCTGGAGGGAGCTCCTCAGGCAGGGTGGAATCGGCACCCGGAGGCTCTTTGCCCTCTGGGGGTTCAGGGGGGCAGACGGCCTCAGTTTCATAGTCTCTGCCAGGTTCCGCTTCTGGTTCGGAATCTTCCTGCCCTTTGTCCGAGCTGGGGAAGTCTTGGCTCAAGCTATTTTCATCGTAGATTCCAGCCAACGTTTCTGAGATGCGGCTGATGCTGTGGGACATGTCCGGAGGATGCTGATCGTGGTCGTCTTCCTCGTCGTCGTCGTCGTCATCATCATCTTCCTCGGGTGAAGGGGTACTAACCGAGGAACTGGGGTTGGAGCCAGTGGGGTCAAAGGGATCGTATTTCTGGTCATGCCGCCCACCCTCGGCATCCTTGCGGGGAGAGTCACCAAAGCCAAAATCCCCATTGAGGTTATCTTCGTCGGTAGGGTGGAAGGGATCATAAATATCTAAGTCTGGGGAGTGCATTGGGGCGCAGGGGTTAGATGAGCTGCCACCACCGCCTTCGCCGGGCAAGCCCTGGTGGCGGGACATGGAGGAGGTCGAGGAAGAGCAAGACGATGAAGAAGAGGTGCTGGAATCGGCCTTATCCAAGGAGCTGGCGGCGGGTGGCTGGGATCGCTGCTGGGATTCGGATTCCCGGCCGGCAGCGTTCTGCGGGCGCTGCTGCCCCCCACTGGATACCCCCATGCCAGTGCCCAGAGTCATGCCCAAGCAAGGGGAAGGAGAAGTCCTGTCTGCTTTAGTGGGCTGCGAAACCCCACGTCTGCCTAAAACAGAAGTCCAAGGCGCCTTGTCCATTACAGACAGAGTTCTGTGTGGGTCCAGAGGGTAGGGCTGCTCTGAAAGGGAAGGGTGGCCAATGGGGGAGGGTCTGCTTGTGCTCCAGCAGGGTGCAGATAATCCAAGGCAGGCTGTGGGGGGCAAAAGAAATGGTCAGGAGTGCACCAAAAACTATACTGTTATCTCTCCCCATCACCTCGCACCTCTAAAGGCCCTACATCTCACTCCTCAAATGCCACTCCTGCTTATTTAAGTTGGCCAGACCCAGCTCAGAAGTGGTGCTTTGCACGGGTCCTGATATGCCCAATTTCTCCTCCATCCCGTCAGCTGTGGGTCCCAGATAACACCTGATGCCCCATCAACCCATGGAACCCTCTAGCCCCAGAACTACTGCCTAAACTTGTCACCTGTGACTCAAGAGCCTTCGCCCAAATCTCATTTGTGGAGCACGGCCTTCTGGGTCCACCAGCTGCAGGGCTGGGCATCACTACAAAGATGTGATCACTGGCTGGACCTTAAGGTCCCCAGCCAGCAGAGAGTGGGAGCTGCAGATTCATGAGACCAGAGGCAGGATTGAGGGGGGCAATACCTTTAACCCTCTTTCAATTATGAGAACCTTGGGGTGGTGAGGGGGGCTTCAGGCATAAGAGAAACTGAGCCAGGGTGCAACCATGTCTTCTATCAATGGATACACAATTATGAACTGGGGGTGGGGGAAGAGTCATGTCTACATTTATTCCATTGAAAAATTTTTACTATCCCGCTGCCAAGTCTGGCAGCCAATTTCCCCCAGACATAATATAAAATTGGCGACTCTGGATTGCCAGTACATGAAGCCTCTTAAACAGGGAACCTGAGGCCTGGTGGATCTTGTTAATACAGCCTGCCTGAACCCCACCAGAAAATCTAGTTGCCGACCACTGCTCTACAGTAGCCTTCCCCAACCTGATGCCCTCCAGATGACTACAGTTCCTGTCATACCCAACCACTGGTCAGGTGGGCTGGGAGCTATCGTCCAAAACACCAGGTTGGGGAAAGCTGTCCGAGAGGATAAGATACCTGCATCCCTTCCTTATTGGTCTCGTTCTTTCTTGTACATACATACATGCACAGACACACATATACACACCAGACTTTTGCATCCTCCAGGACAGGTTTCTTCTAAAGATGCCTGACAGGGCACCGACATCCCCCAGCCGCACCTCAGCCACCAGCTCCACTTCTTCCATATCTTCCTCTCCACTGCTGAGACAGACACAAGCAGAATCAAGGCACAGATCCCACTGGCCTCTCGGAGATCCCACCTTCCAAGCTAACATCCCAATCCTTAAAGCTTTAAAAAGATAGTCCACAAAACGGGATGGAAAGAACTGCATGGCAGTCAGAGAACCCACAGTGCTAGGTTAGTGTCGAGACTGTAAACAACATAAGAACGTACAAGTTCCTCGGCACCAGAGGAACGTGGTGTAAACTAGAGGGCAAAGCCCTTTTGCAGCTGCAGGCTTCAACAGCTGCAGCTTTCTTTCTTTCTCCAGTGCAGACCAGGCACTCATTATCCACACCTTCATCACCTTAGGGATGCAAGATAACCATACAGCTGCCCCTGAAGCTGCACAGGCTCAGGCCAGTGGATTGTTGCTCCAGGGCTCCGGCACCTGCACCGACTTCTACAGACTTGCAGGCATATTTTAAGAAGTTTCAGTCCCACGTACCTTAAAAATAGTCTCCTTCCCCTAGTCCACTGTGGTCCCTAAGCGTACTCTCACAGGGTCCAACACTGGAAGGCGGTGGTGGGGAACTGGAGGCTGCTCCAGCTGACACTTAAGTTGGGGACCCAGCTTTGCTGCATGCAGGCCTTCCCAGCTGGGCAAGACACAGGGCAGGCAAAGCCACCCCAACAGAGACATTGGCTGGAGAAGCAATCACTGATCAGAGTGATCAGTGGGGATTCTTCTCCCTGCTAGCCTTTGGGGGCAGGGCTTCAGGGAGGGCCTCACTCGAGGCCCTGGGGGCCGGATGGGCCAATCAGGTGGGTCAGATTAGGCAGAGGTTCCCCACCCCTGCCCTAAGGGGACCTGTTAAGAATATATCAAACTGTGCACCGCATTTCGAAATCAGGGCACGCCAAGAGGTGCATTGAGCAGCTTCCTCCACCTTTGCTGAATACTATTTCCTCAAGATGGTCATGCCTGAGGTTGTCACACTGCATAGCAGCAGCGGTCATTATGGCTCATCCTAAACACTAGTTGCCAGTGCAGTAGCGCATGTACTGGGATGAACACAAGGGAGTCTTTCTGCTACAAAGGTTCCTGCAATATCTCCTTTTGCAGCTGCACTCAAATAATTCTCAAGTTACTAAAAACGGTACTTCGATTAGTGCATTTGTTTGACACACTTTTGATTGTAATTTGTGAACAGGCATATGTTTCTAAACGCATCATTACTGTATCATGTCAACTGGATGGCTTTAAAAAGGTATTAGACAAATTCATGGGGGATAAGGCTACCCATGGCTACCAGTCAGGCTGGCTATATATTACCTCCAGTATCAGAGGCCACATGCCTCTCAATACCAGTGGCTGCGGAAGACAAGCAGGAGGGTGCTATTGCACACATGTCCTGCTTGAAGGCTTCCCAGAGGCATCTGGTCAGCCACTGTGGGAACAGAACGCTGGGCTAGATAGGCCTTTGGTCTGACCCAGCAGGGCTGTTCTTAATTGTGCAACTCTAGTACCTCATGGGACTTTTTCTAAGTGGCAGAATTTCAACGCTTTTCATGCAGTACTCAAGATAGCATCCACAGCAGTGTGCGCTCATCTCCCTTGTGATGGTTGTTCTGCAAGAATCCCACTTACTAAACCGCCTGGGTCCCTATGGAGCTCTCTACTCCCTGGGGCAAATGGTAAGTCCATTCCAGGTAATCCAAGACTCCGGCTAAGGCAGGCATCACACCAGAAGAAGGAGCCTCAAGAACCTGGAGGAAAATGGAAGCTGCCATCAACAAACACAGGCCAAGACCTACAATTGGGGGTGATGGGCAAAGCGAGAAGGAGACACATCATCACGATAGGCCCATATTCACACAACAAAACATCTGCAACTGCTCGCCACTCTGTACAATTAACACCACCACCATAGGAATGGTCCCACCCAGGAGATGAACACACTATTCACCAGAACGTATTTGCCCTGGAAGACCAAGCTCATATGTAGTTGACCCAGTGCATTAGCAAATCTCCAGCAGGATCCCACTGAATGGCACTTGTAAAGATCTGCAATGGAACATGCAAGCTCACTAATGTGCACACATCTTAATAGGAACAAGACACATGTAACAATATGAGACTGCAACATACCTCACCCGTTAGGCCATTCCTATCACAGGCCAGTGCGGGATCCCCAGTTCCCAGCCAATTTCCTCCAAGCCCTTCAGATCTGGAGCTCCTGCACCATTTCCTTCGGCTTGTGTGCTTGCATTCAGCATCTGGAGGGGCGGCAAAGACAGCAAGATTTGCCTGGTTATATCATAGCAAGGGTAGCAAGGGCAGGTACATTATGTTCTATACCCCCACTAGAATGGGTCATGGTAGGTCTGCTTTACAGGAATATACTGCTTGAAGTAAAGCCTGCACATAAAGAAGACGGATATTTGGAAATCTGGCGTTGTGTAGTCCAGGGGTAAATGGTAGATCTGAATCTACTGGTAGTTCTCTGGGTGATTTTCTGTAGATCAGCAAGGAATTCTGACTCCCCGTTGTTTAACAGCAGCAGCAACAAGATGACACATACATCCTGCCCTAAACCGTATGGCTGAGATGAAGAAAGCTTGGGATAAAAACCAGGAGTGGATTTTTGTGTAGAAGGACTGTGGCCTCAGTTCTGGTACTCAAAAACAAATTCATGGGCTCAGAATTCTTTAATTCTAAGTGCATGTCTTTTTCACCTGGTTCTACTTAGTGGATCTTGGGTCTAGTGAAAAACAAAGCAGATCCTGTAAGACTGAGGTCTGCCCACCTCTGGTGTAGTCCATAGACTGGCTGACTTCAGTCTTGCGTGGTATCTTCCTTTGGCTTTGTAAATTCTGGATTAAAAAAAGAGTGCATACTCCAGATTGCTTAACACAAATTAGTCATGCCTTAACTGCTGAGTGATTAGTCATGCCTTAATTGCTACATGACTTTTGCTTAAGAGCATTCAAAATACCTCGCTGGATCAGATCAAGCTCTACCTAGTTCAGCATCCTTTGCAAGAAACCTAGCAACCAGCAAGGACTTTCAGTGGACCAACAGGAATTGGCCAGCGGTCCACTGATAAGACCACAACCTACCTTCTACCCACCCTCAGTCCTATAAAATAATGACTTGGCAATTGCTAAATCTTAGCCTAGGTAGTCTGAGATAACCAGTTACCTCTCAGCCTGCCATCTGTAACATGGAAGTAATATTTACCTACTTTATATAGATGATGTAAGGATGACTAAGGTAGCATAGGCAAAGTGCTTTGAGCATTTAGGAAAAACGTTATCTAACAAGTACCACTACTAGAGCTGCAGGCAGCGCTTCATCCCTTGCGACCAGTAGTGGGCAACAGACATGCTCTTTAAAAGCCCTTACATGCCAATTACTATGCATGTTTACACCCTTGTCAGCTTGTGTACTCTGGGAAAGCTCAGAAACTGGGATGCAAAACCTCCAAATCCAAGGTTTTTGAAATGTCCTAATCTCAGCCAGCCTTCCCCAACCCGGCGTCCACCAGATGTATTGACTTTAGCTCCCATCAGCCCCAGCAAGTATAGCCAATGGTCAGGGATCCTGGGAGTTGAAGTCAAAAACAGCCAGAGGGAACCAGGTTCAAGAAGGCTGCTCTAAACCAATCCAGACACTGAGAAGCAGCGCCTCCCACTTTTGAACGTCGCCAGTTCCCCCAGGGGGTTGATAAAGGGGAGCCTCCCCAAGCCTGGTGAGCTCCAGAAGTGTTGGGACTACCACTAGCACCATCCCCAGCCAGCATGGCTGAGGATGATGGAAATTGCAGTCCAACATATCTGGAGGGCATCAGGTCGGGGAAAACTTATAAAGAGAAATAGACATATTTCACACCCACAATTTAGTTCAGGTGGTTACCCCCTCACCCCCAAAGTCCACATCCCACAGTCATGGCATGGCATCTGTCATAATTATGTAGTCCTGTAACGTTTTGGGTAGAGACCCCTGTTGCTGAAGCTACAACCCACCTACCCACCCTTGCCCCATCTGTTCTGCTAATCCTAGGTCTGCTTCTTGATTTGGAGGTACCTTTCTCACTTGCTGGATCTTGCAGTTCACCTGCCAAGCCACTGCCCACAGCTTGCTGCAAAGCTTTCTGCAAAGATTAAAAAAAAGTTGGGAGACACACTTAGGAGCAACTGCTGCGAAGTATCAAGAACTCCATTCCATTCCAAGAAACCTTTAAAAGTGACCAGTTGATTTTCAAAGTGGGTCACTGAATGCGGCTGTAGAAGCAGAATCAACAGGGCAAAAATCAAATGCTGAAACAAAAGCAAGCGGGCAGAAATCACATACATAAGTATCTCGCAAAATACATAAAATCCTAAGACCATTTGAGCTTGTTTCCAGCCTAAGCTCCTCTTAAAAAACTATGGAGCAAAAACAAACTATTGCATCACAAGAAACCACCAGTCTTAAAGCTTACACATGTATTACGATAGTTAATGTACACATGTATGGTAAGGAATGGAAGGTCATAACAGATGACAGATGACAACATTGCAGGTTGTCACAGAAAATCTCATAAAGACAAATGATTTTATTAAAGCCAGACCTGCAGATTACAACTGGGGTGAGTAAAAACTGCTCTCAGGCAACCAGGGCTGATTTCCCATTTGTAGTTTATCTTTAGTGAAAGCCTGGACCTTTAAAAATGAACACAAACCTATTGCACATGCTCAGTTCAGCGCTCAAGTGAGCTTTCAGTACCCCTGAATGAGCCAACACTTTCACTTTTGCACCTGAAGCCTCCTGCTTTGCTGCCACCAGCTGAGTTTGTATTGTGTTTTGCACCTACTCAAGACCACCTAACTGTCCAAGTCAGCTTGATTAATTGTGCTACTTCAGTACTGCAGGGTTATTTTCCCCTTCTGCCTACCTTCTTTGTGTTGGTTCTTTATCTCTTAAGAAGCAAACCTGAGAGATGCTTTTTGGATGTGCTTTGTTCCCAAGCTCCCTGTTCCTAGCCCATTTCACTTGGAAGAAAACCTCATGTTTCAAAGGAAGTGTGCACAGGATCATAACCTAACTCCATGAATTTATGCATGTTTGGAAGCAAGTCTAAAGGTGCAATCCCCACGCATTGGGGCATTTTTTTTTATAAAGAAATTGAAACCAGATGTCTACATTTCACTTTCTATGCAACTGAAAACTAAAGCAAAAACAAACTGTAGCAGAATTCTTGTGAAGAAAAAAAGATTTTAAGGACCAGACATCACAGTGCATATCAAGAATTCTGTTCAGACGTTTTCCCAGGAAGACCAGTTCTTGGTAAGCTGAATAATTATTGTGCAATATGACTCTGCGTGCCAGTTTTTTATTCAATTTCATTAACAGTGCAGTTCCATGAGCATCTACTCTGAAGTAGGCCCTATGGAATTCAATGGGACTAACTCCCAGGTAAGTGCAGATAGAACTGCGGTCTAAAAATGTAAGATGTCTCACTGCATGTCACATGTCCAACAGCTATATATGAACATCCATTTGGACACACAACAACTTAAGTGCCTTGCTATGCATACTTATGTGGGAATAAGTACCATGGAAAATAGTTGGACTTATTTCCAACCAAGCAAGCATAAGACTGGGTTGCATGTATCTCATTTGGACAAAAAGGGGATTTAAAATGTCTTTGGGGGCAAGAAAGGGAGAATTGATTATTTGAATCACCTCAAAGTAGAAATATTTAGGCTGCAATTCTATATACCTTTACCTGGAAGTAAGCCCCTACAATTGCAATAGGACTTACTTCTGAGTAGACACTGTTAATATATTTCTCTTCCTAACGATTATTGCTTCTTTATCTTCCAAGCCCAGAACAGCTGTTTTTATACCATTGTTTTTAAGGGTATAAGATTAAAGTTGGAGTGAGGGAACCTCCAGATATTGCTTGACTAGGACTTCAATCATCCCTGATCACTGGTCATGCTGGCTGGGGCTGGTGGGAGCTGGAATCCAACATCTGGAAGGCCACAGGTTCCCCACTGCTGGCTTGAAAAGTTATATGATTTGTTGTGGTTTTAAAGTTGATAAAATAGAATCACGTGGGCTTGTAACTTCTGTACACTTTTTTGTGAGGCTGATTTTTTTAAAAATTGTTCTCGTCGACAGACTTTTTGGAAATTCACCAGGCTTGCATAACAAAACAGTTATGGAGAACAACTGGCAAGCAATGAGAGGAAAACACACACACACAAAGTAAATTAAGAAATTAGAAATTATGTTTTCTGAACACAAATAGAAAGAAATGAAAGAAAAATATTTTCTTCAAATAAACTCCACATGGCAATTTCTTGTATTTTAATATAAATGCGTAGCACCATAAAAATATTTCTGCAAGCAAAAGAAAAAGGAGGGAAGTATAAGAATTTATAATAAAAAGAAGCAGAGTACTATTAGAGAAGAAACACTGACTGATGTGCAAACACCATGAGTGCCTAGAAAACACTTTGCACACGGGTAAAAACCAATGAACCATTGGTTTCTACCCGTGTGCAAAGTGTTTTCTAGGCACTCATGGTGTTCTTTGCACATCAGTCAGTGTGCAATCATGCAATCCCCCCACCCTCGCTCAGCTGGGAGGAGGCATTCGGAAGCTTATGCTTCAATTTTTGACTAGCTGCACAGTGTTGAAATTTGGGCAAACTGGTGAGTCTTAACTATAGTGTGAACAAGCCAACTTCAAACTGCAGCCTATAAAGCTTGTTTGTTTCATCTGACTATAGTTAAGATGAACCACAGTTTCAGACACAGTGCTAAACTGTGGTCAATTCGAATCTGAAGCAAAAGTGTTTGATCTCCCTACAGCTGTGCCAGAGGAGTGAGGAGAGGGCATAAGCCGTGCACATAGTGATAAACCATTATTTATCATTATATCGGTCCTGAACTATTGAGTGCTGCTTTGAAGGCTTTGGGGAGTCAGTATTTGGAGAACACAACGCGGTACAGAAGCAATGGGGTCTGAAAAAGTCTTAGTGCATTCACAGGCCCTTCAGATCTCAACTCATGTGATGAATTTGCATGTTTTAGGCCAAGGGTGCAGAACTTCTTTCAGCCCAAGGGTGGAATCCACTTCGGAGAAGTTTTCAGGGGCCATATTCTAGTGCTGTGTGGGGCCGAAGGTAAAAGGGGATGAGGCCAAAAATACCAGCATATTTGAACTCAAAACTCTTACTGCCAGTACCTTTGCCTTAGGATGAGGCATTCACACCTATCAGAATAGGAGAAAAACTGCAGAAAAGTCAGGAAACCACCAAACTATCAGTGGCTGGAAGGAGGGGGCATGGTAATCTGGGGAACCTCAGAGGACTGGATGGGGGCCCCACATTTTAGGTACTGATACAGAAGTAAACCAAAGTTTTATTCTCCAGTAAAAAATAATCTACCAATATATCCAAGATGTACGCAAGCAAGCTTATGAAGCCAATTCTACATTATGAAAGCAAGAGTCAACTTGAAGCAATGCTTTCTCTGGCGACTGCAATTCTTTCAAAGTTATCCTTGTGAGGTTGCCTCATTTTCAGCATGCACACATTTTCCTTATTGCCACCTGACACTGCATTTCAACTGGAGCCTAATTAGCAACAAACCATCACTTAGGGCACAATCCTATCAAGAAAGGCAGCCGCCTCTGAACTCGGAGACGACTACCTACCCAAAGCAAGGCAGGAGAGGCATGGGGGGGATCATTCCCTCCACACCTCTCCTGCCCTGTTATTTTCCACTAGATAGCCATTTTCTGCTGTCCAGCCGCAGCAGCAGGGGGGGGACTGGGAGAAGAAGCTGTGTGTGTGACATATAGGATGTGTCGTACACGCAGCACCGCTCTCCCCGCCCCACAACACCCCTAGCCCCCCCCCCCTTTTCAGTTGCTCCGCACTCCTCTTCTGGGCGCAGAGGATGGGGGGGGTGTCTGTTTTTCAGGAACCAACCTTGGAGCGTGGGGTCCGAGGTCGGTTCCTGGAAAACAACATATCCTATGGCCTTCTAGACGTCTAGTGGCCATAGGATTGCTCCCTTAAGCAATTAGATTTTCACTATTATATGGCATTCAGAGAGCACTGCTATGGCTCTGTGTTTTGAGCACTGGATTAGGGGCAGGGAGAGACAAGTTCCCATCCCCACTCAGCTCCCAGGTGACCTTCGGTGGTCACCCATCACCTTAACCTACCTCACAGGGTTGTTGAGAAAATAAAACAGGGGGAGATACCATGTACACCCCCCACACAACATCTTGGGGAGGAAGGGTAGGACTACCCAAAAGACCGCCTCCTCCCATATGAGACTGCCTGGTTCCTAAGATCTTCCAGTGAGGCCCTTTTTTCGGGACTGCCACAATCCAATCAGAGGTATGGTTTGGTGGCAGTGTGAAAAGGCCTTTTCAGTGGCCACTCCCTTGCTAAGGAACTCTTCCCCAAGGGAGTGGGAAGTGGGTTGGGTGCTGTCTTTAATAAGATTTTTTTTTCTGTGTTATGTTTTTATTGTATTTTAATGTATTGTTTTAATCCATTTTAATTGGTTCTATAAGCTGCCTTGGGTGAAATTTTGTGGTAGAAAGGCAGGGTACAAATTAAATGAATAAATAGGACAGAAATGTACATCACCAACATCATTATGAAGTTTGAAGTCCTCATTTAATGCAATGGGAGCTTAATTGCTGTATCTATAGAGCTCGTTTTCTAATTAAGAAGCCATCATTCAAGAGATTTAAACTGCCTATCATCCAGCATGTTTTTAAAAAGTGGTTGTTTGGCAGCTATCACTAAAAGAGTGTGAACAGGATGGCTCCTAGTTTTCATTAGGAAGTTAGTCCTATGTTCATCAATCCCCTACTTCAGTGTTTCTCAAACGTTTTTTCTCAACAGACTACTTAAATTGCTGGCACTATAGACCCTTTAATAAACTTTTTTTTGTTCTGGAAGTCAAAGCATACACCTACCTCATGTTCTGTTAAAAAAAAAAAGTTATTAAAACATTATCGTTAAAACCAGCACCCTGTTAATGAAAATCACAGGTCCCCAGCCAGGGCTTTGTGAGCCTGTTCAATAATCTGGTCCTGGTCAAATCAGCCTTGATCTCTATGGCCACAAACAATAAATCAAGTGCAGGGCCAAGTACAGATATTAGGCTGTCCTGCAAACTTTTGGTGGACCACTGACGGTCTACAGACCAGTTTGAGAATCCCTTCTCTAGTTTTTAAGATTCCTGTGATTTTTGCAATTTAAAACTTATTGGGTAGGACTCAGACTGTGTCATACTTAGTAGGCCAGTTGAAACCAATGGGACTTAAGTTAGTCCTAACAAATCCTATTAATTTCAATGGCTCTACTCGAAATATGCCTAAATCTGGATCTAAGCCAGTGTGTATAACTCAGATAATACAGTAGATGCTGTATGTGATAAAACTGCTCAATATATACTCCATCAGTTTAATAGGCTCTTTTTATTCCATTATTCCCCTGAAGAGCTTAGGCTCAAAAAAACAAAAAAGATTCTTAGAATTTGAGACGCTCACATATGACATGTGGATAAGATTAATTATTTTGTAATAATTTGTAAAACTTGATTTTTGCCTCCTGCTTTTGGGAAGACTTAAAGAGCAGCGCTGTAGATCTTCATTGCTGTGATCGTGATGGCAAGCACAGAATATGACTGCCAGTGCAAAAATCCAGTTCTTTCTGAAGAATCATGCAAAACTCAGCTCTTGCTGGGGAAGAAAGATGTTTAGCTCTTAGCAGACATGGACAGTTTCAGGGATTATGACCACAAAGGGACTGGATGGGCTCCCAACTGTCAGGGTAAGGCGTTTATTCGATTTACACAGTTTGCTATTCCTCTTCCAAGGGCCCAGAATGCCTGCTCTCCTGTTATTGCAGACCTAACATTTTCCTGCAGATCCAAACCTTTCTTCTTCCCCACCCCTGCAAGCCAAGGAGGAAAGTAAAGACTTCAGGTTCTTTGCACTGACACACACAAACAAGGTTTCAATTGTCAGGGCACAAGGACTAATGTTTAGAGTTCAAGAACCCCTCGTAGTGGCAAAGGATTGGGAAGGAAAGCAGACTCCTCAGGCAGGGAGTGGGGCAGAATGCAGATCAAGATCTACTGATATACCACTGGGTGATTTGCAGCAGTTCAGCAAGAGCTGCCCACTTGCAATTGTCTAACACAGCCTTCCTCAACCTGAAGCCTTCCAGATGCGTTGGACCACAACTCCCAGCATCCCTCAGCCAGGTAGCAACTAAAATGCTTTTTTCTCCTAAATTAATTTGCTGAAGAACAATGCCAGGGGGGAAAAAACAAGAGTGAATTTTGGGGTGAAGAAACCCGTGAGCTTGGCTTGGATACTAATCAGAAATTCCTGTGCTGAGAATCTGCTCAGGAGTCCCTTGTTCCAGTGTAAGTCTGTCCGCAAACAGAAATAAACATCCAGGAAACTAAAAATCTGATCTGCTTGGGGGAACAGAAGGAACTTTGGCTGGCACCAAAAGGCAATGTGGGCACCAGGCAAGCTGCCTTGGGGAGGGCATTTCATAAACGGGCGCCACAACTGAGAAGGCCTTCTCTCTTATAGCCTAACTTCTTTTGGCAGGGCCTATGAAGGTGACCCAAGTGTCCAGCAGGTACATATTGATAAAGGGGTAGGACTGGCAAACATACTACGCCACCTTCTGTAAGAAAGCGGGGCAGGGGGGAGAGGAGAGAATATCTGAAATAATCAACTGTATATGTAGATAAGAAACTTGGTTTTGGACACTCATGTGCATCTCCAAAGCAATACAAATTAACATGCTGAGCAAAACCATCACTGTTGTTCAAAACGGGTTCTGTTCCTTGTGCTCAGCCGCACAGCACCATGGGTTTCCTAGCATGCACCGCTCAGTCCATCCAGGATCAGTAAGCATGGTTATGCCCATCACTCCTGCCCCCAAGCCCTCGAGAAACAGAGCAGTCATTACCAAAATGATAACTTGGCCAGCACAAAGGGCACCCGATTGGTCCCAATCCGAATCAAGAGAAGGTTCACTGGCTGGCTTCTCACCACCTCGCGCAGGATCCTCCCTTACTGGGGAGCGCCGATTCTCCTCCTCTTCCATATCTGCAGGAGCTTCAAGTCCTGGATGTTGATGGGAGGGAGGCATCAGTGACATTCTAGTTTCTGACCGACTTGCCCACAAGACCAGGGGATTCTGGCACCCAAGCCAATGTCACATACCTCCCAGAGAATTCAAGAGCCCCAGCTCCCAGCCCATGTTCTGATTCACCAGACCCAATTCTCTTTCCAGGAAAACTCTGCCTGCACCTCCTGTTCTAACACAGGATCTAGGCCTGTTCAGAGCCTAGTGAGGGGGAAGGAGATGAGAGAATAGCGGCTGGCTTTCTTTAAAAGCTATTCGTGTTTCAATTATGCATTTCTACTCTTACCCAAACAAAAGTCGATAAAACTTGACACGACAGAATCTAAGCCATTTGCCTCATCTGAAGTCTACGTATTTAAATCAGAGACAGCAACTAATTCAGGATCAGCTGAAGGGGGAAGGCTCCCTGTTCCACACCCAGATCACCACTGCTAGCCTGTATTGCAGGGATGGGGAAAGTGTGGCCCTCCAGATGCTGTTAGACTGCAACTCCCATCAGCCAGCATGGCCAATAGCGAGGGAAGATGGGAGTTGCAGTCCAACAACATCTGGAGGGCCACAAATTCCCCATCCCTGCTGTAATGAATGAAGCAACAACAAAAAAGAATGCCCCTGGGCATATCAAGAATACCTTTCTTTTTTGACTGGTTCCTAGGAGCAGTGCCCTCTCAGGGGAGGTGCTGGGGGAAGGGAACACACTAACTACACTACCTGTAAGATCAGTAATGATAAACTCCTAGATCCCCTGCTGATGAATTGATGGGGGCGTTTTTAAATAAGACACTACTTGGATGCATTAATATATTAAACTAGAGGGCTGTAGCCCTAAGCATAGATTGTTCAGATCCCAGTGTTCACTGCTTTGCACTAATTCCCACCATCCTAGCACCTACACCTAGCACCAACTCACTAAATCCCTTGCTTTCCCATCATCACACACTATCCACAAATTAAAGTTCACCTCTGCTGAACCATTCTTTCACACAAAACCTGGCCCTCTTAATTTTTACAAACCCAGCACTGTGCTTTACCTTGAGCTCAGAACCCCACCATCTTCCCACCTTTTCCAGTCTTAAATAACTCCCTCCCCAACCCCATTCTCAGGCCTTAGTGCATTCTCTTTTTTCAAGACATGCTAGAACAAATTAGCATTAAAAGTAGTGGGCACATCTAGAGAGACCTCTGAAAGAAACGGGAATGAACTTGAATGACATTAGATGTTGGGGCTGTCCAAGACACGGAGTAATTGGTAAAAACGACAGGGTTCCAAGCTGGAAACCAGTTGAATGATGGGTTCCTGGCAAAATCGTATCTTGTATATGTGTGGTATTTAAAGTCATATTTTCTAACCTTAAACGGGGAAAGAATAGATGAACCCAAAAGATAATTATTATTCCTGTTTCCTGAAACACTTACTTGGTTGATCCATACAGTCCCATGCTAGGTTCCACATATTAAGAGAACCTCTAGAGGTTGCTTTCAACTGCCAATGCTTATAATTTTATCTACAGACCAGATCACCTGTCAACCACATCTCAGCCCTACAACTCCCTCACATTTTGTAACTTCCTTTGCTATTAACTGTTTTCGTGATAGAGCGCATGTTTGGCATGCAGGAAGTCCTGGTAAGCCACCAAGAGTAGACAATACTGGGTTAGGTGGACAAATAGCCAGATCTGCTACAAGCCAGCTATTTCAGTCTTCCTTTATGACCGAATTCCCTCCCTCATGGACACATTGCACCCCTAGCTCAAACTAAATGCCATGCTACCACAATCTGCTCCTTGCCCAAGCGCCACAGAAAAGACCTTGATCATCTTGCTAAAAAAGCCCAACTGAATCCTCCTGCTCCCAGGAACGCTAAAACGTCCCCCACTTCCTTCTGAGATTTACAGGCCCCAAACTCCTCTATCCCCAATAGGTGTTTTTTTCTCCAGATACAGCCACAGAAGTAGGCACATTACCCCTCGAATGCCCTCTTTCCCTTTGCCAGGGTAAACAAAGCCCGATGTGATGTACACTTAGTGGGGTACAAAAATCTCACTGACTTCAAACGGGCTCACACCACCCCCGCAGGTTAAGGCTGCACAGGATTGCATCAATACACATTACTTTCCGTTTACCACCTTCGCCCCTTCACAATCCCCAAACTGGGTGCTTTAACCCCCAAACGAGACAGACCCAGCTCAGGGACCCCAATGAGACTTGCCCCTCCCTCATGACTATTTGAATCGTCTCCACTCCGAGCTGAGCCCCCCAAATCAGTGCCCCTGAGTTGTCCTCTCTACATCACTTCCCTCCCCCGGTTCCTAATGGGCTCACCTCACGACCTTCTCTTACGTCACCGCAATATCCCCCCCGTCTTTTTTTTTTTTTTTACCTCTCGCCCCTGCACTGCGTACACCAAATATGCCCCCCCCCCCTAATATTAACACTTTCTGCACCCCCAATCCTGGCCACAATATCGACCCTTTTAAACAACATTCCTCCCGAGCAGTTGCCATAATTACCCGGCTCCACCGGGAAGCTAGGCCCTTCCGCCCGCCCACTTTAGCACAAGAAGAGGAGGCGCGGCCACCGCCGCCGATACTATCCGGGCCCGGCCTCTGCGGCAGCCATTTTACTCCGCTCGACCCTACTGCGGGGAGGGCGGTCGAGATGGGCGGGGCAAAAGGGGCCAGCGGCATTCTGGGAGATGCAGTTCGCGGCATTCTTTTGCGAGGACGGAGTAGACTATACTACAACTACCAGGATGCCTCGAATCGGCCCGAAGGCGGAACGCACGGCTCGATGGGAGATGTAGTGCCGAATGTATCGTGCCACCGACGGGCCTGTATGAGAAGGGCCCTCCCGCAGTGCTATGCTACAGTCCTAAATGGTGCCCTGATAGGATGTCTAGTTCAGTGTGGCAATGGTAGAATCCGCCATGTGCGGGGCAAGAGCGGTGGCAGTACGTGAACAGGCTTCGTGGCAATGCTTTGAGTCATACCCTCTGCCCTCCAAATGTATAAAAAAAGAAACACTGTGGGGGGGGGGGTTCTGTCGGGTTCAGGCTATCCACCCCCACAAGACGGCGCTTCTGTGCTTTCAAAATGCCGCCTGAAAAGCAGCAGTTCTACCGGCATTGATGATGCAATTAATTACAGGCTTTACCAATTGGTTTTCTACCTTTCTAGGTTTTGTTGCGGTAAAAAGTGGAGGAGAGAACACTCCCACACCTTGTGACAGGCAGAAACTCAACTGGTAGAAGCACCCACAGATATAGTAGTGGATATGTTGGATATAACTGTGGATATCTTGGATTTCTGCCTGTTTTGCCCTTTAAAGGCACAGGCAGGTGGTTTCTCCAGTTGAGCTGTATCTGAAATGTCAAAGCATATTTCCAGTAAATTCGTGTGGGACCTCATATGAAACCTCTGTTATCGTTTTGGCACTGTGCAAACATCCCTTAGTCAGACATGCACTTGAGAGTAAAGAGTTTCTTGTAACATTTATTATGGCATAAGTATTTATGCTTGGAGAGGGAACATGTGGCCCTCCAGATGTTGTTGGACTGCAGCTCCCATCAGCCCCGGCCAGCATGGCCAATGGTTAGGGATAATGGAAGTTGGATTGCATCACAGCTGGAAAGCCACACATTCCTCACCACTGTGCTTGGGAGTTGGACACATTGGATACAGTGGATTTATTTCTGAGTTAACCTGCACCAGATTGGTCTACTGGGTGTCTCAAATGTCAGTTCAACAATCGCCTTTCCATTTCCTGACGAAGTAGGTGCCTCTTTTCTTGCTGGTTCTTCTAAATGCCCAATTCCAATCGCTATTTTCTCTCTCTGGCAACTCCTATAATCCAAATTCGGGCTGAAGTGTTGCTTTCAGTCCCCCCAGCTGGTTGGCTGGAGACGAGGTGGGAACAGCTGATTTTCCAACATGCTTATTCTTTGTAACATTTAAAAGCAAAACAGATTAAACTCCTGTATACTGTAGGCCAGCTTTTAGCCTACCTGCCCAGCGGTAGAGAACGTGGATCTCCAGATGTTGTCGGTCTACAACACCCAGCAGCCCCAGCAACATGGCCAGTGCTCAGGGATTATGGGTGCTGGAGTCCAGCAACATCTGGAGGGCCACAGGTTCCCCATCCCTGCGATAGCTTCAGCACTCTTGCCCTGCGCATAAGAGGAGTCTAATGGGAACCGGAAATGAGGGCTATGTGAAGCGCTTGGAATGTTGTATATCTCTTTGTGCGAGCTCCGGCCCATAGACCAGCCTGTTTCCGGGCTCTCCGATCTCATTTGACGATATTGCACTCTCAACTTGCCGCTTGTTGGCATAATGGGGGAGTGCCGTTTTCGACTAGCCAAGCTCCAGCAGGACCAGGAGCGGATTATCGAGCCGAGATTCCAATCAGCCGCTCCTGTGGACCCTGTCCTATCCCACAATGCCTTGCAAGGGGTCCTCCCTTAGGCATTGTGGGAGATGTAGTTTTTTCTATGTGGAGTCTTTCAGGGTGGGGCAAAGCGGAATAGCCCAGCCCGTACCCAGCAGCAATGTCGTAACCATAGAGATAAGGACATGGCGTCGCAGGAGGAAGCCGTCACTCCTTGATGACGTCACGAGCACGCTGAGGGAGAGTTCTGAGCTTTTGTCCCGCCCAAGCGCGGTGGGCCTGTCACATGTCTTTATACAATAAATAAAAACTCCAGATCTTTCTGTGGGAGGAAATCTTCTACAATGATGTCACACTTAAAAAAAACACACATTCCCCAAAGGTCCTGGCCCAGGCAGGCAAATCTTGTAAGCACTTGTGGGCAATGCTTGGCATTCATACCTCAGCCACCCTCCTTTGTGCCTCTTGGCTGCTCTAAAAATTACACAGTCTTCTGTCTCTAGCTGCTGCAGCTGCTTTTCTGAGGGCTTTCCAGACACAGCAGATTGCATATCGTCCAATTGGCTTTATTTACCAAGCCATCCCTATTTAAAGAGAGGACAAAAGCCAGTGCAGATTTGCATAGAATTTGCATATAGTAATTTATATGGATAGATGCAACATTTAGAAACAATTACTATCACTTAAATAGTACACTACATATCAATTCTGCCATGGATCTCGGTGAGGCCGAATGCCAGTGCATTCGGCCCCCTGAAATCCGTGGCTGAACGAAGCCCCCCTGCCCCCCCACCCCGCGAAATGGGCCCAGAACAGAGCACCTGCTGCCATCTGCACTGACTTGCGAATGGCGGCCGCATGTGCGGCCGCCATTCGCTTCTTCCATGTAGCCGTGATAGGCTACGTAAATACTTACGTAGCCTACCATGGCTAACACAGGGACGCCATTTGCGACCCTGCGAAAGCCGTGGTAGGCTACATAAGTATTTACGTAGCCTATCACAGCTTAACTAAGGGAATGCAAATGGCAGCGGCTACGCCATTTGCGTTCCCTTTTTTTTTTTTGCCATAATAGCCTACGTAAATATTTATGTAGGCTAAAACGGCAAAAAAAAGGGAACACAAATGGTGGCCGCTGTAGCCGCTGCCATTTGCATCCGCTGTTTGTTTGGGGGGTTTGCCGTGATAGGCTACGTAAATATTTACGTAGCCTATCACGGCAAAATACAGGGACGCAAATGGCGGCGGCTACGGCCGCCGCCATTTGCGTCCTTGCAGGCTGCCCAGCAGCTGGATGTCCAGCTGCAGGCGGCCCCAGCCAGCAGCTCCGCGGAATCTCTGTGGAGCAGAGCCGGCCGGAAAGAATTTCGGGGGGAGGGACGGAGCGCCTCTCCCCCACCGCAAATGTCACCCTTCGAAAAGGTAAGTGACTTTCGTACATCCCTACTATGTGACCTGTCTGCTCAGTCAGCTTTCCAGGTGCTAACTGTTGATAGGCAACTTCAAGGCCCCTGCTGATGGTTAATTTTAAATTGGACTTTGAATGGACAGTCCTTCAAACAGGACACCTTCAAATAGAGGACTGTCTTCTCACAGCCCTTCAGAGGACTGTTCTCTGTAAAGCATGGCACATGACTACCCTAATTAACCTGCACAAACATGTGTTAGAGATTTTTCTTCCTTATAAAAACTTATTTATTTAGGGCTCATGCTGGCTTGATCATCCTGGGAGTTCTTGGACTTTGTTATGTCTAAGCATGCATAGGATTGTGCCTTTAGTGCATTTTTATCCTGCTTTTCATACAGTTATTGTCTCCCAAAGCAGCTTGCATCAATAAAAAGAGAAAGAGAGAGATGAACCCTGCTGTCAGGTTTACAAATTATTCTCAACCCCCAACCCCAAAAATGTTATATCCCACCCATTTCTAACAATTACCCCCTATTTCTAATAAAATCATTTTAAAACATCATTCTTCCCATTTCAGCCCCTCCTTAAGTCGCTAAGGGCGCAATCCTATGCAGGTTTAGACAGAAGAAAGTCCTACAACTCCCAGCACGCCCCAGCCAGCACAGAATATCATCTCCAGAATATCATCCATCCATCTTGCCCTTGGTCAGCCCCTCTTCCTTTTGCCTTCCACTTTCCCTAGCACCAGCATCTTCTCTAGGGTATCCTGTCTTCTCATTATGTGGCCAAAGTACTTCAGTTCTTGATAATCTCAGGATATAAAGACTGTCCTGTTTCTCTTTACTTCTGCTGTCTGCCTATTTAGGAACTTGTGTGTCTTATCTAAGGCTAGAGACAGATCAGAGCTACAGCTGGCCTTTTATGTTTTCAGAAAAGGGAGTCAGCTATTCATTGCTTCTTTGTCCCAGAATGCCAGGTGTAATTCGATACCTGCAACACCTATCAGTGACTATTCCATCCAGTCTGCTATCTCCCTCTTGAAACTAAACCTAAGCTGCAGACCTCATGGCCACAACATCTGGTCTAATCTTTGTACTTTTTTTGTTTTCCCGCACCCCCTGCTTTTTCTACCATCTAGCCTGATGAAGAGTTCTCGAAAGCTTGCACACGCTTTTCTGCTTTTTTAATGTGACCATTTGAAAAATCTGCTGCCTGATTAACTGGTGTGTATGTGCTTTTAAATCAAACAAAACATTATTTAAGTGATTGTTAATGTCATTTATTTTAAGTATTTAAGGGCACAATCCTATGCATGTTTAGACAGGAAAGAAAAGCCCTACAACTCCCATCATAGCTGGCTGGGGAATGCCAGGAGTTGTCGGCCTTTTCTTTCCTGTCTAAATAAGCATAGGATTGTATCCTAAACACTGCTTTTTAGATATTCAACCTCTGAAACCAGTTTAATTCTGAAATGACAACAGTAACAATAAAAATGAATACAATATAATGGGAGACAATTGCAGAGGAAGAGCACCTAAAAGAACAGATAAACCCATCAATTGATCTTAATATCTTGTTGTTGTTGTTCAGTCATTAAGTCGTGTCTGACTCTTTGTGACCCCATGGACCATAGCACGCCAGGCCTTCCTGTCCTCCACTCTCTCCCGGAGCGTGCTCAAGTTCATATTCATTGCATCGGTGATGCTATCTAGCCATCTCATCCTCTGCCGTCCCCTTCTCCTTTTGCCTTCAATCTTTCCCAGCATCAGGGTCTTTTCCAGGGAGTTTTCTCTTCGCATTAGGTGGCCAAAATATTTGAGCTTCAGCTTCAGGATCTGTCCTTCCAATGAGCAGTCAGGATTGATTTCCTTTAGGATTGACTGATTTGACCTCCTTGCAGTCCAGGGGACTCGTAAGAGTCTTCTCCAGCACCACAGTTCGAAAGCATCCATTCTTCGGCGCTCAGCCTTCCTTATAGTCCAGCTCTCACAGCCACACGTTACTACTGGAAAAACCATAGCTTTGATTATACGAATCTTTGTCGGCAAGGTGATGTCTCTGCTTCTTACTATGCTGTCTAGGTGTGCCATAGCTTTCCTCCCAAGCAGCAAGCGTCTTTTTATTTCATGGCTACAGTCACCATCTGCGGTGATCTTGGAGCCCAAGAAAATAAAATCTGTCACTGCTTCCATTTCTTCCCCTTCCATATGCCAGGAAGTGATGGGGCCAGATGCCATGATCTTCGCTTTTTTAATGTTGAGTTTCAAACCAGCTTTTGCACTCTCCACTTTCACCCTCAACAAGAGGCTCTTTCGATCCTCTTCGCTTTCTGTCATTAGGGTGGTATCGTCTGCGCATCTGAGGTTGTTGATAATTCTCCCGGCAATCTTAATTCCGACCTGTGATTCATCCAACCCGGCGTTTCTCATGATGTACTCTACATATCAATTAAATAAGCAGGGCGACAATATACAGCCTTGTCGTACTCTGTTCCCAATTTTGAACCAATCGGTTGTTCCATGTCTGGTTCTTACTGTTGCTTCTTGACCCTCGTACAAGTTTCTCAGGAGACAGGTAAGGTGGTCTGGTACTCCCATCTCTTTAAGAATTTGCCACAGTTTGTTGTGATCCACACAATCAAAGACTTTAGCATAGTCAATGAAGCAGAAATAGACGTTTTTCTGGAATTCTCTTGCTTTGTTCATGATCCAGCGAATGTTGGCGATTTGATCTCTAGTTCCTCTACCTCTTTGAAACCCAGCTTGTACTTCTGGTAGTTCTCGGTTCACATACTGCTGAAGCCTGGCTTGTAGGGGTTTGAGCATCACCTTGCTGGCATTTGAAATGAGTGCAATTGTACAGTAGTTTGAACACTCTTTGGCATTGCCCTTCTTTGGAATTGGAATGTAAACTGACCTTTTCCAGTCTTGTGGCCACTGTTGAGTGTTCCAAATTTGTTGGCATATTGAGTGCAGCACTTTAACAGCATCATCTTTTAGGATTTTAAGTAACTCAGCTGGAATACTGTCATCTCCACTAGCTTTGTTGTTACTAATGCTTCCTAAGGCCCACTTGACTTCACTCTCGAGGATGTCTGGCTCAAGTTCAGTGACCGCACTATCCTGGCTATCAGGGACATTCAGATCTTTCCTGTATAGTTCTTCTGTGTATTCTTGCCACCTCTTCTTAATCTCATCTGCTTCTGTTAGGTCCCTGTCTTCTTTGTCATGCCCATCTTTGAATAAAATGTTCCTTTGATATCTCAAATTTTCTTGAAAAGATCTCTAGTCTTTCCCTTTCTATTGTTTTCCCCGATTTCTTTGCATTGTTCATTTAAGAAGGCCTTCTTGTCTCTCCTTGCTATTATCTGGAACTCTGCATTCAGTTGGATATAGCTTCCCCTTTCTCCCTTGCTTTTCACTTCCCTTCTTTCCTCCGCTACTTGTAAAGCCTCATCAGACAGCCACTTGGCTTTCTTGCATTTCTTTTTCTTTGGGATGGATTGAGTTGCTGCCTCCTGAACAATGTTACGGACCTTCGTCCATAGTACCTCAGGCACTCTGTCTATCAGGTCTAATCCCTTAAATCTATTCCTCACCTCCACTGTATATTCATGAGGGATATGATTTAGGTCATACCTGAATGGTTTAGTGGTTTTCCCTACGTTCTTCAATTTAAGCTGAAATTTTGCAAGAAGCAGCTCATGATCTGAGCCACAGTCAGCTCCAGGTCTTGTTTTTACTGACTGTATAGAGCTTCTCCATCTTTGGCTGCAAAGGACATAATCAATCCGATTTCAATATTGACCATCTGGTCATGTCCATGTGTGGAGTCGCCTCTTGTGCTGTTGGAAAAGAGTGTTTGCTATGATCAGCGTGTTCTCTTGACAAAACTCTATGAGCCTTTGTCCTGCTTCATTTTGTACACCAAGGCCATGCTTGCCTGTTATCCCGGTGTTTTCTTGACTTCCTACTTTAGCATTCCAATCCCCTATGATGAAGAGGATATCTTTTTTTGGTGTTAGTTCTAGAAGGTGTTGTAGGTCTTCTTAGAAACGATCAACCTCAGCTTCTTCGGCCTCAGTGGTTGGGGCATAGACTTGAATTACTGTGATGTTGAATGGTTTGCCTTGGATTCGTACTGGGATCATTCTATCATTTTTTAGATTGTACCCTTGTACTGCTTTCCCCACCCTTTTGTTGACTATGAGTGCTACTCCATTTCTTCTAAGGGATTCTTGCCCACAGTAGTAGCTATAATGGTCACCTGAATTAAATTCGCCCATGCTTGTCCATTTTAGTTCGCCGATTCCCAAGATGTCAATGTTCAATCTTGCCATCTCATGTTTGACCACCTCCAGTTTACCTTGATTCATTGACCTTACGTTCCAGGTTCCTAAACAATATTGTTCTTTACAGCATCGGACTTCCTTTTCACCACCAGACACATCCACAGCTGAGTGTCCTTTCGGCTTTGGCCCAGCCGCTTCACTCTTTCTGGCGCTACTTGGAAATTCCCTCTGCTCTTCCCCAGTAGTATATTGGACACCTTCCGACCTGAGGGGCTCATCTTCCGGCGTCATATCTTTTAGCCTTGTGATACGTTCCATGGGGTTTTCTTGGCAAGAATACCGGAGTGGGTTGCCATTTCCTTCTCCAGTGGACCACATTTTGTCAGAACTCTCTGCCATGACCTGTCCGTCTTGGGTGGCCCTGCACGGCATAGCTTATGGCTTCACTGAGTTACGCAAGCCCCTTTGCCACAACAAGGCAGTGATCCATGAAGGGGCTTAATATCTTACAAATTATTAATTAAAAAAAATAAGATTAATCTGTGTAATGTAATGGTGCAATAAGCAGGATGAAAGATCCCATCTGCAGCTCAGAGAAGGCAGATACAACCTGCTCCAGTGTTATATGGACCAGTAAGCTAAAGTACTATTAATACAATGGAGTATCTGCTTGGGGACAAATATCATGGCAGCACTAGAGGGATCTTATTTAGCTATTTTATGAGGTATGAATGAGGAGGACTGTGACCCCTATATTGTGTGTTGGGGTGGGTGGGGAGGGGGCATGGGTTCAAGAAGAGTATCTACTGTCTGTGTGAGAGAGGAGTGTTTGCAGCAGGGTTGGATTCTGCTTTTACCTAGCAGCCCCACTTCCAGAATGATCAAGTTCAGACAAATTCTCCATGCCTCCAGGAGGTTGTCTGTCTACTGAGCATACTTGTCCTTTGTGTGGGATAATAGACAAATACAGAGTTTCAGACGTTGGAAGCTCAGTCTTATCCCATTTGTTTCGATTAGTTTCCATTTGTCTGGCCTGCCAAAGCAAAGGGCGTGCCTGGGCCCATGAGAGCAACCCCAGGGAAACTTGACTCATGTCCATTCCTACTTAGCAAAAGGTTAGAATCTTTGCTATCTTGGTTTATTGAGGCCTCACTGACAGTCAGTGTAGTGGTCAGTGTCAAACTGGAACTAGGGAGACATGGGCTCAAATTCTCACTCCCTTGGGCCAGTTGCTATTTTTCAGCCTAACTTACTTCACAAGGTTGTTGCGAGTATAAAAATTGGAGGGAGGGGGAGAACAATTTACACTACTCTGGGCTGCGTGGTGGAGAAATGGGATCATATATATATATATGAATATTACGTGTGTGTGTGCGCGCGCACATGCATCAAACTGGTAATTCGCCCGATTTACAAAATGAAATCACATTCATTACAAAATGAAAGGATACAGAGTTTCCTTTCCAGGTGTCAGATTTTTAGCCCTTCTCTTTCTGGACAAGGTGAGCATGCAGTTGTCCTCTAATCTCCTGAATGTCATCAGTTTTCTGCTTTCACCCTACACATGGCACTTGATGATCTCCACCTAAGGAAAGCGAAGGGTGACTGCACCCCATTGGGTCTGTTAGAGTTTTCTGCAGTCTTCCAGTACTGTTGATCTTGACGAAGTGCTGGTGGTGACTTGATTGTGGGACCTGGTGGAAATCCACAGGATTGCTCTCAAGTGATTTTGTTTGTTTGAACTCATTTCCTAGAGGGTGATCACAGAGGAAAGTAAAGAGCAACCACTTGTTTCGTCTCCCAAAGACCTTCCCTATAAGGGGCTGCCATATACTTTCTAATTTTGTGTGTGTACAAGAGGCTGCTAAGCAAGATTATGTGGGTGACTGGAATTCGCCATCATCAGCACACTTAACGTCCATCTTTTCAGTCTCTTTTTTTTTAATTGACCACTGGTTCGTGGCTGATACTATGCATGTTTTCTTTGAAGTAAGTCCCAGAGTTCAGTAGGACTTACTCTCAATAAATGTGCCTAGGATTACAGCCTTAGCACCGCACTTAGCCTCCCACACACACTTCGAGGGGCTAGAATTCTGGGCCTCACAACTTCCCCAACTCTTGATCTTTGACTGTGAAAACCACATATGGACAAACTGCGGGCCACATGCTACGCCTGGCTGCTCTGTATGGCCCACTTTTCCCCACTGCCCAGCAGATCGGCCATCAACTGGGGGGCTGGCAACAGATTACTGTTTCCCTTCTGCTAATAGCATCAGCGTTTTAGTTTGGAATTACCGGGGCAGGTGGGGGGGGTTAACTTCACACCCATCCCCTGGATCCCAGTGCGGAGACTGTGGAGTGGGAGAGGCTTTAAACTCTCTCCCCCAGCAAACCCATCCCCGGAGCTCGGCGGGGAGAGAGGGGATGTTTAAACCTTCCCATCCCTGCATGTGGAAATGTCAGTAGGTGAGGGGGCAGAGCATGTGTAGGCATGTACCCACCACTCGGCACTGAGTACAGCCCTTGGGGCCAAAGAGCTTGCTCACTCCTGGTATAAACTGCCTATACTCCCTTTATATCTCGACTGTCAATTGTCACTCACTGTGCAATGTTACTTTCATTTCTGATTTTTCCAATCATAAATAAAAATGTAACGGTAATAAAACCAAAAAAGTTTTTTTTTTTTTGGCAGTTTCGCCTTGCAATTTGTGCTCCAGGATTTTGCATTGGAAAGACCCTGGGCTTAGGGCACAATCCTATGCGTGTTTAGACAGAAAAAAAAGTCCTACAACTCTAAGCATTTTTTTCTATCTAAACATGCATAGGATTGCTCCCATAATGGCCAGGTGGGGTGGGGTGGGGTTGTTAGACAACCATGTGTATTGCTTCATTTGTGAAGAACACAGCTAACATAACTCTTTTCGCCCCCACCCCTGTCCCCATCCCCATCCATTCCATCCTTTACTACTGCTTCTGCATTCCTGATATGGCTGAGCCAAAAAGAAAGAAAATCTGTTTGTCAACCCTGATAAAGAGGAAATGCTCTTGAGCGTGTACAGTTTCACATTGTAAACTCACCTAAGTCATGACACCGTCATGACTAGTTTGTTTCTGCTGCCCCGATAGCAGATACTAAACACATTTTGGTGGAATAAGCACCATTTTGATGTAGAAAAGGATATTTTCTACATGGCAGCCAGTGTGGTGCAGTGGTTAGAGCATTGGACTGGGACTCAGGAGATCTGGGATCTAGTGCCCATTCAGCATGAAAGCTCACTGGGTGACACTCGGCCATTCGTGCACTTTCAGCCTAGCCTACCTCACAAGGTTGTTGTGAGAATAAAATGGAGAGGAAGAGAAGGACCATGTAAGCTGCCTTGGGTTCCTTGCAAGAGGGAAAAAAAGGGCAGGATATAAATATAATAAATAAATCATAAAATAAAAGTATCTGTAAAGTAAAAATAACAAAATGAGCATCTGCAATCATCTACATGCCCAGCTGGATGTTGTGAGGATTGGTTTCCGCTCTGGTAGGCCCCGGGATGTCCACGTCAGCCTGGATGCTGATGCCGCGCCTGTTTGCCAATGCCCCCATCACCTGCTGCTCTCTGCGTGATCATTTTGGTGAGGGGGTGGGTTGCAGAGTCCCGGAACTCGGCCCGGAGGCCCAGCCTTAGCTGCACTGCTGCCAGCGGGCCTTCTTTTGCAACTCTCCCCACGGTTATCGTCAGGCAGCAGGGCCGGTGTCAGGAGGATGCAGAGTTGGCCAGCTGCGGAGGGCTCGCACTGACAGCGGCCCCCTGGCGTTGCTCCTCCTTTTCACCACTGCAAGCTGCTTGTTCACCTGCCTCTTGCGCTGGCCAGGCAATGGTGGTGGTGAGAAGGAGAAGACAGATGCCACTGCCCGCTTGCTCCCTGGCTCTCTGCCTGCCAAGCAAGCGAGTGGCAGCAATGATGAGAAGGAGGACGAGAAGCAAGAGCAGCTGGTGACAATGGCAGTGAAATGCAGAATCACTGAGGGAGGGTGTTTTGCCCAAGGGCCCCCAAAACCTGGACCCCGCACTGTCAGCCAACACTGCTGATGCAATGTTCCTGTGCAGCAGGCCTTTGTACCAACCCAGGCGCAATGGATCTACGTTCCCAGATGAACGCAGCTGTTTTTGTTCTTCACACATCTGCAGAAAAAGTTTCGCTGGTGAGCAAGAACCACAGGGCGCAGCTACATTAGTGAGGGACGCATTCCACTGATCTCCTAGCTCTGCGCTGTGCACATGGCAAGGAGGTCCATGGCAGGCAGCTGGGGGAAGGAAGGAAGGAAGGAAGGAAGGAGGCTGGGGGAAGGAGGGAGAGAACAAGCAGTGGGTGGTGCCTCAACTTCCTTCACACAACACATGAAAGGAATGTGGTGGTGGTGAGCTCATGGCCCCCTCCACCTTCGCCCAGGTTAAGCGCTGGGTCCTAGCGTCCGTCCCACATGGGAGGGGAAGGCAAAGATTGGCAGGCGGGCTCCAGCTTTACACCTGAGCAATTCCACGCCAGTTTGAAAGAGCTCAGAAGGCTCGGCTCGGAAGCCTAAAAAGACACACACACGCCCACCCCATCTGTTCTAAAGGGCTGCAATTTGCAGGCCTATGCACGTTGACTCAGGGTTTTGAGCGCGTCCCATGTCACACCACGCCATTGAACTTTAGCAGTGGAATGCACCTTCGAGTAAACGTGCTTAGGATCAGGCCGCACTGGTCTATCCCATCTTTCACCCAGCTTGGCGCCCCCCAGATGTCTCCGACTACAGTCGTCGGCATCCCTGACCACTACCCATGCCGGCTGGGGATAATGGGAGCTAAAGTCCCAAGCATTTGGAAGGCACCCGCTTGGGGTCTGTCCCGCCAGAGTCTGTCCGCTTATCGCATGGCTCCCAAGACCTCTTCTTCCTCCTTCCAGGAGAAGTCCTGGATCCCAGCAATCCGGGTTCAAAGGCCGAATTCCTCCGCCGCTCCCCAGCGAAGAATCCCTGATCGGCAGGCAAAACAGCCGCGTAGAACAGCCTTCGCCAACCTGGCGCCCCCCAGATATATGTTGGCGCTGCAACCCCCATCAGCTTCAGCTAGGATGATGGGAGTTGCAGTCCAACACATCTGGATGGATCCAGGTTAGGGAAGGCTGCCCTAGAAACTCACACAGGCCGCCACGTGGGAGCCTGCGTGGCCCTCAAGGGTAACTAACTGGTGACTAGTTCCTGCCATAGACCCGGTTCTGGTTTCCCAGGAGCCCGGCTGCTTCTGCCTTACGTCGAGGCTTCGTCTTTCAGCATCTCCGGATTGTGTCTTTTCCACCCGGTTTCGTTTTTAGCGTTTCATTTTGGGGAGGGGAGGGGAGGGGAGGGCAGCGCTTGTCCAGGGCGCCCCTGACCCATCCGCCTCGCTCCAGCCCGAGCAGAGCGCAACCGAAGGCAGCGTCCCGCCCGGCCCAGCGGAACCTCCCTCCGCCGCTAGCGACGGGGCGGACCACCCCCGGGCTGTGGGAGGAGTGCGTGAGGCCCGAGGAGCCTGTTCCGGACGTGGGACCCGCCCCGTAGCGGCTCCCGCTGGCCAAATAGGGAAGCCGAGCGGCCGGGAATCGCCGCGCTTCGATCTCCGGAGCGCCGATTCGTATTAAGAGGGCCCACCCCAGATCTCGGCCATATTTTGGGGGGCGGGAGGGTGGCGGCGGGCGATGGCCGCGGCAGGAGTTGGGGGCTTTTGAGTTCCTCGATCCTGTTGCCCCCACACACACACCCGCACCCACTGCCAACAATGATGAATCCCAACGAAGGCGCGGCGCCGCAGGAGAAATATAAGCTGGTGGTGGTCGGGGGAGGCGGCGTGGGCAAGAGCGCCTTAACCATTCAGTTCATCCAGGTAGGTGTAAGCGGGCGCGGGCGGCCGGGCTGGCAGGGGCGGGGGCAGCTCGGGACAAAAACTTTCCTCGCGTGTTTTCGTGGAGATTCGTGTTCCAGCGTGACAGGGCGGTGATGCGCGTGTACGTGTGCGAAAACGAAACTTGTCCCACGGCCCCGTGCATTTAAAACAATACACACCATCAAAAGAGTGCCGGTTAAGTTCTGCTGCCTCTACTGGGAAATTATCAAATCAAGCGTGCCTCACTTCTAGCAACGTCGGCTGCTCAGTGAGGGTTGTTGCGCGCTTACTTCGGAGTAAGCCCCATGGAGTGTATTGGCGCTCTTTTCCGAATAAAAATGCTTAGGATCGGGGCGTTTGTTTTCTCTCGCGGCGTAGGCAGGGACTTCTAAGCCAGCCCCATCCCGCCGCTCTTCTCTCTCCTCCCCCCCAACCCCCACCCGGTTTGGAGAGAAAGAGGCGGTGCGGTTGGCATCGGAATCAGCGGCGTCCTGATAAACGGGGAAGGGCGGTGGAGAGTTACTGCTCAGATCTGATTTTATCAAACCGCAAATTCATCCCCTTCCAGATCCATCAGCCCTAGGCAGCATAGGTAATGAGCAGGGCTTATGAGAGTTACCGTCTAAAACATCTGTAAGGCACCAGGTTGCCTATTCCTGCTCCAGAGGCTGTGACTGTGATCCTGGACTTCCCCTATGAGGAGCCAGGTGATGGGGGATCATTGGGTTGGAAAGGCAGGAGTCAATTGAAGTGGAGAAGGCAGGAACCAAGGAGCAAGGCAATAAGACCAGTAGAACAACGGGTATGGCCCTCAGCATCATGCTCTGCTTTTCAGCTTTCCAGAGGCATCTGGCTGGCCCATCTCAGAAACAGGATACTGGGATGGATGACATCTCCAGTTAAAGGCTCTGTGGTGGTAGAGCTGGGAAGGAAGGAGCCCTGCCTGGGACCGCAGAGCACAGGTGGGGAACCTGTGGCCCTCCAGATGTTATTGGACACCAGTTCACTTCATCCCTGATCACTCACCATGCTCGCTGGGGCTGATGGGAGTTACAGTCCAACATTTCTGAAGGGTGCCAGGTTGGGGAAAGCTGCACAGTTATTCCATCTCAGGCCGCAAAATGTCTCAGGCTAGTCCTGACCGTATGACGTTTGGCCTGAACCACCCAGACAGAGACGGGAAGAAGCGGAACCTATGGTTTGTGGGGCAGAATGTGGGGAGATCCCGTGGCAGAGGTTCGAGACAACTCTTGTGCCAAGAATCTTCAGTTCTCATGAACAAGGCTGGGAGCTGCGTTTCCTGTTTTTGCTACAAGGAGTAGCACGCACAGCTTTTCTGTCATCTTTAACATCCTTTCCCCCCTCCCCTTTTTCAGTCATATTTCGTCTCTGACTATGACCCCACCATCGAAGACTCGTACACCAAAATCTGCAACATTGATGGCACCCCAACCCGGCTGGACAGTGAGTATTGACAGGCTGACGTCTTGCTTAGGGGTGGTGGAGTCTGCAGAGAAATGTATCAGGATAGGCGAAGGCTTGAGGGAAAGTGATCCTAACAGATCTGTGGTGCATTGCATTCTTCCTAATATCGCTCACGTACGGGTTCTGCCATGACCACAGCTTTGTGGGAGGAAGTGTTATTACATTTTCTCCATCCTTCAGTGATGAGGGCCATGCTTGTTTGTGGGAGAAGTGGTTGCTATCTCAGAAGCAGCAGAAGAAAGGCAAACCAGGGGTGGAGAGGGGAAGTAAGTTGTCAGTGGCTGGATCAAAGTAGAATACATCTAGAAAGGGAAAATATCCATAAACCAGGGAGCCAGTGTGGCAAAGTGGTTAAGAGTGTTGGACTGGGACTTGGGAGATCCTGGTTCTAGTCCCCACTCAGCCCTGAAGCTCACTGGGTGACTCTGGGCCAGTCACTGATGCTTAGCCTAACCTACCTCACAGGGTTGTTGTGAGGATAAAATGGAAGAGGACGACCACGTAAGCTGCTTTGGGTTTATTGCAAGGGGGAAAAGGCGGGATATAAATGTAGTAATAAAAATAATAAAAAATAATAACCCATGGATGGACAGAAGGTAGATTTTTGTAACAGGTTACTAAAGGTTTCTGACTCCCAATTGTTTAACAGCAACAACAAAATGGCTTCCTCCCCTACTTAACCTAGGCTGCTAAAATACAGAAAGCTTGGGGTAACCAGGAGCAGACTTTTTGCATGAAAGGTCTGTGAGCTCAGTTCAGTTCTAGTACTGAAAATAAATTTCTCAGCTCAGAATGTGCTCAGAGGTACCCTGTTCTTCCATCAAAGCCAGGGGTGGGGAACCTCTTTAAGCCTGAGGGCCGAATTCAGTTTTGGAGAAGCTCTCAGGGACTGCATTGGGGGGGGGGGGTGCCAAAGGCATAAGGGGTGTGGCCAACGTTAAAAAATACTGGCATATCATAAGTTAGAACTCTTGCTTCCCGTTACTAAGCCTTAAGAGAGGCATTTCAGTCATATAGAATGGGAGAAAAACTGCAGGAAAGCCAGGAAACCATCAAATGATCAGTGTGTGGGTGGGGAAGGGGGCCCAGGAGAAGGGGGTGTGGACTTCTGGGGAACCTCGGAGGACCAGATTTGGCTTCTGGGGCTGAGGTTCCCCACTCCTGTTCTAAGTATACGCACTTTGCTTCTGGCTGTGGTTGGTGGATTTTGGGTTTCTAGTAAAAAACAAAACAAAATAGATCTGACAAAATAGACCCCCACCCTTGCCACAGACAGTAGGATGCTCTGGGGTGATGTGATGTGAAACTGAATGTATTATTAAGAGAGCTGAAACAAGCCTGGCTTTTTCGAATGCTTTATTACAACAAACATGCCACACGCTATCCTTTTCTGACGACATTGTCCATCTGGACAGAAGCTTCACCCACGCCACCACATTGAGGTCTGAGAGGGTTTGTGTGGTTGCGAGGGAGCCATACAGAAATTTGAGAGCGATGTGTTATAAAGGGGAGTGGCAAAGAGGTGTTTGGCCTGGGGTGATGTTCTCTGTCAGAAGGACACACACAGTATTGATGGCCTGGTCTGCATGTGCAGCATGACTGACTGGCAAAATCCTGAGATGGTAGAGTGGTCTGTACCACTTCAGACTCCGTTTGAAGGGTATTGTTTCTCAATGTCCTCTGGTTTAAAAACAACAGTGCAAAACACTGTGTAAATATAAAAAAAACATGCACACAAGCACTGCAAAAGGTGGGCTAGAACTTTCTCCCTGAGGTGGTAGGGTGCTTTTGGTTTTTACTTGCAGGGAGTTGTTTTTAATGAGAGGGAACATTCAAGAATGGTGTTTCCCTACTTGTAGCATGAAAAGGCACAGTCTATTCTACCACCTCCTGCCTGTGCAGACCAGGCCTATGTCAGGGGGAAGCTACAGGCATATTAAAGGATGCTGTATATATAGATGTAGCCCCTGCCAAAGGAAGTGAGGTGAGTGGCTACCCAGAAGCGGGCCTTTTCTGCTTTGGCACCTCAGCTGTGGAATGAGCTCCCTAGATTGGTTTGCCTGGTTTGTACTCCTTTCTGCACCAGGTGAAGACCCTTTTATTTTCCCAGCATTTTAGCACTCTAGTCTTTTAGCTAGGCTGTTTTAAATCTGTATTTTAAATCCCTGCATTGCTGCTAGGTTTTATTCTGGTTGTACTTTCCATATTGTAGTTTTAAGCTTTCATGTTTTATATTTTATGTGGCTCTTTGTGGTTTTAATTTTCGTGAACCACCCAGAGAACTTGGCTATTGAGCGGTATAGGAATGAAATAAGTAATAATATTCCAAATGACTATATTAAGTGTTCAAAACACATTATTACTATATCCTTACAACAAACCCTGTAAGTTAGAATAACATTATTGAAGATAAGGCGTAGAAGCTGAGATATACCATAAATTGCCTAAGCCATTGCAGTCCCATGCATGTTTACTCAGAAGTAAGTCCCATTTCATTCAATGGGGCTTACTCCCAAGTAAGTGGTATAGGATTGTAGCTGTAGTGAATTTGTGGCTGTGGTGAGATATGAGCCAGGAGCGTAGTGGTTCATAGCTTGCTCTCTTAAACAGCCTGTGTCGGCATGCAGCATCCTAAAATGGCTTCAGCAGGACCTACTGCTGATACCTGCCCTGGGCCTCCATGAAACATTTTTCCTGCAGGTGGCAGGCAATGGCAGTTGGCTGGGAGCCACCATTTTAATTTTCCACAGTGCCCCCAACATAACATGACTCTAGTCATTGTGGGAAATTTAAATGGCAGCTCCCAGCCACCCAGCTCTATCTGCTACCTGGTAAGCACATCAGGACACATTAGAGTAAGAAGAAGTCTGCCAGAGGCCAACCACACTAGAAGAGTGAGCTCATCAGAGGACACTTTGCCTAGGGGCTCCCTCAAACCTGGAGCTGGCCCTGCTGTTACTCATTAAACTATACCAGCTCCAGTGTTACATCCATCTTGTTCAGGGTGATTCAGATCTAAACTACTTTCCTTCTTTTACAATTCCCACCTGCCAGTTCTGGACACTGCTGGGCAGGAGGAGTTTGGGGCCATGCGAGAACAGTATATGCGTACAGGGGAAGGTTTTCTCCTCGTCTATGCCATCAATGACCGTGGCAGGTAAGACCAAGCCGTGGGATTCATATTTGAGCATCTTTGTCATGTTAGCCCAGAGGTGGGGAACATTTTTTCTTGGGGCTGCATGCCAGAGGTGGGCGGGGCCAAAGCTAGCAGTGGGAGGGACCAGAACTATAAGTGGGTGGGGCCACCTTTTTCTCTCGCTCTTGGACACCCCCTTCTCTCCCTTTCCCTCTTCCACATATTTTACGTTGTTCATCCTCACAACAGTGAACTAGACCATTCTAATCCCCGTTTTAGAGATCGGGAAAACTAAAACCAACTGTACTGTGTCATAGGCTGTCGAGTGAGTTTAGAGTGAAGAAAGGGTTTGATCCTGGATTGGCGATAGTCCAATTCATGAGCAGGCCACACTCAGTGTTTCCACTCCCCCCAAACCAGGAAGATTTTTTAAAAACCAAGTCATTACAAATGCAGTCCTATGGTCCTTGAGAGGTCATCCCAGGGCCATAGGATACTATGGCTCTTCCCCTCTGCAGGGAGGGAGGGAGGGCTTGTCCTCCCTAGGTGGCAGCAGAACTTTCTTCAGAAAGATCCTCAGAAACTGCTCTGATGGCAGTAAGGTGGAGAAAGGTGTTCTGGGGGGGCGGTGTCCGGGGTGGATTCAGGGAGACTTTGGATCTGCAGGTTCCTTGTTACATGCTCCCAGAACAGGGGGAAAACAGTGCCAGCCTTAAAGCTGGCACAGTGAATTTCTCTTGGAGGCAATGGAAGGGACATTTTCAACCAACCAATCAAAAAAAAAAAAAAAAAAGGACAGAAAAACAGAGGAGTGGCAGGAAAAACACACTGTTCCCCTTGAAGAGGGGTGGCACAAATTCGGCAATGCTTAGGCATTGGGACTTCTTCTGCCACAGTTGTTTGCTCCCTCCCCTGCCCCCGTAGGATTGCTCTGCCCTAGTATCTTTCTCAGGGAGCGTCTTGTTGAAGGAACAGTTGCCTTCATCGGTCTCCTTTCCCTCTCAACCACAGCTTCAATGAGATCAACAAGTTCCACACTCAGATACTTCGAGTGAAAGACCGTGATGAATTTCCCATGATCCTCGTGGGCAATAAGGCTGACCTGGACCTTTATCGGCAGGTGAGGAAGGCATCCTGATTTTCATCTCCACATGGTGGGGCTCTGTGGGACATAACACAGGTTGACTAATGTTTTCAATCTGCCTGTCAAGCCATTGTTCAGCAAACCATGGATGCTATTTAGATTAGAGCACACACTTCCTTTACCTAGCTTCTTTTTGGTGGCCCGGCTCATGCAAGTGTCCTTCTAGTTTGCAATAGGGTTGCTTGATTAAAGAAATCCATTAAAGAAAGGGGTTGGACTCAATGGCGGGGGTTGGACTTGATGGCCTTGTAGCCCCTTCCAACCCTACTATTATAGGATTCTATGAAATCTTCGCTGAATAATCACATGTATTTTAGGTGATTGATCCATTAAGGAATAGATTCTATTTGCATTTGAGCTGAAATAAGAATTCTGAAGTTTTTAGATGATTCACATGTATCATCAAAGCAGGCACCATTGTAGAGGCATACCCTTCTGTGTGTGACAGGAGGAGGAATACCTCTTTTAAGATCATAGAACAATAGGGTTGGCGTACAACACCATCGAGTCCAACCCCAAGATGGCATTTGCCAACTACAGTTTACTTGTATTCAAAGTAATGGGTTGGATCCAGACAGGGGGCAATCCTGTGGTCCCTGGGAAATCATTCTAGGGGCCATAGGAGTTTTCAGATTCCCCTACCTGAGGCCGGACAGAGAGGCCTGCCCTCAGAGAGGGAGATCTAGTCTCACAAGCCTCCTAGGTGCAGCTGTAGAAAGGTCTGCAACCAATGTTCCTCCAACTTTGGAGAGGACAAAAAGGAGGCATGCCAGCAGAAACTGTAGACTTGGTCCTGGAACAGGAGAAAAATGACATCAGCCCTGCCTGGAGCTGGTGTAGTTTCTTTCCTTCCCAGTGGAAGCAAAGGGAGGGGAAAGTTTTTCTCAAAAACAAATGGCTGTAAAGGGCCAAATAAAAATAAAGTGGGGAAGTGCAAGCAGAGCATAGGAAAAGGTGGTTCCTCTGCCCCAATTTCTCCCTCCCCTATAGGATTATTCTGCCTGTCATAATTGGAGTAGACCCATAGAAATCAATGGGTCTTAAGTTAGTCATGACTAATGTAGGCCCCATTGATTTCAGTGGGTCTACTATAAGGATACCTAAGTCTGGATCCATCACAATATTTAAAAAAAAAAATCTCCTGCCCCAATCAGTGCAGTACCATTTTAGGCGGTTAAACACTTTTTAAAATCAATCAATTGAACCAATTAAGCATTTATTTATTCACAAAATGTGTAAACCACTCTACTTCTAAGAAAGGTCTCTGAACGGTGAACAGTAAAGGGAGAAAAGAAATTAAACAAGACTGCCCTAGTTTCCAACCATTTAGCAATAGCTGTCTGTAGCTGGGTTCACGCAACACATTAGCCATGATGGTTTATTTTCTGGAACAACCCATGATGGGTTAGTGTGTTGTCTGTGGGATGTCCCCCCCCCCCCAGTAGGTTATTTCCCTCAAATAAGCCACCTTGAGAACCCATGGTCTGCAGTAAGGGTTATGTCGTGACAGCGTGGGTTAGGGAGATCGCCTACAGAGCTTCTTGGCAAGAGCGGCCAAAAACACTGCTGTCGCTCTACTCCTCTCAAGTGATCTCTATTTCCACTGCAAAGGAAGCTGGGATACCTGCCCATCTGGGTGGGAGGACTACGGGCGGAGGAGGGGCAAGGTGCGGGTGTGTGAAATAAACTACTCTGTGTAACTTGTTTGCCTGATTGTCTGGCGGGAGCACAGTAGGTTGTTTGCATAACCACCTACCCAGCGTAGCTTGCCACCCACCAGGGGTTAGCGTGATGTGTGAACCCAGCCTTCATCTTTTCACTGTAATCTCTGCTTCCAGGAGGGCCAGAAGCTGAGGGTGAAAAGACAACGCAGATGGAAGACATAAGCTGACAGTGGGATGCCACAGAGACAGCCATTTAGCACTGGCTGTGTAGAACTTCAGTGTTGGGTAGAGTGGTTCCTGTAAGCCCGGGGTAGGTAATTTGGTGCTTTGCAGATGTCTTGGGCTACAGCAACCAGAATTCCTGACCGTTGCCCAAGCTGCTGGGGCTTATGGGAGTTGTAGTCCAAAATATTTGGAGGGCAACAGGTTGCCTACCCCTGCTGTAGTCCTATAGATGAGAAGGAAAAAAATTACTCATCTAATGAGCTTGTATGGCTGGAGTTGGTGGGCCTTCTCAAGGCAGGGTGTGGGCGTATTGTCATTGAAGGTTTTAGTCGACTAATCAGACCAGTCACAAAGCTTGCAGCCCTAGTTCAAAAGCAGGCTCCTTTAATTGGCGGATTTTAAGTGAATTTTATGAGTGTACTGGTTGCCATCACAGGTCAAAATTAAGATTGCCGGGAGAATTCTCAACAACCTCAGATATGCAGACGATACCACCTTAATGGCAGAAAGCGAAGAGGATCTAAAGAGCCTCTTGTTGAGGGTGAAAGTGGAGAGCGAAAAAGCTGGTTTGAAACTCAACATTAAAAAAACTAAGATAATGGCATCTGGCCCTATCACTTCCTGGCATATAGAAGGGGAAGAAATGGAAGCAGTGACAGATTTTGTTTTCTTGGGCTCCAAGATCACCGCAGACGGTGACTGTAGCCATGAAATTAAAAGACGCTTGCTCCTTGGGAGGAAAGCTATGGCAAACCTAGACAGCATAGTAAGAAGCAGAGACATCACCTTGACGACAAAGGTCTGTATAATCAAAGCTATGGTTTTCCCAGTAGCAACATATGGCTGTGAGAGCTGGACTATAAGGAAGGCTGAGCGCCGAAGAATTGATGCTTTCGAACTGTGGTGCTGGAGAAGACTCTTACAAGTCCCCTGGACTGCAAGGAGGTCAAATCAGTCAATCCTAAAGGAAATCAACCCTGAGTGCTCATTGGAAGGACAGATACTGAAGCTGAAGCTCAAATATTTTGGCCACCTAATGCGAAGAGAAAACTCTCTGGAAAAGACCCTGATGCTGGGAAAGACTGAAGGCAAAAGGAGAAGGGGATGGCAGAGGATGAGATGGCTAGATAGCTTCACTGATGCAATGAATGTGGACTTCAGCACGCTCTGGGAGAGAGCGCAGGACAGGAAGGCCTGGTGTGCTATGGTCCATGGGGTCACGAAGAGTCAGACACGACTGAACAACAACAACTGGTTGCCTAGAACTCAACTTTAAAACTTTTTAGGAGGACCAGGGGAAAATGGTGGTCAGCCTGACAAGTCAGCCATTTAAAAGATAGTACTCAGGGAGAATAGATACCTTGTCTCAGTTAGTCTCCAAAACTAGAAGAGAGCTTGGCTGAGGGAAAATTACCTTGATGAGGAGGCATTTGTGGGGAGGACTTGACAGCCAGAAGGCATTATGCATCCCTCCCTTCCACCTGCTGGGCTTCTCCCTTCAACATGTCCCCTCCCCACACATTTGCTGAAGATAATTGGCTGTATCTCGACTCATACTTGGAGTAGACCCATTGAAATCCATTAGACTTCAGTTAGTCATGACTAACTGAAGTCCCTTACATTTCAATGGGTCTACTCTAAGTATGACTAAATCTCAATCCAACCCAGTAACTGCTTTGGCCCTTCAGCAACTCTCTGCTTGATTTGGGATGCTGCCCAACCAAACGTCACAACTGCCCAGCACTGGCTTCATTTTCTTTTGCCCATTCCTTCTCCCTGCCCCCAGCTACCCCCTCCCCTCACATTTCTTGCTCACTACTTTTGCATCGCATATACTGGCAGGTGCCCAAGGAGGAGGCCTTCAGCTTTGCCCGGGAGAACCGAATCCCATACATGGAAGCCTCTGCCAAAATTCGCCTCAATGTGGATGATTCTTTCTACGAGCTGGTCAGGGCCATCAGGTAAGAGGACAGGTGGCTGTCACTGCTTGTGCTGAGCCTGACGCTGTGAAATAAGCACCGACTCTGCCCCCCAAGGCTGAGGAAAAGGATTTCCTTTGACAACCTCCCTCAGTATGGAGGATGCCTATCGCTACCGATCAAAAGGCATTGTGAAACTATTCCTTCTTTCCCTTCTTAATGGCATTTCTGTGGTAAGAAAAGACAAGGTAGAAGCAGTAGGCAAATGCAGGAGGGGAAGATAAACTCCATGAATTAGGCAATTGCAAAATAGCCTCATCTGTGAGATAATTGTTATTTTGTTTTATTAATTCCTAGGCAGCTTTCTCAGAAAAGACCCAAGGTGTCTTACAACAAAAAGGAGAACATACAAAAAATTAAAATGGCTTAAAAACAATGAATAAAATAACACAGCCCAACAAAACAACTAAATTAAGAAGCCCATCACATGCTGTCAAACACCTGGTGCTAAAAAATGGCAATTTTGGCACCAGGCAGGCCTCACTGGGGAGAGTTTTCCACAGTCAGAAGGTGTGGACAGGGGGCACTTAGATACTGTTTTGTGTGACTTTTTTTTTAACCTGTGCCATTAGCCACCCCAAATACACCTGTAGAAGAGTGAGATCAAAATAAACTTACAATGATGACAATAATGAGGTATTACTTTCTTGGTCCACCCCCACCCCCACCCCCACCCCACCCAGCCACCAAATATTTCAGGCCTGGACAACTTTTAACCAACCAAGCTGATTGCAGCTCACCAGCCATGTCTGGCACCCCACTAGGGCCTTGGTAAATATGATTTTGCTGTTCAGCAAGTACTCCAAAATTGGGGCTGGGGAGGCTGGGAAGCATCTGGGAGGTTACAACACTGGGCTGGTGGGCTGTGTAGAGCTTGGTGGGCGACGGATTTTGCAGGTCTGCTCTGTTTCGATTTCTGCCGTGCAAGCCGGGAGCATATCGCGGCCTAGAGTGTGCATGAGGATGCAGTGCTTAGTTCGCCTTTTATTGTGGTGCTCTGTCCACCACCTCTAGCAGGCTACACACTGAGGATGTGGCATTCTTTCCTCAGAAAAGAGCGGTTTCTAGGTCTACAGCCCTCTCCAGATGTGTTGGGTAACAACTCCATCACTCCCAGCCAGATTGGCCATTGATCACATAGTCCAAAACATCTGGAGGGTGTTGGGGAAGTCTGAGTAAGGCTTCTTTTTCAAGTATCAGTGCAAGTCAGCCTTTCCCAAGCTGGAGTTCTCCATATGTTTTGGACTACAGCTCCACATTCCTGACCATTGGCTATGCTGGGTGGGGCTGATGGGAGTTGAAGTCCAAAACATCTGGAGGACACCCACTAGGACCACGCAGGTTCTTTTATTATATTCTGTCTCCATTTCCTGCTCCAATGTGTTGTTCAATTTTTTTTGCAGGAGGTTTCATGAGCTGGAGTCTCCCCCTGCCCCAGCAGTTACCCCTAAGAAGAAAGCAAGCAGAGGCTGTCCTTGTTCGATTTTGTAACTTGCCCTCCCGCACAAAGCTACAGATCCTGGAAGGGGAAGAAAGGTGGTCCAGGTTTCCTCCCAGCCAGAGGATACAGCAGAATTTCTCCCCGGCTCCACCTCCCCCACTGCAACAAGGGCTGGCAATGCCTACTCTGCAGCTGTGTCTAAATACTACTTATTTCTCTACTCTCGCCAAGGACCCTACAAGCTGGAATGGGGGGCAGGAAGCAGATAAACCATATTTCCCCCTCAGCACTGGCTTAACCTATGGGTTACACATGCTGATGACGGTGTTCTGGGGGCGGGGGGGGGGGAATCCAAGCCTGTGTATCCTACCTGCCCACCTCTCTCTCCTGAATTCTTCCAAGATTGTATAGGAAGTTCCCCTTCTTTGCCAAGGGGCAGAAGGTGATTGAAGAAATGTGATCATGGGTGACTGAAGAAATGTGGTTTCATGGCTATCAATTTGGAAGAGATGGGCCTGTATGGGATAGCCTGGTTATATATTGTTAGGGAGTGGAAAGCAACAGCAGAGGATCATACACTTCACTGCAGCTAGAGCCAGCATGCTTCTTTCCACCTACACAGATAATACACATTTGTTCAAAGGCATATTGTACGAATGCATTTAGAGGGGGTGCTTTAATCTTTTTTTAATTAAAAAAACCAGCCATACTTATTGCAAGCAACAAGGGAAGGAGGGGCAGGCACAGAGTTAAATCTTCCCAGGCACTGGCTGGCATTGCCCATTTTCTCTGGGAAGGGAAAGAGTGAAAAATAAGCACACCCTTTCCATGCAGATCATTAATGTGGGGGGTGCCTAATAACAGACAGGTTATCTGGAAGACAAACCTCTCTGTCTTGGGCAAAGGAAGTAACAAGGGAGGAAACAGTAGAAGATCCCCTGCCACCACCACCCCCAATATTTTTTGCTAAAGTGAACTATACCTTAAAGAGGCTGGAGCTAAAAACAGCCCTACTTCCCACTTCTGTTGAGAAAAGGCCAGGCAGTGAAAGTTTAAACCGTAGGGGTGTTTAACTGTTGTAACAAAATTCTAATGCTAGTCACCGTAGATCAGAGGTAGGCAACATGGTACCCACCAGATCTTTTGGGCTGTTGATGGGAGCTGTAGTCTTAAAACATCTGGAAAGCATTGGGTTGCCTACGCCTTGCATTTTTTTAAGTTGCTCTGTCCAAGAACAGCATGGTTTGATTTCACTTTGCATAATTCAAAAGATGTATCCACTTTTTTTTTTCCTTCTCTGATGCACTTGTGAAGCAGTAAGCCAAGCTGAATCCATGATTTGCCATAGTTTTGTTAGCAACTGTTTTGTGGCCAGTGCATTTATCATGTACCAGGGTCTCCCAGGAACATCTTCACAGATACAATCACGTTTAAATGTTAGTGTCATTCTTGCATGCATTTGTATGGAGTGATCTTGCTCAATGATCCTCACAATCATCATTCAAAACTTTCTTGCTGTTTGACAGTCCCACCACCTCAGAGAGCTACCTATCTACCAATCCATCCAGAATTTTGTTTATATTCTACAGCGCCTCTACCTGCTACCTATAGAGGAAATGGATGCATAAAACAGGCATGTTGTTCAACAATAAAGGGATGTATGCGAATAGCCCTTCCATCATGCTGCAGAGCATTACAGCCTGTTACCAAAGAGTTAACGCTTATCTAAAAACAACCGTCTTGGGACACCTTAAGTGCAAAGTTACTGTGGCATAAGCCATGATGGATTAGAGCCCACTGTGTCAGTTATATGATGTGTTCTAAGTTGGCAGGGATAATCTACGCAGACACACACAGGTACAGATAGTTATTTTTTTGTAAACAGTGGGGCCAAAAGGCCATGAAATGCAATGGTAGTAGTGGGCTGTGAATTTGTCACTTATCTAAAAGTAATTTTAATAAAAGGGAAACATTTCCAAATCAGTGTGTAACTGTGTTTATCATGGCAAGGGCACAAAATGGGATGGGTAACAAGAGCAGGTAGCACTGGATGGACTGTTTGGAAATGAAGTATGGTGCCAATTTGCAATGAGGGGAGGGTTGGCTGGCTGGCTGAAGAGCATCAGGATGCAGTCCTATACACACTTACCTGGGAGTAAGCCCCACTGAAATAGGAGAGGGGGTGTCGATCTGTGGTAGAGCACCTGCTTTGCGTGCAGAAAGTCCTAGGTTCTAGCCTCTCCAGGCAGGACTGGAAAAACTGCTTGAATTCCTGGAGAACCGCGGCCAGTTGGTGTTGACACTACTGAGCTAGGTGGACCAGCATCTGGCTTAGTATAAGGTCGCTTCCTATGTACACAATAGGACTTCAAAGTGAGATTGATCTAAACCCACACCCAATTTCTGCTGAAACAGGCAGGATAGCCATGAGATGAGAGCTCTCGTAATAGGAACACAGCACACAAACCAGAACCTGTCTACGTATGTACAAACAAAGACTACACCAAATAGGTACACAACCCCAGATAAAGCCCGCTGGACTGATGTCTATCAATGCAACCTAGCATCTTCTGAACAGTCAAAACTGCAGATCATTTCCCATCACACTGTTGTCTTTCATTGTGTGATGTTTTGACAAGGCCCTTTGCAACAGCCTTGTACATAACACAATTTGGGGCAGGGTGGGAGGAGAGAGCTGCGCTGCTGGTTGTCTCAATTTTATAAGCAATGGATACACACTTAAATCTCGAGTCTGTATCCTGTTTTGCCAGGTACAAAATAGGTTTTGAGCATTCAGAAAGTGCTGTATTCCTATGACAGAAGTGCAGGTTAAAAGGAAAGAATGCTGCAAAATTAATGAAAAATGCATATTTATGGTGCACAAAATGGTGTGGAAAAGTTCTTGAAATTGCAGCAACCAGGGAAAATCCAGAGGGTAAGCAATATCTTCATTCAGTCAACACAGAAAAGCAAATGCGTCCTTTACTACTCAGCCTTCAAGTGTGGTTGTCTTACCCACTAAAAAAAAGTTTTCCCCACTCAAGGTAGCTTGGTGTCCAATCTGATCTGTTGGCGGAAAAGCCAGTAGCCCTGGGGAACTAGCCATAAAGACCACACAGATTCTTCCAAATTCAAAGGACTTCGCCTTCCAAACAGAAACAGGTTTCTAAACTTGTAATGTGCCACACTTTGCGAGGGTGTAGGGATTTTCTCAGTATGAAGTGCACACTAAAAGGAAACTGGAGCAGTCAGCACCTCACTATAAAAGTTCTGCAAAAGCGACATAGTTAACAATGACATTACCACGGAAATAGAATCAGGAGCAAGTTGAGGTTTTTTTTTAAGTGTAAGTAAATGCAGGAGGTGACAGAGAAGAAGACAAATAGAAAATACATTGTTTTAATACCAATTTGATAAAAGGCTGAAATACTTTATGGTGTCTTTTTAACCTTAACCTTTTTAAACTTAAACCTCATATACCCAGCTGACAGTCTTTTAAGTCCCAGTCTTCTTACCTCCTGACCTTAGCTGATATTCGCAAAATAAAACAAAACTCAGGGCAGGAGCAGGTGAGGTCTGCCTTTATTCTTCTGCTGTGATTTGAATTAACTTTGATTCAATAGGAAAGAGTACTGAATAAAGCAGGGAAATGATTGCCCTTCCTGATTTGGAGCGAGGAATAGTGTTTCCAGTGTCTCAGTGGCCTTTCAGAGTTGCCCAGAGGAAGACTTTAAGCCAGGGACCATGAGTTCCTCAAGTAGAGAGCGAATGGGTCAGGAGTGCCAAGGCACCGGGGCCAAGAGCCAGAATGTCAGGCCTCTATGGGGGTGGGGGAAGATCTAGGGGAGGAAGCCAGGCTTCCTGGGTTTCCCCCTCTGTCCAAACCCCATCCTACCAATGAACCAACTTGAATAAACTTTGCCCTCCTTTCTGCTGTCACCCCAAACCACAACAAAATGAACAAAGCTGTGCGCCAGGCGTTTGATTTTTGCAAAGAAAAGTGTTTTTTGTCATTTTGTTGTGTACACAGTATACAATGTGAGTTTTACATATTGAGAGAAAAAAACGTCTCAGACACTAATAATAAACAATAAAAATATATAGGAACATCCAATAATACAGAACACAAATCCCATATCTCAGAACAATACCCTTGAGGCGCGAACAAGATACACAGAAATACACGTCGTAAAAAAGGGGGCCTTCCGAGATCCAAATAGAGGGGGGGGGAGGAGGAGGTCGGTCTTTTTTGTCACAGGAAGCTGGGGTGTGTGTGCATGTTCTTGATCACCTTGGAGCTGGGCCCCTCCAATTCTGGGTGCTCAGGGTTTGGCCACTTGCCCCCTCCATCCAGGCAATGGTTTAGCAAGGTTTCATGTGGGATTGATGGTACAAGTCTGTTGTCCCAGGAGGTGTCATGACTCTATGTCCCTCAAAAATTAACCTGGTACTGGGAAATACTTCCCCCCCGCCCCATTCCCTCATTACCCAAAACCCATGTTCAACTAACCCCACTTCCACACAGAGGGTCAAGCTACAATCCTTCACCTCTAAGGCCCAATAGCTATCAGTAACCAGGTTTGTAAGGGAAAGCTGTTAAGAACTAAATCGCAAGCTTTAAAATATCCAAAAGGAAGCCAGTCAACCCTCTTCCCCTTAAAAACAATCTAATCTGAGTGGGGCTCATATACACCATATTCCACCCACCCCCGCACACACTCACATACACACTTGCCAACCTCTATTCATCCACAATAAATAATGGGGGACAGGACCCAGAGGGACATGGGGAGTTGTGTATACATATGGGACTGACATAAACACCCAGGTGGGCCCCAAACACATTTCTGTGCTCTTCAGGGACTTGTCCGAAGTTGTTCTGCTAGGGCAAAGAGGCCACCCCTTCTGTGGTAGGATTTGTTTCCCCACCCACCCACTTACCCAAAGTACCTTTTCATACCTCCCTCCTCCCCAACAATAACAAAAAAATTGAGAAGGGCACTGGGGAATTTTCACCTGCTCTGTTGATTTGGGATAAGATGACAAGGAATGAGAACTCTTTCGAGAAGGTGAAAGAAAGACCAAGTGTTTAGGAACCCAGAAAGGCAAGCATTTGGGAACCTGGATAAGAGCAGATAAGGAAAGCAAACGAACTGGAGGATGCTTAGGAAAGGAGGAGGCAGAGGTATGAAGAAGAAACAAAAGTGGAGAGTGTGGGATTGCGCTGGTGCAAAGAAATCAGATGGATGAGTAGCGTGGAGAAAAAAGAGAATGATGGGAACAAGAATGAGGTAGACATTGGCTGGGAGGTGGGAATCAGGTGCTGGAGGATCTATGTTCAGATTGGAGATTGATTTTGGACACCACTAGGAAGATCTGGCTTGGGGTTGGGGGGAACACTGAGGAGGACCGGCTAACAGATTGGTGCATTTGTGTGTATGAGGCCACTAGGAAGTTTCAGAAAAGAAAAACATGAGATTCAGTGTGGCTGGATGCTGGCCAGGGGGCGGAGGGGGCGGCAGCGGGGACACCTGTGAGTTGTGAATTAAAGAGTGTAGCCAGGGCTAGGACCTAATCCTCTATCTAAACAGAGTTTATTTTAGCAGTTCAGCTCAGGGTTAGAGAGGGACCTTTGCTTAGGAGGCTGGGGGTGGGGTGGGGACACAGAATCTCCCTTCCCCCTCAATAACAACAACAACGATAAAAAAATTAATGACCTCCTAATTAAAGTTTCAGTCCAAACCAAAGAACGTCACAGCTACAGGTGAGAGGAGAGAGAGAGAGAGAGAGAGAGAAACTCCTGCGCATCGTTAAGTTCAAGTTAGTCAAATACAATATGATACATAGACTTTTTTTATCCTATACAGTATATACAGCTGGGAGGAGGGGGAGCAGAAACCTGCCTTGTCAAACACCACAACTGGGAGGAGGGGGGGGGATAAACATAATTACCCCTCCCTCAAAGGAGGTCAGATCTAACAGGCATGGAGGGACGTATCTACAGCCCTCTACTGTACCCCTCCCATAATCTATGTGGGGCCAGTTGAGAAGTCTAGAAAAAAAGGGAGGGGGATTTAGGGAGTCTTGGTACAGGCAGGCTGCTCTGGATTTCACTATGCTCCCCGCACCCATTACTGCTGTCTAGTCAGAAGGGATACTGGGAAAGGAGGGGAGACGTTCCACATGTCCAAAAGAGCTAGAACCCCAAACTCAATCCCTCCCCCCCTAAAAAGTGGCTCGCGGCAGATCCAGCAGCAGCAATTGCCCCACAAGAAGACAAGTGGAAAAGAAGGATGCTCCAGAGAGAGCACGCTCTGTAACAAGTTATGGCTGGGAAGAAGGAGGAACTTGGCAATAAATATTCCTGTTGGAAGCAAGAACAGACATGATCCCTGTTCGTGTATGGGTGGGTGCCACCCCCTCACTCCAAACAGATATTTGGCAGGGATGGAATCAGAGGTGTTTGTGGGTGGGGACGAGGGGTCATATTGCCTGATCAGACTGTGGATGATAGGAGCTGGACACTGTATAAAGGGTGGTCAATGCACCATCCCCCCACACTCAATTCTCAACTCTCCCTAGGGAGAAGGAAAGGTTCTTGATGGAAGAGATGCAGGATAGAACCCAGGAACCTTCTGTTAACACCATTCTCACTGCTGCCCGCCCACCCACCCACCCCTGGGAGAAACCTAGGAGTCCTGGATCCCAGCTTCCCAGCTCTAAATCACACACCACCACGCCTCTGACCTTCTTACGGGTTCTCCTACTCTCGCCCCCACCAGAGCAGGGGGCAAGGCTGCTCAATTAGACATTTATACATTTATATATAAATAATATTTCTCTGTACAGCCAGGGCAAAAGGGAAAGGGGTTGTCCAACCATCCAATATTTGATAAGAACCCTCCTCAACATGTCCTCTTTGCCGTCACAAACCTCCCGCACCCCACCACCAAAATAGGAGGCCCATCCCAGGTCCTGTTTAAAAAAAAAAAAAAAACCCGAAAAGGGAGTGGGTGGTGAGCTGAGTCTGAACTCGTTGCCTGTAATGGAACCCCTCGACCTTCCTCTCCCCACTTCCTGCTCTGGCTCTGCAGAGGGGCGGGCGTTAGGCAGCCCCTCCCGGGGCGTGGCTCCAGCAGCTGCGTCACGCGCATTTGCTTTGCGCCTGAGTCAGCAACTCGCTGAAGGAGTCAAACAGTTTCTCTAGCCATGGCTGGTTGCGCATGCACTGCTGCACCACCTCCTCCTGGCCCAGGTCCTCGTCCCGACCCTCGATCGCCGTCGTCTGGAGGAGAGAGAGGCACAAGGGACAAAACGTCAGCCGTGGAGCAACGCGCGCGTGGGATTATTTTGAGAGAGCGCCGGAGGCGGACAAGGCTTAAACAGGACCAGGGCTAATGAAAGAAAGAAATACAGAACCGGCCACAGGAACCCAAATTCTGCAACCCGGGGAAAATTATGAAAGTTGAGCAAGCGCATGCAGTTTCTCTCCCCACCTTATGAATTGTTCTAGTTTTGTTAGACACAGGGAGGGACCAGATGCTATGCAAGCCACCCAGGGGTAGGCAACCTGGCACCTTCCAGATGTTTTTGACCAACTCTCCAAAGTGGTAGCCAGCATGGTCAATGGTGAAGGGATTATGGGAGTTATAGTCCAAAACATCTGGAGGACACCAGGCTGCCTACCCCTGCTCTAACCATTGGAAATCTTCGCCTGTCACTTCTCCGCTTTTAAAAATTCTACTAGGCTTGAAGTCCACGGTTTACCTTTGCAACCACATGGATAGAAGCTTTTTATTTTAAAGCTGAGATCATGAGCTGAATTCTTAGTCCAATACCAGACTTTGCACCTTTTCTATGCTCAGCACAAACCACAGCAAATACACAATCCTATTTAATGAGCTCTTCAATGAGCTTCCGCCACACATTGAAAACTTGGATGTTCAGGCAGGCATTTGGGGTGGGTTAGAGTATTTTTAGAAATACGATGCTTTAATGTGTAATTTTACTGTTTGTACTGTTGTAACATCACCCAGAGTGGCCAGGTGACCGGCCAGATGGATGATTACAAAATTAAATAAATAAATAAAATTCTCCTTATGCCTGTATGAGACAAAAGTGAGAGGGGAAGGCAAATTCTTCACTTAGGAAAATGTGAAGTTCTGACATCAGAACTGATGGTTCATTGATCAGTATCATCAAACTGTTAACTGGCTCATTCTATGATGACAACAGTTTATTTTGCATCACTGATGATATCTCGATAATGTTTCCCTTGGGGAGACACAACCAGTGGGTTTTGCTGGTGCTCCAGGTCTGCCTGAATGCCACAGCAGTGATCCGGAAGGATGCTCTAACCAGGCTGGATAAACAAGTCGCATGGTCAGGATCCAGAATCGCTTTGGAACTAACTACTTGAGAGAGGAGCTTACTCTCTGGTATGCTCATTCCCTGCAAGATGCAAACTGTGGTTTGCAGTACATGGAGATGTAGTAACATGATAGTTTGGGGACATTCTTTTTTAAAGGAAAAGAAACAAGATTGACATCACCTTAGTTCACTGTTCCTTTCCAAGGGCTGCGGTCTCCCCACAGAATCAAGTGTCTCTGTATGGCTACTTGACCTCCAGAATAATCCGTGCACAGAAGTGAAGCTTCCATGGCACCAAATATGTTTAGCTGGCAAATGGGAGACCCTTCCCTGTCAAGACGGACCAATTCTTGCAGTGTGGATTCCACCTGAGACTTGCCCACTCCTCACCTCTATTTTATAATACTTATAAAAGTGTGTGTGAGACCACATGGGGGGGGCTGGGGGGAGAGCGTGTCAATGAGAACTCACAGACTTTGTGTCAGGGCGGTGTTGGTGTTCTGCCTGTGGAAAAGCGGTTCCCATGAGAAGCCGCAAAATGTTAGGTTCAAGGTCTCACCTCATCCTTGCAACGCAGAAAGGTGTGGTACTTGTAGTGGTGAAGGGAATGGTATAGCGTGTAGAAAAAAGACTTCTCCACTTCCACGTTGAATTCCTGTCAGCAATAAGGGCAAAAAGATGAGGGGGAGAAATCACTCAAGGGAATCACAGCTCCTATGTCTACTACTATGTCATCAGTTCCATAATTCCAGAGGACCAGGATCGCATTTTTCTCTTCCTAGATGATTCACAATCATCAAGAAGTCCAGAAGTCTCCACCTGCTCTTACCTATCATGTGCTCTTCCTCACCGGGCTGCTCTCTGGCCACATCTTCCCCTTCTGCCTCTATTAAATTATCTCCTTGTCATTACTACGGATACGTGTTCACCTCAGTGCCTGGGACTTTGGAATCAACCTGAAGCTCTTACCTTTAAGGCCTTCAGTATTCTCCACCTTTGTTGTCTATGACAGAGGCCTAGTCTACACATGTAGGAGAATGAGGTGGTGGGAACGAAGATAGTGAGTCAAATGAGGTGGGAATGAAGTCGTGGAGTTATGGGATGGTACCAGTTCAGAGTGCAGTGGGGGAAGTGCTATTTTTAACATGCCCCTTATATTAAAAAAAAACCCAAAACAAAACCATTCCCTCCAAGTAAAAAAGCAAAACCCAGCATGTAGGCCAGGAGTGGGCAACTTGTAGCCCTCCAGATGTTTTGGCCTACAACTCCCATCATCCCTCACACCTGGCTATGTTGGCTAGGGCTGATAGAAGTTGCAACCTCTAACTCTCTCTGACATGCTATTGGTTCTTTTTTAATTGCAGGGATTTTTTTTAACGAAGGGGCACATTCAACTTGATTCCCACCTGCAAACTGAAGTGGTACAGTCCATCCTACCACCTCATTCTCTTCCACGTGTCCACCAGGCCAATCTCTCCTCACTCACCTTCCTTTATTACCCTCTCTTGGCACACTCCACAAAACAGCCTTCCCCAACCTGGTACCCTCCAGACCTTTTGGGCTACAATTCCCAGGATTACAACCATGGGCTATGTGGACTGAGGCTGATGGGAGTTGAAGCCCGTAACACCGGAGGGCACCAGGTTGGGGAAGGCTGCTATAGAACATCTGCTATGAATCCCCTCTGATCCCTTCTCCTGCCATGCTGCACCCTTAAGCCTGGAATAACTGACCTGGATTCCTGCATTGAGCAGGGGGTTGGACTCGATGGCCTTGTAGGCCCCTTCCAACCCTACTATTCTTTGATTCTATGAATAGCTTTTTCGTCTCTTTGCAGAGCCATCAGCACCCCACCCTCCCTCCAAAACACCTCATTTCACAAAATCTGGTCTGAACTACTTAACCCTCTCTTAACCTCAATCACTGCTATTTCTTTCCCAAAATTCACCTTTTTCCCTTCCCTTGTCTTGCTTAAGCCTGTATGCCTCCCAGGCAAGGATCGTGTTACTTTGCCAAGCACTAAATAAATGACTGTTAAGTAGCAGAAAGCAATAGCAGCAGCAAGAATATCCAACAGGCATTCTTCTTGCCAAAACCGAGGGATGGAATGGCGAAGAAGAGTCACATTCCAGTTTGTAATTGTTTTCAAGACAGGAAGTGTTGAAATCTGAACATTTGTAAGAGGATTTGTTCCCTTAAGGATATTTTAATTTCTCACAGTTGGAAATGTGGGGTCTTTGCTGAATGTTACTTTTATTAAAGCTAAAAGTTTTTTTTAATTGTTCTATGATTCTCATTTCCAACATAAAATGTTTTATAATTTTTAATACACATGTGGTTCCTGAAAAAAATAAATCTAAAATTATATATTTAAGGAATTCCCATTCCTATTCTCTCAAATAGGTTCTAGAAAAAACAATTCACAATTGCCTAAGATTTTTAAGATGTGCAATTGTCACTCCCCCCAAGAACAAAAGTGACAGTTGCTGAGATTTAAATTCTGTTTATATATGTATGGCTGTTACTCTTACTAAAAGTGTATGTCCTGTCCTTAATAAAATATCCAAACACCCTTACCTTTATTTAACCCCAGTTATCTTTCACTGAAAACTCTTTTAAATACTACTTCAGAATGTCAGAGATTATGCACATGCTCACATATACCCTAAAGCAAAACCCTTAAACTTGTAATTCTGTGAGATGTTCAGCAGCTCAGAGAATTAAAATGATAATGGTTGCACTGTTCAGTCCAACAAATTAGTTTGACATTTATTCAGTCAAAGCTATACCTATGCTACAAACTGATTTTAAATGGCATTAACTTATTTCATGGCTTTCCTTAAGGGTTCTTAAGAAAGGGAAGGGCTGTAGCTCAGTGGTAGACCATTGCAGAAGGCTCCAGTTTCAATTCCTGCCATCTCCAAACAGAACTAGGAAAAAGCCCTGGACAGCAACTACCAGTCAGTGTAAGCAACAATGAGCTAAATGGACCAAAGCTCTCACTCTGTATAAGGCTGCTTCCTACATTCTCCATGACCCAGTTCGGATGTAACTCTGGTGGTTCAGCCCAGGAGTTGCAGGGAACAGTGCCACATACAAGCTACCAACTCCTCACATCCAATTTTAATCAACAACCATGGGCAATTGTTGGGTTAACTCTGGGTTGGTTAACCCATAAACAGCCAAGAGTTTCTGGGTTCAGACGTCATGAAACAACCCAGGAATGAGGTATTCCTGGGGTGCTGATTAAAAGCTGAAGCAACGAATCTGTAGCTTGTGCTCTGTTTGTCCCTGCAATTCCTGGGTTAAATAACCCAGGAATTGCCAGTGCAATATCCAAACTGGGTCTATATGTGCTAACTTTCACAGGGAAAGTTGGTTTAATGTAGATTTCAGTTTTCATTCAGTGCTAAGGGCAAAGCGGCAATGGTTGCTTCATCTTCCAGAGTCAGAAGGCAGTCCACACAGCTTTAGCGAAATCCACAGAGAAAGAGCCTCTCTTCTCCAGAACAGACATGCCTTAGACAGAGGAGAGTACATGTACACCCTTACTTGGACAACATGTGGATTCAGTATATAACTTCTGGCAACTCCAGGAGATGAACACAACACTAGAATGCTTGGCAAAACACGAGTCTTGTGAAGAGTTCTTATATATTTATTTCATTTCTATACCGCCCAATAAACAAAGCTCTTGGCAATTTACTGATGTGTGTGTGTGTGTATATGTGTGTGTGTGTGTGTGTGTGTGTGTGTGTGAGAGTCCCTGGTCTATAGAGGACAGGATATGGGGCAAGATATAGTTGTCAGGACAGCAGCACCTGGAGGAAGCTTAAGCAGCCAAGTGTCCACAAGGCTATGAGGAAGCAAACCTGAAGTCTTTGGCCTATTCAAGCTCCATTATTGGTCTCTGTTCCCTGGCTGAGGTTTAACACTAGGGCCTGCATGGCTCCTTCTCCCCCTTCAGATGGACATTTTACAGCAGACTTCCCCAACTGGGTTGCCCTCTAGATGTGTTGTTCTACAACTTCCATCATCCCTGATCAACATGGCCATGCTAGCTGGGGCTGATGGGAGTTGAAGCCCAACATGTTTGGAGGGTGGCAGGTTGGGGAACACCATTTAACCATATATCCATCTCCTGCTGGCTCCACTGAGGTGGTTAGTCCACGTCCTGGTGGACCAAGGATACCTGTCTAGCTAAGCAGGTCCATCATACTCTCAGAAGACCACAAAGCTAACTTAAAGGAATGGGGAGCTCATTGCTAATAGTTTGTGGCTCAAGGCACCAAAAGGGCATTGCACGCTGTTGTTGTTGTTGTTGTTGTTGTTGTTCAGTCGTTAAGTCATGTCTGACTCTTCGTGACCCCATGGACCATAGCATGCCAGGCCTTCCCGTCCTCCGCTCTCTCCCAGAGTGTGCTCAAGTTCATATTCATTGCATCGGTGATGCTATCTAGCCATCTCATCCTCTGCCATCCCCTTCTCCTTTTGACTTCAATCTTGCCCAGCATCAGGGTGTTTTCCAGGGAGTTTTCTCTTCGCATTAGGTGGCCAAAATATTTGAGCTTCAGCTTCAGGATCTGTCCTTCCAATGAGCAGTCAGGGTTGATTTCCTTTAGGACTGAATGATCTGACCTCCTTGCAGTCCAGGGGACTCATAAGAGTCTTCTCCAGCACCACAGTTCGAAAGCATCAATTCTTTGGTGCTCAGCCTTCCTTATAATTCAGGTCTCACAGCCATACGTTGCTACTGGGAAAACCATCGCTTTGATTATATGGACCTTTGTCGGCAAGGTGATGTCTCTGCTTCTCACTATGCTGTCTAGGTTTGCCATAGCTTTCCTCCCAAGGAGCAAGCGTCTTTAAATTTCATGGCTACAGTCACTGTCTGCGGTGATCTTGGAGCCCAAGAAAACAAAATCTGTCACTGCTTCCATTTCTTCCCCTTCTATATGCCAGGAAGTGATAGGGCCAGATGCCATGATCTTCGCTTTTTTAATGTTGAGTTTCAAACCAGCTTTTGCACTCTCCACTTTCACCCTCAACGAAAGGCTCTTTAGATCCTCTTCGCTTTCTGCCATTAGGGTGGTATCGTCTGCGTATCTGAGGTTGTTGATAATTCTCCCAGCAATCTTGATTCTGACCCGTGATTCATCCAACCCGGCGTTTCTCATGATGTACTCTGCATATAAGTTAAATAAGCAGGGTGACAATATGCAGCCTTGTCGTACTCCTTTCCCAATTTTGAACCAATCGGTTGTTCCATGTCCGGTTCTTACTGTTGCTTCTTGACCCTCGTACAAGTTTCTCAGGAGACAGGTAAGGTGGTCTGGTACTCCCATCTCTTTAAGAATTTGCCACAGTTTGTTGTGATCCACACAATCAAAGGCTTTAGTGTAGTCAATGAAGCAGAAATAGACGTTTTTCTGGAATTCTCTTGCTTTCTCCATGATCCAGCAAATGTTGGCGATTTGATCTCTAGTTCCTCTGCCTCTTTGGAACCCAGCTTGTACTTCCGGTAGTTCTCGGTTCACATGCTGCTGAAGCCTACTGAAAAACAGAGCAGAGAAGCTGGCCTTCTGTCATCTTCAGCATTCCAACAATGTTAATGATGAAAGTTCGTATCAAAGAAGAAGATCTCAACAAGGTCCTGGAAAGGGTAGAAATCCATCTGTCTATTACAGCAGATGGCATGTTGTGTTGAGCATCAAACCTAACTGGTACAGCAGGCAGATAAGCAAAGTGGGCTTTAATTCCTTGATCTTCCATGAAACTCCAGATTCAAAGGTTAGATCTTTTTGCCTCCCCTGCCATTAACAAGATGGCCTGCTTCTAGTCAAAGGAAGCAGGAAGTATCAGTGCTCATGCAACAGAATGACCCAAGAAGGTTATTGAACACTTTCTCAACCCAGTCTCATGATTCTCCGGAGGCAGAGATTCACAGATGAAGAAATGATCTTGGCTCCACCACACTTGGCAGGGTAGCCTGTAGTTTATTGACTTGACCACACAAGGTTCCAGCTAAGATAGATCTGGTCTCTCACACTCCATTAGTCCATCGAGAATCCATTGGGCTACAGTTGGCAGGACAGAGGTTGAGGATCTGGGGACTACAGGATACATGGTCTGAACTCCAAAGGTCACAGGTTCCAATGACCCTGGAGTTCCTGCATGCAGGACTATCTCAGAGACTTGGTAGCAACCTCCTGATGGCACAGCAGCAGCAGCATTGGGAGGAGGGGACCCAAACTCAATGGTAGAACACATGCTTTGCATGCACAGGGCTCAGATTCAATCCCTGGCATCCCCAGGAAAAGACCCCTACCTGAGAGCCTGGAAAGCCATTGCCAGTGTAGACTAGAGTGTGGGCAACTTGTGACACTCCAGATATTTTGGCCTACAACTCCCATCAACCCTAGCCAGCATAGCCAATGGCAAGGGAAGATGAGGGTAGGGATGCACGGATTGTGTGAAATCCATTCTGTGCTTCCCAGATTGTCAGGCACTTTTCATTCTGTCATCTGCCCATCGATGGAATTGGATTTTTTTTGGTTCACAAATTTGTGCGAATTCACATTTGTGCAAATGTGCAGCTGTCCAAATGTGCACGAGCAGAAACGAGCAAATTTCCCTGGAATGTGCATTTCACGCTTTAGCCTTCGGGGGGAATGTGCATTTTTGGCCAGGTTTTGTATTTTGGATATTTTCCTATGGCAAAAATTGGGCAAATTCGGGAAAGTTAGAAAATGGGTCCATAAGTCTGTGGAATCTGCCCAACAGGTGAAAAGCCAGTCCACTGTGGGATCCGCTGGTCAGATTCATGAAAATCCGAACTGATTTGGTTTCATTGCAGATTTCTCCCACATCCCTAGATGAGAGCTGTAGGCCATAACATCTGAAGGGCCACAAGTTGCCAACCTCTGGTGTAGAAAATACTAAGGTGGATGGACCCATTGTCTGAAAGGATAAGGCAGCTTCATATGTTCATTAACCAGAGTCATACACAACCCAGGAAGTAAGACTTTAATCGCATAATTCTCACATGAGCTGGTTTCTGGAAGACGAAGTGCAAACTGAAGCACGGAGTCTTCACTTCGGCCTTGCGCCTCAAAGGTGGTTCAGAGAGATTCCGACGGACAATCCTCTTTAAAGAGCCAACAGTCCATGGATTCCTCCTGGTGTCAATGACCTCTCTGTCAGAACTGAGCAAACTGGTTGTTAAGGAGGATATCATCCTGGATAGGGAGGGCCTAGGCCACTCTTTTCATCAAAATGTAACACAGGCTATGGGTTCTATTACTTTGTTGCCCCAGAAAAGGAGTGGCACAGATGGGATGGGTGCTGGGATCTAAAATTTTATCTCAAAAAGTCAAAAGCCAGACAGAAACGTGTTTTTCCTCCTCAACCCTTACTAGCAGAGGAAAGGAACCTCTGAAAGCTTGAAGGATGAAGAGTTGCATGCAAATTGCTTGCAAATCCAATGGGGAGAATTGTCGATGGGATGAAAGCAGTTGCACTGCTGAGCAATGCTCCACTGAGGAAAGTAACTACTCATCTGTAGTGTGTGGACAGTGGTGCAGCTAGCACTGACCTCAAGGTTGAAGTCTAGGGATCCACAGTTGGGGTGGGGAGGCATATGTCCGCCCAGAGAGCAGCAGTTGATGGGGGCAGCAGCAAACAGGTCAGCACCTGGGCTGACAAACTCTGTATTATTTGTGTAGTCATGATGGTGCTATGCTTTTAGTGAGTTTAAAATGTGAAACTGCACATGTTCACAGTGTTTATTTATTTATTAGGGTTGGCAAACACTTTTTGTTGTTTTGTTCTAACATGTCAGGCGTGTCAAAGCACTTGCAAAGCATGGTGTGGTGGTGGGGAGGAGAGAAATTTTAATTGTGTGTTTCACATGCTTTAGACACGTGGCTATCTAAAGCCCTCCGAGCCACCCCCGCCATAAGAACATTAAGTCCAGAGTCTAAAACTACCTAGCTGCACCACTGAGTGTGGAGTTCACTCTACACAACTTTTAAGTTCTGCTATAGAACTGACCCACTTGTCTTAAGAAAAGCATCCTCAGGGAGGATGGGCGTTACAAAAAGTTCCGAAAACAGCTGTGCTGGCATGGCAAAGCAGGCCCCGTCAAGGGTTGGAACTGCTTGTGGGCACCCCTTGCCCAACTGCCCTCCTCGACTAAATGAGACAGGAAAGTTGACATACTCAACATCTTGTTTTATTCAGTGATGGCAATGTAGGCCGCTCTGCTTGAATGGGAGATTCTCCCCCCCGCCGCCCTCAATTCCAGTTAGGGCCTCCCGGGATTGCCCTTCTGGACTGACTTTCTGGTTTCTCTCCTTGTCCGTTGCATAACCCATTGCATAGTTTTTTGGAGTTTTGTGGCCCTGCCTTCTGCTAAAGGAAGGAGGAATGACGGTTGCCAGATTACCCTCCCAGTACTGGAGTGTGCTGCCAATTCTCTATTAGAGGTCCCTAGCTAGCCCCTATCTAACAGAACGACTATTCCCAGGACTCAAAGGAAGAGGCCACGACACAGTTTTAAATACAGTCAGTCTTCCCTTTACTTGGATGAATTCGTGAACTGAAGTGTTCATTGGGAATTTTAAATACAATTACCAGCAGAGCCTCCATGAAAAACTGCATGGCATTCCCACCCCGCACCCCCAGATGCCAAAAAAAGGTAGGGGTGTGTGTGTGTGTGTGTGTGTGTGTGTGTGTGTAGGACAGAGAATATCATTGGTGAAACCAGGATGCCCCTCCTCATCTGCATAACAGATTACAGCAGTGAAACAGCTACACAGAGTTACTGATTTGCCAGGGAGAAGAGAAGGGGGCCGAGTGTGAGCTGGGGTTTCAATGGCGGAAGGAGGACTCTTTATTGATTAATTAGGGAATTAGTGGCTGTTGCAGCATCCTGTGGCAATGAACAGAGGTAGCTTTTTAAGAAGGATTATGCGAGTTCATGGAGGATAGACCTGGAACCTCTATGTTCAGACACAGTGTACATCTGATTACTAGTTTCAAGGGAAGGGAAGGGAAGGGAAGGGAAGGGAAGGGAAGGGAAGGGAAGGGAAGGGAAGGGAAGGGAAGGGAAGGGAAGGGAAGGGAGGTTAGCTTCCTCATATCCTGCCTGAGAGTTCCCAGGGCCTTTAAGCATCAGAAACAATTCTTGCGTTTTAGCTGTTCTCCCATCTGGCCTAAAAGTTAATACAAGGGTCACTCCCCAGTAGTCAGAACTGCGATTCCAAACCCCAACTGGCATGGCACTGATCTGGCAGGGACAGGCCAACTGCTGTATTCAGCTGTTCTGTCCCGCCACCCCCCTAGGCGCCGTCAGCGCTGGAGCATCTGCTATAGTTGCACGCCAGCACATGCACAGCCATCATTTCCCCACATTTCGCTTTGAGAGAGGCCTAGATTACCCCTTTACAATTCCACAAAATAGCTGAATGTACAGGATGGGGTCAGGCTGTTATTAATATAGATCCTACAAGGAGTTCTAGTTTCTGGGAGGGGGTACTACAAACATAGTATTTTACACGGTTTTGTTATTTATCTCACTATTCCTACAAGAAGCAAGGTTCCCCATCGCCAGCAGGTCATCTTTATGGGCTCAGACAGATGAGCAGCAACATTGCTCTGACCGCAGGAGATGAACTCCCCCTTGCTCTAGTGCAGGGATGGGCAAAGTGTGGCCCTACGGATGTCCCATCAGCCCCAGCCAGCAAAGCCAATGATCAGGATTGATGGGAGTTGTAGTGCAGCAATATCTGGAGGACCACAAGTTCCCCACCCCTGCTCTAGTGTTCAGTACCAATGGGTTAAGGCTACCAAGAAACTTGTGACAAAGAGTAGCAAGGAAAAGCTGGAAGGAAGAAGGCATTACATCAGGGGTCCCCAACATTTTTGGCTTGGTGGGCATGTCTGGAATTCTTAGAGAGTGCTGTGGTTGCTCTCACAAAATGGCTGCAATGGGGGTTACTGCCAATTCAGAAAATAGCTGCCATGCTGGGCATGATGGCCAGTCCCAAAGCAACCCATTTTCCAGAAGTAAAACTGGTGAGGCTAAAAGGAAAGTAACTTGCTCAGTAACCGAAGGCCAAGGCAGAGCTGGGGGTCTGAGTCCAAAACACAAAAGCGCTCAGTTGAACTGAAATAAGGATGATGCTGGAGGGTAGCACTTTCCTTTGCAACATGGCAGTGTCCCAATTAAAAAATAATAATTCAAAAGCCTTTAAAAAGTAAAATAAACATAAGGAGGGCCAAGAGAGGTGCCTGTGGGTACCATGTTGGAGACCCCAGCATTGCATGCAGATCCAAACACAGGCTCCTCCACTGTGTAATCACCAGTTGACGAATGCAGGGCATCAGAGACAAGTGTGGTGAGCCTGTGTGGTGCAGGGGGCTAGAGTGTGAGATGAAGAGCGTGGAGACCTGGGTTCAAATCCCTGCTCAGTCACAAAGCTCTCACCGGGTGACTTTGGACCCTTCACTCTCCTTCAGCTTAACCTACTTCATAGGGATGTGAGGATAAAATGGTAGGAAAGTAGGGCGAAATATGTATACTGCCCTGAATTCTCTGGGGGAAAAGCAAGAGAGAAATAGCAATCAATGTAAATCAATGTGTTTACCAGTGATCTTTGGCACCCACTTGGCTCCCAACACTTACCTGCGGTTTGGATACATTCTTCTTGAGTTTGTTGAGTGTCTTGCGGTTGTAAGGTTCACCACCTGGGCGCAGTTTAACTGTGGTGTCGCATGTCTCAGAATGGAGTTGGGGGAACGTGTGGAGTGCCTCCTGGAGTAGGGACGGGGGACACACAAAGTATCAACTGTGAGACAGCAGCTTCCATGTAACCTGTGGCTCTCAGACCAAATATTCAACCTCACATTGTTATATATCTCCAAGCCCTTGAGGAAGTGTGACAGATTAGACATTTAAATGAATAAGAGGGGTAAGAGCATTCTGAAAGGGTGGAGCAGGAAAACTGCCACTGAGCAAACTGGGAGACTCCAGAGATAACAGATTACAGATAGGAAATAGCCAGAGAAACAGACAGGATACCCCTTTAAGTAAGCTGAAGTACAAGACCCCCTGCCCTTGAAGGGAGATGAAAGCATCACTGTTAAATATGCCATTTGAGCCACCACATGGCTTCAGATAAGGGGCCCTGAGGGTCAGACAGAGATTCTCTTACTCCCAGAGCTACCAGGAGGACAGAATTACAGGCGATTCAAGTAGGAAACTAATTCCACAGGCTAGAAGGTGCCACGCAGCTTCTTGGGCCTGGAAATCAGGTGATTCTCGGAAACCAATCCCACGCCACTGCTTGCTAAATAGCTCCAACACATCTGCTGCACTCCCTCAGTCCGGGCAACTTGGTAACAAAGGAGGCCACCTGACTCTCCTTCTGTGCTTTCATCCAGACTATATTCCCTCCCATCTCTTCTGTTTCAGGAACTGCTTTTTTTAAAGGGGTGGAAAGAGAATGGCCTTTATCAGCACACTGCCTAGAACACAGGAAGCTGCCTTATACTGAGCCAGACCAATGGTCCATCTAGCCCAGTACTGTCGGCACTAGCAGCTCTCCAGGGTTTCAGGCAGAATTCTTTCCTAGTCCTGCCTGGAGAACCTGGGACCTTCTCCATGCAAAGCATGTGCTCTTCCACTGAGCTATTTTACTCCAACCAGGAGGTCTGAGATTAAAAACAGAACTGTCCAGATGCCTGGAGAAATGTTCAATGCTCTGGGTGAGGAGTAGGACTCAGAGTTCATCCCAGACTGGCACATAACTCCCCTCTCAACAGCAAGGTGTGCAAACCCAAGGTAGGCCCTCACCACCAATTGGCAACATAAAAAGAAGACCTAACTAAGCTCTGCTGTGTATTCAGTCAGTGGGCCCTTCCTGCTCGGAGGTGAAGGTTTCACAAACTTCCTTGGGGTTGGGAGAGCAAGGAGAAACTACTAGAGGGAGGGTCACACTGTGGAGCTATTTGCTGCCAAGATACACAGACAGAAGAAGTGGAACCCCAAAGGCAGCACACAGACTAATTTTAAGTCCATCAAAATTCTTCCATGATGGACATAGGAAGGGGTCCAAGTTCCATTTAGGCTAGGGATTAAAGAGCTGGATTCTAACTCCAGCTAGGCCATGGACACATTGCAGACCTTTCAGCCTTCATGTTCTCTCTCTCTCTCTCACACAGCTGTTGTGAAGATGAACAAGAAGGAAATTTCCAAGCCAAGCCCCGGTGATAGAGCAAACTGCACATCTAAAATAAATCTCTCTATACAATATAATCTCTTGAGAAATAAGAATTTTCACTCTCCCCATTTCTATACCTGTAGCGACGGATTAAGAGACACTCTCTTCAGCACCTTTTTCTTGTGATCGTTCAGTATCCCGTCAATCTTTCTCATGGGCGGGAGATAAAGTTCATCTGGGGGAGGATTGTCAAAACAGATTAGAGGGATCATAAAAAGTGTCCAGGGTGGGTGGGGATGGGAAACCTCTGACTACAGTGAAGGACATCAAGTGCTGTTCTGCACTAAGGAAATCCAACTTTTTGTGGCACAAGCAAGGGAAAGTGTCATAAAAAGATCTAAAGCACCACATCTGTTTTCTGAAAATGCTGGAATTCTTGGGCAGGCCCTGACTCTCTGGCATGCCAGCCCTCACCAGCTTGGTGCCCTCCAAATGTTTGGGACTACAATTCCCAGCATTTCTGACCACTGGCCTTTCTGGCTGGGGCTGATGGGAGAAGCAGTCAAACACATCTGGAAGGCACCAGGTTGGGGAAGGTTGTCCTACACATTAAGGAAATGCAATCCCCTTTAAGGAAAACTCTAACCCACTTCAAACGTGTCTAATCTTATGGTATTTATTGCTTCCAATTCCCAGAGAAACCATAACAACCATATAACTCCCCAGCCCCCAAAAGAGCATAACACAACTCTGTTGTCCAGCAGCAAGTCCCAGGACATAGTCTGAAGGCACATGAGGCAGCCACCTTGCTGAAGTTAAGCAGGTTTGGGTCTGGTCAGTGCTTGGAGGGGAGATCACCTGGGAACCACATGTAGCCACCTTGAGTTCCATGATGGAAGAAAGGTGGGATATAAATGTAATTAATTAATCAATCAATCAATTAATAGGTCAAAGCTCCTGCTATTATTCTGCACAGCACAAAAACTGGCACCTCAAGCAGAATCTTAAGATTTTTTACACTTCTCTTGTTAAAAAGAGCAGCAAGTTTCTAGCTCTTATTATGGCAACAAGGAGTGGGATAGTCTATATTCAGGCAGTTTCTGCTTCAGGAATTTTCTGAGCAAGAGTCTCTAGGGAACAAAAGCCTTTGAATCTCCACAAGGCCAACAATAACAAAGCAAAGATGAGCACCTCACGTCTGGTGACAGGCAAAAAAGAAAAAGAAAAAAGGGGGACCGCGTGGGGACTTCCAAGGACTGGCCTATGGAAGCCAAAGGCCTGTGGCTCATAAGGGGTTCTCCTACCGCCCAATCAGTGCGCCACTAAACAAGAATGCACACCATTTGTATCCTCGAGAGCTTGGATCATGTCTGGGTCAAGGGCAGTGCTGACCAGCATTTCCACATAGCTGCGGTACATCTCCTTCATGGCTCGCGTATTGAGAATGCGGCCCGTCGGCACACGCTCTAGAAGGAAGATGGAGAATTCATTATTTCAGACATTTATATCCCATCTTTTCTGAAATAAAGGTTCCAGGCAGCTCACAAAAACACAAAACACAAGGAAGGTACAAGGGAAGCGTTTCAAATACAATACCAACCCCCCCCCCCCAGAAAGTATAAAAGGTGAGGGGAAAAAACCTGGCATGCAGCTTGACAAGAGACCTTTCCTGTTATTGTTCTGACCCAATTGGCGATTTCCCCCATCATTGGCTCTTAAGGCACAAACCCTCTATGGCAGCCTTTCCCAACCTGGTGCCCTCCAGATGTATTGGACTTCAAATCCCATCAGCCCCAGCCAGCATGGCCAACGGTCAGGAATGCTGGGAGTTGTAGTCTAAAACATCTGGAGGGCATCGGGTTGGGAAAGGCCACTCAATAGACAAGGGAAGCTCCTCTCCTATTGTCCCTGGTTGTTCGTAATCACCTTCAGTCTGGCTCCAGGGTCACTGGGAAGAAGACCCAAACCCACTTCGTGCAGCTCTCTCCAGCTTTGGAGCTTCACCCTGAAGCAATGACTCCCTCAGAGCTGTGACAAAATTCTCTTCAACTCTATCAGGGGCAGGTTTCCTCACCAAGACTCTCTGGGGCTCCTCACGTGGGACCCACCTGCACTGCTGGCACCAACAAACACGGGGTGGGATCTCTGCCCACTTTACTCACCCTCCTCACTTTGCTGGTCGGGGCTGGAATCGGAGTCAGAGGAGGACACTGCCTCCTTGAGCCATTTTTTCCTCTTCTTGGGGGGTGGCTCAGCTTTCACCTTGGCTGGCTTAGGTTTGGGTTTAGACATTCCACTGCCTGGGGCAGCTTTTGTAGGCATGGGCACAGGAGGGTCTGTTTTCTCCACTTTGGGGGGCTTCTCTGCCTTGGCCAGTTTTTCTGCCTTGGGGGGCTTTTCAGACTTCTCGACCTTGGGGGGCTTTTCCGGCTTAGGGCCTTTCTCCGCCTTGGCGGGCTTCTCAGTTTTCTCAATTTTCTCAGCCTTGGGTGGCTTCTCGGCCTTGGGTGGCTTGTCCGGTTTCTCGGCCCTCTCCGGTACTTCCAGCTTCTCAGGTTTCTCCACTTTGGGTGTCACTGGAACCTTAGGGCCAGAGGCCTTGGGCTGGCTCTGTCTCCTGCACCAGGAGAAAGAGCTGTGAGATCCAAGAACAGTCTGTGTTCATGCCTCAGGGCCAGAAACACCTTAGTTGACCTGAGGGCCCAGGTTTACTCAGGCAGGAGGGTTTGGGTGCAAGAGAGGCTGTAATGAAAAACAGCCAGCGAGAGGATAAGGGCCTGGGGACTGAGGGGCAAGGTCAACCTTAGTTGGTAAGAAAAGTTTAGACAGGCTACCATCTAATTCATAGTTCAAGCTGGAGACTGAGGTAGTGGTGGGTAACAGAGGCCCAGGGTGCACAGAAAAGCACAGGCAAGTAAATTAAATGTGGTTTAAAAGTTACGTTCAAAATATGTAAAGCTTCTCTTTTATTACTGGAGGATGTTGCCAGTGGACTAGCATTCAATATCAGATACCTTATGGGAGCAATGAAATGAACTTGAATTGCTCCTAACAGACATGAAACAATCACGTATCAGTTCCCCTCTTTTAATGACATGGTTATCTTTGAGTTGATTATTGAAGTTAAATTCTTGGATGAGAGAGTTCTAAACATAGGGCCTATGGTGTTGTAAGGCACCTGGAGACCTTTTTTCTGGAGGGTGACATCTAAATGCTGTACATTAAAAAAGAAATGAATAGGATTTTACAAAGGGCTAGATGTGCCTGATCTCGTCTGATCTTGGAAGCTAAGCAGGGTCAGCCCTGGTTAGTACTTGGATGGGAGACTGCCTGGGAATCAGGCTTCCTGCACTGAGCAGGGGGTTGGACTCGATGGTCTTGTAGGTCCCTTCCAACCCTATGATTCTATGACAGCAGGGTTGTTAGGTCCTCATATAGCCCAGCCTATACACCTTGCTTCATGAAAGGTATATAACAGGGCTTTTAATGTCAGTTGTTTTATCAGGTCACAGTATCCTACTCAAACTGGTTTTTAGCTGTTTTACATTATTTTTAATTTTTGTGTGTTAAATATTTCATATTATGTTTTTATTATGTTGTATTCTGGGGTTGTAATGTTTGTGAACCACCCAGTATAGAAATGAAATAAATGACATGACATGAAATATCAGGTGGGGGTTGTGAACCTGCTAGATGACTCGGCTGGTGGGAAGTCAAGAGGCCTTTGGGTGATGAGAGGAAAGAAAAAGGCATCCTCATGTGTGCGGTGAAGTCACAGAGCCGTAGAAACAGGGGGTGAGGAGTGGCAGCCAAGGCAGAGGTGAAGGATATGACAGAAAGTTTCCCCTTTGGGTTGTCACCTGAACAGTTTAATTCAGCCTGAATACTTCGGTGTGGAGGGGACAAGTGGTATATTATTTGGCCGCCACTCAGATGTAACTCTGGAAAAGGGGCAATTTTAAAACTTGCCCACACTGGAATAAATTCACAGAAGTAAGTGATGAGCAGCGGGTCTTAGTGTTTCCTCAATTCGAATGGGCCTCTCTCACACAAGTCCTCCCGCTCCTGTTCCTTTACCTGACGGCTTGCAGGGGCCGGTGCCAGGGCTTCTTGGAACAGACGCGCACATAATCTTTCTTGTTGATGTTCTCCAAGAACTTAACATAGAGTCGTTGGTACCGGTTCTTGGCATCGCCAAAATAGCCCAGATACTGAGGGGTGAGGCAAAGAAGAAACTGAGTATCAAAAAGAGGGGAGGGTGTAGAGAAGAGAGCAAAAACAGTCCCACACACAACTTTCCCTTTTCCAGAAGTAATGAGGGGATATGGAACTGAAAATCCAATCCGCTTGTCAGGGTTGGATCGGAGCCCAGAGAGCCCCAAAGCAGTTCTGATTCTCAGGAAGAGACAGAAACCACGGGAGAGGAACCTGCATGCTGTTCAGAGGAGCAGCCAAGGCGAGATCCCCTCCTTGTACACATTCCTGAGAGTGATAGTGACCCTAGCAGGGAGAGGGAGGTGCAACAGCAGTTTCTGGACGCTAGGCACCGGCGCAGTGTCAAGAGGGAGATGGCGGGTGCTGAGAGGAGGTGCTCAGCCCGCTTGGTGTGACGGCAACAGCAGCGCCCCGATGCCCCATGGGTAAGGGGTGGACTCTCTCCTCCTAGCCCATAAGTACAGAGGTTTCCCACCTTCCCCTCCAAATGGAGATCAACTGATTCCTAAGGTTAGAACCCCCAAGTAGGCAGCTCTCTTAAGTCTCACTTGTAGGATCAAGCAATTAGCATCTCTAGGCGTCATTAGGTTGAATGGGAATAAAGCCTTGGAAAAGAGCCCTATTGTCTGCGTATTAATTCTGGCTACCTGAGGATTTCAGAAGGCAACAGAGGTGACCTCCCGACACCACTATTATGGAGATCAAGCCCAGTTGCCTGCAGGGAGCACCCATGCACAAAACTAGCAAGAGAACAGGCACAGATTCACTTTATCTACAGATCACCAATAAAGTCTTTCTGCATGCTGGGGGATGGGGGGAGGTGACTATATCTTCCACAGCGGGAGAAGGAAGAAAAGAAGGGATAACGGGGATGGGGTAAAAGCCCAAATGAAATCCATCATATCACCACATCTAAATCATGCAAGCCTGCAAGACCTCCCGCCTCAGTCTGTGCTCACTGACAGTACAGTTTTAAACAATGAGCAGAAGCAAAATGCATAGTGATGGGCCGGACAGCAGGGACACTTACGTTGCTGGTAGCGCAAAACTGACGCTGCCCATCCTTGATTTCAGGAGTGAACTTCTGAAGCAAAGCTTTCTGTACTCGCCAGATTGGGGGTGGCTCCCGCCCAGTCTGAAGGGCAAGCTGCAGGAGGACAGACAACGGGGTGCTGGTCACCAGGGATACTAACAACAACAGCAACAACAACATAGAAGGTTCCAAGTTCAGTTCCCAGCATCTCCAGGTAGGGTTCCTACCTGAGAACCTGCCGGGTCACTACCATTCAATGTTGACAATGCTGGTCTGACTCAACCTAATGCACCTTCCTATGATCTGCCTCTCAAGAAGAGAATGCATTAACGATCAGTCCAGTAAGATTGGAGTTTCCTTCAAATTGTAGATTTGTATTGAGAGGGCCTTCTCAGTTGTGGCCCCCCATTTATGGAACGCCCTCCCCATGGAGGGTCTCCTGGCGCTAAATTGTTATCTTGCCAGTACCACGCAAAGCCCTCTCTTTCCTCTCAGGTGTTTTACAGTTTCGTTTGCAGATGTTATAGCTCTCTTTATATATTTTATATTTATTCCTGCACTCTTTGTTTCATATTGTATTTTATCCTTTCAGTTTTGTAATCTGCCCAAAGAACGTCTGTTGTTGGGCATATTAAAAACATAATAAATAAAAGAGGGCATATATTGAAAATGGTAAAAGACTAGTATCCCCTGTTGGAGTCTAGCTTGTTAACTACAACCTGATGAAGGACACAGGGTCTGGTCTAAAGGTGCATGAAGCAGCCACCATGCTGAAGCTAAGCTGGTCCAACTCTGGCTGGTGTGTGGATGGGAGAACACCTGGGAACCCTCCCATACACCACCTTGAGCTCCACCATGGAAGAAAGGCAGGATATAAATGCAATATAATGAAATACAATTTTAGAGTCCAGTTCATCAGTAAATAGCCTGATACAGTTTTATGAAGACAAACACATAGCTGAGGAGTAAAAACATTTTTGGGACCTCTTTTGACTGCACTGGATCCAGACTAAGCTGGTTACACTTAGATCCCACTGAAATCAATGGGACTCAAGTTAGTCATGACTAACTTTTCACACCCATTTCAATAGGGACTAAGTGCGACAAACTCAGTCCACCGACGCTGCAGCACTGCTTAAACTTGGTGGGTGTGGATCTGACCAGTCCCTTGGAATGGAGACCACTGGGAAGCCCCAATGCAAAGTTAGGATTTTAAGTAGAACAGGCTATTTTAAAAAATCCCAAATCTGCATAAAGTCAAAACCTTACATTCAAATACTGAACGATGAAAGTCCACCTTGAAAATACTCATCACATTTTATGCTTAACACTGGTTCTGCTCCGAACCACAGCCTTAAAACTACCCAACCCTGCCAGTCCCTGCACTCCTGACGCACCTTGAGGGCCTGAACATCCTCAACACGTATGACAAACTCGTCGCGCTCTCGGAAGATCCCCTCCCCACCACTCTCCACTTCCTCTTCATCCGTCTCCCCGCAAATGGCTGCCGTCTCCTGTTTCTTGGCGAGGTGAAGGGGCCGCGTGTCCTCAGGATCCTCGGGCTCGGGGGATGCCTGGGCTGGTAGCTCTTCGGGAACAGGTGGAGCCTCCTTGGGTGAGGGAGCTGGGGAGATGGGTGGTGGGGGTAGCTCTGGCTGGGGTTCAGCCTCCACCGAGGGAGCTGGGCTGGGGGGCTTCTCCTCCACTGGCGGCACATCTGCAGGGGGGAATGTGGGAGGTGTGGAGGGGTTAGCCAGCAAGAATGCGGCATGGAAAGTCATCCTTTCGATCAGGGCTGGGGAACATGCGGCCCTCCAGATGTTGTTGGACTGCAACTCCCATGAGCCCTTACTATTGGCTATGCTGGCTAGGGATGATGGGAGCTGCAGTCCAACAACATCTGGGGGGCCACATGTTCCCCATCCCCATTTGAGATTGTGTGTGTACTTTTGGATTTAAAAAATTTACCCTTCTGTTTTCCACCCCACCCTGTTTACAAATAATCAGACTGAGGTATGCAACCATATCTGGCTTGTAATGAAACAGACTTCTTATCTATATATGTATATTTTTATACATTCATATTTCCAGAGATTCATACTTGTGTTTTTGGATTATAAAGGTTTAATTTTTGGTTTGTTAGCCTGTATTTCTTTTAGCTATATTTTCTCTTCTCTTTATTGTAATACATTTAATTCCTTTTTTTTTTTGCAAAACAATTGCAGCAGCAACAAATTAACAGACCAAGAGAGACAAACAGAGACATGGAAGGTGTGGTGAGTGTGATTAAATATCAGGAGCATTCATGTGTATCAATAAGCCAGGAATCCTGGCTTAATAAACCATGATGTGAACTCGTGTGTGTTAGTGCACATAGCCCGTTTACTCCTCCCTTTGAGCAAATAGGTAAACAAAGGAGGAAGGGGACAGCTTCACATGACATCCAAACTCAGGATTACGGTTGTCCACCCAAACAAGCCAGGATTTGTAAGCCAATAACAAATCTTGGTTTAAAGCTGGCTTATGAATACTGGCTTGTTTGGGTGCACTTAACCATAATTCTGGGTTGGTCATCATGAGAAGCTCTCCCCTTTCTGGTTCGCTTACCCACTTGCACAAAGGGAAGAGCAAAGTGGAAGCAAATGGAATGCATTTACATCTGGTTTATTAAACCTGGCTTATTGTATATGTGCAAACATCACCATATATGTATGGCATCACTGAAACAGGACTAGCGAACATTTCCCCCTTGTCTACAGAAGACAGCAGGGCTTTCCTGTAACTTTTAAATACACTTTGCAATATAAACCCCACTGAAAATCCACTAGAATTTGAACTCTTACATTAGATGGGGATGGGGGGGAAGTTTGTAGGAAAGAGCACACCTAGACCTAACTTGGTAAAAAGCAGTTTTAAACAGGCTATTCAGGAAAGATGTAGATCTAATGTGCAATAGAAAAGGTATTTTATTATTGAGCAGATTTTTTTGCATTCAGGATGCAAGAACTGTTAAGAGAATGTAGGAGAAAGCAAATGCTAAATGTCACATGGAATTCTATCCCACTCAGAAACTGAAGACAAAAACAGCAAGACATTTGAGAAGTCCCATAAATAAGGGGCTACAACAGCCAAGAGCCCCCTCGGGCACTGCTGGCACTCACCACTGGGTTCTCCCTCCTTGCGGTCGGTGGGATCGTAGAGCGCTGAGATAGCTGAGGAGATGCTCTTCTGGAGGTCCTGGTTCTTGCTGACCGAGTCTTCCTCGTCAGATGAGAACGAGGGCAGCGTCTCCAGGTTGCGCTTCAGCTCCTCGTCGAGCCGTTTGCAGGGGCTGGTGCAACTCATCACGAGACCGGCCGGATCACCTTCTGGCCCATCCAAGCCCCCGGGAAGCATTGGGGGGGCCACGCTGAAGGGAGGCGGGGGCTGGGAGGAGGAGGAGGAGGAGGCAGCTGAGGGGGGACGTGGTGTCTTGGAGGGGCTGCCTGACGAGGAGGCCACCGGAGCCGCCGCACCAGGGGGCCCAACTGTAGCTGCGGAGGAAGTGGAGGAAGGCAGCGCCTGGCGCTTGCCTGACTTTAGGAAGTCCAGGAAGGAGGCCATGAACCCCGACTTCATCTCCGGCTGCTTCTCTTCCACCTCCTTGATCTTCTGTTTGATCTTCTCACGGGTCTGGCTGCTATCCAAACTGCTCTCTTGAGTGGGCTGGTGAGATGGGGTGGGGGCCTCCAACTGAGACCCCTCCAAACCTTTGGGGACTGGCAGTTTGATCTGAGGAAAGAGAAGGGACAGGAATTGGGGGAGGGGAGGAGCTTCAGGGAGATTTCCTGACCTGGCACTTGCCCAGATGCTGGCTTTCCGTCTTGACTTAAGCCCTAGTTAGGCATCCCAATCTTGGAAAATCAGGATTCTCTATCATGCGGAGAGCCCCCACTGATAGCAGAGGTTCCGTCCTGCAGACGTTCACCCTGAACACGAGGAGGAAGACAAGAACAGCAAGGGGAAGTAGCTAGTGTGCTTGTTCTCACCCTCCGTCCTCGGGTGTTAGAGGGAGAACGCTTAAGAATGCTTCAATATGGGCCACCTTTTCAGGGCAGCAGTGGGCAGAAAGTATTCTCCAGATGGTTTAGATCTCAACAACCAGCATCCCTGACCACTGGCTATGCTGGCAGGGGCTTCTGGAAGTTGAAGTCCAAAAAATCTGGAGATCTACCTTCTGTCCACCCCTGTTTTAGGGTTTTCTCTGTCTCTTGGGATCCGCTATTTTAGACCAGAAACATGCAAATTAAGTATATTTTGCATAGATCTGCACAATTTGCTCTACTTCCAGAGTTATGGATTTCTGAGAACTCAGAGCACTGGGTGGCAGATGGAAAGGGACCAGAGTAAAAGAAGACCAGGAGCAGGCTCACACAGGGAGGAAAACAACAAGAGAGTTCTGCAAAGCACTGGAAGCTACCTGCATCCAACTGGAAGTCCCACCCAGCTCATCTCCAGTTTTGACCTTCCCCCTGATACATGCAGCCTCATTTTTTCCACTACCATGAGGACTACAAATATAACCGTCTTTTAAAAAAAAGATGTGGAATTCTCAGGCATCAGATTTTGTGCTTGAGCAAAACATATGGCATACACACAAGCTTAACCACCCATAAGCTCAACCCTCTCATACACTGCTCCTCAAATAGCCCATTCTACTGAATTATTTTCTCACACACACGGAAGATCATACAATCCAGGTTTCCACGATCTCAGAAAACCCAAACTCTGTGGCCAACCCCCCTAACCCTCATGCTAATGTTAAAAGTATGCAAATAATAAACTTAGCACATCTGATGCAGTTCTTCTAACTGGGTTTATTTTCAAACATTGCTTAGCTCCTTTTAAAAAACAAAACAAAAACCCAGCTGCATTACAGATCTTTTAGAACACATTCAGAACAGTGTGCTTTGAATGGGTTCCCATCACATCTCCCACTCTGTGCAATATCTACATGAAATGGCTGGGTGAGGTGGGGATGAAGTGCCATCAGATCAAGTGCCGACACTCTGCGCTCTCACTCTCTTTCTCACTTTTTCATCAGCCCCAAGGCAGGCAGAGGACGTCCTGAACCCGTGCCCAATGCCCATGATGGTCTGAATATGGGCAATCAAGCTGAAGGTTAATCCAGGCAAGAACAGCTGTACTGTTGGGTCAGGGGTTCTGCTGATCTGGGGTTAGATGATCAGCCTGTTTTGGTCGCATTCCCCCTTCAAAATGAGGTATACAGCTTCGGAGGGCTTCTGATCCAGCACTGCTCCTGGATTTCCACATGGCAGAGATAGCCAGAAGTGCTTTTCAGCAGTTTCAGGAACTGCACCAGTTGCATCCCTTCCTGGACAATCAGAATTGGCCACAGTCAATCAGACCCTAGTTACATAGGAAGCTGCCTTGTACCAAATCAGGCAGTTGATCCATCTAGATCAGTATGGTCTACACCGGCTGGCAGTGACTCTGCAGGGTCTCAGGCAAGGATCGATCCCAGCCCTACCGGGAGATGCCAGCCCTACCAGAAGGTGTTCTACCACCGAGCATTTCCCCATGTCCAGCTCGGATTCTTGTAATGGGCTGCACATGGAGCTGCCTCCAAACTGTGTTCAGAAGAGCTCCAACAGAGACAGAGCACAGCAGCCAAACAACCATCTGGTGTAAAGTGTTCTAATCATATCAGCTCAGTGCTATTTCAGTTACCCTGGTTGCTAATTTGTTCCCAGGTCCAATTCAAAGTCCTGGTCTTCACCTTTACAGCCTTAAACCACCTGAGACCAGGATACCTGAAGGCCCACCTCCTTCTGTATGAACCTATTCAAGCACAAGTGAAGCCAGTGATTGGTTGTCCCCTGTCCCACCGTCGCCCTCCCCCCACCCCCCGCAAGTGTCTCTGACGCAGGGCAGCAGGTCATGAAACAGGGCCTTTTTGACTGCAGCACCCACATTGTGGGGTGCCCACCCCCAAAGATGTGTGTATGTCCTTTTAACGGGAAGCCAAAAACGTGTCATCAAGCCTCTCAGCTTACTTAATTGAGCTGGGTTTGGTTATTGTTTTGGTAGCTGTTGATGCTGGGTTTTGTTTTGATTGTTTCTGAGTCACTGCTCATTTTAATACTTGATAATGTATTTTGATGGTTATTAATAGAAAGGGAGGGGTATAACCATTTGAATGAAATAAAAAAATAAAATAAAATATGGAAATTTTACAAGAGGTTTCTCAGATACAATTCCTTTTCGCATTGAGGCATAGAAAATCCTGCAGCTAGAAAAACCCAAATATGCTACATTCATAGAATCATAGAACAGTAGGGTAGGAAGGGGCCTACAAGAGCATTATGTCCAACCGCCTGCTCAGTGCAGGAATCCAAGTCAGCATCCCTGATAGATGGCTGTCCAGCCTCGTCTTGAGTGCCTCCAGTGTGGGATTGCCCACTCCCTCCCTAAGTAAAGATGCCACTCAACGTTTGCCTCCAAATCTGCATGTTGTATTTGTTGGCACCATTCCATTGGCTTTTTCAAGGACTGACAGTGTTGTGGTGGCAGGAAAAAAAATGGTATTAATAAATAAATGGCAGTAAACGCCATAAAGTCAGGCCAGGCACTAGGAGATGATACCCTAGAGCAAATGCTGGGGCACCCTGGCAGGGCCTACCACTAATATTTGCCCTGCCCCTACACCCAATGAGCACCAACTGGAGTCAAGCAGTTGCCGTTTTAATTTCCCACAAAGCTTTCAATACAGCATCACTCCAGGGCACTGTGGGAACTTAAAATGGTGGCTGCCAGACCCCTGCTGGGGGCTGCCTGGTGCTCATCTGAGCACTGCTGCCACTGCCATGTAAGCCTGTCAGGGGAAATACCCCCACACACACACACACACGATATAAGAGGGGGCCCACCAACAGAGGGGGCCCCCAAACCTGGAATCAGCCCTGTGCATATTCAGGGAAAGTGATAGCAGGCCATGGAAAGGGGCCATGTGTGTAACCATGGCCAATTCCACCTGCAAACTCTGGTGCCTTTTTCAGACATCATGTACATGTTGTCAATCTTATCTCCAGAACAATAAGAGCTGAGATGGGAACTAAGGTACAAGAGTAATAATGAATAAAAACTCCTGTGTATGTTTACTCAGAAGCAAATCTCACTGTGTTCAATGGAGCTTACTCCCTAGTGAGCGAACACAGGATGACAGCCCAAAACTGATATGCCGCGACAGCTGCAATGCAAAGTTCCACGTGTGAATGAGCACAAAAGAATTGTGCTCCTGTTATAGCTAGAAATATCTGGGACTGGTTAGCAGGCAAAGGGCTGGATGTGCCTGATCTCATCTGATCTCGGAAGCTAAGCAGGGCCGGCCCTGGGTAGTACTTGGATGGGGGACCGCCTGGGAATCAGGCTTCCTGCATTGAGCCGGGGGTTGGACTCAATGGCCTTGTAGGCCCCTTCCAACGCTATGATTCTATGTCTATGTCCAAGGCATGGAAAAAAGGCAAGTGAGGGGAGGCATGATGGAGGTGTACGAAATTAGGTACAGTGTGGAGAAAGTGGATAAGGAGGATTTTTCCCCCTCTCCCATACTACTACACCTCAGAGTCAGCCTATGAAGTTGAATGGTGGGAAATTCAGGATAGATACAAAAGGGAGTGCTTCCCTCACACAGCGCATAATTAAACTATGGCATTCACTACCACAAGATGTAGTGACAGCTGCCAATTTCAAAGGCTTTAAAAGGGGACTGAACAAATTCATGGAAGCTAAGACTATCAACAGCTAATAGTCCTGATGGCTATATGCCACCTGCAGTATCAGAGGCAGTATGTCTATGTATAGCAGTTGCTCAGGAACACAAACTGGAGGGTGCTACTGCACTCATGTCCTACCTGCAGGTTTCCCACAGGCAGCTGGTTGGCCACTGTGTGAACAGAATGCTGGACTAGAAGGACCCTTGGTTTGATCCAGCAGGGCAATTCTTATGTTGCAATAGCAGGTGGTGTTTCAGGTGTGACAGTGGACTTTGTAATGGCATATGGCTAAAACAGCTGTGCAGAGCCAGGCTTACGACAAAGCGAAGCAACACAGGTGCATCATAAGGCCGATGGCGGGGTGGGGGTAGGGTGCCACTTTCTCCAACCCTTATGTCCTTTTCAAAAATGGGAGCAGTGTCAGTTCAATCTACCCCTTAAGTTGCCAAAAAGTTTTTACACCAGCACTGTGACTATGACTTTGAACGAAGTATTTATTTGCATAGTCTTATCTTAAGCACAGAATTAACCACATCTATCACATCACCCAACAGTCCTTTCCTGAATGGACCGCTATAGTCAACCATTCCGTTACCCCTTCCATATACAGCTACGACACTGGAGTAATCTACACATAAGGGATTTTTAAGAACCAAAAAGTTTCTAAGGCAGAGAGTGACTGATGTATCCTTACAAATGGAAAGAGCACCTATATCAGTTTCTAGAACAGTGTCATTGCATAAGAACTTTCCTTACAGTTCTTTTGATCCACCTTGTTGTTATTTAAACGATTTGCAGAGACTTAGAGATAGGATGGCCTTTACTAAAGCTCAGTTAAATCTGATGCCTTCAGCTGTGTTAGAGAGAAGATACAGGAATAGGCCGTATTGTGCGCCTTACCTGTCCTTGTGGCTTTAAACAGGTGGAAGATCTTGTACATATTATTATATTCTGTCCTTTGTATAATGTGCTAAGGGAACAATAGTTGGGTCAGATTTTAGAGAGCTATTTGGGGAAGTCCTTCCCTGAGGCTGTAATCTATCTACTTTGTGCGCAACACAGATATCTAACTGCAAAGACTGCATGTTTTCTATCTACAGTCACTTTAATCAGAGATCTAGAATTTTAAGTTTATTCTCTATGATCTGGGTGTGTAACTTTATGTAAATATGTTATAATTGTACTGATATCTAGTATCTTTTGTTAAATGTTTGTTTTGTGATGGTCTGATGACTGTATACAAATAAACAACTCTGAACCTCATATGCACCTGGAAACACAGTTGAAGCTAAAAAAAAATAGCTTTTCCATGGGTAATGTAAGTTACAGACATCAGCAGAACATTTCTACAAGAGCCATTCCCACTGGTGTGGAACCTGGGAAGCAGGTTCAAACTTTCCTGCAGCCATTTGGAGCCCTGATCACGCATAAGCAATTTTTCGGCAGTAATCATGCCACACTGCTATGGTGCGTATGAATCCCCTTGAAGTCATCACAGACTAGTTCACACCATATAATCACCTCTCCAGTGGATTGCAGCTGCACAGGCCTACACCCTCCCCTAAGCGGGTAAGGGCCAGAGCTCAGTGGCAGAACACCCGCTTTGCACACAGAAAGTTCCAGGTTCAATTCCTGGCATCTCCATGTAGGGCTAGGAAAGACAGACCCCTGCCTGAAACCCTGGAGCAGGGCCGGTGTCATGGTCGGCAAGGTTGGGCACCTGCCAGCAGGGGCCAACTGACAAGACCCCCCTGGACTCGCTCTTCTTCTTCAACATGGCAACCTGCTTGTTCAGCTGCCTCATGCTCCGGTTCAAAAGGCTCAGGTAGAAAGTGATGGAAAAGACTTACGCCTATGTCAATGAAGACAATACTGGGCTAGATGGATCAATTGCCTGACCTGGCCTAAGGCAGCCTCCTATGTGCCCTCACTAGTCCACCCTCCTCCTGAACTACTCTACCAAGCCAGATGCCATGCACAACCTGCCATTTTACCCAAGCACCTTGCCCTTCTTAAGAACAGTCCCTTCCTTACCGTGAAGCCTCGCTACTTAACAAAGAAAGCCCGCCTCCTCACGCTCCCAGCTTACCTTGAGCGGTTTGAGGGACTCCAAGCCTGCTCCTGGTTCAACCCCCTCCTCCCCGGCTTTCTTGCCCCTCCCTCTCCCCCGGCCACGGGGTTTCTTGGTGCCGTCATGAGCCACGCCGTGGGGCGGTTCAGTCAGGGGCCGGATGCGGGGCCTCCCCCGGGGGCGGGGCGGTCCCTCTCGCTTGGGCTTGGTGGGCTTGCGGCCCCGCCGCTTGGGCCCCTCCATGAGGCCGCTGTTGGGCGGGCAGAAGTCTATGTCGCCCATTGGGCTGAGGCTGGTCCGGTTGGTCCGGCAGCTGGAAATGAGGTCAGGCAGCAGGTCGGGAAGGCGGCGACTGTTGAGGCGGATGTCGGCTGGAACGTCCTCCTTGTCCTCATCATCCTCGAACTCGTACTCCTGGGCGTAGTTCTTCTTGGGCGGCTGGAACGGCGGCTCCCGCTTCTTGAGCAAGTGGAAGGACGAGGTCTTCAGCAGCTTCTTGGGCTTGGAGGAGCAGAAGATCGGAGACGTCAGGCCCGATTTGGACTCCGACACTGGAGCTGTCCCATGCTGACCTGACTGGATCAGCCCCAGCTGCTCCGTGTTGACCGTTGACGGCAGCTCGTGCTTCACCGACACAGAATCCAGCCCGAGGTGCTGCCCGTCCCCACTCTCCGACGGGCAGTAGCTCTGGTATCCTTGTCCTCCCTGCATCATGTCATAGCCTCCCCCCTTCATCCCCTCGCCTCTCTCCATCCCTTGTGTGCCGTCATCCGGCTTCGGGAACTCATCCCCAGTGCAGGGAGGTGGCCCAAACATGTCCTCCATGCCTGGGAAGAAGCTGCGGTCTTCGTCTTGCAGCAACGAGTCCGGGAAGCAGATGGAGGTGAGGGGGACGAAACGCTGCTTGGCTCCTTGTGGGCTTGGGCTCTCGAACTGGTCCTTGCCCTCCAGCTGCCCTTGGGGGACTTGCTGTGAGGAATCGGGGTCCAGGCCGGCGTCAGGGAGGAGGTGCTGCTGGCTCTGCACCGCTCCACTCTGCCCCAGGTGGGATTCCAAGCTCAGCTCCGGCTCCAGGAAGTCCTGGATCTCTTGCGACTGGGAGAGGTTGCCCTGGGGCATCACCTCCATGCCCTCGGGCGGCATCCTCTCCTGCTGCAGCTGCCCCTGGAGCTGCGGGGACTGCTGTGGCTCGAGCAGCTGGGCCTCCATGCTCTGGGAGCGGACATGGGCCTGGTGCAAGTGGGCCTCCAGGGCTTGCATCTGCAGCTGGGGCGAGGGTGCCTCGGCCGGGTGCATGCGCTGCGGTTCCATCAGGTGGACGTCCAGCGGGGTGCGGACTTTACCCCGCGAGTGCAGCTGGCTCTGGGTGTGCGTCAGCACCGACTGGAGCAGCTGGGACTGCTGCTGTTGTTGCTGCTGCTGCGAGAGGGAGAGGGGGGGCAGGTCGGGAGGGGAGTCCAGCATCAGCGTGGCCCCCTGCTGCCCAGGCATCAGTCCATGGGGCTCCATGGGGTGAGGCTGGGGGGCATGCTCCGGAGTCTTCTGCAGATAGGAGTGGGCTTGGGCGATCTCCTTGCCACCAGCGTCCATGTGGCCACCCTGGAGGTGCTGTTCCACTGATTTCTTCATGTCTTGCCCGTAAGAGTCCATGGAGCCAGCTTGGTGGCTGAAATGGACCACGGAGGTGGCCAAAGACTCGGGCGTCGAGCGGGTGTGTGGGTACTCCTTGGGCCTCTCTCCTTTCTTCTTGTCCTTGAGGCTCTGCAGGGACATCTCCAGGCCTTGGTTGTCCAGGTTGGAGTTGGTCCGGATGACGCTCTGCAAGTGGTAGCGCTCCTCCGTCTTGCTCAGCTCGTACCCCATCCCTTTCCCGGCCCTCTCCTCACACTCCACCATGCCTTCAGTGGGCACCCTGGGCGGGCTCTGCGACTGCAGCAGGTGCTGGATCAAGAAATCCTCATCTTCTGTCCGCTCCGACGACAGCAGGTCTGAGTCGGCCTTGGCCTTCCCGTAAGACGCTGCCCTCTCCAAGCCTCCTTGGGAACTCTGGTAGCTCTGGGTGTGCGCCGTCTGCATGAACGAAGGAGACAGCACAGATGTGAGGTACTTCTGAGACTGCCCGGGCGACGCCACACTCTGGGGTCGGTTTGCAGTGGGCGACTGGAGAGGCCGGATGATCTGGGAAGGGCTCGAGTCGGGAAGGTTCTGGCTGTGCGAGTAGCCAATGGACTGGCTGTGTCCCGGCATGGCCGGCGAGTGGCCGGTGCTGTAACTCAGCGACGGGCTGGCCGTGGGCATCCCCTGTGAGTGAGCTGGGACGTAACTTGGTGTCTGGCTGACGGAGACATGGGGCTCGGCCTGGACGCTGTACCCAACGGACGACAGGCCTTGCAGCTGCTCGGGCGAGTAGGTCTGGTTCTGACAGGTCTGCAGCCCTTGCCCGGCCTGCCCGGCCTGCCCCTGCTGGGCTTGTCCGCTCGTTGAGTAACTCTGAGCTTTGCTCACGCTCGTCAGGTCTTGGGCCTGGTTGCTGCTGAAGCCTTGCGAGGCCTGGCTGACCGAAGAGAGATTCTGTGACTGGCTGACGGAGTAACTCTGCGTTTGGCTCATGGAGAGCAGGCTCTGGGGCTGACCAGGAGAATAGGCCTGCGACTGGCTCGCAATGACCGAGCTGGGCTTGGGGGTGGACGAACTGTAGTTGCTTTGGCACTTGGGCGTGGCTGTGGAGCGGGGCGGCTGGCGGGAGGCCGAGTAGCTCTTGGATTTCGACGAAGAGGCTGTCCCCGAGTAGCCGGGGGACTGGATGATGGGTCGGTAGCTCTGCGAGGGCTCTTGCCGTGTGGCCTGGGGGGTCTTCTGCTGCTGGGACCCTTCGCTGCTGGCAGGGGACTGCTCTCCCAAGGGGCTGCAGGAGAGACTGGAGCGGTGGGGCATCTGCTGGTAGCTGCCCCCGCAGCTCAGGTAGTGCTGGAGGGAATGGGCGGCCGGCAGCTGCGGCTGGGCGCTGGAGGGCCTCTGGTAATGCTTGATCACACTGTCTTGCCGCGGGATGGCCCGTTCAATGGAGGAGGCAGGCGAGCTGGAGAAGACAGAGGTGTTGTAAAGCTGGGAGGTCTGGTCTGATGGCCCCAGCGAGGATGACAGAAGGTTGAACTGGGAGGGGAGGTGGCGGGAAGCTGACTCTTGGGCGCTCCGGTAAGCCGAGCTTTGGGAGGGCAAGCCTGTGCCCAGCACCGCACTGCCCAGCCGGTCAAAGCTGAGAGACGAAGGGACGCTGGGTTGGGAGGACTTGATGTGAAGCAGGGGGTCGTGTGGAGACAGGAGGCCATTGGAGGTGGGGCTGAAGGTAGCATCCTGCAGGGTGAGCGAGGAAGTGACCGGGAAGCTGCGCCCGCTGAAGGAGGCTGGGTGCTGGTAAGCAGAGAGCGCTGAAGAGGAGGGGAAGGTGCCGGAGCCCGGGAGGGCCCCCGAGATGAAGAGCTCGGCAGGCGCTGGAGTGTGCATGGCTGGAAGGAAGGAACAAGAGCGACGGGTTAGGCGTTTCCAGACAGATGTTATCGGCCATCCACAAAGGAGACACCATGTGCTACCTGCTCCAAAAGGGGTGGTAGTGAGGGGAAACCAGCTGTGCCCAAAGGGTCAGCAACAGACAATCCTGAAGGGCTGAGTCAAGACAGGAAGGTTCACCCCCACCGCCGAGCCGCCCCCCCACATCAAGGCAGGACTACTGCAATACAGACCGTAGCTGACAGGCAGATCCCATGCTTTGCATGCAGACAGCCCCAGGTTCAATCTCCAGTTAAAAAGAATAATAAGGTAACAGATGAGGGGAAAGACATCTTGCCCAAGGAGCTGGAGAGCTGCTGCTACTCAGAGTGGACAATACTGAGCTACAGCAGAGGCGGGGCAGCTCTTTCAGCCCAAGGGCCAAATTCCATTTTGGAGAAGCTCTCGGGGGCCACATTCCAGGGGTGGGTGGGACATAAAGCAAAGGGGGCAGGGCCAAAAATACCAGCATACTTTATCTTAAAGCTCTTGCTGCCAGCAGCTAAGCCTTAGGAGAGGCATTTCATCCTGTCAGAATGGGGGGCAGGGGGGAGAGAAATGCTGTAAATGCTGGGAAACCACCAAATGATCAGCGGTCAGAGGAAAGGGAAAGGTAAGCATGGCTACCTGGAGAACCCCAGAGGGCCAGATTTAGCCTGCGGGCTTGAGGTGCTCCACCCCTGGGCTAGATAGACCTAAGCCATGTCTCAGTATATGTCAGCTTCATATTGCCCCAACGAAGAATCATGGCCCAGCACCAGAGGTTATTCCTTCCCAAGAGACAAGACACAACCACCAGGTCCCAGCCATCAAAGACACATTAGTGGCTCAACACAAACAAAGAAGCTTGGTGCACCTTGCAATGAGTGAAAGGCCTCTGCCTTCCCTCCCGTGATGCCAGGAGGTGCCCCAGAGTGGGTTACCTGTTTGCCAGGATGGGGTGCGGAACTGGGAGAGCAGGGAGGAGGCGGAAGGGCCTGGCTGCGGTGCCCGGGACTCCAGAGCCGAGATGAGGTTCATGACAGAGGCATCCGGGGTGGCACTGCTGGCATGATGGAGCCCTGTCTCGAATAGGCCAGAAAGACCTGAAGAAGAAAATGTAAGGATAGGGAAAGGAGGTGAAGTGCTGAACATTTTACTGCTGTGTTTTTAATTAACTCGTTTTCATGTTTTAATTGAGATCGTCTTCATCTGTATTTTACTATCAGCCACTTTGAATGCCATTTTATGTAATAAATAATAAAAATAAAGTTGGTGGCTGTGTTCGCATGTAACACTAAGCCATGATTTATGTTAATCACGGTTTGTTCCTTTAGCCATGAATTGGGGTTTAACTCTGGGCTCCAACTCTGGGTTGTCTCTCCCACAAGAACCCAGAGTTCCTAGTTCACAGATAACACTAAACAATCCAGAGACGGAGTATCCCTGAGTTGTTAAGCTCCTCCTGCTTGCAGCAGGAGTGATCAGGCAGCAGGAGCCAGTTTACTTGCTTGTTCTCACTCGTTCAAAACAACCCAGTGTTTAAAAAAAAACAAAAACTGGGTTGTTCTGATATGCGAATGGGGTCACTGTCTTGCAGAAGAGAAAACAAATAGCAGCTTGTTTTCCCTATTTCTGGTTTGTTACTTCAGCCTGTTTTCCCCATTTTGGGTTTGTTCTCTCCTGCCTATTTTGCCACCCTTCACAGAAGTTCTGTTTTCAGGCTGTTTTTTAGGGAACTTTTGTTTCAGGGTGGTCAGCAGCACAAACAAGTCAGGGATAAGCCATCTCTCTGAGTTCAGACATCACAACAAGCCAGACTTTTTAAGCCAACAACAAACCATGGCTTCTATTTGTGGTTTGTAGCTGGTTAACAAATCATGGCTTACTTTTCAGGGATGTGTTCAGACACAACGACAAGGCAGATTTCAACAAGCCTCACCATGGCTTAGTGTCACGTGCAAACCAGGCAAGTGAGAAGGAGAAGATAGATGGGCACATCAAAAGGTGACAGGAAGAGAAATATCATAGGAACAGGCAAGTGAGTCTCAAGACAGTATGGAGTATCAGAGGGACCATAGAGAGATTAAGTAAACATGGGCATTAGAGGACAAACCAACCACAAGGATTTTGTTTGTTTGTTTGCTTTGGAGGGGCGGGGGGAGAATCCACCAAGAGCCAGACACACACAGACAGAATTTATTAATTTATTTATTACATTTCTATACTGCCCAATAACCGAAGCTAGCCAAAGGGGGGAAATGAGAAGCTGATGACCAAACAGGTGGCTTGATTGGGGCGGGGGGGTTGAAGAGTGAGAAAAAAACAGGAAAGGAGGGAGAGACGGGGAACTAGAAGTGAACAGCAAGCCTGGCTGGAGGTAAGAGAAACTGGCTCTTGTGAAGGCCAAGGAACTGAGGGCCACATTACACATTATCTTAGAAACATGTTTCTTTTTACATGCTTAACATAGGACACATTCTCTTTTGACCAAATGAAGCCACCAGGGGTGAGATTGGGGCAAAAGTGGTTTATTTATTTTAGAAGATATGTGTACCCCATCTTTCCATCTGAAGGTGCCCAAGGCAGCTAAAGGACACTGGAGCAGGAAAACCACCAAAAAAAGCAGCACTGTCAAAGGTGAACAGCAGCTGAGGGTGGGGGATTTTTATTGGGAAAACAGCATGTAAGAAAGGGTGAACCCCTGCCCCCCTCTCCCGTGCCCCCAATCCAGATCCCCCCACCTCTGTCCTTGCTTTTGGGCAAGAAAAAATGTGCCCTGTGTATAGCGCATAAAATGAATTGGCCTATCAGTTATAACATGCAGTTTGGCCCTGAAAGGTGGGGCAAAGTAAATGCAGCACAACCGGACAAGGGAATGTAGGTATGAGGCCCATTCAAGTCTGCACAGAAAGGGCATATAAAAATTGGGGTCGGGGGGAGAGGAAGGGGAAGCTTGGCTCAAACACGTGGTGCATACAGACATCAAGAAGAGAGGAAGGATCACAGTACCTGCCGGGTGGTGGTTTGTGGCGTAGCCCTGCAGAGGATGGGGGGTGGCGTATGCTTGGCGGTGTAAGATATCTGTGTCTGGGTGCGAGCTCCGGGATCCACCATACACCAAGCTGAAGGAGAGACAAACAGACGGTTAGACCAGACGAGATCAGTGAGATCAGTTCACGCACTTTGCACACTTTAAACATTCCAAATGTGTGCACAAATGGGTCAGTGCTCATCGATGGAAGTCCTTCCCTTCTGAGCTGCAATAGTGGCCAAGAGCAAGGAACCATGTGAAACCAAGGGGAAGCATGGGGGAAGTATCCTATTCAGCATTAGTGCTAATGTAAATTACGTTGTGCTAGCGTAACCTAACTCTAGAGCAACACCAATAGCATTTGCTGGTGCGATAGGTTTTCCCAGAAATCCCGTCACACCAGGAAACTTTACTAGCATTGCACTAGACATAGCTTACAGTAGTGCAACATAATTTACCACTAGTACAGAATGGGATACTGCCTAAGGATTCTGGATATGCTGATTTCGAGTGCAATGAAGCGAGGGGTCTTGCATATGTGTGCGCCGAAGTTCAGGTCCCTGCTCAGCTATGAACTTTCTAGGTGGCCTTGGGCAATCGCAGGCATCAATCAGCTCCTCGCCTATAAAAATGGGTCCCCTTTTTTCAACGATGCATGAAATAATTACTCAAAGCAAAACACATCGCAAGTCTGAGGGAAAAAATGCCCTTCCCATTTCAAATGCTCAGAGGAAGTCTCCCTGGCCATACATTTCCTCCTCTAACCCTAACCTCTTTCATTAGCAATCCACACATATGCAGAGAAGAGGAAGGGAATGTGTAACCCATGGTGCATGATGGGAAATGTAGTCCCCAGCTCCTGGTTTCCCACAGCTTCTGCATCTGACCTGCATCTCTTCCTCCCCCACCCCTCCCACTCACTCCACTCGCGCAGGATGCTGCTGCTGTCTAGCCCGGCAGCCAAAACACAGCTTGCAGAAGAAGGCTCCTCCAACCTGACCTGCTTCCTCAACCGTGGGTGCTGCTGAGCTCTTGCTGTCCTTACCTGCAACTCAAATCAAGTCAGCCCTGCTCCTGACACGGCTGACTTCTGTCCTTTACCTGCAATTCTTCTCTACCCACACGGGCAAAACGGCCCATTTTCCCCTGGACGATCTGTACAAACATCCCTCCCCCACACTAAAAAATGAGAAAAGCTTGGTCCCTGTGTTGTCAGACAACTAAACACCTGAGAGGCCTGGTTTCCAGCTCCATGCTTTAAGCTACAAGGATCCCTTTCCCAGGCCCCGACTTCAAAGCGCCTGTTCTAAGCTATGGGACTTACCACCATTTCTAGAGAAACTACAAGTCCTTGTTCTCAACACCCTACCATCCTATCCCCCTACATGTGCTGACCCATTGTTTCTGCCGCTGTTATAAAAAAAAAACACCAAGGGTTTGGGCTCTAGTCACCCTGATTTAACAAACAGCACAATCCTATGCAAGTCTACTCCAAAGTAAGACCACTGAATTCAATGGGCCTTCCTCCCAGGTAAATGGACCCAGGGTTGCAGCCTCAACCAACTTTGCAGGCAGCTATTTGTCGCCTGGGGCAACAACGTCTATGGAGAGAGAGCCTGGTGCTTCATATAGGTCTGAAAATATTTTCTTTCTTTTTTAAAATTGTATTTGTCAACAAAAAGACCCCACCCCTACCCCCAGCCTTCTTTAAACACCCCAGAATTTTAGATCCCATACAGCCATGCTCTCTTCTTCTGGACTCCCTTTGGGAATCACGCCGTGTACATAATTATGTGCAACGCTGCCACTCCCCTCCTTCCAGGGCCCAACCAGCCCCACACCGTTATTTATCCTCCAAATGTGTGTGTTGAGGCATGTGCCACAATTATGCACGTGCCACGCAGGAAATGCAAGTGCAGCCCTGGGACAGGAGAAGCTGCGCAGGGGACACCACCCCGCTGCAAAGAGGAAAAGAGGGGAGGCGTGACATGTGGACAAGCAAGCAAGCCTGCCTGCCTCAGGAATGCAGCTACCTGCAGAAATTGTGCAGGGGAAATGACGGAAGTTACAAAAGCGAAACGAGGTGCACAGACCTAAAGGAGGCCCAACTTGCCATAGCTGCAAGCAACCCTCTGCACACAGCAACAGTGGTGTGAGGACGGACTGCAGAGCAGCAACCACGAGAGGGCCATTCTGCGAAGGGTAACAGGAAACAGGAAATAAGAGACTCTTTCATTCACCCTCACCACTGTCTCAATTCCTCACTTGCTACAGTAGACAGTGTCAATAGCTGAATGGAAAGCCATCCTAAGACACACACACACACACACACACAGAGAGAGAGAGCGCAAGAGGGAGCTACATGGAAATCGAGCTTCCTCAGTGACTCAAAGCTCAAACAGGGAATTCTCCCGTTCTCCACTCCGCTCTGGTCCCTCACTTAAATGGGCAGCCCTAATGAGGAAAACCCTTCTAAAAGAGACTGCAAGGCAAGCGCATGTAATTTTGCCAGCAGCAAGAGACAAGGAGACACTCCTACTCATATACTAGTTTTCAGTTACATTGTATTGCACTTTTAATTTGCATAAGTGCTTTGCAGTTGTTGTTACAGTCACCCCTCACAACCATCCTGCGAGGCAGGTCACTACTGTCCCCACTGTGCCAATCGGGAACCAAGTCTGAGAGAGTATGACTTTTCCAAGGCCACAGAGTAAAAACGCAAGGCACTTGAGCTCAGGTCTCCCAGACTCAAGCACCAATCTCTGTTCCCACCCCAGTCCAGGACACTGGCTCTTACCTACAGGGACTGCCAGCGATAAGCAACACAGCTGCTTCCAAGAGGAAGCAGGTCGCACCCTTCAGAAATCCAGACCACATGAGCAACAACAGCTGATAAGCTATTGAACCTGGAAGGTTTGAGAAGACCTTGAGCAAATCAGTGACTCTCAGTTCCCCACCAGCATGTTAGGAAGAGTGACCTGTCTCTCAGGGTGAGTTGAGGACACATCCTGAGACCAGCTCCAAAACCCTTGGGGTGGGGAAGGCTATAAAGCTAAGCCCCATTGCAAGAAACACATCTAAGCACCATGTTCACACAAAAAGCACTATTCCAGTTTAAAAAAATGTTCATGTACTTGAGCTCATCTTCTATTCTGACTGAGGGGAGCTGAAGAACACAAGCTACGCTTTAAAGAGAAATACATACCCTTACTCCTGAATTGTTGTTGTTGCTGTTTTTTATACCAACTGAGTAAGACTTTCACTATTGCTTCCCAGGGTACCCTGGCCTATGAGAGTCAACTAATTTCTTCCTCTCTTGGAAATAACACTTCTAATAGTGCTTGCACCATATGGATAGGTTTGTAGCAAATTATGGAAGAAAACACTGAATGCACGCAGACCATAAGATACATGTGCAACTGTCTGAAAGGTAGAGTAACAGAGTTGGAGAATCCTCTGCAAGGATGTAATAATCACCTGCAAAATTGTGTAGCTGTGAATTTTAACACCAAAATGCAACTGATATACACTGGACAAGTTTGACATAATTTGCATGCTTTGCAGTTCCCCCAATTTTTGAATTTGGTGTGTGTGTGTGTGTGTGTGTGTGTGTTGGGGAGGATTAACAAATAAGATGAAGGGAAAGCAGAAATAAGACAGATGCCATATAAAGATTTCAGGACCCTTGCAGAGTGAATTAGTCTATCTGGACCCTATTCAAATAATCTCTACACCCATGAGAACTAGAAACATGCTATTTTAAAGAAACATAGACACACTCAGGGTTCATATGCAAGCTAAAGGAATACGCATAGTAGCTCAGTAGCAGAATGCTCTGTGGCCAAATGACAGCCACACTGTTTCCTAGATGTAAAAGGCTGCACAAATGCATACCTCTAGTTGTTACAATAGAGTAATCCCTATGGCAGAGCCACATGACATGCAAACACATCCACTGTAAGTAAAAGTGTACTGCACGAAATGCGCTCACAACGGGTGCAAGTGCAAATGGCCCACGGGCACATCTATTTGCAGGTGCTGCGCATCCCCTCCCATACATGTGGCATGCAAGTGCACTCTCCAAAGGCACGTCTTTACAGACGCAGTTACATAAAGCACTAAAAGGTAAAGGTGTCCCCAACCAGTCGTGTCTGACTCTAGGGTGCGGTGCTCATCCCCATTTCTAAGCTGAAGAGCCAGAGCTGTCCGAAGACGCTTCTGTGGTCATGTGGCCGGCATGACTGAACACCGAAGTGCACGGAACGCTGTTACCTTTCCCGCCGAGGCGGTACCTATTTATCTACTTGCAATTTCTTGCTTTCGAACTGCTAGGTTGGCAGAAGCTGGGACTGAAGACAGGACCTCACTCCATCACGCGGCACTCGGGTCTCGAACTGCTGTCCTGCCGACCTTCCGGTCTGCAGTTCAGCGTCTTAACCACTAAGCCACCACGGCCCCTACATAAAGCACTACAAGTGCCTATTTGGTAATTGCATCCAAACGCCAGGAGAAGAAAGTGTATGATGCATGCAAAACAATGCACAGAAATAGGCAGGTAACAGATGCAATGGGAACTAGGATTGCAAGTTATAGTAGAACACACCTCACGGAGGACAGGTACGAAAATAATACATGTAGTGTGGCAAGGGCAACATCAAGGGCCTACTTGCCAGCCAATGCACGTGCCACAGGATACAAACATACCACATAGATTTCCAGCATTCCCTATTGCAGGGTTACAAGCCAGCAACAGGCAAAGGTTCATGACTTTAGGGTGCGGTGCAAACATGGAATTTAATAGCAGGTGCCGGATACCACATCCCAAAAAGCTTCTAGTGATGTGAAGATAGGCCCCCACGCTTAGCAAAGTTTCAGAAGACAGACCGAGTTGGCTGTCTGGAGTAATGAAGGGCCTCTGTGGCCTCCCTCTAGCTCCTTGTCCTTTCTCCTCATTAGCTGAAGCTATACACATTATGCAAAAGAAGCAAAACACATGCAAATCTGTATCATTTATATAAGTTGTAGAATCCAGCTTTTCTTGACACAAAATTTGAATAGCCTCAGAGCTGCTTTTTTTTCTTTTTCTTTTGAACTACAGATTGCACACAGACCCCAGCAATAGGTCACTCTCCAGTGCAATTACAGGTGCAATACATGCCACATGCAACTACATCAGAAAGCACCAACTGTATCCTCTGTGTGTAAGTGTATGCATGTGCATGTGGTAAAAGCATAACTACACTATGACATGGAATAAACAACACTCAGGTGCATGCATGGTAATAAAAGCGTGATTTATGAAAGAAGCAGTCCTCACCCTGTAGTTGGGATGGAGAACATGTGATCCTCCAGATGCTGTTGGACTGCAACTCCCATCAGCCCTAGCCAGCATAGCTAATGGTGAGGGATGATGGAAGCTGCAGTCCAACAATATCTAGAGGGCCACAGGTTCCCCATCCCTGCCCTATAGGCTCCAACGTCTACAGAAGACACATACAAATGGCAAAGCACGCACACTGAATATCGCTGCCCAGGGCCCTAATAACACAACAAGAGCAGCAAGTTTGCAAAGAAGAGCATGAGATTCATCTCATACGGTCACAGAAAGAGATCCAGTGGTGGATGATTGGGCGGTGGGGGGATGAAGACTAAGGGAAACATGGCAAAAAACTGAAGACATGAATGAGAAGGAATCTCGAGACCAAAGAGGCCATTGGACATTATATCCTTCCCAGCATTGAAGAGACGAGACATAAAGCTAGCCCACCACACAGTCCTGTCACATCAGCTGGTTGCCTGTGGAGCCTAAGAATCCCCTCCAGGTGACCAAGCCAGGAAGCCTTTCTAAATTATGAGAGCATTTTTCTTTCCTCTTTGGCCAATGATGTGCCTGCAATTATTAAATGCTTGTGGGCAGGCTGGCAGACTAATACAAATGTTGCGGGCTAGTAACTTTTTATAGACTTATTTCCAAGGCTAACTCAAAGCCATTTGCTGACACAGCCACAGAGCGAACCTTCCTCTTTACCCAGAGGGCAAAGAGAGAAGTACTAAGCCTCAAGCCTAACTGGAAACCATGCTCTCTGACCTGGAAGTCCTGACTGCTAAACTCAGATAGGCAAGCTGCAGGGGGAGAATAGAGACTTAACAGAAATGTATTCTGCACACTCCCAGATGAGCCCTTGCTACTACTTCACAAATCTTACAATAGAGGAAAAAACTCCTCTGCGCCATGCATCATATCAAATGCACACCTGGGCTTTCAAAAGGAACTGAAGGGTTCTCGGTCGACTTCAAAAAGGTCACCCCCTTTTGAAGGCAGAAGCAAACAGGGGGGTAGAATGAGAGAAATGCTCGACACTTCAATGGCACATTTTAATAACCCGCTAGGCTGAGAATTCTCAAAATTTGGTCATACTAATGATGAGGCTCCCTAAGGCACAAACACAAGTGTTCAAGGTGCCACAAATGTAACCAAATCACAATAACGATGGATCATCCTTTGGCAGCCCTTGTCCCAGGGGCAGGGGGAAAAGAGGAAGAAGGTGCTTTAGGGAGACAAGCTGAGCAGAAGCCAAATGCTTGTAAACATTGGAGGATTGCTCCTGTGGGGGAGAAACACAACATCAGCATGAGAAGGTAAGAAGTGCAGCCTCCCAATTTGCTTCATGTGTGAAGAGAACTGTGTTTAGGTGGTCTTGCTCAGATTCTTGTCCCATATGAGATACATATACATGTCTAAATTCATTTCTTCTGCAATAACTATCATAACAGCGCTCTGCTCATGGGTTAAGAGCACCGGCCCTTATGCTAGCCTATCTGGTATCTGATACCTCATTTCTCCGCACTCACTTGACTCCAGTTCCCCTTCCCAGGGAAACTCAGAGGAGCCTTGTCTCCAAAAACCCAGCACTGCTTCTCCCATGGTTCTTCAGTTACTTCAAGGGAATCCACTATGCATTCCCTATGGCAGGGGTGAGCCAGCTACAGCCCTCCAGATGTTTTGGCCTACAACTCCCATGATCCCTCAGCATTGGCTATGCAGGCTAGGGCTGGTGAGAGTTGTAGGCCAAAAGTGGCCCACCCCTGCCCTATGGAAACACTGGCCACAGACAGCGCCATCTCGTTTAAACATGCATGTGCAAGCCCATGAGTGTGCAGTGTTCACATGCCAACAGCACTGGCACTCAAGCTGCATACCCACCCAGGCCACAAATCACTGGTGCGTCAACGCTGCACGCATGTATGACGATACACACAGTAAGTGCATTTAAAGGTGATGGACGGTGACCACATGGAACACTTACATGTGCCATATTTAAATCAAGACTCAGATTGCTGCCTTCTTATCAAAGGCTAACAAGCACAAAACAGTTTATACAAAAATCCCTTGTCCATTGCTAAGATGCAGCTTTGGGGGGGGGAGCATTTTTACACCGATGCAGTTGCATCTAGGGAGTAGAATACGATGTGTAACAGTAACTCCGAGGTGTGGGAGAAGTTGACACAATACAGCACAATATGCCATCCTTCTGTCCCTCACCTTTATAAGCAACGAGACTGGGAAAGGGGGATGAAGACATAAACTGGCCTGTGATGCCAAAAGATGAAATTCTTGGATGTTGTGCAGAATAAGCAGAGTAGTGGATGAGAGTGAGGGACATTCCACACTCCTGGGTTCTTTAGAGCACAGGTGGGATCAGGGAGATCCTGGATTGCAGGCTCCTGCAGGATGGGAGCAGGACCTAGTGGGTTAATGGGATCCAGCATCCCTGGACCCTCTAGTAGGCCTAACAGAGTGTGTGTGTGCGTGTGCGCGCGCCTGTATAAGAAAAAAAACATCCAGCTACAACAGCAACCAACCCTCTCCCACCTTTCCAGGTAAATGGGGCATATCTCTACTTGGTGGAACCCACAAAAGTTATCTCCCTCCATATTAATGGAAAGAACTACCCCCAGGAACAGACATCCAAAAGGTTTAAAGTTTGAATCAAAGGGCTCCAACCTCCTTTGCTAAATCTACACAGGATCCTTGTCTACACAACTCCCACCTTTTGTGGCTCTCCTCTACAAATGATGCCCTTATGGGCATAAACCACACAAACCACAGTGGATGAGTGTCCCAGTTTAAAAGCACAACGTAGAGAGTCACGGGGCCTGGAGTCCCAATCTGTGCCTTATTTCACAGAGGTGTTGACAGAAATAACGGGGGTTCCCAAAGTCCTGTACTTCCCTCCATCATTTAGAGAGGAAGCCTCATCCGGCCCTTCGCAAACACCTCCGCGTCTTCATCACCCTCCCCTTCCACAAGGATTGATCCTATATTCTACTACTTCAAGCCCAAATAACCACACACCAAAGAAAATGAGCTACAATTTGCACCCCTCTCATCCCTATACAGGGGGGATGCATACCTGTCACCATATGGATAAAACAAGGGCCTACCCCTTCTAAAGTCCTTCTCCTGCTTTGTGATTTAGGAAGAGAACAGGGGCCCTGCTCAGGACATCTCTTGGGGCACCATTGGACATCACCCCACGAACGCTGAAATGTGGGTAGTGGGCCCCACATGCACAGCCTCCATAAATGCAGTGGGGGAGGTTGATTCCTCTCCTCCCAGTACAGAAGAAAAAACATTGCCCCAAGGAGTGCTGCCGTTTCCAGTACAACAGTTCCCTGTCTCCAAATCACTGGGCAGAGCCTTCTAGCTTCATCCCATAGGAAATTGAATGCCATGTCCCTTCCTCCACAGATGGGATATGGGGTGCCTTCCACTGGGCACCTCTCAATGCACGCACCCCTAGGGGCAGGAAGGAAAGAGGAGAAATCCCAAAGCCATCATCACGCTCTGTGTGTGTGTGTGTGTGTGTGTGTGTGTTACTCCTCACCTGCATGGAATTAAAATACTTTCACCCTGCAGAGGGTTGTGGGCTTGCTGTGCACGGGGAGAAACGAGGATCAGCCCCTGCCCTCGCACCCCCTGCCCTCTGTACACATTTCTGCCCGGTCCCCGCCGCCCAGGGGAGCTGAGTGCCTCACTGGGTCCCCCATTCCGCTGCACGGCCTAGAGGCTCTCAACACAGGCCGCCGCCGCCTCCTTCCCCCCCCCCCGCTTGCACAAGGCAACCCTCCCAACGCGAGGAAGTTCCCAACATCGCACCCCCAAATGCCATGCCCCAGGCAGCCTGCCCGTCGGCATTCTTCTCCCCGAGGGGCTCTCTGCCGGGCCCTGCCCCTGCCCCCCACTTTCCCAGGCCCGGAGAGGGCGGCCTGGGAGAAGCGGAGGAGGGGCAGGCGCGGGAGGGGGCTCCCTCCTCGATCCCCGCCAAGCCCGGTCTCTCCGGCGGCGCTGCCCGGGCGGGGGGCTCCCCTGCCCTGCCCTGCCCTCCCCCCAGCACCAGCGCCCCCGCCCCCGGCGGCCTGACCTGGCTTTGGCCGAGCGCTCGTAGCTCCATCCCGGGCCGGCGCCCAGCGGATCCCCGAAGCCGGCGCTGGGGTAGTTCCTATCCATGGGGAGGGGGCGCCGGGGAGCGGGCGCCTGGGGCCGGCCTCCGTCCGTCGGTCCGTCTCTCCGCTCGGCCTGGGGGCCCCCTGCGCCTCCCCCCACGGCGTCGGTCGCGGGGGGGGATCGGGGCGGGGATCGTGGAGGGAGGGGGCTCCCGCCGCCGCCGCCTCCCCCGCCTCCTCCCCCCTCGGCCGCCGCGCTGCCCCGCTCGGCCTCGGCTCAAGCCGCGGGCTGGCGCTAGCGCTGGGGCGGCGGGAGGAGGAGGCAGCGGCGGCGGTGGCGAGCCTCTGGGAGGCGGCTCATGGTGCAGCCATGTTCGCTGGGCGTCTGTCTGCGCTCCGCTCCGCTTCCTCCCACAATCCCGTGCTGGGGAGAGGAGGAGGAGGGAGAGGGAGAGGGAGAGGGCGAGCGGGCGGGCGGGCGGCGGAGGGATGGAGGGATGGCGGACAGACGGGGGGATGGCTGGAAGGGAGGAAGGGAGAGACAGGGACACACGGGCGGGGGGCAGAGAAGCAGACGGGGAGAAACGCAGGAAATGGAGCAGGAAGGAGCAGGGCAGCCCGGAGGCCGGGTGGGGAGAAGGGAGCGAGGCGGGCCAGAGGAGGCGGCTGAGCAGAAGGAGACGAGGGGGAAGGAGACAGCGATGGATGGACGGAGTGGGCAAGGAGAGGGGGAAAGGACAAAGGCGCACGGCGAAGGGGTGGGATGGGGTGGAAGGGATGGGGCCGAGTCCGGACAGGACAGCACAAGAAGAGGAAGGGTGGGTGGGTGGATGGATGGATGGATGGATGAAGGCAGGCAGGCGACGGGGAAATATGGGGAGGAGGGGACGAGCCAGAAGAAGCGGGAAGAGAGGGATGGAGAGGGGCCAGGGCAGAGAACAGGAAAGGAGGAAAGGATGGAGGGCATGGGGCAGAACAGTTGGAGGGGAAGAGCTGGAGGGAACTTTCGCCGAGCAGCGCTGAGGCCCTCGTGCCTTGATTCCCGTCAGTTAAATAGGCGAACTTAACACGGAGGTGGACAGAGGAGGTGTCACTGAGGATTGTTGCTGGGAGTTTGGAACGGGTCTGCTGAAGTGCTGCTTCACACGTTTACATCCCAGACTGGCTTTTTATAACGCTCGAAGGGCATTCGCGTGCCTAAAAAGACGTGGTGAGCTTGCCCTTCGGAGGATGATACTTGTATTTCACTGGGTGTTTTCAGACACGTGAATGAATGGCCTTCAGAACCCTACAGCTGACTTGAGACAGAGTCAACTCCGGATGGAAGGACTGAGACCTGTCTTGCTGTGACAATGTGAAGTGGCCCTCAGGGTCACTGCACACATGGTCTTTTCGCAGCATAGGTGTACAAAAGTGTAGGGAAAAGTGTACACCAAATGTGCTAGATATTTGCTTTTACTAGATGTATTGTGAAAGCAGTAGGTGGCTTCAGACACTACCATGTTAGCCTATACTCGCATCCTACAACTACATGTACATCTTATAAAAAAAGTGTGTCTCATGAATTACAGGGTGTGCTGCAAACATATGCTAAAGCTATACTGTGTATCCAGTGTAAAGATACAGTTATAGAAACCACGTCCTTACACTGAAATAAAAGAGGCAAGTGTACTGCACCCATATATAGTGCACACAGATCAAAATAAGACATTTGCACACTTTTCATAGTTACCCTGGCTTCCTGATGCAACCCTACTTATCACCCATGTTTTATTTTTCCGTTAAACTGCAAAGCAAATACAAACTCTGACAACCCTTATAAATATAGAAAGCAAGCTACGTGAATGCACCGTCACTTCTCTCTGAAGGTGAATTGGTTTTAAGGCCCAGAGGTTAAGAGGCTGGAGACAATTTACAGCTTCAGCTGGTGGTAGACTACAGGTTATTTAAAAGACGTTAGCCCAAGAGAATACAAAAACAGATATCAGGCCTGAGCCCAGAGGAAACTTTTACCTCAGGCCTGAATTTAAGTGGCCCTTAGCGTGTTGTGTCTCAGACTGCCTGACTGAAATAAAGAAGCAACCTTATTCTGTCAAAAGGACATTCTAAATAAAAATGTGAATTTACTGGTTGCAGAATATTACACTCCTTCCCTCCTTCTGAGTTACTTGTACTGTGACAAAACAAGAAAGGAGTGGCTTAAATCCATGCCTCTATACTAATTGTCAAGGACTCCAGAGCTTGAACCTCATGGCCTGAACCTGGAATTTACTCTAGTGAGCTACACTTCAGGAGCAAACAGGAATATGTGTGCATGTGTATTTATATAATGTTAGCTCTTATGATTGGTAGGCAGTATGAAGTCTCTGGATTGGCTAGGCCTTGGAGAAATATGAGGTATCGGTCCCTCTGCCAACAGAGTAGTATTTTTGTATGCCTCACTCTATCTGCAGGTATCAGGCGGACAACTTACCTTCCAGGTCTAGATTCAGGTACAGTGGCCTTCCCATCCCTGTCCTGACATTAATGCTTGGCAAATTATCTTTAAAGTATCAACTTTCTGGTGGTTTAAATTATGTTTCTTTTTTAACTGTTTGGGTTATATAAACCTTGGGTGCTGTCACTTGAGGCACAGGTGAACTCAGTGGCACGGAGCACTTTTTATCAGCTTAGGCTGGTATACCAACTACGCCCTTATCTGGACAGAGATAGCCTAGCTACTGTTATCCATGCTCTGATAACTTCTCATCTGGATTACTGCAATGCGTTATACGTGGGGCTGCCTTTGAAAACGGTCCGGAAACTTCAGCTGGTCCAAAATAGGACAGCAAGATTGTTAACAGGGACTGGCCTGCGAGCTCATATTATGCCAGTACTTTTCCAGCTGCACTGGCTGCCAGTCCATTTCCGGGCCCGATTCAAAGTGCTGGTGTTAACATTCAAAGCCCTTAACGGCTTGGGGCCAGGTTACCTGAAGGATCGCCTCCTCCCATATGTGCCTGCCCGGACCTTAAGATCATCATCAGTGGCCCTTCTCCGTGAGCCCCTGCCAAAGGAAGTGAGGCGGGTGGCTACTAGGAGGAGGGCTTTTTCTGTTGTGGCACCCCGGCTCTGGAATGAGCTCCCTAGTGAGATTCACCTGGCACCTACATTGTATTCCTTTTGGTGCCAGGTGAAGACCTTTTTATTTTCCCAGGCATTTTAGCTTTGTAAATTTTTATCTTTGTTGTTTTAAATCTGTATTTTAAACTCCTGCGCTGCTGCTAGGTTTTATTGTGGTTGTATTGTTATATTGTGGTTTTAATGTTCTATATATTTTAAATTGTTTTATTGTGTGTTGTTTGGTTTTAATTTTTGTGAACCGCCCAGAGAGCTTCGGCTATTGGGCAGTATAGAAATTAAATAAATTAAATAAATAAATAAATAAATAAAGCAGAGAGGTTGCATGGTAAACCTCTCTTTTATATATTTATTTATTTAACATTTACGAATTGCTTACATTTCTTTGAAAAAAAATAGTGATGTACAAAAAACAAGTCTTCCAACAAAAGACAAGATTACCTTCCTGAGAATGCTTGTTGGAAAAGGTATGTTTTCAGTAGCCAATGAAAACCTAGAAGGGTTGCCACCTGCCTAATTCATAGTGGTAGGGAGCTCCATGTAACTTTTAAATAAAATAGCATCCATAACTAAATATCACTTTTCTCAAAACTGCAGTTGTGTGCATCTGCATTTCTGCATGCAGTGCAGTGAGAAGAGAACTGAGGCTTGTACATGCAGTACCTAGCTTGGTTATGTTTAGTGGTGTAGTAGTAAATTTTGAAGTGCAGCAGCTCATCATGAAAGTGTGAATACGCCTGCAAACACAACAAAGAGCAGCAGTACATGGCATAATACCTAATTTATTAGGATCGGCATGCCTACAAGCCTAGTCATAATTACCGGGGAGTAAGCACCAACTCAGTGGTATATATGTTTAACTGCATAGATTCAACTAGTAAAAGACATTGAGCTTCTAAGAAGATCTTCAACCACCTTTGAATTAGAAATTAAAACCATCTTGCAAAGAGGTGTTACTACTGAAACTGCTAGTGTGAAGTAGCAGAAGAAGTTCCTTCTTCAAAGGAAAAGTATAGTCCAGCCTTTGCTGGATTATTTTCCTCATTTTCTGACTTCCTCTGTGCTAATCTGTCACAAACAATAATAAAAATTGAAAACCTGGTTATCCCATTCACTTGCTGGAGGAAGGAGTGTCTCTCAATTCTGCTGGTACTCTGGCAGAAGATGTCACTACCCCTGTTCTGAAAAAAAAAAAAAAAAAAGATTGGAGGCTGTGTTCCTCCTCCATCACACCACTGATTATGTCTTTGGCAGTACTAAGGTCCATTCTGTGTAGTCCTGTTCCTTAACCTCCAAAGAACTTGGACTTGGCAGGAGTTGCACAGTTGTGCAGAATAATTTTTCTGCCACATGCTCAAAAGCACCACCTGCTCCTACCAAGCTGCAAGTCCAAAGTAAAAAAAAAGAAAAAAGAAAACTGAATCTGGATTATCCTGTGGTCTAGCTATGAAAGTGAGATACACACACAAGCACAGCCAGTCAATGTGCCCCAAAGTGGGAACTGAACTGTGGGATAGGGAGCTCCTAATATAAAACTATAATAGAAACTGCGTGTTTTTATATGCTGCAAAGATAGAGGCATGTGCTCCCTCCCAGAATGGTGAACTGTAGGTGTTCCATTGCCCGTTCACACACTTAGATCAGCCTTGAGGGGATTTCCATTAACAGCCCGGATTGTATATTAATATTTGTAGAGTGGTGGGTGAGAAACTTTGAATGGAATGATGTCATGCTTCTTTTACCAAACATTACTGGGGAAATATTCGAAAGCTGAAACAGAATAGGCTATAACTCAATAGTAGAGTTCATGGTTTCTACACAGAACCTGGGTTCAATCCCTGGCATCTCCAGGTAAATGATCAAGTAGCAAGTGATGGGGAAAACCACTACCTGAGACCAGGATCATGGAATGCTGGTACCAGTCGCAGATGAGAAAATATTAGGCTAGATGGACCAAAGGTCTGACTTGTTACAAGGCAGTTTCATGTGTCTAAACTTGTAACAAACTAGACCAAAGATATCTTGAGTACTAGGAAGTATCTGGACCAGGGGTCTCCCAATGCGGTGCTATGGTGCCCACAAAACTCTCCCCTCCCTGCAGTCTTCACAAAAATTATTTGAAAAAAAACCTTGGAAAATGTTAGGGCAATCTTCTTTCTCTCCCTTTCTAGCCTCTAGCTTTGCTCTTTCTCTACCCTTTGTGTTGCTGTTTCCACCTCCCTCCCAGCCTCTATCCTTGCTATTCCCCCTCTTCTTTAGCTCACTGTTTCTCCTTCTAGTTTCTAGCCTTGCTCTTTCTTTCCCCTCTACCCCACTGCCTTGCTATTTCCCCTCCCTCCCAGCCTCTAGCCTATTTCTCTCCCCCACCCCACTTTAGCTCACTTTTGACTAGCCAGGCCCCCATGGTATTATGTGATGTGTACACATCCTTTATGGGAGCCATGGTATCCACAGCAGTTTCTCAAATGTGCTCATGGGTCCAAAAATGTTGGAGACATGGTCTGGAGCATGTATATCTCTTAAGATGTGGGGCTTGTGTACACCAGCATAGCTAATGCTGTTCCACACCATTCAGAAATTTGATATTTGGAGATTATGTAGTCCAAGACTCCCATTTTCTAGATTAGTCTGAAAATTTGATATTTTAACATCTAATGGTCAACACCCAGGATGTGAAGTTTATCTCAAAATGAAGAACAGCATCAAAAAGAAAGCAAAGTTTCATTTCCCCTTCACAGATTTTAATCTACCTTGAGTAGGGGTGGGGAACATCTGGCCCTCCACCTATTGATAGACTGCAACTCCTATCAGCCCTAGCCAACATAGCCAATGGTGAAGGATGATGGGAGTTGCAGTCCCACAACAGCTGGAGGACCACCTGTTCCCCATCCCTGACCATAGCAGCCAGGTATGTATTTTGACACTGTCTGAATGAACGCTGTATGTGCATGTGAGATTTTCATCGGAAGCTAGGAACATAATGAAAACAGACAGAACAACTGTTTTCATTTACTCTCTTTAGCTATCTTTCTTGGAGGGAAAATAGGATTTATTGGGGCATCCAGGAGCAAGTTGCATTTAGTAGACTGTATAAAAAATGCTTGGAACTCATCAAATGGTTGGGGTACTTCTTGAGCTCTAAAGTTAAGCATGTAGTCCAAGACACCCAAGTTGCTAAAAGAAATATGAAAACAGGATATTTACTACATGCATCACCAAATGGTTAAGATACTTCCAAACCTTAAAGCTAAAATGTGGTATACACATAACCCAAGACACTGTGATGACTAGGAAAGTCTTAAGGTGGGGTTACATCTAATAGCCAATATAGGAGATATATTTACTTCAAATGAGAACCCAGCATTCTAGCACAGAGCAAGGCAAGGGATGCATGCAGAATTGGATATCAGGATGTGGGAAGTTCCATTCCTTCTTCAGGTTTGTTTTTTAGGGGAGGGGACACTTCCAGTTGCAGCAAAGAACATATATTCCTGGGCAAAAAACAAAGCAAGCTTAATTTATCTATGCAAAAACAATTATGTGAGCTTTGACAGTACGGTATCAGAATTATTAGGCTACTTCCACAACAGATAAAAAGCCGAAATTTGGTACTCACAGAATTCAATAGAGTGCTAGTAAAGCTGAAAGATACATTGTTTGCCTCCATCTCAAAATGTGGGACATGAAAATTACTTAACAGTTGCTGGCACTCAGAACCAGCTCAAGAAATGTTGCTGCCTGAGGCGGAGCAGGAAATGGTTCCCCCACCCACCTAAGTCAAGGTGCATAGTACCGAAAGCCAGCCAAGTTATTTTGGCACACAAGGCAGAACAGTCTCACAAGTGCCTCTACCCATCCCTGGCAGTAAAAATACAGTAACAAATTAAACTAACAATTTGCTACCTTTTCATGACACCCAAAATCTGCTGCCTGAGATGACTGCCTCACTCTGCCTAATGATAGGGCTGGCCCTGCTGCCGCCCCACCAGTAAGCAAACAAGCTGAAGCACAGATGTGGTGGAACAGTAGCCTGTGGGTGTTTCCACTATGCATACTTTACAAATCCTCACACTAGGGGATAAGTGTTGGAGTAGCACCCAGGAACATATCTTGAGTTTTACACAATGCAAAATGTAGAGTGTTTGGAAAAAAGATACTCTACTCTCTTCTGGTGTAAGCAAGCCACTTTGCTCTTTTTGAGAGAGCAAGGATGGGGATTGTGTGGCCCTCCAGATGTTGTTGGACTACAACTCCCATAATCCCTGGCCATTTGCCATGCTGGCCTGGGGCTGCTGGGCATTGGAGCTCAACAACATCTGGAGGGCCAGAGGTGCCTCACCCCAGATCCAGAGGCTCAACTTGATCTCAATCTCTCAGATGCTAGTTTTGGTAGCCTGGTCACCACTTGGTACCCCATGGCTTGTTTGTTCTCACATGTAAGTGAAACCTGCCTCTGCAAAACCCTGAACCAAGAACTACTCCAACAGGAAGGGCAGACATATAAAAAGCAGCTCGTATTTTATTTTCCACAAAAAAATCGTAATAAAAAGATTAACAGATCACTCCATTATTGGGGTACATTCTTGTCCATCAAGAGCAGTGGTGTGCCATTTCCCCCAGAGATGAGAGGGTATGATCACTTTACTGTGCTCAGAGCTAAGCAAACAATACTTCAGGATAGACAAGTGGAAAGGCAGGATGGGTATGAGTTTTACAGATGTGCACACATATGCATTTTGCCCAATTCCTTGTACAATCATTCCCCACCTTGCACTCATCACTGTACAGTTTTGTGCAATATAGTTGCTGGAAGTGCATATAAACATATTTTGCTCCTGCTCTTGCACACTTACATCGTGGCAGAGGTGTACATGTTTTCTACAACTGTTGTGTACATTCTCACCTCCCAAAGTTCACCACCCCTTTGAAACATCCTCTCCCTATTTCTTGCCCAGACACATTAACTGCATTTCTTGCACATTCACTACTTTTCATACTTATCCAAGTTTTTGTTGGGGGGGGGGTCAACTGGTGTTGCATATGAGCCTCCCACCCTCTTACAGATGGGGAGGGACTGTAGCTTAGCCACACTTTGCATGCAGAGGGTCCCAGGTTCAATCTCTTCCAGTTTTTTATTATGATTATGATTTTTTTTTTAAAGGAGCAGTAGCTGTGATGTGAAAGGCCTCTTTCTGCCTAAGACCTAGAGAGCAGCCACCAGTCAGAATAAGCAATACTGGACTGGATGGACAAATAAGTTGCCCTGGTATATGGCAGCTTCTGGTGTGTTCTGTGTTCTTAGATATGGGAGGCTGCATTCTCCAGAACAGGAATCCTGAGGTCAGTAGCTGTAGCAGGTGCTGCTGCTGTCATATTTGGGCTGGGTTGGGCTCAGCCCTGGGGCACATTAGGGGGCAAATCCATTTAGGAAAATCAGAAGGCAAGCAAAAGGTCAAAAGCACACAGTATTACCAGTCCAGAAGAAGGGTAGTCCAAAAGCATAGTCTTATCTGGAGTCCAGGTCAGCAGCACAAGATATTAGTCCAAGGAGAAACAAAGTACTGGAAGCTGAAGTAAAGGTGTTGTTCCAGCAGACCTACATGCCTAGGATTGAGGCTTATGAGCCAGAGCTTCCAGAGCCCCTAGTTGCAGCACATCAGAGGGTTTGATGGCAAACCAGAGGGTTTGATGGCAATGGCAAATGGGCATTCCTTCTCACAGGGGGCTGTTCTGGTCTGCTTTTTGAGAAGCCACTGCTCTCGGGGGTTAGGTGGTCACTCAGCCTTTGTCTCAGAGATTGAGTTCCCCTCCTCTTGTGGGAATGGACCTGCGGCTATCTCTCCCAAGAGCTCAGGCTCCTCCTGGTCTGGCATGGGCTGCTCTTCAGTGTTGTTTGTCTCTGAGAGCTCAAGCTCCTTGTCTGAAGAGGATTCCTCTAGCAGAGGCATGACAGCTGCTCTATTGAACAGGCAAGGGCAGAAGGCCAGGCCACCAGAATTTATGTCAGGCTTAGACAATCCAGAGGCTTCATACTACCTGCCAATCACATGGGCTGACCTTATACACCCATGTTTCCTTCTGCACCTGCATAGAGCTCTAAGCACAACAGTCCATGGTGGCTTGGTAGGCTGGGTCCCAGTCTCAGGCCATAAGATTTCTTGTCCAAGGCTTTGAGTTCTTCATAATTTATCCAGTGCAAACAAGCATGTCTATCCTGAAATACACACTTCCCACACACACAGTCTGTCCAACGCTTGCACACTCACGCCATGACAGAAAATACAACTAGACCAAGCCTTCTTCATGAGGCAGGTGGTGGAGAGGAGAAAGGAATTTGAGCCAGAGAAATCTGTGCAAAATGGCAATTCATTTTCAAGCTTGTGCAGTGAATATCAGTTGTATTATTTGCATTTGCAATGTCAAATTTCTCAAACAACATAATGGAGCAGTCTCTCTTGCACGCTTGACACATACATACAGTCTCCATATAGTGTACACTCATCTCTAATACAGTTGTTCAGTTGTCACATATTCATGTATGCCCCCCCCCTCGCTTCATCATGTGCATGCATAGTGTCTTTTGTGCACCGGGGTGTGGGTTGGGAGGTCTTTCAGGAATGGTGATTCTGCTGTTTACAACTCAGGTTGGTGGGGCCAAGTTGGTGCTATTCCTGGAAAAGGTGGGAAGAAAAACAAGGATTCTTATCAGTGGGAAAGAAGCCACACCTTGAGCACGGTGGGTGAAAAGGAGTGAAGTTAACATCAGTGAAAATTTTATGTTAAATGAAGCACTGTAAAAGATGAAGACCATGTCTTCAGGAAGACACACACACCCTTTATTAATGATGGGGGAAACTGTAACCTCTCTGTGTCTTGACTTAAGGCTTATTCTTGCAATTCTCATGTAAAATGTGTATTTGTGTGGAGTTCTGCTTTCACATAGCCACCTTTGCACATGGCAACTGAGGGTGGAAGTCAGCACATGCCACACCAGAAAGTCCCTACAAATCAGTACCTCCCTTATGACATGCAGTGTTCTTCTCCTTGAGAGAGAATGCAGATCTTTTCCCATCGCAAAGGCCATGGGGCTGACCCCCAAATGAGGAAAAGCCATAACAGTCTTGTTTCCTCCTGAGAAAATGCACAAAATGGACTCATGCTCTTACCAAATACACATCTCACTACAAATCAATGAAAGGGAACCACTGAATCGTAGAATTGGAAGGGATCTCAGAGGTCATCTAGTCCAACCTCCTCCTCAGTACAGGAACTAAAATACAGGATGCAGCCATAACATCCCTGACAGGTGGCCACTGAGCCTCTGCTTGAATACCTCAAGCAAAGGAGTGCCCAGCGCCTCTCAAGGCAATCTGTTCCATTGTCAAACAGCTCTTAACATTAAGAGGTTTCTCCTAATGTTTCACTGAAATCTGCTTCCCTGGGTCTTGTCCTGCCATGTGCTCCATCTTCTGCCCTTCAGATATTTGAAGATAACTATCATGTCTCTCCCCTCTTAATCATAGTTTCTAGATCCCCACCATCCTGGACACCCTCCTCTGGATATGCTGTAGTTCAGCCCTCCCCAACTTGGTGCCCTCTAGATATGTTGGACTACAGTTCCCATCATCCTCAGCTAGCACGGCCAATGGCCATGGAACAGATTGCCAATGGCCATGCTGGCTGGGGGTAATGGGAGTTATAGTCCAACACACCTAGAGAGCACCAGATTGGGGAAGGCTGCTCCAGTCTGTCAATGTCCTTCTTAAAAATATGGCGCCCAGAACTTCACATAGTACTCTAGATGTGGCCTGACCAATGCAGAACAGAGTGGAACTATAACGTCTTGCGATCTGGACAATATGCTTCTGTTAATGCAACCCAAATTTGCATTCACTTGTTCAGCAGCTGCATTGTATGGCTGGTTCATGTTCAGTGTATGATTGACCAAGACACCTAGATCCTTTTCACACGTGCTGCTACCAACCCAGGTCTCCCCCATTTTATACTTGGGCCTTTGATTCTTTGTACCTAAATGCAGGAGTTCACTTGAATTTCAGCGTGTTGGTTTGGGCCCAGTGTTCTAGCCTGTCAAGAGTTTTGAATTTTGATTGTCTTCTATGGTGCTAGCTAGCCCTCCCAGCTTCATGTCATCTGTAAATTTGATCAGCGTCCCTTCTATGACCTCATCTAAGCCATTTTCAAAAATGCTGAGCAGTAAAGAGTCTAGGACAGCATCCTGAGGCACACCATTTGTATCCTCCCTCCAGGCTGATGCAGAGACATTAATGAGCATTAATGTGTAGTTGTTCAGTCAGCTGTGGATGCATCTAGCAGTAGGGATGGGTGAAGAAGCAATATCGGAACTTGTTGAAGTTCTCCAAATTCTTCCTCGAAGTTCGTTTTACCTTGTTTGCGTTCCCAAACACGAGCGTCCTTTCTTCTTCTTTGATCGGGAAAAATGTGCATTTTAAAAAGTATGCATTTCTCCCCAATTAAAAAAAAATGCATTTTTTAAAAATGTGCATTTACCCCCCTAGGCTAAAGCATGAAAATGCAATTTTGTGGGAGGGGGACGACTTGTGCCTTTGTGCACTTGCGCAAGTTCTCACTTTTGAACGTGAATGCAAGTTTGGGAAAATTTGGAAAATTCCCAAGATTTCTGTTCATGCTCACGTTTATGTTCAGGGTTGCGAATGGGACATGTTCACATGATTTGCAAACAGGAACAAAATTCTCATACACCCCTGCTTAACAGTAGTATCATCCAGACTACATTCTACTACTACTGTCTTGTCAACAAAAAGATAATGAAATACTTTATTAAATGCTTTGCTGAAAGCAAGGTATACTATGTCCATGGCATTCCCACAATCTACCAAAATAATAACCCTGTCAAAAAAAAGTTAAGGTTGCTCTGGCGGCCATACTGACTTCTTTAGATGCCTCCAATTTTTTATTCTTAGCAGGGTTAGACTTCTAATAGATGTCAAGATAGTCAAAATCCCCCATTACTATTGTGGCTGTTAACATTTTGTGCTCTGTTTCAGAAAAACATCATGACTTCTGGTTGGCAGGGCAACCTCTCCTAAACTGCCACAATATATCACTTTTGTTCTCTCTCCTCACTCAGATGCCTTCAACAGGGCTTCCATTCTCAGATTCATGGATTTCCATGCAGGTGTATACACGTTTTACGTTTAGCACCTTTCCCTTCCTGTTGGTCTATTCCTTTTGCAAAAGGTATAATCTTAATTCGCTATATTCCAATTGTGAGTCAACACCAAAAAGATTTTGAAACACCTTCAAGTCCAGCCTGTACAGCAGCAGGGGTCTGCACTTCCTTTGCCATGACACTGGGTTGCTCCCTAAATTTAATGCATTACCAACTGTGACAGCTTTGCTTTACATGGGATCCATGTATTCTGCTCAGTGTGGGAGAAGGATCCAAATATATTTTCCAAAATAATGAGTAAACAACTATAACTGATTGATTGTTCCAACAGTGCTTGGTACAACCTGTGGGTCTCAGCTTAGCTCTAAGATTAACCTGGGGTTTGTTTGTTCCTCATGATCCTTTACTAGCACTACCCCCGCTCCACTTTGGTGCCTATCCCACATTTCCAGGGTCAAACTCCCCTGTTCTTTTCTTCAACCACTCTTTTACCTCATTCGCCTGGAGCAGGGGTGGGCAACTTGTGGCCCTCCGGATGTTTCGGCCTACAACTCCCATCATCCCCTATCACTGGCTATGCTGGCTAAGGCTAATGGGAGTTGTAGGTCAAAACATCTGCAGGGCCACAAGTTGCCCATCCCTGGCCCAGAGAGACCCATTTGTCTTGCCCACCCAGAGAGAAAGTGTTACCCTTTAGTAAAGTAACTAGTCAGGCTCCATACAGAACTACTGGTGAGCTCCCTACCTCCATTTTTAGTGCCTTGCAGGGGACTATGTATGAGTAGTCAGTTCTGAGTCCATTGGTAGAAGTCAAGCAGGGAACTAGAGTACTAGGGAGCTGCTACCAAAGGTCTGGAATGAGGTTCAGCCAGTTTAGGCCCCATTTAAACCCTTTCGTGGGATTCTTATCACGATTTTGTTTAACATCAAGCCCTGAGCTGGCTCCAGGTTTGACGTGGCCCTCAGAAAAGTGCCTGTCAGTGCCTCCTTGGGCTGCGGCTTACCTGATGGTGGCAGCAACAAACACAAATTTAAATACCCCAGAGGAACACTACATCGAGAGCACTGTGGGAAGTTGGAAGGATGGTTTTCTGCCACCCCCAGGCAGAGGGGACGCTGGGCAGGAATCAGCATTAGAGGGCCCTGCTAGGGCACTGGGACCTCAAAAGCTGCCTAATGGTTCCAGGTTCTGATGCTGATCCTGATCCAGCCTGAAGATATCTACTCGAAAACGTATTCACTGCTTGGTGACAATTTTAGTTGGGCCTAATGAAGACCTTACCCAACTTACTTTTGGATTCCCCACCCCCACCCCGCCCACAGCGGAACAACACAGCTTCCTGCAATTTTATTTCCTCACAGGTTCTCTTCTGCACTGCTACTTATTTTTCCTGATTTATAAACAAACACTGCTACGTTTTTCCACCCATAGCAACAATAACAGAAAAAAAAACTTTAAAAAAACACACATCCAAGAACAACATAGTTCTCCGGTTTTAGCCAAACAACCAGAGCCAACATGGAGCACGAAGTTACATTTTGTGCTGCCATTCCATGCTGTAGTAACTGTCTAGCATTCTGTCAGTTTTCATCACATCACATCTATTTTCCAGCCTTCCTGCAAGGAGCTCAGGGCAGTATATATGATGTTACCCCCATTTTTATTCTTATAAGAACCTGAGAAGGTACACAACAGCAGGTTTAATGCTGCTGCAAAATAGATGGGAAATATTCCGGTCTCTCTCCTGCTCCTCCCTCTCTCCTTTGTGGGGCTCTGGACAACTAGATTTACTCCCGCATGCACGCCCTGATCAGCATTAGCCCTAACCTCAGCTCTCCAACCTTTTCCAACTCCCAGTCTCTGGATATTGCTGGGTCCGGAGACCTTGGGGTGAGGTCCCAACAACTGTTGTACCTGTTATAAGGTGGAGGTGGTGCATCATGCATGCCTGAAGCTTCCAATGCTTGCTCATAGGAGGGAAGTCCTGGTGCTAACTCTGGCTTTGGCTCCTCATCAAAGTTGGTAAGCGGTACCCCAGGATGCAAATTGTCCAGAGTCCTGTGGAGGGAAGCAGACAGAAGGATCAGGAAGGCTAGAGGTTGCTTGTTCCCAAGGCCAATTAAAAAAAAAACCCTTTGGGAACATCAGCTTCAGAAGGGCTTTTCAGGTACTGCTGAGAAAACACACGGTTTGACACAAAGGGCTGCTCTACATTAGGGATGGCCAGCCAACTTCTTAAGTCCAAGGAACTGGAACCTCCCTGAGCAAACTTCTTAGGGGCCATGATGACATTGTTCATTTCAATCCATCACCAACCCATGCATTTTGACTGGGAAGACTCTTGGCCCCCAAGGACCGAATGGTCCTCTTAGCCCTAAAGGAAAGGATGTGCAGCTCATGACCAAGGTCTCAGAACCGGCAGAAAGACTACATTTTTTTCCTCTTCCCTCCCCATCCCTTTTTCTTTTGTGCCATGTCTTTTTAGACTGAAATCCCACAGACAGGGACTGTCTTGTCTTTATTGACTATAATAAAGTATTATTTACTTCGACTGGAGGACAGCCTGCAGAGGAAGAATCACAGGGGAACCTGCATGAGAGTGAGCAAGAGGCTAAAGGTCAGTCAAACAGAGGCGATGAAACCCAGGCCTACAAGAAGAAGAAGAGAAGAGTGGTAGTAGTGGGAGACTCCTTGCTGCGTGGGATCGAGACCCAAGTATGTCGCGAAGACCCGTGGACTCGCCAGGTATGTTGTCTCCCGGGAGGACAGATTAGAGACGTGACTGAAAGGTTGCCTGCACTCATAAAGCCACTGACAGGTATCCCTTTCTTCTCATCCATGTGGGAACAAATGATACCGCCAAGCGGAGCTACGAAGAGATCACGTCAGACTTTGAAGCTTTGGGAAGGAAACTCAAGAACTTTGGGGCCCAGATAGTTTTCTCATCCATCCTTCCAGTAGTTAGAAGAGGGATAGAAAGGGAACGAAAAATACTCCGGGTGAATGACTGGCTACGAAGGTGGTGCCGACGAGAGAGATTTGGATTCTGGGACCACGGGCTATACTTCCTGGAAGATGGGCTGTTGGCTAGGGATGGGTTGCACCTCACAAAGGCTGGGAAGAATGTGTTTGGCCACAGCATGAAGAACTTCATCAGGAGGGCTTTAAACTGAATCCTACGGGGAAGGGAGATGTAATGTTGGGGGTAACAATGGACGTAGGCGCATGCACTGCAATGGAGAGAACAGCGCTGATAGCGCCCAATAATAGTCTTCAGACACATGTAGGAAGAAAGCCGGACTATGAAGCACATGGTCTTCGATGTCTATATACTAATGCCCAGAGTATGGGAAACAAACAGAATGAACTTGAACTCTTAATACAGGAGGGAAATTATGACTTGATAGGTATAACTGAGACTTGGTGGGATGACTCTCATGACTGGAATACAGCAGTTGAAGGATATAACTTGTTCAAAAAGAACAGGAGGAACAGAAAGGGAGGCGGGGTTGCACTGTATGTGAAAAATACATATCTCTGCACAGAAATACAGGAGGAGGAGCTTGGTAGCCCCATCGAGAGCATCTGGGTTGAAATAAATGGAGCAAAGAATAAAAGGAACCTGGTGGTCGGAGTCTACTACCGGCCACCCAATCAAGGAGAAGCCAAGGATGAAACTTTTGAAAAGCAAATAGCCAATGTTTTAAGGAAGCATGATGTAGTAGTAATGGGGGACTTCAATTTCCCCGATATTTGTTGGGAGACAAATTCTGCAAAACATGGCCCCTCCAGGAAATTCCTGACTTGTGTGGCGGATAACTTCCTCCTACAGAAAGTAGAGGAAGGAACTAGAGGATCGGCTATCCTTGACTTGATCCTAACCAACAGAGATGACTTAGTGGATAAAGTAGCAGTTACAGGAACTCTGGGGGAAAGCGACCATGTTGTACTTGAGTTCTTGGTTCTAAGGGAAGCAAAAGCCGAGTGTACTCAAACGCGTACCCTGGATTTTAGGAAAGCTGATTTTAATAAACTCAGAACAATGATCAGTAAGGTCCCATGGCAAACAATGCTAGCGAGAAAAGGAGTCCAAGATGGGTGGGAACTTTTAAAAAAGGAAATTCTCAAGGCACAATCACAAACAATTCCAACAAGAAGAAAAGGTGGAAGACAACAGAAGAAGCCAATGTGGCTTCACAAAAAGCTTAGGGATGACCTGAAAACAAAAAAGGACACATATAAGAAGTGGAAAGAAGGCCAAGTAACAAAGGAAGAGTACAGGCAGGTAGCACAGAATTGCAGGGATGGCGTCAGGAAGGCTAAAGCGGAGAACGAGGTGAGGTTAGCGAGGGATGCTAAAAACAACAAAAAGGCTTTCTTCAGCTACGTGCATAGTAAAAGGCAGAGGAAAGAAATGGTTGTTCAGCTATTAAATAAGGATGGCAAAATGATAACAGATGACAAAGAAAAGGCAGAGGTGCTCAATTCCTACTTTGGCTCAGTCTTCTCCCAAAAGAGGGTCTATGACCCCCCTGGCAAAGGCGAAGTACAGGCTGAAGGGGCAGGATTGCAGCTTGAGATCGACAGGCATATGGTCAAGGAACACCTCATTACTTTGAATGAGTTCAAATCTCCAGGGCCAGATGAACTGCATCCTAGAGTAATAAAGGAACTGGCAGAAGAACTCTCAGAACCGCTGTCTATTCTCTTTGAGAAATCATGGAGGACCGGGGAAGTGCCAGATGACTGGAGGAGGGCTAACGTTGTCCCTATCTTCAAAAAGGGTAAAAAGGAGGAACCTGGGAACTACAGACCAGTCAGTCTGACATCAATCCCTGGGAAAATTCTGGAGCAGATCATAAAGCAATCCATCTGGAAGCACCTTGACAACAATGCCGTGATTACTCGAAGCCAACATGGATTTGTCAAAAACAAGTCCTGCCAGACAAATCTGATCTCATTTTTTGATCAAGTCACCTCCCTTGTAGACCGTGGGAATGCTGTAGACATCATATACCTCGACTTCAGCAAAGCTTTCGACAAAGTGCCCCATGATATCCTGATGAGCAAACTTGCTCGAAGTGGGCTAGATGAAACAACGATCCGGTGGATCCACAGTTGGCTACAGAATCGGACTCAAAGAGTGCTTATCAATGGGACCTTCTCAAGCTGGGGAGAGGTAACGAGCGGGGTACCGCAGGGCTCAGTCCTGGGCCCAGTGCTCTTCAACATTTTTATTAATGACTTGGAGGAGGAGGTGCAGGGAATGCTGATCAAATTTGCAGATGACACAAAATTGGGAGGGATAGCTAATACTTTGGAAGACAGAAACAAAATTCAAAGTGATCTGGATAGACTGGAGTGCTGGGCAGAAAACAACAGAATGGCATTTAATAGGGACAAATGCCAAGTTCTGCACCTAGGAAAAAGAAACCAAATGCACAGTTACAAGATGGGGGATACGTGGCTCAACCACACTACGAGCGAGAAGGATCTTGGAATTGTCGTCGATCACAAGCTGAATATGAGCCAACAATGTGATGTGGCTGCAAAAAAGGCAAATGCTCTTTTGGGCTGCATTAATAGAAGCATCGCTTCCAAATCCCGGGAAGTACTAGTTCCCCTCTACTCAGCACTGGTTAGGCCTCATCTGGAGTACTGTGTCCAGTTCTGGGCACCACACTTTAAGAAGGATGCAGACAAGCTGGAGAGGGTTCAAAGGAGGGCAACAAAGATGATCAGGGGACTGGAAACAAAGCCCTATGAAGAGAGACTGAAAGAACTGGGCATGTTTAGCCTTGAGAAGAGAAGACTGAGGGGAGATATGATAGCACTCTTCAAGTACTTGAAAGGTTGTCACAGAGAAGAAGGCCAGGATCTCTTCTTGATCATCCCAGAGTGCAGGACACGGAATAATGGGCTCAAGTTACAGGAAGCCAGATTCCGGCTGAACATCAGGAAAAACTTCCTGAGTGTCAGAGCAATACGGCAATGGAACCAATTACCTGGGGAGGTGGTGGGCTCTCCCACACTGGAGGCCTTTAAGACGAGGCTGGACAGCCATTTGTCAGGGATGCTCTGACTTGGATTCCTGCATTGAGCAGGGGGTTGGACTCGATGGCCTTGTAGGCCCCTTCCAACCCTACTATTCTATGATTCTATGATTCTATGATTCTATATGTAAGCTGCTCCAGGAGCCTTTGGGGCTGAGCAGTGGGATAAAAACGCTTGAAATAAATACATAAAAAGCCCAGGAGGCATCAAGTGTGAAATGACAGGACACCATACCCTAGAGGCCTCTGCATGATCAGAGAGATACTGGGCCTCCTGCACTGGGAGGCTGGGTCTAGGAGGCCACCATTTAACATTTCCCTAACATTTCCATGTCCTGGAGCACCTGACATTGCATCACTCCAGGGCATTGTGAAAAATGTATAATGGTGGCTTCCCAGCTACTCACCACTACCACCATGTAAGTCTGCACCTGGGGTGGACAACCAACAACAAAGGAAGGGCCTCAACAGACAGCACTTTACTATGGGTCCCATCAGTCCTGGAGGGAACAGGGGATAGATTTAGCCTGTGGCCCACTAGCGGGTGATTTCCAGTCTATGCAAGGAGTTAACTCTTGCTCAATGGTAACAGAAGTTGACTTAACCGTGGGGAATTTCAAAGAGAAATTCCAGCATGAAATAGCTGCACTGGAACATATAACAAAGTTTGGCCATGTTGGCTGAAGACAATGGAGGTTGTAGTCTGACACATCTGGAGGGCACCAGGTTTGTGGAAGGCTAATCTAGAAGAATATCAGAAAGGGAGTATCTTTCCCCGTTAGAGTAGTCTTCCCCAAATTAGTGCCCTGCAGATGTTTTGAATTTCAACTTCCATCATCCCCAGCCAGCATGGCCAATGGTCAGGAATGCTAGGAGTTGTAGACCCAACCATCTGGAGGGCGCCAGGTGCAGGAAGGCTGTGATAGAAGGATATCTGGCAAGGAATACCTTTCCCAACTAGGGCAAGCTAGGACAGTAAGAAAATCAACAAAACACATAGGTTGTTTTTTTCAGGAGTGCAAAATCTCCATATAATATATACTAACAGTGACATCACATCAGGTACCAACGCAGGAAAGCCGGCATTCTACCAACCTGCTCATTATAGTTGGGTTGTATACAGTATTTGCCAGCAATAGGTACATGTATGCTACACACCAAAAGGCCCGTTGGCACAGTGAGGAAACAGTTGCTGTAACTGCAACATGTCTCCATTCAAATCAACTAGAAACAAGGAGCCTCACCCTTTCTTTCAGTATTCGAAGGAGCATCTTCTTCAATGTCCCCCTCCAAACTCACGTATTTGGGATTCTGCAATACAGTTCCTGAATCTTTTCTGCCACTACCTCCCATGTTGACCATACACTTCCTCTACCTTCATCTAAGCCAGGCTTCCCTTAACCTGGGGCCCTCCAGCTGTGTTGGACTACAGCTCCAATCATTCCCAGCCAGCAAGGGTTGATGGGAGTTGTAGTCCAACACAGCTGGAGGGCTTCAGGTTGGGGAAGGCTGATCTAAGCTATGCCTTTGATCAAGCCCTACCTACTCCCACCACAGGGACAGGCATCATGTTTTCTGGGTTCTCTCCCATGCCTGGCATGCATATACTGATGCCAAAGAGCAAGGGCTTTCGTATGGGATATGCTGTGTGTTTAACACAAAGAGAAGAGGCACAGCGCCTTCTGGGATGCATCATGAGGACTGTGGTGGTGCTTCTGTTGATGGTGTTAAGTATATAATGCCCACATAATGTATCTATAAAAGGCTAAATGAGGGCTGGCATCTCCTGTAGTTTTTTGGTTCGAAGAAAAAACAGCTGTGAAAGCCCCTGAATCTGGCCTCAGCACTGGGGAGAGGGGCATAACTCTTTCCCCTCTGCCATTTTCTTGATCTAAATTGCTCCCCAAAGCTGGTATTTACCCCACCGAGAAAACGGTACAGGGGAAACATTTCTCCCCCGCCCCACGACTGTGGGAGATCTGATCTAGGATCCTAGGGTGGCCAGGTATCCTGCTTTACAGAGGACAGTCCTCTGTTTTGGAGAGCTGGCAGAGGACAGCCCTCTTTTGGAAGGTGTCCTCTATTTGATGGGTTGTCTAGTCCGTGTCTGCTTTAAAGTCAAAGCACCATAAGGGAGGAGAGCAGCCAGGGGCCCTGAAGTCGCCCATCCACACTTAGCACCTGGACGGCAGACTGAGCAAGCACACAGGTCACCTGGTCACAATCTTCCCCACTACAGCAAGATGTCTTGTATTCACATTCAAGTTATCATTCCCATTTCCAAATGTGTACCTCTACATATAAATCTGCATATGCAAACTGATGTCCTCTTTTGTGGCAATGTGTAAGTAGCCATCCTAAATACGTCTAGCTTGGGCCTAAGGTGCTGGAACTGTGTTTCCCCTTACCTCTGTCTCTTATGCACACCCAAGAAAACAGAAGGCAGTGAACATCCAAAATAAATCACAAGGAAGAGAAACAGGTTCTCAGGATGCAAAAACAATTTATTGTAGGCTTCCTATAATACATTTTTTTTGCATCCTGAGAACCTGTTTCTCTTTTGCACACCCAGCATCTCCCCTTGGACCATGACCCATACCTGGACCGCCTTCTCTCCTTCGCCCGGTATTTGAAACAATACATGGCCACAATCGTAAACATGACTGCAGACACCAGTGCTGCTATGAGGCCAGCCACCAAGCCAGCCACATCCACACCAGAGGCTCCTGTGGAAGCAGGAAAGATGGGGGAACATTAGTGGCAGCATTTGTACTTGCCAATACAATCTGTCCTTACTCTAATGCAGAGGTGTTGAACCTCTTTCAGCCTGAAAGCTGAGTTCTATCTCAGAGAAGCTCTCGGGGGCCACTCGGGGGTGGGCAGGGCCGGAGGCAAAAGGAGGCAGGGCCAAAAATGCCAGCATATTTTCCCTTAAAGCTCTTGCTGTCTGTAACTAAGCCTTAAGAGAGGCATTTCAGCTGCTTAGAAAGGGAGGAAATGCACAAACCTGTGAAACCACCAAATGATGAACAGGCAAGGGAAAGAGAAGGGGGCATGACCATCTGGAGAACCCCAGAAGGCCAGAATGGAACCCCAGGTGGGCCAGAGGTTCAACTTCCTTGCTCTAATAAGAGCCCTAAAGTGCCATTGTCTCCGTGATTCAGAGGGGCCTAACAAGAGAAGAACTGGATTACCATTTCTTGGAATGAAAGAATCCCCACATCCCACAACTAAGCTCTTCTCTCAGGCATTTGGCAGCATATAATGAGTCTCTTGATTGTATCTGGCTGATGGTTTTAAATTGTTTTAGATATATGTTGTTGTTGTGTGTGTTATTTGTTATATGTCATTATGTGAATGGTTTTTATATTTTATATATTTCAATGGTTTTTAATTTTTGTGAACCGCCCAGGGAGCTTCGGTTATGGGGCGGTATAGAAATATAATAAATGAAATGAATGAATGAAATAAGTGCTGGTATTAAAATAGGTTCCAGGCCTTCTAATGAGCCTTAGCTCAAATTAAAACCTGGCATGTCTGTCCCCTTACTAATAAGATTGGGTGTCACTGGGAGGTTCAACCGATTATTATCTGTCTCTGGCCACCATGTTAGCTACAGTTTCAATAAAAATGGGGCATGTTACTGCCCAAAGGGTATCACCTGAAGTCTGGAATTGGTTGGTTTGGAGGTGAATGGGTCACCAAGGATAAAACAGGGCTACATATGATTGTTTCTGTCTCCTAGCAGTTTTTTTTTTAGCTCAGATTCCATGCTAGCCAATAGGTAATGTTAAGTGTGCACATATTTAACTAAATGAATATATGCAAATGAGCAATAGTTCTCCCCCACCCCTGACTGCTCCTGCTCGCAACCTTGCTGCTGATTTGCTGGTTAAGAAGGGGAAAGTTAAGCGGACGCAAGAGGATGCCACCTATTCTGCCCTTGCACAAGAGAAAAGATACATCAGCCTTCCCCAATCTGATGTGCCCTCCAGATTTGCTGGACTGCAACTCCCATAATTCCCAACCAGCATGGGAGTTGCAATCCAACACATCTGGCAGGCAGCAGATTGGGGAAGTCTATGCTATGTGTTTGCTCCTCACACCTACAATGTACGGAGGAACTTTGGGGAAACAGAACAGGAGCTTTTATTTCCCTTTAGCATTAGCTGACTCAGGATGGATGGTGGGACATCAGGAAAGAGAGATGTGTGTGGCTTCCCTGCTGCCATTTTGAGCCCTTACTCACTTGCTCCTCCTTTCCCATTGTGTGGGTATTTCTCCCAAAAGTCTTTCTGCAAGAGATAACAAAAACGGACAAAGTTAACATGGCATTATGGGAAACAACTGCTTTCTCCCCAGTTTTGACATTCAGGTCTTGAGCTCTGGTAGTAACCACTGAATTCTTGTCCCTACTGCCTAAGAAAAAATGGAGACTTCCTCCCAGAGCCTATTCTAACCCTCTTAGGGTGCAATCCTATGTATGTTTAGACAGAAAAAAGTCATGTCACTCCCAGAATCCTCCAGCCAGATGGCTGGATGGGGCATGCTGGGAATTGTAGGACTGTTTTCTGTCTAAACATGAATAGGATTGCACCCTTAATCTAATGATACTAAACACAAACCCAGGAATCCTGGATTCTGCCTCTCATCAATTCTCCATTCCCTATCCCTACTGTAACTAAACTTAAGTATGTGTAACTGAAACATATGCATATTCTTTCATTGTTTATCCACCGTCACCTCCATCTCCCTCCCCTTCCTCTCATCTCCCCCGTGTTGAATTGTAGATCATAATAGGGTGGCCAAAAAAAGGAGAAAATGCATCAGCAAAAAAAGTGGATGGCAAATTTGCATAATATTTGCAAATGCTAATTTATATGTATAGATGCAAGAAACATATTTTTTTGGTAATTTAAATAGAAATACAGTACATCTCACCATACTGCGGATGACTGTGACCAGGTGATCTGTGTGACTGCTTGTTCAGTCTGCTGTTCAGGTGCTACCTGCTGACTGGCAACAGTACTTACGGTTACCTTTAAACCAGAACTGGACAGGACAAGTCCTTCAAACAGAGGGTGCCTTCAAACAGAGGACAGTCCTGTGTGAAAGAGGACACACGCCACCCTAGATTGTAAGCTCCTTGGTACAGAGACCTTGTCGTCATGTACTTTGTAAAGTGCCCTGCACATCCTCAAGAGAACCTAGAAGTCTGGCTGAAAACTGGATTGAAAGAAACAGGAAGCGGGGAAGGCACTGATATGTTGTGAAACAAGAGAGAAAAAGTTCTCAGGTGCCTGAAAGAAGTTTTTATTTTGCCTGACATGTTTCAAAGAAATTTCCTTCCTCGAGAGCTGCTTATCTTTCTTCAGATATATCAAAAAGAATCCTTCCTATGTATCTTCTATCTTGACATTTCTTCCAAAACATGTTGGGCAGAATAAACTTTTTTTCAGGCACTTGAGAACTCTCTCTCTTTTTTTTTCATGAAAACTGCATTGACCATCCTGATTTTATTTATTTTTTATTTACTGAATTTATATCCCACCATTTTTTCTCTTGCAAGGAACCCAAGGTGGCTTACATGATCCTCCTCCTCTATATTTTATCCTCACAACAACAACCCTGTGAGGTAGGTTGGGCTGAGAGTCTGTGACTGGCCCAAAGTCACCCAGTGAGCTTCCATGGCCGAGTGGGGACTAGAACCTGGGCCTCCCGACTCCTAGTCCAATACTCTCACCACTACACCACACTGGCTACACTGATCCTATGCAGAAGTAAGCCCACTAGGTTCAGTGAGGCTTATCCTGAAATAAATATATATAGTATTGAAATCTAAGTAAGCTGCAACCTGGGAAGATGTATGGCTGGCATCTCATTATAGAAGCACACAGTGTAGTACATAAAAGAATTTCCTTTAAAAAGCAAATTTGCAAGCTTAATTGTTATGGAGAAAGCACTGAAGAAGTCTGGGCACTCTCTGTGAAAATACTTAAAATCTGGAAGTGTATATACTTTGTATAAATCCTGGTAGTCCACCTCCCGCCCCCAGTCCCCAATCCACAGCCTTCTGGCTCCCTATAACCATTAGCCCCTCCACCTGTTCAGAGACAGTCTCAGTTCTCCAATCACACTCCGCGACAAACATTTCTCATCATTACCCTCTCTAACCAAATGAGCTGTGCAATCAAAAAACAATTAGCAGAATGCATTCCATTTGGAGACACAGGAGTCTACAGTTCTTAGCACAAATATCAAACCTCAGACAAATGAGATGTCACAGAGTTACTCACTGTGAAACCCATTTTAGCATCATTTTCCTGAACAGCCTCCAAAGTAAATCCACATATGATGCGACAAAAGACCACTGACCACGCTCTTGGAGACAGGGATATTTTAACTCACTATAAAAGGCTTGACCCATTCAATTGCAAGCAGTGGCACAGTGGAGCCAGGGTGCACAACACAGGGACACACCGCCAGCACTTTTTTTATTAGCAGGGACCATGATGTAATCTGCCACCACCACCTGGCTCAGAATTCCCCGCTCTCTCCGAGCTTAGCTGCAATCCTCACAGTACCTGGTGGGGGGACATGAATTTTCCCAGTAACAATATATTGCTCCCTGTTGTAATGCAAAGTACTTTAGGGTGGCTTATTCTGGAATAGGCATTTAAGCTTTACAAAAGACCTGCTCGCTGGTGGTGGAGGTGAAAATTGCCAGAAGTGGTTTGTTGATATGGATCAACACAGCTGCCTGAATTTGGGGCATGGCCGTGGGAACTGTCATGATGAGCGCCTGCACTTCAGAATGTACCACTATAGCACTGAATGCAAGTGAACACATCCCAGGGCCCCTTACTGTCACCCCAAAGCATTGTTGCCACCATCTCTAAATAAAGGAGGCTTGTTTCTGCCTGCTCTTCACCGGTGGGAGAGTAATGCTGAAGTTCTAAAATGACACAGCTACAGTTTAAGCCCACCTGGAAACCACATGGCTCCTCACCCAGAAGAGCAATCCCCTAATGCCAGAAACAAGACGTTGCTCTCCCCGCACACAAAGAGGCATAGGAACGTAAGAAGGGTCATGGTAGATCAAGACCAAGGCTTATCTAGCCCCACATTCTGTTTGCACAGTAGCTGACCAGATGCTTCTGGGAAACTCAAAAGCAGAACGTGAGCACAATTATAGCACCTTCCTGCTCACCCACCCACCCTCTCCCCATTAGCCAGCCTAAAAAGAGCGGAGAAAATTAGTCCTTGTTGATATATGGGAAGGGAAATTCCAGGCTTGTCAGAAGCAGACTCCAGGGCCTCACATCTTCAGGACTGAGCCCCAGGTAAACACAGGCCACAAAGAAACCACAGCTTATGGGCCGGAGATGGTTTTATCAGGAAATCCCCCTGTCCTTTCACTGGACCCTGCCCCTGCCCCATCTCTATTATAGTCTGCCAGAAAAGTAGGCTCTTAGCTAGGGTGGGGTCAGGGCCCAACTTTAGCACTGCAGTGGGCCTCGCAATTTATAGCTAGAATTTGATCAAAAGCAGTCTGGAAGGGTCTGGGCCTTTCAGGGAGGCCCCTATCCAAACAGGGCGTCTTTGTTGGGCCTTCCAGCATTGACGCTTCAGCCTGGGTGACCCTTTTGCAAACCCCACCACATTTCTGTCAGGTTCTCACGGAGAGCTCCCAGCCTCCCTCCTTGCCAAGGCCAAACCAGCAGGTGGACAGGGAGTCGGGTGACTCCCCCCAACTCTGCTCTGAGAACACTGACACAGATAAACTCACACAGATTCTGACATTCCACAGGCTGAATAGGCCCAGACCCTTCCAGACTACTTCTGATCAAATTCTAGCTGTAAACTGCAAAGCCCACTGCAGTGCCAAAGCAGGGCCCTGACTTGGTGGCCCATCTGCCCTACTTTACAGAGGACAGTCCTCTGTTTGAAGGGATGTCTAGTTCAAGTCTGGTTTAAAGAACCATAAGAAGGTAGAGCATAGGCCTTGAAGTAGCCCATCCGTTCTTGGCACCTGATCAGAGGGCAGGCACACAGGTCACAAGCCTTTCCCATTACTATAATGAGATTAATGTCTTGCCTTCCTATTTATATTATATTAATTCTTCCCAAACTTGAATCTATATGTATAAATTAGCACATGCAAATCTCAATCCTCCTTTGTCACCTTTTTTGGTGCGGCACAAGTGGCTGCCCCCTGGCAAAGTTTCCTGTGGTGGGCCACATTAATTCCCCCCAGCGGGCTTACCTGGCTGTGACAGCAGCACTCCTAGCAACAATAGGCAGCTGGGACTAGCCACTATTTTAATTTCCCATAATGCCTCAGAGCAATGCTAAGTCAGAAGCATTGTGGGAAATTGAAAGGGTGGCTAGAACCAGCTGCCTGGAGCTGCTTGGAGTGCTGGGCCTGGGGGGAAAAAATTAAAGGGGGCCCAGGCAGGCATCAGCCAGCTGCCCAAGGATGCCGGGTGCTGACCCCAGCCCTGGCTTTGTGGCAAGCCACCTAGTTCCCTTCCATAGAACGCAGGGGAATCCCCTGGTCCCACGTGACTTCCCCAGGAATCCTGGCTCCTATTTAGCCACTTGCAGTTTGCAATGTGCGCTCTAGAGGGCAACAGCCTACAGGAAAAGAAACTTCTCGACAAATTTAGGGATGTACGAAAGTCACTTACCTTTTCGAAGGGTGACATTCGCAGTGGGGGGGGAGGCACTCCGTCCCTCCCCCCAAAATTCTCTCCGGCCAGCTCTGCTCCGCAGAGATTCCACAGAGCTGCCGGCCGGGGCCGCCTGTAGCTGGACATCCGGCTGCTGGGCAGCCTGCAGGGACACAAATGGCGGCTGCGTAGCTGCTGCCATTTGCATCCCTATATTTTGCCGTGATAGGCTACGTAAATATTTGCAAAAAACAAAACAAAACAGCAGACACAAATGGCGGCGGCTACAGCGGCCGCCATTTGCATTCCTTTTTTTGCCGTTTTAGCCTACGTAAATATTTACGTAGGCTATTACGGAAAAAAAAAAAAGGAAACGCAAATGGCATAGTGGCCGCCATTTGCGTTCCCTTTTTTTCCCCGCCGTAATAGCCTACGTAAATATTTACATAGGCTAAAACGGCACAAAAAAGGGAACGCAAATGGCGGCCGCCATAGCCGCCACCATTTGCGTTCCCTTAGTTAAGCTGTGATAGGCTACGTATTTACGTAGCCTATCACGGCTATATGGAAGAAGTGAATGGCAGCTGCAGACGCGGCCGCCATTTGCAAGTCAGCACAGACGGCAGCAGGTAGGTGCTTCGCTCCGGGCCCATTTCACGGGGGGGGCGGGGGGGCTTTGTTCTGCCACGGATTTCAGGGGGCCGAATGCACTGGCATTCAGCCTCACCAAGATCCATGGCGGAATTCTCTGATGTCGAGCAAGGACAGAGACCACTTTCTCATATGCATCAGCTTTTGGATTCACAAGTCAGCTCTTGCTCATGAAAGTTGCGCTATATTAATCTTGGCCACAGGACTCGTCCTTCTTTGCTGCAACAGGCTAACTTAACTACGCCTGTGGAATAAAATCCTAAAAAGCCAATTCTCCATAGAGCTGTTTAGCTGAGAAATGCCCTGGTATATCTTTCCACTGTGTTTTTCTCTATATGGAAAGTAAATGTTAAAGCAACTGTCCCTCTCTTGAATCAGGAGCTGAAACCAATCCATACTCTGAATTGGCTGTGAGCATATAGGAAATGGTGTGATGCAACCCTACAGATATGCAGAACTGCTACACAGGCTGGGAGATCTTTCATGTTCAATCAGGGAATAGGGTGACAGTGTCCTGAACAGTGGACTAGAAAGAAGAATTTAAAGAAGCACAACTTCAGACATTCACGTTTATGTAGAATTTAAGGTCTCACCCATTTTGAACAAGGGTGGGGGAGTCATGGAGGAGCCCCCTCAGCATTGTTTGCAGTGGTAAATTTTGAAGTGCAGGCGCTCATCATGACAGTCCCCATAGCTACACCACAAGGAGGGGCAAAAACACAGGCAGCTGTGTTGATCCGTATCAACGTACCAGTTCTAGCATGGTTATCTCTATCAGGAGCAGGTCTTCTGTAAAGCTTAATGGGCCTTAGTTGTCTACTTTAGAGCAAGCCACCCCAAAATATTTTGCATTACAACAGGGAATATATTGTTGCTGGGGACATCATTTCCCCCCAGCTACTGTGAGCATTGCAACTGAGCTCAGAGGAAACAGGGAAGTCTGAGGGGTGGGGAGGATGACATCAGCGTCCCTGCTAATTGAAAAGTGCCTGCGCTGCAGTCCTGGGAGCCCCAACTCCACTGTACCACTGATTGTTTGGAAAAACAACAGAGTCATATGGGAACTGAAAAAGTATCACATTTATTGTAGCGTAAACTTCCTTAGACAAGAACTCATTGCATCAAATGCATGAAGTGTTATCCTCAGTTGGGAGGTATATATGAGTGTGTGTGTGTGTGTGTGTGTGTATTATACATGCACACATACATGAGTGTATAGAAAAAAGTATGTAAACAATGTGGTCAAATGGCAATGAACTGCAAAAAGCACAGACTGTGACAATTCAATTAAAGCTGAAATGGAAGCAAAATAAGCAGAATGGCCATTCACAACAGCAGTAATTGGTGATAACTCAATCATCCTAGCATTGCTAAGTTAATTATCACCTGTAGTGTGACAGACAACTCTGGCTTCTACTGCTGCAACAGACTAATGGGGCTACCCCCCTAGCATTGTTTAGGAATCCCATCATGAAGCCAGAGTCACTCTCAAGGAATCATGGGTAAATATGGTGTCAGTTAACCTCTTGCCCATAGTAATTTAAGGTTACATGTATTCATGGTTTTTCTGGTTTTTAAACTATAAACAACTACCCCGGGCTGCAAGGGTTTTGAACCATGATTACCATCTGCGTTGAAAGGTATGTTGGTGTAAATGTGAGCACTAGAGAGGAAATCATTAATGTGTGAACAAGCTGATTCTATTGTGCGTGCCCTTGCAGCACCGGTCTGAAATAATGGGGGGGCGGGCGGGGAGAACGCAGTGCTCTTTACTCCCTGAGCAGCCCAGGAGGGCGGATTCATGCACACATTTTGACACATGGGAGTTTTCCCCAATGAATTCTGGAATCCTCAGCTGGTCCAGCAAGTGCTTCTACACAGATCTGGATTGTGACTCACAACATCTCGGAAAGATGTTTAAAAAAATGAGCTGAGCCAGACTGTGCACTGGTAACCTGGCATGTTGGAGTATTTCTGTCAGCCTTCCCCAACCTGGTGCCATCTAGATGTGTCGGAATATAACTCCCATCATCCCCAGTCAGCATGACTATTGTAGTACAATATATCCAGAAGGTACCAGGCTGGGAAAGGCTGGTTTATATAACCAGTTCAGTACTTTGGGATTTAAAAGACATGGCATGGGGTGAGGAACCTCAGGCCTAGGGGCCAAATCTGGCCCACCGCAGTTCCCCAGATGGCCACACACCCTTTCCCTGACAACCAATCGTTTGCTGGTTTCCCTGCATTTGTGCAGTTTTTTCTCCCTCCTAGAAGGTTGAAATGCCTCTCCTAAGGCTTAGTTACCAACAGTGAGAGCTTTAAAGTACAGTATGCTGGTATTTTTATATTGTTTGTATTTTTCACTACCCCTTTGCTTTAGGCCCACCCCAGTTTGCCTTTGGCCCCACCCACCACTGGAATGCAGCCCCCAAGAACTTCTCTGAAATTGAATTCGGCACTCAGGCTGAAAGAGGTTCCTCACCCCTGGACTATGGGATATACTTTACAAGTGAAGTGACATGCCCCCACAACCAGTGAGAGTGGAGGGCATAAGCTTGAAGGAGATATGGTTTGAGGCCAGGAAGGGGCTTTCCTAGGGGTGGAAGGCAAAGGAGAGGATGGAAGGCACTGGATACAGGAGCGAGGTGTACTTGGGGAAGAGGTGATATTCTGGGAGGGAGGATCAACCTTAGGCAGTTTCTACTGGGAATTTTTAATCTTGTTTCTCTGTTTTAAAAAAAAGAGGTAAAGGTGTCCCCAACCAGTCGTGTCCGACTCTAGGGTGCGGTGCTCATCCCCACTGTCCGAAGACGCTTCCATGGTCATGTGGCCGGCATGACTGAACACCGAGGTGCACGGAACGCTGTTACCTTTCCTGCCGAGGAGGTACCTATTTGTCTACTTGCAATTTCTTGCTTTCGAACTGCTAGGTTGGCAGGAGCTGGGACTGAAGACGGGAGCTCACTCCGTCACGCGGCAGTCGTGTCTCGAACTGCTGTCCTGCTGACCTTCTGGTCTGCAGTTCAGCGTCTTAACCACTAAGCCACCGCGGCCCCAATTCTCTGTTTTACTTCTATGCAAAATATTGGAAACCGTGTAGTCTGTCAAGATACAGCAAAGTAAAACAAAATCTCTATATACAAACCAGTGAAGTGCCAGAAATCACCAAAAAGGTCAACTTGAATTGCCTTCGTTGCATAGAAAAGGGCTATGCGCAGACAGACCTCAAACACACACACACACACACACACACAGCGCCTTTCCAGTTCAGTGCAGTAGCACTTCTCTCAGTGGCTCTTTCCAGAAAAGCAACATGCAAAACAAGCCATGACCTGGCCGCAAATTTCTCTCAGCCAGCCGTCTCAGGGTGCTGTTGGTTTCGCTCCTCGCCTCCTCAAGCCACAGACATAGTTCTCTAATAAGGAGCCGGAGGCTTTGCACATGGCTCTTCTTAGCTATGCTAGGAATCTACCTGCTCCCAACTCCCCAGACGGGTCCTGGCAGGGAGAATTGTACTTAGACAACAATGCTCTTTGCTGTGAACCAGCAATACTGTACAGCCTTCCCAAAGAAGTCTGGAGTTTTGGCTCCTCTTGGTACACCAGAGGTTGGATCCAGATTCAGTCAGAGTAGACCCACTGAAGTCAGTGGAATTTAACTGAGCCCTGACTTACTTGTCCCATTAATTCTAAATGTGCATCTAGACAAATAAATCAGCACATGCAAATTTTATGTAAATCTGTCCTTTCTTTGGCGATGCCTAAGTGGCCACCCTATCACCCAGTTCAAGGCCTGCTCCAGTCCCCATACTCAGCTGTTAAGGTGTCATCCTCAAAGACTTCGCGGGCTTCCTCGTAGTTGCAAACTTCCTCTTTGCACTCGCGCTCCAGGTTGTCTGGGACGATCAGCTCGAAATCCCAGTGGTTATAAAGAAGGTTACGGCCCAGGAATCTGTGTGCTGTAGAGTCATCCAGGAACACTGAGAACAGAAAACAGCAGATGTTATCCCGGAGGAATTCTAGGTAGAAGATTCCTCTATTCTCAGAGAAAGAGGAGTGGACCCTCCTAGAACAGCCTTCCCCAACCTGGCGCCCTCCAGATGTGTTGGACTACAACTCCCAGCATCCCACAGCCAGCTGGGAATGCTGAGAGTTGTAGTCCAACATGTCTGGAAGGTGCCAGGTTGGGGAAAGATTATGGTGCAGAGTTTGGAGTTGAACATTAAAGGGGGCAACAGGTCAAGAACTTCTGAATTATCCAAGAAGGGAATGCTATATATGGAGTGGAGATGGAGGGACAAACTTACAACTTGTGTGACCTACTTTGGTTTTTTACTAGAATACAAGGTCCACCAACCAGAGCCAGTAGCAAAACAGCAGCTGGGGGAGGTGTGGGTGGAGCTAGATTCAAAATGATGGTTAAGGGAGTGGAGCCCATTATCTCCTGCCACTCATGAGCAATAGACTGGGGTGGCCTGCACAGACAAATCTACATCTGAATTCCTATATACCAGGGCTTCCAATTGGCTAGCAGAGCTGCACAAAGTCCTGGTCAAAGGAAACTACTTTACAGATGAGGAACACTAAGGAGAAAAGTGATTGACACAAGGCCAGCCTGGCAGTGAATCCATAATTTTTACTTCCATTCTTACGTGCTGTGGTTAAACTGTTGGGAGTCAGAAACTCTTGCCGATCTGCCATCAATCACCTAGAGATCTAGCAGGAGGCATCTACCAGTTGGTCAGAAAGTAGAGATCTATCTTCTGCCCAGGCCTGCTCCAGGGGACTGGAGCGGGCCTGAGGTGCTTCCAGATGGAGGGCCTGTAACACTACCAATCAGAAGGTACCATCTTTTTCTCCTGGAAGGAGCAATCCTTTGGCCCATAGACATTGCCCGAGAGGCCATAGGATACTTGGGATTCCCCCCTCCGAGGTCAGAGACAGCACCCCGACCTTGAAAGGGGGAGTCAGAGATCCACCTCCCCTACCCCACCCCCTCACAGCCGGCCCAGAAGGAACAATCCCAGTTGCCCTCCGAGGTCAGAAAAGTGACCATAGAGAGGGGGAAAAGCGAGCGTTTTGTTGGGCAGGGAGGGGAGGAGACCAGAGAGGCCAGGATATGAGCTATCCTGAAGCTTCTCCAGCCCCCTTCCCTCTCCCTCTGAAACACCGTTGCTAGATGGGCAAAAAGACCCATCTAGCGAAAAATGCAGGCTGGGAGGACAGCCTGTATTGGATGATCGGAAACCTCTGACTTGGGGGGCTTCTGATCATTGAGGGCTCAATCAATAGGATTGCACCCTAAAAGGCTTTCTGTGGTAAGAAGAGAGATGGAAGAAGCAGTGGGAAAATGCAGGAGAGTTCTGAGGTGAAGACAACGTCTGGACCCTCCAACCCTCGCAAAATTCTGTGACTGAGGCAGGGTGATGGCATGATAAAAAACCTCATCTGGAAGCAACGTGGATGGGATGCAAGCTTCTTGAGCTTCCTCAATGGAAAGGAGAGTAGGCTATGCTGGAGCCCTCAATTCCTTTCATATACACCAGCCATCCCCAACCCCTGCATGCCCTGGAAGCAACTCTCATAATTCTCAGCCAGCGTGGCCGTTTGCCATGGAATTATGGGAGCACTGGCTAAGAATTATGGGAGTTGCAGTCCAACACGTCTGGAGGGCACTGGGTTGGAGATGGCTGATATACACCTTCTACTCTCTAATGGAGGGTGCATATGAAAGGGACTGAGGATGCCAACATGACCTAATGTGTTTGCATGTGTGTAATGCAGGAGTATTTGGAAGCTGTGGAGAGGACTGTAAGCTGACAGCTGGGTCTGCTCTAAGTAGGACTAGCATTGGATACAATCCAATTGGCGCTTCTTCCACTTACATCAAAGATCAATGCCAAAATGCCTAAGTCAACCAAGGATATTTTGGCTGCTGGGGAAGTAAGGGGGAACCCTGGATTTTGACAACAAACACGCCCAGTGAAATGCTTCTTCAAGTTACCTGGATCCTCTTGGTATTTAGGCTGCCACTGGAGGGAACCAGCGAGACCAGGGGATAGAGCTTGGAACAGCAAGAGAAGACACGGAGGACTCCACATGACAGGTCCTGAAAGGAGAACGTGGGATGGTTGCCAAAGGACTGGAGTATCTTAGAGGGTACGAAGATGAATTCTGGGACAATGTTCTCTAACCCCCCCCCCCCCATAAAATGGGCTCTCTCTTGCCTGCCAGCATTCACTTACAGCAGGGGTGGGCAACTCACAGCCCTCAGGCTAATTTCAAAAGGCCTCGGTGGGTGATCAGTTAGGCTTCTGGCAAGGAGAATATATCCCTTCTCTGGCAGTAGGGTGTCCACTACACCAAAAAAGAGAAAACAGATTGCCTAAAAAAAGAGGGCACTAATTTGCATATGCTAATGTTGTATAGGTAGAGGGAATGACTGTAAGATTCAGCAGGCCTCAAACACAACTGTCCTTCTCTATCACACACAGAACTGTAGAATTTAGCAGAAGCTCCACCCACTGCTGTTACTGCCAACTCTACAGGAGCTGCCAAGGTTCAAAACAATAACTAACTCACAGTAACCCCCTCCCCAATGTCGTTGTTGTTGTTCAGTCGTTGTCCTTAGGTCGTGCGGACTCTTCATGACCCCATGGACCACAGCTCGCCAAGCCTTCCTGTCCTCCGCTCTCTCCCGGAGTGTGCTCAAGTTCATATTCATTGCATCGGTGATGCTATCTAGCCATCTCACCCTCTGCCGTCCCCTTCTCCTTTTGCCTTCAATCTTTCCCAGCATCAGGGTCTTTTCCAGGGAGTTTTTGCATTTGGTAGCCAAAATATTTGAGCTTCAGCTTCAGTATCTGTCCTTTCAATGAGCAGTCAGGGTTGATTTCCTTTAGGATTGACTGATTTGACCTCCTTGCAGTCCAGGGGACTTGCAAGAGTCTTCTCCAGCACCACAGTTCGAAAGCATCAATTCTTCGGCGCTCAGCCTTCCTTATAGTCCAGCTCTCACAGCCATACATTACTACTGGGAAAACCATAGCTTTGATTAGACGGACCTTTGTCGGCAAGGTGATGTCTCTGCTTCTTACTATGCTGTCTAGGTGTGCCATAGCTTTCCTCCCAAGGAGCAAGCGTCTTTTAATTTCATGGCTACAGTCACCATCTGCGGTGATCTTGGAGCCCAAGAAAATAAAATCTGTCACTGCTTCCATTTCTTCCCCTTCTATATGCCAGGAAGTGATGGGGCCAGATGCCATGATCTTAGTTTTTTTAATGTTGAGTTTCAAACCAGCTTTTGCACTCTCCACTTTCACCCTCAACAAGAGGCTCTTTAGATCCTCTTCGCTTTCTGCCATTAGGATGGTATCGTCTGCGTATCTGAGGTTGTTGATAATTCTCCCGGCAATCTTAATTCTGACCTGTGATTCATCCAGCCCAGCGTTTCTCATGATGTACTCTGCATATAAATTAAATAAGCAGGGCGACAATATACAGCCTTGTCGTACTCCATTCCCAATTTTGAACCAATTGGTTGTTCCATGTCTGGTTCTTACTGTTACTTCTTGACCCTCGTACAGGTTTCTCAGGAGACAGGTAAGGTGGTCTGGTACTCCCATCTCTTTAAGAATTTGCCACAGTTTGTTGTGATCCACACAATCAAAGGCTTTAGCGTAGTCAATGAAGCTGAAATAGATTTTTTCTGGAATTCTCTTGCTTTCTCCATGATGCAGCGAATGTTGGCGATTTGACCTCTAGTTCCTCTGCCTTTTTGAGCATAACCTTACTGGCATGTGAAATGAGCGCAATTGTGTGGTAGTTTGAACACTCTTTGGCATTGCCCTTCTTTGGAATTGGAATGTAAACTGACCTTTTCCAGTCTTGTGGCCACTGTTGAGTGTTCCAAATTTGTTGGCATATTGAGTGCAGCACTTTAACAGCATCATGTTTTAGGATTTTAAATAGCTCAGCTGGAATACTGTCATCTCCACTAGCTTTGTTGTTACTAATGCTTCCTAAGGCCCACTTGACTTCACTCTCGAGGATGTCAGGCTCAAGTTCGGTGACCGCACTATCATGGCTTTCAGGGACATTCAGATCTTTCCTGTATAGTTCTTCTGTGTATTCTTTCCACCTCTTCTTAATCTCATCTGCTTCTGTTAGGTCCCTGCCTTCTTTGTCCTTTATCATGCCCGTCCTTGCACAAAACGTTCTCTTGATATCTCCGATTTTCTTGAAAAGATCTCTAGTCTTTCCCATTCTATTGTTTTCCTTGATTTCTTTGCATTGTTCATTTAAGAAGGCCTTCTTTCTCTCCTTGCTATTCTCTGGAACTCTGCATTCAGTGGGATATAAGTTCCCCTTTCTCCCTTGCTTTTCGCTTCCCTTCTTTCCTCAGCTATTTGTAAAGCCTCATCAGACAGCCACTTGGCTTTCTTGCATTTCTTTTTCTTTGGGATGGATTTCGTTGCTGCCTCCTGAACACTGTTGCGGACCTCCGTCCATAGTTCCTCAGGCACTCTGTCTATCAGGTCTAATCCCTTAAATCTATTTGTCACCTCCACTGTATATTCATAAGGGATATGATTTAGGTCATACCTGAATGGTTTAGTGGTTTTCCCTACATTCTTCAATTTAAGCCGAAATTTTGCAAGAAGAAGCTCATGATCTGAGCCACAGTCAGCTCCAGGTCTTGTTTTTACTGACTGTATAGAGCTTCTCCATCTTTGGCTGCAAAGGACATAATCAATCTGATTTTGATATTAACCATCTGGTGATGTCCATGTGTAGAGTCGCCTCTTGTGCTGTTGGAAAAGAGTGTTTGCTATGATCAGCATGCTCTCTTGGCAAAACTCTATTAGCCTTTGTCCTGCTTCATTTTGTACACCAAGGCCATGCCTGCCTGTTATCCCGGTGATTTCTTGACTTCCTACTTTAGCATTCCAATCCCCTATGATGAAGAGGACATCTTTTTTGGTGTTAGTTCTAGAAGGTGTTGTAGGTTTTCATAGAACCGATCAACCTCAGCTTCTTCAGCATCAGTGGTTGGGGCATAGACTTGAATTACTGTGATGTTGAATGGTTTGCCTTGGATTCGTACTGAGATCATTCTATCGTTTTTGAGATTGTACCCCAGTACTGCTTTCCCCACCCTTTTGTTGACTATGAGTGCTACTCCATTTCTTCTAAGGGATTCTTGCCCACAGTAGTAGCTATAATGGTCACCTGAATTAAATTCTCCCATGCTTGTCCATTTTAGTTCGCTGATTCCCAAGATGTCGATGTTCAATCTTGCCATCTCATGTTTGACCACCTCCAGCTTACCTTGATTCATTGATCTGACATTCCAGGTTCCTAAACAATATTGTTCTTTACAGCATCGGATTTTCTTTTCACCACCAGACACATCCACAGTTGAGTGTCCTTTCGGCTTTGGCCCAGCCGCTTCACTCTTTCTGGCGCTACTTGGAAATACCCTCTGCTCTTCCCCAGTAGTATACTGGACACCTTCCGACCTGAGGGTCTCATCTTCCGGCGTCATATCTTTTAGCCTTGTGATACGTTCCGTGGGGTTTTCTTGGCAAGAATACTGGAGTGGGTTGCCCTTTCCATCTCCAGTGGACCACATTTTGTCAGAACTGTCCGCCATGACCTGTCCATCTTGGGTGGCCCTGCACAGCATAGCTTATGGCTTCACTGAGTTACGCAAGCCCCTTCGCCACAACAAGGCAGTGATCCATGAAGGGGCCCTCCCCAATACATAGCAGCTAATTTATATGCATGAAAGCAAATTTAAAAATAACTATACTTTAAATAGAAATACAAGGTATCTTTCCATAGTGGGGAAAACTGTGACCGGGAGACCTGTGTGCCTGCTCAGTCTGCTGTCCAGGGACTAACTGTTGATGGGGGACTTCAAGGCTCCTGGGCTGTCCCTCCTTATGATTCTTTGACTTTAAACTGGACATGGACTTAGCCCTTCAAATGAAGGACTGCCCTCTGACAGTTCTTTAAACAGAGGACTGTCTTCTGTAAAGTAGGACACCTGGTCATCCTATCTGGCAGCCTGCTGGGCAGGGAGGAAGGGGGAAGAGAGAGAGAGAGAGAGAAAGGGGGTGGCCCCACACATTTTTGGATCTGGCCCTACCCACCGCCAACAAGTGGCCCCTGACAGGTTAAGCCCGCCCCCTCCAGAATTGTTCACTTGGCAGGAAAAAAGGTTAATGTACCCCTGCCTAACAAAAATGAGCCCTCCACAAAATAGACTGTTTTGTTCCTCTGTGCTGGTTGTGTAAATGGGGGAGCAATTATTTTGTGAAGCAGACAACAATTTGATAAAAGCCCAATACAGGGAGAAAGATCTAGATGGGAAGCTTCTAGCTCAGCCTCCCTCAACGTGGTGCCCTCCAGATATTTTGGACTACAATCCCCAGAATTCCTGATTATTGGCCATGCTGCCTGGGGTTGATGGGAGTTGAAATCCAAAACATCTGGAGGGCACCAGGTTGGGGAATGCTGTTCTAGGTTTCAAAAAGCATTACCAGGGGCACTAACTAGGTAATTAACAATTAAAAAAAACTTCTTCCCATTAGCACCCACAGTGCACTTGGGATTGCCAACTGGGCCTGGCTTGCATATCCCTTTAACAGAAGTTTGATCTGCTGAAATCAGCAGGTGAAGCTTTTAATAGCATGGCACTAAACATTATCACCTGCTAATTGCTCAGCTCAAACTGCTGTTAAATGATGGCTACTGGAGCTAATTCAAAAGCTGGGAGCCAGAAACATGCTGGAATACTTTTGAATATAGAAATGAGTGGGGTGGCCATCCCTGCTCAGGGCATTTACAAACTGTATTCCAGCCTGAGAGGAAGCCTGTTTACTCAGAAGGAAGCCCTGTTCATTTCAATTACAGTTACTTCCTAGTAAATGTGCCTAGGATTCCAGCCTGATTCTAGGTATGTGTACTCAGAAGTAACATCCCACAGAGTTGAATGGGAGGGGCTGTAGCTCAGTAGTAGAACACCTGCTTTGCACACAGAAGGTCCCGGGTTTGATCCCCAGCATCTCCAGGTAGGGCTAGGAGAGACTCCTGCCTGAAACTCTGGAAAGTTGCTGCCAGTCAGCATTGACAGTGCTTGGCTAGCTGGACCAAGGCTCAGACTCTATGTAAGGCAGCTCCCCACGTTCCCATGAATGAGACATGCGCATAGGATTGCAGTGAGAACATTGAGAGCCCCAAACAACTAGTGTGAAAGGGGATGGGCTGTAGGCTAACTAGGCCCTAAGTTAAATGGGGCACCAAATTTGAGGGAAAATACACATTTAAAAAAACAAACAAATAAAAATGAAATTGTAATGTCTGTATTTTATTTGATCTCAGAAGCATTGGTTGGACAGATGGATGGAAAAACTGAATAATTATCACTCCGTTTAAATACATACCCTTAAAAAACATTAAACTCAAAACAGAAGTACAATGTTCCCCTGTTTACCAAAAACCTCAGCCTAGTTCTGCCCTTGGGTTTTGGGGGTGGGGGGTGATTGCATGGTTCGCCTGGAGCGCCAGTTGCTGGCAGCTAGTCTAGGGCCACCCCTGAACGGAATGGCAGAGGAGATGTATTTCAGGAATATGAGGCCTAATGAGCAGAGACAGGGAGGCTCATCCAAACCCAGGAAGCAAGACAGGCAAAGGAGTGGAGAGAGCAGATCTGAGGAGAAGGGCAATTCGCCACTGTGATGTCTGGCTGGAACCAGCTAAATCAGCCGTCCCCAACCTAGCGCCCTCTAGATGTGTTGGACTGCAACTCCCATCATCCCCATCCAGCATGGTAATAGCTGGGACTGATGGGAATTGCAATCCAACCTATCTAGAGGGCACCAGGTTGGGGAAGCTGGAGCACTCTGAGGGAGTGCATAGCACAGGGGTAGGCCACTTCTGGCCCTCCAGATGTGTTGGCGCACAACTCCCATCAGCCCTAGCTAACATAACTAGTAGTGAGGAATGATAGGAGTTGTAGTCCAAAACATCTGGAGAGCCTCAAGTGGCCCAAACCTGACAGTGTTTGCTTGGTAGGGTGGCCTTGTGGCCTACTTTCCTTTGTATCCTATTTTAGCATTTATCTTTTGAAAATTTAAAATGTTAGCTTTTAGGATTTGGGGGTGGTTTTTTTTTTAAAAACCCCTGAAAAGTTAACACTCTAAAACTAGTGAGTGAATTAGCTCGAGCCAGGCAGTGCCTCTGTGAAGAGTACAATTTTCATCTGATAAGCTAATTATATTAAAATTAATAACTGGTGCTACTGTTATTCTACAGCTTTCTAAAATGGTACACATACTCATGTGCAGTTGTCTTAGAGAGGTGAGAAAAGCTGCACATATGGAAATTCCCTCCTCTATGCAAGCATAATAGGGGTCAGGCACAGCGCCATACTCCAGTAATACCGGCACAGAGAGCTCAGGCGCCTCTGTCCTTATAGGAGCCAAGCTCTTCCTGAGGACGTTTTCCTACCATCTTGTTAACAGGTGTACACAAAGGAAGCAGTTTGGCATCAGAGCCGGGATTGCTGCATTCTCAGAGAGGAGGGGTGGACAGGAGGGAAAAGCAGCTGAAAGCCTAGACTCCTGGGTTCTCAGGGAAGGAAGCTAAGTTTAGTGCATTAAGGCAGAGGTAGGAGTTTGGAAAGTGAAACTACTGGGTACAATGGCCAAATGGGGGTGGAGGGTAAAGAACACAGAATGTTTATCCAGGTTCCTGGCTGTTATTACATAGCCTTAACTCCCATAGTGGAAACGGGCTATAACACAACTCAGGAGGCCTGGACATGATGCTCGTGAGATGGAAATTCCCAAATGAGGGTACGTAACAAAACAACGACCACATAGTCGCTCTGCTGAGTGTCTGTTCTTAAAGAGGAGTCCTGTTCTTCAGTGAGCAGGGCCAAAAAGTTATTCAGCCATTTCCAGAAATCCACCTCTTGGAGTGGCTGGCTGTTTGCCCTTAGATTTTTCAAGCAAGTTAATCATTTACAGTCCAACTCTGTGCTCATGTTTCCTCAGAAACTGGTCCCAGCAGGGCTTACTCCAAGTCATTCCCAAGACTTTTTTAGTGCACCAAGCAACGCGTGATCCAAGCGATGCATCCTTTGCAACGTCACGGATGATACATTGCAAATTTCTCAAACTGCATATTGAAGTCCCTAATAATATATTGCTGCCCCAAGTGGTTGCCTGGCCACCTGTATGGATAGACCAGCCTCAGGCTTAGAATTGCAGCCTGAGCAATATTTGTAGGGTAATCAGAACTGAAGTAAAATCAGGCATTTCCCAACATTTTGTATCAAACAGAATCTAGCATGAACACCCACCCACATAAAACGTCTAAACTTTTAATGCAATAATTCTGGAGGTGTTTGCTAAAGTACCACACTTGGAATAATAATACTAAAACGTAAAGTGTATACAGTCCTTTCAGATGGTCAAAGTGCTTCATATAAATTATCTTGTAATCCGTATAACCCTATAAGGTAGGTGAAGACTATTATCCCTATATTGCTAGGGTTGCCCAGTCTTTAAATTAAAAAAAAAAACTCTGGTAGTTTGTTAGAACCTGGAGGAGGAGCCTTCTAGATCAGGGGTGGGCAGAAAGTAGGTCTCCAGATGTTTTGGACCTGAATACCCAGCATTCCTGACCATTGGCCATGCTGGAAAGTGCTTCTGGGAGTTGAAGTCAAAAACATTGGGAAATCTAACTTCTGCCACCCCTGCTCTAGGTCACAGGATAGGTGTTGTCATGGAACCAGAAGGCAGACCTGGGGGAATAGTCCAATCACTTTTGGATGGTTCTTGGGGCAGAGCCCTGTAGTTCTGAGTCCAAAGACAGCCCTGTGATTTGTGCCATATTCTGGGGTGGACCCTGGTGCAAAACATGTCTCTTAGCCTAGGGTAGCCTTCCTCAAACTGGTGCCCTCCAGATGTGTTGGACTGCAAGTCCTCCTAGCCAGTATGGCAAATGGCCTTGCTGGCTGGGAATTATGGGAATTGTAGTCCAACACATCTGGAGGGTGCCCGGTTGGGGAAGGCTAGTCTAGGGGTGTGTATAACTAAAACAGATAAACAGTTGAAGGGGGAGGGGGAGGGGGGGAAGCTAGCCTTGTCTCTTTACCCTTCCAACAAATAACGCAAAAGCAAAAAACAAAACCTAGCCAAACTGGGTTTTTTTTCTTGGTCTTTTGGTAACCCTACATATGGCAGGCAGGGTGGGAGGTGCCAAGAGACTGTGGCACCCTAAGGCCACTAACAGTGCAATCTATTTAATTTTAATTCTATATTAATTTGGGTAGTCTTCAAACTACAATAATTATTCTTATCTAATAGATACACACCAAGCCCTCTTACCATACTCTAGCTGCACAATCCTGTACATGTCTACTTGGAAGTAAGCCACATTGTGTTTGTTGGGACTTACTGCCAAGTATGCATAGGACTGCAGCCTAGCTTTGAACTCGCTAAGCAATGTCTAAAATGTTGGGAACGCATTCTAAAGTCTGGAGTGGTTATTGTAACCTGTGTTCCAGTTTCTGGAGGCTACCTTATCCTGAATAAACTGGTGTAGTAGTATAGCAACTAAAAGACTGAGCTATGAGTCAAGAAGGTCCCAGTTCGAATTTTGCCCCTATCATATACGCAGTAAGCTTGCAATTGTATACCCAGAATGGGACTTACTTCTGAGGAGACATGTAAAGTGAATGAGTAGACATGAGTAGTAAATAACCACTCCAGACTTTAGAATGTGTTCCCAACATTTTAGACATTGCCTAGCGAGTTCAAAGCTAGGCTGCAGTCCTATGCATACTTGGCAGGAAGTCCCAATGAACACAACACAGCTGAATTCCAAGTAGACATGTATGGTAAGAGGGCTTGGTGTGTATCTGTTAGATAACAGTCTGTTAGTTAATAATCATTATTCTAGTTTGAAGACTGTACCCAAATTAATATAGAATTAAAATAAAATGGATCATCAGAATGCTCTAATACAGCCTTCCCCAACTTGTTGCCTTCCAGATGTGTTGACTACAACTCTCATTATCCCCAAGGTAGCCATCTGCCCTGCTGGCTGTGGATAGTGGGAGTTGTAGTCCAACTCCTCTGAAGGGCAACATTTTGGGCAAGGCTGTATTACAGCATTCTGATGGCCCATTTTATTTTAATTCTATATTAAGTTGGGCGGAGTCTTCAAACTATAATAATGATTATGAACTGATACTGAATTGAACTTCGCCCAAGCATTTAACTTCCAGCTCTTGACTGAAAGGGAACTATTAAACTGCCATAGCAGTAGAACCAGAGAAGAATAAAAACTGAAACTAAACATTCCCTGTTTCAGATCCAGTCCTGGAAAGGCAAAAATCATGCCCTGCCTTGTAAAGGCACAGAAGAAAAACAAAACGACACACCCGTTGGAAAGCAAAGCGTTAAACAGAAGAGCCAGTTTTGTTTCCGAGCTGCCTGTGCGCTGCCAACTCACCTGTGCGGAAATCGTGGGTGGAAAGCAGGTACGCTGGACGGGACAGAAGGATCCAAAGAGCCCCTGCTTACCCACGCTAGGAAGCCAGGTGTGAACAGCTGGAAGGCGACCCAAACATCAGTAGGCGGAGGGGAAAAGTAGAAACGGAGAAAATCTCATTCCTTCGTCAGCCAGGCCAGGTTGGGAAAAAAGCGAGGTCCCTGGATAGACGCAGGTGGAGCTGCTAGAGGCACGCTCCAGGTGAAAGTGGGTGGGTCTGAAGGTCACACGGAAGAGGCGACACAGGTAAAGCCAGGGGAGGGGAGCTTAGAGGAGGAGTCTGTGGCTGGGCTGCCAGATTTCCTGTGAGTAGGCTGGTAGCTTTTGCACTGTACATGTCCAGCAGCCTTTTCCACAGACAGTCACACACAGGCCCCAGTAAGAGACACAGACAGACAGACAGACAGAGACTGACTGACTCCTGGCCACTCGTCTTTATTCATACTGCACCAATCTTGAGGCTTTAAAAACAGGCTCCAAGGCTGTCTGCTTTGATGGTCCCCTCTGTTTGATGTCGGCTTTTGGAAGCATAGGCAGCAGTTAAGCAGGAGTCGTGCCTGGGGTCATAGGGCATATTTTCCGCAAGTCGGTGTGGAAATATTTCATAGGAATGAAATTAGGGGATGATTGTGTAATTGGGCAAGAGCTGGAAGCCATGCACATCTCTGAGAACACTGTTTGGTACCTCCCCCCACCCTACCCCACCCCCAACACACATGCGCACACCGTCAACTGGGTATTTTATTTATTTGTGAATAATATTTAAGGTTAAAAAAAAAGGTAAAGGTGTCCCCAACCAGTCGTGTCCGACTCTAGGGTGTGGTGCTCATCCCCGTTTCTAAGCCGAAGAGCCAGCGCTGTCCGAAGACGCTTCCGTGGTCATGTGGCCGGCATGACTGAACACCGAGGTGCACGGAATGCTGTTACCTTTCCCGCCGAAGCGGTACCTATTTATCTACTTGCAATTTCTTGCTTTCGAACTGCTAGGTTGGCAGAAGCTGGGACTGAAGACGGGAGCTCACTCCGTCACGCAGTACTCGGGTCTCGAACTGCTGTCCTGCCGACCTTTCAGTCTGCAGTTCAGCGTCTTAACCACTAAGCCACCACGGCCCGAATAATATTTATATACTGCTTAATATTCAAAAATCTCCAAGGGGATATCCCTGCCTCTCCTGTTGCCTCCATGCCTCTCAATGTTGTCAACTGATTTTATTAAATCACAGTTTCTGGATGAAGGGAGAATGAGAGGAAAAATGCTCTCTTATAGCCTCTCCCCCTAGATTACACTGTTTGTGACAGTAGCCACCAGACCAAGAGCGTTGTTTTATTCATTCAAATGTTGCTTACTGTCAGAGTGAACTCAGTGTAATAGGGTAATGGAGCTTGCTTTCATTAGTGTCATATGACTGACAACTTGTTATCAATATAGTTAATCCTGTGAGGGCTTACAGCAGAAACAATTAATAAATGTATTAATTCACTCTGTGATCCAGGCTGTTAGATCCTGAAGCTAGAAATATTGTATTAGCAGCATGAAGGAGACATGTGTGGCCAAAAGACTGGGAAGCGCAGTTTTTCTCATGATGACACACTGTTTTCTTACCCACTTGCTCACGAGTTCAATCCTTTTCTGCCAGATACCTTTTAAGGGTCATAACCTGACCATATCAGTCCCACTTCCTCATGTCACTGAAACCAAGTATTGCACTTTAAGTTTCCCATACAGTCTCTTTGCCAAGCAAGGCTGGGACCTTCTCTGTTCTCACTACGAGTATTCATATTACTAAATGTTTGTTTTGCTTTGGGTTAGTTTTTTTCAGTTCTAATTTCTGTGTTATAGCTGCTGGATAACAGAAGTGAAAGATCCTAAACTTGGCCTCCTTCAGTGTGTGCCTCCCACTTTTTATTCCTGATTAGCTGCCCCTGGCAAACATATTTGATGAGGCTCTGCATTAACTTTGCTCATCTCCTCTCTGTAAGCTGAGACCCTAGAAAAGGGCTGCAGCATACTGTAGCATCCTACACTGCAGTGGTAGAGCACCTGCTTTGCATGCAGGTGATCCCAGGTTCAATACTGGCATTTCCAGGTAGGGCAGGAAAAATTCCAGTTTGAAGCCCTGGAGAGCCGCTGCCACTCAGTGTTGACAATACTGGGCCAGGTGGACAAGGATCTGACACAGTATAAGGCAGGTTCCTATGTTGGTTTTCAATCTGTGTTTCAGGGGAACCCTTCCTGGTTTCTCAGGGCCAAACCTTGCAATCACATCTCATAAGAATAAGAATAGGCATTGGGGGGCAGGGGGAGAGATTTTTGTCAGGACTGCAGTGTGTGCGGAAGGGAGGTGTAACCCTTTCCTTCCCTGCTGCGGTCCAAACAAAACTCCCACCCCCCAAGCTACAATTAACCATGGAGTGGAAGCCTCCATCTGCACCCCACACACTACCATTCCAGTGAAAATCTCCTCTCCCCCCCCCCCCGCATCTATTATTATTATTCTATTAAAGTGATGTGATTGCAAGTGACGTCTTTAGCATCATATCTAGTTTGGCCCTTAATCAGATCAGTTATGGCAGACAAGTTTCCCTGCAAGACAGGTTGCTCGCCACTACTGCTCTTCTCAATGCGCTGTCTTGCCATGCGCAGCCACTGAGTGTTGCACACTCAGTTCATGCAGAGTGAGTGAGGGCCTGTGTGAATTGAGTGCGCAGTCTGACATTTACTATGGGATCCAGTGTGCAGGGTGTGTGTGATAGACCTTTGGTAGATGAATTGTGGACAGTGCTCCCTGAAGGCAGAAAGCTTGAAAGCCCCGCAGCCAGATTAGGAACATGTTGGTCAAGACTTACGTTTTAACCATGAGCCTCCTTCTTGCCCTATTTTGGATTCCAAATTCTTTATTCACGAGGAGTCTGTCTTAGAAACCTAACCCTAACTTGTGTCGTAACATCTGGGGCTGCTGCTGACTATGTAGATCTGATATCATGTTGTGAATCGCCAAGTGTTCCTGCCAAACATTCCTGGCAGGCAGTGGTGGGTAGGCGTGGAGATTTCCATTATGATCAGGACAACCGGTGATGTCAGCAATGTGGAGAAGTGCCCACCTGGCCTGCAACACTTCTTCATTCTCATGTCTACCACCCCCCCTTCAATTCATCCTAGACCTTGGGGGAAGGGAACTCCAAGATCTGTGTGTTTTTACCTGGGAGTGGGGCAACTACCAACAAACTCCCCAGTCATCTCTGAGCAAGTTCAACCTGTTTTCCCCATACCTTCCCTTCTGTAAAGCAGGTACCATGAACGAATGTTTTGGCATGCTACTAGAAGAACTATTATAAGAACATATGGAGAGTCATGCTGGATCAGATCAAGGGTCCTTCTAACCCAGCATTCATTCATTCATTCATTCATTCATTTATTATTAAATTTATTAATCACCCAGCCACTCTGGGCGATGTACAGCATACAATAAAACAGTTTAAAACAATAAAATCCTACAATAAAAACATTTTCTAAAATACCCTAATCCATCCCAAATGCCTGCCTGAACAACCATGTTTTTAATGCACGGCAGAAGCTCATTAAAGAGGGGGCATGGCAGAGTTCCCTAGGGAGGGAGTTCCACAGAGTGTGGGCCACCACAGAAAAGGCCCTCTCCCTCGTCCCCACCAGTCTAGCTGTCCTGGCTGATGGGACAGAGAGAAGGCCATCTGAAGCTGATCTTGTTAAGTGGCCTGTCTGGTGCTGCTGGAGGCACTCCTTAAGATAGGCTGGGCTGGAACCATATAGGGTTTTAAAGGTCAAAACCAACACCTTGAATTTGGCCCGGAAAACAACTGGTAACCAGTGCAACTCCTTCAGCACTGGAGTGATGTGATCTCGCTGGCGGCTGCCTTTAATCAGGTGAGCCGCCGCGTTCTGTACCAGCTGCAGCTTCCGAACCGTCTTCAAGGGTAACCCCACGTAGAGCACATTACAGTAGTCTAAATGAGAGGAGACCAGGGCATGTACTACTGATGGGAGCAGATGGTCGGGAAGGAAGGGGCGCAGCCGCCGTATCAGATGGAGTTGATACAGCGCTGTCCGGTTCACAGCTGACACCTGAGCCTCCATGGACAGCTGGGAATCCAAAATGACCCCCAGGCTGCGGACCTGGTCTTTCAAGGGTAGCCGTACCCCATTCAACACCAGGTCAACATCCCCCAGCCTCCTCTTGTCTCCCACCAAAAGTACCTCGGTCTTGTCAGGGTTCAGCTTCAGCATATTCCTCCCCATCCAGCCACTCACTGTCTCCAGACATTTGGACAGGGATTCTACAGCCAACCTTGGTGAAGATTTGAACGAGAGGTAGAGCTGCGTGTCATCCGCATATTGATGACACCACACCCCAAATCTCCTGATGATAGCCCCCAGCAGCTTCACATAGATATTAAATAGCATCGGGGAGAGGATGGAACCCTGTGGCACCCCACAAGTGAGTGGCCACGGGTCCGAAACCTCCTCTCCCAGTGCTACCCTCTGGTACCTGCCGGAGAGGAAGGACCGGAACCACCGCAATACGGTGTCTCCAATGCCCAACCCCTCCACGCGGTCCAGGAGGATACCATGGTCAACGGTATCAAAAGCCACTGAGAGGTCGAGGAGAACAAGGAAGGAGCATTCACCCCTATCCAGAGCCCTCCTCATATCATCTACCAAGGCGACCAAAGCCGTTTCTGTCCTTCTGTTCACACAGTGGCCAACCAGTTGCCTGTGGGAAACCCACAAGTGGGACATAAGTGCAATAGCACCCTCCCGCTCATGTTCCCCTTCAACTGATATACAGAGGCATGATGCCTCTGATACTGGGGGTACTTGGGTTGTCAAAAGCATATAGTCAAAACCCGGGTTCCAGATGAAGTTTTTTTAAGATCAGGAATAAGGGATGAGGGAGAAATCAAGGCAGGCAGAATCAAAAGAAATAAAACAGTTTACTCTGTAAATAGCCTACACTAGACATTCTTAAATAGGAATTCCAAAACTTACTTAATGTGAAGCAAGAATCACCCATGACATTCCGAGGTAAAAAATGATCACAAGCTTCATAAGCAAAATAATTTTTATTCCTGTAGCATCAGGGGAGGGGGTTGGTAAAGGGAAGGGACTCCACCAATTAGAGGTGCTTTGAGGAGTTTGGTACCCACCACATAGGCAAGGGCCCCTGGAGAGATGGGCTATTAATGCTTTTCAGCAACCCAGGAAGTAAAAAGTGTGAACTAACAGATATTTCCTCTTTACTCCTAGTAGACAGGACAATCAAAAAAGGGAATGCCCATGCTGTGTATTGGAGATGCTTGAGCTGTGATAACTAGGAGGCTAGATAATGGAGGAGCTAGGCTATTGTGCCAGATATGGTGGGGTTGTTTTTTTTAAAGGAACAGGCATTTTATTTATTCTTAGCATTTTCTCTACTAGCAGTTCTAAATATTACAGTCTGGGTGAAAAGGACCTTTTACTTAGGTTGCTTTTGGGGGGGGGCAGCAAACTGATGTTGATTGCAACATGTACAGTAGCCTTCATTTTGTTGTAGTGTTTAGCAGAAATCCAGGTCATGGCTTTTCGGTATTAGTGATGCATATAGTGCTGCTATAACAGTTGTTTGTGTAGAAACATCAACACTTTCCAGTTTTGATTGCTCAACTGATCAGCAGGTTTTTTAGCCTGGGGGAACAGTGAGCCACACAAATGGATTGTGCTTATTGGCCTTGACGTTGAGTGCTCAAAAATCTCTTGTGGTTTGCAGTGCCAGGAGTGTAGGCTGAGACATAAGTGGAATGTGTTTTTTGTCTGTGTTTTGAGTAGCGCAAATCTGACAAATCTTGAGATTTGAAATTAGATACACTTTCCGGGTTAGTTCACACATTCATGTACATCACTTGACTACTCTGTCCCTGATTACTGTACACATAACGGTGACTTGCAGTGGAATGTGTGAACTGATTCCATTGAAAAGCATTGTGTTTTAACGTGATAATTAGGGTGTTTCCAGATAAGGCTTTTATATCACACCATTGTCCTGCCTCATTCATGGAAATCTATGGGGGGTCCTGATGTCATCTACCCATTCGTAACCCTCCCATGTTTTCCCATTGGGTCTTCCATCTTTTTTTCTTACCCTGGAAAATCCATTAAGGAGAAAAAGATGGAATAGCTGCACCGTGCCTTCTAACTGGGAGCACTGGAGTCCTCGTCTGGAAGCACCCCCAACGATATCAATATCAAAATTCTGTGATGGCTCATTCACACATACAAGTAATCATGGTGTGGTGGCTCATTTCAGGCTCTTCTTGCATGCTTCCACCCCATGACATTGACAGATATGCCAAATCCATGTCTAAAGTGAAGTCAGTTAAAGCAACATATAGACACACGCACCAAAACCATGCATACACACACACACACACACACACAAAACACCTCCACCTCCACATAGCAGCAAAATGGAAGCCCAGCACAGAGACATATCCTTCAAGATTTCACAGATTAAACTAGGGGATGTCTTGTATGCTTGTACTATCTCTCTTTCTCACACTAGCACTTTTCCGTCCCCCTGTTATACATTGCTGAAGGATTTTCCCCATCTGCTTTGTGCTTCCTAAAGACTATGTTTTTTGTGTGTTTTATGTTAACAAACCGGAATTTGCCTTACTTTACTTTATTCTTCAGTAGCCTGACCTGCACTTTAATTTTTTTAAAGCATTTCCTTTAAAAATAAATAAATCTCCCAATGATCTGGTTGTACTGGCTCCAAAACAGGGGTGGGAAATGTGTGGCCCTCCAGATGTTGCTGGACTGCAACTCCCATCAGCCCTAGCCAGCACAGCCAATTACGGGGGTTGCAGTCCAACATTTGGAGGGCCACATGTTCCCCATCCCTGCTATAGAATAAATAGCTGTAGGTCAAACGTATTATGCAAGCAAGTCCCCAGTCCTATGCATGTTTATTTAGAGGTAAATCCCACTGTAATTTATTCATTTATTAGTGCCCAATAACTGAAGGTAAGTAGGGCAACTCCCTAGTAAAAGTCCCATAGGATTGCAGCCTTAGTATCTTGGTAGGTGGCTGCGTGGGGAATCAAGGGGAAACCGTGCACTGCCATTCTTTGCTTAGATAAATAACAGAAACAACTGATTTTAATCTGGGTTAAAATGATTTAAAAGCAGATCTCATGATTTAAAAACAGCTGTACTAGGACAATATAATTGTCCTAAAACCTGTTATTATACTTTACAGTTCAAAATGTACTTCATCAGTTGTAGTATGAAAAATGGCTGACTGTACTGTAAGTCATCACCGGGTGCACAGTTCTATGCACGTTTACTCAGAAGTACGTTCCATTGTACCCAGTGGTTCTTACTTCTGAGTAAATGTTGTGTAGGATTGCTCTGTTAGTGTTCATATATATATATATAAATACAGGTTCAAGGGTGCAGTCAAGGTACACCCAGAGGTACAACCTCTTCGTCACCAAATTCTTCCCCAAAGCAAACACGAGGACAAAACAGGGTCAAGTAACAGAAAACAGGGACTGCCCCTGGTGCGGATGCAGAAATAACCCGACTCGCAGAGAGAAGATCCTCCTGTAGAAGAACTTTGGAGCTGGAGACTTCTTTTTTAGGAAAACGACCCCGGTTCTTTTTCTCCCCCGTTCCCGCAGTGAAAGAAGAGACGACCTTGACGGCCTTAAAAAAATTAACACCGGCGTTTCCCGTCTACTTTCTGCCTAGGAAGTTCAGTACCGCGGACCCTCTGTTCGCAATACCTTGTTTCCACAGCAACGGGGGGGAACTTTGGTTGATGCACAACTCAGAGTGCCGGACTTTAGCGCACTTCCGGAGCTTGTTGACTTCCTGCTTCCGGTTCTGTTAGAAAAGCTGAAGTCTGGCTGAGGAAAACATCGTCTGTTTTACCGTATATTTTTAGAAGTGTCAGAGGAGGCCGTCGTTGTTGCTTTTGAGGCCAGGAGTTGGTGGCTGGGTTGCCAACGTTTGAACTGGCTCCTGTAGCTGTGCCGTTCACGGCCATTTGATCTGCGGCCATAATCAGGTAATGATATTTATCACTAATCCGTGGAAAGCTTCATCTGCTACGTTCTGCATATCAAAAGGCTAGTGAAGGCATTTTTGTTGTTGTTGTTGTTTGGCCGGTTGATATTGGCAACACTACAGGAGGGAGGAGATCCCCGGGGCTTAGAATCATAGAATCACGGAATAGTGGGGTTGGAAGGGGCCTACAAGACCATCGAGTCCAACCCCCTGCTCAGTGCAGGAATCCAAGTCGGAGCATCCCTGACAGATGGCTGTCCAGCCTCGTCTTGAACGCCTCCAGTGTGGGAGAGCCCACCACCTCCCCAGGTAATTGGTTCCATTGTCGTATTGCTCTAACAGGACGTTTTTCCTGATGTTCAGCCAGAATCTGGCTTCCTGTAACTTGAGCCCATTATTCCGTGCCCTGCACTCTGGGATGATCGAGAAGAGATCCTGACCTTCTGCTCTGCGACACCCTTTCAAGTACTTGAACAGTGCTATGATGGAACGCGAGTGCTGGCTCAGTAAGAGTTCAGCGGCAGAAAGCATTGAAGATGTGATATGTATGTTTGTGCATCTGGCAAAATTCTTGGGTTGTTGTTGTGGATGAAGAGGGAGAGCTTATTGAGTGAACTAGCCTTCCACAACCTGGTGCCCGCCGGATGTTTTGGACTACAGCTCCCAGCATTCCTGACCATTGGTCATGCTGCCTGGGGCTGATGGGAGTCAGAGTCCAAAATATATGGAGTGGTTGGAGAAAGGCAGGGGTAAACTGTCTTGGAAAGATATGGTGGGGGTTCATACTGAGGCTGTGAGAGTGATGAATGGAGGCAAACAAATTAAGGAAAACCCAACAGGAGAAGGTTCCACAAGACCGAGGGAAAGCAAACAAATGCATGAAGCACAGAGAACCCAAACAGGTATTACTGAAGAGTTACACAAAAATATTGGTAAGGATGAATATATTTGAAACACAATGTGAAAAATTCATCAGTGGACTTAATATATGGGATTTTACAAGTATACCAGTTTATAACTTGTTTCACAACTTCTTCAGAAAAACATTACTCAAACATTTCTTCAAACAAACATTTTATTACAGTTTTCTTCCTTCAGAAAGACACTTTTTTACAGTTTTGTCATTGAAGTTCTTACAGTTCTTGTTCCAATTAGTCTCACTTGGTTCAAGTGAACTCAGGGTTGACTTATAATAAATAAGAAATTTCTATTATCTACGTACTGAAAATATACAGAAATTTATATGATTTTTTAAAAATAAATTTATATAAGAAATTATTTGCTTGAATTGAGCAAACATCTCACCCTAGAGAATATGAGGCAACTCCCTGGAGAGAACCTTCCATAAGGAGATAATATCTGTTTGGATTCCCTGTGCTTCATGCATTTGTTTGCTTTCCTTCCTGCAAACAAATTAAGGGCACAACCCTATGCATGTTTAGATAGAGAAAAGGCCTACAACTCCCAGCATTCCCCAGCCAGCCTTGCTCTGGACCTTTTCTCTGTCTAAACATGCATAGGATTGCACCCTAAGGCATGTTCTGAGAGAAAAGATGTCCTACAACTCCCAGCATTCCCAAGCCAGCATGGCTAGCTGGGGAATCTGGGGGTTGTAGGACTTCTTTCTGTCTATAAACATAAAATTGTACTCTTAGGGTTAAAAAGTCAGTGCACTCAGTCTGATGACAATTTCTTGAGACTAGATGGAGGGAGTTGAGAGGTAGAGGAGTAACCTTGCAATTGTTAAATTTGTGTCTAAGGAGATTAATGTGAGAAATGTTTATTCAATAAAACTGTCAGTGTGGATGTTGTGAAAAGCCAGAAGAGTACAAGGTGGAGACCTAATGATTGAATGCACCCATAAGAAACAAGGTGATAAGTTATTAAGGACAAAAACATTGAAGAAAGCTATAGTGTGTATTCAGGAGGCGTATCTGATTTTCTTTGAGAGATACTGCGCTATGTTGAGGTTTAGACTCAGGTATGATATTAGAAGACAGTGTTGCAGATATCCCTCTAGAATGATTTTAAGTATTCTTTTTGTTTATAATCCTTGTATTGAACTCTTTGCTGAGGAGTTGAAGATTTGTCATGTGGGGATTTTAGCAGGGATAATGTTCTTTGGGGAAGTGGGAAAAGTGGCCAGAATGAGGTAGTTCTGGAGCAATTTCATGATATTAATATTTTAGTAGTATTACATTATGGTTCTCCTGCAAGATTTAATTCTGCCACAGGCTCTCTTTCCTGTATTGGTTTGGGAATAGTGATTAGTACTATTGCTGATAAGTTGTGTTTGGGGAAATTTTACAAGAAGAAAACAGTTATTTCCCCATGGTTATTCAGTATAGAATCATAGAGTTGGAATGGGCCTCAGAGATTATCTAATCCTGCCCCCTGCTGAATGCAGCCTCTGCACTGCATGGTGTGGCTATAGTATCCCCGACAGTTGGCCCTTCAGCCTCTGCTTAAATACCTCCAGAGACTGAGAACCCATTACCTCTGAAGGCAATCTGTTCCACTGCTGAATAGCTCTCATCGCTAGGAAATTTCTCCTAATGTTTAGCCAAAATCTGGTTCCTTGCAATTTCCACCTGTTGGTTCCAGTCCTGCCCTTAGGAGCAACAGAGAACAAGTCTGCTCCATCTTCTGCATGACAGCCTTTCTGAAGCTGGAAGACTGCTATCTTGTTTCCTCTAAATCTTCCCTTCTCGAAGCTAAATATACTCAGCTCTTTCAACCATTCCTCATAGGACATGGTTCCCAGACCCCTCACTGTCCTAGTTGCTCTTCTCTGGACATGCTCCATCTTGTCAATGCCCTTCTTAAAATGGGGTGCCCAGAACTGGACACAGTACTCCAAATGCCTCCTGACTAACGCAGAATAGAGTGGAACTATTAGTGCCTATGATCTGGGCGCTGTCCTTCTGTTAATGCAGCCCAGGTCGAGGATGATGTGGGGGGTGTTACTAAAATGGAGGTTTTAAAAAAGCTAAATGGGATTTTACAGAGAGGTGTCTTTATTTTAATTATTGTTTGTGGTGTGGGAGAAGGTAATGTCCTTCCTTTTTTGAAATGATGGAATAGCAACGGGGGTTATGAGCACAGTCCCAGGCATGTCTACTCAGATGTCAGTAGACTTCTTAGTAGACATTCCTTTGTTCAGTGGGGCTTACTCCCTGTTAAGTGAGTATAGGATTGCAGCCTGAAGGAGCTATTCCATGCTTAGTGCCTTCAGGTATGACTAAGGGTCTCAGCCTTGGTGTAATGAACAGTGTATATGGAAAGTTATGGATGATGGTGATTTATTTGGAGACACATGGGTTGCTGAGTACGTTTCAGAGTGGTTTTCAAAAAACTAAGAGTATATAGCTCATATGCATTTGGAAATATATGCATAGTAAATAATACTTAATAGCAATCTCTTTCAATACTGGATATGATATGTTGTGGAAGAAACAGCTGTCATATAAACTGGTATGGTTAGGGTTAAAGCGACCAGATCCCCTGCATCTAGGACTGTCTAAATCAGAGAATCATGCAGGTGCCAGGTGGGCTGGAGGCCGATGAGGGTTCACACCAATTGGGATGGTAGTGGGATCCTAGTGAAGTGGTTACTTGAGTATCCACTAGGTGGCAGTCATAGACCTTGCTATGCCATTAAACAACAGAAGAAGGTACTTCCTTGCTGATGTTTGTTCTTCCGTTTGCTTCTGACTTTGCCTTGCTAAGAGCACGGGACTGTCGTGAATGTGATCCCCTTGCAAAGAGGGATAAATTTCAGTGGCCTCAAGGTTCGTTGAGATTCCAAACTAAGGAGAATGGGGGACCGGGGATCCCTGAAAATGAGGCACATCTGGCAACCCAATTTAAATCAGACTGGGGTAGGGGACATCGGATTGCTGATGCCTTGGTATGGCCATAAGAGAGCCCCTGAATATCTAAGGTGATCAGATACAAAAGAAGAGAACATTCCTGTTTGTTTAACACTGTGTAAAATGAGGAATTTCGGCAGATGCGCCTTGTCTTGAAGGGGTGAGTAAAGGTTATACCTGTTGAAAAGGCCTTTATGCAGCTGTTGAAGGGACAGGACCCTGTAACGATTTAGTGTATTAACAGCATATGTCTCTGCCTGTGATAGGCTTGGGAAATGGTAAGGAGGATAGAGGGGCAAATAGATGTGGAGGTGTTAAAAGTAGGGTTCTTGGAAATCGTTCCAGCTGATATAGTCAGTCTTGTCACATATACAGAGGAAGATCTAAGGATCCTCCAGTTGGGAAGGTGGACAGTCTGTGTAATGACTATGAATATCTCCTTACCACCCCATTCCTTTCTTCTTAATTCTCCTCTTCCAACCATGGGGCTCACCTAACCTGCATCTCGACCTAACACCCTTGAGCCTCTAGCTTTGTGTTGGGTCAGGCCCCTTAAAACATGCTTAATGAAAACATTTCCTTACTTGAAGGAAGGAAAAAGTTGCTGGCTTCTTCTTGGATTATCCACCCCAACCTACATGACACGTCATGGCAAGAACTGCACGGCAGGAGCTGTCTACACCTACCACGAAAAGAGAAAAGATACCGGTGAGGAGCCCGCTTTCTGTGGGGCTGTGGGGAGTGGTCTACAGGGAGCCTTGGCCTAAAATAGCAATAGTAGGGCTGCAGATGAGAACCCAATGAGTGGTGGTGATCCCACATAAAGGGAAAGTCCTGGCTGGGATTGGGGGAACAGAACTTTAAATTTGGGGTGGGTACAAACAGGAGTGCTGAAAGGAGAAATCTAGGCAGTGTTGGAATTATTGTGGGAAGGGGGAGAAGGGGACCTTAATGAAATCTACAAACCCTACCCCAGGGGTGGGCAACTCCAGACGTTTGGCCTGCAACTCCCATGATCCTTCACCATTTGTTTTGCTGGCTAGGGCTGCTGGGGGTTGTAGGCCAAAACAACTGGAGGGCCGCAAGTTGTCCTGCCCTGCCCTACCATACCCACAGACTCCCTCCAGCTAGTTCCCCCTAGCTTTTGTAAATACAGTAGTTTAGAGGGCCATCACTTAGGGTCAGGGAACCAGGCGCTCTATGGCTCCTCTGTAATTTGAGCACTGATCCAAGGCTAGTATAGCAAGGAGATGAAGGTCAAAATTGCGGGGCAGTAGTTAGCATGATTGTTTATGGCCAGGCGAATATTGGGAGAAGCTCTAGGATAGTTAGGAGTATTGGGAACATGCTGGGGAGTGATTAACACCACCTCAGTGTTTCATTGAAACTCACATGGAAACTAACCTAAACTTCTCCTGACTAGCCTAATTTCTTCTTCTCTTCCTGCCCCTGGGAGAGACTGATAGCCATCCTATAAGCTGTTCTCAGGAATAGGCTAAGCTGACCTGAGTAGGTCTCTTGACAGTCTGGGCTCTTCTGGGCAGATATCCTACTAATTGCTTTCTGGATTTAAGTAGAGGTCCAGGACAGCCACTTAGATAGGCTCTTGAACTGACGTGGCCTTGCTGTGACCTTTCCTCCACAGCTGCTTCTGGATACGGGACCCAGAATGTCCGTCTGAGCAAAGATGCTGTCAAGGACTTTGACTGCTGCTGCCTCTCCCTGCAGCCCTGCAAGGACCCTGTTGTGACGTAACTATCTGACTAACTTCTAACTGAAGATTGTTCAATGAATTGAACTGAAGATTTGCTACCCTACTTAAGCATGTGTCCTGTTTATACTTTTGAAATAAAGCAGTGGATCTCTAAATTTGGATCCATAGCGCAAAAAAGAAGAAATAATTGCCCTCCTCACAAGTTAAGTGAAACTGTTTGTTCACTTGCTACAGATGTCTGTCAAGCTAACTGTTTATGTAGCTCTCTTTCGTGCAAATCCCTGTGCAGTTTTTATCTTTCTTTCTGTTCTCTTCCCCCTGCCTGGGAGATGGGATGATTACATTCCCATTTCACAGATGGTGAATTGGGGCTAAAAGATATTTTCTCATGGCTGAGCAAGAACTGGAACCCAGGCCAAAGTCTATAATGTTCCCTCTCCCTGAAAGAAGTCTTGGTTTGGAGATCACTGTATTTCACAGTGTTATCAGTTTTTGCTCTTGAGTCGTTTTCAGAGAGCTCTGCTCTGTGTTCCATAGTGCTTTTGTAAACATTTCTGAGCCAAAGGCCTCTATTTCTGATAATCAGTGGTGGAAGGAGGAAATGGGAGTTTGGGGTTGGGGGGCACTGAGGAGGAACAAGGATGGGACTGTTACAAGGAAGTGAGTGTGGGGCAGGCAGAAGAAAGGAGAAGCAGCAACAAGGACTCTTGGGAAGGAAGACTTGGCAACATTAGGGACATGATTCTTGCTCCTGGCACCAATATAAAGAATATTCTTCTCAGTCCAAATTTGCACATGTGGATATACATGGATATAGACTGTGGACATGCCTCCTGTTGTTTAGTTGCGATATAGAGATGCTTTCTTCACCTTAGTTTCATGGGCTTGTATTCCAAAGCTGTGTGCATTGCACCCCCCAAGTGTATCCTTCAACACAGGGGTGCATATAGATCCCCCTGTGATGCTCTGCTGCTCTTACGGCAGTCAGAGGCCTGGGGCGTTGGGAGTGTTTCTCATCTTGTCTGTCTCTCTCCAGCCCTGATGGATACCTGTATGAGAAAGAAGCCATCCTAGAGTACATCCTGCACCAGAAAAAGGAGATTGCCCGGCAAATGAAGGTACCGGAAGGAATGGTTGATGTATTAATCTGGAGGTTATGCAGGATTCCTGTGTTCACCCCTGTCTGCTGGTTTTATAGATGACAGGGAAGGCACTGCAGCAATTTTCTGGGAAACGGTAGATGACACTCGGAAGAATTGAAAGCTGATAAAATGAAAAAGATCTGACCCATGAAATGTGGCCCTAATTGAAGTGGAATCTTCTTAGGGTGCAATCCTATGCATGTTTAGACAGAAATAAGTCCTACAACTCCCAGCATGCTGGGAGTTGTAGGACTTATTTCTGTCTAGACATGTATAGGACCATGCCCATAATTTGTTAGATTTCTGTTCTGCCTTACCTCCAAGGAGCTCAGATGGGTGCTTTATCCTTGTAAGAACTCACATGAAATAGGTTAGCCTTATGTTGGCCAGGCCTGGTGCTCAGGAGCACACCTCCAGAAGGGGCAGCTGTAGGCTGAGTGCAAGGCAACAAAAAGGCTGACAAAGGACACCTACATTGCTGTTTCTCCAGTGTCTCCAACAGCCACCACCTCCAAGAGCCAGAAGCCACTGATACCATCTGCCCAATGAGGTCTGCAAGATTTCAAGGAACGATCTGTCCAAGACACAGAAGGAAGTGTAGTGAAAGCTTTAGAATTATGGTATTTTCATGGTTGTCTAATTTTACTGTAGAAACTGGTTTGAGAACTTCCTGTTGAAAGTTGGCATATAAATATTGTAAATAATAGTGACTTGCTCAGAGCTTCCAGTTAAGCTCCGTAGCTTGACCTGGATTCTATTATTTCATTGTCTTTATAGAGTAGAGTAGAACCTGTGGAAAAGAGGGTGGTAGAGGCTTTGAGGCTGACCGACTTTGGTAGGAGTTGATGCACACTTGCATATGTGGCTAGCCCTCCTTGTGCCTGTAGCTGTTAGGGGAGGCAAAGGACTGTTCTGAGCCTAAGTGTGGCATTGGTTAGATTGCTTCCCACCCAGGCTTGGATTGTCTTGCATTGTGCTTTGGGATGCGGCGTACTAGAAATGTGGGATGCACAGATGCTTCTCATACACCCTGGTCTCTTACCTTGAGGTCTCCCTCTGCAGACTGTCCATGGGAAGAGTCCTGGGTACAGGGTTAAGATGGCATAGGCAGGAAGAAGCCCAGCACCGTAGTCAGGATTTGGTATCTCCACCCAACTAGAAGTCAAGTTCTCGTTCATGTCAGAGCTATTGCTGTGCTGTGCCTAAGGCCATCATTGGGGTAGGAGACATCCATCTGATGCAGCAGTGTTGCTTCCAGGCAGTGAGGGGCGGAGTTATCAAGTATCTGTGAGGCTTGTTTCTGTACAGGACTCGATGGTCTTGTAAGCCCCTTCCAACCCTACTATTCTATGATTCTAGGAGTGCTGCTTATAGCCTGGGTATCCTCTCATCATGCTCCCACAGTGCAGCCTCTTCATCTGCTTCCCATCAGGTGCCCAGCTTCTTGCCCCAAAACTAGGTCATTCCCACAAAAAGCCAGTTTTTGAAATGGGCTACTAGTCTTGTTTTTCCATGCTTTCTGCTATCCTCCCCCACACTCACACGGGTGCCTGTATCAAGCCCTGTTCTCTTCACCTTTATCTTGTCTCTCTTATGTAGATTATAGCAAGGACCGTGCCACTTCTGTATTCTAGCCCCATGCATAGGTGTGGAGAAGTAGAGCAGGAGCGGAGGTGATCTCTTTGTAGATGACAACACTTTTTGCATCTACAGGCCTATGAAAAGCAGAAGAATGAGAAGAAGACGGAGATGGCCGAGCTGAGCAAGGCTGCCAAAGAGTCCAAGGTGAAGAGTTTCCTGGACAAAGAGCTGAGCATTGTGAGCAAACCTCTCAACCCCTTTGATCGCAAGGCAGGTGAGTGTGGAGGAGCAGCAGATTTGGGTCAGGATTGAGCAATGGAAGCGTTTATTCCTCCCACTTGCTCCAGAGGCAGGGCCCTGTAAATCTTACAGATGCTGTCCCTCCAAGTAAGAAGAGTCCCTACTCTCTTTGTTGTGGTCCTGACTGCTGGGTGTTCTCAGAGCTCATACTCACTTTTCTCTGATTTCTGGTAGTGTTTTCATTTCTGGCGGGTTGGCTGACGTTGTCCTGGATACCATGGAGGGAATATCCCATGTGTTCCTGTGATTGTACCTTTTCATCCTGGCTTCAAGATTCTGGCCTTCTCTTGTAAAGCTCCCTACCCCAAATTCATCTCCTTCCTCATCTATCTCCATAACCTCTCCTTTTCTCCCCAACCCCTTCTCAGTAGCTCCCCCACCACCCACCTCTCTGAATATTTGTCCCAGTCACTCCCACAAGCTCATTGCGTATGGGGTGGAATTCCCAGGGGAAAAGCGGTCAGCTGCTACAACATATGAGCCCCTCTCCCAAGCGTGGAGCAAAGATGGCTGTATGGTCCTATGCACTGTTAAGTTTTGTAGTGATATTTAATATTGATGTGGGCTAATAGAGGTCAGATTCTGGGATGCACAAATAAAGTACTACATGGATTCTGCCGAAGGTTCCAGTATAAGCCTACAGGTGAATTTCAATGCCCATAATGTGGCAGAGCTGTGACCTCAGATCTCCACACATGACCTCAGATCTCCACCTCATGTTTGGAAAATTATGTGTATTTAACACAACTGTTCTGTTCTGTGGATTGTAGAGGACTCTCAGCCTGGGCCCAGCAACGAAGACAAAGCTAAACAACTGCCCAGCTTTTGGATCCCTTCACTGACCCCTGAGGCCAAGACCAAAGTCATTCCAAAGCCAGTGAGTTCTTCTGTCATTCTCTTTTCAGACTCACATATTGCCTTGTTTCTTGTGGAATGTGCCTGTCTTGGGACACTACAAACTTAAACCAGTTTAATTCACTGCCATGGCTTCTTCAATGAATGTGACAAGTGGAGCTCAGGTCAAGGATCCTGAACACAGAACTTGTGCTGTGCTCACAAAACTGCAGTTCCACAGTTATTGGGAGAAGTCCTAATAATTTACAAGTATTACAGTAAAAATAATTTCCAAGTAAATCTTTGAACCTCATTGCAGCTGAAGTGTGCTTTAGGGTGCAATCCTATGCATGCTTAGACAGAAAAAAAAGTCCTATACTGGCTAGGGAATGCTGGGAGTCGTAGGATTTTTTTCTGTCTAAACATACATAGGATTGCACCCTTATTTATATTTTTTCCTAGGCAAATATTTCAGGTTAAGTACTTTGGGCTATTGGAAAAAAACTCTCTTGAGATACTCAGCAACGGCACACTTTTGTTTAGTTTTGTTTACGGATATAAAACGCTAAATCAGATTCCAGTAAATCTTAGAGCATCAGAAAGATTTCCAGAAAGTGATCATGCACGTTATAGTGCGCCCTCCCCCATCTAAATAAACCAGAGGTTGCGGCTCCTTGATTCCATCACTATATTTCTATTCTTTTGGTAGAATTTGAAATTAGTCTTTTCAAAACATGACATTCAAATTTTCAACCATCAGGTGTCATGTCCCAACCTGCCCCCTGCCAAATATTTATATCAAGCTTCATCTGTTTGAATGGCCTGGATGGGTTGGGGGATTGTTTTTATATGATTGAGTTCTTCATTTTCTGATGGATTAGCTATAAACTGTATATGGATGGGGAGAGCATTTGGCTGCCCGTGGGTTGCTGTTGGGGTTTTGCTCACTGTGATGGACATAGATTTAAGTGAGTCCCTGACTCCCATTGTCTGGCCCTGAGTAGCTTCTTCCAGGCTCCAGCTGTTCTTCGCAGGATCTTGAAGTACCGTATATCAAATCTCGGGAACTGAATTTTGAATTTTTAAACAATGTCTGTAGCTTCCAGGGAGGGCTGGCGTGTGTGTTTGAATATTACTTCTAATCCCCTGGACTAATCCACATTCTTTTTTCTCTCGCTCTGGAGAATTTAGCAGTCCTGCCTCCAAACTTGCCCTGCTCTTGTCATTTTAGAACAAGTGTGTGTACTGTCCCATGAGTAGGAAGCCCCTGAAGCTGAAGGACCTGATCCCAGTGCATTTCACGCCCGTGGACACTAGTGTGGATCGTGTAGGGCTGATCAACCGGCAGGACCGTTACGTGTGTGCCGTCACACGAGACATGCTTGGCAACTCTGTTCCTTGTGCCGTGCTCCGTCCGTCGTGAGTGATGGGGGGGTGGTGCACATCTGGACTGGGGAATGAAGGCCTTTAGCATGCTAGATATAAAGTAGTGTCGTCAAGGCTGAGGATGGGAGGTGTGGGGATCTATGCCTTGTACTAAACATATAACAGGCATGTCCATTTTTTCAAGGGGCTCTGTGGTGACCCTGGAGTGTGTGGAGAAACTCATTAAGAAGGACATGGTTGATCCGGTGAATGGGGAGAAGCTGACAGACAAGGACATCATTGTCCTACAGCGGGTGAGAGTGATTATCTAACCCTTTCTTCTGAACCTAGGAGCTCTAACCCTTCATAAACTCCCTATGCTGTATCCTAGATGTCAGAGCATTGCCTATTCATGATTCAGGCTTCCTTTAGCTTTCTGAGAAATGAATCCAATCTTCACCTATCATTTATCACAGCCTTCCCCAGCCTGGTGCTCTCCAGATGTGTTGGGCTACAACTCCCAGCATGTTGTTGTTGTTGTTGTTGTTGTTGTTATTAAATCTATTAGTCGCCCATCTGGCTGGTCACCCAGCCACTCTGGGCAAAGTACAGCATATAATAAAACAGTTTAAAACAATAAAATCCTACAATAAAAACGTTTTCTAAAATACCCTAATCCACCCCAAATGCCTGCCTGAACAACCATGTTTTTAATGCACGGTGGAAGCTCATTAAAGAGGGGGCATGACGGAGTTCCCTAGGGAGGGAGTTCCACAGAGTGGGGGCCACCACAGAAAAGGCCCTCTCCCTCGTCCCTACCAGTCTAGCTGTCCTGGCTGATGGGACAGAGAGAAGGCCATCTGAGGCTGATCTTGTTAAGCGGCCTGTCTGGTGCTGCTGGAGGCGCTCCTTAAGATAGGCTGGGCTGGAACCATATAGGGTTTTAAAGGTCAAAACCAACACCTTGAATTTGGCCCGGAAAACAACTGGTAACCAGTGCAACTCCTTCAGCACTGGAGTGATGTGATCTCGCCAGCAGCTGCCTTTAATCAGGCGAACCGCTGTGTTCTGTACCAGCTGCAGCTTCCGAACTGTCTTCAAGGGTAACCCCACGTAGAGCACATTACAGCAGTCTAAATGAGAGGAGACCAGGGCATGTACTACCGATGGGAGCAGATGGTCGGGAAGGAAGGGGCGCAGCCGCCGTATCAGATGGAGTTGATACAGCGCTGTCTGGTTCACAGCTGACACCTGAGCCTCCATGGACAGCTGGGAGTCCAAAATGACCCCCAGGCTACGGACCTGGTCTTTCAAGGGTAGCCGTACCCCATTCAACACCAGGTCAACATCCCCCAGCCTCCTCTTGTCTGCCACCAAAAGTACCTTGGACTTGACAGGGTTCAGCTTCAGCTTATTTCTCCCCATCCAGCCACTCACTGTCTCCAGACATTTGGTCAGGGATTCTACGGCCAACCTTGGTGAAGATTTGAACGAGAGGTAGAGCTGCGTATCATCCGCATATTGATGACACCACACCCCAAACCTCCTGATGATAGCCCCCAGCGGCTTCACATAGATGTTAAATAGCATTGGGAAGAGGATGGAACCCTGTGGCACACCACAACTGAGTGGCCACAGGTCCGAAACCACCTCTCCCAGTGCTACCCTCTGGTACCTGCCGGAGAGGAAGGACCGGAACCACCGCAATACGGTGTCTCCAATGCCCAACCCCTCCAGGCGGTCCAGAAGGATACCGTGGTCAACGGTATCAAAAGCCGCTGAGAGGTCGAGGAGAACAAGGAAGGAGCATTCACCCCTATCCAGAGCCCTCCTCATATCATCTACCAAGGCGACCAAGGCCGTTTCTGTCCCATGCCCAAGACTGAAGCCCAACTGAAATGGGTCTAGATAATCAGTTTCTTCCAAGTGTGCCTTCAACTGCACTGCCACCACCCGCTCAGTCACCTTGCCCCAAAATGGCAGATTTGAGACTGGGCGAAAGTTGTTCAGAACTTGGGGATCCAAGGAGGGCTTCTTTAAGAGCGGTCTTATCACTGCCCCCTTGAGGGCTGATGGCATCACTCCTTCCTCAAGGGAGGCGTTCACCACTGCCCTGATCCCCTCACGCAGTCTCTCTCTGTAGCCCATAATGAGCCAAGATGGGCAAGGATCAAGTAAGCAGGTGGTCGGCCTTACAGATGAAAGCACCTTGTCCACTTCATCAGGAGGAAGAAGCTGGAACCGATCCCACAAAACTGGTTTGCCACAGGCCGCCTCTTGCTCACTAACTGTATCCACAGTGTGCAGAGTAACACACCTAATCTGATCAATTTTATCTGCAAAGTGCCTTGCCAAGTCCTCACAGGAGGCCTTAGAATGCTCCAGTGGTTCAGGAGCCACAGGACCGACCAGGCTCCGGACCACTTGGAACAGCCTCCTGGGACAGCACTCTGCAGACGCCATAGAGGCAGCATAATATTCATTTTTTGCTGCCTTCACCGCCACGTGATAGGCTGAAGATACAGCTTTAGCCTGTGTCTGATCGTCTTTGGAGCGAGACTTCTGCCACCGGCCCTCTAGCTGTCTCACCAACTGTTTCAGAGCTCGTAACTGCGGATTGAACCATGGTGCAGTCCGAGCCCTGTTCAGGGGGAGAGGGCGTTTCGGAGCCACCCAATCTCATGCCCCAGTGATTACGGCATTCCAGCCACCCACCAGGGTCTTGACCGAGTGGCCGTTGGCGTTCTCCAGAGAATCCCCAAGCGTGTTCAGGAATCCATTCGGATCCATAAGATGCCTGGGGCGGACCATTTTAATGGGTCCTCCACCCCTGCGGAGGGGTTGTGGAACCGAGAAGTCCAACGTCACCAGATAGTGATCTGACCATGACAAGGGGGTGGTGGATATACCCCCAACTTCCAGATCACTCCCCGCTTCTCCAGAAACAAACACAAGGTCTAGTGCATGACCAGCTACATGGGCCCAGTTAGAATATGGTGCAGCTCCCAGGAAGCCATGGTCTCCATGAAGTCCCGAGGTGCTCCTGTGAGGACGGCCTCCGAATGTACATTGAAGTCCCCCAACACCAATAAGTTAGGGGACTGTACACGTACATCAGAGACCACCTCAAGCACCTCGGCCAGGGAATCAGTCGTGCAGCGGGGTGGACGTACACAAGCAGAATCCCCAGACTGCCCTTCGGGCCCAACCTCCAGTACATGCACTCAGCAACCTTGGTCTCCCAGGGAGGGGGTCTGGTGAAGATCAAGGACTCTCAGTAAATAACAGCCACTCCCCCTCCCCGATCCCCAGCCCTCGGCTGCTGTGCATATGAAAATCCAGCTGGACCCATGGCTGCAAGGGTTGGAGCAGCAGCCTCGGCCAGCCAGGTCTCCGTAATACATGCCAGGTCTGCACCCTGATCCAGGATCATGTCATGGATGAGGGAGGTTTTCTGGGTAACAGACCTGGCATTGCAGAGCAGCAAATGAAGGCCAGAAGATGGAGTCATGCCTCCCCCAGCCATCCTTTGGCTCTGGACAGGCCCAGAGCAGGGGACAGATACTACACATCTCTCCCTTGTTCCCCTTACCTGGCATGGCCTGCCCCTAGCGCTCCGCCAGCGCCTGCCGCCCAGCCTCGGTATGTTCTGGCCCCCAACAGTCCCCCCACTGCCTCTGTCATGTGGACACATGCCCCCTCGCTCCAGTCTATCAGGCAGGCTACCCACCCCTAAAAACGCAACAAAATCCCCCCAAAATTAAAAACAACAACAACAAAACAATTAAAAATCCTCTTAAAAATAATGCCAGGCAGGAGTCCACAGTAGTGATAGTGGTGGTGGTGGCGGCGGCAGCAGTAGCAGGCCCAGCAGCAGCAGGCACGCCTCTTCCTGGCTGGTATGCTGGCGGTTGTAGTCCCAACACATCTAGAGGGCACCAGTTTGGGGAAGGCTGATCTATCACATTGCAGGAGGTATCCCATGATGCGGCTCTCCGGCTACACCTTTGGAATCGCTTCTCCTACGCCCCCAGGGCCTGTGTCATATGATTAAAGATAGACTCTAGCAATTTATCAGCACCTCCAAGTTTCCCTTGGTGTTATTCATCCCTTTAATACTGTTGACCTGCTATCCTTGTGGAAGTCCCCCTGAATGGACTTACTTTCACACACCATCCTTAATTATGTTTCTACGTGTTCAAGAAGTTCTCCAGAAGTCAAAATCAGGAGAAAAGTTCTGTATAATTAAAGGCTTATGAACAACTTTTTTTTAATTAAAAAAAAATCTTAAGGTACGTGGGTTGCAAGCTATAGTACAGTCTTACCTGTGGTACGCAGAATTCAGCAGAGTTCAGTACTAGCCATGTCAGGCCTGAGGATAACTAGAGATGAGTAGTTATTGAGCTAAAGCTCTCTAAATTCCCGTGTGTGTGTGTGTGTGTGTGTGTGAGAGAGAGAGAGAGAGAGAGAGAGAGAAACAGCATGCTTCAGAAATAAACTCTTGAGGATCACTGAAATTCTGAGCTCCCCATTGCCCTACTCATAAGGGTTGAAGTCATGTTAAACCAGGGATGGGGAGCCTGTCTAACCTCCAGATAATGTTGGGCTCCGACTCCTATTAACCCCAACCAGCATGGCCAGTGCTGATGGGATTTGTCATCTAGAGGGCCATAGATTCCGCACCACTGTACAAACTGAGGAGATAAGCATTTCTTCTGGAGTCATTTCCAGGGCCAATGTTTCATCCTTGGCAACTGCAACACAACTCCTGGAGGCAGCCCTTGACATTCAGGCACCATAGGCCCTGCTAATGATACCTCTGCTTAGAGTCAGTCAGATTTTGGACCTTCTGCCGCAGTGGACAAGCCCAGGCTTCATAGTAAAGTGGCAAGGAGGTGCCTCTCAGACGCAGGGAAAGGGCCACTCAGCTGGGGCATAAAATCATAGAATCATAGAATAGTAGGGTTGGAAGGGGCCTACAAGGCCATCGAGTCCAACCCCCTGCTCAGTGCAGGAATCCAAGTCAGAGCATCCCTGACAGATGGCTGTCCAGCCTCGTCTTGAATGCCTCCAGCGTGGGAGAGCCCACCACCACCCTAGGTAGTTGCTTCCATTGTCGTATTGCTCTAACAGTCAGGAAGTTTTTCCTGATGTTCAGCTGGAATCTGGCTTCCTGTAACTTGAGCCCATTCTTCCATGTCCTGCATTCTGGGATGATTGAGAAGAGATCCTGGCCTTCCTCTCTGTGACAACCTTAAAAGAAGAACGCTATCATATCTCCCCCTCAGTCTTCTATTCTCAAGACTAAACATGCCCAGTTCTTTCCGTCTCTGTTCATAGCGCTTTGTTTCCAGGCCCCTGATCATCTTTGTTGCCCTCCTCTGAACCCACTCCACCTTGTCTGCATCCTTCTTAAAGTGCGATGCCCAGAACTGGACACAGTACTCCAGATGAGGCCTAACCAGTGCTGAGTAGAGGGGAACTAGTACTTCCTGGGATTTGGAAGCTATACTTCTATTGTTTTGTTGTTTATTCAGTCAGTCACTTCCGACTCTTCGTGACTTCATGGACCAGCCCACGCCAGAGCTTCCTGTTGGCTGTCGCCACCCCCAGCTCCCCCAAGGTCAAGTCCGTCAGCTCCAGAATATCATCCATCCATCTTGCCCTTGGTCGGCCCCTCTTCCTTTTGCCTTCCACTTTCCCTAGCATCAGCATCTTCTCCAGGGTATCCTGTCTTCTCATGATGTGGCCAAAGTACTTCAGTTTTGCCTTTAATATCCTTCCCTCAAGTGAGCAGTCTGGCTTTATTTCCTGGAGTATGGACTGGTTTGATCTTCTTGCAGTCCAAGGCACTCTCAGAATTTTCCTCCAGCACCACAGTTCAAAAGCATCTATCTTCCTTCGCTCAGCCTTCCTTATGGTCCAGCTCTCGCAGCCTTAGGTTACTATGGGGAATACCATTGCTTTAACTATGCGGACCTTTGTTGTCAGTGTGATGTCTCTGCTTTTCACTATTTTATCAAGATTTGTCATTGCTCTCCTCCCAAGAAGTAAATGTCTTCTGATTTCCTGGCTGCAGTCAGCATCTGCAGTAATCTTTATGCCTAGAAAGACGAAGTCAGTCACTGCCTCCATGTTTTCTCCCTCTATTTGCCAGTTATCAATCCAGCTGGTTGCCATATTCTTGGTTTTTTTGAGGTTGAACTGCAACCCAGCTTTTGCACTTTCTTCTTTCACCTTCGTCATGAGGTCCCTCAGCTCCTCCTTGCTTTCAGCCATCAAAGTGGTATCATCTGCATATCGGAGATGGTTAATGTTTCTTCCAGCGATTTTAACTCCAGCCTTGGCTTCATCAAGCCCAGCACGTCGCATTATGTGTTCTGCGTACAGGTTGAATAGGTAGGGTGAGAGTATTCAACCCTGCCGTACTCCTTTCCCAATCTTAAACCAGTCCATTGTTCCGTGGTCTGTTCTTACGGTTGCTACCTGGTCGTTATACAGATTCCTCAGGAGGCAGACAAGATGACTTGGTATCCCCATCCCACCAAGAACTTGCCACAATTTGTTATGATCCACACAGTCAAAGGCTTTAGAATAGTCAATAAAACAGAAATAGATGTTTTTCTGAAACTCCCTGGCTTTCTCCAGTATCCAGCAGATATTGGCAATTTGGTCTCTAGTTCCTCTGCCTTTTCTAAACCCAGCTTGTACATCTGGCAATTCTCGTTCCATGAATTGCTGGAGTCTACCTTGCAAGATCTTGAGCATTACCTTACTGGCATGTGAAATAAGTGCCACTGTTCGATAGTTTGAACATTCTTTGGTGCTTCCCTTTTTTGGTATGGGGATATAAGTTGATTTTTTCCACTCTGTTGGCCATTCTTGTGTTTTCCAAATTTGCTGGCATATGGCATGCATCACCTTGACAGCATCATCTTGCAAGATTTTAAACAGTTCAGCTGGGATACCGTCATCTCCTGCTGCCTTGTTATTAGCAATGCTTCTTAAGGCCCGTTCAACCTCACTCTTCAGGATGTCTGGCTCTAGCTCACTGACCACACCGTCAAATCTATCCAGCCAAAATAGCATTTGCCTTTTTTGCAGCCACATCGCATTGTTGGCTCATATTCAGCTTGTGATCTACAACAATTCCAAGATTCTTCTCGCTTGTAGTGCTGTTGAGCCATGTATTCCCCATCTTGTAACTGTGCATTTGGTTTCTTTTTCCTAGGTGCAGAACTTGGCATTTATCCCTATTAAATTTCATTCTGTTGTTTTCTGCTCAGCGCGCCAGTCTATCACGATCACTTTGAATGTTGTTTCTGTCTTCCAAAGTATTAGCTATCCCGCCCAATTTTGTGTCATCTGCAGATTTGATCAGCATTCCCTGCACCTCCTCCTCCAAGTCATTAATGAAAATGTTGAAGAGCACGGGGCCCAGGACTGAGCCCTGCGGTACCCTGCTTGTTACCTCTCCCCAGTTTGAGAAGGTCCCATTGATAAGCACTCTCTGAGTCCGATTCTGTAGCCAACTGTGGATCCACCTGATTGTTGTTTCGTCTAGCCCACTTTGAGCTAGTTTGCTCATCAGGATATCATGGGGCACTTTGTCGAAAGCTTTGCTGAAGTCGAGGTATATTATGTCCTCAGCATTCCCACAGTCCACAAGGGAGGTTACCTGATCAAAAAATGAGATCAGATTCATCTGGCAGGATTTGTTGTTGACAAATCCGCGTTGGCTTCAAGTAATCACTGCATGGTTTTCAAGGTGCTTACAGATGGATTGCTTTATCATCTGCTCCAGAATTTTCCCAGGGATTGATGTCAGACTGACTGGTCTGTAGTTCCCAGGTTCCTCCTTTTTACCCTTTTTGAAGATAGGGACAACATTAGCCCTCCTCCAGTCATCTGGCACTTCACCTGTCCTCCATGATTTCTTAAAAAGAATAGGCAGTGGTTCTGAGAGTTCTTTTGCCAGTTCCTTTATTACTCTAGGGTGCAGTTCATCTGGCCCTGGAGATCTGAACTCATTCAAAGTAATTAGGTGTTCCTTGACCATATGCCTATCGATCTCAAGCTGCAATCCTGCCCCTTCAGCCTGTACTTTGCCTTTGCCAGGGGGGTCATAGACCCTCTTTTGGGAGAAGACTGAGCCAAAGTAGGATTTGAGCACTTCTGCCTTTTCTTTGTCAACTGTTATCATTTTGCCATCCTTATTTAATAGCTGAACCACCATTTCTTTCCTCTCTCTTTTACTATGCACGTAGCTGAAGAAAGCCTTTTTGTTGCTTTTAGCATCCCTTGCTAACCTCAGCTCGTTCTCAGCTTTAGCCTTCCTGACACCGTCCTTTCAATTCTGTGCTACCTGCCTGTACTCTTCCTTTGTTGCCTGGCCTTCCTTTCACTTCCTATATGTGTCCTTTTTTGTTTTCAGGTCATCCCTAAGCTTTTTGTGAAGCCACATTGGCTTCTTCTGTTGTCTTCCACCTTTTTTTCTTGCTGGAATTGTTTGTAATTGTGCCTTTAGAATTTCCTTTTTTAAAAACTCCCACCCATCTTGGACTCCTTTTCTCGTTAGAGTTGCTTGCCATGGGACCTTACTTAGCATTGTTCTGAGTTTATTAAAATCACCTTTCCTAAAATCCAGGGTACGCGTTTGGCTACACTTGGCTTTTGCTTCCTTTAGAACCATGAACTGAAGTATAACATGGTCGCTTTCCCCCATAGTTCCTGTAACTGATACTTTACCCACTAAGTCATCTCTGTTGGTTAGGATCAAGTCAAGGATAGCCGATCCTCTAGTTCCTTCCTCTACTTTCTGTAGGAGGAAGTTATCCACTACACAAGTCAGGAATTTCCTGGGGGGGCCATGTTTTGCAGAATTTGTCTCCCAACAAATATCAGGGAAATGGAAGTCGTCCATTACTACTACATCATGCTTCCTTAAACCTTGGCTATTTGCTTTTCAAAAGTTTCATCCTCGTCTTCCCCTTGATTGGGTGGCTTTTATTCTTTGCTCCATTTATTTTAACCCAGATGCTCTCAATGAGGCTACCAAGCTCATCCTCCTGTATTTCTGTGCAGAGATAGTATTTTTAACATATAGTGCAACCCCACCTCCCTTTCTGTTCCTTCTGTTCTTTTTGAACAAGTTATATCCTTCAATTGCTGTATTCCAGTCATGCGAGTCATCCCACCAAAGAGACTGCAAAGACCCCCAACATCTCCTGTGGTGCTCCAGGGAAGCAAAAGGCTCATGAGTGAGAAATTGGTGGTTGTCTCTTGCTGTCCAGGATCATCTGCTTGCCAACAGAGCTCAAAATATAGAGGTGCGAAGTCCAGTCAAACTGGGGACGGGCCTCCGCCAAAAACTGCTGGTCGTTTTCGATGCTGTCAGGTCTGGTACCTGCAGGGATGTGAGGATGGTTGCAGTCCTTGAGTGCACAGATTTGGATGTAAACTCCCCTTGTAGGGGTAGCCCAACCCCTGCTGTTTCTATTCAGCAAGGAAATAGCAGGAATGAGGAGTAGAACTTACCTGTCCTCTAGGCTGCCCCCAACTCCCCTGAGGAAGTTATTCTCATCCTCCAGGTCACTTAGAGCAGAACTGTAGGTGTGACTACAGCAAACGAGTGTTCCAAACACCACCTTTGCTGAGGTAATACATGGAGGGCACCCATTTTCCCGTGCTCTTCTTCTCCCCTGCAAATCTTCCCTCCCACGCCAGTTTGTTCCCAGTTGGAAGGGTCAGGCACCCCCCTCCACATCTGTAAATTTCCCCCTGCCAGTGCACCTCCCTCTTGTGTTGGCATTACAAAGCAATCATGGGATTGGGACTCCCCCTTTTTTGCCACATAATATATAGTTTCTCCCTTAGGTAACTAGAATAATAGAAGAGGCAGCAATTGGTATCCCATTTCATCCGGTGCTGAAAGTTTCTCAAGCGCGAGCTTTTCTCTTGTACTTGCAGTTTTGCTAGAAAGGAGGGTATTTCTGAGCATGTGCAGAGTAGCCATTGCCCACCAGTCTGAGTTTTGGAATCAGGGCTTGTACCATGGCCGCAAATGGAATTGAGCTCCAGAACCTCTCATTTTGCTGGCTAAATGCTGAGCAAAACATGGCATTCTGAGCACCACAGGCAAGGCAAACCATGGGTCTAACCCTTCCTTCCCCAACCGGTTGCCGTCCAGATGTTGGATTGCAAACTCCATCATCCCCAGCCAACATGTGCATTGGTTGATGGGAGTTATAGTCCAACATTGCCCTGGGGAGGGCTGGTCTAAAGCTATTGCCATCCATCCTTCTCTTACTTGCGTTTTGTCTTCTTTTAGGGCGGCACAGGATTTGCAGGGTCAGGTGTGGAGCTGGAGGCCAAGAAGTCCCGCCCTGTTATGCAAGCTTAACATGTTCAGACTCTCCAGGCAGAGGAGAGGAACAGCTGTTTTGCCACTCTGGGTTGGCTACAAACAGCAAATACTGCATATAAATTGAGAGGCAGCACAAGCCTTCTGTAATTTTGTAAATAAAAGCTGTTTTGTTTTATCTGTGTGGAAGAGAACATTTGGGTTTGAAGTTGGGATATAGTTCGTTACTAGCTTCTGTTCAGGAGAGTTCCATTGACTGCCCTCCCATTGTGCTATATCAAGTGTCAAACCTCTTTCAGATGCTCTTGGAGGCTGCATTCCAGTGGTGGGTGGGGCTGGAGGCAAAAGGGGGCAGGCCCCAAATACCAGCATAGTTCAGCTTGAAGCTCCTACTGCCAGTAACTAAGCCCTAGGAGAGGCATTTCGACCTTTTGGAATGAGGTAGAAAACATGCAGTGCATAGTTTAACTATGGAAGTAACCAACACAGGATGTAGCGATGGCCACCAGTTTCGATGGCTTTAAAGGGGGATTGGACAAATTCCTGGAGGAAAAGGCTATCAATGGCTACTAGTCTTGATGGCTGTGTTACCTCCAGTACCAGAGGCAGTGAGCCTATGTACACAAGTTGCTGGGGAACATGGATGGGAGGGTGCTGTTGCGCTCATGTCCTACTTCTGGATTTCCCACAGGCAGCTGGTTGACCGCTGTGTGAACAGAATGCTAGACTAGAGGGACCCTTGGTCTGATCCAACAGGGCTGTTCTTATACAAAACCTGGGAAATCATCAACCCATGGCTGGGGAAGAGGAGGTGAAGCCATGGGAAGGGACTGAAGCCATCTGGGGGATCTTCGGGGCCTGGCTTTGGCCCCCTGGGCCTGAGGTTCAATTGCTGTGCTATATAGTTCAGTCTTAAGAGTTTGGTTTTTAGATTTGAAAGAAAAAAGGGATTGCAAGTCAGAAGGCCCAGAGTGTCATTTTGATGTAACATTAAAAGGGTTTTGTAAACACAAAGATCACTTTCATATAATACTGTGGTCAAAAGTCCAGCTACATCTATAGCTACCCTTCACATCTCCTAACCACTGTTACTTACCAGATAATGGTTAAATGGTTACCAAATAAATGGTTAATCATACCATGTTGAGTGCTAGTAATCCCATTAAGGCTGCAATCCGAGGCACGCTTACTGTGGAGCAGATCCCATCGAATTCAGCGAGATTGACATGTGCATGGTTCAGATGCAAGTATTTGCCAAAATCAAATGATCAGAAGCAAGAGTAAGGGAGTTCATTCATGCAAAGACAGGAAGACGCTTGGCGCAGTGCTGTGCGAGTGTACTCAGAAGCATGTCTCAATTCAACAGGGTTTACTCCCAGGTAAGTTGACATAGGATTGGAGCCTGCATTTTTAAAGGGAGGTAGCTGTTGGAGACCAAGCACAATGTCAGAGCTGTGGCGCACAACTCCACATACCTCCCCCAGCTTGAAGTGGGAATGGGGGAATCCATTCCTGCCAGGAACTGCTCAGCCTGGCTATATTCAGACTAATGCTTGGGGCGGGCAGGGGTGAGCTAGGGGGGATAAACAGTAAAATCCTGTGTCTCCTTTCCCAGTAATGTTACTTCACTGTTCCACAGGGCTGTAGGTTCACTGGCTACTCCTACAGCCCCCAGGACAGGGGATGCTGCGGATGCAGACCTCGCTATCACCCCCTGCTATCACCCCCTACCCGTGTCCTAGAGTGGGGAAAAAAAACTACCTTCCATGATTGTAGACCTACAGCAGTGGGTGCTAAACTTAGCATTGCGTTTGTTGTATGGAGTGTCCCCTTGCATACAAGGGAAGGCTGAGCTTTTGGATTGTGGACGTGGGTAGGTGCACCTGTTTCTTTTAGGATTCTAGGCAAGGTTAGTAATCTGTGACACTTCCCCCCCCCCCCCATGCATGCTTGCAGCATCTCTAGGAGAGGAGACACAGTGATGGCCCAGTTCTGTAGGGAATGTAAGTAGTTCTTTTCCCCCCTCTCAAGGTAGGATCAAGGCTGTTTCAGAACTTATGCTTCTCATGTACATGGGGATATTCCTGGCTCTTGCTCCCTAGGAAAAAGACCCCATCCCACCACACACACACACAGGCTCAAAATGCATAGTAAAGGGTAAATGACAATATCTCTGATTTAGACAAGTCTCTGTAGTCCTGTCTATGCCACAAAATACTGAGGGGGTGGGAAATATTTTTATTAATAATTCAGAGTGTTTACAGTCATGAGGTCACAGCTCTTTGTGGGTCTGCAGGTGCTTGGACATTTCTTCATATTCTTTGGCGCTGTCAAGAGTTTCTTGGAGCAACTGCATAATCTCTTCCCGCGAAAGCCTGCCATCCTGGAGAGGAAGAGGGTACAGAGAGGAACTACAAGTCCAGAGTAGCAACGTTGGTCCAATGTACAGGGCCATCTACACGTTGCATGCAAACACATGGGACGCAGCCCCTATGCTTTTACGTCGATGAAAAGTAGCAATGGGAGGTAGTGATTTTGAGCCCACCAGTTGTTTTTCTGTTCCCAGTTGTCCCCTTCAGTTGCTTTCCCTCTAAAGAGTCCCAGCTGAGTGTTTGAACGGTCATTATGCATCTTGGGCAGCGGTTTGAAGGGGGACAGTTTGCCCTGAGAGGCCGGTGGGAACCTATTGGAGAGGTAATAAGTGGGTGCCTTGCGATCCATAGAAGTAATGGGGGTGAACTCACACTGGCCCTTGCAGAATAGATTGAATGCTGTGGGGGAAGGGGTGGGGTGTGTTTAACCTGCCCCCTCCTGTAACTACCCTGGAGTGGAGACACCTTTTCTAGTGCAGCAAGCTTCACAGTGCTATGGGGGAGATGGAAGGGTGTAGATGAGCAAGAATGGTTCATAAAGAAACCACCCAGTATGCCAGCTACGCTAGCGTTCCAGAAAAGCTCAAGCAGGCCCTTACACCAATAAATAAGACCACTAATTGCCTTCCGGAGTGTGCTTCTCCCACCCCCCATTTAAGGGAAGGACATTCTGAAGTCCAGCCCCCGCCTGCCCTGATCACAGTTCATCATGCTCCTTTGTCAAGTCTTCGCCATAGTTGGTGACCTGGCTGCCCACAAACATGTTCCAATTGTCCAGAATTTCTTGCTTGGTTATTTTGTCATCCTGCGATGGGGAGAGGAGGCAGAAGAGAAAGAAAAATAGGAGGCAAGGGAGAGAAGTACAAAATTACAACCCAATTACAACCCAGATAATTTATTCTGCCTTTCAATTTTGTTGATTTTGTAGCTGATTATGTATAAAACAGATGATTGGGTAATTTGAGTTACCATTTCAGAACTGAAGGAATAAAGGATTTTTAAAAACCCAACTTTTAATAGCCCTGACAACACAACTCCCTCCCTCCATGCAACAGCCAAGAATTACCAAAGGTGGATTCTTTAGAACTTGCATTCTGGCTTTCCCACACTGGCAGAGCAAGTCCGTGGGGGAGGGGGAGGGAGAAGGGGAAACCACAAAGGAGTGGGACACCTCTTCCTTTTTTGTTTTGCCTTTTACAGCCATATGTGTGTATTTAATTCCCCTCCCATTGCTCTCAATGGGAGAGAAATACACAACGCAGGCCCCCCTCGTCTTGGAGGCATTTCAAAGGAACTGGAGGGCTTTGGATTCTGCAAATCCACCGCCTCTCCACACATCTCCGTTTTGTCCTCTCCAGCACTGGAGTACCACTGCCTGTGGACCTTGCAAGGTCAGGTTTTTTGGAGTGCAGACCCCTCCACCCTTGGAGAGAGAGATCCCCAAAATCCCATGGCCTCTGGGAGGACATCTGCCTAGGGACATGGGACTGGCACTCTAAGAGACCTAAGGTTTTATTGTTAGGCTGTGAACTGCTGTTTTGTTCTGGGAAGAGGATACAGTGGTTACTAAGTAGAGCAACTTTCAAGCCTTTATCCTTCCCCTTCATAAAATAAATAATGGATGCTTGGAGCCAAAGTTAGGCAGCTGCACAGCTAGGGAATTGGCAGCATGACATGTGGAGCCACTGACTGGTGACAGCCTTGGACAAAATGTCCGCTGTATCCGAAAGTTGGCAGATGACACCTTTCCCCAAGTACTTAATTTTCTGCTTTAACTCTTAAAAATGGGAGAATGGTTTGCCCCCCATCAAGAGACGGTACAATCCCAATAACAAGGAAGAGAGGAAATTTTCAGCAGACAGCAACAAAAATCTTTCCAAAGCAAAGTTAGTCCTAACATTAATGGGCTCATTTAATGGGTAATTTGGGGAAAAAATCTCTTTAGGATGAAATCTGGGTCTTGCTTGGCATCGGGGAGCTAAAAAGAATGTTAAAGCTGGGACCGAGCATCATTGATCTAGATTTCTTGTCCCAGAAATTGGCTACGTTTACAACCTTGTGCCACTTAATGCAGTAAGAAGCTCAAAATGGGCAGGCTCTCAACTATTAGTGCAATGTTGTGCTAGAACTGCATCCACAGTGAGGGCTCAGCTGTGTGCTATGCTCCCCACTTTTCCCCAGGACAAGCGTGGGGAACCCTTTTTCTGTTGAGGGCCGCATTCCTATGGCAGTTAATTTGTCAGGGGCCACATGCTGGCAGTGGGCAGAGCCAAAGCCAGTGCTGGGTGGGACCAGAGCCAAAGGGGTGGGGTCGCCTCCTCTCTCTCACCCCCTTCTCTCTTTCTCTCTGCTGCCCCCTTCTCTCTCTCCGCCGCTCCCTTTTCTCTCTCTTAACTGCCCCCCCACGCCCCCTTTCTCTCTTTCTGCTGCCCCCCTTCCTCTCTCTTTCTGTTGCTCCCATTTCACACTCTCCCCCTCCCCTCCCCACCCCACCCCACCGCACCCCACCGGGCTGCTGGGGGAGGGACAGACTGGTCTTGCCAGTGCTCAGAAGTATGTGCTTGCAGGGGGCTTTTGAAATTAGGCTGAGGGTTGCCGAATCGTGCCCTAACCTAGTCCGTTAGCACTGACTTCCCAGAGATAGAGAGCATACCCTATGGTTGCTTAGTACAGATCCAGGAAAACAGCCCTTGGGCTAAGGCAGGATGGCTATGACAAGCAACAGCAGGAGGACCAGCTGGTCCAGAGTCAGCAGTGATGAGGCACCCCAGCTGGCTTGTACACACAGGCACCACCTTCTGTCAAAATGGTTGCTGGGTCAGGGGAGACAGTAGCCAAGCTTTCAGTGGAGAAAGCCAAACTACTGACTGTGGGGTGAGGGCTCCAGCCATCAGAACCCAGCTGTTGTTGTTATAGAAGAAACACAGCTCAGGGAGAGGGGAGTTTAGAGTGGAGGTGGCAGGGAAGAGGTGCATCATCCTTTCCCTCCTTGCCATTCCTCTGCTAGTTGCCTGTATCAAGTGAGACCCCTGTGGAGTTCGAAATGTGTGTACACATATAGAACACCGCAGGGAGCAAACGTAATTTGGAACAGAACAAAATGGCTATTGGGGAAAGGATTAGCACCTCTCCCCTGTACTTTCTCAGCTCTAAATTCCCTTCTCCTTGAAATGGAGAACAGAATTCTCCATTTTTTTCTAAAAAAAAAAGAGAGAGAGAGAGAGAAAGGGGGAAAAAGCTGTTACATAAATTTGCATATAACAGGTATATAATCTCTAAACAGCCCAACCAGGATAAAAAGGTCTACAGCGAATACACTAAAACCCAGGACTGTCAGAGAGAGGATCAAAGCCCTTTGACCAGATTTGGAGTGAATGTTGCCCTATCAAAACTAAGAATGCAAAAACTTCAAATCATATTATCCCCACAACTCCTGCCCATATATCCTGCCCCCCCACCCCATATTCCAATACCTCACTACATCCAACTCTGCCTACAGCTCACCCATCTCTTTATGAAAGTCCCTCTACTACCCAAACTTTCTGTCCCTGGGGTCTTTTCCAGGCTGCATCCCCTTCCCCGGTTCTACCCTCACCTTATCCTGGTCCGACTGGACGAGGAGGTGCTTTGACTCCACCTCGGCATGGTCATAATCTGGTGGCAGGATCCAGTGCCCAATCTCCTCCCGATCCATTTTCCCATCTTTGTTGAGGTCCCGGAAGTCCAAGAATTGTTGACGTTCAGTCTTCACCCAGCTTGGTTCTGGTTCCCCCGTTTCAGGAGAGTACATGTCACCTGGTCAGAAAACAGACAACACCATGAGATGCTTATTATTATCATCATCATCATCATCATCAACATTTATATACCGCCCCATAGCCAAAGCTCTCTGTGCAGTTTACAAAAGTTAAAGCAGTATACAAAGTTTAAAAACCATTTACATACAAGCATATGAACAATATATACAAACAACATATATCTAAAAACAACTTTGAACTAAAAACAATTTTTAAAAAATCCAACAAAACAACACAATTTAAAACAACACAGCTTAAAAACAGTATACAAAAGTCAGCAAAAGGATCAAGAGTTTTAAAAAGGGAGACCTGCCAGAATAAGAGAGTCCTTAATGCCTGCTTAAAAACCTTCAGCAAGGTCAGCAGGCACATTTCAACCAGCGGGTCATTCCACAAGTGAGGGGTGGCAAAGGAAAAGGTCCTCTTGCATCTCACATTAGGCAGCCACAGCAGAGAGCCCTCAGAGGACCTTAAGTGGCGGACTCGGACAAAGGGGAGAAGGTGCTCCTTAACGTACCTTGGACCTAGACCGTGTAAGGCCTCGACCATTTTTAAAAGCCCCCCGACCCCGGGCTATCTCTGGAGACCAAAACAGTGTCCTCCCTGGCAATCTCCAAATCGGGGATGGGAATGTATGGCCCTCTGAATGTTGCTGGACTGCAGCTCCCAGCATTCCCAGCCAGCATGGCCCATGGTGAGGGATTATGAGGGTTGTAGTCTTAACAATGATAACCAGCTTCCTCCCTCTCCTCCCTGCAAAGAAGGCCTTGTCCCAAGAACAACATGCTTCCCAGGATGGGTGGAATCAGAACGGTGAGCAAACAATGGCATGCACCCACAGCCCTTTTTCCTTACCAAGATATTCATCCACTTCTACAAAGCCATCCCCATTCTTGTCTATGTCCTCGATGGTTTCCTGGGAAAAACAGGAAGGCGGCTAGCAACAGTGCAGAAGATCTCAATCAACCGAGCTACAGCCACCTCCCCCACAGAGACCTATGCTAGGGATAGGGCAAAACATCTGGAGGGCCACAAGCAGCCCATCCTTGTTGAAAAGGGATAAACACTTTCCATGTTTGAGCCCAAGTGAGGCAGAGTCGAGACCACTGAGATCACTAGTCCATCCAGTCCAGTATTGCCCACTCAACTGGCAGCGGTTCTCCAGAGTGTCAGACAAGATTTTTTCCTAGCCTTACCTGGAGGTGCCAGGGACTGAACCTGAGACCTTCTGCATGCAAAACAGGTGCTCTGCCACTGAGCAACAGCCTCTTTTCAACTGCCTCAGTTGTCCATCCTGAAGGAAGCTGGGAGGGCTTCCCCAAAGCCACAACCAGGTGTGCAGTCAGGGGTCAAGAGAAAACTGAGGGTTTAGACTGGACACAAGGGAAGTGACAGAAAAAGAATGTCCCACTCTGGAGCATTTGGCATTCTGGTCCTGACACAAGTTCTATTGCTGCTGCTTTCTGGCCCGGTCTGCATGTGCAGCAAAATGAGGTGGCAGTGGACGCTAGCACTTCAGACAGCCATTGTTGAATGCTCTCCTGCTTTAAAAAAAAAAAAGCATCATGCAAGTAAACAGGCACAGACACAAAACAAAATTCTAAGACTCAGAGAAATGTAAAAAAAAAAAAAAGGAGGGAGGCATTTAAAAAGGGCATCCCTTTCCTGCTGTGTGGTGTCTACTCTTATCACCTCATTCTGCTGCACATGTAGGCCAGGATGCTGTTGCTACATTCCTGCTGCTAAATTTATTTATTATTACATTTATATCCCATGTTCTTCCTCAAGGAACCCAAGTCAGCTTACATGGCCCTCCTCCTCTCCATTTTATCCATTTTACATCTCTGTAAGGTAGGTTAGGCTGAGAGTCCGTGACTGGTCCAAAGTTGCCCTGTGAGCTTTATGGCCACGTGGAACTAGAACCCAGATCTCCTGAGTCAAAGTCTAACACTCTTAACCACTACATAACACCACAGAGTGGCGAGTTGAGAAACTCCAACCTTCACAGCCTGCTACCCTGCAAATTAACACATTTTACAGGGATGCTCCTAAAGGAAGCCAACCATGCAAAAGGTGACCTTGGACTTAAATTTCAATGGGTCTACTCTACTGTCTGGATCCAACCCAGAGTCTACACTGAAGCTTGTTGTTTTGACATTGTTTCACTGTGCAACTATTCAGTTTTGGTCTTATCTCATATTTTCCCTCTGTCTTTAATACACGTTATTTTATTTATTTACTTCATTTAATTTCTATACCACCCAATAGCTGAAGCTCCCTGTGCGGTTCACAAAAATTAAAACAAAGAGCACATAGTAAAACAATATAAAATATATAAAACATTAAAACGACAGTCACTTCCTGGCTGATTCACTGTAAGTGGGTATAATGTACTATATGGCGCATGGGTGGCGGTAAACTCGTTGGCATCCAGGAATTCTGTTTCTGCGGAGACACAGAAGATGAAAACCCCAACATAGTGGAGCTTAGGTTCACAGGGATGCCATGCCGGCTCTTTTTGATTAGTGGGGACACTGATGTTGTCTGCCACCCCGCTCAGACTTCCTGTTCCCTCTGAGCTTACCTGTAATCTACAGAGTAGCTGGGGGAAAATGAATTTTCCCAGCAACAGTATATTGTTTCCTGTTATAATGCAAAGTATTTTGAGGTGGCTTGGTCTGAAACAGGCAATGAACTGCCATTAGCTTTACAAAAGACCTGCTCCTGCTGGAGATGAAAACTACCAGAACTGGCTTGTTGATATGGATCAATACAGAGGCCTTAATGTTTGGCCTCTCCTTGGGGACGTGGCTAGGGGAATGTTATGATGAGAGCCTACACTACAAAACAGACCAGTACGCCACTGGTTGCAAGTGAAACCAGCTGTGGCGGAAATGGTCCCTGACCTAGTCTCCCACAGCTTTCTCCTCTCCCAAAGGTCCAGCATCCCAGCCTCACCGTCACTACAATATGCTTCATGTACTCAAACTCTTCAGGGTGGAGGAAGGCTGTGAATTCCTCCCTCGTTGCACTCATGTCCCCATCCTTATCAGCTGCCTTGAATCGCCGCTCGTCCCGGGCCAGCATCTTCCGGTAGGAATGTTTGTCCTCGAGATCGCCAAACTCCTCTCCTAAAGCCAGTAAAGATGAGAGTGCCCATGAGGCCCAAGGAGACGTGATCACACCATCAAGACTTAGAGGTTCTCCTACAACAGGGTTGGCTGACTTACGGCTTTCAGATATTTTGGCCTACAACTCCTATCCTCCCTCACCAGTGGTTATGCTGGCTAGGGATGATGGTGGTAGGCCAAAACAACTGGAGGGCCACAAGTTGCCCACCTTTGTCCTACGAGAAGAGGAAGTCCAGAATGTTTCAGCCACATACCCTGGCCGACTCTCTGGGGTCATTCATAGGGGCAGCAGGACATTATATGAGGGAAAGAATCCCTCAGAAAGGTCCTATTTATTGGGTGTTGAACTGATCTCCTATACCAAAGAGCATGGGGATCCTTGTAATGGATTCAATAATTAGGAACAGAGAGAGGGATTTCTGATAGCCATGGCAGGTGAAATGGCGTCATGGTACATGTGAGCACCAACTACATTGGGAACTCTTAATTGTGAGGACTTGCAAGCCTAACCTAGTTTGTGAGGAAGTCCAGGGCGTTTGAGATAGCCTTTTAGGAAGTGCTACTTCTTCTACACGCAGGACCAGCTAGACCAGGGGTGGGCAACTTGTGGCCCTCCAGATGTTTTTGGCCAACAACTGCCATCATCATATCTCACCACTGGCTAGGGTTGCTGGGACTTCTGGAGGCCAAAACACCTGGAGGCCAAAACATCTGGAGGGCCACAAGTTGCCCATCCTTATCCTAGAGAATACCACCATGGTTGATGAGCACAATCAAGAAAAGCTGGCTTGTTTTGACAAAGCATAGTTAAAATCAGCCACAGTTTAGAACCTGGACATCACTTTAAACCATGGTTAGTTCACATTGGAAGCAAAAGCTTCCAACCACCTCCTCGTGGTCACAGTGGAGCGGGTAAAATGTAGCCTTTTTGCAACCAAGCACCAGCCCCCAAGTCTGCTGTGCCTTTTGGTACCTGAACCCTTCTTCTTGGACTCAAACAACTTTGTCCTAGCTAGCTCCAGGAGGCAAAACTACCAGAGAGAGAGAGAGAGAGAGAGAGACAGAGAGAGAGAGAGAACGCACACACGCGCAATGTCTCCCCCTTCTCCCCACCCCGACTCTCAGGGCCACACGCCAGCCTAGACCTTGCAGCCTCAGCCAGCTACAACAATGCTGGTAAGCAAGCAACAAGAGAGCGAGATGAAGCAGATTAGCATGGACACTTGTCCCTTTGTCCAGCAGCCAATCTTGCTATAAACTTACTAATGTCAACAGATTAAGAAGAGAGCCGAGTGGCTGTAATTGCCAAAGAGCTGAAAAGGGCAACAGGGCTAAGTTAGGAACACAGGGAGCTGCCCTGTACTGAGCCAGACCACTGATTCATCTAGTCCAGTATTGTCGACACTGGCCGGCAGGCGGCTCTCCAGGATTTCAGGCAGGAGTGTTTCCAGCCCTACTTGGAGATGCCAGGAATCCAACCTGGGACCTTCTACATGCAAAGCAGGTGCTGTACCACTGAGCCACGGTCCCTCCCATAAGGCTAGATCAACCCTTACTCTGCTGAATCTGTAGGACAAAGGGCTGGATGTGCCTGACCTTGTCTGATCTCGAAAGCTTAGCAGGGCCAGCCCTGATTAGTACTTGGATGGGAGACCGCCTGGGAATCAGGCTTCCTGCACTGAGCAGGGGGTTGGACTCGATGGTCTTGTAGGGCCCTCCCAACCCTATGATTCTATGAACTTTTTTTTTTTTTTTAAAGGACCCCACTTTGCTCCCGAGGGCTTCAGATATCCTGACTCCTAACCCCAATACTCTACACCCCATCTGAAGCTGCCTTATGACAAGTCAGACAATTTGGCCATACAGCCCAAAACGGACTACTTTGACTGGCGGCGGCTCAACAGGCTTTGCCGGCAGAGCCTCTCCCATCCTGTGCTACTTCATCATTTAACTGGAGATAACAGGGGCTTTCTGAACCCAAAGCATGTGCTCCTTAACTCGCCCACAGCCTATTTCCAGTGCACCTACCAGTCCGGGCTTCTAACCCCGCGCTCTAATTAAATATACCCCTTTCCACGCCCACTTGTAGAAGTCCTGGCTCTCAGCCCCTTAACCTTCTACTCTGGCTTACTAACCCCTGCAGAGCAGGGGTGCAGAACCTCGGGTCCAGGGTCCCAATCCAGTCCTCCGGGATTCCCCAGAGGTCCACACTCCATTTTCCCCGACCCCCGTACGTTTTGGTGGTTTCCCAGCTTCCCCCCAGCCCCAATTATAAAAGATTTAAAAGCCACTATGGCTTAGTAACTACCAACAAGAGCTTTAAACTAAAATGTGCTAGTATTATTGGCCACACCCTTTTTGCCTTCAGCTCAGCCTACCAGCAGAATCCACCCCACCCCGCTACAGCTTCACAGGAATGCATCCCTCGAAAGCTTCTCCAAAATGGAATTTGGCCCTGGGGCTGAAAGAGGTTCAACACCCCTGCTCTAGACAGTAGTTTTTCCCTTATATGATCAGGTTTCTCCACAACCCCCGACCTAAAAGCTTCTTGCTATATATGCTGCTATTTCCCTCCCTCCTACCTAACAATCCCTCCACCTGGTTGCAGAGCTGGACTAGATGCTGCAGGTATCTCCCACGTGGCCCTTCCCTCCCACACACCTCTCCCTCACAGACACACACACACACTGCTTCTCTTCTTCCACGCGCACCTTCATAGTGACCATAAGTGGTATTTTTGTACTCGCTCCAAGTGATATGGCCATCACTATTTTTGTCATAGTCCTTCCAGTTCTTGTTCACGTTCTCGTAGATGTAGCGGTTCTGAGTGTGCTTGATCCAATCCTTCAGCTCAGGCTGAGTCACAAAGCCATCCCCGTCCCGGTCAATTCGATCGACAATCTTCCTACAGGGAGGATATTATTGCAAGAATAAAGAGGCTTGGAAATCAGGCCACCATGATATGTTCAAGGCTCAAGACAGGCCTTCCTTAAGGGGTATGCAGGGCAGTCACCTGATACTGTTGTCAGGGGTTGGGGGGGGTGTCAAAGGGACATCTGAGTGGCATACGTGGGAGTTATCCCACATTAGCTGCCTTGAGCACCATTTTTTGGTGGAAAGATAGGATATAAATTAAGTTAAATAAATAAATATCCTAACAATTGCCCTCTGAGGTAAGTTAAGCTTACACCTTTACCTACCTCACAGGGTGAATAACTTGCCCAAGGTCACACAAATAGTTTCCTGGCCTAGTAGCATGAGGGGATTTGAACCCAACTGGATTATTTACTTATAGCATTTATAAGTAAATCAATCAATCAATCCTTTCCTCCACAGAACTCAAGGTGGTGTACATAGTTGTCCCCTCCATTTTTTCCTCACAATAACCCTGTGAGGTAGATTAGGTTGAGAGAAAATAACTGGGCCAAGGACACCTAATGAGCTTCGTGGTTGAAGGGGGATTTGAACCTGAGTCTCCTCAGTCCTAGTCCTATACTCTAGCCACTGAACCACACTAGATTCGAGGGTGACTTGAACTCAAGAGGGACTGTGAACCAAAGTCTTCCCAGTCCAAGTCCAACAGATCCCAGTGGCTTTCAAATGGCTTCAGGAAGTCCTGAGGTAAATAAGAAACTTACCAGGGATTCCTGAGGGAGAAAAATCAGTAATGCTGGACATGCTTCCTTGAAAGTCAGTTTGCCTGCTGTTACCAGTCTTCCCCCTATGTACATTTGCATTAGCATGTTGTCTACTGTGTACTCTAAATTTACACAGGGCAAGTGGGGAAGCCCAGCAGGCCAGGACAGTGCCCTCTGTGAACCAAGCATGTGGCCTAGAATGCCCAGGAATCTTCTGGAATGCACTGGGGTTTCTGTGGTAAGACATGCAGGGGTTCCTTAGCAAAGAAGTTGATGTGCTTCAATAATGGAACCCATGACCTAAAGAGGGGTGATGGGCTCTCCCTCACTGGAGGTTTTCAAGCAAAGGCTGGACAGCCATCTCTAAGCTGTATCCAAAGTCAGTGTAACATGTTCCATTCATTTCAACGGGTCTACTCTAAGGACTAACATTGGATACAACTCTCTGGATTTCCTGCAGCTAGTGGAGGGTGGGGGTGGCAGTGGAGTGGAGTAGTTAGACTACAAGCCCCCTTACAATTCTATGTGGAAAGAGCGGGGGTGAGGCAGAAAGTTTGAAAACCACTGCTCTACCCATTACACTACACTGTCTCACAGTGCCAGACAGAATGCCTCCTTGGAAGTCAGTTTTCTGCTTCATTGGGCAGAAAACTTGATGACTTAAGGAAACTAGTTTGAAATGGTTGGGTCTCCAAAATGAAGGTTCTGGCGTCTTTGGAAGAACACTGAATACATGCTTAGCAGGAGCAAATTTGTTCTGCTACATATAACATCTTTCTGAGCATTTGACTAGTAATATTCGAAATTAACTTCTTGAATACCAATGCTGTTTCTTGCCAATATGAGGAGGTTTATGACAAGCTGGCTGGCTTCAGGCTTGCAGGATCTACTTTTGTTGTTTTTATTAGAACCCCAGGTGCACCAACAGAAGCCAGGTGCAAAATAGTGTCTCATGCAATAAGCATTAAGAAACAGGAATTTGTGATTGGTATCAGAACCAAGCTCACCAGGTCTTTCACACAAAAATCCTGGTTTTCCTCCCAGGTGTTCTTTTTCAGCAGCCTAAATTGTTGCTATTGTTAAGACAATTGGGAATCAGAAACCTTTGCTGACTTACTGGAAATTATCCAGAAATCTACCAGTATGTTTACTATGCTGCATCTCTCTCAATTTGCAATGGTTTTCATATTTAATCCCAATGTTCTTTTTGGCTGTGTTACGTTGTGAAAGCTAACCATCATATCAAAAGTAAACTTGAAGCTGCAGCAGTGACAGATACGTCACAAAATCCCGGTGTTTCAAAGATGCACCAGGAAAACCCACATTCTGCGTCATGAAAAGCAGGTTTCCACAGTATGTCTAAATTCATGCTAACTGAGCACATTTATACATTGGTTGCCCATTTGGCAAAATGTATACTACTTCTGCTAGTCGTGAGGAGGAGCAAAGGGCTCAGCAAGTCACTAAAGTCCCACCCCCTGACCTCTGAGATGTCGACAACCATTGCTCATGCACCCAGAGTACTAGAAGCTTGCTTTCCCACTCTGCATCTTAAGATGCAAACATCGGGGATTGGACTCGATGGTCTAGTAGGCCCCTTCCAACCCTACTATTCTATGATAAGCAATGTCACACTTGTGCAATGCAGTGGCAGGGGGATACATGAAGCCTTTGCCTTACCCCAACCGCTCTTTGCTCTCTTCAGGTGTCAGCTGGTCAAATGTCTTGGCCTCCTCTTTGCCCAAGAAGGCTTCATGGTCGTAGCGGAAGTCTTGGCTGTCATCATGCTGGTGGTCACTGAGGTCTTGGCCGTGGTGGACACGATCCTTCTTGTCAGGGGGCGGCTTGGCCAGGACCCAAGTCAGGCACACAGTCAACAGACAGTAGGAACAGAGCATCTTCTGCCAAGCCATCGCACACAACTTTGGAAAAGGAAAAGGGTCAGCAAGGAAAGACACGCATGTACCTAATTACAAGTTCGTCCTCTTTGCTCCAATTAGGCTTCCATTCAACAGGGCTTCCAAGGCAGGTGCTGGACAAGGGAATTTTAACCAGCCTCCCTATTTATCCCCACCCTATTTCCCCCAAGGCATTCCACTGCACTTGGATCCTAGTTCCCAGATTCAGCCCCCTATCTTTTACTTTAAACATCTCTATTCGAGAACTTCACTCCTCCAATTCCACCACCCTCCATCGTCGGAAGGTCGCCTGCTCCCTCAAAAGACACCGCCCTTAGGGCACAATCCTATGCATGTTTAGACAGAAAAAAGTCCTACAACTCTCAGCATGCTGGAAACTGTAGGATTGTTTCTGTTTAAACATGCATAGGATTGCATCTTTATTTTTCTTGGAGCTACCTCCCAGAACACCTGTGTGATGCCACCTCTCTTACCTCCTTCAAATCCCTCCTCCAAACCCACCTTTTCCACAAACCTGGTGGCCTCCAAGCATGTTAGACTACAACTCCTACCATCCCCATTCAGCATGACCACTGGCCTGCTGGCTGGGGATGAAGGGAGTTGTTGTCTAAGGAGGGTGCCAGGTTGGGAAAGGTTGCTTTAGGCCTGTAACTAAGCTTAAACACATGCAACTCAAACAACTGTACTTTGCTTCCCTGTCCTTCTTCCCCTGTGTCCAATTTTAGACTCTAAGCTTGTCGAGGCAGGAACTTGTCCTCTTGTCCTCTATAATGTTCCATGTATTCAGATGGGGACTAATAATAATAATCCCTCTTCCCCATGTGCTACAATGTCAAGAGTTCCACGGCCTATATCTCCCAATGTTACTGCTTACTTTATTTATTTCATTTCTATACTGCCCAGTAGCTGAAAGTCTCTGGGCAATTCACAAAAATTAAAGTAAAAAATTACTTTAGCCCAATATACTCCTTTTAAATGTACATTTATTTATTACATTTATATCCCACCTCTTTCTTCAAGTAGCTCATACATGGTGTGTATGTGTATGTCTCCCGATTTTATCCAAGTGGGTGTCACTAGTCCAAAGGTACCCAGTGAGTTTCATGGTGGAGTTCGAATTTGAACCTGGGTCTCCCTGGTCCTAATCCAGCACTCTTAAGTACTGTAGGACACTCACTCTCAAATGCTATCGCTAAGATGCCCCCAAGCACACCACCTGTTTCCGCCCTAAGGCCTCTCTCCCAAGCCAAAGAACAGAGTCTGGATTCCTAACCACTTTGCCTATGCTGTTGTTCCACTTACTTGGATTCTATCCCACCCAGCCACACATACATTTCACTTTCAAAGCGTGGCAGAGTTTTGTCCCGCCCACCCTTCCTTAAGAGAACCCAAGAGTCCTGGCTTCTAATCTGTTCTCCTACCCAAATTCCAACGAACACTCTGAACTCTAAGGATCTCGCGGGGGGGACAGATGGACACACAGCACAACAAAAAGAAGGTTCAGAAATAAGGCCTGCACCTGCTGTTCTGAGGGCAAAACCAGCAAAAAAAATAAATAAATAAAGCATCCAAGTAATCCCAGCAGCCAAGGAGAACTAGGCCAGCTCCCAACTGTGATGCCCAAAATACAGAATGTTCAGTTCCTGGTGGCACCTCAATTAAAGCTGTCCCCACTCCATTTCAGAACAAAGCCACCGAGGATCAAACTGACTGCAGAATCAGAACACATTCCTTCCTGGGCTGCAGGACAAAGGAGATCCGTCCAACGCCAAATTACTCAGGACAACCAGCCAAAGACAGCTCCTGGGTCTGAACCAAACTGGACCCCCACCACCACCGCACACTTGCAGGCTACCCCCCCCCCCCGTGCTACAGTGTAATGTGCAAAACTAAAGCCAGCTCCCACCCACAGAGTAACTTGCTTCCAAATGGAGGCAAAATTAACATGCCAAAGCCAAGAGACAAGGGACTGTAAGAGGTTCTCCTCCACTGTCACAAACCCTTTAGAAGCCAGAACGCTTTCTCAGACTAATAGGGCCCTTATATATTTTGCACACAAAAGAGATTCAGGGAAGCCTATCTAAATCTGACGCTGAAGGGAAGAAACAGACCAACAGCATCCTACATAAAAAAAAAGGGGGGGGGCCACGAACGAGAACTAGGGCATAAAAGGAATGCAGGTCTAAAGCAAACCTCTGGGCCCCAACGGGATTGTTACTGCTCCCCCACCCCCCGCCATTAATTAGTGCAGTTAAGATAATTTAAGACTCTAGACTTGTTTCATGGGGGACAGGGGCTCTTTAGATGGTAATGAAACTTATTACTTCACTTACTTCCAAATGTGGTAGGCCAGCCATGCTGCGTTTGGGGCCTTTCCTGCTCATTCTGCCAAGTGGGGCCCTGGCCTTCTGACCCAAAGTCCTACTCGGACGGGACCACTGATTAGCCATCCCCCACCCCAAAGGGGTGCCTTAGCATCCCCTCCGTTACCGCCAACCCCTTGCGAGCTAAAGTCGTAACTCTGAAACGGCCGGGGCGCCAGCCAGCCAGCCAGCCAGCGCACGGCCACGCTGAGACGCGGGATTCGCCCCTCCCGGGACAAACCAGAGCCGTCCCTCCCACTAGCCACAGCATCTGCAAGCTCAGTACCCGTCAGGATGCCCTGATCTACTCAAGTCCACCGGCCCGGCCACCGCACTTATCTCCTAAGCCCTGACGAACCGACATCCCATCTCTCCCACCCTCAATTGCATTTTGCAAGGGCTGGTATCTTTAGCAAGGGGTGGGGGGCTTTCCTCTCCATGTTAGGTTTCCCCAAACCACCGCACCCTTCCCTCGTTGATCCTCAGTCCCCACCCTCCCATGGGCCAAGGGTCTCCTAACTCGCCCCAGATTCCCCCGGGCCCCGGCCCATTTCTACTCCTCATGTCCACTCTTCACCCTTTCCAGTGAATCACAGCCAACAGTCGCCCCCTCCCCCGCAACATGCACCCTTCCTGCCGAGCGTACCCCGCGCCCCGTCTTTTACCTCCCTCTCCAGCAGCAGTTGCAGCCCGCGCGATGCCCCCTCGCGAAATGCCGCCCCAGCTCATCTTCAGCCCCTCTAGCGTCTCCCCAAGGCCGCGCCCCTCATCCCTGCAGAGGCCAATCGGAGGCCGCCGCCGGCCGAGGGGCGTGGCAGAGGGGCTCCCGGACTGGCCGATCGGCGCCACGTTGACACAAAGTTTCATTCTTCCCACACTTTTCCCCCCAGCGCCTTCCCAGGCGAGGCAGGGCGGGCTCTGCGCGCCTGCGGTCCCCTTCTTCTCGTCGACCAACTGCAGAAAGACACCTACCCCGGCCGCCACCAACAGCAGAAAGACACCTACCCCCCAGTGATGTGCTGCCGCTACCCCTTCTTTGGCAATCACGCCAGGGTTAAGTTGGCAAACCCCGCACCCCACCCCTAAAAACACCCAACGTGGCTTCAGGAATTTAGAAGGGGAGGCAGGGGGCGATCCTGTGCAGATCGTAGGAAGGCCATGGAATTAAATCAGTTTTGTTATGGGGCCTTACAGAGGCACCCTAACCTTTAACTTCCATCCTTGGCCCTGCTTCCCACGGCTTGCCCAGTGTTGCTGCCTTCCCCATCACTCTTAGGAACAGAGGGAGCTGCCTTAGACTGAGTCCATCCAGCCCAATTCTTTGGACACTTCAACTGGCAGCGGCTCTCTTCAGATTTCAGGCAGGGGTTTCTCCAACCCTACCTGGAGATGGCAGGGATTGAACTTGCGACCTTCTGCATGTGAGGCAGGTGCTCTACCCCGAGCTACAGCCCTTCCCCTGAGACAGCGCAGTAATTACTCTATGCCAGTGATTTTCATTGATTTTCAAGCAGGAGCTGCTTTGGCTGCAGGCACTGTCACCAAGGCCACTTGGGGCATCTTTCCTGGGCCGGGGGGGGCTCTCCTCTCTCTCCCCCTTGGTCAAGTGTCAATGCTGTTGCTCAGACTTGGCTGGGGGCCTTTTCAGACTTCTCCTCCAAGAGCTAAAGTGCTGCAGATGTCGTGACTCCCTAGCCCTGAAACCTCCTCCAGTAGCCCAGATCACAGCAGCGGGCCCAACAACAAGGCAAACAACAAGGCAAAACAAGAGAGCCCCTGCTGAGAATGAAAGGTAAAAAAGGTAAAGGTGTCCCCAACCAGTCGTGTCCGACTCTAGGGTGCAGTGCTCATCCCTGTTTCTAAGCTGAAGAGCCAGCGCTGTCCGAAGACGCTTCTGTGGTCATGTGGCCGGCATGACTAAACACCAAGGTGCACGGAACGCTGTTACCTTTCCCGCCGAGGCAGTACCTATTTATCTACTTGCAATTTCTTGCTTTCAAACTGCTAGGTTGGCAGGAGCTAGGACTGAAGACAGGACCTCACTCCATCACGCGGCACTCGGGTCTCGAACTGCTGTCCTGCCGACCTTCCGGTCTGCAGTTCAGCGTCTTAACCACTAAGCCACCACGGCCCCATAAGCCACCACGGCCCCTAAGCCACCACGGCCCCATAAGCCACCACTGAGAATGAGCAGCTAGTAAAAAAAAGAAAGCGAATGATAGAGAGGTGGAGAGCTGCCCTTGAGGTGGCTGTGAGCCGCCAGTAGCCTTTGGCCCTTGCAGTGAAGAGCAATGCCTATGCTGATGGTGAAAAGGTAGGAGCCCACAGTAGCAGTGCCTTCCTTTGAACCGAGCAGAGCATAAGACAACTAAGGTTTCTGGGTCCCCCTGCATCTAACTTTGAGAGAGAAATGGGATGAACTGGGGCTCAAAACCTAGGGGACAGAGAACCACAAGCCCTAGGGATATCCAAGGGAAGGGGTTCTGTTCTCTGGGCTGAAAGGTAGAATGGAGGGTGCATCATGTTATCATCCAAGATATTTTGGCACCTGAGGCTGGGAATCCAAATGAATTCCAAATGGACACAAAAGAACAACCACCATAAATTCACACAAGCTGAATTTGTATCCTGTTTTAAGAATACCCCAGTTATGCAACAGGTGCAAGCCACTTCTGTCTATCTAACAACAATGGGCTGGCCCCATCAATCAGGCAGAGATAGTTCAAATTCCCCTTGAACTATGGACAGCCAATGCTGGGTCCATAACCACCCTCCCAGACTGATAGGTAAGCGGGCCATAGATAGAGAGTGGGGAAGGCAGCAACCTGTCTAGACTAGTGAAAGACTGGCTAAAATCATAGATCATAGAGTTGGAAGGTATCTCAAAGGCCATCTAGTCCACCCCCTCTGCTGATGCAGGGTATCCGCTGCTACAGAATCCCTGATAGGTGGCCTCATTTCCCAGAAGGCAAACTGGTAAGACTAAAAGAAAAGTAACTTTCCTAAGATCCTAAGTATAAGGCAGAGGTAGGATCTGAGCCCCCTTCATGGATCACTGCCTTGTTGTGGCGAAGGGGCTTGCGTAACTCAGTGAAACCATAAGCTATGCCATGCAGGGCCACCCAAGACGGACAGGTCATGGCGGACAGTTCTGACAAAATGTGGTCCACTGGAGAAGGAAATGGCAACCCACTCCAGTATTCTTGCCAAGAAAACCCCATGGAATGTATCACAAGGCTAAAAGAGATGACGCCGGAAGATGAGACCCTCAGGTCGGAAGGTGTCCAATATACTACTGGGGAAGAGCAGAGGGTATTTCCAAGTAGCGCCAGAAAGAGTGAAGCGGCTGGGCCAAAGCCGAAAGGACACTCAGCTGTGGATGTGTCTGGTGGTGAAAAGAAAATCCGATGCTGTAAAGAACAATATTGTTTAGGAACCTGGAATGTCAGATCAATGAATCAAGGTAAGCTGGAGGTGGTCAAACATGAGATGGCAAGATTGAACATCGACATCTTGGGAATCAGTGAACTAAAATGGACAAGCATGGGCGAATTTAATTCAGGTGACCATCATATCTACTACTGTGGGCAAGAATCCCTTAGAAGAAATGGAGTAGCACTCATAGTCAACAAAAGGGTGGGAAAAGCAGTACTGGGGTACAACCTTAAAAACGATAGAATGATCTCAGTACGAATCCAAGGCAAACCATTCAACATCACAGTAATTCAGGTCTATGCCCCAACCACTGATGCTGAAGAAGCTGAGGTTGATCGGTTCTATGAAGACCTACAACACCTTCTAGAACTAACACCAAAAAAAGATGTCCTCTTCATCATAGGGGATTGGAATGCTAAAGTAGGAAGTCAAGAAATCACCGGGATAACAGGCAGGCATGGCCTTGGTGTACAAAATGAAGCAGGACAAAGGCTAATATAGTTTTGCCAAGAGAACACGCTGATCATAGCAAACACTCTTTTCCAACAGCACAAGAGGCGACTCTACACATGGACATCACCAGATGGTCAATATCAAAATCAGATTGATTATGTCCTTTGCAGACAAAGATGGAGAAGCTCTATACAGTCAGTAAAAACAAGACCTGGAGCTGACTGTGGCTCAGATCATGAGCTTCTTGTTGCAAAATTTCGGCTTAAATTGAAGAACGTAGGGAAAACCACTAAACCATTCAGGTATGACCTAAATCATATCCCTTATGAATATACAGTGGAGGTGACAAATAGATTTCAGGGATTAGACCTGATAGACAGAGTGACTGAGGAACTATGGACGGAGGTCCATAACATTGTTCAGGAGGCAGCAACTCAATCCATCCCAAAGAAAAAGAAATGCAAGAAAGCAAAGTGGCTGTCTGATGAGGCTTTACAAGTGGCTGAAGAAAGAAGGGAAGCGAAAAGCAAGGGAGAAAGGGGAAGATATATCCAACTGAATGCAGAGTTCCAGAGAATAGCAAGGAGAGACAAGAAGGCCTTCTTAAATGAACAATGCAAAGAAATCGAGGAAAACAACAGAATGGGAAAGACTAGAGATCTTTTCAAGAAAATTGGAGATCTCAAGGGAACGTTTTGTGCAAAGACAGGCATGATAAAGGACAAAGAAGGCAGGGACCTAACAGAAGCTGATGAGATTAAGAAGAGGTGGAAAGAATACACAGAAGAACTATACAGGAAAGATCTTAATGTCCCTGATAGCCATGATAGTGCGGTCACTGAACGTGAGCCTGACATCCTCGAGAGTGAAGTCAAGTGGGCCTTAGGAAGCATTAGTAACAACAAAGCTAGTGGAGATGACAGTATTCCAGCTGAGCTATTTAAAATCCTAAAAGATGATGCTGTTAAAGTGCTGCATTCAATATGCCAACAAATCTGGAACACTCAACAGTGGCCACAAGACTGGAAAAGGTCAGTTTACATTCCAATTCCAAAGAAAGGCAACGCCAAAGATTGTTCAAACTACTGCACAATTGCGCTCATTTCACATGCCAGCAAGGTGATGCTCAAAATCCTACTAGCTAGGCTTCAGCAATATGCGAACCAAGAACTACCGGAAGTACAAGCTGGGTTTCGAAGAGGCAGAGGAACTAGAGATCAAATCACCAACGTTCGCTGGATCATGGAGAAAGCAAGAGAATTCCAGAAAAACCAGAAGTCTATTTCTGCTTCATTGACTACGCTAAAGCCTTTGATTGTGTGGATCACAACAAACTGTGGCAAATTCTGAAAGTGATGGGAGTACCAGACCACCTTACCTGTCTCCTGAGAAACCTGTACGAGGGTCAAGAAGCAACAGTAAGAACCAGACATGGAACAACCAAGTGGTTCAAAATTGGGAAAGGAGTACGACAAGGCTGCATATTGTCGCCCTGCTTATTTAACTTATATGCAGAGTACATCATGAGAAACGCCGGGTTGGATGAATCACAGGTCGGAATTAAGATTGCCGGGAGAATTATCAACAACCTCCGATATGCAGACGATATCACCCTAATGGCAGAAAGTGAAGAGGATCTAAAGAGCCTCTTGTTGAGGGTGAAAGAGGAGAGTGCAAAAGCTGGTTTGAAACTCAACATTAAAAAAACTAAGATCATGGCATCTGGCCCCATCACTTCCTGGCATATAGAAGGGGAAGAAATGGAAGCAGTGACAGATTTTACTTTCTTGGGCTCCAAGATCACCACAGACGGTGACTGTAGCGATGAAATTAAAAGACGCTTGCTCCTTGGGAGGAAAGCTATGGCAAACCTAGACAGCATAGTAAGAAGCAGAGACATCACCTTGCTGACAAACGTCCGTCTAATCAAAGCTATGGTTTTCCCAGTAGTAATGTATGGCTGTGAGAGCTGGACTATAAGGAAGGCTGAGCACCGAAGAATTGATGCTTTCGAACTGTGGTGCTGGAGAAGACTCTTACGAGTCCCCTGGACTGCAAGGAGGTCAAATCAGTCCATCCTAAAGGAAATCAACCCTGACTGCTCATTGGAAGGACAGATACTGAAGCTGAAGCTCCAATATTTTGGCCACCTAATGCGAAGAGAAAACTCTCTGGAAAAGACCCTGATGCTGGGAAAGACTGAAGGCAAAAGGAGAAGGGGACGACAGAGGATGAGATGGCTAGATAGCATCACCGATGCAATGAATATGAACTTGAGCACACTCCGGGAGAGAGTGCAGGACAGGAAGGCCTGGCGTACTATGGTCCATGGGGTCACGAAGAGTCGGACACGACTGAACGACTGAACAACAACAACAAGGATCTGAGCTCCAAAACACAAAACCACTTTTGAACTGAAGTAAAGTTGGGGCTTGAGAACAGCACTTTGCTTTGCTGTTGCCAGCCTCCCAGGCTTCACATTGGAAAGCCCAGTGCAAGAGTGTTTGGGGAAGCAACACTCCATTTTGCTTTTACTTTCCAAACCCCACTTGTATTGCATCTATCTGCCCTCCAGTATTTACTGGTTTCTCTCCGTCATATATTTTGGTCTACAAAATGTTCACCACCCAATTCTGAACATATGGAAGATGATAGGACCAGAGAGGCTGTGGAAAAGCGCACGGTTCTCTTTTCCCACTATGGGATGTAGACCGTTTGGGACATTTTCTTATGGACCTGAGTCAGAGGAAGGAGGTCAGAAACAAATTCAGATTTTGCTTCAGATTCAAAGAAAACCTTAGAAATGTTACTGATATATTGGACCGGAAGGGACTTAGAATGGGGGGCAGGGGAGAGAGGAAAAACACCTAGCACTTCAGTTTACTGTTATCAGCTGCTATTTCAACAAACAGATGCATGTTTTCTCAAAGTTACCAATTATTTCGGATTTTAAAAATAGCAACATACTTCAGGTTATACCCTGTGTAAGATGCCATAAGATACATTACTTTTGTTCGTGTATACATGCATATTGCTATGGGTTTGGGGTTGGTCTGAAAGACCTTTCAGGGGTCCCTTACAGCCCTACTACTTGCAAAGTGATTCAGGATCCTTTCTAATGATGTAATCTTGAATCGATGATTCCTTGAATCTATGATTTCTGTAAGTAGAGCTGTTACTGTGGGCGCCCTGAGGCAGTTCCTCTTAAAAGGACAGTTGATAGCCAGGGGCATTCTGGTGATGCATTTCAGTGGGAGCTAGGTTGACCCCAAAAAGCATATGTGATGGGTGAGGATGACTCATCTTTCTTCCCCCAACTAGACAAGGGGAGGGGGAATGAGTGAGGTCTGTGTGTGTAGCAAGAGGTTAGTCTGTGCTGGAACTGAGACTGAAAGGAGGCAGGGAGCTGACTTTGCTCTCCGCAAGAAATTCTGTGGCACTGACTATGGGTTGCCCTAGACATCTAATGTGGAGCAGGAATCCATTGATGTTCTGAACCCTCATCTTATGATCAGCCTGTATATATGTGTAAATAACCCCTACATCACAGAAATGCCACAAAGATCCAGTGACTTCCTCCTAAGGAAACTGAACCCTAAGTAAGTGCTGGAACCCTTGTAATGTCTCACCGCTCATTCGGAAGTGGAGTGCACACATGTAGCAGTATATGCATCCTATAATAGCACTACAGAAATCTCCACTGACCTCCATCTAGCGAAACTGAACCCTGGGTGCATGTGGGAACTTCGAAACTTCTCACTGCTTGGAAGTGGGGTGCACACATGTATCAATACATAGCATTTATTGTTGTTGTTCAGTCGTTCAGTCGTGTCCGACTCTTCGTGACCCCATGGACCATAGCACGCCAGGCCTTCCTGTCCTGCGCTCTCTCCCGGAGTGTGCTCAAGTCCATATTCATTGCATCGGTGATGCTATCTAGCCATCGTATCCTCTGCTGTCCCCTTCTCCTTTTGCCTTCAATCTTTCCCAGCATCAGGGTATTTTCCAGTGACTTTTCTCTTCGCATTAGGTGGCCAAAATATTTGAGCTTCTGCTTCAGGATCTGTCCTGCTAATGAGCAGTCAGGGTTGATTTCCTTTAGGATGGACTGATTTGACCTCCTTGCAGTCCAGGGGACTCGTAAGAGTCTTCTCCAGCACCACAGTTCGAAAGCATCGATTCTTCGGTGCTCAGCCTTCCTTATAGTCCAGCTCCCACAGCCATATGTTGCTACTGGGAAAACCATAGCTTTGATTATACGGACGTTTGTCAGCAAGGTGATGTCTCTGCTTCTTACTATGCTGTCTAGGTTTGCCATAGCTTTCCTCCCAAGGAGCAAGTGTCTTTTAATTTCATGGCTACAGTCACCGTCTGCGGTGATGTTGGAGCCCAAGAAAATAAAATCTGTCACTGTTTCCATTTCTTCCCCTCCTATATGCCAGGAAGTGATGGGGCCAGATGCCATGATCTTCGTTTTTTTAATGTTGAGTTTCAAACCAGCTTTTGCACTCTCCTCTTTCACCCTCAACAAGAGGCTCTTTAGATCCTCTTCGCTTTCTGCCATTAGGGTGGTATCATCTGCGTACCTGAGATTGTTGATAATTCTCCCGGCAATCTTAATTCCGACCTGTGATTCATCCAACCCGGCGTTTCTCATGATGTACTCTGCATATAAATTAAATAAGCAGGGCGACAATATACAGCCTTGTCATACTCCTTTCCCAATTTTGAACCAATTGGTTGTTCCATGTCTGGTTCTTACTGTTGCTTCTTGACCCTCATACAGGTTTCTCAGGAGACAGGTAAGGTGGTCTGGTATTCCCGTCTCTTTAAGAATTTGCCACAGTTTGTTGTGATCCACACAATTAAAGGCTTTAGCATAGTCAATGAAGCAGAAATAGACGTTTTTCTGGAATTCTCTTGCTTTCTCCATGATCCAGCGAATGTTGGCGATTTGATCTCTAGTTCCTCGGCCTCTTCGAAACCCAGCTTGTACTTCTGTAGTTCTCGGTTCACATACTGTTGAAGCCTAGTTTGTAGGATTTTGAGCATCACCTTGCTGGCATGTGAAATGAGCGCAATTGTACGGTAATTTGAACACTCTTTGGCATTGCCCTTCTTTGGAACTGGAATGTAAACTGACCTTTTCCAGTCTTGTGGCCACTGTTGAGTGTTCCAATTTTGTTGGCATATTGAGTGCAGCACTTTAACAGCATCATCTTTTAGGGTTTTAAATAGCTCAGCTGGAATACTGTCATCTCCGCTAGCTTTGTTGTTACTAATGCTTCCTAAGGTCGACTTGACTTCACTCTCTAGGATGTCCGGCTCAAGTTCAGTGACCGCACTATCATGGCTATCAGGGACATTAAGATCTTTCCTGTATAGTTCTTCTGTGTATTCTTTCCACCTCTTCTTAATCTCATCAGCTTCTGTTAGGTCCCTGCCTTCTTTGTCCTTTATCATGCCCATCCTTGCACAAAACGTTCTCTTGATATCTCCGATTTTCTTGAAAAGATCTCTAGTCTTTCCCATTCTATTGTTTTCCTTGATTTCTTTGCATTGTTCATTTAAGAAGGCCTTCTTGTCTCTCCTTGCTATTCTTTGGAACTCTGCATTCAGTTGGGTATATCTTTCCCTTTCTCCCTTGCTTTTTGCTTCCCTTCTTTCCTTACCTACTTATAAAGCCTCATCAGACAGCCACTTTGCTTTCTTGCATTTCTTTTTCTTTGGGATGGATTGAGTTGCTGGCTCCTGAACAATGTTACGGACCTCCATCCATAGTTCCTCAGGCACTCTGTCTATCAGGTCTAATCCCTTAAATCTATTTGTCACCTCCACTGTATATTCATAAGGGATATGATTTAGGTCATACCTGAATGGTTTAGTGGTTTTCCCTACATTCTTCAATTTAAGCCGAAATTTTGCAATAAGAAGCTCATGATCTGAGCCACAGTCAGCTCCAGGTCTTGTTTTTACTGACAGTATAGAGCTTCTCCATCTTTGTCTGCAAAGGACATAATCAATCTGATTTTGATATTGACCATCTGGTGACGTCCATGTGTAGAGTCGCCTCTTGTGCTGTTGGAAAAGAGTGTTTGCTATGATCAGCGTGTTCTCTTGGCAAAACTCTATTAGCCTTTGTCCTGCTTCATTTTGTACACCAAGGCCATGCTTGCCTGTTATCGCGGTGATTTCTTGACTTCCTACTTTAGCATTCCAATCCCCTATGATGAAGAGGACATCTTTTTTTGGTGTTAGTTCTAGAAGGTGTTGTAGGTCTTCATAGAACCGATCAACCTCAGCTTCTTCAGCATCAGTGGTTGGGGCATAGACTTGAATTACTGCGATGTTGAATGGTTTGCCTTGGATTCGTACTGAGATCATTCTATCGTTTTTGAGATTGTACCCCAGTACTGCTTTCCCCACCCTTTTGTTGACTATGAGTGCTACTCCATTTCTTCTAAAGTATTCTTGCCCACAGTAGTAGATATGATGGTCACCTGAATTAAATTCGCCCATGCTTGTCCATTTTAGTTCACTGATTCCCAAGATGTCGATGTTCAATCTTGCCATCTCATGTTTGACCACCTCCAGCTTACCTTGATTCATTGATCTGACATTCCAGGTTCCTAAACAATATTGTTCTTTACAGCATCGGACTTCCTTTTCACCACCAGGCACATCCACAGCTGAGTGTCCTTTTGGCTTTGGCCCAGCCGCTTCACTCTTTCTGGCGCTACTTGGAAATTCCCTCTGCACTTCCCCTGTAGTATATTGGACACCTTCTGACCTGAGGGGCTCATCTTCCGGTGTCATATCTTTTAGTCTTGTGATACGTTCCATGGGGTTTTCTTGGCAAGAATACTGGAGTGGGTTGCCATTTCCTTCTCCAGTGGACCATATTTTGTCAGAACTGTCCGCCATGACCTGTCCATCTTGGGTGGCCCTGCACAGCATAGCTTATGGCTTCACTGAGTTACGCAAGCCCCTTCGCCACAACAAGGCAGTGATCCATGAAGGGGAATACATAACATAGTAGGTGCTAATAGATCATGAGCAGAAAGTGATCATATTAAAGATACGATTCTAAATTTTCTACTAGATTTGAGGTTAGGGTTTTGGAGGCCATCAACATTTGACATTGTCACTTGTCCCCCGCCTCATCCTCCCACATGCTGTGGCTTGTGATGCTCTTTTTCTTCAAGCACCATTCTGCCTAGCCGCACATCTGCCTCTGTAGTTCCAATTGCTTCCACCAGGTGTCAGCCTAGTACCAACTCCCCCCCCCCCACTTGTTTCAGCTGCTGAACTTGTGTAAAAGACAAGTGGATGAGCTGTGTGTGAACCCAGGGTCCAGCTTTGCCCTGCAGCCACCAAAAAATACAGTCGGTTTCCTTCAGGGGTCTTGAGTCCTAGAATTTCTTGTCATTCTCCTCCACTTCCCAGTTCTGACCCTGCAAGCACCATTTTCCGTCCCAGAGCACCTTGTCCCTGAGAGTAGCCATCCAGTTTCTCAAGGAGAAGCCCAAAAGCAGGGCATGGTAGCATGGTAGCCAACCCCCACGGTTTGTTTCAGTAACAATTTGGCGCATTTCACTGCACGCTTTCAAGCTGTATTACAGGTGCAATTTCTGTCCCCCTGTTCTGGTTTTTGGATTACTCTCCATAATTTTGGTAATCTTTAGACCCTTGGACCTTATATGCAGATAAAATCCAAGTTGGGTTTTATAACTGTTTCTGACCATCACCCTAGAGCAGAGGTGTTGAACCTCAGGCTCCTGGGCCAAATCCAGGCCTCCAGGGGTCTCAATCCAGGCTTCTGAGTTTCCCCGGATGGCCATGGCCCTTTCCCCCAACTGTTGATCATTTGATTATTTTTCCAGCTTTTGCACAGTTTTCCCCATTCTAAAAGGCTGAAATGCCTCTTCTAAGGTTTCGTTACCAGCAGTAAGAGCTTTAAGCTAATATGCTGGTATTTTGTTGGTGTTTTGGCCCCTCCACTTTTGCCTTTGGCCTCACCTACCATTAGAAAGCAACCCCCTACACCACCACCACCAGCTTCTCCAAAAGTGAAGTTGGCCCTCAGGCTGAAAGAGGTTAAGACACCCCTGTCTTAAAAGCATATAGATCAGGATTTAGACCCACATCAGGGGCTCCTTCACACTGAGCTTTTATCCTGAGATTGAGATTGCTTCTTCACAGAAGTTTGCGGGCTCTTTACATAATGCCATGACCCTTCAAGGCGTTGTTGTTGTTGTTCAGTCGTTCAGTCGTGTCCGACTCTTCGTGACCCCATGGACCATAGCACGTCAGGCCTTCCTGTCCTGCGCTCTCTCCCGGAGCGTGCTCAAGTTCATATTCATTGCATCCGTGATGCTATCTAGCCATCTCATCCTCTGCCGTCCCCTTCTCCTTTTGCCTTCAGTCTTTCCCAGCATCAGGGTCTTTTCCAGGGAGTTTTCTCTTCGCATTAGGTGGCCAAAATATTGGAGCTTCAGCTTCATTATCTGTCCTTCCAATGAGCAGTCAGGGTTGATTTCCTTTAGGATGGACTGATTTGACCTCCTTGCAGTCCAGGGGACTCGTAAGAGTCTTCTCCAGCACCACAGTTCGAAAGCATCAATTCTTCGGCGCTCAGCCTTCCTTATAGTCCAGCTCTCACAGCCATACATTACTACTGGGAAAACCATAGCTTTGATTAGACGGACCTTTGTCGGCAAGGTGATGTCTCTGCTTATGCTGTCTAGGTTGGGCATAGCTTTCCTCCCAAGGAGCAAGCGTCTTTTAATTTCATGGCTACAGTCACCGTCTGCGGTGATCTTGGAGCCCAGGAAAGTAAAATCTGTCACTGCTTCCATTTCTTCCCCTTCTATATGCCAGGAAGTGATGGGGCCAGATGCCATGATCTTCGTTTTTTTAATGTTGAGTTTCAAACCAGCTTTTGCACTCTCCTCTTTCACCCTCAACAAGAGGCTCTTTAGATCCTCTTCGCTTTCTGCCATTAGGGTGGTATCGTCTGCATATCGGAGGTTGTTGATAATTCTCCCAGCAATCTTAATTCCGACCTCTGATTCATCCAACCCGGCATTTCTCATGATGTACTCTGCATATAAGTTAAATAAGCAGGGTGACAATATGCAGCCTTGTCGTACTCCTTTCCCAATTTTGAACCAATCGGTTGTTCCATGTCTGGTTCTTACTGTTGCTTCTTGACCCTCGTACAGGTTTCTCAGGAGACAGGTAAGGTGGTCTGGTACTCCCATCACTTTCAGAATTTGCCACAGTTTGTTGTGATCCACACAATCAAAGGCTTTAGCGTAGTCAATGAAGCAGAAATAGACGTTTTTCTGGAATTCTCTTGCTTTCTCCATGATGCAGCGAATGTTGGCGATTTGATCTCTAGTTCCTCTGCCTCTTCTAAACCCAGCTTGTACTTCCGGTAGTTCTCGGTTCGCATACTGCTGAAGCCTAGTTTGTAGGATTTTGAGCATCACCTTGCTGGCATGTGAAATGAGCGCAATTGTGCGGTAGTTTGAACACTCTTTGGCATTGCCCTTCTTTGGAATTGGAATGTAAACTGACCTTTTCCAGTCTTGTGGCCACTGTTGAGTGTTCCAGATTTGTTGGCATATTGAATGCAGCACTTTAACAGCATCATCTTTTAGGATTTTAAATAGCTCGGCTGGAATACTGTCATCTCCGCTAGCTTTGTTGTTACTAATGCTTCCTAAGGCCCACTTGACTTCACTCTCGAGGATGTCCGGCTCAAGTTCAGTGACCGCACTATCATGGCTATCAGGGACATTCAGATCTTTCCTGTATAGTTCTTCTGTGTATTCTTGCCACCTCTTCTTAATCTCATCTGCTTCTGTTAGGTCCCTGCCTTCTTTGTCCTTGATCATGCCCGTCTTTGCACAAAACGTTCCCTTGAGATCTCCAATTTTCTTGAAAAGATCTCTAGTCTTTCCCATTCTGTTGTTTTCCTCGATTTCTTTGCATTGTTCATTTAAGAAGGCCTTCTTGTCTCTCCTTGCTATTCTCTGGAACTCTGCATTCAGTTGGGTATATCTTCCCCTTTCTCCCTTGCTTTTCGCTTCCCTTCTTTCGTGAGCTACTTGTAAAGCCTCATCAGACAGCCACTTTGCTTTCTTGCATTTCTTTTTCTTTGGGATGGATTGAGTTGCTGGCTCCTGAACAATGTTACGGACCTCCATCCATAGTTCCTCAGTCACTCTGTCTATCAGGTCTAATCCCTTAAATCTATTCCTCACCTCCACTGTATATTCATCAGGGATATGATTTAGGTCATACCTGAACGGTTTAGTGGTTTTCCCGACGTTCTTCAATTTAAGCCGAAATTTTGCAAGAAGCAGCTCATGATCTGAGCCACAGTCAGCTCCAGGTCTTGTTTTTACTGACTGTATGGAGCTTCTCCATCTTTGGCTGCAAAGGACATAATCAATCTGATTTCGATATTGACCATCTGGTGACGTCCATGTGTAGAGTCGCCTCTTGTGCTGTTGGAAAAGAGTGTTTGCTATGATCAGCATGTTCTCTTGGCAAAACTCTATTAGCTTTTGTCCTGCTTCATTTTGTACACCAAGGCCATGCCTGCCTGTAATCCCGGTGATTTCTTGACTTCCTACTTTAGCATTCCAATCCCCTATGATGAAGAGGACATCTTTTTTTGGTGTTAGTTCTAGAAGGTGTTGTAGGTCTTCATAGAACCGATCAACCTCAGCTTCTTCGGCCTCAGTGGTTGGGGCATAGACTTGAATTACTGTGATGTTGAATGGTTTGCCTTGGATTCGTACTGAGATCATTCTATCATTTTTAAGATTGTACCCCAGTACTGCTTTTCCCACCCTTTTGTTGACTATGAGTGCTACTCCATTTCTTCTAAGGGATTCTTGCTCACAATAGTAGATATGATAGTCACCTGAATTAAATTCGCCCATGCCTGTCCATTTTAGTTCACTGATTCCCAAGATGTCGATGTTCAATCTTGCCATCTCATGTTTGACCACCTCCAGCTTACCTTGATTCATTGATCTGACATTCCAGGTTCCTAAACAATATTGTTCTTTACAGCATCGGATTTTCTTTTTACCACCAGACACATCCACAGCTGAGTGTCCTTTCGGCTTTGGCCCAGCCGCTTCACTCTTTCTGGCGCTACTTGGAAATACCCTCTGCTCTTCCCCAGTAGTATATTGGACACCTTCCGACCTGAGGGTCTCATCTTCCGGCGTCATCTCTTTTAGCCTTGTGATACATTCCATGGGGTTTTCTTGGCAAGAATACTGGAGTGGGTTGCCATTTCCTTCTCCAGTGGACCACATTTTGTCAGAACTCTCTGCCATGACCTGTCCGTCTTGGGTGGCCCTGCACGGCATAGCTTATGGCTTCAAGGCGTCTCCTGCATGAAATGCCCTTTGTTCTGTTTTTAAATAGATCGCAGATAATGAGCTATCAAATTACCCTGTTGTGTTCAAGAAGAGGAGGGAGATCAATGAAAGATAATGGAAGACTCAGATTCAGGGAGAAGGAGGGGGAAAGGAAGCACATGAAAAAGGGAGTGGTTGTGATCCTGCATTTAAAAAGAAACAGAAAGCCCCATTTTAAATGCAGGATTTTAGGCTGGGATACAGATGCCCTCCAGGTCTTGAACCAGGGGCTCTTTGAGTTTCCCAGCAATAAACCGAGCATGGAAGCCTGTTGTGCCATGGAATTATTTCAGAGATGTTGACTCAACATGGTTATCTACAATCAGCAGCTCCTGTTTAAATTGAGAAGCAGCTCCAAAGTATTTGATTTTCTCAGGTTGTTCTCAGGTCACTCCTGTTTACAGAGAGCTCTGCAACATTAGAAGTAACCACCCTGCTATAGGTTTCCTTCCTTTTGATTGCCTTAAGCCTTTGATTCACCCCTTGAACATAAAGTGAGTCCCAGTTCTTACACCCAGTTACCTGCCTATGGAATTGTACATTTAAAGGGCTGCTTTCCTGGAATCTTTTGTTAGCACCTACATATAACCATGTCGTCATACTGTGAGAAATCTCAGTGGCAGCACTGACTATGGTTTGGTTCCCTTTAGAAGTTGAGGGGGAGGATCACTAGGGACTTACGGCATTTTGTAACATTTAAGTTTATTTAGAAATAGACAAGGTGAGCATAGGTCTAAGGCCTCCTGTGAGGCTTTGGCAAGGCACTTTGCAGATAAAATTGATCAGATTAGGTGTGTTACTCTGCACACTGTGGATACAGTTAGTGAGCAAGAGGCGGCCTGTGGCAAACCAGTTTTGTGGGATCGGTTCCAGCTTCTTCCTCCTGATGAAGTGGACAAGGTGCTTTCATCTGTAAGGCCGACCACCTGCTTACTTGATCCTTGCCCATCTTGGCTCATTATGAGCTGCAGAGAGAGACTGGGTGAGGGGATCAAGGCGGTGGTGAACGCCTCCCTTGAGGAGGGAGTGATGCCATCAGCCCTCAAGGAGGCAGTGATAAGACCGCTCTTAAAGAAGCCCTCCTTGGATCCCCAAGTTCTGAACAACTTTCGCCCAGTCTCAAATCTGCCATTTTGGGGCAAGGTGATTGAGCGGGTGGTGGCAGTGCAGTTGAAGGCACACTTGGAAGAAACTGATTATCTAGACCCATTTCAGTCGGGCTTCAGGCCTGGGCATGGGACAGAAACGGCCTTGGTCGCCTTAGTGGATGATATGAGGAGGGCTCTGGATAGGGGTGAATGCTCCTTCCTTGTTCTCCTCGACCTCTCAGCGGCTTTTGATACCGTTGACCATGGTATCCTCCTGGACCGCCTGGAGGGGTTGGGCATTGGAGACACTGTATTGCGGTGGTTCCGGTCCTTCCTCTCTGGCAGGTACCAGAGGGTAGCACTGGGAGAGGAGGTTTCGGACCCGTGGCCACTTACTTGTGGGGTGCCACAGGGTTCCATCCTCTCCCCGATGCTATTTAACATCTATGTGAAGCCACTGGGGGCTATCATCAGGAGGATTGGGGTGCAGTGTCATCAATATGCGGATGACACGCAGCTCTACCTCTCATTCAAATCTTCACCAAGGTTGGCCGTAGAATCCCTGTCCAAATGTCTGGAGACGGTGAGTGGCTGGATGGGGAGGAATAAGCTGAAGCTGAACCCTGACAAGACCAAGGTACTTTTGGTGGGAGACAAGAGGAGGCTGGGGGATGTTGACCTGGTGTTGAATGGGGTACAGCTACCCTTGAAAGACCAGGTCCGCAGCCTGGGGGTCATTTTGGACTCCCAGCTGTCCATGGAGGCTCAGGTGTCAGCTGTGAGCCGGACAGCGCTGTATCAACTCCATCTGATACGGTGGCTCCGCCCCTTCCTTCCCGACCATCTGCTCCCATCGGTAGTACATGCCCTGGTCTCCTCTCATTTAGACTACTGTAATGCGCTCTACGTGGGGTTACCCTTGAAGATGGTTCGGAAGCTGCAGCTGGTACAGAACGCGGCAGCTTGCCTGATTAAAGGCAGCCACCGGCGAGGTCACATCACTCCAGTGCTGAAGGAGTTGCACTGGTTACCAGTTGTTTTCCGGGCCAAATTCAAGGTGTTGGTTTTGACCTTTAAAACCCTATATGGTTCCGGCCCAGCCTATCTTAAGGAGCGCCTCCAGCAACACCAGACCGGCCACTTAACAAGATCAGCCTCGGATGGCCTTCTCTCTGTCCCATCAGCCAGGACAGCTAGACTGGTGGGGACGAGGGAGAGGGCCTTTTCTGTGGTGGCCCCCACTCTGTGGAACTCCCTCCCTAGGGAACTCCGTCATGCCCCCTCTTTAATGAGCTTCCGTCGTGCATTAAAAACGTGGTTGTTCAGGCAGGCATTTGGGGTGGGTTAGGGTATTTTAAAAAAAATGTTTATGGTAAAATTTTATTGTTTTAAATTGTTTTATGGTGGGTTGTACATTGCCCAGAGTGGCTGGGTGACCCGTCAGATGGGCGATTAATAAATTTAATAAATAAATAAATAGGTGGAGGTATACAGCTTAACACTCCAACCAGCAGTGGATAATCCGCTACCCAGCAGTAGATCCATAGAGAGATAATCCAAGCACTCCTATCCTCTGTGTCTTTTTTGTCTCAGACTGCAGTTTTTCTTTTGTTCCTTTTCACAGGCCTAGACAGAAGCATCTTTAGTTTGGAGGTCAGGAGGGATGCCTCTCTCTTTCCAGATATTTTCCAGCTAGCCATTCTGGGCCATTCACCTGTAATTTCCCCAACAACAGAGGTGTAGCTGACATGCTTGGCCACTGACAATTAAGGAACTCAGCTGCTGCAATCTTATGCATCTCTACTCAGAAGTAAGCCCCATTGAGACCAATGGGGCACACTCCCAGGAAAGAAAAGCATTGTAGCTTGAAGCTGTCATTCTGCCTCCCACCCCCAAATCCTCTCTTGTTCATGCCCAGGCTGCTTTATAATGAGTCAGAACACTGGTGGATCTGGTTCAGTATTGCCTTCTCTGACTAGCAGTAGCTGTCCAAGGTTGGGGGGGGGGGTCTTTGTCAGCCTTGGCCCTTGAGATGTTTTACCTCAGGGGTGGGCAACTTGTGGCCTTCCTGATGTTTTGGCCTACAACTCTCATAATCCCTCACCATTGTCTATGCTGGCTAATGGGAGTTGTAGGCCCAAAAGATCTGGAGGGCCTACCCTACCCCTGTTTTAACTGGAGATGCCAGGGATCAGGGCAGGCCTAAGGCAGAGCACAAATACCCCCCACCCCCAAGTCAAGGTGCACAGTATCCAAGGCCAGCTAAAGTACGTTGGCACCCAAGGCAGAAAATCTCACAAGAACTCCCTCCCTGGCAGCCCAAATCCAACCATAAGAAATTCAGTAACTAACAATTTCCTGCCCCTTTGTGGCATCCCAAATCAGCAGCTCAAGACAGCTGCCTCAATCTGCCTGATGGTAGGGCAGGGATTGAACTGTAAAGGTTTTATGCCTGCAAAGGAAGGGAGCAGTTTCCCCTTTCCTGTTCAGAACAAAGGCAGTCATCACCACAATGCCAAGGTATTACATCCTCCTCTCCTTGGTTGCTTTTACCTCAGTCCCAGTTTGTAACTCTCCTGACCCACAGCACACCTTCCCACACCACATCCTCTCCTGACTTGCCGTTTCTCCTCCAAACTCCACTCTCTTCACTGCTCCCGCCCGGCAACCAGTCTCTCCCACTCCCCATCTGGTTCTTTAGGCTTGTTCCATCCCTGTGGAGAGTGGGGACGTGGAGGGTGCCATCTGGCCTGCTCTTGGCAAGCTTTCCCAAGGAGTCTTCAGCACCAGCTGATAGCATCCGCTCCGGGCTGGAAAGATATACTTCCCCACTCCCACCACGTGCCCTGCCTTCAACTGCATTTTCTGGGTCAGCCCCAGGCAGGACAAGCAACAGCCCAGAAAGCAAGCACGGAACGCCCCCGCCCTCAGCAACAGAGATGCCTTGGGGCATTGGGCGGGGGGGGGGGTGAGTGTGTGTGTGTGTGAGAAAGAGAGAGAGAGGGAGAGGTGGAGAAGAAACTAGGTTGCCTGAAGCACAAAGTGGACAATTGGTGGAGGGACAAATTGAGGAGACATACATAGAAGTGTGTGTGTGTGTCTGTGTGTGTGTGTGTGTGCGCCTGTGAAGACAGAGTGAGATATCAGAGAAATGTGGGTCAAAATTGAAAGCACTAGTGCTTTCACCCCCTCATTTGGGAGGCTGTGGATCAGGATGGAAGGCACTAAGGGCAGTGGGGTAGTGGGTATGGGAAGGTGTTGGGTTACATCTGAGTAACAATGCCTGAGCTGCATTGTGGGGTGGGGGCGCACAAGATTAGCTGAGGGAAGGACCTGTGTGTGGAAATGGATACATATCAGCTGACCTGAGGTTACACAGAGCTTGGGGTACATGTGGGTGGTTGTGGTGTCAGCAGAACCGTGGTTTATTGCTGGAACTTGGGGGCAGAGGGAACCATTTCAATAGGAAGGCGGTCTGGGATTTGTGGCTAGCTGTGTGGTTAAAATTAGAGGGACACTAGCAGAACTGTGAAGAGACCCTAGGGGTGGGTGGGTGACGGGGAGGGAGGCACATTTTCCAGTCCCTTTGATTTGATGTGCCTGGCACACACACCCCCAGGACTCTTGAGAGATGGTTGGGGGAGGGAAGAGGCTACTCGCTCCGCCGCGCTGGATCGCCCCAGCCCAGCCCCTGCCTCGCATCAAAGTGACACATGCTAGGGATCTGGTTGTGGGAGGAGGGCTCAAGCCGCGTGACAACATGCCATGGGTGCCACCTCACATTGGCCTTTCTTCAGAGGTTCCTTGATGTGAGGAGAGGTGGGGGGGGGGGAATGGCAGGGGCAGATATTTCCAGCGGTATTTGCCACCAGATTTTTCTGAGGAGGCCTCTTCAGTATCCTTCAGTCCTGTGGCCCCCCTCAAGCATACAGTTCCTGCCTCCCCCCAACAATTCCCCACACCCTGAGACATACACAAGTACCCCATGTCTAGTTGCACCTTCTGTTTCATATGACTAAAACTCAGAGGCTGCATCTGGGCCAAATTATATCTCCAGTTGCTGTTGACATTCCTTCTCTCTCTGGCCTCCAGGGACGTGGCTGAGAATCTTATGCTCCCCTCCCCCCATTTCTGCTATTTCTGGGGCAGCCTTGAGAAGCATTAGCCAGAGTCGGAGTAAAGTCATGGCTTTGAGTGGGACCACCTTAAAGTTGCAATTAACAAAATCAGGCCTCTGACAGTGGCAGGAGATAATCCAAAGCGATGGAGCTGGTGGGGGGCGGGGGTAAGGGAGGGCAGGGAAGGACAGGACGTCGAGCCATGGGGATGCCTGGGCTCCCCACTTCCATGTGAGGGAAGAGTTAGGCTTCTGGGAGGGGGTCCATTTAGTAACATGTGGGTGTTTGAGCACCACTTGAGCTTCTAACCCATAACTGGAGTAAAGAGGGGAGTATATGAACTTGAGCATGCTCCGGGAGAGAGCGCAGGACAGGAAGGCCTGGCGTGCTATGGTCCATGGGGTCACGAAGAGTCGGACACGACTGAACGACTGAACAACAACAACATCTAGGCCCTGGTGGGTTTGGAAATTGTTTGCTTTTGTGTATTTTTTTTTTAAGAGTGTGTGTGATTTGGGGGAATCAGTAGTGAGGGACTATGTGCTCTGTACCACCTCAGCAATCTATCCCCTCCAGCCATTGCCCACCCCTGTGCCATGCCACTTCTCCTTCCCCCCCGAAATCGTGTGTTGCTGGCCAGATAGATTGGGCCCGACAGTCTCTGGCTTCCCCCAGGCCCCCTTCACACATGAGTCAATCTGCTTTACATTTTTAATTGACGGCGTGTCGCAGCGACAGAAATTTGTACTTAGCTCGCCCCAACCCCAGGTCACGTGGGCAGCCCTTATACTCTTCACAAAGATGCTCCCAGTTATGCTGAACACCACTAACCCCCTTTGACTTTCTAAGAACCTCAGTCTCCCCTGACCCTATTTTAAGCACGAGGTGATGATCTCTGCCCAAATTGCCCAGGAATCGTTTTCTATTTGAGGGGGAAATTTGGGTGTGAGCTGATGCCCCCATCCCTCTCCTCTCTTTCTCTCTCTCCAGTTGGTCCTGCCTGCTTTGTCTAATTTAGGCTGCTCAGTCCGGATCCTATGACACTGATCTCACCTGTTTTTCAGACTTGATACTCTGATGAACTGGGGCTGATGGAAGTTGGGTTCAACAACTTCTGGAGGAGCACCAGTTCCCCACCCCTGGTTTGGAATAATGGATGTTCTGGAAAGGGGGATATCCATGACCTCTATGCCTGGCTTGTGAGCTTCCTTGAGGTACCTGCCTGTCAGCCACTGGGAATAGTGTGTGATTGGATGAACCCCTGGTCTGATCCAGCAAGTCAATTCTTGCTTTTTTATGGGTCACACATTTCCATATTGGTCCATTTCTATTTTCTCTGGAATGTGTATTTATGATCATATACTTTTCTGTGGACTGTACACTGTAGTGCAGGGTTGGGGAACTTGCAGCCCTCCAGATGTTGTTTGACAACAACTCTCAACACCCCTGGACCATTGGCTGTGCTGGTTGGGGCGGATTTGAGTTGACGTCTAACAACCATAGGCCCCCTATCCCTGCTTTAGGGAATATCAGGAGTGACCCAGTGCTACTTACTGTCTTACTGGGCATCCCCAGATGCCCCCCCATCTGTCTTTCTCGTAGGCCAACTTGTGTGAAACCAGTGTTACTATCCTACCAGTGTCCCTGTCCTCTTTCTTTGGCCAGTCAGCCTTGGCTTGCTGCTCTCACCTACACTGTCCTGTCAACTGTCCTGCCTGCCTTTCCCCTCTCGTGGACGCTTGATCCGATCTGAGTTCTTGTTTACTTTCTCTCTCACACAAGTTGGCAGGTTCATACCCAGTGCTACTGCCCTGCTTGCTTTGCCACTTTCACATAAGGGGTGTTCCTGAACCATGAATGAATGAATGAATGAATGAATGGCTAATTAATCATACTGAATAAGCTGAACCTCCATGTATGCTACTGAAAAGTAGTTGCTGAGGGAAACGGGTGGGGGATATTGCCCAATTCTGGTCAGCCACTGTGGGAAACAGGATACTGGACAAGGTGGACTCTTCTTCGGTTCTTTAGTTTGTCATTTAAAATACTTACAGACCACCTTTAAGGGTAAAAGCCCTCTCAAGGCAGCTTGCAATAATAATAAAGCAGCAATAACACAAAACTAAAACCAGAATTGACAACTGATAAGAGCCAACAGTAAAATTAAAACCAGCCCCCCACCCAATCCCATTAAAATCAATAGCAAACTAAAACACATTCAGTTTAACAGCTCAGTAAAGCCCTTAAGAGGGAGCTACCAAGAATACATGGGTCTTTAGGGCTATTCTAAAGGACTGTACAGATGGGGCCTCAGACAGTCTAGTTGATAACAAGCTCCATAAGTGCAGAGTCACAGCCGAAAAAGCCCTCTTGTGCCCACCAGTCATATTATTTTCAGGGGTGGGCATGCAAGTAGGGCTTTGGCCAGTGACCTCCAAGTGCATGTAGGTGGATATGGATAAAGGCAGTCATTTCTTTCCCTCAGGCTGCTCAGCAGGACTGGGCTAAACATTTTTCTGCCTGAGGCAAAACAGCAATGGCCACCTGCCCCCTCGCCTGCTCCAAGTCAAGGTGCTTGCATTACTCAAGGCCAGCCAAGTTATTCTGGCACCTGAGGCAGAAAATGCCACAAATGCCTCTCCCTGAAGTAAAAACACAACAATAAATAAATATTTATCAGTCTGCAGTCTTTGCATGACACCCAAAACCAGCTCCTTGAGGTGGCTACCTCACTCTGCCTAATAGTAGGGCCAGCCTAGCCATTCAGTCCTGGACATAGGCCATGCCCAAGCCTTCCTGCACTCCCACATCTCGCTCCTTTTGTGTACATTCCCGCTTTCTCTCTCAGGCTAACTGGTTCTGATCTGTTGCCATTGTATGGTTTGCAATTTCTGTCCCTTAGGTTTGTCAGTCAACATAGGAAGCTGCCTTATACTGAGGCAGACCAATAGTCCATCTAGCTCAGGGATGGGCATTGCCTGGTACAGCCCCTGCTGTGGCAAAAATAATGAGAGAGAGAGAGAGAGAGAGAGACTGTGTGTGTGTGTGTGTACATACACATACATAAAATTTAAATGGCCATGTTACTACTACGGAGTGCTAATGTCCAAATTTAGCTAATTCTGAAGCAAGATTTGACCCATATTGTGCTCCATAGCCACTATGGAGCGCTGTGACAGTCATGTTTATCTTCAAAATAAGCTACATTTGGCCCATTTAGTGCTCTGTTGTGCTAACGCAACCATTAAAAAAAGGGGAGGCACCCTGTGCAGAGAGGCAAAAATGGCCCCCAGGCCCCTGACATTGTCCACTCCTGATCTACTGACTGGGAGCAGCTCCCCAGCATTTCAGGCAGGAACTTTTCCAGCCCTAACTGGAGATGCTGGGGATTGAACATGGGACCTTATACAGAGTGGGCCAAAAGTAGGTATACAGTTGTTTAGAATGTTGATGGGAGGGGAGAGAATGTGTGAGTAGAAGATGTGTGGGTGGAGTCAGAATGACAGTTGGGAAGAGTGAGGGACAGGGAGTGACAGTTAAATCAATTAAGTGTAGAGAGTGAGGGGAGTGAGGCCCTTAAGTAGGTATACAGTTGTTTAGTTGTTTAGTTATTTTTTTTACTGATATTGTGAATGATGGCAGTGAACTTGAGTTAAGAACAAAGAAAGTGGATTCTAAAGCAGTACTAGAAGACTGAAAAGTCTCTCCCCCTCCCATCAACATTCTAAACAACTATATACCTACTTTTGGGCCACCCTTTACATGCACTGAGCTACAGCCCTGTCTTAATCTGCTTTTTTGCTTTCCTTGGGCTGGCCCCAGATCCCTGACTGCTCCTCCTGCTCAAATCCCGTAGGCTTTTCCCTGTTGTCCTAAAGCACTTAGGTAGCACGGTGTGCTTTGCAGCAAGAGTGGAGCTTAGTGATTTGTGGGTAGAATGAGATAGCTAGCTAAGGCCTCCTTCGGTCTCTGGCTGCGACGGAATCTTATTTAATTTCTCTTCCTGGGTCATCTGAAAGAAGGATGCAACATAGTACATGGGGGATGGGGGGATGGAAACCAGCCATGCTGTTTCCTCTGGGGGGGGGACATTGGGCCTAGAGGATTTGAGTACAAGGAGCGGACAGCAAGCCCTCCTAGGTTTTCAGTGAGAGTGGATTCTCTGGGGCCTATTTGGTTGGCATGAGAGGGAACCTGGACTCTGGGGTGCTCAGAGGCAAAAGCTAATGGGCTAAGACTTGGAGGTTGGGAGCCAAGATTCCCGGCTTCTCATTTTTCCATCCCTGCAGCCTTTGACTAGAAGGTACAGCTCATGCCTCTCTCTGCGCCGTCTGTCCCATTTCTCCCCCCTCCCCCTGCCCTATAGGCCTGACCGGCTATGACAGGCTCCTTCTCTATGATTTCTGTAAGCAACAGCACAAGGTTGTATAGCTGGGGACTTCTCCCTCTCTGCTCTCCCCCCCACCCCCGATCCATTGGAGGGAATTAAGTTCAAATCTGACATGACAACTTAGCACAAATGTCACAGCAGCATTGTGTTCCCCCCTCCCGCCTTGGTGCATCCCAGCCTCTCCCCCCCACCCCCAATCTCAATCCCCAGGAATGATATTTATTCCTGTACAATGCCCGCCCCAAAGCTACTCACGACGCAAAAACAAGAGAGTGTGGGTATGGGCAGTAGGCATTGCAGGGGACATAGAATCTCTCCTTGGGAAACCACGTAGGGTGGACGCCAAGAGACAGTGGGCGAAAGGTAGAGAGTGGGGCAAGATCTCCAAAAAGCGGTCATGGATGAAGGATGGGCATTTGAGGAGGGGGTGCCTGACAAGATGCAAGGGTAAGGAGCAAAGGGGAAAAGGGGGGAAAGTATGAGGTGCTGAGAGTGGCACAGGGGGGCAGGATATAGGCTGGGTAGCACTGGGTGAAAGGGAGAAGAGAAGACTGTCACCCATCAAGGCACAGAATGGTGGGTATTGCCTAGACGAAGGGAGTGTAGAAACCAGATCTCAAAAAGGGGTTGACAAGAGCACTGAGATAAGGATCCTAAAGGTGAGGCACAACAGGGAGCACAGTTGGGGAGGGAAATTAAAACTGGGCAGCAGGCAAACAAGGAAAGGATTGGAAAGCTTATGCACGCAAGACTGCTTGGCTCCAAACACACAGGTAGGCACTTGGCGTAGGTATTGGGGACAAAGGAGGGGAGAGGGAGGGAGGTCTGGGGGTAACTGTGGGATAAAAAAGCTGTTGCCCTGGAACTTATTTTCTCTTCTTCCAGCACAGAGTGAACAATGAGGCAGCTTAGAAGAGTTCTTGTTTGTTCTTGGGTTTATGTGAATATTTTTTTTCTTTCTTCCACCCACAATAACAACCCCCCTTCCCCTAGCATCCTAATTTATCAGGATGCAATTCTGCACATAGTTAAATCCTATTAATTTACAATTTAAGCAATCTAGCTATGTTCGGGATTGTAGCCTTTGAGAAAATTGTTTCTCCTCCCTCCCCCCATCTCTAAGTTAACAAATGTTCTCTTTCACTGCAGATGGATTGAACCCTCTTCATACGTAACTAAATAACTAAATAACCAACTGGTACTGACCCAAGTATTACCATACACCGATTATCTCTAATCAAACTCTGCCCTGTTCTGCTCAATTGCAGTTTTCAGAACCAGAGGACTCCAGGTAATAATAATTATAATAATTATGTTAGTAAATACTATGCATAAAATAATAAATATATCTGGGCAGGAGAACAGAATATTGGTAAAAACTGAAGAATTTCTGGGCTAGAGGAATACAGATGGTTTGGAATGAAGGTTGTTTTTTTTTTAAGGAGGGGTTTCAATGCTTAAAGTCAAACATACCCAGACATGTTGTGGACCCAAGTGTCTAGGAATGGATTAATGAGTGGGATGTGGATTCTATAGAAGCAACTGCTCTTTGCGGAAGGTGAGAATGTAGCTCACTCTAGAGGGTAAATGGATCCAAGAGTCTCAGAAAGGGAGGTGGGTTTGGGGGAGACACTGTCACCCATAGATTCTATACAGGAGTTACATGTTTGTCGACGTGGGGTGTTATATAACCTTACATCCCACACTTGGTTTCTGTTCAAAATTTGGTTATTGTGTGATTTCCCCCAATCTTTACTTCTGCTCTTCTGAACCTTTCCCTTATTGTCCATTATGTAGATTCTGCTCTTTCCCTCCCAAATTTTCTCCTCTTAGGACTGAGAGGCTTCTTGCTCCCATATTACTGTGCAGTGGGATAGCGAGGGCAGCCATTTTGGGGTGTGTGTCTTTATTGGTCTAGGAGCAACAAAACACTCTTCCTTGCTAAGGTGGACTCCTGTGGTATGAGTTTCCCAGTGTGTGTGTGTGTGTGTGTGTGTGTGGTGACTGGCCTCCCAATTCAGGGTGAAAAATGTGGTTGTCAGCTGAGAAAAGTAGGTGTGGGGCTTTGTGGTACCTTTATGAGGTAGAATTGTTGAGACCGGGAGGAAGGAAGCTTCTACAGGTTTCTGAGGAGGGCAGAAGGAAGAAAATAAGATATCCAAAAAGCCATAAAGAAGAAATCCCAGTTACTTTGAAATGATGCATGGGGGAGAGAGAGGCATCGAGAGGATGCTTTCATGTATGTGCTGAAGGAAATTTGGTGTGTTTCCAAAATGCGACATACTTCAGAGTGTGTGTTTGTGTGTTGCCCGGATGACTGTTTCAAAACCATTATGGTGAGCATATTCGTGCATGATGGACGTTGTGTATTTGTGTGTGTGTGTGAGAGAGAGAGGGGGAGAGGGAGAGAGAGAGAGAGAGAGAGAGAGAGGAAGATGCAATTTGCTTATGTTTATGTATAGAAAAATGACATGGACAGTGTATGTGTATACATGTATGTGTGTTTTATATAACATCTGCAATTGGCTTGTGCATGGTGGTTGTTGTACAGCTTGGTACGCACATGTGCGCTTGAGTGTAAGAGACTTGGAAGGGTGCGTGTGCATGCAGCAGCCCTTGAGGTATGCATGTTGTTTTTATACTAATAATTACATGGTTTATGCATGGGGCTCCATGTGGCCTCCCATTCAAGCACAAATGAAGTCCATACCCACTTAGTTTGAACAATGCTGCAGCACAGGAATGCTCCCAGACCATTCAATGTATCATTAAGGGCTTGTGTTGTAAGTCAGATCCTTGGATATGCAGACAAATTGGCTTTGTGTATTTCTGTGCTTATTCTGCCCCACAAAGAGCCCACCATTCCAGGGCCAGGAGACCTTCTACATTCAGATTAAATTCTGCATATTTTCACACATGGACTTGGTTTCATAACTGAGTCTGCTCCTGTAATATAGGATTTAAAGTAATTGGGACAGTGGAGAGAGAGGGAAGAGCTTTGGCTATTAGGCGGTATAGAAATGTAATAAATGAAATGAAATTCCAAGAATGGTCTGAAGGTCCATGATGTAGATCCATCTCTGAAATGATGTAATCTGGGCCCAGCCTGTACTTGGATGGGAGACTGGTTGGGAAGTCCATTTCTGCCACCCTGGTTTGAACATCTTGGAGGCAGGATGCATAAATACAACAGCAAATGAATATATCTTGAAGGTTAGTGCTTTGCTTTTTTTTTTTTTTTTAAATAAAACCTGAAATTCCCAGATACAGAACCAAACGGCAGAGCTACAGCAAAACTACAGATGTATGATGTCGTGGGTGTCCGTCTGACATACCGTGTTTGCTGTTTCTGTGTTCATATAATGCCTCAATTTTTGTATTGTGCATGTCTTGGGTGAAGCAATGATGATGCACATATGGTGTGGCCTGCGTCTGGATGGGTGTGGCCAGTGCATTCTGGGATATTCTCCATTCTCCATTATTTGGTGCTCCAGCAAATTTCTTTAAGAATGTAAGAAGAGCCATGCTGGATTGGAGCAAAGGCATACCTAGTCCAGCATCATATTTCCTACAGTTCCCAACCTAATGCCTCTGAGAAGACCATAAGGAGGACTTGAAGGCACTAGCCTGCTCCTGTTGTTGCTGTCAGCAGCTGGTTTTCAGTAGCATCTTGCCTCTGAAACCTGGAGGTAGCATATAGCTGTTGTGACTAGTAGCTACTGATAGCCTTATGCTCTGTGAATTTGTTTAATTCTCTTTTCAAGCCATCGAAGCTACTAGCTATCACCACATCCTCTGGCAGCGAATTCTATAAATTAATGTTCTCCTTGACCTTTTGTAGGGGAATGGGGAGAAAACAGAACAGTGTTTGGAGCTATGAGATGTATGTATGTATGTATGGATGGATGGATGGATACGTAGACAGAGAGGAAAAAAGAAGTGTGAAATATATAGGGATACAGCAGATTGATGGGTGGATAGGTGGTTGAAGAGATGAACTGAGGGATGGCAATAGCAGAGCCATCACAAAATTTTGGCAAATCCAATGAATTTTTAAAAATAATTACACGGAAAATCAAAATTTGATTTTTGGCTAAAGTAGATGAAATCCAAGCAGAAGTGTGACACTGAAAGACTGATGGTAACCAGTTTCCGGGGACAGTGTATAGAATTTGTTGTCAGATCAAGTGGGATTATGTACTCAAATACTGTGTCTGAATTATCAAATACCAATGCTACACACGCACACATGCACACTCACACATGCAAAGTTCCATCATTCTTTGGCTGTGTGTGTGCTTTTGCAAAGCCCCTGCTTGTAATGTAGAGGGGGCAATTGTTTCATCTCAAAGCTTCTTGTTTTTAACTGTATTTTTTTTAATTAACAATAGTAAAAATAAGACATCTGTGTGGTTATTCAGGGCAATGAGTTTATAACCAAACATTTGGAAGTAGAACGTTTTAAATGGATCTTATTCCTGGGTGGTGTGTACATTTTACATTATGTGGGCAGCGCTGGACCTCTTTCCTGTTCAGTTACAGTCCTAGTGTGTGCTCTGATGCTCCCTAAACTAAAGTTGCTCTTATTTAATTATGTTCCCCTCAATCATATTCTTTGTTCTGTGCACTTTTGCTTTTTAATTAGGAATGAACACATTTTGGGGAATGTATTGTGAATGTGTGGTCCTGCTGTAGTGTGTATGTGTGCGTAGCTGTCCTTTTCTGCATTTGTCTTGCTGGCCTCAGAAAGTAGTGTATTATATTGTTCTGTGCTGGTATACAGGTGTATTGGGCATCGTTTGGCATGTACGTTATCAGTTGTTTGCTTAGCTAGCTGCTGTTTGTGGCATGTGCTGCTTACCTGTCAGAACAAATCATGGATTTCAAATTAATCAATCCTACTCAAATTGTTTTCTTTTTGCATTTCAATCTTTCCAGCTATTTTTATTTTATTCCAGGAGGGTTTTTTTTAAGTTTAATTTCAAAAGCTCAAATGGGAATAAAAGCAAAATTGCTTGAATGAAGTGAGCTTTTTGTTAATTTGAATGTTTGATTTTCTTCTGTTCTTTACAGGGCTTGATTTAACTTAATTGTGCATTCAGTGATGCTGACTTGTCTTTATTTTACTGTTCTGATATTTCACAATTGCATTCCCCAAGGGAGATAACCTCCAAAATCCCTTCTGTGAATCTCATGACTTGGTTAAAATGCCCTAGCTTACTAAGAGCCAGACTGAATGATATAGAAGAGATCTGTAATCTGGATTTCCCATGTTTTTAAAAAAGTTAATAGCAGCTGGGGAGGGGATGCTGAATCAGATCAGGACCATAGTACTGGGGGGTGGGTTGTTTCTAACCTTTTCCACCACCCCATGCCATTTTCCCAATTAAAATTGCCCCCTGAAGTTTCTATTTGTCAAAGGATTGAATCATACAGGTTGCTTCCCTCAACACACACAATGCTGCTGTTTGTACAGAGGAAATAGCAGCTTAGGGGGAGACACAGTTTTACTTCTCCGAGTGAATTGGTCCTGATCCAGTCTCCCCACCGTCCCACTCCTCAGTGGCTGCTGTTGACATTAAAAAATATGGGGATCCTGAATACAGATCTCCCACATCACATCTAGTTGCACCCCCACTTTCTCAGGGCCTCTAAGTGAGCCTCAAGGCTTGGGAGACGTTTGAATCTGGGTTTTCAATTTTTCAATACAGGAGAAAGGAATCAAAGGGAACTTTTTTTGGCAAGCACTGTTTCTCCTGTTTGGGTGATGCAGTAGAGAATAATGACTCCTCTGACAAAATTTTCCCTTTGGCACAACTATGCTCAAGCCAGTCTCTTCATGTTGTTGCCACATGTATCTGGCTGAGTAACTCCCCCTGCTTTGTGTACTGCAGTGTGTAGTTCTGTTATGGGTGCAGTCATATATACTGATGTGTACCTATAATATCGTGTATGTATAAGCCCTATATGTACGTGTGTCACTGGAAGATTGTTTTTCTCCGAACATTGCTCTAAGGCAAATTCTTTTGCAATGCGTATGTATATCTGCAGAAGAATTTCCAATCCTTGCTCGACTTTTCCCTCCACATCTTATTCCTGCTGCTCTGTTCCTGCCAAGAGGCAGAGTGAGGTAGATGCCTTGGGTAACAGATTTTGAAAACCGTCAACGCATGACAAGTTGTTAGCTACTGAATTTATGGCAGTTGCAATTTTTATTTTCTCCTTAGGTAGAAAAATTCCATTGGGCAGCCATATTAATTCTTTCATATGTATACAAAACATTACTTCTAGATTAGCACTGGGGTGGATTTAGAAAACATGGGATTTGCCTAAGAATCCAGATTAGAAGGGTGAAAGCAAACCAGGGGTATTGTGTGCATTGTTCCTTTCTGACATCAGAGACTGAAAACCTTGCAACAAACAAACATGTTAAACTGGCCACAAGTGTGAAGCTATCGAAGAGACAAATCTCTGTGTATAAAGCAAGTGCTGTTTTAAAATAAATTGCTCAGAAATGGTCTTGTTAGGGAGAGGCCATATTCAAGTTCACTATCTACTATTCGTGATGTGCTTTGTTACTGGTTACTTGTGTGGACCAGTGTGGTGCTTGCATCCTTGTCTTTCTGGCTAAAGTGATGTGTAATGTATTTTGGTATCAGCATGCAGTGGTACACTTGGCTGTGTTAGGACTGTGTCATGATAAACCAGAGTTTCTTGTGATGGGAACAAGCCTCAGGCTTGCACTCTTCCCCCTCCCCTCTCCTCCGGTGGGGCCGTAAGGAGGAGATCAGAAGCTTTTGCTTCCATTTTTTATTAGCTGCTGTTTAGTGTTATGTCTAAACTCTAAATCGTGGTTAATATTAACTGTAGTTTGCTGGAACAAGCAGGTAACCTAACTATGGTTTGAAATTGGTTTGTTTCAAACAAACCATAGTTACGATTAATCACAGTTTGTCCAGTTCAAACAAAATAACAAGTTGCAGTTATCAAAGACAGAAGTGAAAGCGTCTGAACGACTTCTGCCCTCATCTGCCCTGAGCAAATGAAGAGAGAGGAAGGGGTGAGCATGCAAGCCTGAGGCTCACTGCGGCTCATTCCCATCATGGTAAACCATTGTTTATCATGATGTCGGAATGCAGTTATTGTAGTCTGTGTTAGGCAATATGGCAACATTACTTTTTCTCTGTGTTTGTGAGTGTGCAATGTGCTGACGTGGCTGTGACTTTATACTAACAGTTAGAGTCTACATGTGTTGTAATGTATGTTGCTGTGTGTCATTTGTCAGTCTATGACTGTGGTGTTAGTGTGGCTATGTTACACTAACACTGTGTTAGTATGGCTTTCTGTAATGATTCACAGTGGAAAAGTGGTATGCAAATTAAAGTGGTGATGGTGGTGATAGGCTGTCCTTGACAGGGCCAGTCTCTTGGCTCTCCCCTGCTGCTCTAGAAAAAGGGTAGGGAGAAAATAGATTTCCAGATGTTTTGGTCTTCAACTCCCAGAAACCTGTACGAGCATGGCCCATGATGAGGGATGGTGGGAGCTGAACTCTAAAACATCTGGAGATCTACTTTCTGCCCAGCTCTGCTCTAGAAAAATGAGAGGAGAATCCTTTAAATCAGGAATGGGGAACCTGTGGCCTCTAAATGTCATTGGACTACAACTCCCATTATCCCTGACCACTGGCCATGCTGGCTGGGCTGATGGGAGTTGGAATCCAACAACATTTAGAGGGCCACAGGTTCCCTGCCCCCGCTTTAAAGGAAGGATGAATCATCTTCAATTAGGTCCGGCAAATGTTGACACTTTAAAACAAAAATTAAACAAATTGACACTTCAGGAGAGCTGTCAGTCTTGGTGCAAGATGGGTAGCTGCACCCAGATCCTGCCCTTTTCCAGCTCAGGGTTCCTACAGTCAGCTGCTTGAGCCAAAATCTGCAGTACTTGTTGACAAGGCGAAGGCAGGAGTTCAGGCAGGGAGCCATTGTCCATATAGTGCCTGGCCAATCCAGAGGCATCATATTAACTGCCAATCACAGGGGCTGTTGAGGCACACTATTATTTCCTTATGCACCTGCAGAGGGCTCTGAAGCCTGAGCAAACACAATATTTGGGAACTCACCTAGGCTAAGCCCCAGTTTCAAACCATGAAACAGCCTTGGTCACCCTGTATGATGACCGGTGTATGGAGAGAGACGGGGGAGTGTGACCTTGTTGATTCTCCTTGATCTCTCTGCAGCTTTCGATACCATCGACCATGGTATCCTTCTGGGACAATTGTCTGAGCTGAGAGTGGGAGGCACTGCATTGAAGTGGTTTTGCTCCAACTTGGATGGTCGGCTCCAGAAGGTGGTGCTTGGGGAATATTGCTCGGCCCCGTGGATTCTCCAGTATGGGGTTCTACAGGGGTCAGGTCTGTTCCCCATGCTGTTTAACATCTACAAGAAACCACTGAGTGTAGTCATCTGGAGTTTGGGGGCGCATTGTCATCAGTGAGGCTGTGGATGTGCTAAATCAGTGCCTGATTGCGACAATGGACTGGATGAGGGCTAATAAACTGAAACTCAATCCAGACAAGACAGAGATGCTGTTGGTGGGTGGTTCTTCTGACCGGATGGAGGGTGTTCAATCTATTCTGGATGGGGTTGCACTCCCCCTGAAGGAGCAGGTTCATAGTTTGGGGGTTCTCCTTGAGCCATCTTTGTCACCTGAGGCTCAAGTGGCCTCAGTGGCACAGAGTGCCTTCTACCAACTTCAGTTGGTGGCACAGCTACACCCCTATCTGGACAGGGATAACTTGGCTTCAGTTGTCTATGCTCTGGTAATCTCCAAGTTAGATTACTGCAATGCACTCTACGTGGGGCTGCCTTTGAAGATGGTTCAGAAGCTGCAGCTCAGGCAAAATGAGGCGGCCAGACTGATAATGGGGACCAGAAGGTCTGAACGTATAAGACCAACTCTGGCCTGCTTGCACTGGCTGCCTGTATGTTTCTGAGCCCAATTCAAGGTGCTGTTTTTAACCTATAAAGCCTTACATGGCTTGGGACCACAATACCTGATGGAGCACCTCTCCCAACACGACATTACCTGTATACTACGCTGAACATCTAAGGCCCTCCTCTAGCTTCCTACACCGAGGGAAGCTTGGAAGATAGCGACAAGGGAGAGAGCCTTCTCAGTGGTGGCCCCCAAATTATGGAATGATCTCCCCGATGAGGCCCACCTGGTGCCAACATTGTTATCTTTTCGGCGCCAGGTTAAGACCTTTCTCTTCTCCCAGGCATTCGGTAGCATATGATAAGTTTTAATCAATCCTGGAATATCTTATGGTTATGGCTGTTTGCTTTTGAGTTTGTTTGTTTGTTTGTTTGAAGTTGTTTTAGATAGATGTTTCTTTTGTGTATATTGTCTGTTCATGGGTTTTTATGTAAATGCTTTTTAATCTCTGTATATTGTATTTTTAATGTTTTACATTTTTGTAAACCGCCCAAAGAGCTTCGACTATTGGATGGTATAGAAATTGTAATAATGATGATGGTGATGATATAAATTTTAATAATAATAATAATAATAATAATAATAATAAAAAACATGTTCCCACTTTGGTCCGGAGCCGTGAAGTTCCCAGGTCCAGTAAAAGTGGGGCTAACTTTGGCACTTCATAGAAGTCAGAATGTCTCTTTCACCTAACTTTGTGTAGCTGGGGATGTATATTCATTAGGATAGCACAGGAATATGGAGGTTTGCAGTCCCTAGGGTGGATAGGATAAGTGTCTGAAGGCCTGTTTGTTTTAAAAAGGTATGTACTTCCTTATGTCAACCTGATTTTAGGGTAGTTTGCAATCAGGGCAGTTTACTGCCCATGAGGAAGTGCTGTAGCTCAGTGGTGGAGCACATACTGTACATGCAAGTCGTCCCAGGTTCAATCGCCAGCATCTCCAGATAGGGCTGGAAATGAGGGACATCTGCCTGGAACCTCTGAGAGCTGCTGCCAGTCAGTACCATAGATAATACTGAGCTAGATGGGCCAATGTTCTGACTTGGTATAAGGCAGCCTCCAGTGGCTGTCTCCAGAAGGATGGCGTCTAGTGCTCTTCTACTGTAAACTACAAGCAGAATTGCAATGGATTTTCCCACACTATTGGGGATATTGCATTTTTCCATGTTTATCCCATTATGTTCCTTTCATACTTGTGGGCATGACATAGCTCGGTGGGTAGAGAAGAGAGAGTTCATCTGAGCAGGCCATTCATTAATCTTTTCGGTGGGCGCTATTTTATCACCCCCATGAAAAACCACCACGCGCTGCTTGGAGCCCAAGGAAAAATGTTCCAGTTGTCACCCTCCCTACATGTTGCTGTCCTGATGAAAATGGGGCCCCTCCTGTGATTAATTAAGAAAAGAAAACAGATGTGGTTGCTAAGCACCACGCCCAGTTTGGGCCTCAAGCAGCCTGGCTGATCCTTGATATGAAATCAAGAGTGTCGCTATTTTCCTTTGGGCAGTGTCCAAGGTGACCTGGAGGTGGCATTGTCAAGCTGTCACATTGTCCTAAGTACACACATGTTCAGCCATTGGCCATGCTGGTGGAAGTTGTAGTCCAACACATCTGGAGGGCACCTGGTTGGGGAAGGCTGCTGTAGCCTTTACAATCTAGGCACATGGGTCATGAACCTAAGGAACTCTTTACCATGGGGCCCCACAAATCTGGTGGTTGCTGATCCCCTCCCAGTTCCTCCTCCCTGGTGCTGGCTTACTCTCTCCCCTTATTCCCAATTTGGCTGGGAGAAGGAAGGCGAAGGGCAAGGATAGCCCTCTCTTCCAGTCTTCAGCTGCACCCAAACTGTTCAGGTACCTCTTATAGTTCCTGAGCTATGGCTTGGCTATGCTCACTTTAAGCCCCCCACCCCACCCCCAAAGCTAAAACATCAAGTAAATGGCATACACACTGCTTGAGTTTTAAAATCTCATGGTGGTAAGCTAAAGTCAAGATTTTTGAGGCTTTAAAAGTTATTAGTTTCCATAAAGGTATGTGCAGATGTATGCTAGGAAAAGGCTGAGGCCGGAGTCATGGTATCAAGACACCCATGCAACATATGCCCATCAGTGAACATGTCATCTGTCCATCCACATGCCAGTTCGGTCTGTCTATCTGCTCATTCTTACTTATCCACCTCCATACGTTTTATCCATCCACGCATATTACTAACCTACTTGTGTCTGCTTCTTATTTCTCTCCCCCACCCACTTTCCACTCCAAGTGCCCTGAACCTTCCATCTTTCTGCTTCTCCTGGATATATAGCTTGGGGGCAAGATGACGGGAATGGGAGTAGCAAGTGATAGCCACCCAGGGAGCCTGGGGAAGAGAGGGGACTTTCATTACTAGAGGCATTGGGGTGCTGTGACTGGCATGGAGAACTGTCAAAAGCAAGGAGTTTGGTGCTTTTAAGGCCCATCAGAAGGATTCCTGCCAGATGCCATTGTATGGGCGGGGGGGGGGGAGCAGCCAGGATGAAAGACCAGGCAGCCTCCTTTTTCACAGCCCCCACCCATCCAATCTGCAGCTGCAGCCACTGCTTTCAAGGATTCGGCAAGCGGCCCTTGACATGTCGAAAGAACAGCAGGTCCCTGTGGTAGAGTATTTCTCTGGCTGCACAGTGTGCACAGATATAGACACATGTAGCAGAGTGGGGAGTAGGGCCTCCTCAAGCCACTGTCCCCCACCCCACACCCATCCTGACGTACAGTAGCTATGCACAAGAGTGGGGGTGGGTTCATATTCACACTCTCAACAGATTCTTGCTCCCCATCAGATGTACAGGGAGATTCATAGGGAGGGGGAAGAGAAAGATTAGCCCTCTTCCAGAATTCACTATCTTGGGGGAAAGAAAAATGGGTCATGGGACATCTCCCCCCCACCCCACCCCACCCCACCCCATGACCTTTTTCTTCTTGGCCCATTGCAGCTCCCATTAAAAGACATCACCAGAATGTTACTGGCCATCAGCTGCCTATTGTCAGGTCTTTGAGAGTTGTTGCCTGCAGGCATCTACACTCATAGCTCTGCTTAATGAAATCTTAGAAGCAAGATTTACAGATCTGGAAGGGAGGCTGGATCTCTTTCCAGTCAGAGGCACTGGGTTGTAAGGGATCCCTGAAAAGTCATTTAGACTGACCTTAAACACATAAAATATGAGTATTTTTCTCCCCACTTCTTGGAGTGATGAGAGGGAAAGGTAACCTATGCCTTCTATAGGACTGTGGGAAGCTGTCTTATACTGAGTCAAACCACTGGCCCAATACCACAGTATTGTCTCTACACACTGACCTGGTTCGCACAATCACCACAGCCCACCAAGTCTTATTAGCCACAGTGGGTTGCGGTGCCCAGAGGTGCTAGGTTGGCAGTCTAAGCCCCTGCTGCGGTGGCTTCTCGTTATGTGTGAACCCAGTGAGGGTGAGTTGCTGGGGTGCTTGACAAGCCATCCAGAAACATGGGCTGTTTTAGGGTTGGGGGTGGCTTGTCAACCACACCAACAACCCATGCTCACTGGGTTCCTATGTAACTAGAAGATATGGTGCCTCCCTGCCATGCTCCAAATATTCAAAATGGCTGCCACGAGGAGAAGCCCATGGGGAAATACCCCCAGGATGACTTCTCGTTATGTGAAAACTGGGCTACTGACTGACTCTCCTGGGTTTCAGACAAGAATCTTTCCCAGGCTTGCTGGGGATTGAACCTGGGGCCTCCTGCATGCAAAGCATGTGCTTTACCATTTTCAGCCCTGGAGAACTTTTGAGAGTTCCTTTTCAGTAAAAATGTTTCTTTACATCTGTAAAACTGAGAAGGAATGAGATGCTCAACTGTAGCTCAACTGGCCTGAGATCCTGAAGCATAATCAGGCCAGCCCCCCGCCCTACGCCTGAACTCAACTAGCTCAGAGGCTGAGAGCACAGAAAGACAAACAGCATCCCAAGCCTTTATGCCAGTAACTAATTAAAAAAAAAAAAAACCAATAGCTCTGCCTCTGGTTTCTAGTACAACGGTGTATTCTGTGAATAGGGCAAAACAGGTCTAAAGATTTATTGATCAGCTAGTGGTCATATAATCAACTTGGATTAATGAGCCCCCGCAGGAGGCAGGGAACAGATTCAGGGTGATTTACCTGGGACAGTATGGAAAAGACAAGAACAAACGTAGCAGTTGCTGTTTCATGCGGCTGGTGTGGCCAACAGGTTGCATTGTTGGACTTGCGTCTAGTAGTGTTGAGTTCATCTCTCTCTCTCCGGAAGAACTGTTCCCTTTCTGCCTCATTTCCTGTACCTGTAAAATGGACATATTAGAGACTCCTCCTCCTCCTCCACATTCGGCCTTCTTTACAAGAGGTTCAAGACAGCACACATGGCTTTCCCTCCTTCATTTTATCCTCTCAAAAACCCTGTGAGGTAAATTAGGCTGAAAGTTAGTGATTGGCTCAATGTCACTCAGTGAATGAGCTTTGTGGTTAAGCAGGAATTTGTACCTGGGTCTTCCCAGTCCTCAACCAACTCTCTAACCTAGCCTTCCCCTAGCCGGTGCCCTCCAGATGGGTTGGACTACAACTCACATCATCCCAGGCCATGCTGGCTGGGGATGATCAGAGTTGTAGTCTAACCCATCTGGAAGGTGCCAGGTTGGGGAAGGCTGCTCTAACCAGTAAACCGCACTCCCTGGCTCTCAGTCTCACAGGGCTGGTGTGGACCTTGAGGGGACTGTAAGGCTTGCAAAGCACATTGCCTGTCGAAGGGACTGCATCACCAGGGACTGGGTGATCTTTGGGGAGAGGAGTTGGGTTCTGAAAAATTAGACCTCCCACCACAGAGCTGTTGAGCTGCACCTCTAATTTGCATTCTGCATCAGCTCTGCACCTCTTATTTGCCTTCCACATCAGCTGATTAATTGTTTCTCTCTTGGCTGTGTCTTTCAGGTTTATCTGGGGCAGGGCATGTGCCCTGCAGCTCGCAAGCTTCCAGGTGGGAGGCATCCATCCATCAACCCCACTTCCCTTTTCCCTGCCCTTCTGGTCTTCAGCTCCATTCCATGGGGCTGGATGGCATGTATGAGAAGAGCAGAATGCTGAACATACAGAACAGCACGTGGGGCGGCCGCCAAGAGTGGTATCAAGACAGTTTGGTGACAGGACCACCCAACCCTGGTATGAAATGCACACACATGAATGCAGTGTACTGGCGTTCTTAACCATTTTCCCCGCTTGAAACAGCTTCTTCCAGCTGCTTTCCCCTCCTTTCAGGTTCCAAAAGTTCTGTCCTGCACTTTGTCATAAGTAACAAGTAGTTAGTGTCTTAGAGAAACTCAAAAAATTAGTCAGTGAAGGTGTGAGTTCCTCCATGCCCCACCCCAGGCTGAGGCTGAGAAGACTAGCCCACTGCCACCTTCAACCACTCAAGGCTGCCTGCTCTAGATCCAGGGCTGGCGCCAGCAACTAACATCCTTGGCCAACTGCCAGGGCCCCAATGCTATGGCAGGGCCTCCTGCTCACACCTGCCCTAGGCCACCAAGTGGCTGGATCTAATCTTTATTTAAATTTACCATAATGCACCCCATGTAGAGTCACTTGGGGGCATTGTGGGAAATGTAAATGGCAGCTAGAGCCAGACATCAAGGAGCTGCCCACCACCATCGTTTCCAGGTTAGCCTCTCAGGACCCATCAACAGAAAAAAGGGACCACCAGAGGGCACTTTGCCCAGTCCCGCTCCCCAAACCTGAAGCTGGCCTTGTCTAAATCTCATGTCAAATATCAGTGTTGGGGACAACTTTGATTTTTTTCTTTTTAATGTATGCTGTCAACTAATTGGCACTTTTTTAATGAGGGCCAATCATATGATTCCATAGACTTTGTTTACCTTTCGATGACACCAGATAAGGAGAATTCTTTCTTCCTCTTGCATAACACTGGAAGGATCATTTAATAAAGTGGATTAGCAGTAGATTTAGGACACACACGCACACATAGGAGTACTTCTTCACACAATGCATCTTAAATTATGGGATTCACTGCCACAAACTAGCAATAGCCACTGGCTTAGATATCTTTAGGAAGGGATAGGACTAATCCACAGCAGAGAAGTTTCCACGATAGTAAAATGGAACCACCATGTTCAGAAGGCAGCATGACACTGAATTCTAATTGCTGGGGAGCAAGAACAGGGGGTGGGCGCTATTAGCCTCCTGTCCTGCTTGTGGGCTTCTCGTGGGCACATGGTTGCCCACTGTGAGAAGCCAGATGCTGGACTCAGTGGGCCTTTGGTCTGATCCAGCAGGACCTGTCTTATGTTCTTATATCACGAGTTTCAAATGATTACTCCATACATAACAGGAGCCCATTGAAATCAATGAGAATAATGTGGGATAACTATCCAACAGGAGGGCCAGCTTGTCTTGTCTTCTCTTACCCATCGATAGGTAAATATTTTCATACACATCCCACAGGTGGGTCCTCCAATGTATCATGGTGTGGCTCTTAAAAATGCTCCGAATCTTGTTTTGTTTTGTTTTAAGCATGTTTCTAGTCCTCATGGCTGTAGAGATCTGTGGATGAAGCAGCATTAGATTGCAGAATCCTTCCTTATCCCACTTGAGCATTTGCCTCCTGGTATTGTTGGCCAGCAGCAATCTGTTGGTGGCAGCTTAGTGCTGATAAATCTTGCACTGTGGTATTCCCATATTGAGTGATGATGGACAAACAACCCCAGTGCTCAGATTATGTGGGTGTAGAAATAGAGGGGCCCTTAATGAAATCCCTCCCCACCTCTCCTGAATCTCCCCACTTTTAGCCAATTCATACCATATACCATACTCTTCAAAAAGGGGGCTAACGCATAAGGTAAGGGGACTAAGGCACTGAACATGCCTGTCTAGAGCTGAAAATACTGTTCCTACCCCAGCTTTCTGTCATCCAGTGAGGTAACTCATTATTACTACAACCAAATGAGATACGCAGCTCTTTACTCCCTATCCTTTCCCAGAACTCGGCACCACAGATGTTCAGAAGGACCATCTTGCTTTCTGGGACACTCCATCTGTGTGAATAGGGGGGAAAAGGAGTATAGAACAGGGATTAAACCTGGATCAGCCCCTGTGGGGAGCAATTTGTGAAATCTGAGATTGCTTTAGGACAGGTGTGTACCTCAGTTGAAGGCTATTGATGCTGAAATCCCAAGTTCCTTCCACAAAGATAGATCAGCCCTGTCACTTGTTGCTCTGCTGTGAGACAACTCAGAAACCTGGCCAATTATTGAATAAGAAAATAACTGGTAATTTAACCTTATTTTAATAGCCAGAAATATATGGCGCGATTTCTGAGGTCATGTGGAGCCTGGAACTGGTGTCCCTATTGCACCAGCCTAGTTATGCTATTGCCGCTGCCTTAGATCCACTAGATATGATGTGTGTGTGTCCCCCCCTCCATATTCTGGGCTCCATTGCGTGACACCCAATCCACAGAGATGGGCCTGGTTGGTGCGCTTATCTAGGCATCACTCTCTCCATCTGTGCTGTTTTTAGATACTGTGCATGGCCTCCACCCCCCATACTTCCCTTCTCTCCTCAACCTCCCCCCTGCCCGCCCGCCCGCCCACCCCCCAACCACCACCACCATCACCCCTCCCGCCCCATTTCCCCTGTGGGTTTATGCAAGTGTGTTTCCTCCCTTTGCATTCTGCAAAGATCTCTCAGCAAAAACAAAGCTGATGGGGATGTGGGGTCAGAACTGGGGGGTGGGGGGATTGGGCAGGCAGGCAGGCAGGCTGGCCGGCTGGCTGGCTGAAATGGGGGAGGGATCCTGACAACACATTACGTCTGGGCTGGAGCCAAGCAGAGACACTTTTCACCAAGGGGGGCTTTTGGATTTCATTGCTTCGGGGCCTGCACAGATTCAGGGAAGGTGAGGGAGGGAGCTGCCAGTGTCGCCTCACATTAGGGCACTGTGGCTGACACCGCAGCTTCACGTTGCCTGTGGAGATCCAAGTGCCTGGCTTTGCAGAAGCAAAGAAAGGTCACTGTTCGGACCAGAGCTCCCCAGGATAAAAGATTAAACCCTTGTGGGTTCCCCAGATCCCCCAGTTGCTATCCATCTGTTATCCCTTTCCCAGGGTGCCTGAGACCCCAAACCCAGGGGAGCCAGTTTCGCTCTAGCCTCGGTTTTGCACCAACCTCGAGGAGCCCCTCCTGTCTCAGAAAGCCCAGGACTCTGTGCAGCTCACACATTAAAACTTCTTCCCAGAGATCTAAACTCTTAATCAGCTCACCTTCCTCTCCCCACAGAAAGAAGAACCCAGGAGTCCTGTCTCTTCCAGTTTTTCCCTCCTCCCTTGCTCTTGACCCCATAGGCCTCAGGGTCATGATGGGGGGAACTCAGGACAGTTACTCACACACACACGCTCATGCTCTCCCCCGCCCCCCAATGCATGGCTATTAAGATTTTACACCTTGAGCATACAGCGACAGATTAACAGTTTCTTAACACTTATTAATCATTCATTGACTGTTTATAAACTATTAATAAACAGTTGTCACTGTGAACAAGCAGCATGCAGTCAGCCAGGAGGAAGAGAAAGCCTGAGAAAGGAGCCGGGCAAGGCTCAGAGAGGGAAATGTCTGTGATCTGTGGGGGAGAAGGGCTGAGGTGGCAGGTGGGGGTTTGGGGTCAGGGTTGAGGGGTATAGCCACCCCAAGGGTCTCCCTCCAGGTTTGAAGGAGCCCTGAGCCAAGTGCCCTCTGGTGGGGCCCCTGTGTCAGCAGGCCCCAGCAGACGCAGCAGCGCTGGATGGCTGGGGCAAGCCACCATTTTAATTTCCCACAATGCCATAGAGGAATACTATGCCAGGGCATTATGGGAAATTGTAATAGATGCTAGGCCCAGCTTTCTGATGTTGCTTGGAGTGCTAGCCCAGGGGCAAAAAGTCAAGGTAGGCCCTGTATAGGCATCAGCGGTGGGCCCTCCAGGGGCCCTAATGCACCGGTAGCTGCCCAAGGATGCCAGATGCTGCTGCTGGCCTTGGCTGCCACTCTAAGGATTTTCCAGCAAGGCATACATTTAAGTCCCAAGTCCGCCAAGAGTTTCCATAGATGCCTGCAACTCCGCAGGAGGCACTAGAATTCTGCCCTCAAATCTCACTTACTGTGGTTGGAACAAGATTATGGAGATTTTATACTTCTCTGAGTTTGGTTAGTTTGCATAATAGTACAGTTTGATATGGAAAGGATATGCCCCATCTGAAACCCAGTTTTGTTGGGGAGGGCAGAAGGGGAGACTAGAAAAAGAAAGGTATATGCAGGAACGGGGGTGTGTGTGTCAGGGAGTACATGCTGGAGGCCACAGATAGAGTTTTCTGAAGACTTTACCACCTCCATCCCAACTAATCCCCATCCAAATAATATCTTGTTTCTAGATTGATTGATTTTGATATCAGGAAGCATCCTCACCAAAGTCTGCTTGAGCTGGTTTCAGCACAAGGCAGCTACAAATTGGAACAGGGCTGGCATCGGGGGTAGGCATGGTCAGGCATCTGCTGACAATCCACACCTCAGCAGGGGTGACAAGATCCACTGACAAGAGCCCCCTGGAGTTGCTCCTCTTCACCACAGCAGCCTATTTGTTCCCTTGCCTCTCGCTCTGGCCCAGACAACAGTGGTGGGGAGGAGGAGATGCCACTGCTGACTTGCTTACTGGCTCTCTGCCTGGCAAGCAAGCAAGTGGTAACAATTATGAAAAGGAGGATGAGGAGCAATAGCAGCTGGTGATAATGGTGGTAAGAAGGGAGACTCACTGAGGGAGGGAGCCCATGGAGGGTATCTTGCCCAAGGGCCCTCAAAAACCTGGAGCCGGCACTGCACAAGGCCAACACAAGGTAAGTGGGTTGACAGAGGGTGCAATAGATGAGACAGCATGAGATCTGTGATCATATCGCCCATGTTGTTGATGTTTTTAAGATGGGAAATCTAGCTGCAGGGAAAGATGGGGGTTCAGGTAGGAGGTGTGGCGCTGCGGGACCGGAGTTTCACTCCTCCCTCATTGATGTCATCCGAATTGCCAAGGGCAAAGAGCAGCAAAGGGGAGAGGGGCAATTTGGATTAGGAAAACAGCAAGGAGGGAGGATTAAACCCCCTTTCCCAGTGCCCTGGCCCAAATCCCTCCAAACCACCACCACCATGGCTGCACTTGCTCTCTAAGAGAATTGTGGGAGATCTGCACCCCATGTTATGGGAGAGGGCCTCTGAGAAGGTGCAGCGTGCCCTTCCTTCATCTCTGGACCACCCCAGTCAGCTTTTACATCTCTCACATTGATTTATGTAGAGTCAGATCCCTTCCAGCCCAGTGTTATTGTCTCTGACTAGCAGTAGCTTCCCAGGGACTGGAGCAGGAGGAGGTGCTTCTCGGCTCCAGTATCTGACATCCTTTCAACAGGAGATGCTGGGAACAAAACCTGGGATGTGCACAACTTCTGAGCCATGGCCCCTGCTCTGGCTTTAGGGCAGGGGTGCGGAATATGTTGCCCTCCAGATGTGGCTGGCCAGCAACTCACCTCATCCCTCGCCATTGGTTATGCTGGCTAGGGCTGCTGGGAGTTGCAGTCCAACATCATATGGAGAGCCACACATTCTCCATCCCTGCTTTAGGGGGTTGCAGCCCTCTCCAACTTTGTGCCCTCCTGGGGATGATGGGAGCCATAGTCCAACACATCTGGAAGGCACCAGGTTGGGGAAGGCTGGGTTAAAGTTCCAAGTGTCTTCCAGGCAAGTTTGAGCCCTGGCCCTTCCTTTTTTTTTTACTTTTGATGAAGCACTAGCAAAATGGAGCATTGCTTTTTTTTTTTGCTGAGAACTGGACAGTAGACCAGTAAAGCCAGAGATCATGGGATTAACATTCCTTCCCCAGAATTTTCTCCCTCCCCTTTCCTTCTGTCCTCTCTCCCCAGTTTTGTTGGCCCCTTTCTTGAGTTTGAAAAACGTCATTCTTCAGGGCTCCTTCACACTGGGCTTTTATCCTGCGATTGAGATTGCTCCTTCACGGAAGTGCTCTTTACATGATGCTGTGATCATTCAAGGCGTCTCCTGTAATAAATGCCCTTTGTTAAATTACCCCATTGTGTTCCGCTTCACTTCCCTCCTTGAAAATAGGAAAAGCAGCAAGAAGAGGAGTGAGATCAATGGAAGATAATGGAAGACTCAGATACAGGGAGAAGGAGAGGGAAAGGGGAGAGGGGAAAGAAAGCATGTGAAAAAGGGAGTTGATGTGATCCTGCATTTAAAATGGAAGCAGAAAGCCCCATTTTAAAATGCAGGATTTTAGGCTTGTGTAGAGATGCTCCAGGACTCCAGAGTCTTCTGGAATGGAAACAGGGTGTCATAATTTATGGCAGGGAAAGGTAGAATACCATGGTTGAGGAAAACTGCTGTGTACAAATACTAAATATTATTGTTTAGGTTTTTGAGCATGGTTTTGCATAGGAAAAAAGCCCCTTTCCACATCAGTGGAGACTTTTTCCCTATGTAAATTACAGGTAAGGAGGCCCTGATCTGGATTGGAAACATGGCACACAGGAGAAAGGGTTAACGCGCGCACACCCCTGCTATGGTCTCAATCTGGAACAGGTCCCCTGTGTTTGCTTTTGAGTAAGGAAAAATAATAAATGTAACTGTTTGCTACATATCAAGGTAAAGTTTAGTTTGGCTCTAAGCAGGGAACTTCAAATCCCCTTTGCCATGAACAAGGAAGTTCTTGATTCAAACTTCACCTCAGCTATGGACGTGTTAGGTGGCCTTAAGCAACCCAGCATTTCTCAGCCACTGTTTTGGAGGAAAGGAAGCTCCCCCCCCCCCCCAACCGGGGGGAAAGGAAGCACATATAAAGGGAGTCAGTGGTGATCCTGTATTTAAAACAGAAGCAGAAAGCCCTGTTTTAAATGCAGGATTTTAGGCTGGTGTAGAGATGCCCTTAGAAATGGCAGAACCCATAGCAGAGTGTGATGTGCCTATGGCAAAGGTAAGGTGAGAAATGAATGAGGATTCAGATCTCTGCTTGGCCACAAAACTCTTACTGCAGAGGTGGGCAACATATGACCCACAGGCTGCATGCCTCACCTGGTCCGTAGGTTCAGTCCCGGCCATTTGTGTAGCGGCAGTGGAAGCAAAACAATTGGCAGTTTGCCAACAAGTTTCAGCAGCAAACCACTATGGGTGGCCTACAAAGGCCACATTTAGCTTTAGAGCCTTGATTTAAAGCTAAATGTAGTCTTTTTAGACCACTGCCGTGGTTTGCTGCTGGAGGTGCAACCCCTGGGTGTTCGGGGGTGTAATGATATGTGTTTGTATTTGGTTGTGTTGTATGGGGGACTCATTTGAGTATTTCACTGATTGGTATAAAAGGACTCACCTGATACAAATGTAAGTTTGCATTGGGACTCACTCAGTAAAAGCTGTCTTTGCAACCTTGTATTGGAGTATTCTGTTTATGCTTAAGAACACCAAATATTACGGGGAGGGGGAGTGAAATTTGCCTTTGGAGCTCCAGAAGTTGCCCACCCCTGTCTTACTGTGTGACCTTGGGCCAGTCACAGTTTCTCAGCCTAATCTAATTTACAGGGTTAAGGGGAGGAAGGGGAAACCATGCACACGGTTCTGAGCTCCTTAGAGGAAGGATGGGATATAAATGCAGTACACACACACACACACACGTTTCACCTCAATTCCCACATCTGTAAAATAGATATAATTGGAACCCTAGGATTGTTATGAGGACAAACAAGATAACAATCACTATTTATTATATTTATATACCACCTTCCCTCCAAGGATTTCAAGGCAGCATACATGATTCTGCCCACCCTCCTTACCACAAACCTGTAAGGTAGATTAGGATGAGAGAAACTGACCAGCTCAAGGTCACCCAGTAAGTGTCATGTCTGACCAAGGATTTGAGCCTTGGTTTCCAGTCCTGGCCTGATACTGCAACCTCTACACCATACTTTCTCCCAATAATGGAGTGCTATAGAGATTGTGATTATTGATTGTAATAAATAAGGGTAAGAGGAGGTGCCTTCCTTGTTTCACATGTTTGCTCCCCACTCCAACGCCCAGACAGCTGCCAGCAACTGGAGAGTGGCCTGGACCCTGAGCACCCACGAGGTACAAGCAGCCAAGATCTAGATGAGTCCCAAATCCGTTTACAGCTGAAGCGTAAATTGCAAAGGAACAGGACATCTTTTACTCAGGAGCAGATCGAGGCACTGGAGAAAGGTGAGAAAAGGGATGACGGTAGCAATGGGTGACAATCCAGCAATGCTCAGGTGAGGCTGCCAGTGGACTACAATGTCGTCCTTCTGGTTACTAACCCAAATAAGCTGATTTCAAGCTCAGAAGGGGGAGGTGTGGGTGTGGGTGTTTCCACTCTTAGTACCCACATGCACACCGATGTAGTGCATACACATGCACTAAGGTAACTCCATTTTAATTCAGACAATGCAAACGCATACTCACTATACTGACATGTGAAAATTGCCTCTTATAAAAGGTCCACAGAGGTGACTAGCATCACTTTCGGCCTTGCCATGTCTGTGCATATCTGTTGTCACACAGACCATAGGAAAGCCAGTCGGCTCACCAGATTCGGAGCCCAAGACTTAAGCCTGCCTATGTGCATGCTGAGCTGAGCTGAGCTGAGGTACTTCAGTACTGATCAGGCAGGCTAAGGCAGAAGATCCTGTTATTCCATCCACACACAATGGCCTGCTTGGATTGCTAAACAGGATGCCTAGTTGGCTGTTAGCCAGCACCACCCAAATAAGAGGACTAAGGTGAAAGCAGGGGCTCTTCCATGCATCTTAAGGACGCAGGATGCAAACAGGAGTTGCATCTAAGGGACCAATGCTGCCAGGAGCAGATTTTACAACCACTCCTGGCACCATTGATGAAGGCAGAAGCAACACCTGTGGGAAAGCCTCCTTGCGGTGCATCTTTAGTGGGATAACAGTAATGCTGAAAGGGATCCATTGCACATAATGGATTTCCTTACATCCAATGTCCTCTTCTATAGGATGTCATTTTTAGACAGCCTGAACTGTTCTTTAGATCTGCGTTTTCTTTTGTTTCTCCAAGCCAGAATTGTTTTCTTTGAGAAGGAACGGAGGCACTCTGGTGATGGTGAAAGAATTTTAAAAATCAAGCGTGGGCAATCCCATGTCAAGGTGCCCCATGGAAGGGTTGGGGAGAGGAGGGCAAAGAAGTGCATGGCCATCTCGTGGCCCTAAGTGGTACTGCAGCCTAGATGTACAGACGCCTCCTTACCTGGCATTATAAGCCATGTCACTTGCAAACAGTGGGCTGTATTGGAAGCACAGCATCTGCAGTGCCACCTGCTTCTCGTAGAAGGTTCTCATGTTTCCATGGGATGTGGCTCCAGAGAGCTGAGTGAAGGAAGGAAAGAAGAAGCTGTGAGAGGGCAGCAGCGGACAGATAGTGGTTGATACTGGATGTAACGGGTCGGTATTGCTGAATTCTAGTAGAAGGTAGGGAGTTAGGATGTCCATGGGTCCTACTTTATAGAAGACAGCCCTCTCTTTAAAGGACAGTCCTCTATTTGAAGGTGTTCTCTACATGAAGGGCTGTCCTGTCCAAGTCTGGTTTAAACCATAGGAAGGGAACCATAAGAAGGGAGAACACCCAGGGGCCTTGAAGTTGTCCATCAGCCGTAAGCCCCTGGACAGCATACTGATCAGGCAGGCACACAGCTCTTCCCACTATGGGGAGATGTATTATTTTTCTGGCCACCTTCTAGAGCAGGGGTGGGTAAGCTTGTGGCTCTCCAGATGTTTTAGCCTACAGCTCCCTCACCATTGGCTATGCTGGCTGGGGTTGATGGGAGTTGTGGGCTGACACATCTGGAGGGCCACAAGTTGCCCACCCCTGCTACAAAGAGAATATTTGAGCATAATAGATGCAGTATCTTCCAACTCCAGTAAGTGGCAGGCATGAGCAATCCACAGAGCGCAATACCTCTGCATTCCTGGTGTCTACCAGGGTGTGGGAATTTGGGAACAAGTGTTATTTCACCAAGGACTATGAATGATGAGGAAAGGGGGGAACTTGTCTCCAAGTCGTTGACACTTTCACCCTTAAATGTTCTTCAGAGTTTGAGCGCACTCACTACCCTGATGTCTTTGCCCGTGAACGTCTGGCAGCAAAAATTGATCTCCCAGAGGCCCGGATCCAGGTAAGGGGAGGGGACCGTGCAGCAGTTTAAGAGGAGAGGAATGGGGATGGGATATCTAGCATCTCCTCTTCCCCTGTCCTCCTGGGCAATTGACTCCACTTCATTGTTCCTCCAGGTCTGGTTTTCCAACCGCCGAGCCAAGTGGCGTCGGGAGGAGAAACTGCGGAACCAGAGACGCCAAGCAGGGGCCACCGGGGCCCACCTGACCATAAACAGCAATTTTGGCACTGGGGGCAGTACTGTCTACCAGTCCCTACCCCAGCCCACGGGGTCAGGTGAGGGCCACGTGCTTAGCACACTTATGCATTCTGCGTCACTTCCTTGCTGCCCCATAACTTCTTGAGAGGCCCCGTTCAGCATGGCACTGTACCCACCAAGAGGGCTAACCCCTGCTGGCATAGCCACAGCCTTCCCACCACCCCTGGAGTCAGGTTGCCACCCAGTCTCACCTGTCCCTTCTCTTTGTTCCAGGAACTATGCTGGGCCGTACAGAAAGCGCACTCAGCAACAACTACAGTGCCCTTCCACCCTTACCCACCTTCTCCATGGCCAACAGCCTTCCTATCCAGGTGAGCTTAAAAGGGACAAGCAGATGCTAAAAGGGAGCCAGATGGGAGCTGGGGAGGTTGATCTCCCAACACTATTAACCGGATTTTTCCTTCCTTCTGTCGCATCCTTTTTGGCCCTCGACAGCAGGCGGTGCCCCCCGTTGCCAGCCAGACGTCGTCTTATTCCTGCATGCTCCCTGGCAGCTCATCAGTGCGAAGCTACGATTCGTACACGCCCTCCCAGCTCCCTTCTCATAACCTGAGCTCCAGTAATGGGGCTTCTACAGGTAATGGGAAGGGTAGGGGGAACCGCCGGTGGCAAAGGGGATGGAAGCAGGGCAACTGGGATGGCGGGGGTGGTGGTAAGAAAGAAAAAAGACTGAACATGAAATTTCAAATTCTGCAAAAGACTCCCCAAAATCATGAAAACAATTTTGACAAATTGTATATTTGCATAATTCATTCCACTTTCGAGTTTTTTGGTATGCATTTCAACCCTACCTCAGAATAGGCTATTGCCCCACACCTTCTACCTGAGCTAAATGGGCATCTCAGCAGTACTCCAAGTCTTGATCTAGCCATTCCTAGTGGGTATATCAGCTCAATGGGATCCCCCCTTCACTTTGGTTGCAAGAGGAGGGTGGGTGTGCATGTCCCTTGGTCCCTGCAGAGTTTCTCTGTGCTGGGATGAACACCAAAGCTTATGTGTGTAGCTCTGTGCATGCACTGGAATCCACACAACTGTAGGTAAGTGTTAGAGTGGGAGCTTCTGATGGAGTAGGTTCCAGTGCTTGAAAATGTATGCTACGGGACTCTGTTGTTGTCCCCCCCCACCTGAAATTATGCAATCACAATAAATTATAATCATCACAATAAATTAGAAGCAGCCCTCTCCAACTTAGTGCCCTTGAGATGTGTTGGACTCCAACTTCCACCATCCCTAGTCAGCACAACTTATCTGGAGGGCACCAGGCTGCCATGCAACCACACATTTTCCCCGTAACTACAAGATCCATGAAGACATAAAGACAAAAATAGCCAGGAAAAAATCCAAAAGCAACAGTAGTATAATTCTATAGTACTTTTATAGAAAAAAGGCAAGAAAGGCCAGGGTGGGGTGGAGAGAACATGATAGAGGTTTATAGAATTATACATGGTGTGGAGAAAGTGGATAGGGAGATGTTTTTCTCTCTCATAATACTAAAACATAATACTCTCAAATTGATGGTAAGAAGACAGTTGTGGCAAGTGATGGGCATTGGAGTGAGTGATGGAGCAGGCCACATCTTTTTCCGGGCCTCAAGAACCTCCATGGGGCCTTGTTTCTTCCTTAATCTTTGCCAAGGGATTGTTGTGTTGCCTTCTCTATGCTTAGGGATGTTTCCTGGGGCAAATTTGAAGAGCCCCTCAGATCCACAGAGTCTTGACTTTGTACAACTGGAATAAACTATCCCAACCTAGTTGTTCAAATTTTCTGAGTGGTGTGCATGTTCTGCACAATCTGTTTACTAAATGCATATATTTATGTGCTTGAAAAGCCTGCGTTCTTGCAGTCTATAATATTTGGGGAGATTCCTTCTAATTTCTTGACATTTTTTCCCCTCTTTCTCTCCCTCTCTCTCTTTCTAGGGTTAATCTCTCCAGGAGTGTCAGTTCCTGTACAGGTCCCGGGTGGGGACCCTGATCTTGCCCAGTATTGGCCAAGATTGCAGTGAGGGAAGAAGTGAAGGGGAAAAGTGGAAGGCAGAGGGGAATGGAGAGGAAGGGGTTTTTCCTTCACAGGGGAAAAATGGCAATGGGTCACAGTATCTGGGGAGGGAATGGTAGAGAGGGAGAGCTTGCCTGCCTTCCTCAAGTTAGTGTATGTTAGGCAACCATGTCTGTGTTGATGCCAAGCCTTCTCCTTCCCTCAGTGTGCGCATACATGTGCTGTGTAGGACTGGGGACAGTTCCTTGGTTGTCTGCCCCTTTCCCGTTCTACATTCCTTCCTGTGACCTCCTCCTCCGCCCTCCCAGCTCCTAAAGAGGGCAGTGAGAACCAAAAAAAGCTGCTGGAAGTATGATGGGAGGAGAAAACTCCCCAACTTTCTTGAGGATCCAAGATAAAGAATTGTGGGAGAGAAAAAAAGAACCAACACCCGCTTGGGGAGCTGATACAAATGACAAGGGGAGAACAAAAGAAACAAAGGGGGGAACTTTGAAAGCTAAAGCAAATATTGAGAGAAAAAGTGGCAGCCACACTGGAATCCTGTGAAAATGATTGCCAGAGGAAAATTAAGCGCAGATCCCCTTTCAAGCTGTTGCAAAGGATTATGGAGGAAACACCACCAATACCATATGATAGTTAGTGCAAGGGATTGTGGGGAAGAAAACATCAATCCCTTCTCTGTTTTGCCCTCTTGAGTATTGTGGGATAGATGGTGTTTGTACAAGACCTGTGGGACCCTCCTGCAGTTTGGGGATGCTTGCTAGCGTTACTTCCTGGGTGTGGTGTACAGTGGCTCTTCCCCTTGCAAGGTTGCCCTTGAAACCACTCCGCGTATCTCTTCGCTCACTCTAACTCACCTCTTTCCTTCCTTGCATGGAATTCACTTAGCTCAGTTTCACATGGATCCCAGAGGGCTTACAACTTCTGACCCACACAAAATGCCCCTCCTGACCACCCACACATACAGACACACCACTTATAGGCTCAAACTGTTTCATGTGTGTTAATAAAGGACCTGTGTAAATAACATTCTGTGTGCGTGCAATACTATCTCAGTTATGGCCAAGATGACACAGTGACAGGCGGAGAAGGTGGTGGAGGCAGCAGCCCCAAAGAAAAGGCTGGACAGAGCAATAAACTCTGGGCACTGCAGGGATGGGGAAATGTTGGGTGCTGAGGAGAGAGATGGCTGTTGAGTGGGGAAAGCATGCCAAACAAACAAAAGCACCTTAGAAACAGCTGTGCATATAAATGTATTGATGTCCAATGAAGCACATGAAAGAAAAAAAAGAGAAAGATCTGTGATAGCAGAATGTCACAGAGACAGTTGAAAAGATTCATGAAATAAAGTAAATCTCAATATCCAAACTTCCTGAGATTGCATACACCTTTGCAAGCTTGTTCTTTACATGCCACTATTACAGCTTGCTCTTGCTCTCACTCTTTTTCCTCCTTGTGCATCAATACATTATATGTAGAGAGCCATTTCAAGGGTACTTTATTCAGAACCATGCGTTTTGCTCGGCAAGCACCCTCCCCGCCTCCCCCCTTGCTTTTTTTGGTGGTTTTTCCTGGAGCGTGTGAGAAGGAAAAGCAGCAAAGCTTGAGGTTTGCGGTACTGAATAGCAGCGAGGTTGTGTGTCTCATGGCTCTAGGCCACATGAAGACTTTGATCCGGTTCAGGGCTACTGTATCCTGTGCATCTCTTGGTGCACAATTGTAGAATCTTCTCTAGAGTTTTAATTTGTAGAAACTAGACTAAATTAGGCAAAACAAACAACGACAAATTAAATTATGCAAAGCGACTGTATGGAGATGTACTTCATTTGTATCCTGGCTCTAGAATGTGGACTTTGTGTGTGTGTGTGTGGGGCAGAATACGGATATCACTGGGATGCTGTTGAGGGGGATGTTCACAAACGTGGCTACCCCAATTCTACAATAACACAACTGTCTGGTTAGCTCACTGTGGAGACCTTAAGGGTGTAATCCTATGCCTGGTTAGACAGAAAAAAGTCCTACAACATGCTGGCTGTGGAATGCTGGGAGTTGTAGGACTTTTTTCTGTCTAAACAGGCATAGGATTGTGGCCTGAATTTGTTTAACAAAAAAAAGAGAGAGAGATTTCTCTTCTTCACATCAAGAAGAGAAATCCAGGGCACTCATTGCTGCCACAGGGCTGGGATTTTGATGTTGGAGTTTTTAATCTAGGCCAACCTTCCCTGTGGCCCTCCAGAGGTTGGATTACAACTCCCATCCCTAACCATTGGCTATACTTATTGTTGTTGTTTATTTGGTCAGTCGCTTCCGATTCTTCATGACTTCATGGACCAGCCCACGCCAGAGCTTCCTGTCGGCGTCGCCACCCCCAGCTCCCCCAAGGTCGAGCCCGTCACCTCCAGAATATCATCCATCCACCTTGCCCTTGGTCAGCCCCTCTTGTCTATACTGGTTGGAGCTTATGAGTGCTGGAGTCTAACAATATCTGGAAGGTCACAGGTTTTCCCACCTCTGGTTAAGCAGTAAAGACATACATTACAAGGAACAACTGTGGGTATGCAAGGACAATGGGTGTGACCCAATTGTAGTCATGCTTAGAGTAGACTAGGGGTGGAGAACCTCTTTCAGCCTGAGGGCTGAATTCAGTTTTGAAGAAGAATGTAACATCTGGCTGCATTCCAGTGGTGGGTGGGGCCAAAGAAAAAGGGGTGGGGCCAAAAATACCACCCACCCAAACCAAGCATATTGTAGCTTAAAGCTCTTACTGCCAGTCACTAAGCCTGAGGAGAGGCATTTCAACTTTTAGCATGGTGGAAAAACTGCACGAAGTCCTGGAAACCACCAAACTATTGGTGGTTGCAGTAAAGGGGCCAGGCCATTTAGGGAAACTCGGAAGGCCAGATTTGGCACCTGGCCCTGAGGTTCCCTAACCCTAGAGTAGACCTATTGAAATCAGTGGGACTAAAGTTAGTTGTGACTAACTTGGCCCATTTCAACAACATTACGCTAAGCATGGATCCAATACTCCAGGTATTGGATCTTCAGAGTTTTCACCTTGACAATGTTGCAAAAGGGATAGGGTCTACATAATTTTTAGGGCTGTCACCTAATTAAGGAAGTCTTGATCATTTAATCGTATGCATTTTAGGGCACAATCCTATGAAGATAGATGGCCACCTCTGAACACGGAGGCGATCCAATGCAGGGCAGGAGAAGCACAGAGGGGATCGTTCCCTCTGCGCTTCTCCTGCCCCGCATTTGTGGCTAGACAGCCGATTTTGGCTGTCTAGCTGCGGGAAAGCAGAGTGGAGGAGGAGGCTGCTGGATGACACAGGATGTGTTGTACCGGCATTTCTGCCTTCCCTGCCCTGAAACACCCCCCAGAATGCCCCGTTTTGGCCACCTGCGAGGCAGCACGGAAGGGAGGGGAAGCTTGGTTCTCCAGGAACTGACCTCAGAGCATGGGCTCTGAGGTCAGTTCCAGGAAAGTTCTAGGAAAACTACATATCCTATGGCCGTCTAGCCACTGACTAGCAGCCATAGGATTGCTCCCTCAATTGATTAATAAATTATTTAGGGTGCAATCCTAGGCATGTTTAGACAGAAAAAAGATGAGAAATAACATTGCAACAACCACCTTGTTAGATGAGCCATTCCCACTTCTAACACAAGACACAGAAGGGATTACCTTTTTATGATGGTGTATTTTTAATAAGCATTTGTATTAAAAACAGCAGTAAGTAATTCTTTAAAAATCTGCCTGAATAAATTTGGGGGCACTTTTTAGTCACTCAAAAAGGTTTTTAATCAATTAGTCAAATTGATCAATCAATGAAATGTTATAGCCTAGTATTATCACCTAACTTGACTAATAACTTCAGCCTAGTATTATCACCTAATTTGACTGGACTTACTTATGCAGACTGTATATTTGTAGTCACCACCATTGGTGGGACAACTTGTATCATGGTGGAATTGAGATGTGGGGTGGGGTGGGGAGTATATTTGGATGCAGGTTTATGCAGGTGGGAGTTGGATGAAGGGGGAGTATATTCCCCCATTCAGTTCCTATTCCTTTTGTTCTGTAAGGCTTCCATTTACTATGCCGGGGTAGGCAATGTGGTAGTTGCAGGCACCAATGTACCTCTGGACGCCATTTTTTGCACCCACCAAGGTGTCCTACCCCTCCCTCTTGTTTAAAATATGTTTTCTTACCAGTGGCTTGGATTGCTGTGAAATAGGTTTCTGATGGTGCTGAAAACTGGGTTAAAAGGAATTATTAAATGTGTTGGGGGTCAGACCCCACCTCTGCCTAGTACTCAGTCTTTTCAGCAGGTTACTTGTCCTTTGCCACAACTCCCATGGCAGCCATTTTGTACTATGTTATCGTACAACAAGGAGAAATCCAGTAGGTGAAGCTGTTCCCATCATTGCCTCTCCATGGTAGAAGGTATACTGTACCACTTGACTTTCAACCTGGCACAAATTTCTTAGAGACAAAAAGCCTGTCAGAAATGGTAGAATTCCTTAAAAAAAAAAAAAAAAAGGTACTGGGAACGTGCTGATTGTGACAACAGCCCTTCCAAACCCTGGGCTCTCAATCTGTGCCTTGGTAATGTTGGGTTGATTTTCCGCCACAGGTTATTGTGTTCTGTTTGCTAAGCCTTTCTTCTCATGGTTGGGTCTATTCTTAGTTCCTGTTTATTCATGAGACCCCCTCCCAACAGCAAGAACCACAAAACACCACACCCTCCTGAGATTGGGGCAGGCACCTGCTAGCAGGAAGTGGTTGGAGGCAGTTGGCCAAGGGTGTGGGACCACTTTACAAGTGTGTTTTGAGCGTGCGCCAAGGTGGTGCACAGCGGAAATTAGAGACTTGGTACTAACTCCCCAAAGGGCACCAACGTCATTTGAAGCTGCCACATGGGACTGTGGGATAAATGTGCCCTCCATGTGCACTTGTGAGAACTGGAGTGGAGGATTATGGGAGAAACATCTGCCAGTCAGGATCTTTAGGACCTCAGTAATGCGTTTTAAGGAATCCATTTCTTTCCTTGAGAGGTTGTACAATGATCTCTGAACTTTGCAGAAAATGCCCCTAAGGATCTGAGATTTTGTTCTGAAAATATTCTAGAAGGAATATGCACTGCTTGTCCTGGCAACTGGGATAGTGTGACTGGGATAACATGTTTCAAACCTCAGGGAATTGTTTTTAAACATTTTTTTAAAGGTGGTGCTCAATCCTCTCTCCTACAAACCACCATTAGGAATGCTTCTTGTGTCATAATTTTCTATGACTACAGTCCATAGTGGAGAGGGAGTCCATCTAAAAACTTGGGAATTCATTATAGTGAATAATGTGCAGTCAGGTAATTTTAGACCCTGGACTTAATGATCTTATGGGTCAGGGGGCCTTTACACAGCCATGTGTATTACTTCAGTTGTGAGGCACACAACTAACATTTCTCCCCTCCCCTCCATCCCATGCTTCACAACTGATTCTACATTCCTGATACGTTAGAGTAAAACCAAAACAACCCCCCCGATGAAAAAGAAATACTCTAAGCATGTGCGGTTTTGAATTTGAAACTCACTTAAATCCTAGCAGTATCATGACTACAGGAATAAAATGGAGTCTGTGCTGCCCTGATCCTAAATGCATTTATTTGGGAATAAGCATAATTTTGTTGTAGAAAACGGTAATATATATATTTAAGCTAAAAATAATAAAATGAGCATCTCTAACCACATGTATGCCCAGTTGGTTGCTCCTTAACTCTAAAATGTTTTAAAACAAGATAGAATGTTCTGGCAAGCAGCATCAACCCGCATAGGCTGCCGACATAGTGCCTGTTTGCCGTGCCACCATCACCTGCTACCTTCTGTATTGTCATTTGGGGGGGGGGGGCTCTGGACTTTGGCCCAGCTATCTAGCCCTAGTTGCACCACTGGGCCCAGGTTCCATTGCTTTCCTTCCTTGCCCTCTTCTCATTCCACACGCTGTTGAGCATACAAACATATTTATGTATCACATCAATATGTATGTTTATGGAATAGAACCTGAATGAAGGAATGGAACCTGGGCTCTTACATGTGAGCGGCTACAGCCCTTCTTCAGCCACATGCATTTCATGTCCACATGGAGAACTTGTGGCTTGGTTCACACATGCACATTCATCACCCGATGAGCGTAACATCAAGTGATATGCATGTGTGTGAATGGGTTATTACATGTATAGAATACCACAGACAGAACTTTTGTTGTGCTTCAGGGCATTTTCAGTGGAATCAATTCATCCATTCAGCTGTCAGTAATTGAGCATATACATTAATCCAAGCATGCAGCCATCAAGGGATGCACATATATGTCTAAACCAGCCATGTGAATCGGCCTGTACACACATTCAGCTGTATTTGTGTTGATTATTGCAGCCGGCAGAAAAAGTGCTGCCATGACAGAGGAGATTGCTTCCAGTTGTATCTGTGTACAGCCCCTTTCTCAAAGCCATGATCTCTCCCCATGACTGTGGGAACACATGCATGCTCAAATTTTGTTTTGTGAACTACCCAGACAGCTACAGCTATTGGGCAGTATAGAAATGTAATGAATAAAATAAATAAAAATAAAAAATAAAGGACCTGGGAGGGGGTTTGTTTGCATGTGAAGGCAACTAACTGCATAAGCCTGTCCTAACCATCTGCACCTCAGAGCCCTGCATTTCTGGAGGGGAGGGAGAAAAACCAGTCTCCCCCATACTGGTTACCAAGGATGGATAGGAAACTAGAAAGCTACATTATACTCAGACCATCAGTCCATCCAGATCAGTCTTGTCTTTGGGGAACTTGTGACCCTCCACATGTTGTTATGCTGCAACTCCCATCAGCCCTAGCCAGCATAGCCAATAGTGAAAGATGCTGGGAATTGCAGTCCAACAACATCTGGAGGGCCACACATGCCCCCTCCCTGGTCTATACTCTCCAGGGTTTCAGACTTTTCCCCAGCCCTCCCTGGAGCTGCCTGGAATGGAACCTGGGACCTTTTACATACAAAGCCTGTGCTTTACCAGACCTACACCTCCTGTCGCAGGACACCAACCGTGTGCAATTGTCCCTGTGGCTTTAAATGAATATCCGTGTGCCTGTACCATTTGCCAGCACGTGCCAGGTCAAGCAATCAGGCGGGTTTGGGTCATGTAATTTTCATTTTTTTAAAAATGAAGTGTGTTATTATTATTTTTTAATTTGATTAATTTATATCCTGCCTTTCGGCCAACAGTGGTGCTCAAGGCTGCTAACATAACACAGCTTAAAAACACAATACCGCTTAATGGCCACGTGCATGTCACTTGCACCGCGCTTGCAACACATTTATCGCCAGCAAACTACCAATTAGCATTAGGCACAATTAAAACACGCACAACTGCGGGGTGGGAAAGATGGCAATCCACATGTTTATGAATTGGGTGGGGGGCTGCCTGGATTCTATAGGGCAGAAGTAAGTGAGCCAAGACTCCTGCGTTCCTGTGCCTCAGCCCCCCTGCCTGCAGTGAGCGCTCCGGTGAGGACACGGTTTAGTCCGCCCTGCTCTTGACCCCTCCCCAGCACTCCCCCCTCCCCTGCTCAGCTGCTGTTTCCTGTTTACAAGCCGGAGCGGGAGCTTTCATCGGTGGGTTTCTGAGCTCACTTCCCCCCCAACAGGAAGCCCGGCAGGAGACCGCTTTCCGCCACACCCCATCGGCTGGGCTGGGCTGGGGGAGCGGGCAGAGGAGCCCGAGCGGGGCGGCCTTTAAAGGGCTGAGCCTCGGAGCCCGATGTCACGCGGGTGGAACTCAGCGAAGAGGCAGAGGGTAAGAGCCGGGGGGGGGGCGCAAGGCGCAAGCGCGGGGGTCTTGGGAGGGGGGCTCGGCTTGGGGCTGGTTCTCTCGGCGCTGCGCTCCAGGAGGGATCCCACGGGGAGCCGCGTTCTGCGCTTCGGTCATCTCTGCTTGGCATTCCTCGCCTAGGCGTGTCTCCTCTTAAGCCCCACTGAGTTCAGGGGGGGATTTTACTTTCAATCCCATAGCGAGTGCTTGGTTCTTTTAGGACTGCGGCTGCCCGTGCAGCACGTTTGGCCAGAAGGAAGCCCCACTGTGCTCAGCGGGGCTTACTCGCAGGAAGAGTGTGCCCGAGCTTCCAGGCTTCGCCTGCTAGATCCTGCTCCTTGCCCAGAGGAGGTGGGAGCCCTGCCCTCAGCCCCCTGGTTCCAACCCACTATTAGACCAGCCCTCTTCGGACTTTCTAGGCCAGCCTCCCCCAACCTGGCACCTGTCAGATGGCAGCTCCCATCATCCCCAGCCAGGATGATGGGAATTGTCATCTGACCCATCTGCAAGGTGCCAGATTGGAGGAAGGCTTGTTTTAGACCATTTAATCTCAACCTGCCCAGAGGGACCCTACTTCTCAGGTTTTGACCCTCTGTGGCCATCTTTCTCAGGTGTCCAGTACAACGGGAGATCACAAAGCTCTCTGGCCTTGCAGAGTTGTTCAGAAGAGAAAATTCTGGCAGGTGCAGTTTTTCAGACCCTTGTGTAACAAGCTGTTTGCAGCTGAAGGGCAAAGGAGCTCTGTCCTACTTTGTGGCCAGTCTCTCCCTGTCTTTTTTTTAAAATATAATTTATTTTTTAAAAAGAAAACAACAACATAAACACACAATACACATACACTAAAATATCTCTTAAGATTGTAAGATATCTACCTTTGGCTCCCCATACACAACAAATATGAATATGAACTTGAGCACGCTCCGGGAGAGAGCGCAGGACAGGAAGGCCTGGCGTGCTATGGTCCATGGGGTCACGAAGAGTCGGACACGACTGAACGACTGAACAACAACAACACAACAAATGCTTATTATTATTCTCTACTTGTTATCTTAGTTGTATATCATACATTGAGTTCACATACATGATCTCATTTCTCTCCTAATTTTTAACAAAAAAGAACTAACCATCTCAAAGTTCAAAATCCACATACATAAATATCATTTTCCTCTATTTCTTGTACAAATTCTATAAAAGGTTTCCAATCTAACATAAATTTGGTTGTTGATCCTTCTTTAATTATAATAGTAAGTTTTGCCATCTCTGCCAGTTCTATCATTTTCATGATCCAGTCGCTCACAGTTGGTATTGTTTCATTCTTTCTCTTTTGTGCACAGAATAACCTTGCAGCCGTTGTCATGTAGAGAAAGAGGGTTCCCCCCCTCTCTTTTACATATTTATCTGTTAGACCCAATAAAAAAGTTTCTGGCTTTAATTCTATAGTAGTCTTTAATATTCTTTGAGCTAAAGACTGTATTAGTTTCCAAAATATTTTAGCTTTTTTACAAATCCACCATAAATGATAAAATGGTCCATCCTGATCTTCACATTTCCAACATTTTCCAGAAACACCCTTATACATTTTAGACAGTTTGAATGGTGACATATACCATCTATACATAACTTATAAAAATTCTCTTTAAGATTTGTACGTAACATTTCTACCTGCCACACCCTGAGTGCTATCATCTTCTTGTATATCAGGTTGTAGGTCTGTCAAATCTTTTCCATAAGTTCGAAGGAGCTCTCTTGCTTTTTGAACTGAGTTCAACTTATATCTCTGTTCTCTGTAAGAGAAGACCACACCTTCTGGGAATTCCCATTAGAACAGGATCTTTTTCTGTTTCAGGATTGTTGTTAAAAATGCATAATGTCTCCTTTTCCTCAAAAATCTTCCAGGAATTTCTTTCATGATGATAATCTCTTTGCCCACCATCTTCAGTTTGGTTTTATAGTGTTTCTGGAGAATTGAATCCCTTGTAGTTTTCTTTACAAAATGGACAATAATATCTCTGGGTAGACCTTTTGTTTTTGCATATGTCGAATTCAGTCTGTAAGTTCGATCTATTTCCATTTCCATGATTTTCTCTTCTTTACTCAAAAAGGCTGCTATCGTCTTTACCAATTCCGTTCTGAGGTCAGGTTCTGCGCTGCCATTACTTTCCGTGACCCCTCTAAAACGTAACGAACATTCCTTGTCTTTAAGCTCAAACCAAGCTAAGGCATCCTGCTCACGTTCTAACTCCGTTGTTACAATTTCTGCATTATTTTCCAGTACTTCCACTCTGTTCGTCATTATTTTAAACTCTTCTGTTCTTTGATTTAATGCATCATCTAATTTCTTAAATTCTTGACTCAATTCTTTCCTTCGTATCTTTAATCTCCTTCACTTCGAATAGTTGCCTCTCCATCCATTTTTCTATGCGTTGTTCAAAAGTGCCCATCCTTTGTTCTATGCGTAGTTCAGAAGCTTCCATCCTTTTGCTTACAGCATCTATAATCTGTGTTTGTTCATCCAAGGCCATCTTTTGTATATCTTGCTTCTGCTCAGGTACCTCTTCCTTACTTGTAGATGTTTTCACCGATAATTTCGTAGCTCCTGTCAGAGGCTCTTTTAAAGAGCCTTTCCTGGAGTTAGTATTTCTACTTAATTGTTCTGTAGGCATCTCCCAGGTATTCGCTCTGCTATGAGTTATTCTGATATCCTTTGCTGGTTTATCCAAATTCATAGCACTCATTCAATTGTCTTCTTCATTACTTCCTTTATAAATTAATTTATCTGGATATCCAGTAAGTTATTAATCCTCCAATACCAAAAAAGATCTCTCTCAGTATCAAAAGGAGAAAAAAAGATTAAAAAAAAAGAACATAAAAATAAAGATTTTTCAAAAGCTGCTGATTTTTTAGCATCCAACAGGTGTCAGCAATACTCCTTCTTTAGTAAATTTCAAGCAGTCATCCCACAAGTTGATATTATTCCAGCCTATTCCAGGCTTCCTGCCAAAGATTTATTTATTTTGACTTTGTCGCTTTCTCAAGGTCATGCAGAAGAAAATAGCAACTGGACAAAAACATAGCTTTCAGCCATATAAATTCAAACATTAAACCCTTCCAACATTTATTTAAAGAAATAGAAAGTTAAATAGGCTGTAATACTTATTTAAAAATGTAAACAGTCTTAGTACTCTTTTTTCCCCCTCTCCTTTCTCTGAAAGAACCTCTTGAACTAAATTTGCTTACTATCTAAGATTGGAGCTCGTCTGTCCTTGTAGTCTCTTAGTTAATTAAGAGTTTCAAAACAGCGTTTCAGTAGATGATTAACTCTGGCAACTAATCTTATTTTTGAGCCCCCTTGCACCCTCCGCAAAGGCAGCTGTTCTTCTGAGGTTTCATCCGGGTGGCACTGTAGGCTTCCCCTTTATTTTCCGGGGGAAAGAAAAGGTTTCTTAACCTTTTCACAGCTGTTTGAAAAAAGCAACCTGCGGAGCTCTGCAAGTCACTGCCAGGACGACATGGCTCCTTACTGGAAGTCTCTCTCCCTGTCTTTTTGTTTTTCCAAACAAGTGAACAGACCAGACAAAACCATAAGCAATACCTGAATGGTGGTGTAGCCTTCAGTATATCGGGGTGTGGCCCACTTGTGATTCCTGATCCACAAGGCCTCTGCACTTGATCCTGCTTTCGTTGTAGACAGTAGTGCCCCACTTAGCAGAATCAGCAGGAGTGGCTCCAAATGTAGTGAGTTACTCACTGCATTCTGGAGTAAGTGAAGTAACACACATTGTAATCCAAAGCTTAAGTCTAGATTCTAATGTGTCCTAACTGCACCATGTCTAGAGAACCCAGCAATCCCTGCTCTAACATGCCCCCTCTGTAACTGTTAGGACTTTGTTCCCGTTTCCTCCAAATTCCCTAAGTTACACCCTATTCCTGGAGACCGACAAAGTCCTGGCTCTTGTTTCTTTAAGCCAAAGAAAAGCCATTCCAGAGAATCCTTCTAAACTCAATCTCACTTAACCCCAATTCTCTCCCATGTAATGGCGTGAGCAACTCAAAAAGGGATTTTGGGGAGGGGAGCAGACAAATGCCAAGAGAAAGACACTCCTCATAGCACATCAGGGAAAGCTGCCCTTATAAAGTATGTGTGTCAGACTCCCACGCTGATCACCCTGGTTGACTTGTTGAGATGATAAGGATCTGTGATTGGATTTCCCATCTCTTAATTTTATGTCTTTTGTTTTAAAGCAAAACAGGGCAAATCACTAATGGCATAAACAGCAGCACACATGTGTATATTTTATATGTTCTTAACTGAAGAATGGTGCAGGGGAAAAGTTAACCCTACCCTGGCACTGTTGTCTACCTTCCTTCCCCACACCTACTTTTTACAAAGAATTAAAGAGATGGGAGTTCCGATCGTGGATTTCCATTGTCTTCTCTAGTTTGGCACTGGAATGGATAGCGGATAAGGCTGCCACCTTTTTTGCTGTCCCTGCTCCTTTGCCTTTAACAGCAGCCTGAGGTACCAAAACTTAGCAGGTATCGTTTTCTCCATGCTAAGAGAAGTGTCACTTGCTGAATTGCTGTTTGTGAGGCTACAGCTAAAGGCACCAGAGGAAGGCTGGTAAAAATGAAATGAAATAAAAAGAACAATGACAATAATTTTAGGCCACCATATTTACTTTCACTGCAAGGATCTTCTGTGGCCAGAAGTACCCCGAAAATTCTCTCTCACTCACTCACACACACATGCGTGCGTGCTCAAGCTAGCTAAGTAGCAGTAGTTCTATAGTGTCTAATTATTTAATAAAAGAGCTGGGTATGTTTAGTCTAGAGAACAGATGATTAAGGGAAGACATGATAGTGATCTTTAAATATCTGAAGGACTGTCCTGCAGAAGATGGAGTAGGCCTGTCCTCTCTTGCTCTAGAACGGCAGGACTAGAACCAGCAGCTGGGAATTGTAAGGATTTTGGCTAAACATTATTCAGCAGTGGAACAGGCATTATTTTCTTGGGAGCTGGTGGGCTCTCCTTTGCTGGAGGTGTCCAACTTGCATCTTTATTACAGGGTTGGGCTAGATGACCTCCAAGACACCTTATGATTTTATAAATAGGTATGGTTTCTTATTATTATTTGGATGATTAGGACTGGGGAGGCCTGGATTCAAATCCCTACTCAGCCGTGAAGCTCAGTGGGTGACCTTGGTCTGCTCACTGTCTCTCAGCCTTACCTGCCTCACAGGGTTGTTTTGAGGATAATAACCATTTATGCTGCCCTGTGCTCCTTGGAAGAAGGGTGGGATAGAAATGTAATCAACAACAGCAACAGCAATAATAATAGTGCTTGTATGTAATGTACAATCCAAGTATACCTATTTGCCTGCTAGATCCCCTGGCACATGAGATCTAACAATGTTTTAGTCTCCACAGCAACCTTCCCTGACTAGGTGCTCTCCAGGTGTGTTGGACTACAACTACAAAATGGGATGCTGGCTGGGGATGATGGGAGTTGTAGCTGAACACATCTAGAAGGCCCCCAGTTGGGAAAGGCTCCAGAGACTTTGAAAGTTTTAAAATATATAGGTTTGAGAACCAGATTAGGATGAACCACTGAACAGCAATCTATATCCCCTTCCAAAAGTGTTTTTCCCCCCTAGATGTTGATGAAATGCACCATGTTGAACTAAAGGTTTCTTTTGCTTGGGTAAGGTGTGTGCCAGATTTTCTCATGCTGGTTGCTCTAGGAGAGACTATTCATTTGGAATCCTTTAATGCAACATGGTGAATTTTGGTGCCACATGTAAAAATAGGTATATATTACTTGCACAACACCAAGTAAATGCAGCATTGAGCACCCCACTTCCCCATGGGATGGGAAGTTCAGAGTCAGTTTCCTGGCAAGAGGACAAAGCCAAAGGCTTGTAGAGTTTTTCTAAGATACAGGTGGTGTAGCAGGTCAGATGAGAGGCACACAGCCAGGCAGACCTATCTCTCCTGAAGCAGCATCAATCCTCAAATGCAAAAGCAACACCCCTGCTGGACCCCCCACCCTCACCACAAAGATATATATTTTTAGCCACCCAGCTCCAAAACTTGCATACTGTTTTTCCCCAAATTAAATTGCTACAAATTTCCATTCACACACCCCACCCACATAGGTAGGTATAGTTTAAGGCCCTTCTTGCAATAGGATTTAAAAAAACACCAAAATAGAGATTAGCATGATGAGCCGTTAGTGACCATAATGCCTAAATCAGCCTCCCACCCCAGCGCCTTCCAAATCCCCAGCCAGCATGGTCTGGGAATGATGGGAGTCATAGTCCAACATATCTGGAGGGTGCTACAACAGGAAACCCTAGCCTGAATGTTCACCATCAACTAGCAAACTGTTCAAGAACCTAGGGAGGGTAAAAAAGTTGATCTTTTTTTGGTTTGGCGCAGGAGTAACATGGCCGTTACAGCATGTGTTCTCATCAAAGGCAGGTCCCTGTGGGCCAGACCAGATGTGGTGCAGGCAATCTGTGATTGGATTTCCTGACTCTTTATATACTTTCATAAAGAAGATGCTTCCCCCATTCCATTTTCCTTATCTAAATTGACCCCCCTAAAGGTTTAGGGAGATCATAGAGGAATGATACAGGTACCATACTTGTGTATATATAATATATGCTTAACTTCTCCTCTGTAGCTTATACCAGCTTCAGGAGGGTGATTTAGGTCAGGAAAACTGTGGGTAGGAGAAGGACTAAAATGTAACTGCTAAATAAACCATTCCCCAGGACTGCTCCTCTGGTCAAAATAGGACCCCCCCCCCCAGCATTCTGCTTTACAGAGCAATCCTATGCATTCTACTGAGAAGTAAGTCCCATCGAATTTGATGAGGCGCTCCTCAGGTTAGTGTGCATAGAACTGCAGCCTTAAAGTTTTTTTTTTTTTTTAAAGGGGGAGGGTGAGTCCAGAATATCTGATCTCGTCCTTTTCCCTTCTTTTTATCTTAGGCCTTTCAATGTTGTGTATTCCCCCATCACCTCCAGAGATGCAGCACGTGGCTCTCCTGATAGATAGATAGATAGATAGATAGATAGATAGATAGATAGATAGATATTTTGCAGAAAAGCAGCCAACTGAAGTAGATTTGGGCTAATGTAAATGTTGTGGTAAGAATAAAATGCAGGCTTTTAAAAGTTGTAGAATGCCCTCATTTTCTATAACCCAGAAAGGAATTATTCCTATCTAGCAGCATGTAAAGAAGACCAAGTGATCTCTTGTTGGAGCAACTTCTGTTGGTGTAGGAAAATGAGGCTGCAGTCCTATACACCATCCTTTCCCAACATTAACCATGCTGGCTGGGAATTATGGAGTTGTAGTCCAAAACATCTGGAGGACACCAGGTTGGGGTGCCCTCCAGATATAAAGAGCCAGGAAATCTAATCACGGCTATATACACTTACCTGAGAATAAGTGCCATTCAATTAAATAGGGCTTACTTCTGCATAGACATAGATAGGGTTGACCCATGGATGTGTAAATCTTCAAAATGCACCAGCACAGCTGGCATCTACACCCAAAGTGGTCTGCCAAAAGCTGTCTCTTTCTACCCCTTCTTGGATTCTCAGGGGCTAGAGGTTGGCAGTATGGATGGGACTGTCTATATCTGTCTGCTTACATATCCACCCCTTCCCCATCCAGCTCCTTTCATCCTCTCCTGTGTCTCCCTGGCATATATTTAGCATCCCTTGCCTTCTAGTAATCAGCAAGTGAATCCATCAATAATTTCCAACCAGAGGGCTGCTTCATATACTCAGATTTCCCCATCCCTCCTCACACACACACACACACATACACACACACACGTGCACACTATACAAATCCACACTTTGCCAGTTTATACCCATTCGAAACTGGTTGTTGCAAAGTAGTTTCTGATGCGATATGGGAATCCCATGATCAAACCTCCGGACTTTCATTTTTAAGCTTTTTATGCAGCCATTGGGAGAGGGGCAGCTTTGACTGGAGTAGCAATGCTAGGGGAGGTTTCTTTAAAACCCTTCCTCCCCTCTCCTCATGCTGGTTCCCTGATCTAACCCCCCTCCCAAATTCGTATTAAACTTGCAGTGGGGAATAAAGACAGGTATTGATACAGTGTCTGTATTTTCTTTCTACCACAGGGCTTATTGCTGCTTTTGCGGTGGGGGCTTATTTTTAGATTTGGAAAAATGCGGGGAGAAAGGGTTGACCTCCCACCCACCTACCCCCAATCCCCTCAGTGCTGTTGTAACAGGAGTCTCTGGTGGTTACTTCAAAGTTAAAAAAAAATCGGGAGATGAATCACAGACCTCCAACATCCAGGGTAAGCAACCTGGTGCCCTTGAGATTTTTAGGACTACCGCTCACCAGTATGGCCGGTGAACTGGGATTATGGGAGTTATAGTCTAAAAATCTAGAGGGCACTAGGTTGGGGAAACCTGGTCTAGATCAAGATTCTGTTTTCATTAGAAGCTGACCTTCTGCCTCTGGAAGCTCAGTAGCAGAGTGGGGTAAGATCACCTTCTTCTGTTCATCATGTCCTTTTAAGCAGGAGTAGTTAGGGAAAAGGTGCTCTGTAACTGGGGTGGGGGAGATGAGCAGTTTCTCAGGGGCCCATCCTTACTCCCTGCTGTGCAACCTGTGTTTGCAGCATGTCTATCTATCTATCTTGTTTACACTGTGTGCGCATTGCTAAAAAGTTGTGGGGAGCCACAAAGCAGGGAGGAAAGGGAGCTGAGTACATCATATCTCCCCCATCTAAGTAGTCATGTAATACTGGCTGCCTTGGGGGAGAAGGGCTGGGGGTGGGGCAGGCAGGCAGGCAGGCAAAGGGTACTTCCAGGTGAGGTTTTTATCCCACCATCGCAAAACAGGGAGGAAAGGGAGCTTTATTGCACCTTGCCTTATTCCTGGAATTTGATGGTGTGTCCAGATGACTACATGTTCCACTTGCAACCCTCCTTTGTTTTGCCACTGATCCCTCCATCTTTTTTTTTTCTTCCCACAAAAAATCCATTAAGGAGGAATAGATAGAATAGCTGCTCCATGTCTTTTGACTGGTCATGCTAGGAGTTGCCGGTCTGGAAGCACCCAAATTCTCCCATTTCTGTAACTTTACTGCTGCTGAACCATAGAGTTGGACAGAGTTGTCATCTAGTGCAGGGGTGGGCAGAAAGTAGATCTCCAGATGTGTTGAACTTCAGCTCCCAGCATTCCTAACTATTGGCCATGCTGGCAGGGCGTTTTGGGAGTTGAAGCCCCAAACTTCTGGAGATCTTCCTTCTGCCCACCCCTGATCTAGTTGAGGTAGGAAATCCTGCTCACTGTAGGAAATCCAGGGCTAGAACATCCCCAGCAGATAGCTGACCAGCCTGTGCTTGAATGATCTCTAGCAAGGGAGGCCTGATGGCTCTGTGCTACCTCCAGTATCTGGTTTGATCCAGCATGGCTCTTCTTATGTTCTTAAGCGAGAACCAACCCATCCAGCCCATAATTGGTTCCACTGTCAAACTGCTCTTGAGCCATTATGATTCCATAAATTCACTGTGTGAAGAGGTACGTCCTTTTGTCTGTCCTGCCAACAATTTCACTAGATGACTTTGCGCTCTAGTATTCTTGCAGCACAGTCCTATGTCTACTCAGAAGTAAGACCCATTGAGTTCAATGGGACTTACGCCCATATAATTTTGTGCAGGACTGCAGCCTTAGAGAGGTGAACTGTCTGTGTGCCATGCATAACTTTATACACTCCTATCACATCTCCCCTCAGGCATCTTTTTTTTTCCTTCTCTAAACTAAAAAACCTTAACCAGGATGGTTGCCATCAGCTTGTATCCAGTTCCCAGCCCACCTGGGCCATAGTGCTGAATCCGCAGGTACCATGTGCATGGTGATGGCCAGTGCAGGACTATACCATGGGAGCAGGGATCATGGCTCTGGTAGAGCACTGAGTACTTTGCAGAAGGTCTCGGTGGTAGAGCCCTTTGCTTGCAGAAGACCCATTTCAGTCCCTGGCCTCCCCAGTGAAAAGAACCAGGTAGCACTAGCAGAGCCTTCCCCAATGTGGTACCCTCCAGATTGTTTTTGGACTACAACTCCCATCATCCCTGACCATTGGCCATGCAGGCTGAGGGGAGTTGTAGTTCAAAACATCTGGATGGTGCCCAGGTGAACTACAGCTCCTATCAGCCCTAGCTGACATGGCCAACCCATCAGGGCTCATGGGAGTTGTAGTCCAAAACCCCATCTGACGGGTCTCAGGTTGGGTGGGGAAGGCTGGCCTAGAGGCATTACACTTGCAAAGCATTTTGACACATTGAGATTCCGCTCTGAGAAGTCCTCACTTTAGATCTCACCTCAGCCACAAGCTCACTAGAGGCGGGCAAGCTGTCCTCTCTCTCTCTGATGCTATTTGCGTACGTGGGTGGCTGTGTCTAAAAGCAGCGAAGAGCAGTTTTTAGAGCAAACCTGAACGTTTGTTCGAGCCCAGATTTCCCTAGCCTGGGGCCCTCCTGATGTGTTAGACTACAGCTCCCATCATGCTGGTGTGGGGTGATGGGAGTTGTAGTCCAGCACAAACTGGAGGGCCCCAGTTTGGGGAAAGCTGTTCTAGTCGTCCATGTAGGTTTTGCCTTCACATTCCAGTTGGGAAGGATCTTCATCTTGGTGAGGCTCGCTTGCTGGGGATGATTTTAAGTCAAGGCTGTCCTACTTCCAGGCAGGGTTGTGGGCAAAACAGTGGAGAGTCACCAACTGCTCTATGACCGTAGGAGGTAAGTACAATGATCTATGTCGTATTTTTTGAATGGGTAAGTGTGTTTGTACGTAGGGCTGTGGCATCTAATTGCCAAGTTAAAATCAATCAATTAAAACATGTTTATTGACTTAAAATGTTGCCCTGATTAATCAGATTCTTCATTATTTAAATGTATTTTACCCAAGTACTTACAAAAATTGCCGATAGCAAACGGTGTCTTAAAAGAAACAACCCATCTGTGTGAGAGAAGGGGGAATTTACATCAGGCTGCAATTCACTGCACACTTCTCATTGAACTCAGTGGGACTTACTTCTGAGTAAACATGTACAGGATTATGCTGTTAATCTATTAATCATTGAACTGACAGCACAATCCTATACATGTCTAATCAGAAGTAAGTCCCATTGTGTTCAATGGGAATTACTTCCAGGTAAGTGTGTATAGCTAGAATTGCAGCCCAAAGCTCCTGCACTTAGTGAACTGATTTTTTTTTTAATTGGGTGGCAAGCCTAGTTGGTTATCAGCTGTCGGCTACATTGTATAGGGGCCGGGGGGTACAAGTTGTTTAAATAAAACAAATACATTTTTAACCTCCGCTATTGTGGAATACTCAGAGTTGATTTTCTTGGACCAGAACATGACTTTACAGGAAATTCTTCTGATTTCAGGAAGACTTTGTAAGATCCTGTTCTCTCGCTCTCTCTCTTTTTTTTTTTTTTAAAGGATGTTTGGGTTTTTGTATCCTGGTCCCATAGCATTTGGCATAATTCCACCATGGCTGGAATCTGTGTTTTCTCATCCAGCAAAGAGTCAAATGTTTTTCTGGGTATGGCTATGAGTAAAGCACCCCATTATGATTCCTAAGAAAAGTGTCTCCCCCGCTCCCCTAAATTGGACACTTGACTCCCTAACCCTTCTTTCCTACAATACCATGGACCAGAGAGGACTGGTTCACTCCTTCTTGAGCTTCAGGCGAGCAGCTAAAATCTTTTTATTTCATAGCCAAGCTTTTAGTATGGGCTAAAATTCTGTATCCCTTAAAAAAAAAAATGCTGATTTTTTTATCCTACCCTTGTTTTCATTGAAATAAATTGATTTGATTAATTTGAACCCTTTTTTACATTTTTTAAAAATTGTGTTTTGTGTATTTCATAAACTTTTGCACGCCTCTTTGAGTTTATTTTATATAAAAAAGCAGAGCATAACATTTTTACATAAATAAAATGGACTTTAAAATAAATGGGTGGGACAGGCAGTGATAAGCTTGGCTGGGTGGGCAAAGTGACCATAAGGAAATGTCAGGATTCACAAAGGTCCATGGGAGAAACTTGAGCCCACTGAGAGCGTGTAGAGATTGTATGAGTAAAAGGGGCTAAATACAAGTGGACTTCAGTTTGCGCAACAAGGGTTTCCCTTTCCTGCCTCCCCTTTTCAGCCCCCTGCACCCACCCCAAAGCTGCTCTGGAGGGTCACCCAGCCTTCCGGAGCGGATTTAGAGGGCTACAGGGGGAGGGGAAACTTGATCTCCTTTCCATCGGAAGGACACCATTGGGTACAACCTGAAGATTCCATTCTCTTTATCATAGCTTTGTTGGAGGAAGAAGTCCTAACGGGGAGCAATAATTTCTCCCCGATAATGCCATTTCATGTTCCTGTGTGCAGTAGGAAGTTCTAAGGCAGATCTATGGGGCCAGTTTCCTGGGGGGAGAGCATTTTGGAAAGGTTGGCTGCAATCCTATGCCCACTTACCTCATTGAAATCAGTGGGAATTACTTCTGTGTCGGCATGCATAGGACTGTGCTGTTAATAGGCCTGCAAATATACAGGTTAGGCAGATAGCAGACAACTATCACAATGCAGATTGCCAGTGGAATTTCTGCTCTGTGTACCCCCGTTTGTGGGGTGGGCTACCAGGGGGAGGGTTTCTCTGTGGGGATGTGTCCCATCTGTGGCACTCCGTCCCCATGTCTGTTTGCCCGTAGCGCACTCTTTTAGCATTTAGGCATGAGGTAAAAAATATTCTTTTTTGGCCTGGGCATTTATCAGGACTTGATCTTAATGGAAACATGCAGGTTGTTCTGCTGTCTCCTTGTGTAGTTATTTTATGAAGACGTTCTTTTAAATGACAAGTTTGTAGGCTGCCTTAGGGGACTGTGTGCTCAAAAGGCAGAGTAGAAATCTTTTTAATAAATAGAATCAGGGATAAATAGGCAGGCAGTGCTACCATGCCTGGTGCCCTGAGTTTTTTAAAAAAGGAAGACGTGTAGAGCTGCTTTCTCTTTCTTTGGCCAACTTCAAACTTTGCCATCTGTCCCTTTTGATCCCCCACCCTGCCGGTAGAAGGGGCTTCAGGTATCTTCTAAAAGTGAGTTTGACATGAAGAGACTAGCCTGATGGGTGCTTAGTAGCCCTCCAGGAAACATCGAGTCAAGTGTTGGGTTATACAAAAATCTAGGTCAGCCTTGCCTAACCTGGTACCCTCCAGTTGTGTTAGACTTCAACTCCCGTTGTCCCCAGCCGGCCTGTCCTGGAGGGTACCAGATTGCAGGAAGGCTGATCTAGAGTTGGAAGGGCGTTTTGCATAACGGAACACATGCATGCACCCCCCCAACCCAGCTTTCAGCTTGAAATTTGCACCGTGTGCAACATTTTGAAGATTTTGTACCTAGGAGGGTTTTAGCTGAAGGTTTCCTAAATTTCTGTTCTTCCCCTCTCACATCCCTGGCTCACAGAATCCTCTTGAAACAACAACCCTGGTCCCTCAGGAATGAATGATGTTACATGCCATGCTGAATCAGACCAAGGGTCCATCTAGCCCAGCATTCTGTTCATGGCAAAGATCATTGTAGAGAGATCTTGATGTTCCTCTTTGATGTCCCCACATCTGTGTTAAGATCATTGAAGTTCACCGAACTTTGTGTTAGGATCATTCCTCCGTGAACAGGGCTACCATATAGGGTGGCCACTTAGACATTGCCAAAAAAGGAAGAGGAAATGCATTACTAAAAAAAAGAGGACATAGATCTGCATAAAATGTGCATGTGCTAATTTATAGGTATAGATGCAAATTTAGACAATGTCCATAATTTCAATAGAAATACAGTTGTTGTTCAGTCATTCAGTCGTGTCCGACTCTTCGTGACCCCATGGACCATAGCACACCAGGCCTTCCTGTCCTGCGCTCTCTCCCAGAGCGTGCTCAAGTCCATATTCATTGCATCGGTGATACTATATAGTCATCTCATCCTCAGAAATACAATACATCTCGCCATAGTAGGAAAGACTGTGACCATCTGTGTGTCTGCTCAGTCTGCTGTCCAGGTGCTAACTGGATAGGCAACTTCAAGGCCGCTGGGTGTTTTCCCTTCTGATGGTGCTCTGTATTTAAATTGCACTGTCCTCTATAAAGTAGAACACAGGAACCACCCTGTCCAATGAACTGAATGGATCTGCAGAGATTTTTTTTTAACCTGGCTCTCTCCAGTCCTAGTTCAGCGTGGTGACCACTACACCACACTGCCATTTAGAAAACTCTTGCCTAGTTTGTTTTATTTATTACATTTATTTCCCACTTCTCCACTAAAATAGTGCCTAAGGCAGCTAGTAATAGAGATAAAATAGATTATAATTAAAACATTAGGACTCATTAAAGAAACACACACCTAATAAAATATATCAAATAATAAAATATATTTGCCTTTTTATAACATAACATGAAAATGAGGGACCTGTGAATTTTGAAAGGAACATATTTAGACAGAATTATTGCAGTTTATGTGGTATGCATCCCTAATATTGAGCAATGATGCTTTTTTGATTTTGTTCTCCCTGTGCTGACAGCATTTTCTGTAGAGAATCTTATTATTGTAGAACATTGAAGTGTTGGCTGAAATCTCAGAGTGAAGAACAGGGAAAATCCCAGTCCCAGTGGCCAATATTTAAAACAAAATGTTTCCCATCTGCTTCCACCGTACTTAGAGAAAATTCATTTCATTCATAACCAAGTTTAGCATTCACTCCGGGTAATTTTAATGTTATGCCTCTTTCAGGTTGCCTTTGCAACCTTTTTCTCATAGTCCAGGCATTTCTAATCCTCTTCCTCTTTTTCTTTTTTATAGACTCCTACAGGGATGAACATCTCTTCCCACCCACTGCAAAAGGAAGGGGAGCATACAAGACTCTCCCCCTCTCTCTCCCAACCCTTGTACCAGTGCCAACTGTAGCCTCCACTGGTACAGAGGATGGAAGGGAGGGTGGTGCAGAGATGGGACCATTCAGAGCCTCCCAGTTCTGCCGACTTCTCTAAAACAGGGGCAGAAGCAACCTGCATTGACCCTTCCCTTCGACCAGCCTTGAAAGCAGATGATATTATTTGGTCCATGACAACCGCTGCCTCTACTGCTAACCCAGACTTGACGTTCCCCTGTTTTAGCTTTCCCCAACCTCCAGATATGTTGACTTCAACTCCTAGCATTCCTGACCATTGGCCATGCTGGCTGGGGCTGATGGGAGCTGGAGTCCAAAACATCTGGAGGGCCCCAGGTTGGGGACATCTGCCTTATTTGGCTGTGGGGAAACCCTCTTTTCACACAAACTTTTCTTTTGGAGTTGTATCTGCTATCAAAATAAAATCTTCTTCCTCTGACCCAATGTGATCCAAAGGGTTTTTGATTGCAGTGATGCAGAGCCTTTGAACGTTTTGGTTTGGGGTGGGGAGGGTTGGGTGGTGTGCTGGGGAGTCTAGCAGACACATGGAACGCAGTCAAAATTGGAGAGGGGGTCACTGAGTAGAAAGGGGCAGGTAGAGAAAGTGTGTCTTCCCTATTAAGGGCTATTTGTGCATGGGAGGCTGGGCGCCATGGGGATGCAGATAGGCATAAACCCAGGAGCGTGGGATGAGAATGAGAGACTGCAGGAGGAATGGGAGGGCAGTTGGAGAATGAGCAGAGCAGAAGTTAAGTGTTAGTTTACAATTTATTTATTTATTATTAAATTTATTAATTGCCAATCTCGCTGGTCACCCAGCCACTCTGGGCGATGTACAACATACAATAAAACAGTTTAAAACAATAAAATTCTACAATAAAAACATTTTCTAAAATACCCTAACCCACCCCAAATGCCTGCCTGAACAACCACGTTTTTAATGCATGACGGAAGCTCATTAAAGAGGGGGCATGATGGAGTTCCCTAGGGAGGGAGTTCCACAGAGTGGGGGCCACCACAGAAAAGGCCCTCTCCCTCGTCCCCACCAGTCTAGCTGTCCTGGCTGATGGGACAGAGAGAAGGCCATCCGAGGCTGATCTTGTTAAGCGGCCTGTCTGGTGCTGCTGGAGGCGCTCCTTAAGATAGGCTGGGCCGGAACCATATAGGGTTTTAAAGGTCAAAACCAACACCTTGAATTTGGCCCGGAAAACAACTGGTAACCAGTGCAACTCCTTCAGCACTGGAGTGATGTGATCTCGCCAGCGGCTGCCTTTAATCAGGTGAGCCGCCGCATTCTGTACCAGCTGCAGCTTCCGAACCGTCTTCAAGGGTAACCCCACGTAGAGCACATTACAGTAGTCTAAACGAGAGGAGACCAGGGCATGTACTACCGATGGGAGCAGATGGTCGGGAAGGAAGGGGCGCAGCCGCCGTATCAGATGGAGTTGATACAGCGCTGTCCGGCTCACAGCTGACACCTGAGCTTCCATGGACAGCTGGAAGTCCAAAATGACCCCCAGGCTGCGGACCTGGTCTTTCAAGGGTAGCCGTACCCCATTCAACACCAGGTCAACATCCCCTAGCCTCCTCTTGTCTCCCACCAAAAGTACCTCGGTCTTGTCAGGGTTCAGCCTCAGCTTATTCCTCCCCATCCAGCCACTCACCGTCTCCAGACATTTGGACAGGGATTCTACGGCCAACTTTGGTGAAGATTTGAATGAGAGGTAGAGCTGCGTGTCATCCACATATTGATGACACTGCACCCCAAACCTCCTGATGATAGCCCCCAGCAGCTTCACATAGATATTAAATAGCATCGGGGAGAGGATGGAACCCTGTGGCACCCCACAAGTAAGTGGCCACGGGTCCGAAACCTCCTCTCCCAGTGCTACCCTCTGGTACCTGCCGGAGAGGAAGGACCGGAACCACCGCAATACAGTGTCTCCAATGCCCAACCCCTCCAGGCGGTCCAGGAGGATACCGTGGTCAACGGTATCAAAAGCCGCTGAGAGGTCGAGGAGAACCAGGAGGGAGCATTCACCCCAGTTGAGGGGTGGGGGAGAGAAATATGACTTGGGGGGAAAACATGATAGAGCAGGGGGTTAGAACCTCAGGCCCGTGGGCCGGATCTGGCCCTTTTGGAGTTCCAGCCCAGCCCAGCCCAGCCCTTCAGGTTCCCCAGATGCCCCCACCCCCTTTCCCTGCCCCCACCCCCTTTCCAATGATTGTTTGGTGGTATTCCAGCTTTTATGCAGCTTTTCCCCATTTTAAACTGTTGAAATGCCTCTCCTAAGGCTTTGTTACCGACTGTAGAAGCTTTAAGCAAACATTTGCTTGCATTTTTGGCCCTGCCCATTTTGCCTTTGGCCCTGCCCACCATGGGAATGCAGCCCCTCAGAGCTTCTTCGAAATGGAATGCAGCCCTCTGGCTGACAGTGGTTCAATGCCCTTGTGATAGAGCCACCCTCTCCCCAGCTTGCCCCCCAGATGTGTTGGACTGCATCCCCCACCATGCTGGGGCAATGGGGGTTGTAGTCAACACATCTGGAGGGTCCCAGGCTGGGGAAAGGCTATGATAGGGGTTTTATCACATTATGCATGCTGTAGGGAAGCGTGGGTAGAGAGTGGTTTTTCTGCCTCCATACCAGAGCTCAGGGTCATCTAATGAAATTGATTCAGGACAGACAGAAAGGAAGCGCTTCTTCACACTGGGCATGGTTAATCTACAGAACTCCCTGCCACAAGGTTAGATGGCTTTAAAAGGGGAATAAGAGGGATCCAATTGGGAGAAGTATATTGGCCTGAATGGGGCATTAGGCCTAACAGGCTACATTAAGGGAGCAATCCTATCTAGATAGGCAGCTGCCTATCCAAAGCAGGGCAGGAGAAGCATGGAGGGGATTGTTCCCTCCCTGTTTCTCCTGCCCTGCTTCGGCTAGACAGCCGATCGCAGCTGTCTAGCCACAGGAGGACAGAGCGGGCAAGGAGGCTGCTGTACGACACGTGGGGTATGTCATACAGGCAGTTACACTCTCCCCGCCCCAGAAATGCCCCTTTGCGAGCACGGAGGACAAGGCTGTTCCAAGGCAGCACACAAGTGTGGGGAGGTCGGTTCCCGGAAAACCAGATATCCTGTGGCCATCTAGCCGCTGTCTAGCGGCCATAGGATTGCTCCCTAAACCTCCCATGTTCAGTGGATTGCAGTTGCTGGAGGGGATCAGTGAGGAGGACTGTATAGCAATAGCAATTCCTGCCTTGCTTGGGCCCTTCCTGGATGCATCTGGAAGGCCCCAAGCAAGGCATAAAGCTGGGGGCCCGACCAGGCAGATCCAGCAGAGCTGTTCTTACGTTCAGCCCCAGCAAAGTAATTTGGGGGACGTAGCACCCCTTTGGGATCCAGCACAGTGGTCTTGGGGCAAAGTAATTTGGGGGACGTAGCACCCCTTTGGGATCCAGCACAGTGGTCTCGGGGCAAAGTAATTTGGGGGACGTAGCACCCCTTTGGGATCCAGCACAGTGGTCTTGGGGCAAAGTAATTTGGGGGACGTAGCACCCCTTTGGGATCCAGCACAGTGGTCTTGGGGCAAAGTAATTTGGGGGACGTAGCACCCCTTTGGGATCCAGCACAGTGGTCTTGGGGCAAAGTTCCAACCACTTTGGGACCACTGACATAATGAAAAAACCATGGCAGATGGTCACTGGGTTCCAAAGACCCTCGTGTGGGCTCTCCCACGCTGGAGGCGTTCAAGACAAGGCTGCACAGCCATCTGTCAGGGATGCTGTGACTTGGATTCCTGCGTTAAGCAGGGGGTTGGACTCAATGGCCTTGTAGGCCCCTTCCAGCCCTACTGTTCTATGATTCTATGCGTCCCACGTTGTCCCATTTTGGCTGGCACTCTACCACCACACACCTTCAAGACCTGTTTGCCTCTCCAGCTGACAACCCACAAGGATCTCCTCCTTGTAGCCTGCCCCTGCACTGCCACACACTGTTATAACTGGGGCTGCTGACCTCCCCGTTTTACCCCAAGCCTCCTTGCGCTGCTGATGCTCTACAACCCCCTGCCCACATCCCAGGCCCTCGTAGTGTCACTGGGTGTAGCGGGGAGGAGAGGGGCGTCTGTGCCTTGAGCTGCCATGTTGGAAAATTAATGTTTGCAGGTGCTGTTCGTCATGACGTAGTGTAGCCTTCTCTAACCTGGCGTCTTTCAGATGTTTGGACTTCAACTCCCATCAGCCCTAGCTAGCATAGCCAATAGTCAGGAATGCTGGGAGTTGTAGTCTAACATCTGGAGGGCACCAGGTTGGGGCAGGGTGATGTAGTGCTACACAGGTGAGAAGAAGCTACATCTGCTTTTACACAAATGTCCGAGGGCAGAGTTCCTGCACCTTTATTGCACCCGATGACCTCCCAAATCTAGCTTTCTTAGCCCCCAGCACATGTGCGTACCTCCTGCCCCCAAACTACATTTCTCAGACTGGGCCTCAAGCTGTGTCTGTTGCCATTGTATGCTGAAGAAAAAACACAGAGCAATGTAGAGAGAGAGCATGAGCAAACTATGTTAATTTCTTCTCCCCTTGGGATTAACTTCAGAAGTTGAGAGGTACTCTATAGCAGGGATGCGCAGAAAGTCAATTTGCAAATGTTTTGAATGTCCACTCCCAGCAGGGGCATTGCTGACAGGCGATGTTGGTGGGGGCCTCTGGGAGTTCAAGTCCAAAACACCTGTAGGTCTACCTTCTGCCCACCCCACTCTATAGAGTTTGTCTGGAGAACAATATGTAATGAACCCAGGTGTCCTTCCTTATCTGCTCCATCTTAATTGATAGGTTATGCATGGGAAGGTGGGGAATGCACTCTGCATGTGCACAGGAGCATGCAACGCTTCATGTTTTCTAGTAATGGCATTGAAAATAGATCTGGGGTTGAGTTCACAGGTTCCAAAGATGAGCCCATTTTAATGACAACTAAATTAAGCTCTGCTTTGGATATATCACAACTTTTCATGCCTCCATTATTTTTTCCCTGGTAATGTGGTGCCACCCAGAGGCCTTTTCTGGGAAGTGCATTAGGTGACTTACAGGGCACTCCTATATATGCAGTAAGTCCCACTAAGTTCAGTGAGACTTACTCCCAGGTAAGGAGTGCAGTTTCAAAGATTGTTGGAATATAATATTTTGTTTCCTGCCAATAACAGCCTCTCATTCGCTTCCCCTGGCAATTGCTGCTTGTTTTCCTAAGCACATAAAAACACAAAGGTAGCCTTGTTGGTCCATGAGAAGAAGAAAAAAATAAAAATCCACAGTTAAGCATAAAAGTACTGCCCACTGGTGGATTTCAGTTGTTTTCTATAAGCTTAGGGCCAGCCCTATCATTAGAGTGAGGTGTCAGATCTTGGGGGCACAGAATGGCAACAAGGTGTTGGAAGACAGAGCTAGTGTACAAAATTATGCATGGTGTGGCGAAAGTGGATAGGGAGACATTTTTCTCCCTTTCTCATAATACTAGAACCCAGTGGGGTCATCCCATGAAGCTGATTGGTAGGAGATTCAGGACAGATAAAAGGCAGCACTTCTTCACACAACGCACAGTTAAACTCTGGAATTGACTCCCACAAGATGCAGTGATGGCCACCAATTTGGACAGCTTGAAAAAGGGGATTGAACAAATTCATGAAGGAGAACGCTATCAATGGCTACTAGTCCTGATGGCTCTGTGCTACCTCCAGTATCAGAGGCAGTGAGCCTATGTGCACCAGTTGCTAGCGAACATGGGCGGGAAGGTGCTGTTGATGTCATGTCCTGCTTGTGGGTTTCTTGTGGGTAGCTGATTGGCCACTGTATGAACAGAATGCTGGGCTACATGGACCCTTGGTCTGATCCAGCATGGCTCTTCTTATGTTCTAGCACGGTGTGTGTTATGCAGCCTGCCCCAGGGTGTGTTTCCCTTAGCTAGCTTGCTGCCCTCAGTTTTGAAGATGAAACTGCTGGTTGGGCCAGCTTTTGTACGTGGAATGGGAGGGAGGGAAACATCGTGTCCATTACCTGAGGCAGCAAAAGGTCTTGGACCAGCCTTCCTTTCCCCCTACCTGTTTCTAAAAATCTTATATTCCCTTGCAGCGGGGGTGGGGGACATGTGGTCCTCCAGAAGTTGTTGGACTGAAACATGCCAGCATAGTTAATGGTGAGGGCTGATGGGAGTTAGTTGGAGGGCTACATAGTCCCCATTCCTGGGGCCTACAGTGATCGAGAGTGCTATATACCTTCCCCACCCCCCACCAAACCAAAGAGCTTGTTCTAGGTCAATGCTGTTGCTCTCTACCACTCCTCTTGGCTTCCAAGGGAACCCCAGTAGTAGTAGTAGTAGTAGGTAGGGGGCAGCCCAAGACATGTTGGTGCCTGAGGCGAAGAACAAGAGGGAGCCCCCTTCCAGCCCACACACAAAAAACGACTTGGCTGGCAGATTAATCTGTCTTAAACACTGCAGCATGCTAATTTAGGGGGTGCAGAGTAGGCCTCATGGCACACAGGTCTGTCCTCGGACACCTTGCTGCTGCCGCCCGCCTGAGGCACCTGCTTCACTCTGCCTAATGGTAGGGCCAGCCCTGGTGGTGGTAGTAGAAATTGCAGTAGTTATTACCATAATCAGTGGTACAAAATGTGTGGTATTTTACAGACACATGCATAAACTTATTCACTATGTGCCACAATTTTAAAAGCAATTTTAAAATTAAAATTACTTATATATCAGATTCACTGAATAATCAACTCACTCCTAAAATATTCCTTCACATTTCAGATTTTCAGTATTTCAGTCTGGTTGGTTATGCTTGTTTGGCTGTATTTATGCCAATATTGAAATAATATTTTAATACACTCCACGTCATCAGTGTATTTTTTGCCATCTTGAATGGATGTACAATAGGTGAGTTTTAAGACATTTCAACATAGCTCATTTCATTTCTAAGACAGCAATCCTATGGTCCCTTGGAGAGCGTCTCAGGGATCATAGGATTGCCTGTCAAATCCTTCCGAGGTCGGAGACTGTACTCCCTCCCTTGCCCCCTCGCAGCCGGCGCAGGGAGAACAGTGCCGGCTGCCTCTCCGAGCTTGAAAACTCAATCTTGGAGAGGGGAACAAGGCGGTGTTCCAGTGGGCGTGGAGGAGAGGAGACTGGAGAAGCCAAGATAGGAGTTATTCTGAGCTTCTTCCAGCCTCTTTCCCTTCCTCTCTGGAGCGCCCGCAGTAGACAGGCTAAAAAGCCCATCTAGCAAATTCTGCAGAGTGGGAGGACAGGGATACAAAGATTGCTTCTACTGCTCCTCCTGCCCTGCATTGGATGAGTGGATGTCTCTGAGTTCGGGGGCTTCTAATCACTGAGGGTGCAATCAATAGGACAGTACCCTAAGATATTAAATTTGGGATTTCTGAGTCCTTCTAGTGTTGTATTATTAAGATTCTAGCTGCTATAATTAAATGAAATATAACCTCAACATCATGTCTTGATCCAATATCTTTAAAGTACCTAAAATTACAATGAATGGATCATAAAGGTACTCGTATTCCAACCATCAATCAATTCACTTCCCCCCCCCAAATAAATGCCAAAATCTTTGAATTTTAGGATGACAGTGATAGTTTCCTTTGAACCCAGAGCCTTTTGGATGTCTGTCTCTGAAGTGTCCCCATCCCACCCTACCTGCAAAGTAGATTGGTTCACCATTGTTCTAACCATATAAATGCCATATAATACTTCAAATCCAATTATAGGAAACCAGAGAGAGAGAGTTAAAGTTTATTATGGATAGTGCAAACATCTGAATTACATACATTCCACAGCAAAATGAATATAAATACACTTCTAGACTATGCTTTTGACCTGATTTATACATCTAAGCAGTATGGGAGCCATTGTGGCATGATGTTTCCTGCTAGAGACTACAGATGTATTACTTATCTCTGCTGATGTATCAGCTAGCTCTCCATGATCAAAATATCTATCCCATTTCATCCAAGGTGAAAGATGTTGAGTTCCTTGCAAGGGCTTCCTTTTAAGCTTCTTGGTCCCTGGATTTGACAAAGTGTGATCTCTTTGTCTCTTCCCAGGATATTTCTGGGGCCAAGTTGATCAATCTAGTATAATGCATTCTCCCTCTTCCTTTACCAGAGTTTTACCCACATCTCATACAACTGCTAGATGCAACAATTCATTTTTCACTTTGGATAGGCTTTTACCAGCAAGGGAGTGTTTCTCAGATGAGGTAGAAACTAATTTAACACGGTCCCTGGGATGACATCCATGGCAATAATCATGTTGGGGTGACAGAAACACATGGGGGAGTCCAAGGTGCACTAAAAAGTGTCACATCTTGGATCCTTTGAGATGCTCTTGGTCAGGTTTAACCATGTACTCATACTAAGGAAGGATGAAAACTCTCATCAGAGACACCTCCAGAAGTACACAAGCAATACAAGAGTAAGAAAGACTCACTTCACAATTGCTCCCTGCAATTCCCTCAATTGAGCAAAGACACAATAAGTATTCAGAGTGGCCACTGTAGGGCAGTAATTTGCACAGGCATTGAGAGGTTCACTGAGATGTCATCACACTTTCTTTTCTACATGAGGCTGTTAATCCACTCTATCTACTTTCGGTTTCGTCTCAGAATTGAGATCCAAGAAGAGCATCCCCTTTCCTGCCTTTCTGCTACATAACCTCTAGGTGGCACTGTGGTATCAGAGAATAGCATAATTACACAAGTGGAAAAAGCTTTCACAAATAATATCGCATTTTTCTGCTCTAAAAAACTTGCCCAAAGTGATGTTTAAAAACAGAAGCGAAACTGGAGGGTCATGACATCATCTAAAGAACCTGTAAACAACAGTGAGTAGGGAATGACGAGTACACAATAAATGCCTCATGTAGAAAAGCTCCAATAGCAAACTCAGATGATGAGTGCCGACTAGATTAGCACCAAAACAGGACCACTGAAAAACAAGAAGGAAGTATTAACATGCTCAGGGGAAGGTTGTTGTTTTTTTTTAAACAAACCTAAGGGGTCAATGCCCCCCCACAACAGTACAATGAGGATTGAGTATGCTCAGTAGCTACAAAACGTTGCATGTCAGTTGAAAAAAGAAAAACAGAAAACCAGAGGTAGAGGATGTAGAGGGCATGGCTGGTTGCAACCCTGAACAGGAGCACTCCTGATAGGACTATCTAGAATAGACTGCAACTTTTTCTTGTTGGTCCCATTTATATCCATTTGTATCTCATTCTCAGTACACGTCAAGCCTCTCATACCCAGACTGGCTGTTGCCTATAAAAATTAATGCCAGTTTGTTGTTAAGGTGCCAGAGGACCTGGCATTCTTTTCACTACCGACTTCAGTAGCATCTCCAAACACTTTTAGTACAGGTCTGGTTTGCATGATGTGGTCAAAACTGGGAGGGGGCATGTTTAATGACAAAAAATTGCCTGTGGAAATCCCACCACCACCTCCATTTTGGTGGTAATTCTGGGGGCCTTTGAAAGGGGGCAAAAATACTTTCCTATTTAGAGTGAAGGCAGGAAGTTTTAAAATGTCATCACCTAACCAAATCAAATTGACAAAGTGACATCATGACATCATCTTGCTGGCTGAATGGGTCACATAAAAGACCAGCAGGAGAAGGTTCCCCAAAACAAAGGAGAAGCAAACAACTGTGTGAACCACAGGGAACCCTAACAGGAATATATGAGTACACAAAAATATGGGATTTAAGAGATATACAGGTTTATAACTTGCTTCACAACTTCTTCAGGCAAACATTTCTTACAGTTGTCTTCCTTCAGAAAGACACTTCTTTACAGACTTCTTCACAGACTTCTTCAGACAAACATTTCTTTACAGATTTCTTCCTTCAGAAAGACATTTTACAGTTTCCTCATTACAATTCATACAGTTCTTGTTCCAATTAGTCTCAGTTGGTTCTAGTGAACTTAGGGTGGACAGAGGGGATTTCTACTCCAGCCTAAAACCCTGCATTTAAAATGGGGCTTTCTGCTTCCGTTTTAAATGCAGGATCACAACTGATTCCCTTTACATGTGCTTCCTTCTCTGTAGATGGCTGTTCCCATCGCGTTATGTTTCCGTGAAGAGGCATTATACATGCTCCAGGTTCAGCAATACTTGCTCCTGGGCTCCTGCCCCTTTCTCTCCCTTTGCACATTACTGGTGGATGGGGACTGACATGCGGACAGCCCCTCCACCGATCTCCCTGGGCCCCGCCTCCCTCTTCCATGCTTTTGGCCAGTCCCTGCCGCTCAGCCCCTTTGCCGCTCCTCCACTCTGCCGCCCGCCCTCTGCCTTTCTGCTGCTCTGCTGCTCTGTTTTGAACAGGCAGGCTGAAAATGGCAAGGAGCCAAAATGGCACAGGAGTGGGAAGGCTGAACACCCCTCAGACCTTTGTCACCACCTTCAACATGACCATGCCCCCAACAACCATGCTCAGTGCTTCATTCACGCTAGGGGAGAAATACATGGGGAGGACATGACGCTCCATTTGCCCATATCTGGAAAATACCCCATTTTTTCCATTTGAGGAAAACATGGGATAGGTGGGAGGAAATCATGGAATAATGGCTGGAAAATGACAACGTCATGTAATGGACCCGCACAGTTCAGTGAGTGAGCAACCATGAATGCGCAATAAACTTGAGGAGTAGAGATCCCCCTAGAGAATATGAGGCAACCCACTGGAGAAAACCTTCCATGGGGAGATAAATCTCTACTGATATGAATCTTCCTGAACTTTAACCTTCCACTTGAAAAGAGACTGGGCTGCTGAGACCAGAACCATTTCTTGGAGCAACCTTCTTCAAAAAAATTAAGCTTGGGCCTACTTGTTCCTACACTGACTACCAGAAGGGAAAGTGTGCTTGTAGGTGCCATCTCAGCCTCTATGGCAGCCTTGCCCAACCTGGCATCTTCCAGATGTGTTAGACTACAAATCCAGTCATCCCCATGCTGATTGGAGGTGATGGGAGTTGTAGTCCAACATTTCTAGAGGGCACCAGTTGGGGAAAGTTGATATACTATGGGGACTCGGTGTGTGTGTGTGTATAATATATCAAATAATATTTATACCAAGAAAAAAATACAATATTTATACCAAGAAAAAAAATATAATATTTATACTGAGAAAATTTCCCAGCTACTTTTCTGGGAATGGAGAACAATTCCTTCAAAGTTCATTCGCAATATGAAGGGGCTTTCCAGGCCAAGCGACAAAGGACAGGGATGGGTGGGGGAAGGTATTGTATGTCCTTCCTCTTCAGCCATAAATACACTAGGGGTAAATGTTATGTTTATTTCCTGATATGATCCAGGTATGTTTATTTCCCCAAATGATCCTCCCCTTGGCACTAGGACAGCGGAGGAGTGGCTAGGCTGTCTGTTATCCAAGGCCCTTATCTGTTAAGGCTGCCTTGCCTAAGCACACAAACAATAAAGCCCCATTGAAATCAGTGGGAGATCTGAAGGCATAGGAGACTGGGATAAATTGCACCATTAGCCTCATGCAGGCTGCCAGGCAGTCTCCAAATGTCAAAAAATGGACCGGCATGAGACCATGCAGAAACAGCAACCAACAGTACTCCGGTAATATTAGGACTGGTCCAATGGCGACATCTGTTGTGGGGATTCCTCAGCGAGAGTGGATGTTGGCTGGGCAAAGCACATTTTTCTATAAACCTCCATGATAGATTTCAAGCCCTGATTCAACTGCCTCCACAACAGGGTGTCTTCCACGTTCACAATTCTAGGACATGATTTATGGTCTCTGAGCACGGAGGTCCCATTTTAACAAACATTTTCCTCAGTGGCCTTTGTGGTAAACATTCAGTCTATGTATTTATTATATTTATACCCCGCCTTTTTCCCTCTTGCAAGGAACCCACGCAGGCTTATGTGCTCCTCCTCCTCTCCAGTTTATCCTCACAACATCCCTGTGAGATAGGCTAGGCTGAGAGTCAGTGACAGGCCCAAAGTCACCCAGTGAGCGTCATGGCCAAGTGGGGACTAGAATCCAGATCTTCAGATTCCTAGTCCAACACTCTAACCACTACACAACACTGGCTCTGAAACTTTTTGGAACTTTTTTTCCTCCAAGAGTTTCCTATTTCTGCTTTATGGCAATAGATCCCTCCAAAAGGACTAGTTCTGGGACTTTGGTGGATGAAAATTATAGACTCCCTCAATTGCATAACATAAGAATGGGCACCAGATCTCTATACACTGCTCTTCTACATACAGGTCCCCTAACCAACCCGCTGTGATGTGCTTGACCTCTCTGATGGTGCCAAACCATCCCAGAACTGTATGTACTCCAACCTGGTTTCCCCGTATTTAGCTATTTCCAGATGGGCAGCTGCTAATAGATAAAGAATAATCTCTTTGTGCATGATCTGGAGTGCACTGAAAATGGAAATAAGTGCTAACATTGGATTCGTTTTAATTATTTGCTTAACATATAAAAAACAATCAAAAACAGTCCCACCGCATATACATAAACAAGGCACACACATTATATCCTCTCCAGCATAAGGTACCTCTTTCATTCTCAAATGCCACAGTCTCTCTTTTGTCCCTTTTCACAGACACACGCAGAATTTTATCGGTCCCTCTTCTAACAGTTTTCAGAAACGAATATCAGTCTATCTAAACTGCAGACCTCATCTCGCAAAATTTCTGGACTTTTCTGTTTCTTCCCTCATCTCCTACTTTTTGTTCTGCCTAGCCTGATGAAGAGTTCTAGGGAACTCGAAAGCTTGCACATTTCTGTGAAATGTTGATTAGTCCTAATAAAGCTATTGCCCAACTGTGGATTTGGGATTTTTTTTCTCATGGACCAGCATAGCTATCTTTGTGGTGGGAGTTATCCACTGAACAGTACAATCCTATACATGTCTACTCAGAAATAAGTCCCATTGAGCTTAATGAGGCTTACTCCCAGGTAAGTGTGTATAGTAGGCTTACTCCCAGATAAGTGTGTATAGCAGCCTTCCCCAACCTGGCACCTACCAGATGGATTTGACTACAACTGCCATCACCCACAGCCAACTTGGGGACAACAGAGGTTATAGTCCAGCACATCTGGAAGCTAGCTGGTTGGGGGAGACTAGTGTATAGGACTACAGTCTAAGTCCAGAGTGCTGGTAAAGAAAGTGTGGCACCTTCCTTTTTTCCCATTCAGAGCATTCCAAAGAGGTCCCAATGGCAGTGCAGCTAGTGCTGGACATTGGACTCCCATTTTATTCCTGTAGTCATGATACTGTGACTATCCAAGGAAGTTTAGAATGCAAAACTTCACATGCTTGAAATACAGATTAAACAACTATCAGGTGGATCCACAGTTGGCTACAGGATTGTACTCAAAGAGTGCTTATCAATGGGATCTTCTCAAACTGGGGAGAGGTAACGAGTGGGGTACCGCAGGGCTCAGTCCTGGGCCCAGTGCTCTTCAACATTTTCATTAATGACTTGGAGGAGGAGGTGCAGGGAATGCTTATCAAATTTGCAGATGACACAAAATAGGGTGGGATAGCTAATACCTTGGAAGACAGAAACAAAATTCAAAGTGATCTGGATAGGCTGGAGTGCTGGGCAGAAAACAACAGAATGACATTTAATAGGGATAAATGCCAAGTTCTGCATCTAGGAAAAAGAAACCAAATGTGCAGATACAAGATGGGGAACACCTGGCTCAAAAATACTACAAGCGAGAAGGATGTTGGAATTGTTGTAGATCAAAAGCTGAAGATGAGCCAACAATGTGATGTGGCTACAAAAAAGGCAAATACTGTTTTGGGCTGCATTAATAGAAGTATAGCTTCCAAATCCCAGGAAGTACTAGTTCCCCTCTACTCAGCACTGGTTAGGCCTCATCTGGAGTACTGTGTCCAGTTCTGGGCACCACACTTTGAGAAGGATGCAGACAAGCTGGAGAGGGTTCAGAGGAGGGCAACGAAGATGATCAGGGGACTGGAAACAAAGCCCTATGAAGAGAGACTGAAAGAACTGGGCATGTTTAACCTTGAGAAGAGAAGATTGAGGGGAGATATGATAGCGCTCTTCAAGTACTTGAAAGGCTGTCACATAGAGGAAGGCCAGGATCTCTTCTCGATCATCCCATAGTGCAGGACACGGAATAATGGGCTCAAGTTACAGGAAGCCAGATTCCAGCTGAACATCAGGAAAAACGTCCTGTTAGAGCAATATGACAATGGAAGCAACTACCTAGGGAGGTGGTGGGTTCTCCCGCACTGGAGGCATTCAAGATGAAGCTGGACAGCTGTCTGTCAGGGATGCTTTGACTTGGATTCCTGCATTGAGCAGGTGGTTGGACTCGACGGCCTTATAGGCCCCTTCCAACCCTACTATTCTATGATTCTATAGATCAGGGTTGGCAAATCAGTTGTTGTTGTTGTTGTTGTTGTTGTTGTTCTAACCAGGGGAGGATGGTGGCTGCAGTTTTGGTGGGGCAGATTTCTGGGTTTTAGTCACAGCCAGCCAGAACTCTAAAGGAGCTATCCAAGATTCTGAACCTTATCTCCCAAATGGATCCAACATCTTGGATAGCTCCTTTAGACTTCTGGCTGGTTGTAACTAAAATCCAGAATAGAATGGAATGGAATTCCGCCCCACTGAAACTGGAGCCACCAGCCTCCCCTGGTTCTAACATATCAGGAATGTAGATGCAGTTGTAAAACATGGAATGGTGGTTGTGGAGAGGCGAAGATAAATTTTAGTTGTGTGATTCACAAAAGACTAATACACATCGCTGTCTAAAGCGGCCCCCTGCCCCCGACCATTAAATCCAGGATATAAAATTACTTAGCAGCACCACTGGGTGTCAATATAAGAACATAAGAAGAGCCCTGCTGGATCAGACCAAGGGTCCATCTAGTCCAGCATGATTCTGTTCACACTGTGGCCAGCCAGCTGCCCACAAGAAACCCACAAGTAGCACATGACAGCAACAGCATCCTCCTGCCCATGTTTCCTAGAAACTGGTGCACACAGCCATACTCCCTCTGATACTGGAGGTAGCATAGAGCCATCAGGACTAGTAGCCATTGACAGCCTTCTCCTTCATGAATTTGTCCAATCCCCTTTTTCAAGCTGTCCAAATTGGTGGCCATCACTGCATCTTGTGGTAGTGAATTCCATAGTTTAACTGCACTGTGTGAAGAAGTCCTTCATTTTATCTGTCCTGAATCTCCCACCAATCAGCTTCCATGGGATGACCCCGGGTTCTAGTATTATGAGAGAGAGAGAAAAATATCAAAAACCCATTTTTAAATTCCCCCAAGAGACATTCACTGACCACTGAGGAACATCAACCAGTCATTCTGGCCCATAAAGATTTTTTGTGCAAACCCCAAACTGTGATCCAGCACTACTTCATGGCAAACCTTGAAAAACAATAGTTCTAGTATTTATTTAATTAATTTCATTTCTATACTTCCCCATAGGCGAAGCTCTCTGGGCAGTTTACAACAGTATTACTTATTTAAATTATGTTTATGCTGTCGTTCAATTCTATTTTCAGAACAGTTTAGAAAAAAGGAATAAAACAATTAAAATGTGCATTAAAAAGCTATACTGAGCTAACGGCCCAATCCTATACATGTCTACTAAGATGTAAATTGCATGGAGTTCAATAGGGTTTACTCCCTGGTAAGTGGATATGGGATTGTTGCCTAAAAGTCACAAAATCATAACAGCAACATAAAGCGGTCAGGATTAAAACTGGATCTAAAATAGCTGGGGAACATAAAAAATTGGATCCAGATTTAGTTATGCTTAGAGTAGTCCCATTGATTTCAGTGGGTCTACTCCAAGCATGACTAAGTCTGGATTTAACCCAGAATCTTTGCATGGTCCCAGAAGAGCAATAAGGCAGGTGCCAAATGAGCGTCTTGAGGTACCCCACTGAGAAGGCCCTCTCTCTAGATAACCACCCATGCCCCCTCAGGAGGCCTTCCGCTTTTGCCAGGGGTGGGGACTGTGTGGCCTTCCAGATGTTGGTGGACCTATCAGCCCTAGCCAGCATAGCTAATGGTGAGAGATGATGGGATTTGCAGTCCAACAACATCTGGAGGGCCAAAGGTTGCCCACCCCCTGCACTATTCGTGTTCAGTCATCAGATAACAACCCTATGACAATCTAATAATTCCACTTATCACAGTCTTGAAACATGTGATGTTTTTGTTTTTATTTTATTTTTCCTAAAGCTTCCTTCATTTGGAAAATGATTTCTTATCTCATATTGCCCAGAATGGAGAGTGTTATGCACAATCCACGCATGCCTATATGCATCCGGGTGACTCAGGCTTTGAATTTTGCACGTAGAATAAATATGTATCCACTGGATACAGCTGATCTGAGATGTTGTGAGCTGTTTCCTCTTTTGTTCTGGGAAGTCCTGCACACAGGAACGTGCAAAGGTGCAGTGAGCCAAAGAGAAACAGGGAACATGACAGCGAGGGGAAGACCTGGCAATACAGTCTGAGAAGTCTTTGCTACACAAGAAGGTGGTAACTGCCAGATGAACTAATTGGCCCAAGACATTTTGCTGCCTGAGGCAGAACAACAAACAGTGACTCCCACCCCACCCTGGCCAAGGTGCATAGTACCCAAGGCTGGTCAAGTGATTTTGGCACCTGAAGCAGGAAATCCCACAAATGCCTCTGCCTGGGAGGAAGGCATATAATAACACAAATATATCACAATTTGCTGCCCTTTTATGATACCCAAAGTCAGCTTCTGGAGGCAGCCGCTTCACTCTGCCTAATGGTAGGGCTGGCTCTCACCCATCAGGACTTGTGCTGTCTTTGAAAGTATGGTGTGACTTACAGCAGAGTTGCTTTATATAGAGAAAGTGTGATGACACAGCATTTAGTATTGGAGACAATAAATGCAGGGTAGAGCCAGTTTAAAAGAAGTTCAAATCAACTTACTTTGTTAGTGCTTTTATACACATCATCAGAGAAGGCTATCTAACACTGTTTAACCACAACCATCCCCTAAAGCTCGGTGTGTGAGCGTAAGTACGTAAAGGCATGAGATATATTTACTTGCTTCCTTCAGGGAGAGAGCTTCATGGTGCTTGTTGCAGAGGCAAAAGGGAGGAACAGGAAGGAAGAAGAGGAAGAGGAGGAACAGGGAGAAGGAACTGATCAGACTACAGAATAGTCTCTATTGCCCCCTACTGTCTGGAAGCATGCGGAGTTATTCCTATTATCCTACATGCTGGACAGTGCTGTAGTGGTAAATTTTGAAGTGGAGCTCATCATGACAGCCCCCATAGCCATGTCCCCCAAGGGAGTCCAAAAATTAAGGCCACTGTGTTGATCCATATCAACCAACCAGTTCTAGCAGTTCCATTGGGAGCAAGTCTTTTGTAAAGCTAGTGGGTCTTAATTGCCCCGTGAAGACCAAGTCACCCCCCAGTAATACTTTCCATTACCGCAGGGAAAGATATATTGTTGCTGGGAACATTCATTTCCCCTCTAGCTACTGTGAGGATCACAGCAAAGCAGAGACAGAATGGGGAAATCTGACAGCAGGGTGGGCAGATGACCTCAGCATCCCTGCTAATAAAAAAGCGCCATTGGTGCTGAAGAGAAGACTGTGCAAAGAATTTATATCGTGCCCTTCTTAATGCATATGTATTATTTGTTGTGACAATATATATATGAAACAAGTTCAGCAGATGAATACAAAATGTGCCGCATGAAGACATTATCTATCCAGAAAGGCAAAAGCTTGCCTGTACAGAAGAGCAATCCTGGCATCAGCACCTGGCATCTTTGGGCTAATGCCAGGATCCACAGGCACCGGGGAGGTTGGGGGCATCCTCCATGTCTGATGCTGGCCTCTACCTTTTTTTTTTATGTAAGGATGCAATCCTATGCATATTTAGACAGAAAAAAGTCGTACAACTCCCAGCATGCCCCAGCCAGCCATGCTGGCTAAGGAATGCTGGGAGTTGTAGGACTTTTTTTTCTGTCTAAAGTTAAACCTATGCATAGGATTGTGCCTAAATCACTTAGTGCTTATACAGAAGCACTGGGTGAAGCAGCTACAGCTGCTGTGTGGCCATCTTCTTTCTTCTCTCCAATGCTTCCGGGCTCTGCCCGATGTGTCTGTTGGGGCCATGGCTGTGAGCACTGAGGACAAGAAAGAAGATGGGGGCAGCAGTGATGTGCTCAGCCAAGTCTAGAGGGCAATTGCCTCTGCCTGTGCTATGTTGGGAGGGTGGCAGTAGTGGAAATGAGCCAGGGAGCCCAGAGTAGCATGGTGTGTGTGTGCGGTTCTCCTTCATTATTAGCCAGGCACCACTGCTTCTGGCCACCCTCCCACCCAGAGTAGTGCAGGTGGCAGTTTGAAGGAGGTACTACCTGTGCTACTCTGGGCTCCCGAGCACCTTAAATGGGGGTTTATTCTTTCCTGGGACTCAGCAGAGTGCTGCGAAACAAGCAAACAAAATTAAAGGTGCCCAAGAGTAGCACAGGTGCTAAGATGCTTTGACTTAGATCCCTGCATTGAGCAGGGGGTTGGACTCGATGGTCTTATAGGCCCATTCCAACCCTACTATTCTATGATTCTAGGTGGTGGTGCTACTCCATTGTCCCCCTGTCACCAGTGCCTGGAAAGCCCATGGGGACTGGGGTAGAAAGAAGCCCATGTGAGAGAAACCGACAAGAATTGCTCACCAAGCACACCAAGTCCAGTGTGGTAAGACCAGGGCCCCTCACATCTGGGCCAACCAAACCATGAAAAATGGCAAGGGAGAAGGCCAAGAAGAATCATGGGGTCAGACATCCCATAACCTGGGCCAGTCACTAATAAGGCCCTTTCTCTTGTCCCAACCAATCATGCCTCCACCATAGGCAGGACACAGAGAAGGGCCTCTCCCCTGGAGCTTAGGAAGCAGGCAGGCTGATACAGGAAAGCAGTCCCTAAGGTATCCTGGACCCAAGCTATTTTGGGCTTTAAAGGTAATCAGCGACACTTTGATTTCTTAGACGCCATTCAAGAAACATATTCCCCTACATCCAATTAGGACACATAAAAACACAAGTTTGCATTTTAAATTATTCCTCATTCTATGAATTTGGGTTAAGAGAGTTTAAAAAGAAAATAACATCCTGGTGACCTGCATACACAACCTCTGCAAACAGTCCCCTTTTCCCAAATTCGCACACTGCATTGCTGGAATCTCTCACTTGAAGAGCTCCCCATTTACGAGAAGTCACACCGAAGACAATTGGCCCTCCCTCACTGCGTTCCTTTAGCTTCCTCACCCGTTTCCGCTCCTTTGTCCATCTAAACATGCATTTTTTAAAGTTCAAGGGACACACTCAGAATTGACATAAATATAGACAAGGTCCCAGGCTCTGGAAATAGCCACCACAATGCTACGGCTGACGAAAGACACAGGTGGTTTCTAAATGGGGGATGCAAGGAGGGCCTGCCACTTCCTCTCTGGTTGCTGAAGGGCAACGTGACACTGCAGCACGTGAGCTGGGTCTGAGGTGCCAGGACACAGGGAGAGAGGGCCTCTGAGGGAAAGGTTATAGATGTGTGGCTGCAGCGCTTCTGAACCTAGGTCCCCCAATCCCCTGCAGTCCTGAGCAACCCCTCCAAACACAACGGTCCCTCCATCCTGAATCTAAGATTTCTTTTTCTGTGTTTGATGCAATTTTGGGGCCTAATCCCAGGGCTGTTACCCAGAAAAGTAAAAAACAAACAAAAAGGAGAGGTAAAACTTCAGAGCTAAACTAGATGTGATGTTTTCATGTTGTTGGGAGTTGCGCAGCAGATTTTAAAAAGCAAGTAGCCAGTGTGTGTGGTTTAAGCTGGAAGGGTGGCCAGGTGTCCTACTTTACAGAGGACAGTCCTCTATTGAAAGTCCCTCTATTTCAAGGGCTGTCTAGGCCAAGTCCAGTTTAATGATAAAGAACCATCAGAAGGACAAGCAGCCAGAAGCCTTGAAGTTGCCCATCATCAACAGTTAGCACCTGAACAGCAGACTGAGCAGGCAGGCACGTCAGCTTCTGACCTTTTGTAACACCCCAAATCAGCTGCCTGCTGTGGCTACATCACTTTGTCTAATGAATGGGCTGGCCCTGAGTTTAGCCCTGGTCAGACTGATTCATGAGAAATAAGAACTTTCCATTGAAAGAAATGGATTATCGTGTCTATTTTTTGCATCCACATAGGTATATTTTTAACTTAAAAATAGTATTCATTGCTTTATTTAAATGTTTAGCCAATTTAATGCCTATTTTTATTCCTTTAATTTACAGTGCCCCTGAAGAAGTCAGCTGTCGAAACACTTAGGGCCAGATCACAGTGATAATAAATGTTCCTTCCTGAGTATTAATATATCCTTTTTTTCTTTGTTGGCTGTTTTGGCTGATTCGTGCTTCCTTAATCCTTTTTTTGTGCTCTCATTAGCCAGGGGTATCATTTTGGCAGGGTGGGGTTCCTATATTCCAAGGTACTTCCATATTAGGCATTTACTGTGGAATTGCTGTGCTTTGTTCTCTCATTGTCTACCGGACATCTTGTGAAGGTTTGAGGCCTACAGAGGCAATGGGGGAAAAGGTCAGGCTTAGAGGTCTGGAGTTTTCTTTTGGGAGGGGGTAACCCTGAGAGGAGTTGTTTCATTTCTCCAGTTAAGTGTCAGTTTCATTTCTCCAGTTAAGTTTCATTTCTTCAGGTTTGAAGCAGTACTTTTGGTTTTGAGGGAGGAGGACATATAAAGACAGCTCAGTGGTTGTGGACAGCTCAGTGAAGATGTCAGTCCAGTGTGCTGCCGCTGTAAAAAAGGCAAACTCCATGTTACGCATAATTAGAAAAATAATTGAGAATAAAACTGCCAATATCATACTGCCCCTATACAAATCTATGGTGCAACCACACTTGGAATACTGTGTACTGTTCTGGTTACCACACCTAAAAAAAGATATTGTAGAGCTGGACAAGGGCAACTAAAATGAGCAAGGGGCTGGAGCATCTCCCCTATGAGAGAGGTTACAACAGCTGGGATTATTTAGCTTGGAAAAAAGGAGGGTAAGGGGAGACATGATAGAGGTGTAGAAAATTATGCATGGTGTGGACAATGTGGATAGGGAGACATTTTTCTCCCTCTCTTCTATGATTCTAAAGGAGGGTAGACAAATTCCTGGAGGAAAAAGCTATAAATGGCTACTAGTCTTGATGGTTATGTGCCACCTGCAGTACCAGAGGCAGTGAGCCTATGGACACCAGCTGTTGGGGAACATGGGTGGGAGGGTGCTGTTGCGCTCATGCCCTGCTTGTGGGTTCCCAGTTGACAGCTGGTTGCACTGTGTGAACAGAATGCTGGACTAGATGGACCCTTGGTCTGATCCAGCATGGATCTTCTTATGTTCTTATGAGAGCGAGACAGCCAGTAAGAAGAGAAAGACAACCAGAGCCTGAAGTGAGAGCAGAGTCTGAAGAGTGAGCAGGAAGAAGCAGCGTAGGAAAGTCTAAGGACAGCTAGGATAAAGGAACTTGCGTTTTGCAATTTTTATTTATTTTAATACCTTTTGTATCACTCAGCTCTATGGTGTAAATACATGTAGCTGTAATTTGTTTGCTTTAAATCTGCTAGTAAACTGTTGTGGTTAAACTCTGTGTCTACAGTGTCAGGCACTCCACATCTACAGCCTAAACCCCATGTTATTGGGAAATGGAAGTTTAAAAGAAGGAAGGTGGGACTCCTCAAGCAAGAGATCCTTAAGGGGTTGCTCAGGGGGTCCGGGTCATAAGTGGAACCTTGACACATCTATATGATATGCTTCAAAATTATTGTCCTCTTGTGTTTTTTCTTGTCATTCAGGAAGCTTCCAGACAAGGCTTTTATCGCACCATTGCCTTGCCTTATTTAGTAAGAAGCAGAGACATCACCTTGCCAACAAAGGTCCATATAATCAAAGCTATGGTTTTCCCAGTAGTAACATATGGCTGTGAGAGCTGGACTAGAAGGAAGGCTGAGAGCCGAAGAATTGATGCTTTCGAACTGTGGTGCTGGAGAAGACTCTTACGAGTCCCCTGGACTGCAAGGAGGTCATATCAGTCAATCCTAAAGGAAATCAACCCTGAGTGCTCATTGGAAGGACAGATACTGAAGCTGAAGCTCAAATATTTTGGCCACCTAATGCGAAGAGAAAACTCCCTGGAAAAGACCCTGCTGCTGGGAAAGACTGAAGGCAAAAGGAGAAGGGGACGGCAGAGGATGAGATGGCTAGATAGCATCACTGATGCAATGAATATGAACTTGAGCACACTCCGGGAGAGAGCAGAGGACAGGAAGGCCTGGCGTGCTATGGACCATGGGGTCACGAAGAGTTGGACACGACTTAACGACTGAACAACAACATGAGATGTCCAGACATCGCCATCTTCCTCTCATAACCTTCTCATGTTTTCCCACTCCTTTTCCCATCATTTTTTCTTACCATAGAAAATCCATTAAGGGGAACCCCCCCCCCCCCACACACACACACAAACACACACAAAACTACACCAGCCTACAATCCCACATTTAAAACACGGCTTTCTGCTTCCATTTTAAATGCAGGATCACAACGGACTCCCTTTACACGTGCTTCCTCCCCCCCTTATCTTCCATATGTCTAGCCCCTCTTATTGCAGCTTTTCCTTTTTGTCTGAGGGAACTCAAGCAGAACTTAAGCATGGTAATTGAGAGCTCACTATCTCTGATCTTTTAAAAAATGGAATAAAGGTCATTTAGTGTGGGAGACGCCCTGGAGGTTCATGACATCATCTAAAGGGCCCGCAAACTTCTGTGAGTAACCCATCTCAATAGCGGGATAAAAGTTCCATGTGACGAAGCCCCCAGTCTTTCTAGTTGGCACCATTTCAGCACCATGTTTATTCCTCACCCACAATCTGTTAAATAGTACTGACTTTTTTTAGCATACATTTTTTTAAAGTATTGTAATCGCACTGCCTAAATAAAAACAGTTTTAGTGCAAACTTTTAAAAACTGATTTTAAAAAATTGATTAAAAAAAGATTAAGAAAATGTCATGCTCAGATTAATTGTCCCTTCTCTATGTCATGCCCACTACTGTAGATGGTACATAGCGGAGTGTAAGCAGACAAAAAGTGCTAGATTCCCAAAATGAATTTGGGAAAGTCAACTGTAGTTCCACATATAGGTTACCGTGGAAGAACAATGACTGGTTAGTTCAGTTTGGAAGCACCCCTGTTCCCAAACACAGGCAATTTAATTTGCATATTATGCTAAATATGTGAATCAAGTGCATCAATCTGTGTGTTGTTCTAGCAGCATATGATTTTTTGGCCAGTAGGATGAAAAGCTGGGGAAGGAGCAATGGAAAGGTTTTGTTTACCTGACCATTTTCTCATGCCAGAAAGAATGGTCTTTCTCCATTGTTCTGCCTGCTTCTCTTTTGTTAGAGCACACCAAAAACATGCCGGGGGAGGGATTATGGCAGCCTGTTGCAACCAATTGTCCCTTGCTTCTGTGGCTCCAACAGGAAATGGGCCTGCAACTGCTCCATAGTTAATATGAAAACAGTAGCTCCAAATATGTGGGGGAAGGGCTGTGTAGGTCTGTGGTAGAGCACAAGCTTTGCATGTAGAAGGCCCCAGGTTCAATCCCTGGCATCTCCAGGTAGGGCTGGCAGAGACCCCTGCCCGAAACCCTGGAGCAGGGCCAATGTCAAGGGTCAGCATGGTTGGGCACCTGCTAAGGGCCCACATCCCAGCAGGGGCTGACTGACAAGACCCCCCTGGACTTGCTCCTCCTCTTCAGCATTGCAACATGCTTGTTCACCAGCCTCTCGCTCTGGCCCAGACAAATGGTCTGTTGGTAAACAAGACTCCCAGGAGTCCATTGCTTCCACCCCCCCACTTGCTCTGATAATTATCAGCCTCCCACCCCCTCCTTTCCCACCTCCCTCTTGTGCTCATCCAGTTGATTAAAATTGCAAGCTCCACTTGGGACTTTCCATCCCTTCTGTACCCTTTGCTGGAGAGAAAAGATACTCCACCGGCCGCATCTGAAGGGTTTGCTTCAACCTCCCTCCAGTACGAAGCTTCTCCTATTTGGTCCTTCACCCCCACCTGCCCCCCAACCTACTCAGCGCACCAGCTGTTTCCTCCTTGCCACCTCCTTCTGGCCCCCCATTGTTTCATCGTCAGACGCGCAAACGTCACATATATATTTTTTCCGGCTACCTCCAGCTGCTGAGGAAAATCATAAACATCCAAGGACAGAAGAAAAACAAAGTCCTCTATGCCTCCCCCCTCCCCCCAGCTGCCCCCGGTCACCACACTGGGAAGGAGATGTTTTGGTCCCACAAAAGGAGCCTTGAGAGGTTGCTTCCAGACCTAACCTGCAGTATCTATGGCTCTCTCAGTGGCCTTTCTACACATCACATGGCATCAAAGCTGGGTTTCCAATTGCATGTACAGTTGATGGGGAGCTGCTGCTTAATCCTAGCTCTGATGCTCTGATGATCTATCTATCTATCTATCTATCTATCTATCTATCTATCTATCTATCTATCTCTATGTATGTATGTATGTATGTATGTATGATCATATATATATGTGATCGATATACACACATCGATAGATAGATAGATAGATAGATAGATAGATAGATATCATCTATCTACCCTAGATAGATAGATTGCCAGACATGTTTGTCTCACCTCACATATCGCATTTTTTAAATATACATTTGTTTTAAAAGTAAGGATACCTAAAAAGTAATGTGTGATGGGGCCTTTAGAGAAGCCAGAAGTGCAGGGGTGGGCAGAAAGTAAAATCTCTAAATGTTTTAGACTTCAACTCCCAGCATTCCTAACCACAGGCCATGCTGGCAGGGGCTTCTGGGAGTTGAAGACCAAAACATCTGGAGATCAGCCTGGTCTAGTTGAGCTGTCCAGGGCTCTGATCCACTGGGAGAGGAGTGTGGGCTATTGAGTTATATTAGGGATGGGGAATGTGTGGTTCTCCAGATGTTGTGGGACTGCAACTCCCTTCATCCCTCACCATTGGCTAAGCTGGCTCAGACTGATGGGAGTTGCAGTCCAACACATGCTCCCTGCCCCTGTGTTATATGAAGAGAAGCTAGCATTCTAGCCAAGACTCTTGGTGGGAGTGGGCTAATGGGATATTCACTCAGTACTTGGCTTGAGGCAACTAATTATTTGTTCTTTAATCTCCTTAGCATATTCACCTGAACATGACCAGTTATTGAGAGCCAGTGTGGCATAGAGGTTAGAGTGTCAGGCAGGGCTGGTTCAAATCCCCACTTAGCATGAAGTTCACCAGATGACTTCGGGCCAGTCGCTATCTCTCAGCCTAACCTTCCTTGCAGGTTTGGTGTGAGGACAGTATTATGTGGGGGAGGGGCACACACGCCATGTATGCCACCTTGCGCTTCTTAGAGGAAAGGTGGGATATGAGTACCAACAACAGCAACATAGATTTTGATATTATTATTAACAACAAAAGTAAATGTTGCAGTTTGGAATACGCCATCTGGACCCCTCCATCTCAAAGTAGCCCTAGTGTTCAGGCTGAAGCCTGGAACATAAGAAATAATAATGGTAAAAAATGATGCCTCTGAGCCAGTGCTTCTCAAACCGTGGGTCATGAACCCCACATGGATCCTAATGTGTTCTTGGGTGGGTTGCACAATGAGGGGCTTTCCCCATTTCTAGGGGCTTTTTTTTCTTTCTTTCACTGAACTTCTAGCATTCCATTGCAGTTGTGCTCCCCCTTTAAGAGACAGGCTCCCTCCCTCCCTATATGTCATGCTTAAATTCTATTCAAATACAGATTTCAGTGGGTCTACTCTAAGAAGGACTAAAGGAGCAATCCTATGCATATTTAGACAGAAAAAAGGCCTAGAGCTCTCAAGGGAATTCTGGGAGTTGCAGGACTTTTTTTTGTCTAAACATGCATATGATTGCACCCTAAGTCTAGATCCCACCCATTGTGTCTGTGTACATTCATTTACATACATACAACTTCTACAGACCTGCATGAGGCTCTGAAACTCAAAGAACTTGAGGCCTTTGGGAGAGATTTTGGGGGCAGTGGTGCACTTAGATAGTTACATCCAGGAATAAAAGAAGGGCTTCCTTTCAGGTCCGAGAGCGTAACTGCCAGGCAGGCTTGAGTTCCGGTACCTTTTATATTAGTACTAAGTTCTGTGAACTGCCCAGAGAGCTTTGGGTATGGGGCAGTATACAAATGTAATAAACAAACAAAACAAAGCACTGGTCCTGGCACTCATTGTCTCCTACATACATCCTACATCTGCCTTCCCCAACCTGGTGCCCTCCAGATGTGCTGCACTACAAGTGCCATCATCCCCAGCCAACATGGAGATGATTTATTGTAGTCCAACACATCTCAAAGGCCACAGGTTGGGGAAGGCTGACCTACATCCTGGCACACTTTCTCCCATTCTTGTCACCCTATCCCATTCCCATGACTATTGCCATGACTACCGTTCCCTCTCTACTCCCAGCTGTGAGTAATCTTTTCAGGCACATTCCCTGTGAACCTTCCCCCTCAGCTGAGGCCTAACTCACACACAGGTATGAGTCAGGCCTTGGCCATGAGCAGCTGGCCAAAAGGTCCCGCATCTGCACATCCCCACAGCTAAGAATAGGCTGGACTGGATGACTGAAAGGGGGGGAGGGTGAACCTGCATATCCTGGCTTCCAAAGCCTCTTAGATCCTTTCTTTCAGAGAATCCCAGGACTTTGACCAAAAAGGGCTTGTCCTGGCTTGATTACAGCCCTCTTATTTCTGTGAACCTCAGACCCCTCCCGTGGTTTCTTGCAGGTCTCTTAGCCAGATTTTTGCTACGCACAAGTGGCTGCATGACAGAGTGGGAGGGGTACACCACCATCGCCCATGATATGGCAAAGGATTCTGGGATGCATTCGTCACTGCCTCACTGGTGCCCCCTAAAAATATTGCCCCTACTTATTTTGCACTTAGGCCAGCCTTGGCCTCAGAGTCAGGGTAAGCATCAAACACATCAGCTGGGCTTCTTCCCCAGGCCTCAGAACCAGTGGTAGAGTCAGGCCTGGCTCCAGGTTTTTGAGGGCCCTTGGGCAAGATGCCCTCAATGGGCCTCCTCCCTACATTTTATTTATTTATTTATTGCATTTATATCCCACCTTTTTTCCTCTTGCAAGGAACCCAAGGCGGCTTACATTCTCCTCCTCCTCTCCATTTTATCCTCACAACAACAACCCTGTGAGGTAGGTTGGGCTGAGAGTCTGTGACTGGCCCAAAGTCACCCAGTGAGCTTCCATGGTTGAGTAAGGACTAGAACCCAGATCTCCCAGCTCCCAGTCCAACACTCTAGCCACTACATCACGCTGGCATTCTCACTGCCATTATCCCCATCTGCTATTGCTCCTCCTCCTCTTTCTCATTATTCTTACCACTTGCTTGCTTGGCAGGCAGAGAGCCAGGGAGCAAGTAGGCAGGGGCATCTCCTGCTTCTCTTTCTCACCACCACCATTGTCTGGGCCAGAGCAAGAAGCAGGCAAAAAAGTAAGTTGCAAAGGTGAAGAGAAAGAGCACCTCCAGGGGGCTCTTGTCAGTGGGACCCTGCTGGGGCCTGGACCCATGGCAGGTGCCCAACCATGCCTACTTTTGACACTAGCCCTGAATTTGATAGAGGGGAAACGCAGGCAAGTGCAACTTCAGAATGGTGTTTTTTTTTCAGGCCAGGAGTGATAACATCATCTGCTGGAGCATCAGGGTAGCTGATGGACCGTTCTTGCTCTGGCAAGTGAATGAAGTAATAACAGTATCTAATACAGAGGACCTGGATTCTCTACATATAGGAGATGTCTCTGGCGATGCCGAGGTGAAAAGAGGAATGATGGGTATAATAGGAGGTCTGTCTAGAACAGCCAATGTTTGACATGCTGTCTGGGAATGATGGGAGTTGCAGTCCAACACATCTGGAGGGCACGAGGTTGGGGCAGGCTGGGAAAGACTGTTGGCCTTACATGAAGGAGAACCGGGTTCAAATCTTAGCTCACCCATGGAGTTCACTGGATGACTTTGGCCCATTATCTTGTAGCTGAACCTACCTAACACGATTGTTTGGAGGATAAAAAGGAATAACCAGATGTATATGGGAAGGAGGAATTAATTATTATGTTTTGTTTAATTCTGGTACCTCTGGGACCCAGAGGCAGAGTCCTTTTGGGTCAGAGACAAGGGAAGGTCTGGTTGTGGTGGAACACAATGGGTTTTGGTGCAGCTCAGCACTTTTGGCCGGGCCCAGTGTCAGAGCCCAGTGCAAAAAACTGTCTGCTCAACAGACAGTTAAAAAGAGGGGGAAAGCCCACCCTGACCCAAGTGATGCAGCTAGGTAATTCTATTCCCTGGACCTAGGACACAATCCTATGCATGTTTAGACAGAAAAAGTCCTACAACTCCCAGCGTTCTCCATCTAGCATGGGTGGGAGTTATAGAATTTTTTTTCTGACTAAACATGCATAGGCGTGCGCCCTTATAATGACCTTATTGGGGGGCAGAGGGGAGGGGCTTTAGACAGTCATGTGTATTACTCCATTGTGAAGCACACAGCTTACATTTCTCTTTGCCTTTCCCCAGCCACCGTTCCATGCTTTACAACTGTTTCTACATCCCTGATATGTTAGAACAACAAAACAATTTGCCAACCCTGATTTTATGTGTGTGTGTGTGTATATATATATATATATATATACACACACACACACACGCTCCAAGCATGTGCAGTTTTGCATTCTAAACTTGCTTGAGTAATCACGCCATCATGACTATAGGGATAGAATGGGAGGTTACTTCTGCTGCCCTGATGCTCTCATCCCCTGCCCCTCTCTGGGTGGTCAGTCACCCCAAGGTCCATCCCTAGCTGCACCAGCTCTTGCCTTCTTGCTTGTCTGTCAACAGGCGCAAAACAAAAATCGGACAAGGTGCCAACTCTGATGTCTTGGTCAGTTGGCAATTCTAGGCCTACCCTGGGGCAAGGGCATCTTTTTCAGACTAGGATTGCTATGCATGTTCAGACAATGATGGAGAAGGGCTGAGTGAGATCTGACAGTGCTTAGATCTCAAGGCGGAGGGGTGGAGAAGTGTTAATATCAAGGAGGCTGGAACTTCCGTGTATGTGTTTTCTTGTTTGTGTGCGTGCGTGTCTGACCGTCTGCCTGGCAGGATGGTGGGAGAGTCAGGTGCATGCATATAAGGAGGGGAATGAGACCCCCATAGTGCCAGACAGGATGCCTGGGTTCATGATGAGTCACTGTGACTATAGTGTGTGCATGACGGAGAGCATGGAAGGCAGCTGGGAGTGGGGGTAGGGAGAGGATACAGCCCTTGCCTGCCCTCCAAAGAAGCAAAGAGCGGGGAGGGCCTGTCTGCCCCCATCCTGTTGAGTCGTGAAGCTTCCCAACTTCCTTCAGTTGCTCCACCTCCTGGCTAGTAGCATATAAACTGGACTCCCATCCTAGCTTGACACAAAACACTCCACTTTCGCTGGACAGAGCCACTTGCTTGGTAGGGAAGAAAAGTGACCAGACCAGACCAGACCAGACCACATTCAACTTGACTGAACTGGACTAGACTAGATTCAACTCAATTCCTGGAGATATCAGGTGGGTGTCTCAATCTCCTCAAGTGTCTTGGTTTCTCTGGGACTTAACACTTTGTCAGATGACTAGTAGACTTGCATTAAAGGCTTTTGTGAGCCACAGTGGCTTTCTTGAGTAAATGTGCTGCTATCCACCCTAAGCCCATGGAATGGGCTGTACCATATGAATATGTAAATAGCTAAGGCAAGATATTGTTCAGGCTTTGGGGAGGGGCATAAAGATTTGAGCATCAAATGGTCACCTCCAACCTGGTGGAAGATCCCAAATACTTCAGAGCTTTGCAGCAAATTAAGCTTTCCAGGGCTTAATTTGAAAGAAGGGGGAGATGCCACTCTGTGAAGGCTCAAATGTGCCTTCCCTTGAAGGTGGGTGGGTGGAGGGTCTGCGGTTGTCAGCGCGGAGGGAAAGGCTGTCTGCATGTGCTCAGAGACACTTTTATTATTCTTTGCTCTACATGTGAACCTTGGCACTGAATGCAGATTCCTTAATTAAGTCAGGATGACCTGTCTCTCCAATTAATCTTTATGTATTTTATTTTATTTTATTTATCAGTATTTATTAATCACTTATAACATTTCTAAGTGATATACAAATGGCACATAATACAACCACAGTCAAATAAAATCTTTCTCTTCTCAGGTCAGAATCATGGATTCAAGAAGTCTTCTTGTGATGCTCTGTTTGCTGGTGACATCCTCCTGTCAGCCCTGGAGGACATCTGGAATACCAGATAGGTGAGGAGCAGATTTAGGGTGGGTTATGATTAAGGAGGAGGGCCTGCCGGGAAAGAGAAAGCGGGGGATCCCCCATCTCCCTAATTATATGGCATTCTCAAGGTTGTAACTGTTCCCCCTTTGCACATTTTGTGTCTCAGGCGGCAGCCTCCTCCAGTTGCCTCCTTCCTGAAACAGCTCCTGAAAATCCATGGAGGATCAGATAGCCGAGCCCTTCAGGATCCTGGACTGGAAGCAGGGGAAAGACCCACCAAGTTGGAGGAAGCAAGAATCCAGCTGAACCCATTTGGGAAGTAAGTGGCTTTGTGCAGGAGGCAGTGGTATCGAGAGTGTGTGTGTGTGTGTGATGGTATGAGGGTCTAGGGTCTCCCTTGGGACTCGTCTATGCCTTAGACCAGCCCCTGGATTTAGTCACTGGATCGCCCTCATCTTCCAGAGAACTCCTGCCTTCAGCTATGCTCCCCGCCCTCACACCTTAACTTACCCCACACACCTCTAGAGTCCTCCCTTCCAGTGCACTAGACTACATTTTATTTATTTATTTATTGCATTTATATCCCACCTTTTTTCCTCTTGCAAGGAACCCAAGGTGGCTTACATTCTCCTCCTCCTCTCCATTTTATCCTCACAACAACAACCCTGTGAGGTAGGTTGGGCTGAGAGTCTGTGAGTGGGCAGAAGGTAGATCTCCAGATGTTTGGGACTTCAGCTCCCGTCAGCCCCCGTCAGCATGGCTAGTGGTCAGGAATGCTTTGAAGTCCCAAACATGAGGAGGTCTACTTTTTGCCCACCCCTGCACTAGATCTCAGTTCTTCCAAGAGAACCTTGGAGCCCAGGAAAAACAACAAAGTGTTGTGGCACTTTAAGAAGTAACACATTTATGCTGGCATAAGCTTTCGCCTGCTCCCTGACCTCATGGTCTTTAAACCAACCCAACCTCTGTGACAATAGTTCTAGAACAGCCTTCCCCAAACCTGGTGCCCTCCAGATGTTTTAGACTTCAGATCTCATCAGCCCCAGCCAATGTGGCCAATGGATATGAGATCTGGCTTGATTTACGTTTCAGAATACCAAATTGTCTCCATCATCGAATAAAAATCTCCTTTTGCACTAAGGCAGGGGCGGGGAACATGGAGCCCTCCAGAGGGCATTGGGCTACAACCCCCATTATCCCTAAACATTGGCAATGCTGGCTGGGGCTGATAGGAGTTGGAATCCAACAATAACTGGAGGGCCACAAGTTGTCCTCTGCTGCTTTAAGGTAAGGGCTTGTGAAATACCAGATTGGCCAGATGTTGTATCCAAACCAACTAACATCAATTTGTATCAGGAAAAATATGTAAAATGCTTCCTGCAGACAGAGGTCACCAGTCCCTTTTCCTTCTTCTCCCTGGTAGGTAGGTCTTTAAGGGTTTTAATTGTTTCCCAACAGGCAGTAACCTTGCCGATGGTGAACCTTTCTCTGACTTGGTGAGGAAGTGATTAATTAGGATGCTTCCTAATAAATGTCAGTGCACTCCCACGAGATGCCTTCTCTTCCTCCACATGCATTTGGCAGGCATGAACTCTCTTGAATTGCAAGCCTGCAACAGCTAATACTGAGCTAGATGCACTGATGGTCCGACACAGAATAAGGCAGCTTCCTATGTTCCTGTAGACCTGGTTATTCCTATGTTTGTGCTGGTAACCTGGATGTAGATATTTGATAGATGGTGGCAACAGAGTTTAGCTCTCCATCTGAAAGCTATTTAGGCTTCCACTGTTCTGGTTCATTTAGACACCCAAGACCTGGCTCTGAGCAGGACAGAACATTATTTCGGCTGGGCTAAAACTGGCTCTGGGACCAGAGACAACCCTAGTCCAAGCTTTATTATTGATTGATTGATTGATTACATTTCTGTACCACCCAATAGTTGAAGCTCTCTGGGTGGTTCACAACAATTAAAACCATAATATACAGCATAATAAAACATAATATATTTTCTATTATTTAAAACTATAGTATAAAACCAAAGTAAAAACCAGCAGCAGTGTAAAGATTTAAAAATACAATAACAGATTTAAAGCTAAAGAACTAAACTGCCTGGAGAAAAAGAACATCTTCACCTGGCGCCGAAAAGACCACAATGTAGGTGCCAGGCAAGTCTCTCTGGGGAGAGCATTCCACAACAGAGGTGCCACCACTGAAAAGGACCTCTCTGCAGTAGCCACCTAGCTTACCTCATTTGGCAGAGGCACCTGGAGGAGGGCCTTTCAAGACAATCTTAGGGTCCAGGCAGGAATAAATGGGAGGAGATGATCCTTCAGGCATTAGCTAAGCACCCAAACCATTAGCCCCCAAAGACATTTGGGAGACATTTCCTCTTGCTCTAAGGCCCTACAGTCCCCCTTGTGGCTCCAGCATTCCTCACTGTCTCTTCCCCACCACAGCTCCGTTTCTGGGCACCGTGTTCCCCGGCAGCTCCTGGCTTCATCTCCTATGCGTGGATGCCACCTTGGCACCTGCCAGATCCAGAACCTGGCCAATCTGCTCTACCGCTATGGAGGCAACAACCAGAAAGAGGAATCCCACAAGAACAACAAGGGCACAAGTGACCCCATGGGCTACGGGCGCAGGAAGCGGCGGGCGGCTGGGCATGGCATGCCTGCTCCCACTTAGGAGATCCTGCATTGACGAGGGAAAGATGGGCACCAACAGAATCGGGCTCTGGGCACCCGCAAGGACCAGGAGAACAGGCTGGGGGTGACACTCTCAAGCACTCGGAGGCTGTGCTCCAAAAGCAGCAAGGGGCACCTACAAGGACTTTCTTGGCCGCAGTCTGAGGCTTGGGCATGGCAGTGGGTTTTCTTCTACCTTCAGCGTTTGGTGTTCCCCATCCAAGCTAAGACTGGGGCCACCGGTATCTACCCAAAGCTTGACAACGATGCAGATTTCAGAGCGGATACCAGTTACCATTTGTTAGGGTGGGAATCACCTTCTGTACTGTACTGCCCCCAACTGTTCTTATACAGCAGAGTTACATGTGTATAGTGCTCAAGCCGAGAACCTGCCCTCCACTGGGCCAGTAGTACACTGCCAGACTGCAGAAAGAAGATGCTATATTGTGCAGAGGAAGATGGTTAAAAAGGGGTTGTAGAATCCCCAGAAAGACAGCAGGACATCTCTGCATTGCAAAAGAGGCCCTCTCTGCAAAAGAAAAGTTGACTTTACCCCACTTGGATGTTGCAGGCAGGGTGGGTGAGTGGGGTAGAATCAAAGGAGCCCCCCAGGGCTTGTGGGATCCTTTGCTTCATTTGTGCACATGGGTTTGTGTTTTGAGCGAACATTGTTAAGTAAAGAGATTTTGCAGTTTGGACTCTTTCAGTGGTATCTTGGGTGCTTTGTCTCTGGCGAGATGGCTGTGCATGCAGGTGAAAGGAGTAGCTGGGACTGGCTGGAGTTGTTTGGCCCCTCCTGACTTAATTTGAAAGCCACTCCTCTCTGAGAACAGGGGTGGGCAGACTTCAGGTTTGCAGGATCTACTTTAAGCAAAAGTAGCTGTTTGACCATAAGTAACATTCCAAAATCCATGTTTCTATAATACATTTATTAGGCCAACGAGAAGATCACCCAAAAATGTTGCAAGCTTTTGAGATTTCTAGATGTCTTCATCAGGCAAGATAGTCTAAAAAAATAGGTTGTGGGTGGGGGAATAGGGGAAAGAAAAGAAAAGCTGACTTAATGGTGAAGTCACATTCTCTGCATGTTCAGAGTCCTCCCCTGCACCCGACGCCCCAATTTCATATTGGAACTCTGAATATGCACACAATGTGTCTTCACCATCAAGTCAGCTTCCCCCACTCCCCTATTCCCTCCCTTGCCAGCTTGCTTTTTGTAACATCTTGCCTGAGGAAGAAATCTGGAGATCTTGAAACCTGGCACATTTTTTGTGATCTTTTGGTTATCCTAGCACAGGTATTACGGTATTTAGGATTTTAGGATCTACTTTGTTTTTTCACTGAGATCCACCAACAAGTGTCATGTGCAAAAGACACACACTTTGAATGTTAAAAAATTCTGAGCCCAGGAATTCCTTTGGAGTACCAGAACTCATGGTCCTTCCACACACAAATCCATTCCCAGTCGCACATACCCTCCCAGCTTTCTTCATTTCAGCAGGACAGGGGAAGTTATTTTGTTGTTGCCATTGTGAAACAACTGGGAGTCAGTAATCCTTGCCAATCTACTTCAAATCACCCAGAGATCTACCAGTTGATCTTGTAAAATCCATATTAGTGTAATACCTTTACTAGCCCAACCAAAAAATCACAAAAACGTGCAAGCTTTTGAGATCTGATGAAGAGATCTGAAGATCTCGAAAGCTTGTGCATTTTTCAGGATCCTTTGTTTGAGCTAATAAAGGTGTTATACTTATATGGATTAGAATTTTTCTTATGACTACTAGGGAAAGTGGAAAGCAAAAGGAAGAGGGGCCGACCAAGGGCAAGATGGATGGATGATATTCTGGAGGTGATGGACTTGACCTTGGGGGAGCTGGGGGTGGCGACGGCCGACAGGAAGCTCTGGCGTGGGCTGGTCCATGAAGTCACGGAGTCGGAAGTGACTGAACGAATAAACAACAACAACCTTGGGGAGGGGGGCGTAGATCTTGATCTGTCTTCTGCCCACCTCTGTCCTACTGAATCTGGGGTTCTTGGTGCTGCCATGATGCACTATGAGGGTGAGTGCTATGGGGATGACACTTTCAAATGCTTGGAGGCTGTCAAGGGCTCCTTGGAGGCCTCTCTCAGTCTAATCCAGTAGCCAAGTCCAGACACAGACAAAGGGATTCCTTTCAAAGCTTTTATTCTTCTTTTACAACTTAACAACTCTACAGGTAGCAACTAGATCTGAGCAGCAGAGTACCTATGCCCTAAGTTGGAACAGTTGGTCCCCGTTTGAAAGGGAATTACTGGCAGACCCCTGAACTTAAGGACTAGGGAGAGTCCCTCCCCTTTTCCCTTGGATCCTCTGGGCGCAGCCGTTGTTTGCGCGCCAACCGGGCACTACGCCTCCTTTCTGCGCCCTCCATTTGGCGCCGCTCTCTGCGTCGGCGTCGCACGTCCACCAAGACTACTTCTGGCGCTCGGTCACTCCCTGGACTGCTTTCTAATCTAGGAATGCTGGTGGGAGGAATCTGCGTCAGCTGTGGGCCCTGGGAAAGAGGAGCGCGCTCCTCTCCCAGGAGCGACTGCTCTTCCTCAGAATCAGAACTACTCTGGGATTCTATGGGCTCAGTGTCCACCCTGACAGAGGCTCAGCACCAGAAACAAGTGGATGGGGAATGCTGGGAGTTGTAGGACTTTTATCTGTCTAAAAATGCATAGGACTGCACCCTAAACTACATGTTTAATGGGTTAAAGCATGTGTGTGGGTGGAGGGCATTGTTTTCTTAGAGGGGTATGTGTTGCTTAAGGGAGGGAGACCCAGGGCATAGTCTGAGTCCTGACACATGTAGTCATATATGAAAAAATATGAGAATATTCAGTGCACCTTTTCTTCGATCAGAAGAAGCTATTGTCCTAATTTGTAACTAGAAGGCAGATCTTCAGGTTGGAAAGTATGACTCCCACTTCAACCACCCTCCACCCTTGCACATCTAATTTTAGAAATGAACTGCTCATAGGGCCGTGGTGGCATACCTCCCAACATTGCAGGTGAAAATAGGGACACACTTGTAACAACCGTCTCCATAATAAGGATTGCTCCTCCCATTATCATCATCATCACCATCATCTTTATTACACATTGCTGAAAGTTTCACTCTTCCTTCTGTGGGCTCGGGGGTGGCCCATCCATATAGGCGAACTAGACAGTCGCTTAGGGTGCCAATTTAAGCGGAGTGCCAAATTCAAGGAAAAATATACACATACAAAAATACAAATAAAATAATGAAGATGTCATTACTTCAATTCCCGTGCGCATACAGAGGGAATAAGACTGAGGCTGTGGAGGTGAGCGAGGGACCAACTGGGGATGGTGGGGCTAAGTCAGGCCACCCATTCGCCCACCTTTGGGACCTGGTCCTCCCTCAGGCTACAGGGGATATCCTCCTGTGCTGCTGCTGCTTCCCGTTGGAGGCAGGAAGTAAGAGCCCCCACCCCACACCGAGGAGCAGCTTCCTTTGCTCTCAGAGGGCTAAGCCTAGGGGCTGGCCATGTTGCCCTGAGGATGCTTGCAACCAGGACCCTTCTTCCAGGGACCCTTCTTCCAGGGCTGTGCTCTTCTCCTTTGTTGTTTTTATCAAACCCTCTGTGCTGATACAGTGCTTAGTAAAAACAGCAACACTTGCAGCACATTTTATTATAAATGATAATATTTCTGCTTCTGAAGATGTGGGGGGGTTACCTCTTCATTAAATAGAAAATAGGGGCAAAATATTTCCGTTTACAAAAAAACTCAGCCTAGATCTGCCCTTGGGGTTTGGGGGTAGGGGCGCGATTGCATGGCTCGCCTAGGGCGCCAGTTGCTGGCAGCTAATCTAGGCCACCCCCCCCAATGTGGGCTGTATTCCAAAATAGTCTTTCCTCCACTATTTTTAAAAAGCCAATACGACATGCATTAAAAACACACTTGAAAACCATAATCATCCTACAATATCAATATTTCAGAGCTGTGTAAGAGACTGGGCTACAAATGGGGAAGGTTTGAATCTTGCCTCTGCCATTAACTTGCTAGGTGGACTTAGGCAAGCCACTTGCTAGGTGGACTTAGGCAAGCCACTCTCTCTCAGCCTCAGTCAACCCTCTTGCTCCCATCTGTAATATGGAGGAGGAAGAGGAGGAGATGAAGGAGGAGAAGGAGAAGAAGAAGAAACCTTACAGGGTTGTTGTAAGGATTACACTAGAAAATGTACATGAAGCACTTTGAACACTTGAAAGCATTATAGGGCTGGCTTTGTCATTAGGCAAAGTGAGGGGGCTGCCTCAGGTCATGGATGCTGGCAGTGTTGACTCCAGGTTTTGGAGGGCACTTGGGCAAAACACCCTCAATGGGCCCCCTCCCTGTGAGTCAACTTTCTCACAGCCATTATCATCAGCTGCAATTGCATTATCACCAGCTGCAATTATCACAGGCTGAACATCAGGAAAAACTTCCTGTCAGCCAATAAGACAATGGAACCAATGACCTAGGGAGGTGGTGGGCTCTCCCACACTGGAGGCATTCAAGACGAGGCTGCACAGCCATTTGTCAGGGATGCTTTGACTTAGATTCCTGCACTGAGCAGGGGGTTGGACTCGATGGGCTTATAGGCCCCTTCCAACCCTACTGTTCTATGATTCTAAGTAGGCAGGAGCACCTACAGCTTCTCCTTCTCAACCACCACCGTCTGGGCCTGAACGAATGGGTTGCAGTGGTGAAAAGGAGGGCTCTTGTCAGTGGGCCCCTGCTGGGACTTGGGCCCTAGGCAGGTGCCCAACCAGGCCTACCATTGATACCAGCCCTGGATGCTGGAATGGTGTGTGTGGAGTGCAGAAGCAGCAGCCCTCCCTGGCTATTTCTCCTGAAGCTCCTGGCTGTTCTCCTCTGCTGGAGGACAGATTTGTGTGCCAGTCTGCCCTTTGGCATCGCAGACTGAATTAGCCTACCACCCTCGGGTACGGTGGAGGACGCTATGCCATAGCCAGTGTAGAAGTCAGATTCAATTGCCAGTCCAGTCAGCTTCTGTATGTGGAATGAAGGGGTGACGGTGGAGGGACATCTTGCCCTTCATCTCAGGCAGCAAAATGTCTTTGGCTGACCCTAATTTTTATTATTTAAAATATACCTCAGCAGCTGCAGTGTGTGATATGGCAGGCTGTGTGTGCTACCTTGACATTCACGTATGTGCATGCATGTGCCCAGAAGACTGGTGCTTTCACTGCCCCACTCATTTAACTGAGATGGGGAAACATATGGCCCTCCAAACGTGCTTGGACCGCAACTCCCCTCACCATTTGCTATGTTGGTTAGGGTTGATAGGAGTTGTAGTCCAACAACATCTGGAGGGCTACATGTTCACTACCACTGATTTAACTCTGAGAAAACCTGGGGCAGGAGCTGAACTCCTACGAATTACCACTCTAACAAGAACAATACTAATGTATTTGTTACATTTTTATCTCGCCTTTCCTCCAAGGAGCCCAAGGCAGCATACATACTCCTCCTCCTCCTTTCATCCTCACAACAACCCTGTGTGGTAGGTTAAGCTGAGGAAAATCAGCCACCCAGTGAGATTCATGGCTGAGTGGAGACTAGAACCCACGTCTCCTAAGTCCCCAGTCCAACTCTCTAACCACTACACCACACTATATTATTTATATACATCACAGTATATAAATAATACAAAATATTAAATATCGTACTAATAAAGGAAAGGTTCCTCCTGCGCAAGCACCGAGTCATTGCTGACTCCTAGAGGGACGGCTGCTTTCGCTGGCGTTTTCATGGCAGACTGTAGCGGGGTGGTTCGCCATTGCCTTCCCAGTCGTGTGACTACCTTTCCCCCAGCAAGCTGGGTACTCATTTTGCCGACCTCGGAAGGATGGGGGGCCGAGTCGACTTCAGCCGGCTGCCCGGGACCCGGCTTCCGCTGGGATCGAACTCGGGTCGTGGGGAGACTTTCGGTTGCAATACTGCCGCCTACCACTCTGCGCCCCACGAAGCGAATAAACCAAACGCAAGCATAGGGACAGTGTTTTATTAGATCCAGGAAATTAAGGTTGTCCCTGGCAAACGGGGACAGTGAGCGCGAGGGAGAAGGGCTGGGAGTTTGGGGTTCAGGAAGCTCCCAAACAGATCGAGGAGGTCAGGGGATCGCCGGACTCGGTCGCCCCTTTCCAGGCACCCTCGCATTCGCTCCGGGCGGGCCCCGGAAGCCGCGACCGGCGACGTTGGACTCAGGCAGGCAAGAACGCGGCGCGGGGGATTTCGGGAAAATCATTGGGCAGCCGGAGCCGGCACGGGGAGCCGGGCGTCGAGGAGAGAGATGCTAAAAAGGCCGGCGGGCGGGCGGAGAGGAGAGGAGGGGAGGGGAGGGGAAGGGATCTGGCTGAATAGGGGGCAGAGGAGAAGGTCGTTGCCCAGGAAGAAAGGAGGGGAGGAATTAAGGGTGGGGAAGACAGGAGAGGAGAGAGAGGCGAGAGGAAAGGAAGAGGGGCAGAGAAAAGGGCGAGGATGGAGAGGAGGCGGCGGAGGCGGAGGAATAGAGAGAGGGGATGCTGGAGGTGGTGACCCCGAAAGACGGGCCGGCAGGCAGTGAGTGAGGGTTGGGGCATGGCTCAGCCCCAGGAGTGGGTCAGGATGCGCTTGATTGGGGGTCGCCCCCGAGGCAGCAAGGTGAGCACTTTCCAGGACTCCTGGGTTCCGGAGGGGGAGGGGGAGGGGGAGGGGGAGGGGGAGCCTACTGGGTTAGAGTAAAAGGGGCTGGGAACAAAGACATGTGGGGCCTTATAGGGAGAAGGAGGGGGGCTAAGAGTCAGGGCCGGGTTCTGGAAGGGAAAACTCAAGTTACTGGCTCGTAGCAGAAAAGGATATCTGCGTATGTGGGGAAATGTGTGTGTGTGTGTGTGTGTGGGGATTTTATGGATTAGTGGTGATAGGAGCCAGGAATTCTGGGTTTCTTACGAGGGGAGTGGTGCCTAGTGGGAGCAGCTGGGTGCTAGGGCTCTTGGCTGTGCTGGGGGTGGGGGTTGGGTGCCTTCTTCTGGGGGGCTTAAGGCAGGGTCCCTCTCTGACTTTCTTTTGAGATGTGTGCTTTACTTCCTCAGAGCTGGCAGCCTGACCCATCCAGGCGGCTTCAATGAGCTCTCATGCAAGGTTTGCCAGTGGAACAGGTACGTGGTAACGGGGGTAGCGGTGGCGATGCCAAGTGTTCGAGCAGGGTGGTGGTGGTCTCTGTCCAGCTGGCCACTGCTTCTGGAGGGTGTCATTATGGTGGTTGCTCTTTACAGACAGGCCTGTGCCCCTGCTGAGGCAGGGCAGGAGGTGATCAATTTTCTTTTGGCACAGGCAGGTGATGGGGGGGGCATTGGGAGGATGGGGGGAGCCAAGCAGCTTTGCTGAGTAGACATTGATTTTCAGTATTGTTCCTCTTCTGTTTTTGCTTGTCTTGCTACTGTCATGAGAGACATGGGGGTGGGGGCAGATTTAATTGCCTAGTCCCAAAGCTTGGCAGGGAAGTAGGCCATTTCCTACTCCACTCCCCCAACCTGGTCCCTGGAATGGGAGCAGTGGTGTAGTTTGAGCCAGGGCTTGCAGGGATGCCACTTGGCACTTTTTAGGCGCACTGACATCATCTCCTGCCCCACTCCAGAATTCCCTGTTCCTTCTAGGCTTAGCTGCAGTTGCTGGGAGAAATGATTTTTTCCCAGCAACAATATATTGTTCCCTGGAGTAATGGAAAGTATTGGTCTTGGATGGGCAATTAAGACCCATTCGTTTTACAAAAGACCTGCTCCTGGTTGCTGTAAAACTGCTAGAATGGATTTGTTGATATGGATCAGCACCTCTGCCTGCATGTTTGAACTCTGCTTGGGGCCTGGCTATGGGGACTTTCATGACGAGTGCACTCTCACAGACCCAGAGCTGTATCTTGTGTGTGGTCAGCTTCTGGATTCAAAGAAGGCAGGGAAATCTCTGGTATTGAATATCTGCCCCTTTAGGGTACAGGTTGTTGGGACATGGTTTGAACGAGGGCATGGCACAGCAAACCTGAAGCAAAGCAGGTTTGGGTCTAGTCATGTGTGGATGGGAGATACCTGAGAACACATCATGTTCCATGATGGAAAAGAGTGGGATATAAATCAAATAAATAAATAAAGCTATGTCTACTCCCCCCGCCTTGTGGAAGCCAGGGGAGCGGAACAGGAAAAACATTTGGAGGGGCAGGGTGAAGATAATTTTTTTTCCATTATGTTTTCTCATCTGCCTGTATATTGTTACACTTTTGATTTTTGAAAAAGCCACCAAAAAGGAAGTAAGAATGTTGAGGAGTGCATTCATTAGGATCACACCCTTTTATTCTGCATTAAATGATGCAGCCTTGCCTAGAGGCCTATAAAAGTTACTAGTTGATGAACATGTTTACTGATAAGCATTAGTTATTTATTGGTTGTAATGGGGAAAAACCCTAACCTTTATTCAGTTTATAAATGTTTCCTTGTCTGGTGCTTGGAGGCAATTAAAGGTCCAAACTAGATGTTACACATCAAATGTGTGTAAGAGTCTCCTGATTTTTTTAAAATGAAAAGTAACCATAGGAGACTGTGAATTTTCCCAGAGGATGGGTGCTTAACCCTTTCCTCATGGTACATTTTTATGATTATAATCAATTCTCCACATGCTGCTTTTCTACCTACAGGGAAAATATATAGCAAACTTAGAGTGGAAAAATGGCCAAGGTGGTGAGAATGTAATACCTGACCCTCCCATGCCACCTCTCCAATCTAATTTGGCTGGTATTTATTTTGTTAAAAAAATAGGGTAAACTGATATGTCTGCCTGCCGTGTAACATGTGGTTCAGCCCTTCCTCACTTGAGGCCAGCCTTTCCCAACCTGGGCCCCCCCAGATGTTTTGGACTACAATTTCCATCCCTCCCAGCCAGCATGGTCAGGCCAATGAGATACTCCAAAACATCTGGGGAGGGGCACCACATTGGAGAAGGTGGCTCCAGGCAAGTGCGGCCTTATAAGCCTGTGTTAAGCAAAGCTACGTTAACTGAGTGAGACATTTCTCTGGGACATTGTGGCATGCTGCACCAAAGAACTTCTGAAATATTAACTTTAAAAAGCACTTCTCCTGATGCCTTGGAAATTACATTTTCACATTTGGACATTGTACACTTGGGCCTCTTTATTGTCACACATCTCATTGTTAAGATGTTCGCAATTGCAATCGTATTTTTGGAAGGATATAATAACCAGCAAGCCTAATAAGTGAAAAGTGATGATTTTGTGGCTGTAACAGAGCTTAAAATGTGTACAATAAGAGTATGATCAGGGACAACAGTTCTAAAATATGTATAGAATCTGTGATGCATAATGTAAAACAGATTGTGTGTGTTGATGTTTTTGTCGTTATATAATTGCTACCTTGTATTTCTTAAATAAAATATTTTAAAATGTGGAAAAACCTGCCAGTGGCAAAACAGTGCATGCTTGCAAAGTCTTAATTAAGATGGGTAGACTTGAGCCAGCTGTGCAGGTATGTTGTTGTTGTTGTTCAGTTGTTAAGTCGTGTCCGACTCTTCGTGACCCCATGGACAATAGCACGCCAGGCCTTCCTGTCCTCCGTGTGCAGGTATAATTGGTGGCAATATTGTATGGAAAATCAAAGCAGACTAGCAGTCAGAGAGTATTCTAAATTAATGGGTGTAGGTTATGTTTTGGGGATCCTGAGCATGGATCTGGAGGAAGCAAGTATTCCAGGTTCATTGTTCAGTCTAAGAAGAAGAGATAATCTTGCAAATGTGCGGCAAGGGATTATAAGCAGATGTAATAAGTTCAGGGATCAAGCAAATATGTCTTTGGGGTGGTGGCTGTGATCCAGAAGGAGGCAGAATGTCTTTGTGTCATCATACTAAAGTAGGGCTAGTTGATTTCCATTCTGCTTATTTTGGTCCATGCATCTCTATCTGACATATCGCAGGGGGTTCCCCACCCTCCCTACCTCCCTCTCCCTTCTTTCCATGTGCAGGGTGTGTGTGTGTTGAGTGGGTATATCAGCCAAAGCATCAGACCTGCCAAGGTAAACAAGTCCAACCTGTTTTCATGTGGGAGGGAAGAGTCTGAGAGCACATTCCTTAGAAGAGGCTGTGGGAAGCAGGTGTGGGTTTTCATCCATGCTGAGAGGATCTAGCCCTCCACACAGGTAGGAAGTGGAGTCTTAGACCAAAGGATACACGGGTGACGGGATGGTGATGAAGATAGCTGTGGTGGTGGAGAACTCGGCGGAGGGGGGTAGTGGAATGACTTAGAGGCTGTCTGGAATGTATTGTCTGCCTGAAGGAATGAAGATGTAGGGCAGGTTTCCCCAACCAGGTGCTTTCCAGATGTGTTGTATTACAACGTCCATTATCAGCCACATGGCACCAAGTTGGGAAAGGCTGGCATAGGGTTTGGGGATCAGAGCAAGCTGGGCTACAATTTCAAGATTTTGGGGGGCTCTCTGGAAGAGATGTGTGTGGAGGGGTGGGGTTTAGTGGGGGCCAATGGTGGAATTTGCATCATTTGGAGTGGGGGACAGACTAGGAGCCACAATTCTGGGATGAGTTCTGTTTAAAATGAGGAGGAGCTATCTGGGAAGGACTGGGATCTCCTGGGTTCTGTGAAAAGTTAGTGTGTTACAATACTCCATGTTTTAGGTGGAAAGAAAGTTAGTGGGGTGGTAGGGGAGGGAAGTGGCTTTTGGCTAAGATTCTTGGCTTCTCTGGATGGGGTATGGAGTCTAGTGAGGAGCTGGTGGCCAATCTTGCAGGACCCTTCTACACAGAACCTTATGTGCCACTGCCTATTTTCCCTCCTGGTTTTGTCATGCTTTCTCTTGGAATGTGTGCTGTTGTCCATTCATTCATTTGTTTCATCTTCTAGTTGAGAAGATGGAATTGTGTGGGAGGCTGACAGGCAGATGCCTCAATGAAAGTGTACTTCCTGATTTCAACATGAAATAAATGGAAAGACAAGCCAGTCCACAGATCTTGTTTACTTTATTCCAGAGTGTCCATCTCTCTGGGTGGGCCCCAAATAAAGACACAATGCCAGGGCAGAGCATGACCCCTCCAAAACAATGGAGGGGGCTGACCTGCTTGGACAGGAAATAAACTTGGAGTCTTTTGCTCCCAGCTGAAAGACTTATTCTAACCATTAGGCATAATTCTTTCCCAGAAAATGATGTTTCTAGCTTTCATAGGGCTTTTCCTTCCTATAAAGGAGTCTGTATTACAGATGTGGATAAAAAGGAGACAGAGATGTACTACTAGTCTACAGCAGTCTTCCCCAGTCTGGTGCCCTCCAGATGTTTCACACTACAACTCCCATGATTCACAGCCAGCATGACCAATGGTCATGCTTTCATTTGAAATGCCCAGGAGAGAAGAGCTCAGAAAGATCACTGCAGGGCTCTGGCACTGAATCAGGCACTGAATATGACAGTAAGAATCTATTTTCAAAAGTCTCTAGTCCTCATGGCTACTCAAGTTTTTTCTTTAAAAAAAAAAAAAGATCCCTGTTGACTAAAACCACTAATAATGTTTCTGGTGAATAGGAGGGAGGAACTATTTCCCTGTTTCCTTGACTGAAGTCCTTATTGTCTTTCTGCTCCTCCCATTCTTGCACAAGATAGGCACAACAGTTGGTGCAATTCTGCAAGGAGGGTGTATGTGTGGTATAGGACTGAAAGCAAAGTAGACATGTTTTGTTGTTGTTGCGAGTTTGATATAAGTGATTCTGTTTGTACAATTTGGATTATTGTATTGATGCAAAATGTGACATACGTAGTAATAAGACATCTATTTCCTTACTGTATTGGCAATTTAAGATTAGGCTAATAGGTTACAGATGATGCATACTTTAGTTATGCGGTTTACTGGACTAACAAATTGGATTAGGTGAGTTGTGTGGTGCTTTAAAGGGGGAAAATATTATTGGCTTACATTACAGCAGCTTTCCCCAACCTGGTGCTGTCCAGATGTTTTGGATGACAACTCCCAGCATCCCTGACAATTGGCTATGCTGGCTGGGGCTGATGGGAGTCAAAGTCCAAACATCTGGGGGGTACCAGGTTGGGGGAAGGCTGCCCTAGAATTACAGGGCTGTAATGTAGGAGGGCTGGTGCAAGAATTGCAGTTAGATAATGCATGTGTAGCACATTGTACACTTGAAAACACTATATAAAATGTTAAGATGAAATTAGGACATGGAACCAAGGTGGGAATAATGTTACTTTGTGGTTTGCTCTGAGCAGGCGAGGCTATGAGGCAGGACTCTTCAGCAACCTGTACTCCCAGGGGTAGGCAGTAGGTAGATCAAGATCTAGTAGGTCAAGAGTTTCTGACTTCCAGTTGTCTCACAACTGTCTAACAAGCTCCCCGCCTCAAAACAAAGTTAGGTTACTGGGGGAAAAAAACCCCACCACTTGGGTGGAAAACCAAGAGTGGATATTTGTGTGAAAGGACTTGTGAGCTTGGTTTTGGTAGTGGTCTCAAATTCCTGGTCAGAGCACGTGCTCAGAGGCCACCTGTTCCTTAATGCTTAGCATATATCTGCCTGCCTGAGCCACTGTTTCGCACCTGGGTCCAGCTGATGGTTCTCAGGGTTCTAGTTGGCACCGGCTCGAGGTTTTTGAGAGTCCTGGGGCAAGACACTCTCAAGGGGTCCCTCTTTCAGTGAATCTACCTGCTCACTGCCATTGTCACCAGCTGCTATTGCTGCTCCTCCTCTTTCTCATCACTGCTACCACTTCTTGGCAGAGAGCCAGTGAGCAAGTAGGCCATGGCATCGACTGCTCCCTCTCATCGCCACCACCATTGTCTAGGCCACAGTGAGAGGCAGGTGAACAAGCAGGCTGCAATGGTGGAGAGGAGGAGCAACTTCAGGGGCCTCTTATCAGTGGTCCCCTGCAGGGTTGTGGGCCGACAGTGTCCGCGTGTGGCACCAGCCCTGGTTCTAGTAACAACAAGTGCAGCAGTGTAGATCTCGCAGGCCTTAAGTTTGCCCGCCTATGCTTGTACTGTACCATATGTTCACCTGCGGCTATTTCTTGGTTTCAAAACAACTCTCTGCCATGTGATCACAAGTGCTAGTAAAATCTTGCTGCTGTGCCTTGATATTTCACTGATATACCTTATGTGTGCTCCTCCCCATCTCATCGCTATGGGAGACTTGAGGAAGCTGGGAGGAGCCAGACGGTGTATGACTCATCTCAGCGGTGTATGACTCATCTCAGCGTTTGTGTGGCAAGCCTGCTCCTTTTGCTCCTTTTGACACAAAAGAGGCCAGAGCAACTCTGCTTCCTATGCCATCTAAATCGGGGATGGCCAGTTTCTTCTCCTCCAGTTGCTAGTCCTGGGGTCAGAACTTTCTACCTACTCGTGGATAGCCAGGTACTCTATACCAGGGCTGGGGAGAAAGTAGATCTGGATCTATTGGTAGAGCTCTGGGTAATTTTCAGTAGACTGGCAGTTGGAGAGAATATTGCTTAACAATAGCCGCAATGAAACAACTTTTGCCCCACCTAAATTAGGCTGCTGAAATGAAGAAACTGAAGCTCAATCCAGACAAGATGGAGCTGCTGTTAGTGGGTGGTTCCTCTGCCCCGCTGAGTGGTGTTCAACTGTTCTGGAGGGGGTTGTACTCCTGGATCTCACTGTCACTTGAAGCACAGGTAGCATAGGAGGCTAGGTGTGCCTTTTATCAGCTTCACCTGACATACCTGCTGTGACTTTATCTGGAGAGAGAGTTATCCATGCTTTGATATGTTCTGGGTTGAATAACCTCAGTGTCTTTTCTGTGGGGCTACCTTTGAAAACGGTTTGGTAACTTCACCTACTCCAAAGTAGAGTGTCTAGGCAAGGGTGGGCAACATGTGGTCCTGCAGATGTTTTGGCCTATAACTCCCATCATGCCTCACCTTTGGCTATGCTGCCTAAGGCTGATGGGAGTTGTAGGCCAAAATATTTGCAGGGTCACAAGTTGCTCACCCCTGTGCTAGGCTACTAACTGGGTCTTCAATGTGGTGTCTGTGGACACCTCTCTTGGTGCATGCCAGGCTCCCTGCCCTTCCTGATTTTTGTTCTTATTTTAGATTTTTTTAAAAAAATGCTATTTTTACCTGGGAGGCTGGCATGTTGCAAAATGAATTGCTAGCTTTCTGCATCATCTTTATTTCCAAAAATTAGGTGGGTGGCTATAAGAGGGAGGGCCTTCTCAGTTGTGGCACCCCATTTATGAAATGCCCTCCCCAAAGAGGCTTGCCTGGTGTCCACATTGTTATCTTTTCATTGCCAGGCAAAGACATTTCTCCCAGGCATTTTAGATTTTTATTGTTGTGCTTCAAATTTTCTGAGGCCTTTTACATCTTTATTGTGTGACTTATCATCATTGTTCTAACCTATTTTTAACTGGCTTTATTATGGTGAGCTGCCCTGAATCTTTTGTTATAGGTTGGCACAGAAACATCATAAATAATTAAGGAAGCTTGGGGTAACCAGGAGTAGATTTTTCGGTGCAAGGACTGTGAGCTCCATTCAGTTCTGCTGCTCAAAATGAATTGCTGGGCTCGTACCTCAGAATTTCTGAGTGTATGCCTTTTGCACCAAGGTCTAGTTGGTGGATCTTGGGGTTTTAGTAACCTCCCCCCAAAAATAGATTCCACATGCCTGAAGTTTGCCCACCCCAGGCTGTATAGCAGCCTTCCCCAACTTGGTGCCCTCCAGATTTGTCAGACTGCAACTCGCATCATTCCTAGTCGGCATGGGAATGATGGGAGTTACATTCTGACACATTGGGAGGGCACTAGATTGGGAAGGCTGCTATATAGCGTAGTTGGCATTGTCTGGGCTCCACATCTATAGAGCACATGATTTTGGGTAGTATGAGGCTATCAACTAGGAGACTGAAGAATGGGTGTGCTTCCTGAAAGATCCCCATAAGAGAGAGACTACTGCACTTCAGTAAACTGTTCCATGCCTTTCTCCTTCGACATAGATAGATTCAGCATTACACAGTTGGCATGGTCACAGTGAGGCTAGTTCAGGAGAGGAAAGGAATGAGATAGCTGTGTGTGTTTGGTGGAAAGGAACTGCTGGAATCAGGAGAATGAATGGGGTGACTGTAGCCCAGCCAAGATCCCATATCCAGGCCTGTGTTTTGGTGTCCTTGGTCTACCGTTAGGACAAGAGTTGACAGCCTCAGTGTTTTCCTTGCGCTGGACAACACTCCTGTAAGTTCTGCCTGCTTTGCAGCACCTTCAACCTAGGGGAAAATCCTCTTGGAGTTCAGAGAAAGCAACTGGCTGCCCTGGAAGAAACAGAAACAGGCCTTCTTCTCTGCTCACTCCAAAATGTTAAGCAAAATTGGAAATTTATAAGCAGGGGGCCACTTTTGTTTCTGTGTTTTTTCTTCAGCTGCCAAATTGCACTCGAGACACTTTGCTTAATAATCCAGTGCAATGGAATAACATAAAACCCACCTGAACACTGCAGCTTGGATTAAGCTCTTAGCCGTCATCCCCCAATCGACCCAGTTCAGCAAGGGAACTGGGCCACGAATTTTGCCTGGGGTAGATCAGCACCAGCTGTCTGTGGACAGCACCCCAGCAAAATATGCTTCCACTACCTTCCCCAGGCAGAACAAGTCTAGTTGTGCTGTTGAGGCAATGCTCTAAGCAAACCCAGGCTGGAGGGCGTAGAGAGTAAGGGAAGGCACAGGATTTAAAACTGGTTTATAGAGATTTTGCTTGCAATCATAATAACGTCTCCTATGTGTTTTTTAAATATATGAACATAGGAACCTGCCTCACACTGAGTCAGGCCACTGGCTCATCTCTGCAGGGTTTCAGGCATGATTCTTTACTAGCCCTACCTGGAGATGCTGGGGATCGAACCTAGGACCTTCTGCATGCAAAGCAGGTGCTCTACCAACTGAGCTGTGGCCTCTTCCCTAATGTATGGTGGCAAGCAAAATGTGTGAAAATCAACTGCATAGTTTAAAATTATCATATTTTTCATTCCAAGAATGCACCCAACTCCTCGGAGGAAATCAAAGTGTGAGAGTGTCAACTTTTGCCCAGTTGGCATCCAGCTAGAACACCTGGGTTCACACCCTGACCAGTATCTTTTAATTTTCAAATGGCATGTTAATTATCTATATTGCTCTTTGGCAATCACTAACTTAAGGAATAGTCTTCCAACAGTCCATGTGCTTGATGTGGTAGTAGTAATGCTACTGTTCCCTGGGCATGGATGCTGTTATTATCTTGATGCTGTTACTGCTGTATGAGAGCTACTGTATTATAGAACCTGACTGTCCATAATGGAATCTGTTTGCATGGTGAAAACCACTGAACCACCATCTGGAGTCTAGAGCGGTTGCTGAGTATGCAGTGGTATCCATCACTTTAACACTTTATGAGGGCAAGGATTTATACAGGCGACATTTGGTTTTGGATATTTCCTTTTGGATATTTTTTTTCCTTGCAAAGACAAGGAAGAGACAATTTTGGTAAGTGCTGAGATTCTTTCGAAATCAGCTTCCCCATTTCAGTGCTGATTCAGTGGGTTGCTGCAATAATGACAACTTCCTTTCAGGAAGAAGCATGCAGATCATGTCTTAGTGAGCACAAGAGTTTATTTTGTGTGCGTTGGCTTCCTTACCTGTGCATTCATCATGGAATCAACAGACTGACTTTGCACATGACAGGGTATATGCTTTCCTCTCCTGGAATTATCTCTGTATAGGATAAAAAAAAGCCACGTGTTGTATACATACAGGTAGCATGTTAACAGACCTGATTCTGCAGTGGTTCCTGCATGTACAAAGCTTCTGTAAACCTTGGAGAGTGCAATCCTATTGCACCCTAGACAGTGTCTGTGGGGACATAGGATCATTCAGTTTCTGGGATCCAATGTCAGAAACAGAGCTCTGACCTCAGAGCCCAGAAACTGCACTCCCTTCTCCCTCCCCTTCCCCCTCAGAGCTGGCACGGTTCTCCCTGTGCCAGCTACATCTCTGTGCTTGGAAACAATGTGAAGATGGGGAACAGGGGTCATCCCGGGGAGGGGAGGAGACTGCAGGAGCTGCTTTATACAGCTTCCTATCTGGTCCCCAGGCTCCTCCTTTCCCTCTCCCTGAAGCCACAGCTAGACAGCAAAAACTGCTACGTATCGAAGGTAAAGTTTAGTTTGGCTCTAAGCTGCGAACTTCAAATCCCCTTTGCCATGAACAAGGAAGTTCTTGATTCAAATTGCACCTCAGCTAGGGATGTGTTAGGTGGCCTTAAGCAACCCAGCGTTTCTCAGCCACTGTTTCTTGGCCACTGGGTAAACAGAATGCCGTGCCCGATGGACCCTTGGTTTGATCCAGCACAGATCTTCTTCTGTTCTCCTCTCATCCACCCCATCTGCTACATGGGGATAATACCACTGTCCTAACTTACAGGTTTGTTGTAAGAATAACTGTGGTAATATATGTATCGGAGTTTAAAACAACAAGAGGAGCTAGGAATAAAGATATCTGAGTTCTCAGCATAGCTGGTGCTGCATAGTGGGTAGCTGAGCCAACTGCATTATGATCTAGCACCTTAATCACTGTAATTGTGTGGGAGGCTTTTCAGAGGTGTTACCTGCTGTTTTGATATCTGAAGGAAGGCCATGTGACTCATGTATTTATTTATTTATTATTAAATGTATTAATCGCCCACCTGGCTGGTCACCCAGCCACTCTGGGCGATGTACAACATACAATAAAAACAGTTTAAAACAATAAAATAAAATAAAATTTGGGATCCCTCCAACTCACCCCAGCCGTTCCCATGCAAAGAACCCAAGGAACCTCACTATTCCCTTAGATTCCCATCTTTTTTACAGAAAGGCAAATGGGTGAGGCTAAAAGATAACTTTCTCAAGATCCTGAATACAAAGTGCAGGGGGGGGGGGGGGCTGAGCTCAAAAACACAGTTCTCTCTCTCTCTCAGGATTACCCCTGGATTACACACACGCACGCACACGCACACACACACCTTCCTAGCACACGACATCCACACAGCCCAGTCACTCGTTTCTCTATCTCTTTCAGGGTCACTGTGCAAATCTCCCTGCCCCCACTCTCTCACACACCCTCCCTGTTTTCTCCCCTGTTGCGTCATTCCACAGCCTTCCACAGCCCCTGCTGTTGCTCTCTGCAGCACTTATTACACCAGCTCTAGTCTCCAGGCTTCCTCCTCCCTCCAGCAGGTCACCTCCAGCCCTCTCCCAGTTGCCCCGCTGCTATCTCCATGCCTCCCCAACTCATGTGGCAGCAGTGACAGGGTCTCTTATCTCCTGTTTTGGATGTATGTGGCCTGTGTGCTTCAAGCCAGCCCATTGGCCTCCAGCTGAGTGAAGGAAGATAGATGCTTTTGAACTGTGGTGTTGGAGGAAAATTCTGAGAGTGCCTTGGACTGCAAGAAGATCAAACCAGTCCATACTCCAGGAAATAAAGCCAGACTGCTCACTTGAGGGAATGATATTAAAGGCAAAACTGAAGTACTTTAGCCATATAAAGAGAAGATAGGATACTCTGGAGAAGATGCTGATGCTAGGGAGAGTGAAAGGCAAAAGGAAGAGGGGCCGACCAAGGGCAAGATGGATGGATGATATTCTGAAGGTGACAGATTTGACCTTGGGGGAGCTGGGGGTGGCGACGGCCGACAGGAAGCTCTGGCGTGGGCTGGTCCATGAAGTCACGAAGGGTCGGAAGCGACTGAACGAATAAACAAACAAACAAAAAGAAGGCTTCTGGGTCCATGTAGGGCCCAGGGGCATTGTGGGAATAAAATTGGTGGGTGGCTGGATGCCAACACTTTGGTTTGAAGCACTCCAAGGCTGGCTGAATTTTTTTTAAAGTTTCATTTAGGAGGTTTTTTCAGTTTCACCTCGGGCTGCAGATCTTGTGGGGCAATGACCCAGCCCCCTTAGCTGTTCTTCCTAAGCCCCTGGCTATTCCCCTTCCTTGGAAGGCAGAGATGTGTATGCTGCCCAGCTTGTCTGGGCCTTCTAAACAAGTCTGCTATCCTCAGATGCAGTGGAGGACACAATCCCATTGCCAGAGTTGAAGTAAGTGTCAGCTCCTGGCCCAGTTGGCTTCTGTATATGGAATGGGGAGAGGGTGCCATCTTTTCCTTTACCTCAGGCAGCAACATGTCTTGGGCTGGCCCAGTCCACACCCACCATTCCTGAATACACTAGTAACTGTTGGTACTACCCACTTTTAACCCCAGTCTGTACCCACAGCTATGAGTTAAAACTTGGTACATTAGGTGCAAACCCATGGAGTCAAACATGACTCCCACATTGGGGCTGAAATCCTCTTGAGAAAGATCACGCATTCATTTCATGATATTCCCTACTGACAGCTTGTGTGCCCCTCTATTCATTTTCCATAGATTGTGTCACTGTGTGTGGTATCCTTAACACTTCCAGCAGACCTCTTCACCCAAACCTTCCAGACGTTATATTATGACCTCACATTAGGTATGCCAATGAAGTCAGCACAATCTACCATTTGTACTGTGCATACAAGGAAAAGCCCTGCATATGGCATGGGGGGGCAGTCCGCTTACAGCTGGAGAAGGGAGCCAGGTAACACCCTCTGTGAAGCCATCCCCCTCCCCAATTTAGCCCCAGAGCATTTCTGAGGATTGTACATATAGCAGGAAGGGTTTGAGAGCCAGAATTCTTGGGTTCTATGTTGGACAGGGGTACTGAACCTCAGGCATCCCAGGGTTGCGGTCTGGCCCTCCAGGGTTTCCCAATAGACCATGCCCCCTTCCCCTGGCCCCATCACCTTTTTCCTGATGGCCAATTCTTCGGTACTTTTCAGCTTTTGCACATCCACCCACCAAACAACCAATTTTAAAAGATTGAAATGACTCTCCTAAGGCTTAGTTATTGACAGTAAGAGCTTTACATTAAAATATGCTGCTATTTCGGCCTTGGCCCCTTTTGCCTTCGTCCCTGCCCACCACTGGAGTGTAGCCCCACCCCACCCCACCCCAGCTCCTCTAAAATTGAATTTGGCACTCAGGCTGAAAGAGATTTAACACCCCTACCTTAGTGGATGGTGAGGTCTAGTTGTGGCTGGGAGGCAGGATTTGGGGATTTGTTTGTTTTATTAACTACATTTTTATGCCACCCAATAGCCGAAGCTCTCTGGACTCTGAAAAGAATGGCACCTTCTCATTGACAAGGGAGAGGATTCCTGGGACTCTGGACATGAGGAGTGGGTTAAAACTGCTCAGTAGCATTCTTGAGTTTCTAGGCCAGATGTTTTTACCCCTCTCTTTGCCAGATATCCTGTTGCTCCCTTTAATTGCCTGGTAAGAGGAGGCTGTTGCCATAGCAGCCAAGCTGGCATCTGGCAGGAAGTGTGTAGTAAATTTTGTGCAGAAGGCCCAAGCCCCTCTTTTGGAAGTAATTTCCCCATTTGTTCCCTCAGCAAATGCCAATGTTTGCTGGGGAATTCCAGATATTTGGGGGTTTCTTGCCTAATGCTAGAAGCAATGGGTCCAACATCTTGCTTGCAGAGACCCTTTTCCTAGCTGCCTTTGGGGTAGTAGGGGTTAACATCACTTTTTTGTTTTTAAATACCTTTAATTACCTTGCATCCATACCACAGGGGGATCTGCATGCCTTGCTAGGAAGAGAGGAATGTGCTTTTAATTTCCCCTCAGTGGGTGTCATTAGCTGAGTGCCAACCCAACCTTCTATCCAGTCTGTGCACCCTCTGCTTTGTGTCAGTTGCCCTTGCATGGGGATCCAGCAAGTGTTTTGCAACTCCAGGAGTCCCTCTTCTAATTTGTCCACAAGCAGCAGTATCACAAAACCATCAGCAACTAGAATAGATGGATATGTAATGCCTGTTTAAAAACCTGGATCAAAGGGGCCATTCACATCTCAGTAGCTAAAGAATTCCACAGACAGGGGGCCACCACAGAAAAGGTCCGCTGTCTTGTGCTGCCAATGTAACTGATTTTATTGGTGGGTGTATGAAGGAAGGCCTCCAAAGCTAGTCTCAACCCAATACATGTGCAGGTTCATACAGGTGAAGGTGGTCCTCCAGGTCACCTGGTCCCAAAACGTTTAGAGCTTTAAAGGTTAAAATCAGCACTTTAAAGGTTGTCTATTTTATTTTTTTAATGGATATGTGTTCAGTGAAGAGAAGGACTGCCTTCTCCCATGTACAACCTGCCTGCAGATGAAGATCTTCAGAGGTCTTTCTCCAGTGCCCCTGCCTTCCAAGTTTAGGCAGGTGACTACTGGAGAGAGTGCCTTTTCTGTGGTGGGGTATAAATTTGTGGAATGCCCTTTCTAGGTTTGTTCGTCTGGCACCATCTTAGTGGTCTTTTAAGGACCAAGTGAAATCTATTCTGTTCTGTGCTTTTTATGGTACTTGAGATCCCCTTAATGGTTTTTAGCCATTGTCTCTGCTGCTTTTATTTTGTGACTTGGTTGCTGTTTCAAAGATATTGTATTTTATTGTTTTTATTATTGTTGTAAGCTGCCTTGAAGGTGGTGGCAAAAGGTGGGATATAAATTCTATAAATCTACAATAATAAAACAGGTTGTGTGACTGTCCATCTATCAGTAGCCATAGCACCAGGACCATGAAACCTAGACACCTGAAACCTGGCCTGCATATTAAGGGGAACCTAGGGATGTATCATCCCCTTCATGGATCGCTGCTCCCCTTCATGGATCACTGCCTTGTTGTGGCAAAGGGGCTTGCATAACTCAGTGAAGCCATAAGCCATGCCGTGAAGGGCCACCGAAGACGGACAGGTCATGGCAGAGAGTTCTGACAAAATGTGGTCCACTGGAGAAGGAAATGGCAACCCACTCCAGTATTCTTGCCAAGAAAACCCCATGGAATGTATCACAAGGCTAAAAGATATGACGCTGGAAGATGAGCCCCTCAGGTCGGAAGGTGTCCAATATACTACTGGGGAAGAGCAGAGGGTATTTCCAAGTAGCGCCAGAAAGAGTGAAGCAGCTGGGCCAAAGCCGAAAGGACACTCAGCTGTGGATGTGTCTGGTGGTGAAAAGAAAATCTGATGCTGTAAAGAACAATATTGTTTAGGAACCTGGAATGTAAGATAAGTGAATCAAGGTAAGCTGGAGGTGGTCAAACATGAGATGGCAAGATTGAACATCGACATCTTGGGAATCAGCGAACTAAAATGGACAAGCATGGGAGAATTTAATTCAGGTGACCATTATATCTACTACTGTGGGCAAGAATCCCTTAGAAGAAATGGAGTAGCACTCATAGTCAACAAAAGGGTGGGAAAAGCAGTACTGGGGTACAATCTCAAAAACGATAGAATGATTTCAGTACAAATCCAAGGCAAACCATTCAACATCACAGTAATTCAAGTCTATGCCCCAACCACTGAGGCCGAACTAGCTGAGGTTGATCGGTTCTATGAAGACCTACAACACCTTCTAGAACTAACACCAAAAAAAGATGTCCTCTTCATCATAGGGGATTGGAATGCTAAAGAAGGAAGTCAAGAAATCACCGGGATAACAGGCAAGCATGGCCTTGGTGTACAAAATGAAGCAGGACAAAGGCTAATTGAGTTTTGCCAAGAGAACACGCTGATCATAGCAAACACTCTTTTCCAACAGCACAACAGGCGACTCTACACATGGACATCACCAGATGGTCAATATTGAAATCAGATTATGTCCTTTGCAGCCAAAGATGGAGAAGCTCTATACAGTCAGTAAAAACAAGACCTGGAGCTGACTGTGGCTCAGATCATGAGCTTCTTGTTGCAAAATTTTGGCTTAAATTGAAGAACATAGGGAAAGCCACTAAACCATTCAGGTATGACCTAAATCATATCTCTTATGAATATACAGTGGAGGTGAGGAATAGATTTAAGGGATTAGACCTGATAGACAAAGTGCCTGAGGAACTATGGACAGAGGTCCGTAACATTGTTCAGGAGGCAGCAACTCAATCCATCCCAAAGAAAAAGAAATGCAAGAAAGCCAAGTGGCTGTCTGATGAGGCTTTACAAGTAGCCGAGGAAAGAAGGGAAGCAAAAAGCAAGGGAGAAAGGGGAAGATATATCCAACTGAATGCAGAGTTCCAGAGAATAGCAAGGAGAGACAAGAAGGCCTTCTTAAATGAACAATGCAAAGAAATCGAGGAAAACAACAGAATGGGAAAGACTAGAGATCTCTTCAAGAAAATCGGAGATCTCAAGGGAACGTTTTGTGCAAAGATGGGCATGACAAAGGACAAAGAAGGCAGGGACCTAACAGAAGCAGATGAGGTTAAGAAGAGGTGGCAAGAATACACAGAAGAACTATACAGGAAAGATCTTAATGTCCCTGATAGCCATGATAGTGCGGTCACTGAACTTGAGCCGGACATCCTCGAGAGTGAAGTCAAGTGGGCCTTAGGAAGCATTACTAATAACAAAGCTAGCGGAGATGACAGTATTCCAGCTGAGCTATTTAAGATCCTAAAAGATGATGCTGTTAAAGTGCTGCATTCAATATGCCAGCAAATTTGGAACACTCAACAGTGGCTGCAAGACTGGAAAAGGTCAGTTTACATTCCAATTCCAGAGAAGGGCAACTCCAACAAGTGTTCAAACTACCGTACAATTGCGCTCATTTCACATGCCAGCAAGGTTATGCTCAAAATCCTACAAGCTAGGCTTCAGCAGTATGCGAATTAAGAACTACCGGAAGTACAAGCTGGGTTCTGAAGAGGCAGAGGAACTAGAGATCAAATCGCCAACATTCGCTGGATCATGGAGAAAGCAAGAGAATTCCAGAAAAGCCTCTATTTCTGCTTCATTGACTACACTAAAGCCTTTGATTGTTTGGATCACAACAAACTGTGGCAAATTCTTAAAGTGATGGGAGTACCAGAGCACCTTACCTGTCTCCTGAGAAACCTGTACGAGGGTCAAGAAGCAACAGTAAGAACCAGACATGGAACAACCGAGTGGTTCAGAATTGGGATTGGTGTATGACAAGGCTACATATTGTCACCCTGCTTATTTAACTTATATGCAGAGTACATCATGAGAAACGCCGGGTTGGCTAAATCACAGGTCAGAATTAAGATTGCTGGGTGAATTATCAACAACCTCAGATACGCAGATGATACCACCCTAATGGCAGAAAGCGAAGAGGATCGAAAGAGCCTCTTGTTGAGGTGAAAGAGGAAAGTGCAAAAGCTGGTTTGAAAGTCAACATTAAAAAAACTAAGATCATGGCATCTGGCCCCATCACTTCCTGGCATATAGAAGGGGAAGAAATGGAAGCAGTGACAGATTTTACTTTCTTGTGCTCCAAGATCACCGCAGATGGTGACTGTAGCCATGAAATTAAAAGACACTTGCTCCTTGGGAGGAAAGCTATGGCACACCTAGACAGCATAATAAGAAGCAGAGACATCACCTTGCCGACAAAGGTCCGTCTAATCAAAGCTATGGTTTTCCCAGTAGTAACGTATGGCTGTGAGAGCTGGACTAGAAGGAAGGCTGAGCGCCGAAGAATTGATGCTTTCGAACTGTGGTGCTGGAGAAGACTCTTACGAGTCCCCTGGACTGCAAGGAGGTCAAATCAGTCCATCCTAAAGGAAATCAACTCTGAGTGCTCATTGGAAGGACAGATACTGAAGCTGAAGCTCAAATATTTTGGCCACCTAATGCGAAGAGAAAACTCTCTGGAAAAGACCCGGATGCTGGGAAAGACTGAAGGCAAAAGAACGGGACGGCAGAGGATGAGATGACTAGATAGCATCACTGATGCAATGAATATGGACTTCAGCGTGCTCCAGGAGAGAGCGCAGGACAGGAAGGCCTGGCGTGCTATTGTCCATGGGGTCACGAAGAGTCAGACATGACTGAACGACTGAACAACAACAAGGGATGTATACGTCAGAGTGATTTTGTTTTTAACACACATTGATTATTTTTAATTAATTTTAATGTGTCCATGTGGTTGAAGCCTGCATTAATATCTTCACCCACTAGGGGCAAACTTCCCTAAGCAGCACACAGGTTTGAAAGTGTCCAACTTTGACAGCTGTATAAGTATGCTTGAAGGCTTTGCTGTGTGAAACTAAGGGCTATTCCAACTCATGGGAAGCTGGGTCTGTTCACTAGGATATAAATAAATGTCCCCACAAGTTAAACTAGAAAAATAAATTTGCAGGAGAATTAGGTGTACACTTATGTAATGTGTTTCTTTCTTTCTACCTTTAGCCAACAAGCTAGCACCCTTCCAAGATGGCCGAGGCTCACCAGGCTGTTGCATTCCAATTCACTGTCTCTCCAGAGGGCATCGACCTTCAGCTGAGCCGTGCAGCTATCAAGGAGGTCTATCTCTCGGGTTTGCGGTCCTGGAAAAAGAAATTCAACCAGCTCCGGGTCAGATAAGAATAGTGGATACCTGTTTAAAAACTCAAATGTTGAGGGTGACTTTGTGATGATGTTTCTGTGTTGAGAGCCCAGCTGTTAGATCTTACTTAAGTTTTCTCTTGGGAACCCTAAATCTTCCATGTTAAGAGCCTTACAAAGGAATTCAATTGTAATCTAGGGGAAATAAGTGGGTAGAAGAAGTGTTCTTGGGCTCTCAGAAAGAACTGAGTCCAGTGGTTTGAGGCTATGGTCAGAATGGAAGCTGCGACTTTTGGATTCTTGCTGAGACCAATATTTGACCAAATTGGAACAGAGGATTCTGGGAGTTGAGAGTCCCTGACATTTTATTTATAGGCCCCTTGGAGGTCAGCCAAGAGTTTAGCAGAGAGTGTTTATCATGCAAAAAGGAGATTATGCTGTTTTTTCTTCAATGATTCAGGTTCAATAACTGCCACAAACTGGTTCTTTATTCAATAAGCTATGAATTCATTGGATATCCGAACGCAAGCTGCTCTCTTCATCTGTATTGTGGAGACAAATAATAATACTGGCCTAACTTATCAGGTTATTGTAGGGATACCAAGATAATGTATGCGGAAAGCTGGTACAGTTTAGTAACTTAGCTATGAATTAGCTACGAAGTAGTTGTCTGAATCTCACCTCTGCCAAGGACTTGCTAGGTGATCTTAGGCAAGTGAGTCTCTCTTGGTATCATCCCCCACCCCATCTGCAGTTTGGGGATAATAACACCTTGCAAGATTGTTATAAGGCATATTACAACTAAATAATGCATATGAAGCATTTTGAACACTCTATACCAGCTTTCCCAACTGGGCACCCTCCAGATGTGTTGGATTACAATGCCCACCATCCCCAGCCAGCATAGACACTGGCTGAGGTTGATGGGAGTTGTAGTCGAACACAACTAGACTGGAGGGAACCTGTTGGGGAAGCCTGCTATATACAGCTGCTAAGTATTATTGTTAAGCTTTTTTGAGCACTTAGGGCGCAATCCTATCCAGATAGGTGGCCGCCTCTGAACTCGGAGGTGACTGCCTATCCAAAGCAGGGCAGGAGAAGCCTGGAGGGGATCATTCCCTTCGTGCTTCTCCTGCCCTGCTTTTTCTGCTAGACAGCCGATTGCGGCTGTCTAACCATGGGAGGATGGAGCAGGGAAGGAGGCTGCTGTATGACACAAAGGATGTGTCGTACAGGCAGTTCCATCCTCTCCGCCCCGGAATGCCCCCAGCCACGCCCCTTTTCGGCCACTCTGTGCTCCTCTTGCGAGCATGGAGGATGGGGCTGTTCCGCGTTGCCTCCGAGGCAGCGTGGAATTGGGGGGAAGTCGGTTCCCGGATAACACGATATCCTGTGGCCATCTAGCCACTGTCTAGCGGCCATAGGATTGCTCCCTTAAAGGTGCTATATAAGTATCTAGTTTAATTCCTAATTCCCAATCACAGATTAAGAGTTCAATCCTGTACATATCTACTTAGAAGTAAGCCCCATTGAGTTCAGTGGGGCTTACTCCCAAATAAGTGAGTATAGGAATGCATCTAAAACCCTCAGTACCTCTCTCCATCACCAGAAAATCTGTGATGGAAGAATAGGGGGGAATTTGCCCTTTTACCACTGTTTAACCAACCTAACTATGAATGGTTAAAATTTTGAAGCAGTAAGTAAACTGTTTTTTAATTAGTAAGCACCATAGTTGAGCATCAAACAGTCAAAGCACGTTCAGCACAGTAACACTGCAAAGCTATATTTCTGCCTAAGTTTTTTTTTTTTTTTAAAGAAATAGCTGTTGGTAAAAAAAAAAATAAAAGTTCATCAAGGTGCAAACTAGTTTACAACAAAATTAAGTTAGAGATGTGGAAATAATTTCATCTCAGAGATTTCTACTTCCAAATAGCAAAGACAAAAAATGTTTTCCCCATCCCTAAGAAAGAATGTGTCAGTTCATTTTTATGTGTTTACAACATTTATATACCTCTCCACATCTAAACAGATTCTGGAGTGGTGAACAATAAAAGATAAAGATATGAAAAGAATAAAACACTATATAGTTTTTTTTAAGGAAACAAGATAGCAACAAAAACTGATAAAAACCATGGCTGGTCAATCAAGGAAGGCTTCTTGAAATAAAGATGTTTCTGAAAACAACACAGTGTTGGTGTCTGCCTGTTCTCTAGAGGTAGGGAGTTCCATAGTTTTTAAGGCTGAGATAGGTAGGTCATTGAGTATAATCTCCCTGTTTTGCTGAAATCCACAGTTGTTTCTGCAAGAACTTTTGCCAAGAGTTAGAAGAAAATAAGTCCATGGGCAATTTAGTGAGCCAGGCAAAAGTTCAGCCTATGAACCATATTTTCCAAGGAAGGGACTACATGCCTTCAAAAATAATAGAAGTCTGAACTCAGCAAAATGTTTGAACCTATTTACCACTTCTTAGTTTCTCCATCCCTTACATTCATCTTTTTGTGACCCTGCCACAACAGAATGGATTTGTGACGGGCGTGTACCCGGCCAGCCCCTCCAGCTGGCTGTTCATGGTTACTGCCATTCTGGTGACCCAGTACTCTCGACTTGACCCCTCAATGGGCATGATTGAAAAGATCAAGGAACACCTATTAGTCAGGTATGGATGGTGGGGAGGGAACAGGGATGGGTGTTGCTGATGAACCAGTTTCCTTTTACACCTGTGATGCTCTTTGGAGAAGCTTGAACCTCTTTCAGACTGAGAGCTGTTTTCCATTTTGGAGAAGCGGGGGGGGACCCCAGTGATGGACGGGGCCAAAGGCAAAAGGGACAGGGCCTAAAATACCAGCATATTTTAGCTTAAAGCCCTTACTGCCAGTAACTGAGCCATAGAAGTGGCATTTCAAACTTTTAGAATGGGGAAAAACTGTACAAAAGCCAGGAAACTACCAAACGATGGGCAGTTGGGCAAAAGGAGGTGGGGCCAATTGAAGGGGACATGGCCATCTGGGGAACACTGGAGGGCTGGATTTGACCCCTGGGCCTGAGGCTCTGCACCTCTGCGGTAGGGGCTCAGGATATTTGGATGGATCCTGGGTTGTCCTGAAACCATAGTTTAAACAGACTTAAGGTTCAATTCTATGCATGTTTAGACAGAAAAAAGTCCTACAGCTCCCAGCATGCCCCATGGCTGGGGCATGCTGGGAGTTGTAGGACTTTTTTTTCCTGTCTAAACACACATGGGATGGTGCCCTTAATTTCCATGAGTTTAGACATCACAGGAAATGGGAGTTTGTTTAAAAGCTGAATCCCGTGCTTCCAGTCTCTAGCATCTGTTATATGGGAGGGGAGGGGAGGGGAGGGGAGGGACGGGACGGGACGGAGTGAGCGTGGGAGCTCAAGGTTTGTTGCAACTCATTCACACAGTGGGAAATCTTGGTTTCCTGTTACACCTCTGATGTTCTTTGGATAAGCTTAGTTATAAGCCACACTCAAACACCATCCAGAGATATATCCATTCCAAACACAGAAGGAGATGGAGCATTTTGTTAATTTTGGAAGTTATCCTCCAATCAGGTTTTTAATCAGTTAATCTAAACAATCACTTAAAGGTTGCAGCCCTGGGTTGGATCCAGAATCTGTCTTCCATGAGAACAAGGGACCTAACGCAAGAGCAAGGATTCTGCTTGCAGAAAGAGCCTCTGTCAGATTTGGGGGGATCCCCTCCTCCTCCCTCACACCACAGCTCACCCCATTCAGCAGCATCTTGTGCCTCTATGTACCATTTTCAGGGGCTGGAGGGCTGCCATGAGAAGGAGGGTGGGGAAATCCACTTCTGACAGCACAGCTGATCTAGCATAAATCTGGATCCAACTCCTAATAATTGCAAGTGATACATTTTGATGTTCTTCCAAAAGTACTCTTTGAAAGGCCAAAGGCATTTTCTTTCGAACAGAAGAGTAGTGGGGAGCTTAAAAAAGTATGGACTTAAAGTGATCACAATAGAAGCTTGTGGAATCACGAATGAATTGACTGCCAGAACAACAAGCTATATTTACTTTCTCCCAGAAAAATGAATGACTCTCATTGACTTCTATGGGAGAAAATAAAAGGGTCTGCAATAGGGAAGATTGTTTTGCCTGCATCTGAAAAATCTTGACTCCATCTTAGCATGGATATATGATTAACAGTGCAATCCTATACATTTCTACTCAGATGTAAGTCCCATTAAATTCAATGGGACTTACTCCCAGGTAAATGTGCATAGGATTCAGCCTTAGTAATAAGATCATAGAATGACTAGACTGGCCGTATGTTTTGGAAAGCATGTTGGTTCATTGCCACAGGATGCTAATATGTCAGTTTGCTCTGATGGCTTTAGAAAAACATCCAGAGGGTGGTTCTATCCTAGATGAACATGGTGGAACCTCCATGTTCAGAGACAGTTTATCTGATTCCCAAATGCTGACTAGTGGAGGATGCCTTTTTCCATCATGCCCTGCTTATCAGTTTCCCTGGGGGAATTTGCCTGGACACTCTTGGGAGACAGATTACTGGACTAGATCTTAGATATACTACAAGGTGTTGTGAGGGCCACCAATTTGGATGGCTTTAAAAGGGGATTAGACACATTCATGGAGGATAAGGCTATCAGTAGTTACTTGTCCTGATGGCTATGTGCTACCTCCAGTATCGGGGGCAGTATGTCTCTGTATACTAGTTACTGGGGAACATGAGTGGGAGGGTGCTGTTGTACTCATGTCATGCTTGTGGGTTTTCTGCGGGCAGCTGGTTGGCCACTGTGTGAACAGAATGCAGGATTAGATGGACCTTTGGCCTGATCCAGCACGGCTCCTCTCATGTTCTTTGGTTTAAAACAGCAAGCGGGGGGGGGGGGGGTTGTGTGTTAATTGTTACGGTTCTTGAATGTGTGTGGTAGTCCAGAGAAGTGGAGCTAGAAGGTGGAGTTAAGTTTTCTTCTCGTATAAGATGGCTTCCTTTGTCTTTAAGATCTATTTGCGTGTGTGCGTGTTCCCCCTCACTCTCTCTTTCTCCCCATCTCCCATTTTGTCCCCAGTGAGTACCTCTCAGATCAGGGCCTGAGTTTCCTCAGCGCCATGGCCTTTTCCACAGGACTCTGGCTGGCCCTCATTGTGACCATGCGCAGCATTCTCAAAATGCTTCTGTGCTACCATGGCTGGATGTTCGAAGAGCATGGCAAGATGTCCAACACCACCAAGGTCTGGCTGGTATGTGTTGCAGGAAACGCATGCTACTGGGAAGCGGGCCGATAAATAAAAAAAAGGAGCATTCCGCGGGATGGAACTGGATAGTGGCAGCTGAGGCTAAGTTGGTCTGGGTTGACCCATCAGGAATCTGGGTGGAGCTGAAGCAGGTCTATGCCATAGGGCAGGCAACTTGTGGCCTTCCAGATGTTTTGGCCTACAACTCCCATCAGCCCTTGCCAGCAGAGCCAATGATGAGGGATGACGGAAGTTGTAGGCCTCAAGTTCTGGAGGGCCACGCATAGTCCACCCCTGCCATGGGGGATGCCATGAGGGTTGGAACATAGCTGCAAAGAGCTCACGTTTGTGAGCTATGCTTGGATGTCTCACTGGATATTCTGGAATATGCTAGGTCAGCCTTCCCTCACATGATGCTCTCTAAATGCTTGGGCCTTCAGCTCCCATCAGCCCCAGGCACCATGGCCAGTGGTCAGGAATGATGGGAATTGTAGGACAAAACATCTGGAGGGTGCCAGGTGCTGGAAGGATTGTATGAAATGGCACGAGGTTTATAATATGGGGTGGCTTATAATATGGGGTGGCTGGGGCCAGAATGTGTTAGCGGGGATGGAAAATACTGTTGTTGAACAGGGGTGGCAGAAAAGCTTCATGGTAGTTAGATGGTGTAAAGTGACATAGCGCAGCCCCCAACCTGGTGCCCTCCAGATGTGTTGGACTATGGAGATGATGGGAGTTGTAGTCTTGGATGTTTCTTAGTCCAAGAGGGCACGAGGCTGCAGAAGGCTAATGGAGAGGAATGGGACTGAGTTGGAACATACTGTCTGGAAACCACATGGGTGGGGTGGCACAGATGCATTTCACGAAGAAGTAACAAAAGGTCGCTCTGTAATTTCTACAAGGGCAGACGTAGGGAGGGGTGACTAGAGCAGACTGCAGGAAATCCTGATGTGGATGCTAAGGAGCCAACCCACAGCAAGGACTGATTGTGCTACAGAAAAGCCACCTGTGGAAACAAAGATAAAATATCCATAGAGGCCTAGTTCTCACGTGACTGAGTGTTCCTACACACACACACACAGCGAGAGTGAGAGAAAAGGCCAGGCTAGAACCTTTCCCTCTGACATCTAAACAGTGAGGCTAATTGCTTGCTTGATTTGTACACGAGCCCCAACAATCCAGGCATAGGGTTACCCTTCAGTGTAAACTAGGCCACGGAGGTTGAGGAAAAGAGCTGCCTGTAAAGCTAAGGGTGGTAATGGAGAGAGGAGAAGGGAGCATTGTTCTGTTTTGATACCTGTCCGCATTTTATCTCCCCACACACCCATGGCCCCCACCACAGGCTCTGGTGAAAATCTTTGCTGGGCGGAATCCGATGCTGTACAGCTACCAGGGATCGCTGCCTCGCCTGCCTGTTCCAGCCATCCAGGACACCATGCAGAAGGTGAGCCTGGTGTTCTCCCCCCCCCCCCCCCGCCCCGTAGGTCTGGGATGGGCAGAAACCAGATCGAGGCCTACCAGCAGATCTCTGGCTGACCTGAAGCCTTTTGGCAAGGGTTTCTGACTCCCAATTGTTGCAACAATAGCAACAACTAGAAAGCTTTCCTCCTCCCTCCCCCATCATCTCCCCCAAATTGGGTTGCTGAAAAGAATGTTGGGGGGGAGGGAACCAGCAGTGGACTTTTGCATGGAATTACTTACGAGCTCGGTTCTGGTACCGGTGGCAAACTCCTGGGCTGAGCATGTGCTCAGAGGCACCCTGTTCTTTCATTCTTAGCATATGTCCACCTGCCTGAGCCACTAGTTTGCACCCGGTTCCAGTTTGTGGACCTTGGGGTCTAATAAAAAGAACAGAAAAAAGTAGATCCCACAACTCTGAAGTTTGTCCACCTCTGCCCTAGGTGGCCATCAGACAGCTGATTCAAAGATAAAAGGAAAAAAGGCAGGGGAGTGAGGAATATAATGCTGCTTTCTTGGACTGTACCACTTCATACTGAAGGTGGAAGGCTGCTTATTTGAAAGCTTTGCTACGTGACCAAACGAACAAGCAAATCTCTGTATAGAGAAACTAGCATGCAACAGAGAAGGCTAAATTAAAACTCTGTCCCGGCCATGTAGTTTTCCAAAAGCTGGGAGTCTCTGGCACCAGTGGGGGAGCCCCCCCCCCAGCAGATTCCAGCTTCATAACAGAGATTTTACTCAAAACTGCAGCATGGGAGGAAGGGGTTAAATCTGCCCCTCCACACCTGCTGTGATGTTGATAATTATCAGCAACCCGATGCTACTTACTTTAAAAAAAACCACAAAGCCCACGAGCCTTGTTTGCAAGCAAAATTGCTGAAATTGCTATCGTGACAGCAAATTCAGCAGCGATTTTGATGGTAGGGGTGGCCCCTTGTGGGTTCTGAGTAGTAATGTGTGGATTGTGTTACATCTGTATCTTTCAATCTGTCATCCTCTTATTCATGGAATTGGATTTTTTATATGAGAATTTCATCCTACTTGCACGAATTTGCATTAGTGCTAATTTGCATTGGCGCTAATGCACACTTGCGCTAATGTGAATTAGCATAAGTCCCCCGCATAAGTGAAAACCCAGTCCACAAGTATGTGGAATCCACCTGACAGGGGAAAAGCTGGTCTGCTGCAGAATCCACAGATCGGATTCATAAAAATCTGAACTCATTTGAATCCATTGCAGATTTCTCCAACACCCCTAGTTTTGGGGTGGGTCGGGGGCCAGTGTGCCCCCCCAACCCATGGACATTGGCCATCCTTGCTCTGGAGGCTCCTACACTCCTCTTTCCTTCCTCCAAATACCTGCAGGGACTCTCACTTTTGCTCCTATGGGGTCTCCTTGTCCAAAGTGGCGGCGAGGGGGGGGCGGTTTGCAGAGAATTGTGCAAGAATAGATGTTCTCTCTTGGCTATGGGACAGGGAGGTGAGCTGGAGTGAAGAATGAACCCTGACCTTCCATGAGTCAGGGTTCATGGAACCCTCCTCCGCCTCCTCCCACCCCTCTCTTCTCACTAGTATCTAGAGTCCGTACGACCTCTGATGGCAGATGACGAGTTCCAAAGGATGACGGGTCTTGCCCGTGACTTTGAACGGACCCTCGGGCCACGCCTGCAGTGGTACCTCAAGCTTAAGTCTTGGTGGGCATCCAATTATGTGAGTGATCCCTAGAAAGGGAGGGGGCCCTTTGGGCATGTGGTGCTGGGTGTGGAGTGTGTGTATGTGTCTGTTTAATTCTCCTTTTCCAACCCCACCTCTTGCCCAGGTGAGCGACTGGTGGGAAGAGTACGTGTATCTCCGTGGACGGGGACCCCTGATAGTAAATAGCAACTATTATGGCATGGTGAGTTTCAGAAACTGAGAAGAGGGGGCGGGGCGGGACTCACTTGAACCGCTCATCTCATGTTCCCCCTTTCTGTGCATCTTTTCCCCCCCCTAGGATTTCCTGTATGTAACTCCCACCCCAATCCAGGCTGCTCGTGCTGGGAATCTTGTCTATGCCATGCTGATGTACCGACGCAAACTCACCCGGGAGGAGATCAAGCCGGTGAGTGAGATTAAAATTCATGGAGGGACACAGCTGCTAGGCTGTGAAAGGCTCCCTCTTCTTGAATGGGGCAGAGGTCAGAGTGAGAGGAAGGTGGGGTTGCTAACAATTTGCGGGGCGCGGGGGGGGAATAGAGGCACAGCAGACACCTAGCTGGGTACAGAACTTCTGTAAAACCCGTTAATGTTTGCCCATTTCACTCTCTAATCCCGCTGTCCTCAAAGTGGCGCCCTCTAGGCGTTTAGACTACAACTCCTGTCATCCCCAACCATGGCTGGAGATTATGGGAGTTGTAGTCTAACACATCTGGAGAGTGCCAGTTTGGGGAACGTTGCTTTAAACTGTCCACCATACCTTTTCAAAGCAATATATGTTTAAACCCTTTTTTAAAAAACACACTGGAATGTTTCTGGTTCCTTTTAATTGTTATGTTCTCCTTCTGGGCCCAATCCTGTGAGCTGTTGTGCTGGTAAAACGCAAGCAGGGTGCAATGCCAAAAACATCTGCACCCGCAGAATGTCATCCTTTGTGGTGTGGCACATTGTCAAGAATCTCGTGCTGACATGGACTGCAGACCACAGTGCCGCTCTTTATTTATCATGTCTGCATCCCAGCCTTTTTCCCCCCAAGCAGCTCAGGATGGGGACCCCGTGGGGTAAGTTGAGGCAGTTCAGAGACAGTGATTTGCAAAAGACAACCCAGTGAACTGCATGGCTGAACGTGGCCTCCCCAGTGTAAGGGCCAAAATGGATGTGATGTGGGGGAGACCCACAATTTTATTTTTTAAGGCAGGAGTGTTGAACCTCTTCCAGTCTGAGGGCCACGTTCAATTTCAGAGAAGCTCTTGACCACATTCCAGTGGGCGGGACAAAAGGGACAAGTTGAAAAAGGCAAAAGAGGCAGGTCCAACATGCCAAAAATACCAGCATAGTTTAGCTAATTTATTTATTACATGTATATCCGACCTTTTTTCCTCTTGCGAGGAACCCAAGGCAGCTTATATGGTCCTCCTCCTCTCCATTTTATCCTCGCAACAACCCTGTGAGGTAGGTTAGGCTGAGAGTCAGTGGCTGGCCCAGAGTCACCTAGTGAGCGTCATGGCTGAGGTGCAGGGACTTGAACTTGGATCTCCCGAGTCCCAGTCCAGCACTCTAACCACTGTGCCACACTGGCTCTCCCTTTCACTGGCTTAAAGCTCTTACTGCCAATAACTGTGCCTTCAGGGAGGTATTTCAGCCTTCTAGAATGGGGTGGGGGTGGGGGGGAACATGCAAAAGCTGAGAAACCACTACACAAGGGGCAGTCAGGAGCAATGGGATGGGGTCAGGGGAGGGGGGCATGGCCATCTGGGGGACCTTGGATGGCCAGATCGGGACCTCGGGTGGGCCATATTTGGGCCCTGGGCCTGAGGTTCAACACCCTTATTTTAAGGTTAAAGCAGCTGCAGGTGGCTCTGCTTCTGACTGGAGCAGTGGCACTAGGGGAGGTATTTCCTTATTTTATCCTGACCCTCTGACTGTTTTCTTAATCTAAATGCTCTCACCCCTGCCCCACTGAGCAAACAATACAAACACAATGCAGGAATGTGTATTCCCTCCCACCCCCACCCACATGGGGCTAATAGCATCTTTGCAGGGCCAGTTTTGATTGGGAAAGTAGTGGTGGTGGGGGAGTAAACATCCCTTTCTCCCCCAGCACTGCTGCTCCTCTGATCAAACCTGGAGCTCTTGCACTTAGTTTAATGTAAAGAGAGAGAGAAAAGGGTCACCAGGTCCAGTCACAGGTCATGCCGCTCCACTACATTCCATTGGTTCTTAGTGAGTATGCAGCAAATAAATGGGGAGGGGGGAGTCTTGGGGAGGGCAGGTGACTTACCACACTCATGAACCCTAAATGGCCATCACAACAGATGGCTGAAATACTGTACTGGAAAGCAGTAAGAGAGCTTTGCCCCACACATTTATGGATGCCATGTTAGTTTCTTCAGTGATCCCTCTTTAAGCCATGTGCTGCATTTCCTCCAGATTATTGGGCCTAGAATTTCTTTTTTTAAAAATACTTTTTATTTATTTTGTTTTTATAAATGAAATAAACAGTACCAACAACCTGATCAATAACTACAGTTTCCCAACAATGCAATATTCTTATGAGGACACAACAGTAACAAAAAGAAAAAGAAAGGAAAAGTAAAGAAGAAAAAAGGAAAAGAAAAAAGCAATCTTCCTCTTCCCTCTCCCCTCTTCCCTCTCCTCTTTCAAAGGGTTAAATTTAAACTCCAATACCCACAGGCTTCAGATGCCATTCTATTTTAAAAACTATGCCTATATCACTAGCAATATTACAATTTAATAATCAACCTTACATTTCAATATCATATCATCGGTTTTATATCAAGAGAGCAGTCCTAGAATTCATTGCCAGTAACCGTATATTGCCCTTAAGTTAAAATATAATAGTAATAATAAAGCTTAACAATTCAACCAACCAAAAATCTTACTGAGTATAGTGGTGGTGGTGGTGGTGGTGGTGGTGGTGGTGGTGGTGGTGATGATGATGATGATAATGATAATAATAGTGATTAAAAGAAAAGATGAAATTATAATATTATATAATAATAAAATTTAAACGCAACCTTACAACAATTAGTGATATATTTTATACTGGACATATAAATGAGTGTGTTCAGCACACCCTCAAACAATATATTTAAATACAGCATATCGTATCTGTTTTGGAAAAAGAGAATTTAAAGAAAAAGAAAAAAAATGAAAGAAATGAAAGAAAGTAAACGAATATATGTATATTCAGATATCTTCTGGCCTAGCCTGGATCATGTAGACTAAACATAAACAGTTAACAAAGCTTATTTAAAAATTCCAGTTCATGGGGCTGGAACAGAAATCTCACACATTTTTACGTTCAGCCATGCCTCCGCCATTTCATGGTTTAGGAACTTCTTTGTCTGACCTTCAGAAACAATACAAAATGTAGCAGGATATTTTTAAATAATATTGTATGTTCATTTGTTTTGTCATATTCTTCGCCTTGATTAATTGCTTTCTTTTATTCACCACCTCTTTGATGTAATCTGGAAACAACATAACTTTATCTTGTTTCCAAAAAAGACTTCCACCCTCTCTTGCCAAATGCAGGATATAATTCTTTGTGGAGACTCTTGCAAATTGGACTATAATCGTATGGTCACTCGCTTTAGCATTTGGCACATGAAATGCCTCCTCAATATCTAGTAAATAATCAGATGGCACAGGAAATGCCTGCTCAATATCTAGTAAATAATCAGATGGCACAGGGAGTATCTCATGCAAAAGTTCGTCCACAAAGGTAGGCAAATATTATTGGGCCTAGAATTTCCATGGGGTTGACTCTCTTGACTATGTATTTAACAAATGTGTTTATGTCTTGAATTTTTAAAGTTCCTGAATGGTGCACTGAGTGTATTAACAACAAATATCTTCCCTGTTTGGTTCCCTCCACCCCACTCCACCCCACTCTAATCCTGGGGTTCCCTCCCATCTGAAAACAGAGCATGGTCCCTAATTCCGTCATCCCCTTATGTTCGGCCCAGTTGCAACGTCTCTTCAATACCACCCGGTTGCCTGGGGTGGGGCTGGGTAAGTGAATCGGGGGCATTGCAAAATAACCCCCCCCCCATCTACCCCTAGCTTTGGAGCCTTTTGCAGGGTAAGTCTGCTTTATGGTGTCTCTTGATGGACTTTCTGACCCAGTCTGTATCATCCTAACTTACGAGTTTTTTAAAAAAAGATTTTATGCTCTGGGATTCCTGGGTTTATCCTTGTTGAATTCTGCAAATCCTCCAGTCAAGATCAGGGATGGGCAACTTGTGGCCCTTCAGATGGCATGGCCTACAACTCCCCTCGTGCATCACCACTGGCCATGCTGGCTAGGCCTGATGGAAGTTATAGGCCAACATGTCTGGAGAGCCACAAGTTGCCCACTCCTGGTCTAGATTCCTGCAGCCTTTCTGAATCTCTTGCAACCTTTTCTTCCTCTTGCCTACATGACTGGTGCATATGCATAGACGAAGTCAGGATGGTCCCCCTGGATTTCGCGCTCTGAGCTTTGTCTGCCCCCTTTGGGCTGACTCTTAACCATGCCATTTTGGGGAAGACGTTACCTGGGCTCTGTTCTGGGAGGGCTTTTGATGTCGCTAGGAGCTGAGGTGTTGTTCCCCCTCCTCTCTTTTTTTCTTTTTCCCCACAGCAGCTTTGATTACTCTCTCTATCTCTCTTTTTTTCTTTCTTTCTCTTCTTGCTTTCCCCCCTCCTAGATGATGATCCAAGGTTGCCTGCCCATGTGCTCGGCTCAATACGAACGCATGTTTAATACAACCCGTGTCCCAGGCATGGAGGGAGGTAGGATGCTCTCACACGCCTTGATCCCCTTTCCTTACATCAGCATCCCCCAAAGTATCTGCGCATTGTCATCACCTGCAGTGCCAGGGGAAGCTCACCCTACTTCCATGCCCGTCTCCTATAACCATTACTGTTCAAGCCGGGGTGGGGGACCTGTAGCCCTCCAGATGTTTTGGTTCATTACTCCCAGCATTCCTGACCATTGTATATGCTGGCTAGAGCTCATGGGCATTGTAGGCCAAAGCATTTGGAGGGCCTACCCGTACTTACTGTTCAAGCAGGAGTGGGGAACCTGTGGCCCTCCTGCTATTGTTGGACAACAGCTCCCATCATTCGTGACCACTGGCCATACTGGCTGGGGCCAATGGGAGTTGTAGGCCAACGCATCTGGAGGGCCACAGGTTCCCCACTCCTATGTTCAAGGGAAGAGAAGGGAACTTCAGAGCAGAATTCCAGGGGAATCTTGGAGATGGGGGAACAGGAAGATGAGCAGGATGTTTTCTTGCATTGTTTCCACTTCCTGTTTCAAGTAGCCAAAGGGATTTCAGTGGGCAAAAAAGAGGTGGGGGAAGAATGCAGCCTTCATTTCCCTTCCTATTGAAAAAAGGGAATTTCCACAGGACTTTGGATGGAGCTGGCACTGCAGAGGCAGTGTGGAAGTTGTGGAAAGAAGGTGGGTAGAGGGGTGATTCAGTTGTAGAGAGAAGGTGGGTAGAAGGACGATTCAGCATGGGTAGGACTGGGGGAGGGGCTAGAGCTGATGGATGAATGAAGTTTAGGGTGGATGGGGAGCTGGGCTGAGACTGATATGCAGGTTTGGCAGCCAGTGAGGGCACCGGAGTGAGGGTGCTGATGCTCAACTCGCTAATATCTCTCAGCTGCTGTCCCCAACCTGGGGCCCTCTGGATGTGTTGGACTGGAGCTCCCATCATTCCCAGCCAGCATGGCCAGTCATTCCCAGCCAGCATGCTCATGCTGGGGGTGATGGGAGTTGCAGTCCAACACATCTGGAGGGCCCCAGGTTGGGGAAGGCTGCCCCACAGTATACGAGTCTTGATGTTGGTCTGCCAAAGCACCTGCATCCCAAGTGAGCAAACCCTGAGCCAGCCAGCCTTCCTCAGCCTGGTGCCCTCCAGATGTTTTGGAGCACAACCCCCATCACCTGCAACCACTGGCCATGCTGGCTAGGGCTCATGGGAGTTGTAGTCCAAAACATACATTGGGTGCGGGGTGGGAGAGGTGGATTCGCCTGCATGTGCCCCACTGGCCACGCTCCTCAGCCAACCTTACTTCCCAGAGTTATTCATTTTAGTGCCCATAGAAACAGGGACCAGTAGCCCTCCAAGGCAGTTGTTCAGCTCCTTATTTGTAGTTATGATTTAAATGCAAGGGATGGGGACAACCCACCTGAGGGCCTTTTGCACACCCAAATGAGTTTTGGAGCCAAGGCAGTGCTTTGCTGGAGCTCATTGGGAGCCGTCCCCAGTGAGGAGGACATACGATTTAGGGATGGTCTCCACAGCCTCCTTCAGGGCACGCTGTTTGTTTAGAACCCAGGTCGGTCCTCGGTCAGGTTTCATCTGTGCACCTTTAAATCAAGTCGGCAACTAGGAATTGCAGTGAGGAAACTGGGTACCAACTTCAGCCTGTTCTTTGTGTGCAACATCCCGTTCTTAGATCTTTGCCCATTGCTTTAGGAATGTCCCTGTTTGACCCCAGAATTGCTTGACGCTGGAGAGGCAGTGACTTGACAGTCTTGTTCTTGCTCTTCCTTGGACATAAAGAACCACCCTGCTACCCACTGTCCTTTTTAACCATAAATGCTGGGGGGCTGAATTTGCTTGGGGCTGAACTTGCGTTCTTATGCAAAGCAGCTGCTCATCCATCAAGTTATGGCTTATCCCCTCTCCATCCTTCCTTCTCTCCTTCTTGGCCTCTGTGGGAGGAGGCAGGATGCTGGATGAGATGGACATTTAGTCTGATCCAGCAGAGCTGTCCTTATGTCCTCACGTTCTTCACTCTCTAGACACCATCCAGCATCAGCAGGACAGCAAGCACATTGCAGTGTACCATGCCGGGCGCTTATTTCGGGTCGGGGTGTACCACAATGGGAGGCTGCTGCGCCCACGTGAGCTTCAGGCACAGTTTCAGTTCATCCTAGGGGATCCCACACCCCCTCTGCCGGGGGAGGAGAAACTGCCATCCCTGACGGCGGCTGACAGGTGAGAGACAGCCCCTGCCCGGAGCCAGCCCTTTGGGACCCTAATTGTTAAAGTGGGGTGGGGGAACTGTGACTCACAGGCCACATGTCTCCCTTGGCCTAGTTTGTTGTAGTCCTCAGGTTAATTTCATGCAGCTCATAGATATGGGGGTGGCACAGAGAGAGAGAAAGAGGGAGATGGGGTGGCACAGAGAGAGAGAAAGAGGGAGATGGGGTGGCACAGAGAGAGAGAAAGAGGGAGATGGGGTGGCACAAAAAGAGAGAGAGAGAGATGGGATGACACTGAGAGGGAGAGGGAGAGGGAGGGGGGGAGAGAGAGATGGGGTGGCACAGCGAAAGAGAAAAAGGATGGGTTGGGGTGGCACAGAGAGAGAGAGCTACATAAACCTGCAATGCTGCAAACTGCACACTTTTGGCTCTGAACCCGCCTGCCGCCATCATGTGGCCCCTGACAGATTACTCCTGAACAAATGCAGCCCTCAACAGAAAAAAGGTTCTCCGCTCCCATGCTAAAGGTAGGAGAAAAAAACTTGTTTGTCTCCCCAAGGAGTTGCAGAATATCTCAGGCTATCAAGTTCAAAACTGAGAGACCAACTCGGAAAGAATCAAGGGCTCTCTTCTTTAAAGCTGATTCTAAAGTGACATATTCCTGTGTCTCCATCCGGGGGCTGATTCACATGTAACCAAACTAATGTGAGAAATGCAAGAGTTTCATGCTCTTCCATGTATAATCCTGAAGAAGGGAGCAGACTCCTTTGCACCAGTGGCCTGTCAAGATGGCACAGACAGGACAAGTGTTCAGAACTGGCTTATCTTTGCCTCACTCTCCCACTGAAGAGCAGGACCTGCTGTTGCCATCCCACATTCCATTGCTGCACTAAAATAAAATGGCTCCTGCTGCTGAGGATGATTGGTATGGGGTGGCTGCGGTCCTGTTACTCAGTTGATAACTCCATCTGTTCCTCCATTGCTCAGCTGCTGTCTCCATACTTTCATTGCTCTTTCCCCTGCAACTTTCTGTGTCGCTTGTCGGGAACCACTATGAGCTATAAATGCACAGGATGATTCCAAGGACAGGATGGTGGGGTGGGGGGTAGGCTGGCTCCTACCTTAATTTGAGAAAAGCTACCGTGAAGTTGGATAATTTTCCATCAGCTGTCCCCAAGCCAGTCAGTTACCTGGCCAGACCAATGCTCCCCTAACAGCCAGGCCTCCCTAATGCACGGCTATCTGTCTTTGCAGAGACCCCTGGGCCCGGGCCCGCCAGACCTACTTCCAGTCGGGGAAGAATGAGCAGTCGCTGAGTATAGTCGAGAAAGCCGCTTTCTTTGTCACCCTGGACACCAGTGAGCAGGGGCTGCAAGGACCCAATCCAGGCCACGCGCTGGATGCCTACGCTAAGTCCCTGTTGCATGGGCGCTGTTGTGACAGGTGTGTGTTTCTTGGGATGCCCTGAATGCGTTGCATACGCTTCGCATCCAACCTTGCCAGCCTGCAAGGATCCCACTCACTGTACCCCAAAAGACACAAACGCCTTGGGAAGTCCAAGCCTTCATATTCCCCCCCCCTCGCACGCACGTGCATTCTCTCTCTCTCTCTCTCTCTCTCCCTCCCCCCTCAAACCTTGAACCCAAAATAAATGTTCTTTAGTTCTGTTTCCTCCCAGGCACCACACTGAAGAGATCTTCCCCGGATCCTCTTTTACAATGCAGTCCTATGCATGTCTACTCAGAAGTCCCTTTGAACTCATTGGAATTGACTCTTGGTGTGTTGCAGCTGTAATTTACCTTTTCTCTGGACCTTTCTAACCCTGCCCATCTCTGTGCCCTTGTCAGCACCCTTTCTGTGCAGCAAGCCCGGGGCATGTGTGTGCGAGCTGGCATGCGCATTTCTCCCCAGCCTGATCCCTCTTTGCCAAGAAGCCATAGTTTCAGGGATACGCCCAGTGAAGTCTGGTGGCTCTGATCTTGGTGAGACTGTGAATCCATTCTGGGATTCAGCCTGAACCAGTCAGAACTCTGAAGGAGCTATCCAGGGTGATGAACCATCGCCCCCAAATAGGTTCAGAGCCTTGGATAGCTTCCTTAGAGTTCTGGCTGGGTCCGACTGAAACCCAGAATGCATTCGCAGCCCCACCAAAATTGGAGCCACCAGCCTCTGCTGGGTATGCCTGCAGTGAAAGCACAGCCTGGTCGCTTGCAGCAAGTGTGCAGTCCCCTGGGATTGAGCTTGGAAAACCTTTTGTTTTGGCCTTCAGCAGAAGCCAAATTTGCACGGTGTCAATTAACCAGCCCTTGTGTCCCTCACGAGGTCTCTTCTTCCCCATCTCTCCAAGCAGTTTTCAACACTTTTTTTTTTAAATGTTTGAGCAGACACAAGGTGCTTAAAAAGCAGCGAAGGCATGGGGGGCACGGGGTGTGTGTGTTTGCGAAGGACGTAGTGTTAGGTCCGGAGGCTGCATGTGTGTCATTAGAAGAGCAAAGGTGGGGGAAGCAGATCTTGCTCCATAGCAGAAAAATCCACATCTGCTCCTGTTCACTGGTGTGCCTGTATAAAGCCTTAGGCCAGCCGTCTCCAACCAGCCTCCCCCTTCAGAGGTGTTGGACTACAGCTCCCATCATCCCCACCTGGCTGGGGATGATGGGGGCTGTAGTCCAACACCTCTGAAGGGGGAAGCTGGTTGGGGAAGGTTGCCTTCGTCATTCCTCTCTTCCTCCCCCACCCCACCCCCGTTTCAGTTTTGCTGGTTCCTTTGTTCTTGGCACCTTCCCCCTCCCACCCCCACAAGGCATCTGGAGAAAATCCAAATGGAGACATTTCTGATAGAAATGCTCTAAGGCAGGTTAGCTTCCCCATAGCCTTTTTGGTTGAACAATCCCCCCTTTTTTTCACATGGGGATCGCCAGAACAGCATCTCCTTTTTCCCCTCCGCCTTTCCCCTTGATCTCATGCGTATCAGCCAGGCCCTTAAGTCTAGGCGTGTTGACTCCTGAGTTGATCTCGGTTCCCTTTCTCCAAGAGGGTGTTTGGGGATCTCTTTGGCAATTCAGTCAGCATGGCGAGAATCCATATTGCTGATGGCTTGACGAATCTTTCCTTCCACCTCCTTTCGTACAGGTGGTTTGACAAGTCTTTCACTCTGATTGTTTACCGCAATGGGAAGTCTGGAGTCAACGCGGAACACTCATGGGCTGATGCGCCCATTGTTAGCCATCTCTGGGAGGTAAAGGCCCACTTGCGTACCCTAGCATGGGACTGCAGTGGAGGGAAGGCCTGGGAGCAAGGACTCCTGGGGACAGGGTGGGAGGTGCTGACCTACAGCAAGAGGGCCAGGAAGAGAGGCAAAACAGCTGAGCTCTCACCTGGTTTCACTGTTTTCACAGTACACCATTGCCACAGATGCATTCACACTGGGGTATGATACTAATGGGAATTGCAAAGGTGACATGGACTCCAGCATCCCCCTGCCCCAAAAGCTTCAATGGGAGATTCCTCCGGAGGTGAGTTTGGGGTGAGGGTGGGGCCCAAGAGCTGTTTGGACAAGACAAGCTATGATATGTGGGTCCTGCTGCGGAAGGACCAGCATTGATTTGGCGGCGGGAGGGGGCCGGTCTGAGTGTATAGACATGGTTATGAGCAGAGTGGGAGGAGTTAGGAGATTCCGCGGAGCAATACTGGCTGCTGTTTCTTCTTAACTAACTACTCAAGATGTTGCAGATTGAGGATGTATACAGGAGGTGGAGAACCTCAGAGCGGGGGACAGATTTGGCCCTCCAGGGTTTCGCAGAGAGCCCTTTTCCCTGGCCACTGATCATTTGGTGGCTTTTGCAGTTTTTCCCCCATTCTAAAAGGTTGAAATGCCTCTCAAAAAGGTAGCTACTGGCAGGAAGAGCTGTAAGCTACAATATTCTGGTATTTTTTGTATTTTTGGCTCCACTCCTTTTGCCTTTGGCCCAGCTCCTTTGCACCCAGCCCCCTTTGCACTGGAACGTGGCCCCTAGGAGCTTCTCCAAAATGGAATTCAGCCCTTGGACTGAAGGAGGTTCAATGCTCCTGGTGAATACTGACATAACTGCTGGCTTTTCTTTTGCTTTTATTCTGTTTTAAAATGTTCAGGTTTTAATGTCTTTTTCATTTTATGGTTCTAAGTTTTGTTTTGCGAACGGCCTAGGGAGAGCTTCCGCTATTGAGCAGTGTAATATTATATTATTACGTTCTAATGTTATTAGAAATGTATTAAATAAAATAAGGGCACAATCCTATGCATATTGAGACAGAAAAAAGTTCTACAACTCCCAGCATTCCCCAGCCAGCCATGGCTGACTGAAGAATGCTGGGAGTTGTAGGACTTTTTTCTGTCTCAACATGCATAGGATTGTGCCCTAAATAACTGGAAATACAAGTCACAGCTACCTTTTCTACTGGCGAGGTGAGCACAGCTTTTCGTCACCTTTGCTTTTTCTGCCAGTTTTGCGGTAGAGCTGGCTGTGTGCAACACTGATTGGCTGGTGGCTAGTTGTACACAAAGTTCATTGGCTGACAGTTGTATTCCCTCCTAGGGTTTTACCTATGGCTTGTGCTTTAAAAAAAATGCTGCAAGAATATTCATGCATTTATCCATTTACTCAGCACCTTATTTATGTACTTTAAAAGCATAAAAACTGCTTGTGTGTGTGTGTGGGGGGGGAGGCACTGGGAATACAGCTGCCAGTTAATCAGCACTGCACAAGCCAGCTGTGCTGCAAAACCCTCAGAGCCTGTTTCCCAGTCTTAAGTCCTGGTCGGGAATCAGTGTGTCAGTCAGTAAGGCAGCAAATGTGTTTCTGGAGCAGGCTTTCCCATCCTGATGTGGCTTTGATATTTGGGGAAGACTGGAGCTGTAGCCCATTACATCCAGAGGGCACCAGGTCAGGGAAGGCTACTTCAGCCTGCGGAAATAGCTCCTGAGAGGTGTAAAGAGAAAGCCATCTCCTCTTGGGCTGCTGTGGGACCCTGGTGTACATTTAGGCAAAAATAATAATGTATAGGGTCTGCGTCACAGGTGTTTAACCTCATGCCCACAGGTCAAATCCAGCCCACTTGGGGTCCCAATCCAGCCCCCCGTCGTTCCCCAGATTGCCCCCCCTTCCCCTGCCCCCCCCCCAGTTCCCCCGACCACTGAGCGTTTGGTGGTTTCCTGGCTTTTCTGCTCCTTTTTTTTCCCATTCTGAAAGGTTGAAATGCCTCTCAGGCAGACTTAGTTACAGTCATTAAGAGCTTTAAGCTAAGAGCTTCTGGTATTTTAGGCCCTGCCCCTTTTGCCTTCAGCCCCGCCCACCACTGGGATGCAGCTGCCCCCGAGAGCTTCTCTGAAATTCAGTTCAGCTCTCAGGCTGAAAGAGGTTCAACACCCCTGGTCTACATCATTGCTTGCTTTGGAGATTATTGACAGGAAAAGGCTTTGGGTAGAAATGGGGAATTGGGGTGGGGGGGCAACAGGGGGAAGAACTGGCTTTTCCATTACATCTCTTCTCTGGTTTGTGCCCTCATTGCCTCCTGTTTCCCTTTGTCCACAGTGTGAACAGGTGATATTGCAGTCCTTCAGTGTGGCCCAGGCCCTGGCCAATGACGTTGACTTCAACACTTTTACCTTCAGGGAGTTTGGCAAAGGCCTCATCAAGAAATGCCGCACCAGTCCAGATGGCTTCGTCCAACTTGCCCTCCAGCTGGCGCATTTTCGGGTATTTTTTAATTTATTGTTATTTACATTTTTATACTGCCCCATATCCGAAGCTCTCTGAGCAGTTTACAAAGGTTAAAACGTCAAAAATACAATATGCAAAATTAAAAAATATAAAAAACACACAAACAATATACACAGAGACAACATATATCTAAAAACAACTTTGAGCAATCAGTCAAACCATAAAACCACTCCAGGATCAATTAAAAACTCATCACATGCTGCCATATGCCTGGGAAAAGAGAAAAGTCTTGACCTGGCACCAAAAAGATAACAATGTTGGTGCCAGGTGGGCCTCATCAGGGAGACTGGGGGACCACCACCAAGAAGGCCCTCTCACTTTGCATGAGGAATGTGTTGATAGGCAAGCAAGTGGTCAGACGAAGGTTGGCTACCAGGCCATAAATTACTTGGCTGGCTCACAAAGAGTGACAACCAATGGCCAGGTGAGTTGGAAAAATACTCTTCTCCCCGGGCCAGATTAGCTAGTGATTCCGGTGGGGTTTTTCAGCAGAGCATCTGCTCTGTTCTTGTGATCTGAATTTTGTAAAGGCCTGTGATTTCATAAATGGGGTGGTTTGGGTTTCTGTGCTTCCATCATGACAACTAGGGTTCCTCTGACCTAATGGAGCTATCGTTATGTGTGCCCCCATCCCTGTGGCAGCTGCATTTCCACTCAGCTAGGGAATGGGTTAAGAACGTAAGAACATAAGAAGAGCCGTGCTGGAGCAGACCAAAGACCTGTGTAGTCCAGCATATGTTCCGTGGCTAACCAGATGCCTGTGGGAAGCCCACAAGTCGGACATGAGTGCAATAGCACCCTCCTGCTTTTGTTCCCCACCAACTGGTATACAAAGGCATACTGCCTCCAATACTGGAGGTAATATATAGTCATGACTAGCCATCATGATAGCTTTATCAGTGGCTACTAACCAGTTGGCTACAAGTAAAAAAATGGCTACAAGCAGGACATGAAGGCCAATACCATGTTTGTGCTGTTGTTCCCCAGCAACTGGTATACTGCCTCTGATCCTGGAGGTAATATATAGTCATCATGACTAGGTAGACTTATCCCTCATGAATCTGTGTCATCCCCCTTTCAAAGCCATCCAAGTTGGTCGCCATCACACCTGTGATAGCAAATTCCATGTTTGAACTATGCGCTGTGTGAAGAGGCAGTTCCTTTTATCTGTCCTGAATTTCCCTCCATTCAGCTTCATGGGATGACCCCAGGTTCTAGTATTATGAGAGAAGGAGAAAAATGTCTCCCTGTCCACATTCTCCACACCGTGCATAATTTTGTACACCTCTACCATGTCTCTCCTCACCACAGGGGTAAAAGAAGCCATCGTGGCTTCTCTCATCGTCCCTGCATGTGCCATGCATACAATCGTGATTTGCATGATTACTTGTGATGCAGTGTGGGTTGCTGTGTCATGCAAACCCGGCGCAGTGCTTCCCGGGAGATGGCATGGGTAAGAAGCCACCCCCACTGTGCACCACGGTGGGTTCAGATGACATGGCAACCTGCACTGCATTGTGGGTAATTACACAAATTGCGGCACTGGGGGGGAGAAGCCACAATGGCTTCTTTTACCCCTGTGATTATCCAAACACCCCAATTGTAACTTTTTCTCATAGGGGAGTTGCTCCAGCCCTTTGATGATTTGGGTTGGTGTTTTTTGCACTTTTTCCAACTTCACAATATCCTTTTTTAGGTGCAGTAATCAGAACTGTACACAGTATTCCAAGTGTGGTTGCACAGTAGATTTGTATATGGGCATAATGATATTGGCAGTTTTATTTTCAGTTCCTTTTCTAATTATGCCCAACATGGAATTAGGTTGATGACTTCCACTTTGCCCCACCCCAGATCTGGACCCAACCCTGTCCCTAGACTCAGCTGAGGATTTCTTTCTCCCTAATCAGCATTTCCTCCTCCTCCTGCCTTTCTAGGACAGGAATAAATTCTGCCTCACCTATGAGGCATCCATGACTCGTCTCTTTCGGGAGGGCCGCACAGAAACAGTCCGGTCCTGCACCATTGAGTCCTGTAACTTTGTCAAGGCCATGATGGATCCCACCCAGAATGTGAGTCCTGAAATGCAAGCAGGGTTGGCCTTTGCAAGAAGACAGTGGGATTGGGTCTAAAATGCAGTGTTCTAACAGTCCTGCATGCTGGAATAAATAAAGCAAAATGATCAGGTTTATGTACATCATCAAAACCATCAGCATCATTATTCTATAACAGGGATGGGGAACTTCTGGCCCATAGCTGAAATTTGGCCTGCCAGGCCAGCCCACGGGGACTCTGCTGAAACCCCATCCCTTCAGAGGAATACCCTCTGTTATCTCTGGTCAGTGATCTGAGATAACACCAGAGATTCTCCTGCAATGTCCCTTCTGGAGGGGTTGGGGCGGCTTCACATCATCCCCAATGGAGGAACCTCCTACCAGTGCTTTGGCCAGGGCCTGGCCCCGCCCTGTGATGTTATTCTGCCTGTGGAGGGCTGGGGGGATGGATCATCTGCCCCCCCCCCCAGTTTAAGTTCCCCATCCCTGATTTCTAAAGTGCTTAAAGATTTCTAAGTGCTGTACAGATAAGACAGTCTCTGCCTGCAGACTCCAAGTCAAATAGACATGATACAAAAGGGAAAAGGAATGGGAAGGAAGAGGAAATGAGCTGTACTTTAATGTTTTTACAAACTTAGTTTCTCCTCCCTGCCTCTTTTTCTTGCAGAATTTTCAATTTTAAAATTCTTGGATCAGAGTTTGGTGTAGGAGACTATAGCATGGGGATTAGGAGCTGTGCTGAATGTTCCACCTTTCCCACACATGCGGCACCACTTCAGATACCTTCGGCTTTTTAACTGCTAATTCCATGAGGACTAGAAAGTTGCTATTGGGGGGAGAAGATTGGCTTGAAGATTGTTTAGATTTTAATGATTTGCACCAATACCCACTGGATTACAATTCAAGCTGTGCTGGGTGTCATGAGTTTAGCCTGCCACATTCCTAACCATCTTCCTATGGATGCATGTGACCGATAGGGAGGAGGAAGAAGTGAGTGGTTTGTTTGTTTACATCAGGGATGGACAACCATTTGCCCTAGGCCTAATTTCAAATCCTTCTGCGATCAGATCAGTTCAGACCTCTGGCAAGAGTGATCTGCCCTTCTCCAGCAGCCTGCAGTGCAGAGGGGGGTGGGGGGAGAGAGAGACAGAGAAAAGGTGGTTGTAGAACAAGAGAGACAAAAAGGATAGTCCCACCCATTTTTGGCTTTGGCCCTGGCTCTGCTCTTCACCACCATCATGCACTACCCAGCAGGTTACCTGTGAAAGAATGCAGCGCTCAACAGAAAAATAGTTCCCCTGCTCTGGTTTACACTATTTACAAGCCGCCCCATTGCAGAGATGTTCTATTGGTGGGTTACAACATGAAGATAAAAGAGATTAAAAATACAACCACCATTGCAACTACAGTAAAACATAATGCAGCATAAAAGCTTGAACAGAGGAGAATAAAAAGCAGGCTAAACAAATTTACCAGGCCACCACATATTTTAAGAGGCTAAGACAGATTTTAAAAGGTCTGCCTGATGTTGGAATGACAACAAAGTTGGCAGTGTGCTAGACTTTTGGGGCGGGGGCATTGCACAGTTGGGGTGCCACCACTGAAAAGGCCCTCTGCCCAGTAGTCACCTGCTGCATCTTAGCGGGCAGGGACACCTGGAGAAGGATCTCTGAAGAAGTTCCCAAGGTCTGGGTAGACACATATGTGGAGAGGCTGCCCTTCAAGTTAATTTGGAAGGAGGAGTCGGCGGTCAGGGTTGTTTAGAAGATGTGGAGGTGCAGGAAAACCTTTTCTATTCATTCCCATCCGTTTCTCATCCCAGGACGGCACAAGGTTACGCCTGTTTCGTGTGGCAGCTGAGAAACACCAGCACCTTTACCGGCAGGCCATGACAGGTGCTGGCATCGACAGGCATCTCTTCTGCCTCTACGTTGTTTCCAAGTATCTTGGCCTGGACTCCCCCTTCCTGCGTGAAGTAAGGGCTGTTGGGCTAGGGTGTGTATGTGGTGGTAGGGTATGTGTGCAAACTCAAAGACAGCAGTTCTCTGAAAGTGAGGAAAGTATCTCTAAGGCAGACCCCCCCAACCTAAATGTGTTGAACTCCCATAATCTCCAGCCAGCATGGAAGATGGGAGTTGTAGCTAAACACACCTGGAGGGCATCAATGGGGAAAGCTGCCCTATAGGTCTTAGGGCACCATCCTACGCATGTTTAGATAGAAAAAAAATCCTACAACTCCTAGCGTGGCTGGCTAGGGAATGCTGGGAGCTGTATGACTTTTTTCTGTCTAGACATGCATAGGATGGTGCCCTTAGTGACTCTTCTGTTCCTGTGGTATATTCTGAAACAATCAGAAGATAGTCAAAAGCAGCACCTTTCCCGCCTCACGGGTTCTTGCCCAGACAAGGCCAAGCAGGAAGTTGTGTTCACCACGCTTTTGCCTGGGATTGCCCTTTTGCAAATAATGAACAAACCAACAGGCCTTTTGACCAGCTTCTTGCTTGCGCTAGCTCCATCTCCGGGAGGTTTTAAAACATGCTGTGGCTGCGCTTTCTTCTTCCTGCTCTTCCTTTTGACTTCCTTGCCTGAGACTGAGCGCTACCAGGTGTGTATCTGTCTTGGTCATTTTTGTTAGTCACCCATGTGACTTTGTTTCCCTGCTGCTCTTCTGCCAACCTTGCACTTTGCTGCCAACATGAGCTGAACTGTGCAGGCTGAATTTGTTTTATGGGTAGGTCATGGCACACCTAGATTGCCGGTAAGCCTGCTAATTTCCAGTTTCCCGCCAAATGGGATGTCCAGCAAGTTCGGGACACGTTCACCCACTTGGATGACTGGTTCAGATAGTGTGGGTTCACTTAAGTCCACCAGAGAGTCTGGCAACCCTGGAGGAGTGGGGATGGGTAGAAGGTGGGTTGCTTTGGCTGACGAGCCTGTAAAACAGCCTTTCCCAGCCATGGGCCCCTCCAGATGTTTTGGACCACAACTCCCACCATCCCTGACCATGGGCTGTGCTGGCTGGGGGTGATGAGATTTGTAGTCCAACAACATCCATGGACCCAGCGGTTGGGAAAGGCTGCTCTAAAGAGTAAAGTGAATATATGCACCTCCCTAAAAGATTGACAGCACAAACTTTCATCCTGAGGTCACAACCCCTTGCAGAGCCCAACTAGATGTTATCTGGTCACAACCCTGTGTGGTACTGAGATATGAAATGATGTGGATTTGGTGCTTACAGGGAAGCCTTGGCAAGTGGTAAAGAGGACTGTTCAATGAACTCCTGGTGATCCGCTTATTCTCCCCTGCAAATCCCCCCACCCAAAGTCCATTCCACATGCACATCCTGCCACCCCCAGCAAGGTTCACTTCAGAGCTTGGCTAGGGATATTTTTTTAAAGGTTCTGTGGGAGCAGTGTTTGCTGGACAGAACTGGAGGGTGGGGGAGGATTTAAATCCACATTCTGCCCACCAGTTTCCCTTATCGGCAGCTCTTCTGCAAGTACAGAGCTGCACGTATTGGTGCATGGGTAGGGTTTGACAGGCTCAGGTCTACTGTGTGGGCAGAACTGTGAGTATTCTTGAGCAAAATACGCACATGCCTCAGAGAGGTGGGGTCTTTGCCATGTACATAGCAGTAGGAAAAGAGAGTTTGTTGCCCTAGCGAAGGGATAAGGGAGATCGTCCCCCATGGTCCCTAAGAGCCAAGGCACAAGCAGTATTTTCTCTGAAGTCCTGAGGACTAGAAACTTGGATTTGTTTAAAAAAAGAAAATAAAGAAAAGCTGGGGTTCACAGGCAGTTGGGTGTGCTGGTGTCCAGATTCTACAGTTCACAATGCAACTGATGTAAAAATAAACAAACCTCGTATCCCTTACCCATATGGACACATTGCTTTTAGAGAGAAAACCCTGTAACGTTACCTTCAACCTTTTGTGCTGTTTGCTCCTCTCTTGTACATTTAAGACTCTGTACTGATGCCATGTACCTAAGATTGCATCTCTTACACTGCCTTACTTTAGGGCTTACTTTTTAAAGTACAAGCCATCCTTGGCCATGCTGGCTGGGGATGATAGGAGTTGTTGCCCAACACATCTGGAGGGCACCAGGTTGGGGAAGGATGCCACTAGTTACTGTCTGGCTCTGTATTCCCTTAAACATGAATAAGGACTACAATTGCTAATCCTAGGCATGGCAAGGACCGATTTGTGTTGAGCAAATGGAGTGACCCTGAAAATATCACAAGAGGGCAGAGTTTCTATGGAGAACAGCGTGGTGGTGGTGGTGGTGGTGGTGGTGGTGGGGAGTGGGAGTCAGTAGTTGCAGAGCTCCCTCACTGTCTGACCCTCAATTTCTCTCTGTTCTTGGCCAGGTGCTGTCTGAGCCGTGGCACCTCTCGACTAGCCAGACTCCCATTCAGCAGCTGGAGCTATTTGACCTCCAGAACCATCCGGACTACATTTCTTGTGGGGGTGGATTTGGGCCGGTGAGTGGAGCCAGGACTCCTCTGTTCTCTAGGAGAAGGGAAGTGGAGGCCCAATGACTTATTCCTGGGGCGGGGGCAGGTGTCTGAGAGCCAGGACTCCTGGGTTCTCTAGGAACACTTGTCTCCTGTGGGAAATCATGTATGTCTGGAATCAGAAGGCCTGCCTTATGCTGCTTTTTCCCTTTCCCTCCACCCCGGGATAGGTTAATGATGATGGGTACGGAGTGTCATACATAATTGTCGGTGAAAATCTCATCAACTTCCACGTGTCGTGCAAATGCTCCAGCCGAGAGACGGTGAGTGCCAGGATGTCCTGTTGCCCCAGGAGGGGAGAGTAGGACACCTTGATGGTTGGGCAGGCAGGGCCCAAGGTACACCAAGCTTCTTACAAGTTGTTCCTAGAGACTTGTGGATGGCACTGGGGTTAGGAAAGATTTTGAGCCTTTCTACACAAGGCATTTATTGTATGCTTGTGAGTCCTCACTCAGGGTAGTTTCTGGGTGCTTTACACAACGTTGTCATCCTCCAGGGTTTCTCCCGTTCTTTGGAACCATTTTAGCATTTTTTTTCCAATGAGGAAAGTCTGGTATATTCCTGAATGGCAGCATAAAATCCTAGTGTATTCGTGTAATTCTGCTATACCACAGCACCACCTACTGGTTGTGTAATGGAACATATAGAAAGGCAGAAACCCCAGGAAAAAACATGTAAAGGAGCTGATCTTAATCCCACAAATAATCTGGAAGCAGAAGCCTTGCTAAAGTGGGTTAAAAGCCTTATGTAGAAAAGTTGTTTTTCCTCAGATGAGATTGCTTAATGACTCTGGGGCTTCTCTTTGTTTCCTCTCCATGGTTGGCTTGAGTCATCTGGAAGGGGTTGTAGTACACTTTGCGGCTTCTGTTTTCTATTGCTGGCATTGTGGAGGCCCTGGATTGGACTGTGTGAATGGTCCTGCCTTGTGGCAGAAAGTGTGTGTAAGCTACCTTCCAACCTTGATTGTCTACTGGGCTTATGTAACCTAACTGCATGGAAACTTGTCCCCGTATTTCAGCTGTCAGGAAATTCTACCTGGATATTTCAAGATTTTCTCCTGATCCTCAGAGGAAGAACCATTTGCATTATTTTTAATGTTAAGTTCAGCCAGTGAGGTATATGTATAGATGTGCCAAGTTTCTAGATCTCCTCAACTTCTCTCCTTTTCTCTGCAGAATGCACACCGATTTGGATTAAACATCCGGAATGCCATGACAGACATCTTGGCCCTGTTTCAAGTAGACAAAAAAGTCTCTGCCAACCATATCCAGTGACTGAATAAATGCCAACAGGATTATACAGCCAGCTACTAAGACACACTTTTGTGTGTTTCTCTGTTCTCTGATCTGCAGGGACATTTAGAAAGAGAGGGGGTGGGTGGGATGCACAGGGGCCTGACCTGAGGATTCCTACAAGCACAATGGAAGGGCAAGATACTCTCCTGCCCTTGGATGTTGGGGTTTGGATGCTCTACTGGATACCACAGTCCTATAGACAAATGACCCCCACCCACCCTGGAAATATATCCATGTTTCTAGGGTAGTAGAGGTCTAATGGATGGGTCTGACAGCCTAATCTCCTGGGTTCCTTTGAGGCCCATGTGTGGATGGAGAGCTGTGGTTGGATCAGAAGAGTTTGGAACTTGGGACGGATGATTTCTCCTAGGCTCCTTCTGTAGGCTGTCCAGGGTATTTTGAAGTGGTGTTTCTTCAGACTGCCATCTCCAGCATCTCTTCTACTTGCACTCCAGCCACCGCAATCCACAGCAGCTGGCTGCTGCTTCTTTATTGTGCTTCATTTTTGAAGGATTCTGTCCGTGTGGCTGCCAAATGCTTATGTTCCCACAAGGCACTGCAGATGGGATGATGGGTGATGTTTGGCAGGGAATCTAGTTTCTTACTTCTCTTTCCCCCTCCCCCCACTTCCTTGATTTCTAGGATAATAGGTATCCTAACAAATTTGATGTAGGAAGAAGTAATCTTCATTTTACTGCAGGTTTTTGTAGAGCACGAAATGCCTTTCGGGGTGGAGTGGGGGATGAAATGAGCTTGTGAAGAGAGGCAGAAGAACAGGTTTGTCTTTCTCTGTCATTTTGGTTTGTTAGCATCACAGACCTGAATAAAACCACAGGATGGGAGATCTTGCAAAGAGCAAGCATGTGTGCCCTTTGTCAGCTGGGGGGTATTGGGGTGTGTGTGAGAATCCTTGAGTGTGTTTGTGTGCCAGGAGGAGTTGAAGGGCTGCTCAAGCTTTGGAAATGCATGGTGCCATCCTGTTGAAATGTTCTGCTTCTGAGAAGTGCGTGGCAGAATGTAATGGAAGAACTCTGCTAATCATCCCTCGCCCCCAAGTCTGCAACTTACGCGTTTGGGCTTAATTTGAACCAGAGGTGTTGAACCTCTTTCACCTCAAGGGCCAAATTCCATTCCAAAGAAGCTCTTGTGGGCCACGTTCCAGTGATGGGTGGGGTCAAAGGGGTGGGACTAAAAATGCCAACAGAGTTTAGCATAATGCCGCCAGTAACTAAACCTTAGGAGAGATCTTTCAATGTCTTAGAATGGGGCGGAGGAGAGTACACAAAAGCCAGGCAACGACCAATCAGGGGCTGGGGCCCAGGGGCTGGGCTTGTGGGCCTGAGATCCAACACCTCTGATTTTAACCAATGGCATATTTTTGTTGCAAGGACTGAAACTTGGAATATATGAAACGGGATACGAATACATTGCACATAAGATTCTGCTGAAGGAGCCCCAAGTAAGGTGTTGGGGTGAGAAAATGAGGGCACACCCCCTTGATTATGGAAGGGGACCAATCCTCAGAGTGCTAGGCAAGTGGGAAGTGTGGGCATTTCAGGTGCCATGTGTGCCCAGACACCCAGATTGACTATTTGGTGTAGTTCCTGAAAGAAGCTCCTGCATTGCCCTGCATACTGAGAGCAAAGATTCAGAGCAAGATTGACACAAGCCTTTCAGTTCACCTAGCATCCACAGCCTGGGATAGGGGGAAACCTGTGGCGGCGCTCCAGACGTGGCTGGACTGCAATTCCCATCCACCCCAGCTAGCAGGGCCAATGGTCAGGGATGATGGGAGCTGTAGTCCAACAATGCCTGAAGCACCACCACAGGTTCCCTGCCCCATCCCAGCAGAGCAGGGATGGGGGGAGGTGTGCTGATTTCCTGCTGGCTTGACTTGACTCCTACTCCCTGGGTTTGCTGTTTGTTCTTCTGTGCTGCCTTGATAGGACAGAGACAGAACTGTATCTCTCAGAGGCATATCACGAAAAAGAAAGTCACCGAACACTGAGATGGAGCATCATTCAGCGAGAGCCAAAGAGCATGTTACATGAAATGCGTAGCTGTAATCCAGGGTCCCTTTCTGAAGAGGAAAAGCCACTTCAAATGGGGGCAAATCAGCAGTGGAGAAATGGTGGTTGGGGAGGGCATGCTTAACCCTTTTAAGTCCCAAAGCAGACTCCTCACAGTGGTAGTGTTTTACAGTAACATTCCCTGCATCTGAAATGATGCAGAGGGCAAAAGCTGCTGGGGCGGGGGGGGGGGGGGTGTTTTGGAGCAGGGACACAGGAGCAAGGCTAAGCACACACCCTTCACCGGCAGCCTCTCTGCTCTGGATCTGAGGCGTTCCTCTTTTAAAAAGGGGGCAGCAGGCTACATGAAACATGCGGCTTGGCCCTGGGCCCACTAGCCATTCAGATAAAACGTTATGCCCCAGCGTGTAGCTCCACTGCCAATTCCTTGGCTGGCTCCCCCCTCACCCCCCTTGTCTTAATGGCTGTTTCCTTGGGCTTGACAGAGCAACAAATCCAAACAAAGACCACTCTGTTCAAGTGGGAGGTCTTCTCCTGGAACCTGTTTTCCAGAGGAAACGGGAGGAAGAGCAGGTCATGGCCATCTCTCTTTTATTGGGGGGCGCGATTTAGCTCAGCAGGGCAAGAGCTCCGCTTGGCGAGGGCTGCAGGAACGGCTATCGAGGTTGCTGGGGACTGGGGCATGCCTTCCTGGGAGACCAGGGACAGCTGCGAGTGGAGGGAGCTCAGCTTGTTCTGGAGATAATCCAGGCTACTAGCCTTATCCCTGCCAGAAGGGAGGAGAAAGAGTATGTGAGAAAGAAGGCTCCCAAGTCTCCATAATTTGCCATTCAGCCACCCTAGATCCCAGCTGACAGAAAGCCTTCCCAATCAAGACTCCAGCTGGCCTTGTCCTCCCTTGGTCACCCTCTGCTTACCCATCACTTGCACTGCCTCTTCCCTGGCACCACTTTAGGGCCAAACTCGATGTGGCACCAAATGCATGGTGGTGTCTTTAACAACTGATGGGGGGGGGTTGATTTTTCTTAGGGCCACGGTATATGGGGAGGCGAGGTCAGTTCTTCCTCCCGTGCTACAGTCCTGAAGAAAATCCCATCCCCTCTTATAAGACAGGCATCATGTGTTGTAGTCAGCACTCTCTTTTAAAAACATGCTGTGTCATCTAATTGAGGAGTGGGCAGAAAGTATGTTTCAGACCTCAAGTCACAGCATTCCTTATCATTGGCCATGGTGGCAGGGGCTTCTGGGAAGCTGAACTCCCAAACAGAGAGCTTCGGCTATTGGGCGGTATAGAAATTAAATAAATAAACAAACATCTGAAGATCTGCCTTCTGCTCAGCCCTGGATCTAATTGCTTAACATTCTCGTGAGCTTTAAATCTACTAAGATGTCTTTAATCTGGGGATGTCCCTGGTTAATACAGTTACCCTTTGTGTCAGTTTCATTATGGTGGAGGCAGTTTCATTTTTTTAAGGTTTGGCTCCAGGGATTGGGGAGCTCCTCCACAAGTTTCTCTCATGGGCCTGTGGAATGGCAGGGAAGAAAGATGACACCATTGGCACTTCTGTGTTTACTCACTCTGTGTTGATCCTTGCCCGCTCTAGATAGTTCTTAGCTCTCAGGGCTTCATCCTGGGCCAGACGTACATTCGAACTCAGTGCTTCTGCTCGTGCATGAGTATCCAAGGCTGACTGTTCCAGTTCCTGCATTCCAGTGATTGGAGCAGTTGGGATAAAAAGAAAGAGAGAAGGACTACAGAGCGCATCACCCAACTGGGGAGGAGTAGGAATGCAGCACAAGCCCATTTAAGCAGTTTAGGAGAGGCGTTTTGCAGTCATGATGACCAATTACTGCTGTCACTGGCGAGCAAGTTCAGCTTGTAGCTTTTTTGGCACTAGGGAAGGGGATGGACAACCTTTTGGGGTTGGAGGGTGCACTGGCCCATACAGAGCCCTTTGGGGGCCACACAGGTGTGTGGGGACAAGCCTCACGCTACACAATTACACCCACACACCACAGACAATCTTCCCCTCTGGCTTTCTCTCACACACACAGGATTGTGGGGGGTGAGGGGGCTTTCACCTTGCCCCTTCCCAGCGATCCTGACTGCACTGGTGGTAAGACTAAAGCCTCTCTCCCCTACCCCCCCCCCCAAGCAACAGGGAAACAGCTACCTTGATAAGGATCGCTGCTGGGAAACAGGCTGTGTGAGGAGAGCCCTTGCTGTAGACTCCGTTTCCTAGCAGAATGGGCTGGTGGCAACCGAAGCAGGGGAACTGGTGGGAAGGGGCAGGGCTCTGTCAGCTGGCTGCACAGGCAGCCCCCAAATGTCACTTGCAGGCTGCAAGAGGCCCACTCCTGCACTAGGGGTTGTGAATGCCGCAGGCTTCTACCTGGGAGTAGCAGAGAGATCTCTGCATGCAGCCTGCTGAGACTCCGCCCCTTTGGAAGTGTCCCTACCCATCTCTATTCCACCCCTGGTGGCTGTGCAGGTGCAGCCTCATATGGAAACGGGGTGGCCAGGCCTGGGGTAATGGCAACTGGTGACAGCTGCAGAGGCACAGGACCAAAGATGGCCCAGGGTACCGACCAGGGTCTGCTGGCCAAAATAATTTGGGATGAATGCTGTGGCTGCCTGCGGTCCCCACTGTGCAGCCACTAAAGGCTACTTGTCTGGCCATTCTGGCAAGGGACTGCTAGTGGAGCAGGTAGCAGTGTCAGCCACTGGCCTAATTAGGCAAGGGGATGGGCAGAAATAATAAGAGGGCTCCTTCCCGATAGGCGCTCACTGTCAGTCCTGCGTCACCTATTCTCCTGTCAGCTGCATAGTTGCTCATGTCTCTTTGGCAGGTTACCTGCTTGGGTGAAGCACTGCCCACTTATGGCCCAGGTTATTTTACAGGAAAACTCTGTAGATGTGCTTCACGCACAAGGGGCTAGCAGCATGCTGAGGCACCCATGACACCGGGACAATAGGCGAAGCAGGACTTGGTAGTCTCCATCATGGCAGGGGAATGTGTGACTGCCAAAAGGAGCCATGGGAAAACTGTTGGCAATTATGGGCAGGGACGGGCGAGAGGGAAGGAACTTATTTCATATAGATTCAACCTTAGTGTGCAGACAAAGCAAGGCTGTCCTTTAAATCCTGATGGTTAACAGTGCCTGAGGCTAACTCATGTCTGAAAGTCTAAAGAGCTCTTGCCACTTTGCGTAGGCTAGCCTTCCTTAACCAGATGTGTTGGGCTACAAAGCTCATCATCCCCCGCCAGCATGGCCCCTGGCTGGGGGGGTGAGAGGCACTGTAGTCTGACACCTCTGGAGAGCACCAGGTTAGGGAAGGCTGGTGTAGGCAATACTGAGCTTCATGGACCAATGGTCTATAAGGAAGCTTCCTACATTTCTAGAGTACGCTGGACTATTTGGAATGAGACCTCAATAAAACATTGGGTTAGGCTGCTGAGCCTTTCCTTAGCAGATGTGGAAGTGACTGTGCTTTAATAACAGACTTGTCTTTATCTTATCGTCATCAACCTTTGCTTGTAATTCATTGATGCTCACAGCCACCCTGTAAAAGAACACTGTGCTAGAAGAGCAAGCTGCTAAATGCCACCTGTGAAGCTACAAGGCCAAGCACGGATTTAAATTAGTGCCTCCCTTACCCAAATTCCATAGCTCCCCCTCTTCCCTTGGAAATGTCAACTGCACGATGCCTACTGCTGGAGGTGAGACAAAGGTTCCCCCATACAACTCAGAAGCAGAACTAAATTTCTCATCGTGGGTGGGTGGCAGGGGGTACTTTCAGATACTCCCCATCCCCTATGATTCAACTGCTGCAATACCACTGGGGTGGCCCAAGGAGGGAGGAACCTTGTTTCGAGGGCAACATTTCTTCAGAGGTCACCCGTCGGAAGCTGCAGGGCTAAAGGCAGCAATGGGTGGGGCTGGAGCCAAGAGGGGGCTGTCCATCCCCCCACCCCCACTCCAGGGATAGGTAGACTGCTCTTGCCAGAGGTCTGAACTGATCACTCGCACAGTGCTCTTGAAATTAGGCCAAGGGCTGCATGAGTCCCTAAGGCAACAGGGCCTAGTTTAAGTTGCCCACCCCTAGTTTAAGTAAACAAGCAGACACTTCTTCCCATCACTGTCCCATATTCTGTAGGATAGAGGTTGCCCACCTTTGCTCTAGACACAACCACTGAGGTATACTGGTAGTAAGTCCCAGAGAATTAAAAAAAAAAGCTAAGGAGGTCACGCTGCTGCACAAAAGATGTGTTGATAAATGGAACAAAACTGACACAGCACAGTCCTATGCATGCCTACTCTCACTGACTTCAAGGTAAGGGTGTATAGGGATGCAGCCTTCAGAAAGCAAGTTTTGTGCGGAGGAGAGAGGCGAAAACCAGGGGAGGAGACGTGTTAATCATTTGCATATTTATACAAACAGTCTGCTACAGAGAGATCTCAAATTCTGCCATCCAGAAATGTAAAAGTTTGCACATGGAATAACATTACATAGCAAGGAAAAGGCAGGGCTGGGGAATTTAATATTTTTTAAATACCTCTCCCACTGCCTGCGTGTGTGTGTGTGTGTGTGTGCGCGCGCGCGCGCACACACACACACAATGCATTTATAATGATCCACAAATCCTGGAAGGTTAAAGGGTGAATTGTTGACAGTTTTAATTTATTTCATTATCCCACCCTAATATCCTTCCTGTAAGACAGGGCTGCTATTATTCCCATGGAGATGGAAGCAAACGGGAGAGGGCAATATGGGCATAGATGAGAAGACACCCAGTGAGCAGTTATAGCCAGAGGCTATGCCAGGGAGCTCAGTGGTAGAGCCCTGCTTTGCATGCAGAAGGTTCCAGGTTCAATCCCCAACATACCCAGTTAAAAAGATTAGGTAGCAGGTGATGGGGAAAACTCCTGCCTGAGACTCTGGAGGGCTGCTGCCAGTCAGAGTGGACAATACTGGGCCACCTGGGCCAATGGTTTGACTCAGTCTAAGGCAGCTTCCTCTATCCACAGCTCAGGCAGGATCTGAACCCAGATCTCCAAGGCTCATGGCCAGAAGAATGCTCTAGCAAGGCTGCACTCTGGAATCTTTTTATTGGAGGGGCAGAGGGGTCTGGGGTTGGCGTACTCTGTGCCTCACGGTACCATTATCTTCTTCTGCAGGCGCTGGCAGCTGGGGCACGTGCCCGGGGGTGGGACCTTCTGCTTCAGTTCCTCCAAGATGGGTGCCACAGCATGCTCAACCATCTGTCGCAGTGTCTCTGTGTTCACAAAGCTATAGCTGAGGTCAGGAACAGGGTAGGGAGAAGGCAGAGGAAACACAATTTACACGGGATAGAGGTAGACACTCATGACTTCTTTATCCTCTCTGACTGAAAAAAAGTGGCCCAAATTATGGCATCATGGAAATCTCCACTTCACAAAAATGCAGTTTTTCCGCAATAAAAACAAGGGGTGCACATCTATTGCATCTATGAAAATGTGCTTATTTTGCATAGAAATCAATATCGCATAGCTTTAGTATAAATCCAATATCTGGGCTTTTGAAGTATTTGGGGGGTGAAGGAAGGGGGAGCTGGAGGAGGAAAGGCACGGTACATAGGAAGGAAGGAGCTAATGGGTTAAATCCAGATTTAGTGCTACTTAAAGTAGATGCATTGCAATCAGTGGGACTTAAGTTAGTCATGACTAACTTAAGTCCCATTGATTTTAATGGCTCTGGTTTACGTATGATTATATTTGGAACCAACCAAGCGTGTGTGGAATATAACCAGAAAGGTGCGCAAGAAAAATAATTAGCCACTTAAGACACAGTGGTTCTTGCTCCTCTTAATATTGTAAACATATATGTCAATTCAACGAGCACTAGGAATATAATGTTTTTCTTAAAGAAATGAAAGCAGAGATTCTCAGGAATCCAAACCCTATACCAGATATTGGATTTCCCCTCCCCCCCACCTTTTTTTTTTTTTTTTACAAAACTGAGTCTTTTCTGACAATTTTCACAAGAATAACCAGTCATGTGAGCAGTCTGTTTTCTCATACAATATTGCGCCTTCTCTTCTGTGAATTGGAAAATTGCGAAGATCTGTTCATGGAAGACAAGAACTGCAGTCTCGATTGTGTTTGCAGCTCTGACTTTAGACTGCTCACATGTGCAGGCTGCTTGTGCAAGCATTTTTTTCCTTTTGTGCTAAGTCTGCCACTGGCATATCATTAGAATAGCTTTGGAACGTACTTGAGATCAGAGAAACCAAACCCTTCCGCTAGCCAGGGAGGAGCTACACTAGAACCCCTTTTGGGTGCGAGGCACCGTTGTACTGATATTTTTTAAAAATGCAATTGTTGCTCTGGAAGCACATACTAATAAATACAGCATAGTATCTCCTGTTTATGATGCAACAGAGTACCACACACAAATGCATAGTGTTCTAATTGCCGGGGAAGTAGAAGGAGTTTGAAAGATCACATGTGTTCTATTGTTTGGGTTTGTAGCACAAACACATGACTCAAGCCTCAGTATAGTGCTGCAATGGCAGGGGAAATTAGAGGGTATGCTGCCATTTCAGTTTCCGTTTTCTCTCTCTCTTTGTAGTCTGCTGACTTTATGCACACCTTTGATGGTGCACAGCAATGGAGGTTCAAAAATAAATTGCACGGTAATTCACAGCTTCACAGCTCCATACACGCACATACAAAAATAGCCACACACCAAACAAACAAACCCACCGATGAGGAGGAGAAAGACGTAGTCTGGGGGAGGTTATGGTGCCATTTTGGGTGCTTGTTTTTTTCCTTCCCACAATCCCATAAAAATCAGAGAATGAAAAGAGCAGGGAGCAAAAGGAGGAGGAGAAAGACATGAGAAGGGGGAAGAAGGTGCAGAAAACTGTTGCAAAACAGGTTCAACACATTTAAAACCACAATACCACTACATTGGAACACACGTCTTTGTAGCGCATTAAAACCGCAAGCGCTATACAAATTGTCATAAAAGTGGTTTGGGAAACAAAATATGGAGGGAGAAATAACATCACAATGGGTTCAAAGTGTGCATCTTGTGTCCCATGGGTGAATGTGGCATTAGAGTACTGGGATGATACGCTTGTGTAGATTAGACCCCAGTCTCCTTGCCTCTGCCCCTGCTTAGCCTAGCCTTGGCCTCCTTGTCCTGGGTTGGCCTATATTTCTTTGATCCTGACCCACATATGCCCTGATGTGTCTGAAGTGGGCACCTGGAACATCTGGCGCAGCTGACAGGGTGTCTGTCGGGTGTCTCCAAGGCCTTGAATGCCGAGAGGTGCCGGGACACATCTTCCAGGAGTGGCTTCACTTGCCACAGTCCATCCAGGTCAGCACGGAGCTGGGTGAGGGACACCGACGTCCGCTTTGCCCTAGAATGTGAAGAAAGGTCAAAGGCAGCTGCCTTAGGCATGACTGCCTCCCCAATTTCTGAATTCAGTGCCCTATAGCCTATATATTAAAAAAAAGAAAAGAAACAGGTTTGCACACCGTGTAACATGGGAGACTTTCCTGTCTCTTGTGGTGATGCCAGGACTGGGGCAACCAAGCACTTCATCTTGCAAAGTCCATCATCCATGGAGGAGGTGGGCACGAGCATATTGCACTCCCTACTCTGACTTGCTTGCTTCCAGGCAGAGGATTAAAATAACCACTTGGATTGCATGATGTCTTCCTCTTTATTACACTCGAGGAGGTCTCTCCAATTTCCTCTTGCATTAGGGAGGCTTGTTATGAAAGTCCTGGAGGCCACACTTCTTTTTTTCTGAATCTCATATTTTAATTTTTGCACCATTCGGTTCTTTTTAAGCAAGGGTGGGATGATGGTGGGACAAGGTATACAGCTAAATGGGAGGGCCCAGAGGGGTATGGAACATCCCACAAGCCCCAGGCAGAGGCAGTGGAGAAAGGGGGAAAAGGCCATTTTTGGAATGGCAATACCCTTTGAAGACATCTGCATAAGCCTGAGGGCTAAAAAAGGGCTGTTTTCTTTTAGTGCCAAAGCTCTCAGCCATTCATGTTCTAGGGCACAGCAACAAATACACAAGACCATCTAAAAAGTCCCCACACCTGCCTGGTAAGACCATTGAGTTGGATCTAGGATCTGCTTTCTGTGGACAGAAGGCTCTGTGTAGAAATTTCAAGGGGCTGTTGTGGGGAGGAGAGGGCAGGGAAGTCCTTTTCTGCCTAGATCTGGATCAAACCCATTATGATCAGAGTCTAAAATGATCTAACTGCACCACTGGCCTTGCTTTAAGTCTCCCACCCCACCCTGTCTTCATAAGAAACTGGCAGGAGCTGGCTTGGATCCTGCCACCGCCCCCTCTTAAGTCTGGCCCTTGTTCCACCGGATTCTACAGGCACAGAATGAGAGGCCGCAAAACAGTCCTGGTCCCTGGAGGAGGACAAGCTTTCAAGAAAGGGGGAGCCTATTTGCTCAGGAGAGGCACGTACGTGGCAGAGACCTCGTCCAGTTCCTCTCGTAGCATCCGGAGCACCTGGCTGTGTTCCACGTGTGTCCTCTCCCACTGTGGAAGCACCCCCTCCAGACGCACGCCCAGCTGAGCCAGCAATCGCAGCACCTCCTTCTGGGTCAGCCCGTCCCGCTGAGATCGCCCTGCCAGTTCTTGCACACTTTTCCTAAGCAGCGGTGGAAAAAGAGTTGTGTCGGGAGGTGGAAGCCAGCACCTCTTAACCCAGGGCTGGGCAGGTTGCGGCCCTCCGGACGTTGCAGAACTGTGACTCCCATCAGTCTTAGCCAGTATAGCCAATGGTGAGGGGTGAAGGGAGTCATAGGCCAAAAGATCTGGAGGGTCACAAGTTGCACCCCTGTTCTAACAAGACATTGAGGATTTCTACACCAGCCTAAAATCCTGCATTTAAAGCGGGGCTTTCCACTTCCGTTTTAAATGCAGGATCACAACTGATTCCCTTTACATGCGCTTCCTTCTCTGTAGATGGCTGTTCCCATTGCGTTATGTTTCCGTGAAGAGGCATTACACGCGCTCCAGGTTCAGCGATTCTTGCTCCTGGGCTCCTGCCTCCTGCCCCTTTCCCTCCCGTTGCACATTACTGGTGGATGGGGACTGACACATGGACAGCACCCCCCCCCCCGACCGATCTCCCCAGGCCCTGCCTCCCTCTTCCATGCTTTTGGCCAGTCCCTGCTGCTCAGCCCCTCTGCTGCTCCTCCGCTCTGCCGCCCGCCCTCGCTGCCGCTCTGCTGTTCTGTTTTGAACAGGCAGGCTGAAAATGACGAGGAGCCAAAATGGCACAGGAGCGGGAAGGCTGAACGTCCATCAGACCTTCGTCGCCACCTTCAACATCATGACCACGCCCCCAACAACCACGCTCGGCGCTTCATTCACCCTAGGGGAGAAATACATTGGGAGGACATGGCGCTCCATTTGCCTATATCTGGAAAAATACCCAATTTTTTCCGTTTGAGGAAAACACGGGATAGGTGGGAGGAAATCGTGGAATAATGACTGGACAACGACGACATCATGTAATGGGCCTGCACAATTCAGTGAGTGAGCAACCAAGAATGCGCAATAAACTTGAGATTTACAGATCCCCATTGCTTTTCCATCCCCACAATACCTGATCTCTTCCAGCAGAGGGATCCAAACCGAGGCGTAGGCCATGGTTGGTTTTCCATCAGGGCCCACCTCGTCCCCTGGGCCTGCCCGCACTTGCCCACTCTCCAGGGCGGCTCGCAGGTTGTTGACAGATGCCAAGATGGCAACAGTGGACCGCTGCAGTTCACTGTCCTCAGAGCCAAGGGGTCTCAGGCCGGTTGCCATCGTGCTGCCTACGAGCTCCAGTAGATGTTTGGAGACCCCAGTTGCCATCCGCTGCTCCAGCTCTTGCCATTCATGTTCCTGCCGACCGAGGTCCTCTGCTTGGACTTGCCGCTGCAAGAAACGTAGCTTCTCCTAAAGGGAGTGGCGAGAGGGTGTGGGGAGGAGAGAGTAATGTTTGCTTCCTTATGTTCTTTCTTTCTTTCTTTCTTTCTTTCTTTCTTTCATTCATTCATTCATTCATTCATTCATTCGATGAGTCACCCTATAGCCAAAGCTCTCAAGACAACATATATAATAAAAAATACAAATACCAATGATAAAACACATTAGAAGAATTATTTTAATGTTTCAAAAGCTTTAAAAATATATTTAATTTTTTAAAAATTTGTTATATTTATACGCCACCTTTCAGTTTAAAAACTGTTAGGGAGGCTCATGTAATTCAAAAATAACCCCAACAAATAAAGCAGCAGACACAAACTTCAACGATTAAAAATCTGTAGAAAGCAAGGAGGTGCAAAAGCAGTAAAGGGCATCTCTACACGAGCTTGAAATCCTGCATTTAACGACGATTCCCTTTTTTACCCGCTTCCTTTCCCCCCTCTCCTTTCCCCCTCCTTCTTCCCGTACCTGAGTCTTCCATTATCTTTCATTGATCTCACTCCTCTTCCTGCCGCTTTTCCTCTTTTCACGGAGGGAACTCAAGAGGAACACAACGGGGTAATTTGATAGCTCATTATCTGCAATCTATTTAAAAACGGAACAAAGGGCATTTAGTGCAGGAGACGCCTTGGAGGTTCACGGCGTCATGTAAAGAGCCCGCAAACTTCCGTGAAGGAGCAATCTCAATCACAGGATAAAAGCTCTGTGTGAAGAATGCCAAAGTCCAGCAGAAGGGATAGAACAATTTAATTAAAGCCAGTGACAGTGACATGCTGGGGAGCCTGGGAAAATTCTTTAAAACAGTCTTCATCATCCAGCACTGGAAGGACATCAAATGTGGCACTAGCCAAGCTTCCCTGGTGAAGGCATTCTGCATGTTGGGAACCATCACTGACGCAGCCCTCATCCCAATCACCACTCATCTAAAAGATGTGGGTGAATAGAAAGTTCAGGCAGGTTCCAAGCAGTTTAGGGCTTTAAAGGTGACACCGGCACTTCGAATGTTGCCCAGAAACCGAGCAGCAGCCACTGCAGTGATTCAACAGTTGGCGAGATATAGCCCCTATGGCCGATCCCAGCTTGTAGCCTAGCAGCTGCATTTTTGTACTGACTGACATTTCAGAGAGAAGCCTTCAGAGGCAGCCCCATATATAACACACTGTAGCAGCCTAATATGGAGGTTGCCAGAGCATGGATAACTTTGGACAGGCTATCTCTGGCTGAGTGTGTCAGGTGTTGCAGCTGGTGGAAGGTGTCATCTGCCATGGATGCTGCTTAAACTTTCAGCGTTGGATCTATCAACACCCCTGTACTGCAGATCTGATCTTTTAGAACAGGGGTAAGGAACCTGTGGCTAAGGAACCCTTCAGACGTTGTTGGACTCCAACTTCCATCAGCCCTGGCCAGCATGCTCAAGAGTAAAGAATGATAGGGGTTATGGTCCAAGAACATCTGGAGGACCACAAGTTCCCCAACCCTGTGTTAGTGGGAGAACAATCCTATACAGAACAAACTGAGCATCCTCTCACTGGGCAGAGGAAGCATGAGTATTAATTATTAGGTTTCCTACTCTCTGCTCTCCCCCATCTTTGCCTCCTGTTCCTCTTTGTCTACAGCAGCCTTCCCCAACTGGGCGCTCTCCACATGTGCTGAACTACAATGCCTATTATCCCCAGACAGCATGGCCAATGCACCAGGTTGGGGGAGGCTAGTCTACAGTGCCAGCAGGTGATCCTGCAGTCTCTCGCTATGATGTGCATGGATGCATCCTTCTCGGAACAGCTTCCCGGTGCTGAGGTTGGGGCGATTTTCATTAGGCTGGCCACGCTGGGGTTGGGGATGATTAAACTCCCCTCTCTGTGCAGTCACAATCCTGATCACACACCCCACGCTGTTGCTATTTAAATAACAAAAACCAAGGACATTTATTGTATAGACATATTTAACATATCGACTAGTTTGGCCCTTAAGCCACTAGCCAGATGATGACAATGACGATGATTTCATTTCTATACCGCCCAATAGCCAAAGCTCTCTGGGCAGTTTCACAAAAGTTAAAACCAAAAACCACAGAGTAGAACAATATAAAATATAAATATAGAGTTGACGCTTTCTTCACATGGAGCTTTTATCCCGCGATTGAGATTGCTCCTTCACGGAAGTTTGTGGGCTCTTTACATGATGCCGTGACCTGCCAAGGCGTCTCCTGCACTAAATGCCCTTTGTTCTGTTTTTAAATAGATCGCAGATAATGAGCTATGAAATTGCCCCCTTGTGTTCCGCTTCGAGTTTCCTCCAACAAAAGAGGAAAAGCGGCAAGAAGAGGAGCGAGATCAATGAAAGATAATGGAAAACTCAGATATGGGGAGAAGGAGGGGGGAAGGGGCTGGGGGAAAGGAAGTGGGTGAAAAAGGGGGTCGTGATCTTGCATTTAAAACGGAAGCAGAAAGCCCCATTTTGAGTGCAGGATTTTAGGCGAGTGCAGAGATGCCCCTACATATACTACTGGAGGCGGTGGGGTGTGCATGTGTAATTTTATTTATATATTTATTAAATTTATTAATCACCCACCTGGCTGGTCACCCAGCCACTCTGGGCGATGTACAGAGTGTATAATAGAATCGTTTAAAACAGTAAGATTCTACAGTAAAAACATCATATTTCTAAAAATACCCTAACCCACCCCAAAAGCCTGCCTGAACAACCATGTTTTTAGTGCGTGGCGGAAGCTCATTAAAGAGGGGGCATGGTGGAGTTCCCTAGGGAGGGAGTTCCACAGAGTGGTGGCCACCACAGAGAAGGCCCTCTCCCTTGTCCCCACCAGTCTAGCTGTCCTGGCTGATGGGACAGAGAGAAGGCCATCCGAGGCTGATCTTGTTAAGCAGCCTGTTTGGTGTTGCTGGAGGCGATCCTTAAGATAGCCTGGGCCGGAACCATATAGGCTTTTAAAGGTCAAAACCAACACCTTGAATTTGGCCCGGAAAACAACTGGTAACCTGTGCAACTCCTTCAGCACCGGAGTGATGTGATCTCGTCGGTGGCTGCCTTTAATTAGGTGAGCCACCGCGTTCTGTACCAGCTGCAGCTTCCGAACCATCTTCAAGGGTAACCCCACGTAGAGCGCATTACAGTAGTCTAAACAAGAGGAGACCAGGGCATGTACTACCAATGGGAGCAGATGGTCGGGAAGGTAGAGGTGCAGCCACTGTATCAGATGGAGTTGGTACAGTGCTGTCCGGCTCACAGCTGACACCTGAGCCTCCAAAATGACCCCCAGGCTGCGGACCTGGTCTTTCAAGGGTAGCTGTACCCCATTCAACACCAGGACATCCCCCAACTTCCTCTTGTCTCCCACCAAACCTCGGTCTTGTCAGGGTTCAGCTTCAGCTTATTCCTCCCCATCCAGCCACTCACCGTCTCCAGACATTTGGACAGGTATGGCCAACCTTGGTGAAGATTTGAACGAGAGGTAGAGCTGCGTGTCATCCACATATTGATGACACCGCACCCAAAACTCTGGATGATAGCCCCCAGCGGCTTCGCATAGATGTTAAATAGCATCGGGGAGAGGATGGAACCCTGTGGCACCCCACAAGTGAGCGGCTACGGGTCCAAAACCTCCTCTTCCAGTGCTACCCTCTGGTACCTGCTGGAGAGGAAGGACTGGAACCACCACAATACAGTGTCTCCAATGCCCAACCCCTCCTGGTGGTCCAGGAGGATACAGTGCTCAATGGTATCAAAAGCCGCTGAGAGGTCAAGGAGAACAAGGAAGGAGCATTCGCCCCTATCCAGAGCCCTCCTCATATTATCCACCAAGGCGACCAAGACCGTTTCTGTCCCATGCCCAGGCCTGAAGCCCGACTGAAATGGATCTAGATAATTGGCTTCTTCCAAGTGTGCCTTCAACTGCATCGCCACCACCCACTCAATCACTTTGCCCCAAAATGGCAGATTCGAGACTGGGAGAAAGTTGTTTAGAACTTGGGGATCCAAGGAGGGCTTCTTTAAGAGTGGTCTTATCATTGCCTCCTTGAGGGCTGATGGCATCACTCCCTCCTCAAGGGAGGCATTCACCACCGCCCTGATCCCCTCACCCAATCTCTCTCTGCAGCCCATAATGAGCCAAGATGGGCAAGGATCAAGTAAGCAGGTGGTCGGCCTTACAGATGAAAGCACCTTGTCCACTTCATTAGAAGGAAGAAGCTGGAACTGATCCCACAAAACTGGTTTGCCACAGACCGCCTCTTGCTCACTAACTGTATCCAGAACGCACAGAATAATACTCCTAATCCGATCAATTTTATCTGCAAAGTGCCTTGCCAAGGCCTCACAGGAGGCCTTAGAATGCTCCAGCAGTTCTGGAGCCACTGGACCAACCAGGCTCTGGACCACTTGGAACAGCCTCCTGGGACAGCACTCTGCAGATGCGATAGAGGCAGCATAATATTCTTTTTTTGCTGCCTTCACCACCACGTGATAGGCTGAAGATACAGCTCTAGCCCGTGCCTGATCATCTTGGGAGTGAACTTCCGCCACCGGTGCTCTAGCCGTCTCACCTCCTGTTTCAGAGCTTGTAACTGTGGATTGAACCATGGTGCAGTCCGAGCCCTGTTCAGGGGGAGAGGGCGTTTCAGAGCCACCCGATCTAATGCCCCAGAGATTGCAGTATTCCAGCCACCCACCAGGGTCTCGACCGAGTGGCTGTTGGCGTGCTCCAGAGAATCCCCAAGCACATTCAGGAACCCATTTGGATCTATAAGACACCTGGGGCGGACCATTTTAATGGGTCCTCCACCCCTGCGGAGGGGTTGTGGAACTGAGAAGTCTAATGTCACCAGATAGTGATCTGACCATGACAAGGCGGTGGTGGATATACCCCCAACTTCCAGATCACTCCCCGCTTCTCCAGAAAGAAACACAAGGTCTAGTGCATGACCGGCTATGTGGGTGGGCCCAGTTGGAATAGGGTGCAGCTCCCAGGAAGCTATGGTCTCCATGAAGTCCAGAGGTGCCCCTGTGAGGACGGCCTCTGAATGTACGTTGAAGTCCCCCAACACCAATAAGTTAGGGGACTGCACACGCACATCAGAGACCACCTCAAGCACCTCGTCCAGGGAGTCAGTCATGCAGCAGGGTAGACGGTACATGAGCAGATTCCCCAGACTGCCCTTCGGGCCCAACCTCCAGTACATGCACTCAGCAACCTTGGTCTCCTGGAGAGGGGTTCTGGTGAAGACCAAGGACTCTCGGTAAATAACAGCCACTCACCTTCCCCGATCCCCAGCCCTCGGCTGCTGTGCATATGAAAACCTTGGCCGCAAGAGTTGGAGCAGCGGCCTCAGCCAGCCAGGTCTTCATAATACATGCCAGGTCTGCACCCTCATCCAGGATCATGTCATGGATGAGGGATATGTTCTGGATTCTTTTATCACAAACTCCAAACATTGGGGGAAGGTATATTACGCATAGAGCAAGTGGACTAGGTTGGAAGAAGCCTTGCCATATTCAGTTCAATGTATCTTTTCCTCTCCAGGGTCTATCTCAGGGTGGCGGGTGGGGAATGGTTCTGCAAGTTTGCAACAGAAACCAGCAGGATGTGGCTCCAATTGCCTGTGATGCCACCAAGTCAACCCCATTGTTTTCAATTAATAAGGTGATGGATAAATGTACACGCAGCACTTTAAAGAGAAAAGGAAGACACCCTGCTGAAACATGAAGTGGGGCAGGGGGTGGGGAGACTGACAGCTTGAGCTGTCATTCTATTTGCCAGTATGTCAGTCTGTCATTTCGGTGGGCAGGCCTGGAGGAAGCCGGTCTCACCCTGTGACTCAGCCAGCTCCATTTTAGTATTGCGTCTGTCTTCACATGTTGTGTCTGGAATAAATTGTATTGTACCACTTGGGCAAACCTCCATAAACTTCCTTCTTCGGCACACCTCATGTAATTTGAACAGTCTGCTATTAGGATTACAGGACTGAAATTTTGTGAAAAGTGGAGGGGTTTTTGATCAATAACTGGATCCTTTGACAAAATTAGGGGGGGGGGTGTAGAAAGGCAGAAAGACAGGGCTTAGGAGGCGGATAGTTAAGAAGTTCCCCTCTCAGCCCAGATACTCTGATCTTTAAAAATGTATGCAGAAAATGTGTACCATTTTTATTTTGCCACCAGGGGTCTAGAAACTGGATTTTTAAAAGGATTATCTGCCTTCTGCCCAAGCTACAGATATTCTGTAATACAGGCCATGTTCCTCAACTGTGATCATGCATAATTGCAGGCTCTGATTATAATGCTAATTACTCACAATTAATTGAGCAGTAATCTGACTTCTTCAAGTGGTCTCCTGACATTCCCATGTGTAGTTAGTTCCTTGGAATGACTTTGCATGTAATGACAGCCCATGCTTTAAACAACCCATGGGTAGTCGTGCATGAGCAGGGCAGAGCACTTCCACCTTTAATCAGCAACCTATGATTGGCTCATTCCTAGGTTGCTGAGCATGATGTGTGAGTCTAGAGCACTAAACAACGCAGCAGTTAATACATGGTTTGTTGCTGGGTTAATCATGGTTTGTTATTGGGCTCATCATATTCAAAAACCTATGAATGAGCCGATCGAATGAGCCGATCGTAGGTTGTTGAGTAAAAGCGAAAGTGGCCTACTCTCTCCCCAGAAGCTCTTGGGAGAGTTTAACCAATAGGCTGTGGTTATGTGTGAACTGGCCCAAAGTTATATGAGCATGGCCCACAACCACATTCCTTCCAGCCCCAAACATCATCCTTCACTCACCTCCAGGAGTACTGAGTTCTTCTTGAGCACGTTGGTCTTAACTTCAGCATCCTCTACCGATTTTGTCACCTTCCGGCAACTCTCCTGTGGGAGAAGATATGGGGGATCCAGAAGCCAGCCAGAAAAAGTAAAAGGAATGGAGTCAGCTAACATGACTCTTAATTTGGCCCTCTGCCCCCCTTCTTTCGAAAAGAGTCGTCCCGGGGAGTTGATGCACCTGAACACTCTCTTCTTTTTGCCTCGTGTGTGTGTGTGTGTGTGTGTGTGTGTGTGTGAGAGAGAGAGAGAGAGAGAGAGAGAGAATGTGAATGGTATATTAGACCCCTGAACAGCTAATTAAAAGAAAAGGGGAATTTCCATTGGCCTCTGGCAGCTCTCCTGCAGCCATGGAAACAAATAGAAACTGCCTTGCGGTGCTCCCGCCTGCTTTAGCCCACTCCTCGCCAACTCACTCAGATGGATGTCATTCTGACATCTAACTCTCCTTGCCAATTTCTGCAAATCCAAGAGATTCTGCTCAATTCCCCACCTTAAAGCCCCTGCTCACTGCCCCACTGCTTGGAATAAAACAGGGAAGCTATTTTAAATGTTTGCACTCATCCCAGATCATCTCACAGAATCTATGATAAAAGCATTTATGCTTTATGACTGAGCTTCACTTGTAAATTCTCCTCCCTAATGTGATCTGAGCTACCTGGCAGCATTTGCCCAGTTCTGTTTAATTTCCTTGTAAATAAACTATGATCTTGCAAGGAGCTCTGATTTAACCACTCTGGGTTCTGCAAGGCTGATTTTAATTAGCTTACAAAGGAGCTCTGCTACCTTACAAGAAGAATCTTAACAATGAACAAGCCTACAGAGGCCTCGGACAGTTAATTCATTATATTGTTATCCTACGTTTCCTCACAACAACCCTGTGTGGTAGGCAAGGCTGAAAGTTTGCAAAGTTTGAAGATCAGCTTTCATAAGGAGGGAGACTGGCCTCTCCCGCCCCAAATTGGCCCAGTGACTGATTTGGGAGCATCCTCAAACTGTAGCATTAAGAAACTCCAAGGACACCCAGTGACTGGCCCAAGGTCAACCAGTGAGTTTCATGGCTGAATGGAGCTTTGAACCTGGGCCTACTTAAGGGACAGGCAGGTGGTGGGGTCTCACACTCAGAATAGCCTCCAGTCCCAAGACATTAAGAATCTCTGTTACTTTCTCCCACACAAGCTGATGGCCAAAACTGACAGTACTTTAAATCTTTATCTAGTAGCGAAACTTTTTTGGTCATTTTTACTCTAGAGTAGATGCAGAAGGCCTGATTCAGATTGGGAGCCTAGCATGGGGAGAATGGGTAAAAAAAAAATGGAGAGAAAGATGTAGATGCAGACTTAAAGTAATGTCTGCTTTGGCCCTGAGGCACTGGCCAAGGGCCTTTTAATTCTTTCCTCTCCAGAGGGAGGCTTTGGCAAAGCCCCCTCCTCAAACAACTCATTGCCATTTGCTTTTGGGCCAGACCAGATGACACAGTTATTTGGATCCAACCCCTATGCATGATGGAGAGCAACAGTGAGCTTTCTCTCCTAGCCTACTTAGAACATCTGTTGAACTCAGACATCCATCTGTGTGGACATCTTCAAATATAGGATATATGTGCATGGAGAAACCAAAACCTGTAGGCCCAGATAGTGTGGGAGGTATCCGATTATTATTTTTTAAATCCAGGAATTGACTGTACAGTCTGGGCCTACAGATGCTGGATTTTAGGCAAGTAAGCCTTTAAGAATGTCTGGATTTTAAGCAAGTAAGCCTTTAAGAATGTCATCCCCGTACATGGATGTCTCCTGGTGTCTAAGATACACCAGGAACAGGCAGGCGGAGGAGGGAAAGTGAATTTTCCCTGCACACCATACGTAGGAGTGGGGATTATTGGAACCATCCCTGTGCCTTTGTTCGCACATACAGATTGGAAGCCAAGATGCCTATGAAGGGAAGGCCCCTGGCAAAAGCCTCTGTAGCTTTTCACACTGAAGGGGGAGAGAATTGAAGCACCTTTTGCTGGTCCTGCAGCGAACAGCTTGGGAAGGGCCAGCCCTACCCTTAGGCAGAATGAGGCAGCTGCCTCAGGCAGCTGGTTTTAAATATCATGGAAAGGAAGTAAATGGTTAGTAATTTTTCTTGTATTTTGTATGCCCAGGGATTTTCTGCCTCAGGTGGGAAGTAATTCAGCCAGCCCTTGGGTACTATGTACTATACTCAATTGGGGGGGGGGGGTGTCACCATTGGCTATTCTGCCTCAGGCAGCAAAACACCTTGGGGAGGCCCTGAGCAGCTGAGATGCCAAAGTAGAAGAAGGCTTTGTCAAAGCCTCTGTTGTTTTGTACTGGCGAAGAGAGGGTTAGAGAGTCCTTTGGCTTACCTCTCTTCTTGCCTGGGACTCAGTGGGCCAAGCCAAGGTTGATGCTCCTTCCTCCTTTGCTCAGTTCAAAGTATTATTTATTTACATTTATTATACTTGTGATTTAAGTGGTGTGCTGTGTTTTATATCGATTGTTAGCTGCCCCGGGCTCTTCATAAGAAGGGTGGGATATCGATAAAATAAACAATTATTTCACATATCCCTTTTTCCAAGGAGCTTAGGGCAGCGTACATCGGTTACCCCATTTTATCCCCATGACAACCCGGTAAGCAGAATGGCTGGTCCAAAGCAGGGCTAGCCTTATCATTAGGTCGTGTGAGGTGGCGGCCTCAGACAGCAGGTGCTGGGAGGCAGAGAGCTGTTGGGTGGATAGAGCTGTGTCTGCCACGTGACTTGCTCTGTGTTCCCTAAATTAGCCTGCTGTCCTGTTGCCAGTGTTGAAGTAAGAGTCAACCGCCGGTCTAGTTGGCTTTTGTACATGGAACTGGGTGTGGGGGCTCCATCAGCAACATGTCCTGAACCTGGTCCAAAGTCACCCAGTGAGTTTCATGGCTGAGAAGGGATTTGTGCCTAAGTCATCCCGGTCCACGTCCAACCCTCCAACCACTACACCGCCTGGCTCTTTAAGTCCCTCTTCCTGGCACAAACAGCAAAAAGAATAAGCATCTCAGCCACCCACTCTTTAATCCTCCCCTGTTCCACGTAGAAAACAGTCTAAGTCCCTGTTGGAAACTAATTCTCCAAGAGGAAACTTAATTTTCTAACCAGGAACCTGTGCATTTCACTAAAGGCTAGAGAGTGATTTGAGTAGCAGGCAGCCAGACTTGATTTTTTCGTTAAAAAATGGGGGTCAGCTTCTTCGTTCCAGAATCCTAGGTGTAACCCGATACCTGCAGCACCTAGCAGAGACAAATTCCTTTAGTCTGCTATCTCCATCTCAAGATTGGGTCTAAATGCAGACATTCTGGCTGCAACATCCATCCTAATTTGTACACTTGTTTTTTTCTTTTTCCCACCACCCCTTGCTTGTTTTTGTACCATCCAGCCTGATGAAGGGTCCTGGAGAACTCAAAAGTTTGCATGCTACTTTGCAACCTTTTGCTTGGTCCTAATAAAGGCATTGTCCAACTGTGGATTTTGTAGGTTTTTCTTACGGACCAAAGCGGCTACCTTTGCTTTTTTAATGTTTAACCAGTTTCATTTGCAGATAACATTGTCTAGGAAATAGAACAATGACAACGAAACTGGCCAAAACAAAGGCAGAGTTGGAAGATCAGATTTCATAGCAAAGAAGAGGAAGATTGGGCTCTCCCAAGCAAAAATTGGCCCAGTGACTGATCTGGGAGCACCGTAAAGCTGTAGCATTGAGAAAAAGGCAAATTCCATAGTAAGGATTATTGAGAAAAGAAACTGAAAATAAAACTGCCAGTATCGGAACACCTTTATATAAATCTACAGTATCTGAGGCCCTGCACTCTGGCCCACCCGAAGGAGCTGGTAAATTGGCAGGTACCAAGGACTGTGCCTGTTCAGTGGTGGCCCCAGACCTTTGGAACTTTCCCCTGCCCCTCAACATACATATGTCTTTGTCACAGCTGGTTTTTAAGAAAACCCTGAATATTTTTTTTATTCCAGTCTGCGTTTGAAGAACTACAGCTGCTGATGGTTTTAAACGGACATCTTTAAAAATATGGTTACATTATAATTGTAGTTATTTTTATCTGCTTTAAAACTTTATGTAAACTGCCTTGTGAGGTCAGTTTGCCCTGAAAGGTGGGATGGGATATACATCTTTGGACAGATGAACAAATACATAAATAAATATAGGAACTGCTTGGAATATTGTGTATAGTTCTGGTCGCCCCATCCCAGAAAGGAGATCACAGAGAAGGAAAAGATGCAGAAAAGGGCAACTAAAACGATCAAACAGATTGAAGCACATTCCCTACCAAAAGGCGGCTAAAGTGTTGGGGGCTTTTTAGCTTTAAAAAAAGGCAACCAAACAGGGGTGCAAGAGAGCAGGGTTGAGGACCAGTGGCCCTCCAGTGGTTGGACTACAACTCCCATATCCTTGACCATTGGCCATGCCATCTGGGTCTGATTAGGGTTGGAATCCAACAACATCTGTAGGGCCTCAGGTTCCCCCCAACCTCTTACAATAGAGATTTATTTTAAAAAATTACACACAGTGTGGAGAAAACGGTTCCAGATAATTTTTTCAGCCTCTCCCATGATGCTAGAATTTGGGGTCATCCAATTAAACCAATTCTTGGCAGGAAATTCAGGACCCACAAAAGGAAGCATTTCTTTGCACTTATAGTAGGTAGGTAATCCATTTCATTTATGGAATGTCCTACCACAAGATGTTATAATGGATCACCAGCTTAGATAGCTTAAAAGGGGGACTGGACAAATTCATGGAGGATAAGGCTATCAGCAGCTGCATATAGTCAATGATAGCTATATGCAACCTTTGAGTTCACTTCTGAGCACCAGTTGCTGGGGAACAACAACATGGGGGGATGGGGGATGACGCTATTGCCCTCTTGTTCTGCTTGTGAGCTTCCCATTGGGGCATCTGTTTGGCCACTGTGGGAAGTGTGATGTTGAACTAAATGGATCTTCGGTCTGATCCAGCAAGGTTCTTCTTCTGTTCTTATGCTTACAGCTGTGCTGCAGGACTCTGGACTTGATTCTGAGCAGTGTTCCTGAGCCAACACACCATTGCTACTGGAAGAGATTTCTACCCTGAGCACTCAGGGTGTCTAATTTCAGGTGAGTTTTGTAAGGCTTAAAGTGCTCGATGGCTAAAGGCCTGTCTAGTTCAGCATTCTGTTCACATAGAGGCCAACCAGATGCACACGGGAAGACCACATGCGAGACCTGAGTGCAACAGCACCCTCCTGCTCATGTTCCCCAGCAACTGACATACAGAGATATACTGCCCGGGATGCTGGAGGTAATATATAGCCAGTGTGGTGCAGTGGTTAGAGTATTGGACTTGGAAGATCCGGGCTCTGCCATGAAGCTCACTAGGTGACTTTGGGCCAGTCACCAACTCTCAGTCTAACCTACCTCACAGGGGTGTTGTGAGGATAAAATAGAGAGGAGGAGAATCACGTATGCCACCTTGGGTTCCTTGGAGGAAAAAACGTGGGATATAAACGTAATAGTAAATAAACATAAATATATAAAATAAAATAATGACCAGTAGGCTTTGATAGCCTTAACTCTCATGAATTTAATTCAATGTAGAAGCAGTATGCCACTGAATATCAGTTACTGAGTGGTCACAGTGGTTGTGGGCTTCCGAGGGTAGTGGCGGTCTGGTTTGCCACTGCAGAAAACAAGATGCTGGATTAGACAGGCTTTTGGTCAGATTCAGAAGGGCTGCCTATATGCTATGCTCACCCTTTTGCTGTAATGAGAATGCTCTCCACTTTTGATAATTCAGCAAATGATGCAATACATCTGCTCAAGCTGCAGCTTCTCAGGGTTTCCCTTCCCGGAATAAATATGAACCAAGCTCCATCTAATTCAATACAGGTTCTCAACATGTATCCATTAATCTTGACTGAATGACAGTCCCTGGTCTCCAATTCCACCATCTCCACGATTTAGGAATCCTACGGGCCATTCCTTTCGTGGAAGGTATCCTCATAAATTAACCTCCTCCCTGACAAGGATGAGGCTTTCCATATCGGGGTGGTGAACTGAAGAAAACATTAACACTGGTAACGACGGTGGCTGGCAGGCGTAGCCACTGCTCCCTGAACACGTCTGGGGCTGGCCCACACATCCTACTCTACTTCTCACCTTAAGCTGACTGCAGTACTCCTCAAGGTCCTCAGCCTCCTGCCTGCGCCGCTCCAGGTTTTCGCACAGCACCGTGCACTCACTCTGCACACAGGTAGAGCAGGAGGGAACGGCTGAGATGGCAGCAAGTGCATCTCAGAGGCAAGCAAATGTGGTGAGAGGAGGCTGTACTGCCCTGATCAAATGCCCTCTCAGTTAGGCGCCTGTCCAAGTAAACAGCCCCACCTCTACCTTTCTAGCAGCTCATGGCTAGGTCATTCTAGCACAGGGGTGGGGAGCCTCCAAATCCTGCTCTCCTGAGGTCTCAATCCACCTCTCCTGGGGTTTCCAAGATGGCCCAACCTGCTTCCCCTGGCTCCACACTCTTTTCCTTGATCACTGATCATGTGGTGGTTTCTTGGCTTTTGTGTAGCTTGTACTCCATTCTGCAAGGTTGAAATGCGTCTTCTAAGGCCTAGTTACTATCAGTAACAGCTTTTAAGTTACAATGTGCTTGTATTTTTTTTGTATTTTGGCCCTGTCTCCTTTTGCCTTTGGCCCTGCCCACCACTGGGATGCGACCCCTGAGAGCTTCTCTGAATTCAGTCCTCTAGCGGAAAAAGGTTCCCACCCCTGCTCTAGCAGTTCCAATTTCCCTTCAAACAGAAGCTCTCCTAGTGGCATGTTTAGACCGGAGGAACTCACCAATGTTTTTTTACTCCTTCAGTCGAAACATGATTCATATCACCTCTGAAAAAGAGGCAAATCCAAGAAACCCTACGCAAACATCCATATAATATCTGAAATTCATTCATATTCCCATCAAAACTATCAAATTAGAACCCACAGTAGTGCTTTCAGCTTTCAGAGATTTTGACCAGTGGCTTCATGTAGCAATATTCTTAACAGTACAGGAGCCCCAGGTTGGGATGCATATCGAGGAAGGGGCTTTGAATTTTACAGGACAGCCTGGGGCAGGGAATGCCTATGATATCGGAAGAATGCAAGGCACCACCCACCTCCCATATATATACTCTCACAAGAGGGTAGGGCATTGTTCACCAAGCGTAGGGCCTAGAAATGCCTGAGAGGTACAAACAGACAAAAGCCCTGTGCTATGTGTATGTATGTCTAGCTCAATGGTTCTTAAACTGTAGTCTAGGTGCAACTTCTATTGGTTCCCATCAAAAACAGTAGAGGAAAATGCTGAAGAGCCAAAGGGGTGCGTTTTGTTTCCACCACAGAGTGAAGACGCAACTTAAAGTTCAAATGCAAAGCACTTTGCCTTTTCAGCAGTTTAAGCAGCTGGAGTTCAAAGTTCAGCTGTGGGGTCTTCACCCTGGGCAGGCATGTGGCCACATGTCACTAATGTAGCCAGTCGCTGAGTATGGATTCAGAACATCCTCCTGTGTGACAGGAGGTAAGAAAATGTGGTGGCTTACAAAGAACTGAACCAGCCACCACAGTAGTCCTCAACAGAACAAAATGTCAGAGCCCGTGGTCTAGTTCATGGCTGAAAGAACTGAAGAGGACATTTCAGGATGGAGTCTAGACCCTTGGCTGTGTGGCCTGTACTGGAACTGGCGGTGTGGGAGGGGGACAGTCTCCAGACCTGCAGGTTCTGAACATGGCGGTTGACCTTGGACGTCCTTTCCTTGAGGCTGGTGATGGAGTCCTTGGCTCGCAACAGGCCACTATTGTTCACTTCCTGCTGGGGGAGAGCGCAAGAGGGGGGCGGGTCAGGTGAATAGTCCAGTTACTCCTGACCTCTCCACACTTCCTGGGCATTTCTTTCGACCCCGAGGGCTTTAAAACAGGGTAGAAGGTGGCTGAAGGTAGCCCTCTAAATTAAGGAGACGCTGGGACAAAAGGCCTTAGAAGTACACCATTAATAATTAGGAACTCTGAGGGATGCAAGATCCCTCAAGTCAGAAACAGAGGGCACTCCTGTATGATAAACCTCTGGCAGTTGCAGTTTAATGGGAGAAAGGGGGCAGAGGATCCCTTGGGCAGCGTAAGCAGCCAAGCCTGGGGGATGAAGAAACTGGGATGTGAGATGGTGAAACATAGAGCTGGGGAGGTGGCAGAATGAAAACATCCCAGGAAAGGTCCTCGTAAGAGAAGGAATCAAGGAAGGGAGCTAACAATTGCCAAGGGGAATAGTCTCACAGATTTTGCTAACACATATTCAGTTATATCAGTGTTAAAGGTGAGACTCTGGAAGCACATTTAAGAGTAACCATTGCAGGTAATTCCACAGCTTCCCTTCTGGAAGAACCAGCATGGGGGGGACACAACAGTCACTGGGTGCTTCCAGACAGAGGGCTCCTAGGCTTGCCAATCAAAAGGATTTTGCAGCCATTCTGTCTTTTCCTCCTCAATTGATTTTTTTTCTAGTAAGAAAAATATGGAAGTTGTGGTGGGAAAACACGGGAGGGCTACAAATTGAAGATCTTGTTGTCTGGAACCCCCTGTAAAATTCTGTGAATGAGGCAATGCGATAAAAGCCTCCGCTGAAAGCACCCTGAGTTTGCAAGCCTGGACTAACCAAACCCCCTCAGCATCCTTCCCCAAGGTAGTGCCCACCAGATTTTTTGGGCTGCAACTCCCATCAGCCCCAGCCAGCATGGCCAATGGTCAGGAACAATGGGTGTTGTTCATCTGTGGGGCTCTGGTTGGGGAAGGCTGCAATGTTTACCCAAGAATAACCCAACCACAAATCCTATGGACACAAGCAGTTTGTATTTCTCTCCAAAAAGAGAGTTGCCAGGCCTTTCCCCAGCCCTCCTCCTGTGCCTCTAAACAACAATGTCACAAGAAGAAATTTAAAACCAAAAGGGGCAGGGGGTGGGGGGGTTGGTAGGAAGAATGATGGCAAACATGTCGCCAATTTAATTTTTGCCCCTCGGGCTGTTGTTAAAGACACAAGAGGAAGTGCTTGAAAAAACAAGCTGGCAACCGGATTTCAAAAAGATTATCTATTTAGGCATATGACATCCCCCAAAATCCCACCATTGTACATATATTAATTAGATGTCAATTAAGAAACATTTTGTTAGTTGATGTTAGAGACAGTAATTTAGGAGAGAAAAGGTTGACCACTTCAACCAGTTTGCAGAGAACAGTCTTGCTCTGAGGGGGCGGGGGGAGCTGCAATCTTAGCCCTAACCTAAGGGTATTTGGGACGCCCATTTGTGGTGCAGTGGTTAGAGGGCAAGGCAGTGCACTTCAGTGATTAGAGTACTGGACTAGGACTTGGGAGACCTGGGTTCAAATGCCCCTCAGCAATGAGGCTTGGCTCACTGGGTTACCTTGGGACAGTCTTTCAGCCTAACCTACCTCACAGGTCTGTTGTGAGGATAAAATAGGGAGAGGAGGTCACATATGCTACTCTGAGCTCCTTGGAGGAAGGGTGGGATTAAAATATAATGTTGTAATAATGTAATAATTTGTCCTAAATATAGGATATACCTTTAACATTGCTCATTTAGAGCCTTTCAAAACAGGATAATAATTAATAATATAAGGAGGCTTGGTGATTTATAGAAGGGGTCTCAATCCCAGCAGATTTTGATTGGCACTTCCTACTTTCCCTTGGCTGTGGGCATTTGGATGGTGACTAATGGCAGGCAAATAGGGCTTGCACCATGGAGAGAAAGTGAGGATGGCGTGTCACTCTAAGTCTTTTTGTGGCTTTATGGGTATATATGTTCCTTGGCCAGAAGAAGAAGAAGAAGAAGAAGAAGGAGGAGGAGGAGGAGGAGGAGGAGGAGGAGGAGGTTTTAATTTGCATGAAATTCAATGAGTACAGCAATGCAAATGAGGGTGTCTCATAGTTTCCGATAGTGGCCATTCTAACCGAGTCCAACACTGGGACAAACTATACAAGATGAGGACACCTATGTGTATTTCTTCATGAATAAAGCATGTGTGTAAGGGGGAATTCTATTCTTTTTTTGTTTCCACACTAAAAGGAGTTTACCAGTGCCAGAGTCTAACTCTAAACCAGCCATCCCCAAACCTGATGCCCTCCAGATCATCAGGTATTCATCTCCCCATTCCCCACTGGCTCCTTCTCGTGTAAAAAAGAAACCTCCAACCCAGTTTTATGTGTGAATGGCATACACATATGCATAAGATATGTGAACATCCTGTCTGATTTGGCCTAGAGACACAAATCCCGCCTTATCCTGGAAGCTCAGGGTTAGAATTAATATGGGTGCTTCGAGGCAAAGGGCTCCTAATGCTACCATTTAGAAGGCATTGTGCCTCTATTCTGTCTTCCTTAACAGATTTTCTGTGGTTAAAAAACAACAACACAGAAGCAGCGGTGGGAAAACGGGTGGAGGATGTTGTCGGCCGGAGCCCCTGTAAAGTTCCATGAACAAGGTAGGCCAAGGCACCATAAAAGTCTCATCTGGAAGCACCCATGGTGTCAATTAAAATTAAAATAAAAGCAAGCTAAGCAAAACCTCTTAAGCGCACCACCCATCAAATGCCAGTCCTGACAGAAAGACATTTGAATATTTCCTAGAAAGCTACAGGAAGTCCATGCTAATTCTGGAGCTGAAATGTACAGCCTTGGTGTAACGTGATCCTGACAGTCCATACCCACAGGAAGATAGGAGCCTCTGCACTCAACATGAACTGCAGCCTCAGCCCAGACATTTGAGTGCATTGCAGAAGCAACGCCCTGAGGTTACAAAAGCATCAATGACAGATTCCATCACCTCAGCCTGGCATGTCTTTCAGTGGTTTCTGTTGGGCTTAAACCTGGCCTTGGTTGGTTGATGCAACTGAACATTGGCCTAAAAGTCTGTTCAACCCAGTCTGTTCACAGGGCTCTAGGGTGTGTGGGTCGGGAGCCATGTTCTCAGGCTGGGATATGGATTTAAAATGTAGGAGCAGGCCTGCAGGGCTGGCCTTACCATTAAGCAGAGTGAAATAGTTGCCTCAGAATGCAGATGGTGGGGGATGGCAGGGAGTGGTAATGTGGAATAGTAGCAAGATATTGGAGGACAAAGCTGTGTGAATTTCACAGTGTGCTCTTTGCCTCCTAAGGTTACCTGCTGCCTTCAGGTACAGTGGAGGACACTATCCCATTGCCTGTGTGAAAGTTCGATTCAACTGTCAGTCCGGTCACTTTCTGTACATGGAATGGGAGGTATCATCTTGTCCTCTGCATCAGGCAGAACAAGTCTTAGGATGAATCCTGCAGGCCTGGAAAAGGGGAGGATCCCTTTTTGGGGAGTGAGCTTGGGGGGAGGGGTGTTGTTCTATCAACAGAACAATGGCGATGTGGGGTGAAAAGTTTCCCTGACAGACTGACAATTCCTTTCCTCACCTGCTGGCTGGAGGTATCATCATCATCCTCAGACCAGACAGGCTTGGTGGGGAGCAGAAGATCCCTTCTTTCCCCACCTGCTCCCCCCGGAGGACCCCCATCATCTGTGGATTCGTTCTCAGTGGTAGAGTCATCACGTTCCCCATCAGTCAGGTTCAGGAGGGAAACGTTGGTGCAAGCAGAAGAACGCTTCAGATTGAGGTTGGGGCTTTCACTGGTCAAGTGAGGCTCAACCCTGAGGTGGGAAAAAGGGCAGATACGTTAGCCGCAGATGGAGGATGACATCCCTTATTAGATAACACATTTCAGAGAAGCAGCAGTGTTAGTCTGCTGCAGTGAAAACAACAAAGAGTCTTGTGGTGCCTTGAAGCAGGGATGGACAATTGGTGACTCTCCAGATGTTTTAGCCTACAACTCCCCTTAGACCCAAGTAGCATAGCCAATGGTGAGGGCTGATAGGAGTTCTAGGCCAAAACATCTGGAAAGACTCTCCTGCCTTAAAGGGGTAACCATTTATTGTGGCATAAGCTTTTGGAGGCCAGAGAGCCTACTTTGTCATATAAGAAGGCCTTTACCTCTTGGCTAGTCACCCTTTTGCTTTCCTCTCCTACAGTTTCAAGTCCTCTCCTGAGCCAAACAGATGTCACTGCTCAAAGATAAGGAAAGGATGGGAGACAGAAATCCTAGAATTTAAGAGGAAGGCATCTGGTGGTTTAAGGGGCAGAGGAGCAGGCCTGGCATCAAGGGTATGATCGGGGGCCCCCCAAGCAGGGGCACACTAACAAGAGTCCACTGGAGTTCCTTCCCCAATTCACCACTGCAATCTGCTTGTTCACCTGCCTCTTGGTCTGGCCCAGATAGAACAGCTGTGCTGAGGAGGAGCAGCAGCAGATGCCATGGCCTCCTTGCTCCCGCTCCCTGGCTCTCTGCCTGCCAAGCAAGCAAATGGTAGCAGTGATGAGGAAGAGGATGAGGAGCAATTTACAGCTGGTGATAATGGTGATGAGAACATAGACTCACAGAAGAGGGGGCCCATTGAGGGTGTCTTGCCCAAGGGCCCTCAACAACCTGTAGCCAGCACTGCAGAGGAGTTAGATCCAAAGCCAGGAGTTCCAACTCTTTAAAGGCTGCAACCCTATGTGCACTTGCCCGGATGTAAGCCTCATTGCACCCAGCCGGACTTAGCAAATAAGCATGCATAAGACTGGGTTGCCTTTTCCCCCCTCTGTTCCCCTTTCTAACCCCATGGTTGGCATGATAAAACCTGAGATGAGAGAAGTCAGGGTGGGGGAATGGGGGAGAACTCTTCATTTGTCTGGGCAGGAGCCGGAGGCTACTTTCCAGCAGGAGAGGGGAACAGGGGACCCATAGGTTTAGCAAGGAAGGAATGAGGTCACTACAGCAAGGGTTGCTGGGACAGTGAGCTGCTGGGTTTGATAATGAAGGATGCAAGGGACAGTATGCTGGAGCAGGGAGGATTGGGTCCTTGAGTTATCTGAGAGGTTCCTCTCTGTGTTGACTGAAAGGCAGACCACACTTCTGCCAAGCTAATTTTGCTGTGTCATGCTCACCCCTAGACCAGGATGTTTTCTGAAATGCCCTCTTCTAGAGCCATAAACCAGCCTTCCCCAAACTGGTTCCCTCCAGATGTTTTGGACTACAACTCCCAGCATTCCTCACCATTGGCCCTGCTGGCTGGAGCTGATGGTAGGTGAAGTCCAAAACATATGGAGGGATCCAAGTTGAGGACGGCTACTGTAAACAATAACCCCTCTCATAAGAAGCTGTTTGTACCAGGACATACTGTTTGTCCATCATCTAACTGTGGTGATGAGCAGGTCTCCGGGGGCAAGAGGTTTTTCCTATCACTTGCTATCACAGACCCCTTTAACTGGAGATCCCAGGAACTGAACAAGGGGCCATCTCCACACAAAGCAAGCACTCCAACCCTGAGCAATGTCTCCCCCACTCCCATGTCTCTCAGCATGCCCCAAGTAGTGCAGTGAACTCCACCTCCACCCCCTCCCTTCCCAGGGCTCCCACCCATGGAAAGAGACGGCTTTCTTCTTTTTGGGGAAGCCTTTGACGCTGCTAGACTTTCCCAGCTGCTCCTTGCTTCCCTGAGGCCGACTCTCAGTCCCTGTTGATGTGTCTCCAGCTTCGTTGATTTCCTTGGATTGCCAGATGGTCTTCACCACAAAGTTGGCCATTACTGGCTTGGGTACCAACATCCAGTTTGAGCACCAATTTCTTTTCCTGCGCCACACCAGGGAATATTGACCGCCTCCAAGCCAACCGGCTCTCCCAGGAGGGCGGGGATTTCCCAGCTGTTCCCCATGACCTCACAACAGTTGCCATGGTGCCTGCAATCACATGACCCCGCTCTTCCACCTTTGGCCTGTGCCACCAATGTTCTATGATGTCAGAACAGGGAAAGACGCCTTGTCTAAGGGCAAAGTACTGAGAAGGCTGGAAGGAGCTGCATCAACAGAGGTTAGCAAACTAATTTTCTCCCACTGCTTAATGCCAGCCTTGTCCTTCTTGCTCCTTTAAGGCTCATCTAGGGAAGCAATATGGCCAAGTTCAGGTTTCTTCATGTTGACTGAATTTGATTTGAATTGACTCTCTTTTTTATGTGTACAAAACACATCTGACTTTTGGTTCAAGGCTTTGCCTTGTTTTGCTCTATCCTCTGCCTTTCAAAAGGTGCAAGATCAGAACAAAACTGCAGATGGAGACTTCTCTCTCACTTGCTGCTGATTTTGTATTTCTACTTGATCTCTGCTTTTGTTTCCCAGTCATTTGGCCATCAACTCACACAGGATCGCAAGTACAGCTTGGGATGGAGTGGGAAGGAAAATCTAACATCACAGCTGACTGCATTGCCCTGCATCTGAAATCTGGCAAAAATGATGAGCCACCGTTTTTGCATTGAATGGTGTCAGGATTTGTGAGCATAAGAGGCTGAACAGAAACCCGCAGAGAAGAACCTATTTGCAGCTACGACAGGAATCATATTATAGGCTGCCTCCAGTAGACAAACTCAGGGCACACCTTGAAAGCTCTAGCCATCTGTGAGGCAAGGAAGGAGGACAGTGCATTGTAGCTGGGGACAACAAGAACTAAACCTACCAGAGAAGGCTGACAAGACTGAGTGGACTCACAAGGAACACTTAGGTGGCTGCAGTAATTAAAAACAGGATTCAACAGAATAACAAAAATAAATAAAATAACAAAAACAAAATGTCCCCCATTAGCTGGGGCAGCAAGAAATGGAATTTTATGCTCAGACTGAATCTGATCACCAGATGATGGAACTAAATTTTGGCCATCTGTCTTTGTAAGATAATGGGGTTGGCAGAGTTACTCAGTGATTTGGATAGCATCAGAAATTCAGAATACATTTCTTTTGGCAGCTGAGCAGACCCAAACCCTAGATTGTAAGGACTAGCCACTCAGTTTTGTACTTGTTGCCCTCTACCACATCTGCCTTCATTACCTCATCTGCAAAACCTGTAACCTGCTTTGTGTTACACCCACAGCTAGACTAGAGTTGGAAAAGTGGTTTCTTGTCTGGTTTCCATGGCAACAGAGTCTGTTTTGTCAGGTACCAGTTTCCACACACTGACATCTGTTGTGGTTCAGGGCATCTGGTTGGTACAAAAACAAACCTAGCCTCCCCCAGGTTTCCACACTCCCCGCTCAAGCTATGAGGAGACACTTCAGTTTTCGATTAGCCATGGCTTGTAGCAGCATCTGAACCTGACGAACTGTGGTTAATCTTAAATATGGTTTGTTGAAACAACCCAACTTCAAACCATTGTTTAAGAAGCTGGCTTGCTTCAACTAACCATAGTTAAGATTAACCACAGTTTAGGGTTTGGACACCATGCTATGGTTAATCTAAAACAGAAGCTTCCAATCCCCTCCTTGCAGCTGCATCAGAGGAGGAAAGGGGAGGGAGAAGCACACAGACCTGAGGCTCACTGAAACTCATTTGGTAACACTTCTAATGCTGGATTAGATAGACCTTTGGTTTGACCCAGTTTATTTTGATTACCATAGATATTACCCTAGAAATACAAAGGCTCCTGACAGATGTACATTAACCAAACGGTCCCCACTCCTGGTTTGAAATATCCATTTTGTGCAGTTCCCCCCACATTCTAAAATACTAAAACACCTCTCCTAAGGCTTTGTAATTGACATAACAGTTCCATGTAGGCTCCTAGGCCTATGTTCTAAAGAGCAACAGATTCATCCAGGTAAACATGATAGCCTTGACAGTTTGAGCCTCTTTATTCCCTACTCTATGCCTGACAAAACAAGTACAAGATGTTCAAAAGTTTGCTTGCAATGCAAACACCTACGAGCCAAAGTATACATGACTGGGCCCACAGATAAACTGCTTGCCACTGTAAGCATCTGAAATGCACTCTGTCACATAAGAAGCCCACTTACTGTGCAAGTCAGCCCATTTGCATTTGAACTAGCCTGCTAGCAATGACACTCTGGCAGGTGTGCTGCTGGTACATTAACTCAACACATGATGTGAATGGACTGACTCACATGGAAAGCATGTGTATATGCGACAGGAGAGAGGCACAGATGAAAGTCCTGTCTGGAGAGATGCTTTACCTGTGGGCACCATCATATCTGCTTTGGCCATCATGCCCTGGCCTCAGAGGTTCTCAGTAAATAATAGCTTGCTTCCACCACAAGCTGAATGCATTCCAATGCTTCAGCCCCACTCTTCCATCCTTAGGGTTTCAGTGAGAGTTGCTGAGTTGGATCCAGGATCTGCCTTCCTCAGTAGGCCAGGACCTTCCATAAGAGGGAGGGCTCTTCTCACAGAATGTCCCCCCGCCTGATTTTCAGGGGTCCCCCCCTCCTGAGCTCACCCCATTCAGCAGGGTCTCCTGACAATCTGTGTAGCACTTTCAGGGGGCTGGAGGAGCTGTCATGGGAAGGAGGGGGCAAGGAAGTCCACTTCCACCAGTGCAGTTGTTTTGTTGTTGTTTATTCGGTCAGTTGCTTCCGACTCTTCGTGACTTCATGGACCAGCCCACACCAGAGCTTCCTGTCGGCTGTCGCCACCCCCAGCTCCCCCAAGGTCGAGTCCGTCACCTCCAGAATATCATCCATCCATCTTGCCCTTGGTCGGCCCCTCTTCCTTTTGCCTTCTTCTTTCCCTAGCATCAGCATCTTCTCCAGGGTATCCTGTCTTCTCATGATGTGGCCAAAGTACTTCAGTTTTGCCTTTAATATCCTTCCCTCAAGTGAGCAGTCTGGCTTTATTTCCTGGAGTATGGACTGGTTTGATCTTCTTGCAGTCCAAGGCACTCTCAGAATTTTCCTCCAGCACCACAGTTCAAAAGCATCTATCTTCCTTCGCTCAGCCTTCCTTATGGTCCAGCTCTCGGAGCCATAGGTTACTACGGGGAATACCACTGCTTTCACTATGTGGACTTTTGTTGTCAGTGTGATGTCTCTGCTCTTAACTATTTGATCAAGATTTGTCATTGCTCTCCTCCCAAGAAGTAAACGTCTTCTGTTTTCCTGGCTGCAGTCAGCGTCTGCAGTAATCTTTGCGCCTAGAAAGATGAAGTCTGTCACTGCCTCCACATTTTCTCCCTCTATTTGCCAGTTGTCAATCAAGCTGGTTGCCATAATCTTGGTTTTTTTGAGGTTGAACTGCAACCCAGCTTGTGCACTTTCTTCTTTCACCTTCGTCACGAAGTCCCTAGCAGGCAGTGGCAGAAGTGTAATACCACAGCATACCAAGGACAAGGGCAGGAAACGAACGAACGAACAAATAAAATGCTAGACTCCAGCATGATCTTATTCTGAGAATTTTTTCAAAGCAGCATTCCAGGGCCATTTAGGTTTATACAGGATATATATTTTAACATAAATAAAACGCTAACTTGTCAGTTGCTAAGCTTTCTCGTCATGGAACCAGTTCCCATGGTTCAGCTCCCCTTAGTTCGTGCTATAGTTCGTTCACATGAACGGGCCTGCAAATGATTTATTGAAGGTACTGTTGAGATAGGGTCTACCTGAAAGACCCCCAGCCCCCCCCCAAACTTCTGGAGAATTTGAAAACTGGAGAACATGACATTTTAGTTGGTCTTAGTAAAGGTATTATCCTAGTGTGCACCCCAATGGATTACTCAAACGACCACCTAAGTCCTTCCCTGAACAAATCAATTCTGATCCTAATGAAGGTCTCTACAATTACGCAAGAGAACCCTTTGGAACGAGAAACGCAACATTCGAACCCACTCCCAGGGCGCAACATTCGAACCCACGACTTTTCTCTCCCTTCACATTCTACTCCCAGCGCCTATTGGCCCAAAAGTGGTGACGACATCGGCGCCCCCTCTCCGGAAATGCAGCCCAGTCTCCAAGTCTCTTCTCCCTAACGTTCCTTTTGCCGCCGTTCCACTGTCAGGTCATTCAGCCAATGAGACGAGGAATTTGCCTTGAAGGACACTTGAAGGATTTTTCATCCAATAAGAGCCTAGAAGAGGTGTTGACTGCCCGTCAATGGGGGCGGAGGTTAAGCTTGCTGATTTCGCGAGAACCGACACTAAAGCCGGAGAAGGGGAAGGCGGGGTATCGCTTGAGCGACATTTCTTAGGAGCTACCGAGAAAGAGACACTATCTAAGGAGGCGGGAGAAAGTGAAGGATGGGCGGGATACATCGTGACCCACGCCCAATGGAAAATGCAGAACGGTTGGGGACTTATTTGACATAAGGCGCCCAGCGGATCCAATACGGAGGAGCGCAGGCGGGATTTAAACCTATCGACCAATCGTCGAGGAGGCTGGTTTGACTCCAGTCAATAGGAATCGGGATAGGCTTGAGAGGCGGTACCTCAACCCAATAGGACACGAAAGCGCTCTGTGACGGACGGAGCGAGCGGCCAATCGGCTTGGACTGGGTCGGTTCGGTGCTGCTGGGCCAGGTCCGGGCGCGGAGCGGAGCATCGCCGGGGTCCCGATCCGCCACCGCCACCATGCCGGCCGTTTCCAAGGGAGACGGGATGCGGGGCTTGGCCGTCTTTATCTCCGACATCCGAAACTGTGAGCGACTGGGGGGGGGCGGGGAGAAGGGGCGATCGGACCGCGGGGAGGACTCGGCAAGGGGTCCGGCCAGCGCGGGCGTGGGGAGAGGCCCTGCGGCCGGGGAGGGCCAGCGCGGCGCGGGGAGGGCGGCGGCGGCGGCTGGCTGGCTCGAAGCAAAGGGCTTGAGCCGCGGGGAGGGGCTCTTCCAGCCCGCTTGGAGGGAGGGGGTCAGCCGGGCTTCGGGAGGAAGCGAAGGGGACGGGCAAGCGAGCAAGCAGGCTGGCAGGAGGCGACCTGAGAGCAGGGTGATGGGCTCGGCTTGTCAGGGTGGACGACGCCAGCCCAGCCAGGCCGACCACTCGGGCATGCCCGCAAAGAGAGCGGGCCAAGGGGTGGTGCCGAGTGGGAGGTGGGCATCATTTTGGGAGGGAGCTGGCGGCTGGCAACGGGAGAGGGATAGAAGTTGTAGGGATAGTTTGACGAGGGAGGGGGGTGCTGGAGAATGTTGCGTTGACCGGAGAGTCCCCCCGCATGGTTGTGTACTGTCAATTTAGCTTTCCTCAACCTGGCGCCCTCCAGATGTGTGGGGCTGCAACTCCCATAATCCCCAGCCAGCATGGCCTGGCTGGGGATTATGGGAGTTGGAGCCCAACACATCTGGAGGGCTCCAGGTTGAGGAAGGCTGATCTCACATGAGTGTTTTAAGCTTTAGGGTTTGCTTGACACTAGGACTGTAATATTTGAGGGGGAAAGAAGGTGGAGGCCAGAAACAGAAAGTTGTGGAGAGGGAGTGGGAGGAGCAGCTTTGGGGGCAAAGAAAATAGAGAAGGTGTTTGTGTCGGGGTGTTGGAGGGCAGCAGAGAGGTCACCTGTTTTGCTCAGGTGTGAGGTTCAGTTCTCTCCCTCTTCCCAATACTGCAAGAGCATCCAAAGAGATTGCAGGTCAATCAAGGCATTCAGGTGTTCAGGCGTTGGCATGTCACAAGGATGGACACACTCATAGACTTCCATAGGGTTGGCTTCGGCTCTCTATACAGTGCCCTTCTTCTTGCAGAGCATTATGTTGGAGTTTATTGGGGTGCAGAGGGTGCAAAAGGATCTCCAGAGGTTGGCCCAGAGGGCTTGTAGGGATACTGTTGCCAGCCAAGTGGGGCACAGCTATTTACATCCTGTGTATGGAAAGGGAGGGGAAGATGCAGATTCTGCTCCAAGATGACAAAATAAATTGTAGAAAGGCTTCTGGTTGCTGGGAGCCAAATCATATTTTCCGTGGCGTTGGCTTCCATTGGATGTCAGCCGGAGTCTAGAGGAGTGATAGTTGACAGTGAGGACAAATGGGTGTGATCCTGGTAGTTCGGAAGTATACATTTATAGCTCCCAAGAAAAAGATTGCCAGTTACTGGGCTCAGTAGAAAGTCTTCTGAGTCCTTTCATTTCCCAAGCCTGCTTCTGCATTTACAGAGGAGATTCCAGTGTTCAAGGTAACAAGGGTGAAACCCAGGAGATCTGAATTCAGACCCAACTCCACCTTTCTAGATTTACGCAGAGATGTTCCACTATGGTCAGAGACTAGAATTGTTTGATTCAGCCTACTTTCCTACTTCCTTCTCATGAATCCTAATCTTCTCCCCTACCCCACCCTTCCTCTTCTTGGCAAAAAGGAAAGAAAAAAAGAAGCATTGCGCAATATCAGTTTTGCAAGAATAATACATACAAGCTAAGTGGTAGTAGCTCTCTATGGATGACAGCCTGCAGGGCTAATTTCACATAATCGTTTTTAGACTATGGAGTTGCTGGAGTTGATTCTTCGCTGTATTCCCGCCCCCCCCCCCAACACTCCTGAATGCAAGAGCACAAACCACCACTAGCCTAGACAACCTTTAACAACTGAACTTGACCAGGCCATGGCAAATTGTAATTATGTCACATGTTGGAGCATTCTTAAGATACCTTAACTCCACTGATTTCCAGAGGGGTAGCCATTTTAGCTTGTTGCAGCAAAAGCAACAGAGTCTTGTGGCACCTTAAAAACCAACATTTATTACAACATAAGCTTTTGTGAACTGCAGCCCACTTTAGCAGATGCATGAAATGTTATACTGAATTTCTCATGTGTGTTTGTGTGTGTGTGTGTATATCTATATATCAGGGATGTTTCCTTTAGAGATGGAATTTGGCCTTTCAGCCTGAAAGCCAAATTCCATTTCAGAGAAGCCCTTGGGGGCCACTTTCCAGTGGTGGGTGGGGCCAAAGGCGAAGGGGGCAGGGCCAAGAATATTTTCACTTAAAGGTTCTACTGCCAGTAACTAACCCTAAGGAAAGGCATTTCAAGCTTTTAGAATGGGAGGAAAGCCTGCACAAATACTGGGAAACCACCAAATTGTTGGTCACTGGGGGAAGGGGTGTGGCTATCTGGGAAACCCCAGAGGGCCTGTTTTGGCCCTCAGGCCTGAGGTACTGCACCCCTGGTATACACACACACGTATATACACATGGTGCTGGGGGAGGCAGTTTGTAAACAGTGGGCTCTGGGAACAGAAAAGGGCAACTAAAATCATCAAGGGGCTGGAGCATCTCCCCTATGAGAGAAGGTTGCAACAGCTGGGATTGTTTAGCTTGGGAAAAAGGCGAGTGAGGGGAGACATGATAGAGGTTTACAAAATTATGCATGGTGTGGAGAGTGTGGATAGGGAGACATTTTTCTCCCTCACTAGAACCTGGGATCATCCCATGAAGCTGATTGGTGGGAGATTCAGGACAGATAAAAGGAAGGACTTCTTCACCCAGAGCGTAGTTAAACTATGGAATTCGCTACCACAAGACGTAATGATGGCCACCAATGTGGATGGCTTTAAAAGGGGGTTAGAGAAACTCCTGGAGGAGAAGGCTATCAATGGCTACTTGTCTTGATGGCTATGTGCTACCTCCAGTACCAGAGGCAGTGAGCCTATGGACACCATTTGCTGGGGAACACGGGTGGGAGGGTGCTGTTGCACTCATGTCCTGCTTGTGGGTTTCTGGTCGACAGCTGGTTGGCCACTGTGTGAACAGAATGCTGGACTAGATGGACCCTTGGTCGGACCCAGCATGGCTTGTCTTATGATCTTAAATGCAGAATGTACAGACAGTGATAATTACCTTACTTACAGGAGCCATTCAAAAACCAATTGTCTGTTAAGACAGACATCCTTGCATTGGTGAAGTGGGCTGTAGTCCATGAAAGCTTATGCCAGGCCTCCCTAACCTGGTGCCCTTCAGATGTTTTGGATTTCAATTCCCATCAGCTGCAGCCAGCGTGGTTAGTGGTCAGGCATGATGGGAGTCATAGTCCAAAAGATCTGGAGGGCACTAGGTGGGGGAAGCCTGGCTTATGCCATAATAAATTCATTAGTCATTAAGGTGCCACAGTCATTTTCACTGCACTGGCATTTCAGGGAAAGGTCCATTCTGTGGTGAGTTTGACATGGCTAAAGACTGTAATTGGGTCAGGACCAGCAGAGGGCATATTGGTTCTTTTCATGCAGCTCTGCTTGGGAGGTAGAGGCTCGCTAGGCGTGAGTTTCCTGGTTTGAGGCTGCCTTTGACCAGTGCAACTGGCACCTCTGAAAATGTTAAGGGAGGGGAAGAGCTCAGTGGTGGAGCACCTGATTTGCGTGCAGAAGGTTCTGGGTTCGATTGCTGGCATGTCTGGTTAGAAAGATTGAGTAGAAGGTGTCGGAAAAGGCCTCTCCTGGCCTGAGACTGCAGAGCTGCCAGTCAGAGTAGAGTCAATACTGGGCCAGGCAGACAAATAGTCAGACCAGGTACAGCTTCTTCACAGGGAACAGCTGTGGCTGTCATAGAGTGCCTGCTTTGCATAGAGAAGGTCCCAGGTTCAATCCCTGGCATCTTCAGGTAGGGCTGGCAAAGCTCTTGCTTAAAACCCTGGAGAGCCATTGCTGCCAGTCAGTGTCTACAATACTGAGCCAGATGGACCAGTGGTCCGACTTAGTGGCCAGGTTCGGACAATCAGCAGCGAAAAGAAGCCACAGTGGCTTCTTTTGCCTGCCCTGTGTGTGCCACTTGACCGCACGCCATTTCTATAATTACCCTCGCCATGGAGCAGGTTGCTGTGTTGTCCGAAGTCAGCGATGTGTGTGGTGGGGGTAGCTTCCAAACCACCCCACAACCCATGGCTTGTTATTGGAAACCACCCCCACTGTGCATCTCTCCAGGTTCGGATGACATGGCAACCCATGCCGCACCAAGGGTAATTAGGGAAATGGTGGGTGCGCGCGTGACATTTGTGCGGTAGGGAAAAGAACGGTGGCTTTTTCCCCCTCTGCTGATCGTCTGAACCCAGTCAGTATAAGGTGGTTTCTTACGTTCCTATGGATCTAGAACTGGAAGATCAGATCCCAAATCCTAGTTTGAGATCTTTTTCTGAGCTTGCTTCACACTGATGCAAGGTCCACGTGTCTGCATATTCCTCTCAACTGCCAATGTTTTGTATGTTTTGCTTCCAGGAAAAAAACCTGGAAGTGGGTGGAAGGTCTATTTCTGAGGGTGGTATTGACACACCTCTGAAGCAGAAGTGTCATAAAATAGCCAAATTGGAGCAGGGGTCCCTGTGCCTTTAATGATCGTGTGCAAGAGGGTGTTTTTGCAAGGTGCAGCTTGTCCTGCAGGAATAACAAAAGCGGCCTGCTGCCAAAACCTCCTTGTGAACACAGCTGTGAAATGTTCAGGAGCCTGGTCCTTTTTGGCCACTCTTAAGTACCAGAAAAATCTGGATCCCTGTTTATATTTTAAAAAATGACCCTTCAGCCTCCATTTGCATCTCCAAAATAGACATAAGAATGATGTCAGGGGTTCAGATGAATAAACAGGGCCAAATCCTTTGCATTTTCAAAGTGCTGACGGTCATAAGAGGGTATAAACACTTGGAAGGAGTCACTACTACGGCTAATATTTTGGGGTGGGATATTGTGTGGAAGGTGTTTGAGTTACAGGTGCCCGTTCCACTGAAAAGAGGGAAGTGTGTGTTGGCGGCTGTGTGGGTGGAGAGAATTCTAGAGAAGTTTAAAAGGACTAGCGGTTCATGCTGTCAGAGGCTCTCTGGAACACTAGCCAAGGAAGGAACAGGCAGCCGAGGAAGCACTGGGAAATGTGTGGGCAGCCTGAGCTGAAAGAGTCAAAGAGGAGGCTGCGTCTTGGTGGCACATTCTGTTTTGGAGATGAAGGAATCTTTCTGCCGTCAATGTGTGGGGCCTGATGGCCGCAGACCTGTGAAATCTCAAATTCCAAAATGGCCTTGTCTCTTGCCCAGTGTTTGGTCTGGGAGCGCTGAATCCTTTAGCAATGGTGTAGCTAAGGAGGGGTGGACAAGATCAGTGTCTGGATGGGGGATCCCCCAAGGAGGCCTGTGGAAGTGGTTCTGAGCTCCCAGTAGGAAGAGCAGGATGCAACAAATAAACACATTTCACAGGCCTGTCGCCTGGTCATTCCTCCATGCTACAGATTTCCTCTGAACAGTAACGCTGACACTACGGGGGTAATCATTTTTCCATTTGAGGTGATGGATCTCTATGTGAAGCTAGAGGGCAGAGGGAATCTGTGGCACCCCAGATGCTGCTGGGTTCCAACTCCCCTCAGCCCCAGCCAGGATGGTCAAGGATAATGGGAGTGGTAGTCCAGCAACATCTGGAGGGCTGCAGTTTTCCCACCCCTGAAAATGATTGCCCCCCCGAGAAGTGAGCGAGGGCCTCTTATGTGGCAGGCTCTCAAAAACTTGTTCACGCTTTCTAATTTGACCGTTCATTTGGCTGCACTTGCATGCTCTTGACAGGGTGCTGTTGGGACAAAAAAAAAGAAAAAGAGATCAATCACGGCTGTTTAATTCTATGAATGTGATTGGGTTTTTTAAAGGCTCCTGGCAAAGCATTTTGAGGAAGCAACCATTTTTCTTTAAGAAGCAGATTTTCCTACTTCAGTCACGACGAACACAAGGACTGGTGCATGTGTGTGTGTAGCCTTCTGTTCGTGGCAGGTGGAGAATCTATTTTGAACCTGTCTGCACTTTTAGTCCAAATATACAATGGGGAGGTGTTGGGGAACACCCATGTCTTCCTAGAGAGGGCCACCTTGCACTGTGTGGTATAAATAATTGCCCCCTTCCTGCAGATAGCTTTCCAGCGGCATTGGCGCATCACTATAAGCCAAAAGTGAAGGCTTAAACCAGTATGCTTGTGCATGTAGCCTGTTTGTTCCTGCCTTGTGCCGTCTGAACCCAGGATTATGGTTAAGTGTGCCCAAACAAGCCAGGATTCATAAGCCAACAACAACCCTGGCTTAAAGCTGGTTTATAACCTTGGCTTGTTTGGGTGTGCTAGCCATAATCCTCAGTTTGGACGTCACATGAAGCAATTCTCTTCCTGGTTTAGTTTCCCCGTTTTCGGAAGGAGGGAAAACTGTGGCCTCTGGCTGTCTCTTGTGTTAGGGCTTGACACTCCTTTCCCCTGTTTCCAATAAATTTCTGCTCCTCCCCCTTCCCCCCTGCCCAAGCTAGCTCCTTGTATAAGCAGCTTCTTCCCTTTTAGTTTTTGTGAACCGCCCAGAGAGCTTTGGCTATTGGGCGGTATAGAAATGAAATAAATAAATAAATAAATAATAAATTCCCTCCCCACTCAAAAAGGTCAATCACTGAGCCCCATATATTTAGCCCCCACAGCAGAAGCAGTTGAATATGCAAGGGATCCGTGTGTACTTGTTCTTGCCTTCTCCTGCATGGCTGATTTATTTGTGGGTCATCTTCCGCTTGCTGGGGGGAAATAGTCCCTGAGCTTCAGCCCTTGTCACTGAGCTCCTGTGGGAATGGGATCTGGGGTTCTCTTCTCTGCAGGAAGCACTGTTTTCAATCCCCCACTACTTAGATCAGCAACTAAGTGGAAATGTGTTTACTCTCCAGGTACCACCATATGCAGCAGGGGTAGGGAACCTCAGGCCAGTGGGCCAAATCTGACCCTCCTTTGGTTCCACGGGGGGCCTCCTGGGTTTATCAGAAGACCACACACCTTTCCCCTGGACCCACCCTCTTCCTCCCAATGCCAGTCATTTGTTTTCTCAGCTTTTGTGCAAATTGCCCCCCCCCCCCCAAAGGTTGAAATGTCTCCTAAGGCTTAGTTTCTGACAGTAAGAGTTTTAAGTGAAAATGTGTTGGTGTTTTGGGCCCCATCCCTTTTGCCTTTGGCCCTGCCCACCACTGGAATGTGGCTCCTGAGAACCTCTCCAAAACTGAATGCGGCCCTCGTGGGAAAGAGGTTCCCCACCTCTGATACGCAGGTCAGTTTGCCCTCTCTTGCCAGTTCTGGTATGAGACTGACTAGTCCACACACCCCTGGTGGGATGGGCACAGCATCCTTTGCCCTCTGTGGGGAGATATGCATGGACCTTTTCACCCCGTAAGGGGCAAACAATACACGATGGTGGAGATCCGTGATGGGATCTTCCCAACCTCTTGATTTTCACTCAAGAGCAGCCCAGGCTTGGAACAGAGCAGGGTGGGGTGTTAAAATCCTTTCCTCTTTTCTCATTTTCCCAATCTAAGTTCCACCCTCTCCCTAAGCTGGGCAAACATCAGTTTCGTTGGTTGTGGGTGGGGGGAACGTTTACTACTAAAACAGCAGTGCGGGGTTACATCCAACTTTTGGGGGCTGTTTTTAAGTGGAGTTCTCAGAACCCACTGGTTGCTTTTAAGTTAAAAACAGCAACAAAAAATTTGGGCGCTCCAGTGACCGATCTCTTGTCCTGTGTCTAACTGGAGGTGTTTTTGCTGGGAGAAGCAGACCGTGAGCCCTGGGTCCTTTCTTTCTGGTGCACTACTTCATTTTTGGTGCTGTTTTTTCCCCTGAAGTGTGTGTGTGTGTGGTGGGGAGTGCTTCCATTTGTATCACACTGGAGAGCCGGTGTGGTGGTTAAGAGTATTGGACTAGGACTCTGGAGATCTGGGTTCTAGTCCCCACTCAGCCATGAAGCTCACTGGGTGACTTTGGGCCAGCCACTGACTTTTAGCCTAGCCTACCTCACAGGGTTGTGAGGATGAAATGGAGAGGACTCATGTGTGCCTCCTTGGGCTGCTTGGAGGAAGGGTGGGCTATAAATGTAACAAATAAATTTACTCCCGTTTATCCAACCTCTCCCCACTACACACACACCTCCCACCCCAGACTTTCTTTCTTGATGTGATGTGTAGGTGTTCAGTACCAAGCACGCTGTCCAGGTGGGCTGAGTGGGCGATGTATAGAAGAGGCTGGCATTTTTCTTGTTTGAATCCCTTTGTCTTTTGTTTCCAGGTAAGAGCAAAGAGGCTGAAATTAAACGAATTAACAAGGAGTTGGCCAATATCCGGTCCAAATTCAAGGGTGAGTTCTTGTGCTGTTTTCTCCTTCCTTCCTTCCTTCCTTCCTTCTTCTCTTTCTCTCCCACCTTGCAGGGTATGTTAGCAGTTTCACACCAAAGCTCCCTACAGCAGCTCCATGACTCAGCCTGACGGCTTACTCACCACCTCTTGTTTTCTTTCTCTGTCTCCCCACCCATTGACCGTGCTTATCTGTAGTCGCTGCCCAGGTTGGTTCAGCTCCCGTTTCCCATCTTTTCAAATTCTCTCTTGGCGATGCTCTGTTGAAAGGTGCTGCATGTGGCATGTCCGCAGTTGAGGGCTGACCCCTGCGGGCTCAGGGTCAAAACTCTAAACAGCTGGACGGTTCTAGGTCTCCAGCTGGGACATTGAAATGAACGTGGAAAAAGGTCTGATTCCCAGGCCCTCTGCTTTAACCAGAAGTCTCCTGTCTCCCGGAGAATCCAGGAGTGGCTGGCGCTGGCCCTGTATTTTGCTCAGCTCAAGCCAGTCTTGTCCAAATGAACCTGGGAAATCTTTCTCCCAGCAGCCTTTCCCTTTTTAGCCCAGTGAATGCCAGCCCCTCCCTCCTGGATCTGGAGAGTGATGGGGAAGATTGGAGGCCTCTGGAACATGCCCTCACCTGGCCAGGGTGTTCATGAAGGGCTCTGTGTTGGAGAGGGGCAATTTTCTTTGCTTCCTCTGCCAAAAATACAAAAAGTGCTTAAAAATTATTGGCAATATAATTTAACACAAAAGAGCCAATGCAGTTCCAAAAGTAGGGGGATTTTAATACAATCAGTTAATAACTGTGCTTTCTCAATTCAATATTTATCTTGCTTTTTTCTAGTTCAATGTGTATTATAATCAGTTATAACTGTTGAACAACTTCTAAGTCCTCTTTCCCTATATTCCAGTCATTATTCTTTTGTCTCCAGTACTAAATAAATTAGTCCTGATGATCTAAAGAACCCTTTTTTGTAACTTGACTCTCCCATATGTATTTTAATAATAGGCAATCTTATGCATTAATACCCTATATCAAATATTATTTTCCCATTCCCTTAGAAATGGTACTTCTTGTTTTTCCCCATTTTTAGCTCTTAGAACCTGAGCTGAATCCAACATGTTTGCAATTATCCATTTATGCCACCAGTCCATCTATCTTACCTAATAATAAAACCACTGAGGCAAAAAATGCTTGAACAGAAACTCAAACTCTTCTCCTTGTGTCTACATCTCCACCTGAGATTCACAGGATTTAACAAGCCCCATTCCACTACTGTCTCTGTGATCAGGACATTAGATGGGGGTAGGGGGAAGGGATGGGCACGCAAAGTGCACAATTGTGCAACCTGTGCCATGGTTTGTTGTTTTTTTAAGGCAGGAGGAGGAGTTTAAATTAGGAGGATGACAGAAAGCAGCAATCCTAATTGTGGATCTTCAGGCAGAACCCACTTATGTCTGAGTAGACAGTGGCAGGTGGACACAGGATCCCTAGTTCCTGGCACCGCCTCTCAGAAAGTCTAGCAGTTTTGATTCCTTTCTTATGCTGCTCCTTTCTCTGACAGACCTAATTTCCTTGTTGTCAGGGAATCCCTATGGTTCTTAACTGCAGGGCAACAATTTAGGAATTGCCTGTGGAATCCAGAAACAGAGCACATAGTTTGTTGCTGGGTTGTGAACTCTGTGTTTAAACCATGGGTTGTTATTATGTGTGAACCCAGAACTATGGGTTATTCATGGGTTGTTTTGCCAGGCTACAAAGGTGGTGGGCAAGAGCGGTCAAAAATTCCAGCCGCTCATGCTAGTACTACAGTGCTGCAAAGGTATTTGGGATGCAGGGAGGGAGCAGGTGAAGGAGGAGGGTAACAAATAACCCAGGGATTGAGAAAACAAACTATGGTTTGTTCAGTTGTCTGCCAGACAACCCTGGGTAGGGCAACAAAATATGGGTTAAATAAAGGACGGGTAAGCACACACTGATCCGGTTTGCACATCACGGTGGCAAAACATTGGTTATTTAACCCATGATTTGTTGTTGGGTTAGCTGCTGGGTTGTTTAGCCCCTACACAATCCAGTGCTTTGGCTTTGCGCATCACACTGACAACTTCCAATTGTGCCAATCGGAGGTTGTTTACAATTATAGAAGTGGCTAGCACATGGTGCGCAGCCCTGCAAACATGGGATAAATAACCCACAATTTGCCACCGTGAGGTGTGAACAGCCCCACTGATGCCTGCACATATCAGAGTAAGCAGGATTCCTTCTTCATCGGAAAGGGACTCCATGGAGTAAAAGAAGGCTCCTCCATTCTTTTCTGCAACACTGGCTAGAGTAGTGTGGAAAGGAAAGAAGGAAAATGTTTAGTAAAGTCTTTGCCGACCTTCGAAGTGGACTGTCGTGTAAACAGAGCTTCCAGGGCCCACCAAGCGCCTTGTGGATTCACTTCTGCCACTGGGAAAATCTGCTGAGCCAGGAGTTGCCAAAGCTTAAGAAACCCTATCCTACAGATGGGAATGGGCCCAAATTCTTATGGTCCATAGGGAAATTGGAGGGGCCATGTCTAAATGTGTCTGTCCCGAAACACACATCCTCCTCCTGAGTGGTTTCAAACATGAAAGCACTGTGGGGGCTGGTAGTAGAACGCCACAGAGCTCTTGTAGCTGACCTTTCGCCCTCCCAACTGCCTTACAGTCAACTTCCTATTCAGTGCCAGTGACCTTCTCCCTGCCCCCCCCCCCACTCTCTCTCCTCTCAGGAGATAAAGCCTTGGACGGTTACAGCAAGAAGAAATATGTCTGTAAGCTGCTCTTCATCTTCTTGCTGGGCCATGACATCGACTTTGGGCACATGGAAGCAGTCAACCTGCTTAGCTCCAACAAATACACAGAGAAGCAAATTGTGAGTAGATGCGAGGGTGCTGGGCTGGGGGATCCTCTAAAACAAAAAGCAAACAAAAAACCCACCACAGGCTCTGGCTCTCTCATTGCCTCAGTTCCCAGTGTGAAAGAAAAATGAGAACAACAGTAGCTTAGCTCCCAAGCTGCAGGGTAATGACAACCCTGAACCTGAATATAATTTATTTGGAAAGACCATAATTCTTTATTTATTGGTTATATTTTTTATCATCCCACCCTTCCTCTGAGGAGATCTGGGAAGCATACATCATCCTTCCCACCTCTGTTTTATTCTCACAACAACCCTGTCAGGTAGGTTAGACAGAGGGAGAAGAGGGGGCTATGTGGGGGGTTTGAACCTGGGTTTTCCCCATCCTAGCTGGATACTGTAACCCAGGGGTGGACATCTTGTGGCCCTCCAGGTGTTTAGGTCTACAACTCCCTTCCGCCCTCGCCATTGGCAATGCTGGCTAGGTCTGATGGTAGTTGCAGGCCAAAACATGTGGAGGGCTGCACCACATTGGCTTTCATGTAAGTTACAAGGCCTGTACAATCATACAAATAAAATAAATTCACAATTCCATAAATTGCTGTATACATCATAAAAGCAAACAGTTCCAGATTCTGCTTTAAATTTATGACATGCTTTAGTGGCTGCTCTTACAAAAAAAAAAAATGAGAGAAAGGTGGTAAAGCCTAAAACAGGAGCCTCTGGAAGCCGATGTGGCTGCAGACCATCTGGGCCAGAATCTTTCCCTAGGGGAAGCTCAGGGTGGACCACATGAGATGCCCCCTATTCTCCTTTCAGGTAGGTCAGGCGAAGAGAGTGCAATTTACCCCAAACCCTCCCAATGAGCTTCCTGTGACTAAAGCCTTGTTCACACACACAGCTTGTAGACTGTACCACTTTGGGCCGTGGATGGGGAATTGCATGGTTAGATGGTTTCACATGGTGGGGGCGGAGGGGGATCCTTGCATATAAAAAAAATTATATCAGGAAGAATGCTAAACTAGAACTTTTCCTCTGACATCTACTTTTCCACGTACAGGGATTTTTTTTTTTTAAAAGGAAGGAGCATTCAGTTGTGCAACACCCCACACACTGCAGTCTGAGCTGGTGTTGTTCTGTAACTTATTGTTGTTGATGTTGTTGATTTTAACCTGCCTTTCAGGGTGCACTGCCCCCTCAAGGTGGCTTGAAATACTACAAAAACACGAACATGCAGTTATAATTAATTTACTGCTTTGTAGCCGTTTTGTGTGAGCCAGGCCTGGGTGGGGATTTGCATCCAGGGTTCTGTATTCCGTTTCTCTTCCCTCTTACAGCTTCCTCACATAGTTTGTTCTTTCTCCTTGTATTTTGAGCCTTCTGCATCATTGTGGGTATGGGTAGTATTGTCCCTGTTAAATAAAAGGGCAGCTGTGCTTGTTGACCGATGAAAAGAAGAAATGACCCTGGGCACTCTGAGGCACTTTGCAATAAACCCGCATCCATGTGCTGTAGTTGGAAATAATGTAGCTCCCAAGGAATGTGTCAGCATGGCTGTTTATCTCCCTTGGAGGCTCCAGCCAACCTTGCTCCGGCCCTTTTCTGCTAAGGGACAAGGCAGTGTCACTAGAAGTGCCTTGGGACACAATTTGGCTCAGCAGAGGAATGCCCCTGCCTCTCCCACAATTCCTGGCTCAGCATTTTCTGTGTGTGTCTCTCTCTCCCCCACCTCCCTGTCCTAGGGCTACCTGTTCATTTCGGTGCTGGTGAACTCCAACAGCGAGCTGATCCGCCTCATCAACAACGCCATCAAGAATGACTTGGCGAGCCGTAACCCCACCTTCATGTGCCTGGCCCTGCACTGCATCGCCAACGTGGGCAGCCGTGAGATGGCCGAAGCGTTTGCCTCTGAAATCCCCCGCATCCTGGTGGCAGGGTAAGGCGGTGCCAGGGGAGAAAAGGGTTGGCTGTGTGAGGGGAGAAGGGGTGTTTACAGAAGTGCGCGCATGAACATAGGAAGCTGCCTTATACCAGCGCAGGCTACCTCTCCATCTCTGGTCCCATGTTGTCTGCTTTGGCAGTGGCTCTGCAGAGTCCCAGGCAGAGGCTTTCCCATCGGCTGCCACCTGACCCTGTTATCCGGAGATGCCAGAGGTTGAACCTGGGACCCTCTGAGTGCAAAGCAGGTGCCCTACTGCCGAGCGAAGGGTGCAAAATCTCAGGGTTCCAGTACAGCCCTTCTGGGATGGTGGCGCAGCTGCAGCTGGACCTTGAGGTCAAAGCTCAGTGGCCCCTCCCCCCAATGACCACCCAGAGAGTGGTTGGTGCAGAAGCAAACTCCAGTTCGTTCCTCTCGTCATGACGGTGCTGTGATTTCAGCGAATTTAAAATGCAGAACTGCACATGTTCCGAGTACTTTGGTGTTCTTGTTCTAACACTTTAGGAATGTAAAAGCCGTTTTAAAGCATGCAGTGGGAGTCGGAGCTGTGGAGAGAAATGTTAGTGGCAGGCTTCACAAGTGAATTAATGCACACAGCCATCTAAAGCGTCCCTCCCCCCATAAGACCATTGCGTTTAGGGTTTAAAATGTCCTAGTTGCACCGTTGGCCTGGGGTCCCAATCTGGCCAGGGTTCTCCAAATGGCCATTCCCCTTTAGCCTCCCCCCCCCCAGATCGTTTAGTGTGTTCCCAGTGTTTGTGCAGTTTTTTCCCCATTCTACAAGGTTGAAATGCCTCTGCTGGCAGTAAGGGCTTGAAGCTACCTGATATTTTTGACATATTTGGTCTGCTCGTTTTGCCTTTGCCCCCCCCCCCCCCAGAGTGCTTCTGAAACAGAGCTCAGCCCTTGGGCTGAAAGAGGTTCTGCACCCCCTGCCCAAAGGCATCCGTTATCTGACCCCTGCCACCCCATGTCTGTGTATAATCACACCTCAGTGACACCATGGACAGCGTGAAGCAGAGCGCCGCCCTCTGCCTCCTGCGCCTCTACAAGACCTCGCCTGACCTGGTGCCCATGGGAGAGTGGACGTCTCGTGTGGTGCACCTCCTGAACGATCAGCACATGGTACGTCGCTCCCCTCTCTGCCCCAGCTTTTGTTTTCAGTGGCCAGTGTGTGGAATCTCCTGCCGTCCCCACAATAACCTGCATGTGGTATGTCCCAGCCGCACCCGTCCCATCCCTGTCACATGGTGCATCTTGCTGTGAGCATTCAGAACTGTTTACCCCCCTTATACCCAGTGCTTGGTTAATTCAAAATAAGCATTGCCAGAACTCCACACTGATTGCGGGGAATTCCGGATGGTCTGTTTATGGTGCCTCGGTGATGCACTCTGCAGATGCTTAAAGCATCTCCTTTCCCACCAGCTGGTAGGCTCATAGGAGATGCAATTTATGAGGCTTTGGCCACCAGGCAGCCCCTCCAGTTTCCCCCCAAATGCACCTCCAGGGTAGGGTTGCATGCTGGACACTCTGCTTTCCCTGTGTCACCATCAAGATGGCTTACGCCACTTACCCGGTGGGAGGTGGTAAGCTGTGCATCTCGCACTTCCTGCAGCTGCTGCGGTAGTGGTCTCACTGGGTGCCCCATCTTTGTACCCCCACCCCCAAACAGGGCGTGGTCACAGCTGCTGTCAGCCTCATTGCCTGCCTCTGCAAGAAGAATCCCGACGACTTCAAGACATGCGTCTCCTTGGCGGTGTCCAGGCTCAGCAGGGTGAGTCCTGGGGTTTTGGGGGGAGGGGGTAGCTGGGAGCCGATTCTTTTGTCTTTTCCTTACTAGGTTACCCTTTGTTTTCATTTGAATTTATTCATTTGACTTTTTGTGGGGGTGGTTGAGATTTGCTGGAAGACCACTGGTGGGGAGCCGATCTTGTACCTGTGATCCAGGAGTCCTAAGTGACTGCAGGTAGGGAAGACTGTGAACAATGCTGAAACATACAAATTCTGCAGGCAGCACACACTTAGTTATTTAATTATTTGAGAAAATGTATATACTGCATTTCTTTTCTTTTTTAAATCCCAAAGTGGTTCATAAAATAAAGTTACAAACCATCAATAAAAGCAATCAAATGATATAATAAAACAGGAAAAAGCTCACTAAAGTAACCAGGGGTGGCTGGCAATGCTACTGGTCAGGGAAATGCCCAGGCAAAGAAATGCATCTTCGGTTTTCGGTGGAAACGATCCACACTAGGTCCTCCCCTGATTTCGATGGGGGGATCTTTTCACACGATGGACACAACAGTGAAGAATGCCATGGCCAAGTGAAGATCAGTAGGTTGTGGTATGGTAAGCAAGACCTCCCCTCGGAATGTAAAGACCAAGGCACCTGTACGGGACTTTTGATGTACTATTTCGCCATTTTGTATCACGGTATTTGCTGTGAGTGGGTTGCAGGGTACCCCACATTACTGAGGCTGGGGAATGACGTTGACCCAGGGGAACCACAGAGGAAACAGCAGCCCAGCCATGGAGGTGATGGATGCCTTGTCTTTCTGCCGTCTGACGCAGGAGGGGGAATCATGTGACCACCGTATGGGGTGAAACACAACTCCCCTGCCCCCAGGAGCTGCGGCCATAGCTTGCTTCAGAACAAAGACCTACTCATGAGTAGGGAGGTGGGGAGTGGAAGATCAAATAGGTAGCGCTTGGAGGAGGCAGGTAAGGTTCTCCTGAGCTGCTTTTGAAGCCCCCCTTCTCCCGATCACGGCTGCTGTTGGTGCCAGTGGGAGCTTCTCTCCTGGGGCGAATAACCAGTGTGGGGGAACATCTTTATCAAGGCTGTGGTGAAGGAGCAATATGTTATTTTCTTCCCCTTTCCCCTCCACCCCCCAAGCACATACTGCAGTCTAGATGAAAATCGGGCCTTCCCCATACCTGCTCTTCTGTGTGTGTGTGTGTTTTTCAGAAGATGGAGAAAGTGTCACATTTAGCATCACTTCTCATTTGGCCCTTAGCACAATGCTTCCTCAGCTGCTGTGCACAAATGCCCCTCCTCTACCCGAGATACGAGATTTGTCACAGTTTTGCTGTATTGTACCTGTTTTTCTTCCCCTCTTCAGCTAATAGAAGCTTTGAGGAGGGGGGCTTAAGTTGGGGGAAGCGCATGCAGGGAATTAAACCCCTCCCAGCAATGTGGCCCTGATCCAACTCCCCCCCCCCCAGACTGCTTTTGAGCACAACTAGTGTGGCCCTGGGAGCCAGGGCTATCAGCTTTTATTTTATAGGATGGAGACGTAGCGGGGAATAAGGAGGTTCTATGACAGCCAGCTTTGAGATCCCTCAGTGATGCTCTGTGCTGCTGCGTTTGCATTCTCTTCCTGCAGATTGTGTCGTCAGCCTCTACAGACCTCCAGGACTACACCTACTACTTCGTGCCAGCCCCCTGGCTCTCAGTCAAGCTCCTGCGGCTGCTGCAATGCTATCCTCCCCCAGGTAGGAAGCGGCCTAGGATTTGGGGGCGGGGTGCGAGAGAGAGAGAGGGATGTTCACAGAAGAGCACAGCCAGTCCAGCCTTCTGGGGTCCCCCAGGTGGCCACGCCTCCTTTCCCTGGCTCCACCCCCTTTCCCCAAACTGCCATTTTTTTGGGTGGTTTTCCTGGCTTTTGTACAGTCCCCCCGCCCCCCAATTCTGGAAGTTTGACATGCCTCTCCTGAGGCTTAGCTACTGGCTAAGAACTTTAAGCTAGAGTATGCTGGCATATTGGGCCCTGCCCCTTTTGCCTTTGGCCCTGCCCACCAGTGGGATGCAACCCTTGAAAGTTTCTCTGAAATGGAATTCGACCCTCGGGCTGAAAGAGGCTCTGCACCCCTGGGCTACGTGAACGAGCCTGCACAAGGCTTGGGCTCCCACTGTCCCGGCTCCCCTCTCTTCCTCGTGAACGTCTGGAAAATCCTCCTCCTCATAACACCTAGTATTTATGTAGCATCACAAACTGGCATAGCTGTGGATGCCTCTCCTTACGGAGGTCTTGCAAGAAACCTAGTGGGCAATGGCTGGTATTCGAGTTGTGGGAGTCCAGGGGCCATGAGCCCTGAGGTCGAATTGAATGAGCTGGTACAAGGGAGTGTCTTCAGGAGGGGGTGGTGTGGGGCGGGGAAGAAGCGCAGTGAGAACAGATGCCGAGGGCCGGGACCCAGGGGTTCTGTTCCTGCCAGTGCCCCTTTTAATAGGCCACTGTCTGGCCCCGCGCCCTCTGCTTTCCCCGCAGAAGATGCAGCAGTGAAAGGACGCCTGGTCGAGTGCCTGGAGACCATCCTCAACAAGGCCCAGGAGCCACCCAAGTCCAAGAAGGTCCAGCACTCCAATGCCAAGAACGCAATCCTTTTTGAAGCCATCAGCCTCATCATCCACTACGACAGGCGAGCACCTGCCTCCTTAGCGCTAAGCGTCCTCGTCATGAGGGGGAACCCGGCGGCAAAGACAACTTGAGGCCGGGGTCTCCGGTGGGCTGCCTGTAGGCCCACTGTGCCCGCCGGCACCTCTCTTGACACCTACCAGGCTCTGTCAGGGTTGGATCGGAGCCCAGAGAGCCCCAAAGCAGTTCTGATTCTGAGGAAGAGATAGAAACTGCGGGAGAGGAACCCGCGCACTGTTCACAGGAGCAGCCAGGGGGAGACCCCCTCCCAGTACACATTCCTGATAGTGATAGTGACCCTGGCAGGGAGAGGGAGGTGCAACAGCAGTTTCTGGATGCTAGGTGCCGGTGCAGTGTCAAGCGGGAGATGGCGGGCGCTGAGAGGAGGTGCTCAGCCCGCTTGGCGCGATGGTAACAGTGGCGCCCCGATGCCCCACGGGAAAAGGGTGGACTCTCTCCTCCTAGCCCATAAGTACAGAGGTTTCCCGCCTTCCCCTCCAGAGATCAACTGATTCCTAAGGTTAGAACCCCCGAGTAGGCAGCTCTCTTAAGTCTCACTGGTAGGATCAAGCAATTAGCATCTGTAAGTGTCATTAGGTTGAATAGGAAAAAAGCCTTGGAAAAGAGCCCTATTGTCTGCATGTTGATTCTGGCTACCTGAAGATTTCAGAAGGCGGCAGGGGCGACCTTCTGACAGGCTCCTGGCCCCTCCTGATTTGTAGTTTATTTCTTTAAGTTATTATTTTTTAATTGGGAGGCTGCTATGCCTGAAGTGAAGTTCTCCCCACCAGAGCCATCTTTATTTCGGTTCGAAATAGTGGTTTTGTGTTTTAGAGCACAGGCCCTAGCTCTGCCTTGTAGTTAGGTTCTTGGGAAAGTTACCTTTTCTTTAAGCCTCTCTAATTTGCCTTCTGGGAAATGAGTGTTTCTGTGATCGGCCACCCGCTCCTCCACTCCCATGGCAGCTGTTATACGAATGGGCAAGTCCCGCCCCAATAGCAGCCATTTTGTGAGAGCACCCATGATATTCTCTCAAAATCGCCACATGCGCCCACCGACCTGGTTTGAGGTGTTTAAAGGTGTTCCAGTGCGGTGAGCGTTTCAGTGATCTTCTTGGCCGTCTGCCACAGGCAAAGTCAGAGGGAGAGGGACAGAGGTGTGAAAACTGGGGAAATCAAAAGTGTTAATGAGAGGCAGTTTGAAAGAATTTGATTACAATTGGGTGATGTTGGCTGGTATTTTGGGAGATTTGAGAGGTTTGCGGTTGGCCCTGAGCTGCAGTGGGGCGCTCCTCCTGCCATGCCTGGCCTGGAGTTAACCCTGTCTTCTTTCCCCACAGTGAACCCAACCTGTTGGTCCGGGCGTGCAATCAACTAGGCCAGTTCTTACAGCATCGGGAGACCAACCTGCGCTACCTGGCCCTGGAGAGCATGTGCACCCTGGCCAGCTCCGAATTCTCCCACGAGGCCGTCAAGACCCACATTGAGACCGTCATCAACGCCCTCAAGGTCGGGATCCATAAAGGCGTGCACAGAGCAAATGGGAAACTCGGCTTATGTAGGGAGTGGGGGGCGTAGGGCTGAGTGCAAATGGCCCCCTCCCCCCTAATTCTCAACCCTATTTGCAGGTGGTGCGATCACAGGGTGGGGGACAGGTTTCACCGAATATTCTCCAGGGGTGGGGGTGCGGATATGTAGAATTCTCCCAATAGTTTTTAAAGAAAAATCCTCAGCACACTGTCTTCTGGGAAATGTTGTCTCAGTTCATACTGAATGAATGGTATCGCTAGTTCATGCTGGGATTGAATGCAGCTATGGGCTGGGAGAGGACTGGAAGGAGTTGGAGCCTATCCCCTGGTTCCTGCTGCAATATAACATAACATTGAAACGGACTTCACAATTGCGCCCAAAATTTTCCATCCTGATCATGGGCGGGAGTCGTTTGGGGATAATTTCCCAAAATATTCTCCAGCGGGACCTGAAATTCTCCCAACAGCTGGGGGGGCAGGGGGGAACATTCTCAGAATTTGGATTGAAAGCTCAGAATCCAGCATTCCCAACATTTTCTTTTTTATTAAAGCAAGTTTTTGGTCCTTATGAATGTGACTGTAAGCTTAAATATATGTTCGTGAAATTTCAAAAGCCAGAATGAATTCCAAGCAGGATTTCCAGTGCTTAGGAGACAGGGCCTCATGCCTTGTTTAGCCCTTTGCCGCTCTTTGTGGCTAGGAGAGCCAGAAGAAATTACCAAACCCAGCAAGTATTGACTAATGGGCCTGGTTTGTGAAAATGTGTATGCTTCGTATAGTCCCCCCACCCCCCGGCCACACACACACTTTTTTGTTATGGTGGCACATATCTTTGGGATATCTTTGGTGCAGAATTTTCTGCATGAGTCAAGAGATAAAACCGTTGTTTAAAAGCCAACATGATTACTATTTAAAAGCAACTTGCAGGAGGAATAAAAATAAATTAGTCAAAACGGCCTCATCTACAGTGAATGCTGTTAGCCAAATCGAACTAACATTACGTTGGCCTCCGTACAGTTTTGCATACAGGTCTTGCAGTGACTAGTCCAGCTTTTCCCAACCTAGAACTCTCCCAATATGTTGCACTACAGTTTCCATCACTCCCATCGCTGGAGATTATCAGAAATGTACTCCAACACATCTGGAGGGTACCAGACTGGGGAAAACTGGACTACAGTCTATTAGGAGCCATGTTTTTGCACATGGTTGTGTAGTCATTGCTGCTGCTGATTAGTAGACCATCCCAGGCCTTTGTTGTTGAGAGTTCTGGCTTGAGTTTAATGACTGGGGAGTGGTGGACCACAACGTGGGGTGTTGAACCTCTTTCAGCTTGAAGTCTGAATTCAGTTTCAGAGACGCTCTCAGGAGGCTGCATTCCAGTGAGTGAGTGAGGCCAAAGGTGAAGAGGTGGGGAGAAAATACCCCCCCACACACACACACACACACATTGTAGCTTAAAGCCCTTACTTAGGAGAGGCATTTCAACCTTTTACAATGGGGAAAAACACTGCAAAAGCCAGGAAACCACCAAATGAACAGCACTTGGGGGAAAGGGGCAAGGAGGCACAGCCTTCTGGGAGACCACAGAGGACTGACTGCAGCACCCAGGCAGGCTGGATTTGGCCTTCTCCTCTGAGCTTCTGCACCTCAGGGCTAAAGGGTGGAGGAGGGAAGGAAGAAGAATCTGCTGGAAGGCACTGGAGTATCTTCTCAGTGTGGTACCATCTTTATCTCCTTCTTGCTCATCCATATTGCAATGCTGGCATGAGACAGGAGTTGGAGTGGGTCATCAGCTGTCCACCTTGCTGTTTGTATCTGTATGGGCCAACTTGGAGCTGGAGTGGAGGCTGGGCATATGCCAAAGGCAAGTGCTTGGTTCTCACTGCTTCCCCCACCCCCACCCCCACCCCCTTTTCCCAGACTGAAAGGGATGTGAGCGTGCGCCAGCGGGCTGCTGACCTCCTCTACGCCATGTGCGACCGCACCAACGCCAAGCAGATTGTCTCGGAAATGCTTAGCTACCTGGAGACAGCCGACTACTCCATCCGTGAGGAGATTGTGAGTTGGGGCTGCCAATGCAGGAGTATGAGTGGGGAAGAGGTTGTGGAAGCCATGGCGTATTTCTTCATCTGGCTGGATTTCTTTGAAACTGAGTAAGGCTCTTGTGACATCCGTCCTCCTTTTACTCAGGCTTTCCCCTGTTATCCCTTCACGCCTAGAATAATAAGCCTAAAGGAGTGGGACATCACTGCCAAGTCAGCTGTACCCACTGACCTGGCCAACCTTTTTCCCAACCACAGTTAATGCCAAGTGTGTCGATTCTATAGCTGTTACTGTTACTTCTAATTTGGGAAGTGAGTGCTGGCTATTATTTTTTCATGAATAAGGTAGCGTAAACAAAGACCAAGCTGGCACATGGATTTAACTCAGGAAAATAAAATAAAAGCTTATTATTTACAAGATGTTATTTCATTGTTATAGATATTATTTCTTTTACATAGATATTGTTAAGTAGCCTAAATATGCCTCCCTACCCCTCTAAATTCTCCCTCCCCATCCAAGTTGGTGCTTGGATGGGGATTAGCCCAAATCTGCTCACAGTTAACCCCTTCTTACCTGTACATACTTTCCCAGCAAAACTGAACACATACCACAGAACAGATCAATATAATAAGCAGGTGATTTTGTCACAGTGGTGTTCACGTTTGCTTAATGGAGGGATATGGTAAGGAGAGTAGCTAGCAGCAGCTTGAAAAGCCAGATGGGAGCTGGCAGAGAAGGTTTCATTTTCCTTCTCTCAGGTGCTGAAGGTGGCTATCTTGGCCGAGAAATACGCGGTGGACTACAGCTGGTATGTGGACACCATCCTCAACTTGATCCGCATCGCCGGGGACTACGTGAGTGAGGAGGTGTGGTACCGCGTCATCCAGATCGTCATCAACCGGGATGACGTGCAAGGCTATGCCGCCAAGACTGTCTTTGAGGTGGGTGGGATTGAGCTGGGGACATTGAATGTCTCTTCCTTATCTATGTCTAGCTCTGGAGAGAAGGCTTTCCTTCTCTTTGTGGGTGGGTGTGTGGGTGTGTCTGATTCCCTCGCATGAGGCTCACTAATTGAAGTGAAGAAACTCAAGAGGAAACAACTCTGTCAAATCTAGGTGAATCATTCCTTCTATTTCCAATGTTCGGGCTGTGAGTGCCACCATTTATGTTAACCAGAACTGCATCACATCCAAGTGGGAGGCATCGGCAGTCTCGGGGAACCCCAAGGCTTGCAGAATTTTTTTTTAAAAAGGGAAAAAACCAAAATAAGGTCAATGAGGACTGAGCATGCTCAGTGGCCACAGTTCTCATTGGGCTGTTGGCGGGGGTGGGGGGAGTGGAATGGAGCCTCCTGGAAGAGGGCATGGCTGGCTGCTCAGAACACTAAAGAGGAGCACTAAACACTGCAACATTTTGTTGCAGATCCCACTGGTTCATGTCCTAAGATGAATCAATGAACATGTGATCTGGCCCCGGGTGTTCAGATCTCCTGGAGGAGGCCCTAGGTCTATTTACATAGGCTGCATCCACATGTCCCTGCCAACAGGGGCAGTTGTGGGGGCAGGGAAAGGTCTGCCTTCCCATCTTTTTCTCCTCTAGTGCCACATGTACCTGGTTCCAGAGTGCAAGCTGCTTGTTGCCCCTTCCCCCAGGAGGCTGTCTTTTTTTTCTGGTTTGATTAGCACCTGACAGGGGTATCAAATTATTATTTTTATTTGCTTTATTATATTATCTTCAATACTTTTTCCCCTCGTGTCTTTTTTGCACTTTGGCGCAAGGAAGGTGGCTAACCAATCAGCACTATGCACAGCCCTGTTCAGAGAAGAGGAAAGCTGCTTAATGATTGTCTGGGCCCTTGGGTCAATCAGCATTGTTCAAGTCTGGCTTAACAAATGGTGGAGAAAAAATGGTATTTCTCCTGAGGCCAGTCCTGTGGAGATGGCTGTCCCTGTGTTGCGAGCAGTTGCATTGAATGCACTTCCAGAGCAGGCTCCCCACTGAACATATGCCTGTGTGGACATAGTCACACAGACTGGAGTCCCTGAAAGAATCTAAAAAGGCCTGAGGCACCTTGGCCAATTAGTATGTGGTAAACTAGAACGGGAGCTTCTTTTTGTTGCTGCCTTCTCCCCGCTTACTCATAATGCATTGCATAAACTCTTATTTCCCAAAGGCCCTACAGGCTCCTGCATGTCATGAGAACATGGTGAAAGTTGGAGGCTACATTCTAGGGGAGTTCGGGAATCTCATCGCTGGAGATCCTCGCTCCAGGTAGGGAATTGTGGGAGGAAGTGAAGTGGCTGAGGAAACCACTTGCCTACCCTCCCTGTCTCCAAAGTTTGGGGTGGGTTCTGATATATCCTTCACTCCTTTTTCTTATCCTCAAAACAGCCCAGTGAGATATGTTAAGCGGGCCTCTTGCTCAAGACCATTCAGTTAACTGCATTCCAACAACAACAACACAAAACCTTAATTTAATAGTCTGTCTGTAAAGGTAATCACTGTAGACCAGGAATAGGCAAGCCGGCGCCCTCTAGATGTTTTGGACTACAACTCCCACCCTTGGTTATGCTGGCTGGGGCTGGTAGGAGTTGTAGTTCAAAACATCTGGAAGGCACCAGGTTGCCTACCCCTACTGTAGACCAGTACTTCTCAAACTTCTGACCGCAGAGGCATGCTTTTTTCTGAATTAAAACTGGAACTTAATTTCACTTTTAACACCCCAACATAGTTGACTTTTAGAGTTTGCAACACTAAGACTTGCTCAACCTCGAAGGAGACCACCTGAGAGTCACATTTCTGAATGTACGTCCTGACTCAGAAAGAGACACATTCCGAGCAGTGACTTCTTTGGGGATGCAACGGACAGCCTCTTCTGATTTGTTGTGGGGAGAGACCACAGTTTAGTGGAGAGAGCATTAGCTTTGTTTGCAAGAGGTCCTCCTTGGCATCTCCAGCTAAAGTAGGCGTGGGCAACTTGTGGATCTCCAGATGTTTTGGTCTACAGGCCACCCACCCCTGAGGTAAAGAATGAAGTAGCAGGTGATGGAGAAAGACCTTTCCCTGAGACCTTGGAGAGTCTACTGACAAAGTAGCTAAGCTAGATGGAATAAGGCTGCTTCTTACGTTCCTATGTTGAACCTCTGTATGAGACGTGACTAAAAGATCCAGTTGCATCTGATGCAGAGACATGGCAGAATTTGCTGTCTTCACAGTGGCTGATTGAAAGGAAGCAAGGCTAGATCACAGAATCATAAAGAGGTAGGGCAGGCAGCCTCCTTTGTTAGTGGGCCCTTGGGGTTCACAAGTGCCTTGTAATTTATTTCTCGTGGCCCCAAAATCTGTTCCATCACACAGTCTAGGATTGGAGATAAAAAAAGGAACAACAAGTCTAGGAAGAGAGAGATTTGCCAAGGCACATTTCTGTGAGTCACAAGCGCCTGCATCTGAAGGATCCATCTGGATCATGTTGTCTACACACTAACTGGTAGTGCCTTTCTAGTATCTCAGGCAGGGATGTTTCTCAGCCCTACCTGAGATGCTGGGGCCTGAACCTGCTGCCATCTGCATGCAAAGCACGTGCTCTACCTCTGTGCTGTGCCCCATGTCATAAGAATTTCTCTTTGGCTTAATTCTCATTGATGTAGCAAACTTGGGTGTGGACTCTACCACTTCAGATTACAGGAGGTTGGGTGGCTGCCTCTCATGCTGCAGGGCTCCCCTGCCACCAACAAAAAAAATCTTGCATATAGAAAACTAGCTTGTCAGGTCCTCCAGAATTGGTACATTAAACCCATGTTCTTCCATAGCCTCCATAGTCGCAAGAGTCCAGCAGTAAGTCCAGGCAGTTTTTATTTGTAAGTCTTTGTCTCTAGTTACAGCACTGAGGACAAGCAAGCATATAGGCTTACAGCTCAAGGTGAGGAATTATGCTTGCCTTCCTCCCCCCTTTAAATTACAAAACTGTCCAATTCTCCCCTTTTGCAGGACTGGCCCTTCCGGTGGCAACCTTCCACAGTTTTCCTTCATTGGGTGTTGTCCATTCCTAGGGAAGTAGCTCTTCAGACCAAGCAGCTGGTGGAGCTCTTTAGGTGCCTCAGAGAAAGATGCTAAGCCCAGGTTTTGACATGCCTGAGGTCTTCCTGTGGCTGCCAACTGGGAATTTCCAGGTCTGCCAGCCAAGGAAGCCTTGGGTGGGGGTTGCAAGTGAGGCACTCTTCCAGTATCTGCCTCGGCAGAGGGTGTCCGTCTGCTCTCTTGTGAGCCTCTCTCACCAGCCTGTCTTCCCTTACTTTGCTCTTCCCACCACCCTCCTTTTCCTACTCTTTCCCAGAGCTTTATAGCAGCATCTGGAGGAGGCCCAGCTGTTGCGGCTGAGGCCTCACTCTCCCAGAGCTGTGCTGTGCTGCCCGTATCAGCTCAAGCCATCCCCAGGCAGTGCTCCCTTGTAACTTTATACTTGGAGCCAGCTGCCTGCTGCCTCTCTGCCTGGGTGTGTTCGGCAACAGAAGGAGGCTGACTTGGTCCGGTGAGTCTTGACGGGCTGGTACGCTAGCCTAGGACCCTCTCCCGTGTCACTTAGTTATCTGTGAGATAATAACTTTTTTGCATGGAGAAGTACATGATCAAGGGAGCCCTTACCTGCAGTCTGAAGTGGTACAGTCCAGACAGGTCTACCAACTCAATGAGAACTAGGCCAAGCATGTTGGGGAAAAGGCTCAGCGCCATCTCCCTGACATGCTAGCTTTCCGTGTGCAGAGATGATGTTGATTATTTATTTGTATAGAGCATCATTCAATCAGGTGAGCCTCCACCTGCTGTGGTACAGCCCAGATAGAGGTTTGCCATCTTGTTAAGAGCTAGAGCTTGCTTCTGCTTGGGGAGGCTCAGCCCTGTTAGGATGCCTTAGTTCAGATCCCGTTCCTTCACCCTGGTGCACTGACTCCCAAGCGCCAGTGACACATGCCCTCTCACCCCTTTGCCTTCCTCCCTCAGCCCACTGGTGCAGTTCAACCTCCTCCACTCCAAGTTCCACCTCTGCAGTGTGTCCACGCGGGCCCTGCTCCTTTCCACCTACATCAAGTTCATCAACCTCTTCCCCGAGACGAAGGGCACCATCCAGGAAGTGCTGCGCTCGGACAGCCAGATCCGCAATGCCGACGTGGAGCTGCAGCAGCGTGCCGTCGAATACCTCAAGCTCAGCTCCATCGCCAGCACCGACGTTCTGGTGAGGGAGGGCCTGGGAATGCTGACGGAAGGGGTTGGCCAGTAGCCAACTGCGCCAGTAGCCAACTGCCTCAGGAAGGGGTTGATGTCTATTTTCCTTATGAAGATGCTGTCAACTCTGTTCTGAGGGAAACTAGTTCAGGGAACATCAAATAATGAGAGGCGGGAGGATTCTTTTTAAGATATAAGAATGCCTCCATTTATTTAGCTGCCCCATACTCTAGAGTGCTTATGAGGTAAAAAATTCTCCAGCCAGCTCATGAAGGCTTCTCTCTCTCTGTGTTGAATCCGTAACATCCCTTGGTATTAATGTATATGGGCAAAGGCCTATTCCTGCCCCTTTACCATAGAACACCCCCTCTTTCAAGTTTCAGCTGCTTTGCTGTTCTGAGAAATAAGAGAGGAGGCCTTGGTTGTTGCCTAGCAAGCAGAATGGGAAAAATGACTGGCCATACAGGGCCTCATAACAGGTTCAATACAGTGAACAAATGACCCATGTACCCAGTGTTTGGTCACACTGTCATCAGCATCTTTTACCTCTAAAGCAGGGGTGCAGAACCTTAGCCCCAGGGGCCAAATCTGGCCCACCAGGGTTCCCCAGCTGGCCACGCCCCTTTCTCCCCAACCACCAATGGTTTGTGGGTTTCCTGGCTTTTGTGCTGATTTTTCCCCATTCTAAAAGGTTGGAATGCCCCCCCAAAGCCTTAATTGCTAGCAGTCAGAGCTTTAAGCTACAATACGCTGGGGTTTGTTATGTTTTGGCCCTGCCCCTTTTGCCTTCGGCCCCATCTACCACCGGAATGCGGCTCCCGAGAGCTTCACCAAAATGGAATTTGGCCCTCGGACTAAAAGGAGGCTCCTCTTCCCTGCTCTACAGGGCCTCCATCTAACCTTGTTCCAGAGTCATGAGGCTGCCTGGCGGGCTGCTGCCAGTTCGTGTTCCTCATTCTCACCCTTTCCTCCTCAGGCGACAGTGCTAGAAGAGATGCCTCCGTTCCCTGAGCGCGAGTCATCCATCTTGGCTAAGCTCAAGAAGAAGAAGGGCCCAGGAGCTGGCAGCGAACTGGATGATGGCAAGAAGGACCCCAGCTCTGAGATCAATGGGGGCATGGAGCCCTCAGCCAGCACCACCGTGAGTGCAGGAGAAAGGGAGGGCGCTGGGAGTTGAGGAAGCGGAAGGTTCCCTGGACAGAACATGGCCCTTTGGGTGTAGGACCAGGACTCCATGGAGAAGAGAGGACTCAAGAGTTAAAGCCGGGGGAAGTGAGAACCGTAGGCCCTAATTTACCACTATGTGCACTGTGTTCTAAAGGGGGTCCTCTCATGCTCTGCGGCACTCACATTGCTACGGGTGGGAAAGGAAGAGAGGGGAGGGGCTGTGGATTCTGTCACGGCCAGCAAATTCTACCAAAATGTCGGCCACCATAAAACCTGGCAGCTTGTTGCAGAAGCGCCCTTCCTTCTGGTAGCCATGAAAACATCTTTACGTGCCCTGGGACTGCCATAAGCAGTATACCATATGGTCCAGTAGCCTCCCTGGTGATTCCCAAAAGATAAATCCACACCTGTGAGGTGGTCATCAGGGTGTGGATGCCGCGAGGCCTCCCGACACCTAGTCTTAGAAATCTGAGTTGCCTGGCCACCCTCTCCACCTTTTCCATCTTATATTTCAAGCCAACCAAGTCCTTAGTCCAGTCTTTCCCCAACCTGGCACCTCCAGATGTGATGGACGACAACTCCCAGCATCCCCTAGCCAGCCATGGTCACACTGGCTGGCTGGGGTATGCTGGGAGTTGTTATCCAACACATCTGGAGGGTGCCAGGTTGGGGGAAGGTTGCATTAGTCTTTGAGCTCCTATTTGGACTTCATGTAGGCAAAAGTGATGTGGCACAGGCTTCCCCCCTCCCCCCCCCCCACCCCAAGACGAGGAGGTGTGATGAATTGATATAAATGTGTCCATACCTTTTTGCACCAAATATTCCAATTGCAGAATTTGTTTTTTTCTGGACACATTTTAGTGCAGGAGTAGAGAAAAAGCATGCTCCCACAGCGCAGGGCCTGGTGTCTGTTCCTCTGTCCCCAAGGTAGGTACCAGGGTGCTTGGGTTCAGTGCTCAAGTCAGGAGCGCGGAAGCGACTTGACCTTCGTTTCTTACTTCTCCCCCCGCCCCCGGCTTCCTTCCTCTGCTTCCTCGCAGTCGACACCATCCCCGTCTGCTGACCTGCTAGGCCTCCGGGCTGCCCCAGCCAGCGCCTCCAGTGCCCCCGCCAGCGCCGGCAATCTTCTAGTGGACGTTTTCTCGGACAGCCCCTTAGCCGCAACAGGTCTCGTCTCTGGTGCTGAAGAGAACTTCCTGAGGTGAGGTGGCGGCGGCAGGGGGACCAGGGCGCAGGCTTTCTCTCCCTCTGCTTTCCTGGGGTTAGGGGGCCGAGGGTAACACCAGTTCCGAGAGAATACAAGGTCGGGGAATGGATGCATGCTGCTCAGTCTGGCCAAGGTCCCCGGAACACTTCTGCCAGCCATTTCCGGAGAAAAGGAACGAGCTTGTCGTGGGGCCTTTTCCCGGAAGGGAATGTGAACTCTGATTCACGGCTGGCTTGGAGGGTCTTGGGGAACGGGCTGTAGCTTGGGGGTACAGCACCTCCTTTGCTTGCTGGAGGTCCTAGGCTCAATTGCCGGCATCTCCAGATACAGCTAGCTGGTGGTGGGAAAAGGTCTCTTTCGGAGAGTCACTGCCAACTGGAGTAGTAGAGGCACAAATAGTCAAACCAGGGAATAAGATGGCTTCCTCTGTTGCTAATGGGGTTGTGGGCGTCCCGCGGATGCAACTCTGTGTTGGGCAAGGTTTCTGGGTGCTTGTTTCCAAGTGGTTGGGGAACTCTTGGGCTTTCTCTCTGTTCCTTGGGAGAGGGCATGTGTTGGTCCTCACAGCCTTGTCTTGCTGTCTCTTTGCCCTATGTGTGCGTGTGTGTATCTATCTGTGTGTGTGTCTCTCTCTTCTTTTCTATCTGCTGCCTCTTGGGAATGGTTTCCTCTTTCTCTCTCTCTCTCTTGGACGGAGCAGTGACTTGGAGCCGCCTCCCGAGAGTCCTGCGGCCCTATTGGTGGAGGCTGGCCTACCTGCTGAGTAAGGGGCTGAAACGTTCTCTCTGCCAATTCCACCCACCCTGCTATGGCCACCCTCTCCCCCTCCCAGCCTCTGTGGTGCCTCCCCACAAGACCCGCCCTCCAGTTAGGATCCCCAGCTGCAGGAAGGAGAAGAGAGCGTCTTGTGATTTTTTAATTTATCTTTTAGTGTGCGTACGCGTGTTCGGCTTGCCTTGCGTCCTCGGTGAGAAGGGGATGACAGATGTTAAAACAATATTCCGTGAGGCCTTGTGAGGTTTTTTTTTAAGGAACATACAAGGATATGGCCTGTTTGGTGCTCGGTAGATCAGTGTAGGCGAGGGTTTGGGCAATTACCACTCCTCTGCTTTCCCTGATTTTGAAGACTCTGCAAGGGGTGGCATCGCCCCTCCATGTCTGACTCGTTTGGCTCCACTGATATGGTGATGCTTTGGCCTACAGCTCCTATCATCCCTAGCCAGCAGAGTCAATAGTGGGGGAGGATGGCAGTTGCAGGCCAAAACACCTGGAGGGGCACAGATGGGCCACCCCTGCAGTGTAGATAGCCTATAAAAGAGTTCCTTGTCCTTGCCTTCAAAGCCTTCTGTGGCCTTGTCTGCCTGCCCCCATCAACCTCTCCACTCTCATATTCCCTGCCTGTGATCTTTGCTGCTCCAACTCCACCACTCTCCATCATCCCAGGGTCTCCAGCTCCCTCAAAAGACACTGCTCTTTCTCCTCTGCTCCCTGTGTGCTTGGAACTGCCTCCCAGAACGCCTGCGTGATGCTGCCTCGCTTCCTTCCCTCTGCAAAAGCCGCCTTTTCCATGGAGCCTTTGGTATGGCCCTCTAGTTCTCGTGCCACTGCTGTAAGCCCGGCCTGTAATTAAGCCCAAGCACGTGCAACTCAAAACAGCCACATTTGGTTCCAGGCTCCACTTCTTCTGTCGTTTCCCCCTCTGCGTTGAACTTTTAGATTGTAAGCTCTGCGGGGCAGGGGCCTGTCTTCTTATACTCTGCAAAGCACCATAGACACTGAGAATGCTGTGTGAATTAATAATGGCTCCTGCTGAACAGAGGGGAGTGGCCCCGAGGAAATTCCATTTCCTGGAAACAGTATTCTCTCTGTGCTTCTAGGCTGCAAAAGTCAGAGAACATTGCAGCTTTGGGGTGGATTGGGAAATGCCATGGCTGCCTCAAGTCCCTCCCATCCTTCACGTGAATGGGGACCTTACAATTCAGAGAAGATGGAGGCTAGGATCTCACACCTTGTTGCAAAGGGGAGTGGGTTAGAGCTGCCGGCTGCCAGGACACCTGGGCTCTCAGTGGCAGCCATGTGGGAAGCTGGGGCAGACGTGGGTCCTGGAATACGGAACTCCTGGGTTTCCTGGGAGGAGCTTTGAATAAGGGGGGTGGGATGTGGAGATGGGTTTCTTAGGGTTGAGGATAAAGTGTGAGAGTCAGTGTGCTGTAGTGGTTAGGGTGTTGGACTGGGACCCAGGAGACCTGAGTTCTAGACCCCACTCAGTTGTGAAGCTCAGTGGGTGACTTTGGGCCAGTCACTGACTCTTAGCCTAACCAACCTCAGGGGTTTGTTGTGAGGATAAATGGAGAGGAGGAGGACTGTCTAAGCCACCTTGGGCTTCCTTGAAAGAAGAAAAAAGGCAGGTTTTAAATGTAACGATTAAATAAATAAGTAAGCTCTTTTAACAGGTCAGGGAATCCAAATTGTTCACGGATAGGATTTCTGCATGAGAACAGTATATGTGTGTGTGTGTACTTTAAGCAAGATAACGATGCAAACCCCATTTCGCACTCGCCCCTTGCAGTGGTTCCCAACTTCGGGTCCCAAGATGTTGTTGGACTTCAACTCCCATCAAACCCTCACCATTGTGACCGGCTGTCAGGGATGGTGGGAGTTGTGGTCCCACAACACCGGAGGGACCCATGGTGGGGAACCCCTACTTCAGAGACTCCGTAGGAATGGCGCCCAGTCTTCCCTCTGCCTCCTCGCCTGCTGTCTTGCATGCTGCCTCTGCGTCTGTGTGTGTGTGTGTATGTGGTCCTCCCCACGCCCAACACCCACATCTCTTTCTGGCACTAACATGGTGCTGTTCCCCGGTGACTCGTCTTCTCTGCTCTTTCTCTTCCCTGCCTCTGCCCACTGCTGGCCCCCTTGCTCTGCCCCTTCGCCACCACCTTCAGCTCAGGGGCTGCCGCTTCTGTCTCTGAGGACCCTGCTTTGCCTATTGCTGAAGCCGATGAACTGCTTCACAAGTAAGATATTGGGGCAGGGCTGCGGCTTTGGATGGGTCGTGGGGGACGGTGGGTGGGCGGGATGGATGGATGGATTGCAGGCAGCTCTCACTCGACTGCTAGAGTGGGAAGATTTCCTCGGCTACACCAGCCGGATCCCCCTTGTGCTACTAGCTTCACCCAGCACCATCCTCTGTCATGTCCTGCAATTCCGCCTCCAGAGGGTACCCTCCAGGTGTGGCGATGGGGCAGAAAAGGGTCTCCTCTGAGTAGGGTGTGTTTTCGGTGCACCAGCTCAGTGAAACATTGGGATTGAGAGGTCGGTGTAGAGTTGGGGTGCAGAACCTCAGACCCAGGGTCCCCATCTGGCCCTCCCAGGTTCCTAGTCTGGCCTTGCGGGGTTCTGCAGATGGTCCCACTGCCTTTCCCCCACAAACCCCAATCGCTTGATTTCCCCCCCACTTTTATGCAGTTTTCCCCCCATTCTAAAAGGTTGAAATCCCTCTCCTAAGACTTAGCTACTGGCATTAAGAGCTTTAAGTGAAAAGATGCTGGTATCGTTGGCCCTGCCCCTTTTTCCTTTGGCCCCGACCACCACTGGAATGTGGCCCCCAAGAGCTTCTCCGAAATGGAATTTGGCCCTTGGGCTGAAAGAGGTTCAACACCCCTGGTTTAGAAAGCTCAGATGGCAGGAGGAGGCGGGGGGTCAGCTGGCCATGTGTCAAGTGAGCACCAGCAGAAACGGCGGGGTGGGGAAGCTGTTGGCATGACAACCCAAAATGGCGGGCACATTTACCAGCAAGCAGTGGCCTGTGCCTCCCTCTGCCTGACCCTCCGCATCCTGCTGTAGGTTTGTGTGTAAGAACAACGGAGTGCTCTTTGAGAACCAGCTGCTGCAGATCGGGGTGAAATCAGAGTTCCGGCAGAATTTGGGTGAGTGATTTGGGACAGGTTTGGGGCGAATGGGCAGGTTGGGCCCCTGCAGGACTCCCCCAAAGTCCACATACTGGGAATGGAGTCTTCCCCATTCCCATAACCTTACCTCAGGACAACACACCCCATTTTCTCCTGGAGGGCTGAATGCAGGAAGCAAGCCTGTGTTCTGTTTCAGAGGAGAACTGGAATTGATGCTTGACAGGATAGTCGGCCTATTGCTTTTGGATAATATTTTATTTATTTATTTATTTATTTCTATACCGCCCAATAGCCGAAGCTCTCTGGGCGGTTCACAAAAACTAAAACCAAACAACACACAATAAAACAATTTAAAATATATAGAACATTAAAACCACAATATAACAATAAAACCACAATAAAACCTAGCAGCAGTACAGGAGTTTAAAATACAGATTTAAAACAGCAAAGATAAAAATTTAGAAAGCTAAAATGCCTGGGAAAATAAAAAGGTCTTCACCTGGCGCCGAAAGGAGTACAATGTAGGCGCCAGGCGAACCTCACTAGGGAGCTCATTCCAGAGCCGGGGTGCCACAACAGAAAAAGCCCTCCTCCTAGTAGCCACCCGCCTCACTTCCTTTGGCAGGGGCTCACGGAGAAGGGCTGCTGCTGATGATCTTAAGGTCCGGGCAGGCACATATGGGAGGAGGCGATCCTTCAGGTAACCTGGCCCCAAGCCGTTAAGGGCTTTGAATGTTAGCACCAGCACTTTGAATCGGGCCCGGAAATGGACCGGCAGCCAGTGCAGCTGGAAAAGTACTGGCGTAATATGAGCTCGCAGGCCAGTCCCTGTTAACAATCTTGCTGCCCTATTTTGGACCAGCTGAAGTTTCCGGACCGTTTTCAAAGGCAGCCCCACGTATAACGCATTGCAGTAATCCAGACGAGAAGTTATCAGAGCATGGATAACTGTAGCTAGGCTATCTCTGTCCAGATAAGGGCGTAGTTGGTATACCAGCCTAAGCTGATAAAAAGTGCTCCGTGCCACTGAGTTCACCTGTGCCTCAAGTGACAGTTCTGGATCCAAGAGCACCCCCAAACTACGAACCTGATCCTTTAGGGGGAGTGCAACCCCCTCCAGAACAGGTTGATTATCACCTAGCCGGGCAGACGAACCACCCACTAACAGTACCTCCGTCTTGTCTGGATTGAGTTTCAGTTTATTGGCCCTCATCCAGTCCATTACCGTGCCCAGGCACTGGTTCAGAACAGCCACTGCCTCACCTGGTTTTGATGAGAAAGAGAGGTAGAGCTGGGTGTCATCCGCATATTGATGGCACCTCAGCCCACACCTCCGGATAACCTCCCCCAGCGGTTTCATGTAGATGTTAAACAGCATGGGGGATAGAATAGAGCCCTGTGGAACCCCATGGCACAATTGCCATGGCACAGAGCAATAATCCCCCAGCACCACCTTCTGGAATCGGCCATCCAAGTAGGAGCGGAACCACTGTAGTGCAGTGCCTCCAACTCCCAACCCAGACAACCTATCCAGAAGGATACCATGGTCGATGGTATCGAAAGCCGCTGAGAGGTCCAGGAGAATCAACAGGGTCGCACTCCCCCTGTCCCTCTCCCGGCAGAGGTCATCCCACAGGGCGACCAAGGCAGTTTCCGTTCCAAAACCAGGCCTGAAGCCCGATTGAAATGGATCTAGATAATCCGTTTCATTCAAGAGTGCCTGGAGCTGTCCTACAACCACCCGCTCAAGCATCTTGCCCAGGAAGGGGATGTTGGCCACTGGCCTATAATTGTTAACATCCTCTGGGTCCAGGTTAGGCTTTTTCAGGAGTGGTCTAATTTCTGCCTCTTTTAAAGCGGCAGGCACCACTCCCTCTCTCAAGGAGGAACTTACAACCTCCTGGACCCAGCCGGACAACCCCTCCTTGTTTGATTTAATAAGCCATGAAGGGCAAGGGTCAAGCACACAAGTGGTCGATTGGACTTGGCCAAGCACCTTGTCCGCATCCTCAGGCCTCAGTAACTGAAACTCATCCAATAAAACTGGACCAGACGGTGCTCTGAACGCCTCTACCAATGGAACTGCATTAATCGTGGTGTCCAATTCATGACGAATCTGAGCGACTTTATCCTCAAAGTGCTGCGCAAACCCGTCACAGCGTGCTACCGAGGGTTCCACCGTCTCTCTCCCTGGCCCAGAATGTAACAGGCCGCGAACCACTCGGAAAAGCTCCGCCGGGCGACACTGAGAAGATGCAATGCTGGTGGAAAAGAACTGCCTCTTTGCCACCCTCACCGCCACAGAGTAGGCTCGATAGTGGGCTCTTACCTGTGTTCGGTCAGACTCAGCACGAGTTTTCCTCCACCTGCGTTCTAGCCGTCTCCCCTCTTGCTTCATTGCCCTCAGCTCAGGTGTATACCAAGGAGCTGGCCGGGCTCTGCTCAGAGGGAGAGGGCGCTTGGGCGCGATCGTGTCAACCGCCCAAGTCATCTCTGCATTCCACAGAGCGACCTGGGCTTCGACAGGAGCACCAGCCATACCAGCAGGAAAATCCCCCAGAGCCCTCTGGAATCCATCGGAATCCATTAATAATACCGACATTGTGGTCATGTGTGTACTAGGGGTCACCATCAAACCTCATCACAGCTGGCTGGGGATGCTGGGTGTTGTAGTCCAACACATCTGGAGGGCACTTGGTTGGGGAAGGCTGCTCTAACGGAACAGCCCTGTAACAACCTTCTTTGGCTTGCACCATCAGGAGATCCTCTTGGACACCCCTCCCCCTTGCAATGTGTTGGGGCAACTCCCTGGACTTGCCCCAGTGGTCATTCTGACCTGGGCTTTGCAGCCCTTCGGCCATCTGCCAAAAAGGGAAAGCTGAACCCCACTTCCTTTGGACTTAGGGTGGTTCCACCCCAAAGAATGTCACTCACTTCAAAACAGAAGTGAGTCCATTTATCGGAGCCGTCGCACGATTCTTGTCCGAGGCTTCACTTGTGGCCCACTAAAGTCAGGAAAGGTTTTCTGGCCTATGTGTGATGTTTGGGTAGAAAGCAGCTGTCCGGCAGTTAAACTTGTTACTAGCCATTGTTTAGAGTAGGGGTGGGCAATATGCGGCTTTCACCCTAATTTCACACAAGTGGCAAGGCGGAGGAAAATGGGGAAGAACGGGATGCCCCACCCAGTTTTGGTTCCAGTCCTGACCACCACGACTGCAGCCCTTGATAGAAAATAGAGTTCTCCACCCCTAGTTTAGCGGGACTTGACTTTTTGGCTCCTCGGCAGGGATAGTGAGCAGTGAGGTATCTTTGTGAGATGGAGGGAGCTGGGGTGCCTCCAATTGCCCAGGCGCCTTCTCTTTCATTGGTAATGGCAGCCTTAGTAGAAGGAGTGCTGGTGATAGGACATGCGAAGCGCCACACCCTAACACTATCTCCTCTCTACCCCCCCAGGCCGGATGTATCTTTTCTACGGGAACAAAACGTCCGTCCAGTTCCAGAGCTTCACCCCTACGGTCAGCTACCCAGGAGACCTGCAAAGCCATATCTTTTTGCGGATGTCTGTGGTGGATGGGGGGGGTGGAGATGATGTCTCCGGGTGGGTTTTGGGCACCTGGGTCTTCTGTTCTTTGGCTCCTCCGCAGGCTTAGCGCCTTGTTCCTTAGTGCGGCTCACAGCTCAACATCCAGACAAAAGCCGTAGAACCGCTGGTGGAGGGAGGCGCTCAAGTTCAACAGGTCCTGAACATCGAGTGCCTGAGTGACTTCACGGAGGCCCCTCTCATCAACATAAAATTCCGGTACCATCGCCCAACAGCCCAGGCTATCCTTGGATTGAAGGGAAGGAGAGCTTTTGCAATTGAGCAATGAAAGGCATTTAGAATTGGCTGTAGCCCAGGGCAGTCTTAAGTTGAATGACCAGTTGTATCTCTGCACTGGAGCAGGAAATGGTGATACAGAATCTGGTAACGGTTGAAAAACCTAGAGAGCTTGAGGTTCCATTTTAAACAAAAAAGCTTCTAGTCCTCAGTGTTGTGGAGAAACAAAAGTTCTGTATATAGGCAAAACTGAACAAGATGGGTGTGTTGTTTCCAATAGTCACTCCTTACATCTCGGTCCTTGTCCTGACACATCTGTTCTTCTCTTTGTCCCTGTCCCACTTTTCCACAAATGTCAATCCTCAGCCAATTTATATGTCAGAACTGGAAGAAAGGGGATCTTGGGCTCAGTGGGCTAGGAATGAGTGCTTCTGCACCAAGTGTCTGCTGATCCTCATGAAATATAGGGACATAATGGCCATGCTGGATTGGACCACAGGCCTCTCAAGTCCAGCACTCTGTTCCCACAGTGGCCAACCAAATGCCCCAATGGGAGCCCACAAGTAGGACGTGAGAGCAGTGGTACCCTCCTGTGTGTGTTTCCCAGCAAATGGCATTGAAAGGGATTTTGCCTCTGATCCTGGAGCTATGACACGGCCATGATGACTAGTAGCCATTGATAGCCTCATCCTCCATGGATTTGTCCAATCCCCTTTTAAAGGCATCCATGGTTAGTGACCATCACTACACCTTGTGGTAGCAAGATGTAGTGGTGACAGAGGGAGCGAGGTGGTGGTCCTCATGACATCTAATGGCTCTCTCTTCGCACTCCTCGTTTCTGACAGGTATGGCGGGACGCTGCAGAACCTCACACTCAAATTGCCTATTACCGTCAACAAATTTTTCCAGGCGACAGAGATGCAGTCACAAGATTTTTTCCAGCGCTGGAAACAGCTCAGCCTGTAAGTGGGGACGTGGTGGGTAGAGAGGGGGGACTGCATTTGGGCAATACCAATCAGCATTTGGAAATGGGGGCTCATGAACGGCAGCTTCTGCATTTGTCAGAGGGGGAACGACATATGATGCCTTCCTCAGTAACCCTATAGCAGCCTTCTTCAACTTGGTGCCCTCCAGGTGTTTTGGGCCACAACTCCTAGCATTCCTGATCATTGGCTATACTGGCTTGGGCTGCTGGGTGTTGCAGTCCAAAATAACTGAAGTGCACCTATAGTACTTTCCCTACCTTTTCCACTTTATCCCCTGCCCATCTTTCCCAAATATGCTCAGTCCATCCCAGGTACCTCATTTATGTGCTGCCCTCCTTCCTTGAAACTTGTTGGTACAACCTTAAGTGATGTTTTTTAGCAGGCTGTTGGTATGCTGTGGTAGCCATCTGTAGTAAAGGCACAAGTTCTTAATTCCATGTGAACAACTTTAGAGGGGTGGTGGCGGCAGTTGGATATAAGCCCCCTCCCACTCGCACACACACAAATGCTTGGAAGGAGAGGGGCTTGTGCCCATCCTTCTATCTCTGTGGTGGGATCACAGTACACAACTGGCTGATGTGTACTTGGCCTAGACTTTTCAGATGGGCGTGACCCAGGAGGGCAGTCTGTTTTCACTGGTTAGACTGGTCCAGTGGTGCTATTGGGCTTCTGTCAAGAATCCTTAAGCAATAACTGCCCGTTTGATCTCGGTGCTGTTGCAAGTAAATGTTGAGGTAGATTTTAGCAAGTTATGCTGTGTGAATGTGTTGCTTTAATAGGTCTCTGGCTCACACAGTCGCAGGCTCACACATTCTGTTTCCACAGCCCTCCCCTATGTAAAAAAAAGTGTTTCTAAGGAAAGAGTCAGAGGTTTAGGACTTTAGAGGAAAGTGAAGTTCCGTGAGTACATGGCAGTCAAGGGCCATTTCTACAATCACTGTCTAGAGTAACCTTATCCAACCTGGTGCCCTCCAAATCCGTTGGACTACAATTCCTAGGGATGCTGGGAGATGTAGTCCAACTTGTCTGGAGAGAACCAGGATGTGGAAGGATGGTCTGGAATAAGGGCAGCTTTTAAGATACCTTTGATGGAGCCCAGTGGTGACACTCACCTTTCCTTCCACACTACTTGCATTCACTCACTCTCAAATTATCAGGGACTTTGGAGAGATTTGGCCCCTGCTGTAGCTAGCAACTGTAGCTCGCCCAGGCCAGTTTAGAGATGGATGCTTAAGTTAAAACATACTTTTGTATGGTGCCATATGGCCAGGAAGATGCTGCTGCACCACAAACTTGTCTACTCTGTCTGCTGACCCTCCAGCAGAATGACCAGCCTAGGAGGAGGTACCTAGCAGCAGGGTTGCTAACCCTCACCTAAGGCAGAGGGCTTTCACTTGGGCCTGAAGGATTTTTTTGCCTTGCTCAGGACACATTTTAAAGTTGCCCCAGTGACGCGGTGGATGCAGCGCTCAGTGAATGGCTGAGGTGCAGGAAACGCAACGTGTGCGTGACAGGTGGATGGGAAAGAGAAAGGCAAGCACTGAGTCACTGCTTTTATGTCCCTGCAGGCCACAGCAGGAAGCCCAAAAAATCTTCAAGGCAAACCACCCCATGGATTCTGAAGTGACCAAGGCCAAGGTGAGCAATGTCAGTCGCGACTTCCTCCACCCCACCTCCCGCAAACTGCTTGTCTGATACCTACGGAGGAGAGTTGCAAGCTTTAATGTAATCAGTGCAAGCTTGAATTGCAGATTACCTGAGGGAGAAATTTTAATCAGAAGAGCTTTTAACAGATGAATTCACACTGAACAGAAAATGACTAGCACATTTCTTCTTACAAGAGCCACAGACAGCTGAAGCCAACAGTAGTCAATCAGCATTGGCATCAACATATTTTTTAAAAACCTCGATTTTCCACACTACTCATGGTGTTGAACTTGTTTATATTTGAAGACAATTTGGCTCTGGTGTATTAACCGTAAGAGAGATGACTCAATAGTCTGAATCTGATTGAGATTCTAGCTGTAGCTTTTTCTTTCTAACCATAGCTTTAATTGCAATCTTGCAATTTTTATAGCCTCCTCCTAGTCAATAGCTTTTGTCTATTAAATTGCACAATACCTCCCATGGAAGAGGTGTATTAAATTGTATATTACCTCTCATGGAAGAGATGTATTAAACTGCACATTACCTTTCATGATCATCAGAAAGGCGCCCCTCCTGAGGATTTAGCAATATGTAAATTTATATAATCAAAACACCAGTTACTTGCATTTAAAAATAAACACAACCAATTCATTATCAAATTATTAATTTGCTGACTTATCAGAGATGGGGTTCCTTTGCTACAATTCCCTACGAACTTGATCCAGCAGCAGTGCTAGGCCTGGTTCGCACGTAATGCTAACTTACTGTTTATTTGAATCATGGTTTGTTGCCCTACTCAGCATTTGTCTGGCAGATGATAGAACCGTCCATGGTTTGTTTTCTCAGTCCCTGTGGTGTTTGTTTCCCTCCTCCTTTGCCTGCTCCCTCCCTGTATCCCAAATGCCTTTGCAGCGCTGCGGCACTGGCATGTAAGGAGATTAGTTTTTTTACTGCTCTTGCCTCCTGTCTCTGTAGCCTGGTGAAATACCCTATGATCCAGGGTTCACATGTAACAACAATCCATGATTTAGACATCCCACAGTTCACAACTCAACAACAAACCATGGGTTCTCTTTGTGGGTTAGTTGTGGTTAACAACCCATAGTTAACCCATAGTTTTGGGTTCACATGTAACTACAACCCATGATTCAAAAAACCATGGTCTGTCATTATGTGTGAACAAGGTCAGTATGTGCAACCTTTCCGTTATTATCTCCCTCCATTCTCCTTTTTGGAAGGCTAGACTGCTCGAGTTTAATGGGGAATGTAACTTCTTCAATAAGGCTGCAATCTTGCACACATGCACACACACACACCTGGCAGTAGGTGAACACAGGACTTCCAAACAAGCACGCATAGAATTATGTTGTAGTGCTATGCCCATTTAAGTGAAAATAAGTCTCCTTGAGCTTAGTGGAGCTGAATGTTCTTCTGATTTTAAACATGTGTGGGATTGTAAATAGTTCAAATTAGGTGACCTGGCAATTTGCATAATTCTACTTTCAGGTTTCCAAAGAATTCTATTTTATTTTCAACAATAGTGAGAGGGGGATGAAAGAGATAAAAAGATTAGCATCAGTATGTAGGGCACAAAATATTCAGGCTTGTCCATTTTCTTGTGTGATGTAAGATTCTTCTTTTGGAAGATGTGCAGAGCGCTCACATCCTTGGGACTGAATCTGCTTGGGCAATGGTCTTAAGAGATAGGAGCCACAGGAGTTGTACAGCTGACTATGCTGCAGGACTCACTATGATGATTTTTTGCAGTGGTCCTGCTTCTCTCCTCTTGTACCTCTTTCCCCTGATCAACTTCCTCAGGAAAGGTACAGTTGGCAACGGGAGCCTCTCCGGCAAGCGGGCCAGCCCAACTGAGCTCCGGTCTCTTCTTCCCACAGCTGTTAGGTTTTGGCAGTGCGCTCTTGGAGAAGGTGGATCCAAACCCCGATAACTACGTAGGAGCTGGGATCATCCAGACAAAGGCACTGCAAGTTGGGTGCTTGCTGCGGCTGGAGCCCAATGCCCAGGCACAGGTGAGGGGGCAAGGGCTCCTGAAACTTCTGTCATTGGTGGGGGTGGCCTGTAAGCTTATTTATTACTTACAGCATCTTTAGTCTGCTCTTCTGCCAAAACAGGCTCCCAGAGCAGTTTACAAAGATTAATATCAAAATAGTCCCTGCCCCAAGCTTACAGTCTAAAAGACACGACACAAACGGAAAAGGAATTGGGAGGCAGGAGAAAAAAAGCAAAAATCAGGCACCAGTTCTAAGTGTCATTAGGTCTTCTTTCTGGCAGGGAAAGGTGAAACAAGCTTCCTGCAGCTGTTCCATCTCTGGCTGATGTATGGGAATCGGTTGTTCTCCGCCTTGCTGTGATGTTTATCCCATAAGGCAAGGCAGTGTGGCCTCTCATGAGGCCAAAGTCTGCAGTCCCCCCAGGGAAGTGTCTGCTGGAGCTGTGTGCTCCTTCTGGCGAGGAGGGGTGAAGTGAGCTCCCTGCAGTCGCTCTCTCTCCGGCTGACAAATAGGGCCAAGTTGGTCTCCCCCTGGCCAGGATGTTCTTCCTAGGAAGCAGGGAGTGCAGCCTCCCAGTGGCCCTCAGTTCCGGGAGAGGGGGTGGTAATGCTGGAGTGCCAAGGCAGAAAAGAATTGGAATCCGGACTCCCAGGTTCCCCGGAAAAGTGGGAGGGAAAAAGCTGAAACAAAAACCCAAAGGGGGAAAAAAAAAAACCCTCAGGTGCCTTTTGACAATAACAGAACCAGCACTAAAGACTGCTTTGGCTCACCTGCCTACTTACCTTCCTTTAATTTCCCTCCAGATGTATCGGCTGACCCTCCGCACCAGCAAGGAGTCTGTCTCGAAGCACCTTTGCGAGCTGCTCTCTCAGCAGTTCTGAGGCATTGGCTGCACCGGAGGAAGGAGTGGGGGAAAAGGCCGTTCCTGCACACTGGATGCCTAAGTCCATCCCCTCCCACCTCCCTCCACACCAGGGGCCTCCAGAAAAGACTGTACCGCTCCTTGCCTGTTGTCGTGATAACCTCTGTGTTCTCATTGCCTAGCCCGGGCCAGCACCAAGGGGGATAAGTGAGCGGGGAGCAGAACTACGGTCCCTGGGATGGATGAAGTAGAGTTGGGGAGGGACAATGTATGTTGGTGGAGGGTGTTCTTCCAGGAGTAATCTTCCCCTTGGCAGGAGGGTGGCCCTTGGAAGAAAGCCCGTAAGCCTGGTCCATTCTAACTCAGGATGAGGCTGAGATTTGTGGTCTTAATCCCCCCCCCCGCTGCCACCGCCGTATGATTTAGGCTGGCATTTTGGTTTTTGTTTACAGTTATTTACCTTTACTTCCCCATTCATGGCCTTTCCCCTTTCTGTTGGGGAGGTGTATACATGTCAGCTTCCCTGCTTCCCCCTGAGCTGGCTGGGGGGAGGAATGGGGTGTCTGTGTGTGTGTTTGTGTGTGCGTGGAGAAATGCCTGTAGGGGGTTGTTTTGTGTTTTTTGCCTTGTGTATTTCCCCTGGGGGTGGGGTGAGTTCTCCCTTTCCTTTGCCATGGACCATTCTTCCAGTGTTATGGTTGCTTGTGTTTTTTGCGGAGAAGGAATCTTACTTGAGAGCAGGCCTCCCCCCCCCTTCTCTCACCTCTAGAAGGAAAACTGCACGAAGGTGGAGAGGGCCATGGGGAAGAGGTCTAGCAATTCCTCTCCTGCCTCCCCTCCCCCACCTCTACAAATCACAGGAAAAGGGGTTTACTGGGATCCTTAAGCAGCTGTAAAGTTTGGGGAGGCTGACTCTGGAATGCTGCCCTCCATGCATTTTGGAAAAGGGAGGGGGGAGGGTTCAGTTCGTGCTAGTTTGGGGGTGTCCCAGCTTCCCATGCTGGCCCGGGCTCCATGTTACTCTGCTGTGTAGGTGTTATCTAGCGCATCTTAGTTTATCTGGGTTTTGAATGCCTGTATCTATCTCCATGTGACTCTAATAAAGCCGTGAGGGCGGGGGAGAGCCAGAATCAAGCCAGGCTGGGTCACCCCCACACCGCTGACTGACTTGTTGTGTGCTGCTCTTTGTATGCGGGCAGAAAAGTGTGTGTGTGTTTGTGTAGACAGAAATCCCACACTTGGAAGTGAGACACAGCCATCTTTGGACTAAGAACGGCCATGGTTTTGTGAGGCAGAAACTGGTATTTGGTGCATGGTGGCTTCTAGCCACTTAGCTGGATGGTGGCTTTCTATCCAGTTGGAACCACTACAGTTTTGGTGGGATAGTTTGCCCTGGTGGCTATAGGAAGGTGTTCAACTTGAACTGTACGGAATTGGTAGCAGCATGGATTTGCTAAGAGGTGGCAACACTTCACAGGCGAAGTGCAGCCATTCTGCAATTGTGTCAGTGGCACAGAATATAGCCTGCCTTTTGCTGGAGCTAGACTGCAGGGATGCTTTGTAGGGTACCCCAATCATACACTTGAAGGGAGATCTTAAAGAGAAAGAGGAGGCAACTCCTACCCAGGAAGTGCAGTGCATGTGGCACAAACCTCTCTAATTTCTCCCCTTCCTAAGGGACTCTAAAACACTGGGGAAAGGGGATTATTGGAGGCTGATAAAAGAACAGGAGACCATGTTAGCTTCCCAAAGGTCTACAATTTCTAGTGGATATCAAATTCTGTAAGAAGAAACCTCCTAATTCTGCAGTGTGAATTATGCAGAATACCTGCATAAATGTATTTGATTTGTATGCCTTTTACTTTGATAACCAAATTTAGAGTCTTTGTGGAAATAGGGAGGGGCAGAACAGAGACTAGGAAAAGCATTAGCATTAAAACAACATTGGAGGAAAGACATTTGGTCTGTACAGATGAAAGATATTTTGGTGCACCATCTTAACAGCCCCAGCATTTGTCCATGTATGATATATAGATTGATCATAAATTGCCTGCATGCAATGCTAGAAACATACACTTGAATGTTTTTAAAACTGAGAAAAATACCATTTAATTATACAGATTTAAAAACACACAGTTCCTCTACACACAGTACAGGCAGAAGAGCTTTTTCTCAGCAAGCATCCTTGAAATCTTAACTTCATTAAATTTCAGCTGCCAATGTGTTATACAGCATTTCTGAACCAAACAGAAGGGGTTACAGCTTGAAAGCCAGCAATTTTATCTTCCACACAGGTGTCAAATGCAGTACCGTGGACATGAAAATGACTTAGTTCCTGGAATAAGTTTCAGTTCACCATTGGAAGAAGCTTTACCTAATCAGGGCAATCTGCTTACCATTCAAGGACCTCCCCCCCTCCATCTAACCACCTAGAATATTCTGAGGAACTGAAGCAGCATGAATATGTGTCTGGATTTGCCTTGATTTCAGAATGACTTTTGTAATACATGGCATACTCCAACTGAAATATCAGCTTCTTTTTATTAATGCCCCACCCTCCAACATATGGAGGGTGGCTCAACCACACTACAAGTGAGAAGGATCTTGGAATTGTTGTCGATCACAAGCTAAATATGAGCCAACAATGTGATGTGGCTGCAAAAAAGGCCAATGCTCTTTTGGGCTGCATTAATAGAAGCATCGCTTCCAAATCCCGGGAAGTACTAGTTCCCCTCTACTCAGCACTGGTTAGGCCTCATCTGGAGTACTGTGTCCAGTTCTGGGCACCACACTTTAAGAAGGATGCAGACAAACTGGAGAGGGTTCAGAGGAGGGCAACAAAGATGATCAGGGGACTGGAAACAAAGCCCTATGAAGAGAGACTGAAAGAACTGGGCATGTTTAGCCTTGAGAAGAGAAGACTGAGGGGAGATATGATAGCACTCTTCAAGTACTTGAAAGGTTGTCACAGAGAAGAAGGCCAGGATCTCTTCTTGATCATCCCAGAGTGCAGGACACAGAATAATGGGCTCAAGTTACAGGAAGCCAGATTCCGGCTGAACATCAGGAAAAACTTCCTGACCATTAGAGCAATACGACAGTGGAAGCAATTACCTGGGGAGGTGGTGGGCTCTCCCACACTGGAGGCCTTCAAGACGAGGCTGGACAGCCATTTGTCAGGGATGCTCTGACTTGGATTCCTGCATTGAGCGGTGGGTTGGACTCGATGGCCTTGTAGGCCCCTTCCAACCCTACTATTCTATGATTCTATAATTTAGGTTGAACAGCCTAGGCCTCTGTTTCTTTCTCCTTTAGCGAGAACTATCTCAGTGATTTTGATGGGAATTATTCCCAAATAAGTGTACACAGAATTACAGCCTCAATCCAAATTAATTTTACTAATCCAGAAGTCAGTGCAGACATCTCTGGATTTAGTATTTATATATAGTGCTTTAGAGGGTATAAAGTGCTTCTTGACATGTCACATATACCTATAATAGCTTTTTAAAGCAGGTCAGAATTAGTATTATGGCAACTTAGGCTGAGAAATAATGACTTGCTTAATGACTGAGGAAGGATTTGAATCAGGGACTTCCTAGCTTAGTCTTAGCCACTTAACACATCAAGTTGTTGGGAGTGTGAGGAAGCTCTGTTGCTTCCGCAGAGCATGAGCTGGTGAGAGCAGCAGAAGATGCTCCTCTCCTAAAGAAGATGGAAAAGCTAGTCACAGTGGAAAGTGAGAAACTACTATAAACAGGAAGTATGACAGCATGTGGAATGAATACAAATTGTTAAGGGAATAGAAAGGAAGCTGGCAGTAAAACATGACAGTAGCTTATTAGGTTTGATGATAACGAAAATTGCATCATCCAAAGCATAGGAGCTCATTGCTCTGCTGAGGTGGACCTGAATGAAAAGCCTGATCCTTTCAGCTGTAACTCCACAATAGCTTCCCTGATTTCATGGATGTATTTTAATCTCATGTGCCTTCAATAATGTACACATGTCTAGACAACAGTGGGAGACGCATAGTTCGTACCAACTTTATTTTTTTAAATGTGGGAGGGAGAAGAGACATGAGGCCAAAACTGGTAGTCATAGCCATTGTCAGCCCAGTTGTTTTCCCCTTAAATAAAGGCCAGGGGATGAGTGGAATTCATATAAATCCCTCTTGCCTATGAAAGTTCTTCCACAAAACCAGGCTGCTCTACTACAGGTAAACACAGCTTGCATGGAACATTCAGGGGCTCATCTCACTTCCCCCAATTTCACCTTTGCGTCCAGCAGGCTGCATCCGCTCAGAAGCCTGAGTCCTCAGCTGTGAGGGCTTGTAGTGTGCAGGTTGCCAGGGACCGTAGAGCAAAGGTAGGCACATCAGGCTTCACAACTAGGAAGAGCTGATGCCGTCTCCCATGGATTGCATAGGCCTTGTGGGTGGTGTAGACCACATAGCAGTGCTGGGGCCGGTGGGAGAAGCCAGCCTGGAACTCCTCCTGCAAAGGAGCTGAGGAAGGGACAAGAAGGTCAGGCTCCGTGGGCTACAGCAGAGACAAAGAAGGACCGTGTGTGCGTTTATCCTCAGGTACAACTCCAGCACCAAAGAATGTCAACTTCTGTTGCTTTTTTAAAAAGCAGACACGTTCTTAGTCTTTAGGGTTGCAATTAAAAATATCAACTTGGAAAATGTCCCAATGCTTGTTCAGTCTCTGTCACCAAAGAGTTCCCACTAACTGGAGAACCTGAATGCTTGGCTGTGTAAAATGGCCAACGTAAAAATATTTTGCGTGATTTTAGAAGTTACGAGATTCACAGTGTGCATCGAGACAGCAAAAGGGATGGTATCAGGAACTCACCTGCAGTCTCTTCTGGCTTCTCACAGGGGAAGTACAAGGAGATCGCTAAGGCGTAGAAGGAGCGGAGGGCACAGAGCCGGTTCTTCAGCGCCATCTCGGATCCTGCAAGGGGAAAGGGCCTAGCCTTACCTTGAGATGGAACTGGGGTGCTCTTTTGAGTAGCAGCTCACCATCGTACATAGCACAGTGTAAATGACAAATGCATACATTTCACAAAACCCACAGAATGGGTGGGCTTCCTAATAGAGCAGCCTGCCCCAACCTGGTGCTCTCCAATTGTCTTGGACCACAACTCCCAGCTGGCTGTGGGATGCTGGGAGTTGTAGTGCAACACAGCTAGAAGGCACCAGGCTGAGGCAGGCTGTAATAGAGCTTTGAGAGGGGAAAGGTGTTCTCTCCCCTTCCCCAGCGCAGTAATGCTTCAGCCATACCTTCAGTCCAGGTACCGTGAGGCTGCACTGTGAAGAGGCTTTTCCTCTGATCTTGGTTGATCAGCAACAGCCTGTAGGAGAGATGGTGAATGGCACTGGGGGAGGGTTGCGTACCCAGACTGGCAATACACTTTTGAAAGGGAGGAAGGAGCAGAGGTGAAACAAACATGGCCCCGTTCATATCCCCCAAACTGCTCCACCCCCACCCAACCCCAGAAATTTGTGAGACTCACCCCAAGATCCCAGGGGCAAGAGGGATGCCAGGAGGCAGGCATCGAGGAGGGGCTCTGGCACTTGCCTTCAGGAGATCCAGCAGCGGTTGCCAAAATTTCTTCACTAGCTACAAGAAGAGAAAGCTTGCTAAGGATGCCCAAGCTCCCCTAAGGGACCAACTACAGGCTTGCCAGTCACGTGCCCCAAACAAGGAACAACGCTTAAGCCTCCCTCCCTCTTTGGGTCCCCTATTCAAGATGGCAGTAGTGGGGTGATGGAGACAGCACCCTATCAAAACAATGGCTGGGTGTGTTGGAACTGCAAAAACATTAATGCACTGAACTGCTCTTAACTGCCTCAAGGGACTGGCGAGGAAAGGATGGCAAGCCACTTCACTCCTAAGCTTTGGGGCCTATACCCCCCTTCTCCTCCTCACCTCATCAGCCACACACTGTAGGGAGGGGTTAGGCCCACAGAGCAGCACCACTTCCAAACCAGGCACGAGCTGGAAGGTCAGGAAGCGATGGGGAACCTGTGGGAGTGAGGGACGTGGAAAATCAGAAAGACAGACTCGTCTACTGCCTCCCTTTCCCCCCTCCCCCTGCCCCTGCCTGAATCGCCAATCTGCTCACCGTGGGGCTGCCATGAGGAAGGTAAACGGGGAGATCGCGGGAGGTGTGGGGCGGAAGGGAGTGCACCAGCCACACCAGCAGCATGGCTTCTGGGGCTGCCAGCTGCCACCACTGCTCCGTTGCACACAGCACCCGCCCGCCCGCAAGCAGACTGCCGAACCGGGACTCGGCTGCCAAGGCAAAGGCTTCCAGGCATTCCTGAAATGGGGAAAGAACGAGGCAAAACAGGCTTGCCCATCTGCATACACAAGCTACGGACACAAGCTAGAACTATTCAAACCCTCACAGGTGACAGCAGAGGCCAAAGATACAAACCAAGCATCTTGTCACAAACAGTTGCTCTAGACTGGCAAATCCTTACCTCACTTGCATTCTTCGTTAACTTCTCAGTGAAAACAAAGAGCGCATAGGCTCCTCTCAGAGATGACAGCCCCCCCTTCCCCACGGTTTTCTCCACAGTTTTCCTGAATACTTTATGTTTACCACAGAGGACAAACAGCTCCTGTGGCTGGCAAGACCATGGTCAGTGAGGTATTTCAAGGAGTGGTGGGAAAATAATGCAGAGGATAATTTGGGGAAACTGCCAGACTTCCATTGAACCTGGTCACTATGGGAGGAACAACACATTACAGCAGCAATCATGTTTGCTGGTTAATGGTACTGTGGGGAATGGTCATTTCCAAAAAAAGGTCAGCAGGTAGTGAGCTAGGGGGCTTATATGAGAAGCTACAGAAACTTTGTGAATGCAGGAAGGGCTTTAATGTTACCCAGAGGAGTGGGGTAAATTAAGAAGAAAGTCCTTCCATCCTTCCATGTCTTTTCTTCCTCCTGTTGTCTTTAATTCTCCCTCTCCCCATACCCCACCTTCTTCCTGCTCCCCCCATTCTTCCCCCACAGTCTCCCATCTTCCCCACTATCTTCTCTTTTCCTTCCACCACACCTTCCTCCTTCGCTTTGGGGAAGGAAAGAAATACCTACCAGCAAAGATGCCAAGTAGATTTCCAGCTGTGCAGGAAGCCTGGTCAGTTTGGCAGGCAAGTGATTCTTCCTTCCCTGCAGTCACAGACTTTGTGTTTTATAGCTCTGGATCCATGTTAGGCACAAGCCCACGCACACAACCAAAACTCCAGAGGGAAGGGACTGAGTTCCAACCCCACCAGTGATTGGTGCAAAGCCATAACAAAGCTCATTTGCTTCCTCTCAGGCAGATGGCTCAAGATGTTAGTGGCTCTACGCTGCCCACACCAGTGGCATGAGGAAAGCTTTTACATGCAACCCTTGCCCTGCTGTAGTTTTGTGCTTGGAGGTCATTTTGCACCCCATCCGACTCCTGGGATTTTTCTACAAGGGTAGGAAGCCTCTACTTTTGGTTGAGATCCTCTCTGACCTTGCCTTGCTCTTCAGTTTGCAACCCACAGTGTCCACGTGCAGATACTGAAAGCTACAAATAGAGGTAGCACCAACAGACACAGAGCTTAACTAAGGGCACAATCCTATGCATTTTTAGGCAGAAGGCAGGTTTAAAATTCCCAGCATTCCCCAGCCAGCTGGCTGGGGAATGTTGGGTGGGGAATGCTGGGAGTTGAAGGCCTGCCTTCTGTCTAAAAATGTATAGGATTGAGCCCTAAATAACATAAGCAAGAACCAAAACACAGCCCCCTGCCTCCAAGAACTTACTATCTAACTGACAATAGCGGGCCTTGAGGGATGGGGGAAGAGACACAAAGAGGTAATGAGGAAGCAAATGTAATGATGCTTACATTTTGCTTTGTTGAAAGGCACTCGTAGGGATGTTGATGCAGAGCTTACCCCCAAAGGGTTTTGAGTATTCAGACAAGCCCAATCCTGAACAGAGAGAATGACTTGATTCACACGACATGGCAGCTCACCGCGGTGTACTTTACTTGCAGGGGCTTTTATATCCTGGCAAATGCCAGTTTTGCATGGTGCCCGGCTTGCCATGTTACGTTGAGGGCACAATGCGACACGTTGTTTGAGGGGTTGTTTGAGTACACAACGCAAAAGCCCCCATGGGTAAATTAAACCATGGTGGGCTGTCATGATGTGTGAACAGCCTCAATGAGTGTGTCAGGACCTGCTGAAGGGGAAAGAATATGTCAGCCTCACCTGCAGTATTGCCCTGGAGGGCATCATGGCACATTCCACACACTGGGTCAAATCAGCACTGCATTTGCCTGGCTCCAGGAAACTGTCAATCAGTTTGAAACATGCCTAGGGAGTGGTAAATTTCATATTTAAACTACCAAGGATAGAAAGCCACTCCAGAAAACTTAGATTAGGCCATGAAAACCATTTCAGAAAAATCTCCTAGGAATTCACTGTTCATTTCTCACCACTAACTGTCTCTAAATCAGGGGTGCAAACCTCAGGCCCAGGGGCCAAATCTGGCCCTCCAGGGTTCCCCAGAAGGCCCCACCCCTTCCCCGCAATCACTGGACATTTGGTGGCTTTCTGGCTTTTGTGCAGTTTTTTTCCCCATTCTAAAAGGTTGAAATGCCTCTCCTCTTACTGGCAGTAAGAACTTTATGCTAAAATATGCTGGTATGTTTGGTTTTTTGGTCCCCTCCCCTGTTGCCTCTGGCCCTGCCCACCATCTGAATTCAGCCCGAGAGCTTCTGCAAAATGGAATTCTGCCCTTCGGCTGACAGAGGTTCTGCACCCCTGCTCTAAGTAATATAATCTGGCCTGCCTCCAGAAGGCACTCTAGCACAGGCTAAAGGGGGTGCCAAAGCAAGACAGACGACTCCAAGGATGCCTCTCTCTACCATTAAGATTTGATACAGAGAGCAGCAGCCAGAAGCTCCCTCAACTGATCAAAGAATTGCAATGGAAGAGAGCAGAAGAAGCATTCTCTAAGACAGGGTGGGCAACTTGTGATCCTCCAGATGTTGTTGGTCTGCAACTCTCATCATCCCTCATCATCAGCTACACTGGGTAAGGCTGAAGGAAGTTGCAGTTCAACAACATCTGGAGGGCCGCAAGTTGCTCACCCCTGCTCTAAGAATATGGCTGTATCCCTTGATCCCAGTCCCACCGCAAAGTTTATCTACAGCCCATATTCCTGTCTCCAGTTTTTATCAATATGACCTACACTTACTCCCCTCCCCAACTCTCTAGAAGCCTTTGGGTCAGTTGTTACCTTCAGGTCCTTTTTGAGACGTTCGATGTTGCGTGCATTTACCAATTCCTCCAAGCCCAATACCAGCACCTGTAGTAAAACATACAAACTTCCCTCTAAGGGAGAGAAACCCTGCAATTATCCCCCCGAGAAAGAGGATTGCCCAACCTTGCCACAAAGAAACACAGCAGCCAGTTCCTGAAAAAGCCAAATAAGTTTCTAGACCCAGAGCAGTAGGTCTATGCTCCAGTGGATTCAACCATGTGGAGAGGGGACCTCTGTGTAATTTAGAAACCAGAACCCTTCAGTTCTCTGGCATCACATACACGCCCCATTCCCTCAGATGAATTTGTCTAGTACTGACACACACACACACACACAGTTCCATGCTCACAATTGCTCATACTTATGATGCAGTCTAGAATCTACACTCCATCTATAAGTATGCCTTGGAAGAGTCCCCCACCCCACCTACATTTTTACCATTCTAACTGCAAGAGCAAAGGGATGGTTAAGGTGTGCTATGGGGTAACTAATGCACAGTAAGCAATGTACAGTCAGGGCCAGAAATATTGGAACAAGGATAACTGTTTTGGCAGTTGGCCTCTGTACACCACCACACTGAAGTTGAAAAGAAACATACCCAGATGGGAGTGAAGGCAGGACTTTCAGCTGTAATTCAAGGGTTTTGACAAAAGTGGGGGACTAACCATTCAGGAAGGACAGCCAGTGGCATACACACACACCCATAGTTGGTGGCTCATAAGTAATGGAACAAATGGCTGACAAGCAGCTGCATGGCCAGGTGCGGCCTGTTTCCTGGGTACCCCATGACCAATCAAGCAGCTAAAAGGCCTGGAGGTGGTTCTGAGTGTTACGTTTGCATTTGGTAGCTGTTCACTGGAACTCCCAACATGAGGTCCAAAGAGATGTCCATGTGAGTGAAGGAAGCCATCATTAGTCTGAGGAAACAAAATAAACCCATCAGAGGGATAGCAAAAACATTGGGAGTGGCCAGCACAACAGTTTGGAACATCCTGAAAAAGAAGGAATTAACTGGCAAGCTCAGCAACAGCAAAAGGCCTGGCAGACCACGGAAGACAACTAAAGTAGATGACCGCAGAATTCTGCTCATGGTGAAGAGGAACCCTTTCACAACATCTAGCCAGGTCAAGAACACTCTTGCGGAGGTAGGCATGTCATTGTCAACATCTGCAGTCAAGAGACAGCTTTATGAATGTAAATACAGAGGCTTCACAAAAAGGTGCAAACCACTGGTAACATCAAGAACAGACAGGCCAGATTAGCCTTTGCCAGCAAACACCTAAAAAAGCCTGCCCAGTTCTGGAATAAGATTCTTTGGACTGATGAAACCAAGATTAACTTGTACCAGAATGATGGGAAGAGAAAAGTATGGAGAAGGAAAGGAACAGCTCATGATCCAAAGTGTACCACACCATCTTTCAAACATGGTGGAGGCAGTGTTATGGCATGGGCATGTATGGCTGCCAATGGAACCGGGTCACTGGTGTTTCTTGATGACCTGACTGAGGATAAAAGCAGCAGGATGAATTCTGAAGTGTATAGGGCTATACTTTCTGCTCAGATTCAGCCGAATTCTGCCAGACTGATAGGACGCTGCTTCATATTGCAGATGGATAATGACCCAAAACATACAGCAAAAGCTACCCAAGAGTTTCTCAAGGCAAAGAAGTGGGATGTTCTTCAATTGCCAAGTCAATCACCTGATCTCAACCCAATAGAGCATGCTTTTCACTTACTGAAGACAAGACCAAAGGCAGAAAGACCCACAAACAAGCAGCAGCTGAAGATAGCTGCAATAAAGGCCTGGCAAAGCATCTCGAGGGATGAAACTCAGCATTTGGCCATGTCCATGGGTTCCAGACTTCAGGCAGTCATTGAGTGCAAAGGATTTTCATCCTGGTATTAAAGGCGATCCTTAAGTTTGAAATGATGTTGGTTTGTTCCATTACTTATCAGCTACCAACGATGGGGGTGTGTGGATGCCACTGGCTGTCCTTCCTGAATGGTTAGTGCTCCACTTTTGTCAAACCCCTTGAATTACAGCTGAAAGTCCTGCCTTCGCTCCCATCTGGGTGTGTTTCCTTTCAACTTCAATGTGGTGGTGTACAGAGGCCAACTGCCAAAACAGTTATCCTTGTTCCAATATTTCTGGCCCTGACTGTATATGAAAGGTTTAGTGGATTGGGGAAGGAAGCAGCTGCAAAATGAGTTCTTGGAAAGTAGAGTTGTATAGATAAAGTTTATACAACTTCACCCCCACCCCCAAACAAAGTTGTGTAGAACAGACCACCACTCATCTGAGCCAGCTCCTCCCCTTGGGATTATTTCACACTGCAATGGATGGGGCTTGCCTCCTACTTTCAGACAATGGCTGAAATGGCATTCCCTCACTTTTTTGACTGCTCACCATAGCACTGAAGACATTCTCAAGGAGCCTCCCAAGGCTAAAGTCACTGGCACTTTCATCTGAAGACAGGACAATGAGAGTGATGCTGGGAACATCAAACATAAAATATAAAGATAGGGGTGTGTGTGAGAGAAAGAAAGAGTAGATGCATGAAAGGTTGAACACCTTTGCCATGGGCAGACGTGGAATAATCTGTCCCGTATTCTGTAGCTTCGGGGAGGGGGGGGGGGGCTGTATAGTTTATGAAATACTGAACACTGTGCTATGGGATATTCGGCAGATGGAAATGATTCTCAACTAACTCCTCCTGCTAGATTAAAATCCCTGCACACTGGTGGGAAAAACGACAAAATGCACCTCCCTTGCCATAACCAACCCCGAGGAAGGCAGAAAACCCGTTCTCTGAGCTGTAATCGACATGCAGTGAAAGTAACAGTAATAACAGGTACTTTTAAGTTGAAAGTTAGGATACCTGCTCATGTAAGTAAGGCTCCAATCCTATGGGCTGAATAAAGTGGGGCTTACTTCCAAGGAAACAGGGGTGGAGTTGGATTGCACATCTACAATGAAGATCTCACATCCCCACCTATATGACTTGTGGTTCTGGTAACTCAAGTTAGATAGAACCAAATGGGTATGTGATAGACCAGTTGTATTTCACAAAATGGATCTGTGATAATACCGGCACGACCCCCATTAGTATTTCACAGAATTCCATATTTATCAACAGCAATACAAATAATTAGGAGGCCTGCAAAAACTACTGAATCCTGAAGCTGGAGTAAATTCAACAAATTTACATAACTTTGCTTAAATGCAAAGTATTTTCCATGTTGCGTGATTGGGGGGGAGAGGGAGGCGCTGGAACACAATACATTTGAGGAAAATTCAGGTGGTATAAAGCAGAAGGATTTGGGACTATGAAAAGCAGCCAAGATCTGTGCTGGACAAAGGCATTCTGTACTCGGACTAGTAGCCAGTGATTTGGTATTTCTAGATTTTTTGCATATATTCATGGATGCTAGACTCTTCTGTCAAGCATATCCTCAGTATTCCACAACTATTGATGCTTGACTGTAACAACGAAGATATTGAGGCCTCTTCATTATGGTGACAAAATGGTTCAATGTGTACCAGATACAGCTGAAGACACTGATCGCTAACAACAGAGAAAATCTTGGGGCACAAGTTGGCCTGTTTCTCTACTCACCTGTTGTGAAACACTTTCCAGACCACACGAATATTCTCTGTGCAGGCAGCTGTCAGCAGGACATCTAGGTTGGAACCAAACATATGAACCCCATTCAGGGAGCCAATCACAGAGAAGGGCAGCTGGGGGATAAGACATAAGCATTGGTATAATATATATATATGAACTTATCAAGCTGATATATACAGAATCAAACCACTAGTCCAGCTATTCAGACTGAAAGCAGCTTTCCGAGGTCTCCAGTGCAGGTCTTTCCAACCCCTGAAACACAGATCTTTTGACAGGAGATACCAGAGACTATGGCTGGACTCCTCTGCACACAAGCCATGTACTCTACAACCACTAACTTATGGGACATCTTGTATAAATTTCCAAGACATCTAGTGTACAAAGTGCTTTACAGTCATCATCTTTTTTACCTTCACAACAATCTATGAAGTCAGTTACTAATACTAAAATGAGTAGTTTCTGGAGCAGCCACGTGGTTGGAACAGGAATGGTTCCAGCCAACCATTCTCTTCAAGCAGGGTATTCCACTCTCTTCCCACCCCTGTTCTTTTCCAACTGACACTCAATGTTTTTTTGGCTGAGTATGTCTAGTTCTCATTGACCGGATTCACATGTAACACTAATCCATGGTTTAAATAAACCATAGTTTGTTGCCCTACCCAGGGATTTGGCAGATGATTGATCAAACCATGGTTTATTTTCTCAGTTCCTGGGGGGGGGTGTCTTCCTCCTTCACCCTCCCTCTATCCCAAATGCCTTTGCAGCACTGCAGTACTGGCATGTAAAGCAGCTGGATGTTTTGACTGCTCTTACCCACTGCCTCTGTAACCTGGTAAAAAAAAAAAAAAACCACGAACAAGCCATGATTCTGGATTCTCATTTAATGACAACCGATGGTTTAAGCAACCCACAGTTCACAACCCAACAACAAACCATGGGTTCTCTTTGGGAGTTGTTTGTGATTAACAACCCATAGTTCTGGGTTCACACATAACAACAACCCACAAATCAACAAACCATGGGGGGAACTAGGTCACTGGATTGTGTCCCCCCCATCTTAATTTTTGTATTTAAGAAAATATTTTTACTTCTCCAAACTTTCTGAGCATAGTGAGCTCCACTCTTATTATTTAGATGATTTATATCCCACCCTTCGATCAAATGATCCTCAAGGTGTCTTGCAATATATTGTAATCATATACACACACTTATACAAACCCCAAACCCACACAATTCAGCAGCCTTTAGTCCACCATGCTTCACCTCACTTTTGAAGTCTCAGAGCAACTGGCAGTTGGAGCCAAGTGTCCTTTCTGACAAGAAGGGGGGAAGCAAACGTCTTGCAACTGCTCCTTCTCTGCCAGATGGATGGGGCCATGTTAGTCTCCTCCTTGCCATGTTATTCTTCCTGGGAGGGAAGGGCTGCAACTTCCCAGTGACCTTTGGTCTCCTGGCCAATGACAGCAATCAGAATGAGCTTCTGCAATGCCAGGACAACTCTTATGTTTCTCAGTGGCCCTGTTTTGGCTTCATTTCTGTCAGTACTCACCATCTGAATTTGCTATTGGATGAATAATCCTTCCCAAGGCTGCAATCCTATGCACGTTTAGTTAGAACTAAGTCCCATTGTACAAAAAGTGGGGCTTACTTCTGAACACATGAAGCTGCCTTGTACAGAATCAAAATCTTAGTTCATCTTGTTCAATATTGTTTGCCTGTGGCCAAGCATGTGCTCTACCACTGAACAATGGATGTTCCTGACCAATATACAATGCTGTTTAGTCAGACCATTGGCCTACTTGGCCCAGTATTGTTTATTCTGCCATTCCACCAACCTGATTCCCTCCAGATGTGTTGGAGTAGAACTCCCATCATTTTTGAGCCAACATGGCCAATGGTGGGAAGGATAGGAGTTGTTGTCCAATACAACAGGATCGGCCCTAGGTTGGGGAAAGCTGCAGAAGCCCTGCCAGCGGAGGTCTTTCCCAAAGGTATATCTGCAGACCAAGTGCCTACTGTACCACATGGCTGTCCGTCATGAAAAACCCTTTGGGATTCATTTAGGAATCCACAGCGGGGCGGGAGGAGGGAAAGAGTTGATGCCACCGCAGCCCTCACCTGCTGCTTGGCGGGGCCACCCCGGCTCCTGCAGTACAAGGGCACCCCACTGCTGGCCGTGAGGCACAGCAAGGTCACGGAGGCCCCCGCTTCCTCCCACATCTTGGGACCCGGGCTGCCTCTCCCGCGCTGGCCAGCCGGCAGTCGCTTCCACGTTGGGCCTCTTCCTACCCCGCACCCATCGCTACTCCGTTCTCCCGGCTCAGGGCCGCCATTTTGGGGAGCCCGCTGCATGCCGGGACACAAGCGGCGCCATTGCCATAGTAACGGACGCCCTTTAATGATTGGATGTTTTCTTCTCTCTCCCCCCCCCCCCGTTGTTTGGTCTTGTTTTCTCCCGTGACCGAGGAGGAAGAGGAATCCGAGTTCTCCTCCACCCACACGGGAGGAGGAAGGTGCGTCTACGCGCGTGCGTGCCGAGGAGTGGACCCGAAGGGGATCACTTCCGGTGGCTGGGGAGCAAGCGGGGCCGAGAATCCGGATGTCAGCGTCGGGTACGGGACTAGGCGGGGGTCAAGCGGAGGGGGCGGATGAGGGAGGGGAGCCAAAGCCTGCGAGCGGTATTTGGGGAGGGGGGAGGAGAGAGGCCGAAGCCAGACAGAAATCATGCCCCTGCGTCTCCTCTTACTTAATACATCCCTTGCTTCTTCCCTTCCCGCAAGTCCTCGCTCAAGACTGGTTGCTCCTTCAGTAAAGCCAAAATAATGCATGACGTGTGGGGAAAGTGGAGGGCCCCTCCCCCCGCCTTTGCTTCCCTCTCATGATACTAGAGGTCTGTGAAGCTTTAGGGTGGTAGATTCAAGGTAGACCAGTGGTGGGCAACCTGGTACCTTCCAGATGTTTGGGGCTGCAACACCCAGCCAGCATGGCCAATGATCAGGAATTATGGGAGTTGTAGTTAAAAACATCTGGAGGGCACCAGATTGCCCACCCCTGAGGTAGACAAAAGGAAGTTGTTCTTCACACGATGCATAATTGATTTACAGGACTCACTGCCGTAAGATGTTGGGGATGGCCACTAGTCTAGACGGCTTAAAAAAAAAAAAAAGCTGAGACAAACTCATAGGTGAAGGTGGCCTCATCAACTAGTGATAGGCATGATAGTTAAATGGCGCTTCAAGTGGTACAGTATTTCTGAGTACCACTTGTGGTATATGTGTGTGTGTGTGTGTGTGAGCACTAGGGAAGGTGTTGTCTCTATGCCTTCCAAGAGTATTTGGCTGGTCATTGTGGGAATGGATTATAGGGCTAAATGGACTTTTCCTCTGAACTAGCAGGGCTTTTATGTCTCTTACACCAGGGGTGGGGAGAAGGTAGATCAGGAGCTACTGGGTGATTTGCAATAGATTACTAAGGGGGGTTCTTTCCCAATTATTTAATGATAGCAGCTACATAAATGTGTCCCCCTAAATTAGGCTTCTGAAACAAAAGCTGTTTCTAGGCAGAGGGCTCCTATCGCTAACTATCGAAAGGTATCCTGCAGCTTTTCCATCTTCCTTAAATGATTTTTTTCTGGTAAGAAAAAAAATGGAAGAAGTGGTGGGAAAACATGGGAGGGCTACAAATTGAAGATGACAACGACTGGACACTCCACCCCCATCGAATTTTATGAATGAGGCAGTGTGATTGCACAATAAAAGTTGCATCTGGAAACACCCAAGAATGCTTGGGGGAAACCAAGAGTAATTTTTTGTGTAAAAGAGCTGTGAGCTCACTTCTGGTTCTCAAAACAAATGCCTGGATTGCCTTAATCCAAAGTGTATGTCTGGTCCCTCCACTGCTATTTTGCATTTGGCTCTGGTTAGTGGACAATGGGGTTCTAGTAAAGAAACCCCACAAAGTGCATACTTGAAGTCTGTCTATTCCTGCCCTGCACGCCACCTTCTCCCTCCCTTACCTACACCTTCATCTCTGTTTGGCTTGCTTCTACCCTATTCCTCATTTCTCAGTCTCCTACCCTCTCCCTCTCCTTATCTGTCTTGCTTGTCTAGTGTAGATAGTGACCCTTGACCAGAGACTATGTCAGTACTGTGTTTTGTACAGCACCTAGTGCTCCGTTGATACGGAATAAATGCTAAATAGTAACTGATTTCAGCTTCCTTCTTGTTATTAATTTGTTGCCATATTGCCGTTGTATATCCACACGTCATCGTGGATAGCTGGAGGAGATGGTGGTGCCAACACTGGACATGCCTGCTCAGCCCATGGGGATGGTTGCTGATGTGGTCTTCGTCATCGAGGGCACTGCCAATCTCGGGCCCTACTTCGAGTCCCTGCGCAAGCATTACCTTCTTCCTGCCATTGAGTGAGTTTTCACAAGGTCCCAGTATGCAACAGCACTGCCATTGTCCTCGTTGCAACGAGACACTCATGGGAAAGGGATTGTTGGGAAATTGTTCTTTTTCTGGAAAGGGCTGCAATTATTAACCTTAATAAGTACTATGTTCTCACTATTTGACTATATACTGACTTTAACAAAGCATTTTAATATAACAGGCAAATTTGTTTACAGGAGTCCCTCTTCTAATGAGTGTGGTCCAATAGGCAAGACTAGCTACAGTTATCCACGCTATGGTAACATCTCATCTGGATTACTGCAATGCGTTATATGTGGGCCTGTCTTTGAAAACAGTCTGGAAACTTCAGCTGGTCCAAAATAGTGCAATGAGATTACTAACAGGAACTGGGTGATATGAACATACTATACCAGTGCTCTGTGATCTGTGCTAACTTCCAGTTCATTTCTGGGACCAATTCAAAGTGCTGATACTAACTTTTAAAGACCTAAACAGTTTTGGGCCAGGTTACCTATGTAAACCTGCCTGGGCTCTGAAATCGTCTTCAGAGGCCAACCTCCAGGTACCCCAGCCAAATGAAGTGAAGCAGGTGGCTTCTAAAAAGAGGCCCTTTTCCGTTGTGGCAGTGCCCTCCCCAGAGAAGCTTGCTTGGCACCTACATTGTGGTCTTTTTGGTGCCAGGTGAAGACCTTTTCATTCTCACAGGCATTTTACTCCTTCAGTTTTTGTTGTTTTTAAATATGATGTTGTATCTTTCAATCTTACACTGCTGCTGGCTTTTTTTTTCTTTTATACTATAGTTTACAAAGTTTTATATTATGTTTTATCATGTTGTATTTGTGGTTTTAATTGTTGTGACCTGCCCAGAGAGCTTCAGTTATTGGGTGTTACAGAAATGTAATAAATAAAATAACTATTAGTTTACACAGATTTGGAAAATCATAGATTCAGTGAGCAGGTGTGAACAAGTCTCCCTCTTTTCATGCCTGTAAAATGTGGCAGTACATAGGATTAAAAACAGCTACAATCTTATGCACATTTGCATGGAATAGGGTAGGCAGATTTCAGGTTTCCGAGATCTACTATATGCTTAGGATGAAGGAACAGGGTGCCTTTTAGCACATATTCAGCCCAGGAATTTGCGATAAGTACAAGAAGCAAGCTCACAAGTTGTCACTATTGTTAGAAAATTGGGAATCAGAAACCTATTACTGATCTACTGAAAATCAACTAGATATTTTGCAGTACATCCCAGTCTAGCTTCTGTCTACTCCTGACATAAAATAAGCCCTGCTGAATGCAACGGGACCTTCCCAGTAAAAATGCATAGGATTATGGTGTTAAGTATAAGTATACATGGTATTGCAACGTACTTGGAAATAAGTCCTATTGAAATCATTCAGATTTACTTCTAAGTAAGAATGCATAGGATCAAGAATCCTAGGAGTAAAATACTGGCCCATGAAGTTTTTTCCCCAAGTTGAAATAGCTGCAAATACAAAGAATGACTAACCTTCCAGTTTCCAAATAACAGCATCTCAGGACATGTAAGAGAAGGTAAATTGATGGGGAAACAACCTTGCAGATTATACTAGCAGAAATAAGATGAGTTGGACATTTACAGGATCTAAATCAGGTGTAAAACACAATATAAAGGTGTTTACAATTTATACTTGCCCCTGGGAAATGGGCAAGTGGTAAATCATGACGAATAGCTAAATTGGAATAATGGTCATGAAAAATAATCCTGTGATTTCACAACCTTTTGCTTGAGTGAGTAGTTTATGGCTATTTTTCATAAATTTTTATTGATGTGTTCCGTGTGAGACAATCCTTGCCCATTTTTGCCTATCTGAGAGAGAGTATTTTTTATTTCTAGGTATTTCAATGGTGGTCCCCCAGCTGAGACAGACTTTGGAGGAGATGTGAGTGTGTGAATGCACTTTCAAAGTTGTTTATGAATGCAGAAAATTGAGTGGGCTCTGGGAACCCCGTATTTATTTATTCAATTTATACCCTGCCTTTCCACGAAGAAAATGGTGCTCAAGGCAGCTAAAAGGCACTCAAGGCAGTCCTTCTCTTTGAGTATGCCTCCTTTCTGTTATCAGGATTTCATGGATTAGCTTGAGGATAGCTAAAATTGATTTCTGTTCATGAGGCCACAAATATGTGTAAAAACCCCACTTTTTGGTTTTTGTTTTCCTGAGCAAAATTGCCTTATTGCTTTCCCACCCAGCCATCCAAACAGCAAAGTTCATGGCTTGAAAAAATAAGGTGGGGGAAGCAGGGGCTGGGGATCAGCCAGTGCTGTCTTGAGAACTATAGGAAGACCTGGATTCGAGGCCCCAGACGTCTGAACTTATGTGTCTTCTGGTTTGCATGTAACGGCAGCAAAGCATGGGTTAATTAACCCAGGTTTTGCTGGGGTTGCGTGCCACTGCCATTTTGAATATGCAACCTCTAATCGGCTCAATGGAGGTGATTTCATGACATGTGAACTGGGTTAATCTTGGGTTAAACAACCCACTGTTAACATACAATTAGTTCTTAGGTTAACTGTGGGCTGTTTAATCCACAGTTAACCCATAGTGTCCAGGTTCACATGTCATGAAGTAATCTGTGATCGGAAGTTGAATTTTCAAAATGGCGGTGGCACATGCCAGGCATGTGACCCATGTGTTTTTTGTGGGTTTAATCATAAGACCTTAAGAAGAGCCAGGCTGGATCAGACCAAGGGGCCATCTAGTCCAACATTCTGTTCACCAATGGCCAACCAGCTGCCCATGGGAAACCCACAAATAGAACATGAGTGCAATAGCACTCTCCCACTCGTATTCCCCAGCAAAGGGTATATAGTCATACTGCCTCTAATATTGGAGGTAGCATATAGCCATAAGTACTAGTAGCCATTGATAGCCTTCTCCTCCAGGAATTTGTCTAACCCCCTTTTCAAGCCATCCAAATTGTGGGCCATCACTACGTCTTGAGGTAGCAAATTCCATAGTTTAACGTGTGATTTGCTACTGTGATGTGTGAACTTGGCTGTTGTCTAAAGCAAAGAATGGAAAAAGCAGTTTTTCCCTGAGTAAAAGCTTCTACTTCTGAACAGTTGTTTCTAAATGTCTGTTAATTACTTTTGTTTTTTATCACATTGAGTGGGCTCAGATGTAACACTAAACAACAGTTTAGCACTAAGGGAACAAGCCTGGTTGAGACTCAGGCTCATGCATTCCTCCCATGAAGAGGAGATCGGAAGCTTTTGCTTCCATTTTCAACTAACTGTTAGGACTCAATTTATTTGAACCCAGGAGAACAGTGGTTAGTATTAACTATAGTTTAGGGAGACAAGCCACAATTATAAAACACAGTTTGAAGTTGGCTTATTTCTCTAACCTAAACCATAGTTAAGACTAATCACAATTTGTCCAGGTTCAGACATAATGGATAACTATGGTTAGTTGGAAATGGAAGTGAAAAGTTCCGATCTCCTTGCAGCCATGCCAGAGGGGAAGAGGGAGCATGTGAGCCCTGAGGCTAATAAACACTAAATCATAGTTTAGTGTTAACATGCAAGCTATGTCACTGTTATCCCATTTTTCCCTCAAGGATCTCAAGGTAGTGTACATGGGGTTACTGTGTTTTAACTTTATATTGAACCTGGGTTGCAATGTCTGCATTCAGACAATCCTCCAAACCATAGTTTGAAGGATTGGGAGCAAGCCTTGTGTTGTACACTCTATCTTCCACTCCTGTCATGTGCATACTTCAGTGCACTATGTAGTGGTTTGATCAAACCATAGTTGCTGTTGCATCCAAGTGTGGCAAGCCATTGGTTTGATAAAACTATATTTTGCCCACAAGCTAGGGCCATGCCTTGACTTGCAGGCAAAGCATAGTTAGATCAAATGTGAAAGTAATTGATTAAGCCAAACAAGCAGAAGAGGGAGCAAGGAACATGTGAGCACAGAGATCATTCGCTATCCTTTGGAGAATCACCTGAATGCTGCCAGTGAGTGGCCTGAAGTCAGCCAGTGAGCTTAGATTCCAGTTTCTCCAGTTTTGACAAAAGAACTCTTTGTGGATTTAATAAAACATATAGGAACTTAACCGATAACAAATTGCTCTTTCTAAACATTTCCATTAGCATGTGCACATTGCAGACATCTTGAATGCGCCAGCACAGCTGTGCTGTAGTGGGAGCCAAAATCACTGGTTAGTGACACAGTCACACAGCCGAGCAGAAGCCCAGCAGAAGAGTCACAGTGCTGAAAATACCTTTGCCCAGAGCCCGTCTGTCTAACCGACTTCTACCTCCCACCCTTGTCTCCTGCAGTATGGTGGCACCCAGTACAGCCTGGTGGTGTTCAATACGGTGGACTGCGCTCCTGAGTCATACGTGCAGTGCCATGCACCAACTAGCAGCGCTTACGAGTTTGTCACATGGCTTGACAGCATTCAGTGAGTCTGGGAGCGCACATGACTATCTGTAGTCATGCTGCTTAATTTTGCACTAGAGATTGTGTTTCAGCGTTTAATGCAGGGGAGCAAAACCTTTTCGGCCCTAAGGGCTGTATCTGTTGCTGGCCTGGGAGCTGCACACATGCATAGACACACACACTGCTGATCCTGATACAGATTCTTTCCTTGCTACTAGCAGCAGCAGGGAAAGAGTGATTTGTATGAGAATCTCTGTGGAAAAGAGTGGAGAGTACTGCCAGCAGGGAATTCAGAGGGATGGTCAGGAAACGCCTTAGCCTACTACTGGTTGTGCATCCCTGGAGTAATGCCTTGGAACAGGAGAGGAATCCAATGTCTTAGTTGTAACTTCTGGAGATCAGAAAAGATTTCTCGATGGATTAGTATAGCAAATGTTTGGGGGAAACAGGGTGAAGTATGTTCCTTTTCAGTTGCTGTCAGCTTGGATCCATGCGCTGCCTTGCAATTATCTTTCTCCTCTGCTTGTAACATGCTACAGCCAAGGTTGATCTGTGGGTAGGCAGTGGTTTGTTTGGCTCAGGGGACTGAACAGGATGGCCGGTTCAATCGGTCTGAGAAGGAATGGAAAGGAAGACTTCTGGGTTTTCTAGGGCTAAGGTGGGGTATGGTGGGTTGTAGAGAGTGGGCTGGAAGCCAAGCCTTCTGAGTTTCTTGGGAAGTATGTGAAGATTAGGGTGGGTGGTGAACGTCACCACAAAGTCTAGAAGATTGCATGGCTCAGTGGTAGAGCCCAAATTTTGCATCTTGTAAGGTCCCAAGTTTAATCCCAGTCATTTCATGTTAAAGGATCTTGAGCAGCAGGGATAGGGGAAAAAAACCTCTGCCTAAAATTTTGGAGACCAACTGCTGTTTGAAGTAGATTATGTTAAAAGTAAATGGACCAAAGCTCTGACTCAGTATAGCCACTTTGTTTATGTCTGGGTTCTGTCTGGCGCTTGAGAATGGGCTGGTTTGGATAATCATATCTCATTAATAAACTGAGAGATGAACAAGCCTTTTGGCCACGTACGCAGCTCCTTTGCTCATCTCTTCACAGGGGGAATGAACAAACCAGGAAGTCTTCCTTTAACTGTAATTTCTTGTTTGGCCCTTTGGTTCCCAGTACTGTCGGTGCCAGCTATGGGAAGCCCTTTCTTGTCCTTGCTAGTTTGTTTTGGGGTTTTTATTTGATTAATGGCTTTGGAATTAGCCAGGCTATGAAGTCAGTTTCAAACCATGGCTTCATATCCTGGCTTTTTCTGAAGCTATTAACTGTGGGGTCTCAGTTAAGAAAAGTCAGGAAACCATAGCTAATGGAAGCCTTCCTGGTGTGTTTGCTCTGGCCACAAACAGGCTGCATGCATGGCCAAGAGGCTTTGATCATCTGAATGCAGCCCATGAGGCCGTTGGTTCCCAGCACTGGCCCTCTCTGATTTTTTGTCTTCCTAATCTCAGATTTGTGGGTGGCGGTGGCGAGAGCTGCAGTCTCATCTCAGAAGGGCTCAGCACTGCTCTGCAACTCTTTGATGACTTCAAAAAGATGAGAGAGCAAATGTAAGTCTTTTTGGGGTAGGGGTGAAGGCAGGGTGGAAAGTCAGGACTCAATGAGTGTACATGAGGGTTCCCATCTGTTTTTAATACTAGTGCATCCTCATGAGTCATGTTTAAAGCTGTGAAATGTTTTGTTTCATTCTGTGGTTCCTATGTGCCTGGCGTTGTTTCACAGAAAGGGGAGAAACATGAATGAAAAGCTGAGTTGAGTTTCGTTTTTTCTCATAAGATTTTTCAGAGCCTTTTACCGTTTCCTTTGGAAAGTCATAATAAGATAGGACAAAATGAAAGCTTGCCAGGTGGGGGTGGTGCTGGGAGTGTCTGTGCCAGCTACTGAAGCCTTTCTTGGACTTGTTCATTTGTTTATTTTTAATTTTCTTTGCTCAACTTTTCAGGCCCAGGGGGAGGGAAGTTTTTTTTTTTTTTAAGTGTGTGTGTAAGTGTAACTTCTAAAATACCTTTTCTCAGCACTACTGCTCTAATCTGAATTGGAGTCTCTCCCGAGCCCCCTCTTGCAGCTGCTTTAAAGTAAAAAACAAAGCAATGTCAGGGTTGCATCCATCCATATCTGCCATGCAGAATGCTGGTCCAAGATAGGACAAATGCACAGCAATGCTGCACTGCTGTTGAAACCTTGGTCTAGATTAAAGCACAGCATGCTTGACTATGTAGTTCTTCAGGGCTCCTCACCTGTTCCTGGTCTCCCCCAAACAGAGGCCCGACGCATAAAGTTTGCATCCTTATCTGCAACTCCCCACCCTACCTCCTTCCAGCTGTGGAGAGCACCACATATTCTGGCTATACAACGGAGAACCTGGTGCAGAAGATTGGTGAGGTGAGTGAAAGATGCTTGCAGCAACCTGGATTTCTGATTTCTCTGGATTTTTGGATGATGTATGGTGGGTTGAGATTAGGAGCAGGCAAAGTAGATCTCCAGATGTTTTGGAGTTCAGCTCCCAGCATTCCTGACCATTGGCCATGCTACCTTACCCCAATCCTCCCAGACATCGTCTACAGTCTTCCCCAACCTGGTGCCCTCTAGAATTCTGGGAGTTGTGGTCCAGCAAATCTGGAGGGCATCAGGTTTGGGAAGGCTGATCTTCTAGGTTAGAACAGAGCATGGCTTGGAGATGTATGGGAATCCCAGCAAGTAATGTATGGGGTGACCTGGATAGCTTAGAACTGAAGATGCTTTGTGGCAGGAGCTCTCCCCACTTGCCTCCCAGGGAATTCAAATGCCAAGTGAATTAGAGGTAGAGAATGTCTTAGACGAAGAACCCTATCTCCCCTGGGAAGGAAGTTGAAAGGAGGGATTGCAGACATGTTGCTAGGCAACCCTTTGAAAGAACTGTGTGTCTGCTGCCCATCTGTTTCAACGCCTGTTCAAGGGGGCCGTCTCCTCCCTGTCTTCTTGTTTTCTTAAACCAGGCTTGGCCAACCAGAGGCCCAAGGCCCAGATGCTGCCCTATTGCCCAGAGCCTAAACTCTGTGACCTTACTGGTTCACAAAGGAGAACAAATATGTTCAGGCTCAGACATGTTCAGATACCAGATTCCATGGATAAATGCAGTTTTTTGAGGTAGTAAAGCAAGTCTCCTTATGCAAGCAGCTGAGGGGAGTCAGTCCAGAGATGAGTTCATGATGGCCAGTCAGGTTCTCTGGGTACAGAGTTGAACTCTGGGTGATGTTACCACTCAGCTCAATTTGCCTAACCTACTGAATTCTTTATACTCTTCATTTACCTCCCCATTGGTAACAGAAAGTGTGGAAAGTCATGAGGTTTCAAAATGTATTTGCATTTTCCATTGTGAACATTTTTGTAAGCAAGAAATGTTCACAGTATCAGCCGAACTATCTTTAAATGAACGTAAGGTTTCAGAGTTGAAACCAAACCCTGTTTTCTAATAGCCCTGAGATGCCTTTTGTTTTTCAGCAGCCAGTGATCTCTTGTCCATGCAATGCAGCCTCCAAGTTTGATTAAACAATAGACTTTGTTAGAAAACTGAATTCTAATAAACCTTTTATCAAGCAAAATCAGACACATCTCGCCTTATGATAGCCAGGTCAAAGGGTTGCAGGCCTTTTATATCAAACATAACCCAAATACCCAATTTTGTTTTCTCACTCCCTGTTGCTCAACCAACAGAGCTCGAACATTAGGATATCCACTAATTAGAATAGTCATATTATAGAGAAGCTTTCCCCAACTTGGCGCCTTCCAGATGGCTTGGACTACAACTCCCATCCACTCCATGACAGGATTTGCAGTCCAGCACATCTGGAGGGCAGGGGGTTGGGGAAGACTGTCTTAGGGGACTTGAGCTAACCATGCCTCATGGCTTGCAGGGATGATAATACATATTACGAGCAATATGTGTGAGTATGAGTAACGCAGCAGCTCGGCTGTTTTCAAGAGCTGCCCCTTTTTAGCATGTAACTCCTTTGCTGAGAGAACTGCACTGGCTGCCTATTCGCTACCAGGCCAGGTTGAAGGTATTAGTACTAGGGTACAAACCCCTAAATAACTTGGGAGCAGAATACTTGAGAGAGTGCCTTCTGCCTTACCAACCTGCTCGGTCGCTGAGGTCACTGGAGGGTTTGTGGCTCCACATGGACCAATGGCCCGATTGGAGTCCATCAGGAGAAGAGCCTTCAGTGTGGTGGCCCCCTTTCTGTGGAACTCCCTGCCTTTAGAGGTCAGGAAGGCCCCCACACTGTGCTGTTTCCGGCAGCTCCTGAAAACAGCACTGTTCCAGGAGGCATTCCGTAATTGACCAGTCATGGTTTCTATTGGTATTCTGCTTTCAAAATAGCATAATTTAAGTCTGGTGTTTTAATCTTTTTATCCTTTTACAGTTTTATCTCTTGTGTTAACCACTCCCAAATCTGTTCTAGATATGGAGTGGTATACAAATATTGTAAATAAATAAAAATAAATAAATAAGAGTAAGTATATCAGAGTAATTCCCATGGTATGTCATTTGTGCCAATTATAAGGAGGATTGATAGTATTGCAATCTTCCTCTTGGCTTCTTTTCTGGGCTGGTAGGTATGATAATCTTTCATGACATATTTCAGACTAAAGTTCAGTGCAACCACTGCTCTGACTATTTCATTTCCGTTGAAAGCCTGGTGGGTGTACAGCACACAAAAACATCTTATCTGGTGCTAACGAGAGAGTGAGAGTAAAAACTTGGCTCACTGTTTCAGTCATAAAAACAAGACAATAGATTACGCTATCTTGTGAGATTTGATTTGTTGAACTTACATGGCCGCCCATCAACAAATATGCTCTGGATGGCTTACAGGTCAGGAAAGCAAAATAAAATGTTAAACATGGGCAAAATAACATATTTAAGAGCAACAAATGTTAAAAATACAGCATAAGAACTTCCTTCTAATAAAGACAGCTTAAAACAATTAGCAACTTGAATTAAAAACCATACTAAAACAGCAAGGCTGTGTTGGGATGATCGCAATGGGGGAAGAAGCCATCGTGGCTTCTCCCCCCACACATGCGACTGCTATTAGCATAATCCTCCGTGATGCAGTGTGGGTTGGCATGTCATGCAAACCAGGTGTGCAGCGCAACAGGGGCGGCTTCATAGCCTCTACTGCACGTCATGGATTTTAAGGTGGGTATGAAGCTGCTGTGTGCCCATTTAGGACAACTCACGCTGCATCGTGGGGGATAAATGGCAGTTGCGCAGGAGTGGGAGAAGCCACGTTGGCTTCTTTCCCCATTGCAATCTTCCGAACCCAGTCGAGGAGTCCAAGCAGTGTTAAAAAGCCTGGTGAAATAAGGCCTTCACCTGACACCAAAAAGGGGGCACTAGAGGAGCCACAGCTGGGGTGCCACCACAGAGAAGGCCCTCTCCTTAGTAGCCACTCCCCTCATTTCGCTTGGTCAGGGAACACAGACCAGGGCCTCCAAAGAGGATCTTAAGGTTCGGGTAGGTGTCTATAGCAGAAGGTGATCCTTTAGGTAACCTGGTGGGAGATGGGAGCAATCTTTACCTTAAGCTGTGTTCTCCCATGCAATCTTGTGGGGGCTCCTCCTCCCATCTTGAAATTGCTCTGGTTAAAGTAGTGAGAATAGGAGACTGGACACTTGGGTATTTGTGCATTTGTTTTTATTTGAAATATTTACATATCGTATCTAGAGGTGTCAGGTTGGGGAAGGTTGCTGTATCTCTTGCCTTTCTTCCATTGTGGAACTCAAAACCATTTACATGGAGTTCCCTGGCAGTCTCCCATCCAAACACTGACTGGACCCAGGCCCACTTAGCTGCTTCATGTGCCCTCAGATCATGGCCTGGGTTGTGTGCCAGTTGCCAACATGCCGGGAAGGAGCAAGACAGCATAAGTGATTGGGGGATGGGAACCTTTGGAGATCTGTCTTCCACAACCTGTCCTGAGGTTGCGTGGGGCAAAGGGGTGTGTGTGTGATGTCCTCTTTGCTTACCCGCTCTGCCTTTATTCCCCCACCCCCCAGCGTGGGATCCACTTTTCCATTATCTCCCCACGGAAGCTACCGGCTCTGCGCATTCTCTTTGAGAAGGCCGTGACGGGGGGCATGTTGGAGGCCCAGCTCAAGGACTACAGCCAGGACCCCCGGCATATGATCCTCATCCGTGGCATGGTGCTTCCAGGTAAGAGCCGACCTGGGAGCGAGCAGTTGGCTGGCACTGGGAAGCATCATGCTGAGTCGGTGCAAGCTGACCAGTCCGGCCTGGGAAAGGGTAGACAGAGGAACGTAGGAGGCTTGACATCCCATGAAGGGCGGGGTGGGGGTGGGGAGGACTGTTTCCATCTCACCTTCCAAACCTGCCTGGCAATTATCAGTAGGCAATCTTTGAGTCAAGAAAGTCTGTTAACTACAGTGTAATGGTTGAAGCTCATTAGGGTTGTGCTGTGTTCAAGGGGTCATTGGCTTAGCTCCAGATGTAGTTGTACCCAGAGTAGAGCCATTGAAATAAATGGGATTTAAGTTAGTCACAACAAAGTCTGTTTTCCAGTAGGACCATATATTCAAATTATAGACCAACCAAGATGTATTCCATAATAATGCACAAGCACAGAAAAAGCCCCAAATGTGACATTAGGTTCAGAATTCAGATTCCTGAGAATCTCTGCTTTTACTGTTTTTTAATTAAAAAAGAAAAAGTGTATTGCTCCTAGGGCTGCAAAGATACACTTGAAAATGTATGAGCACATTATCAAGTGATAAATCCTAGAAGCAAGAGAGGAGCAGCCAAATCAGATTTCCAGAGGTCGAGGGTTCAGTGCCCTGCATCATCCCTTCCCTGTGCAGAAGCAGACTTAAATAGCTCAGTGACAGCCATGTAAAAGTGCTTGAATTGATAAAAGGCCACAGCATTCACCTCTTCTGGGGACATATTTTTTTGGGAAGGCAGTTTGTGCACCCCTGGTTATGGTGTTGTAGCCAGCAGAGGTATTCTTCCATCCTGCAATTCAAGGCATAGCTTACAGAGGTTCCCAGGCGATCTCTCAGGTGGACCCAGACCAGGCTGGCTTAGTTTCAGCATGTGGACTATGTCTTTTGCCCTCCAGTTGTCCCCCTAAGTTTTATTTATTTATTTTTAGTGGTTTCCTTTTCTTTATTTAAAACGTATCGCCCGCCTTTCCACTAGTATACTCACAGTGGCTAACAATGTTTAGCATGAAGCAGTTGCACTAAATCTATACATGAATGATGATACAGATAAGTTATTTTAAAAAAACAATATATATATTAATGATATGAACCTTAACAGTAGAAAATGGAGGGTTAGCTCTACCCTGTCCTGCAGTTGATTGATATTCCTTGAATTTATTTTTGTGTCTGTATATGAGGGAGGGAGAGAGAGAGAGAGAGAGAGAATGGGGTGTCAGGGAGTGCACACTTCCTGGTGGTGAGTAATACCCCCCTCCGGCACTTCCTTTTGATGACTAGCACCATTTCCTGCTTTTCTGTCTGCAGTCGGAGGGGGAGCTGCTGCCAACGCCCTGCAGCCCAAACAGGCTGTGCCGCAGCCCCAGCTCCCCACAGTGCCGCCCCAGCTCCCTGCTGCCCCGCCACAAGCCCTGCCACCGGTTTCTCAGCCATACCAGGTACATCATGTGCCCCAAGAGGTGGGTAGGGGATGGGAGGATCCTGGCTCCCACAACCCATGCCTTGCTCTGACCTCTCGCTTCAGGTGGCGCCATCCACGACTCTCACCGCTGCCCAGGCAGCTGCGCAGTCCGCTGTGGAGGCTGCCAAGAGCCAGAAAGCCGGCCTAGGCCCCCGCTGTGAGTCCTTGCTTGTTTCCTGGGCTCTGGGAGGGAAAAGATTGCTCTGTAGGATTCGACCAGGAGAGGGGGGTGGTTAAGAGGTGCTAGAGGTATGTGTGTTTGGGGGTGAAGGATAGCTGCTTCCATGACCACATGGCCTTCTCTCTCCTCTCCATAGTCCCCTCCTTGAACCCCTTGCAGCCAGCCTTCAGCCAAGCTCCCACACAGACGCTCCCGGCAGGCTCAGTCCCAGCCCTGCCTCAAAAGCTCCCTGCCTCTTCTCCGTCCAGTCTGGTCTCCACGGTCACCACAGGCTCCAGCCTGCTGGTCCAGCCGCCTGTGCAAGCTCCGCCACAGCCTGGTGCCTCAGCCATGGTACACGTGAGCCCCCGACCGTTCAGGAGGGGGGAAGAAATGTGTGCGCAGGATCTTGCCGATCCAGGGCTTACCACTTATTTTTCCATCTCTTTAAGTGGCTGGCCCACAAGTGATTGTTGCCCATCTCTCCCTCTCCTTCCCGCACCCTCCCCACCCACCCCCCTCAGCAGTCCACTGGCGTGCCTCCCGGCAGCATGAATGTGACCCAGCCGGCACAGCCGCAGATCGGAGCGACCCAGCAGTCGGTCACAAACAAGGTGATGGCGTGGAGCGGCGTGCTGGAATGGCAGGAGGTGAGAGCTGAATCGTGGAGGAGGAGGAGGGGTGAGCTGGGAAAAGGGGAACCCTTCTCCTGACATGTTTTGACGGTCTGCCCCATCCCTCTTTCCCCAGAAGCCCAAGCCAGCTTCTGTGGATTCCAACACCAAGCTTACGCGTTCGCTGCCCTGCCAAGTGTATGTCAACCAAGGAGAGAACTTGTGAGTGTTGGTCTGTGTCGCTAAGGGGAGGGGATCGTGGCGGATGAGGAGAGGCAGTCTTGGTGGAGGCGGCAGGGGGAGCAGGGAGGTTCTACACAGAACTGGTGCTCTAGTGTTAGTGGAAATGGGCAAGGCACTGGTGGGTCTTGCGGGGGGCGGTTCAGCGAGGAAAGGAACATTCCAGCGATGCGAAGGGCAGGGAGCTTCCGATCCCAGCTCAGCAACGTCCTCGCTGTAAGTTTAGGGCATGGATGGGGCCTTCTGTCAGCTTGAGGGCCAAATTCAATTTTGGAGAAGCTCTCGGGGGCCTCATTCCAGTGGCTGGGCTGAAGGCAAAAGGCTGAGACCAAAACCACAAGAAGGCCAGCATATTGTAGCTTAAAGCTGTTATTGCCAGTAACTAAGCCTTAGAAGAGACATTTCAACCTTTCAGAATGGGGAAAAACAGCACAAATGCTGGGAAACTACCAAACGACTGGTGGTTTGGGGAAAGGAGGTCAGGCCAGGGGAAGGGAGTGTGACTATCAGGGGAACCCTGGAGGGCCAGATTCGGCCCCGAGCCTGAGATTCCGCACCCTTGGTTTAGTGGGCAGGGATGTGGAAAGGGTCTGGGGCCAGGACCAGGTTTCTTGTCTTTTGACCTCCAAAATAATAGTAACCTCCCTGATTTGGTGAAACTAAATGGGGCAAGGGTAGTTGCAGCCTGAAGTGGATGAAGAGCTAGAAAACCAGGATTGGGGAACCTGTGGTTCTCCAGATGGTTCCGGACTCCATCTCCCATCAGCTCCAGCCAGCGTGGCCAATGATCAGGGATGATGGGAGCTGTAGCCCAACAACTCCTGGAGGGTCACAGGTTCCCCATCCTGGCTGTAACCCTTGAAAGCTGCCAGAGCAAGGTCCCATCTCCCTTGAGAAATCAGATCTGGTTTTGAGGAGCTTGGAGTTCAGGGATTGCCTGTTGGCTGCTGGGTGCCATAATCCAACATGTCTGGAGGGCACCAGGTGGGGGAAGGCTAGTATGATCGATGAGGAACACACAGCTGACTTGCTCTGCTTGCTCCCTTCCAGGAAGGCTGAGCAGTGGCCCCAGAAGCTCATCATGCAGCTGATCCCCCAGCAGCTCTTGGTAAGGGGAGGGCTTGTGGGGTGGCTGTGGGCAGAGTCTGACCTGGCACTAGGCCATATCCCCTTAAGGCATCCTTTCTCAGCCTCGAGATGTTGTTGGGCCACAATGTCCATCATCCCGAGCCGGCATGACCGATGGTCGAGGATGATGGGAACTATAGTCCGCCAGCATCTAGGGATCAAAAAGGCCCTAGGGGAGTCCATTGGATAGTGCATTGGGTCTGGCGCCAAATTCATGCCTTTATGGATGTTGCTTCTATCTTAGCTGCAGTAACTCCAACAGTAAAATGGGTACCGTAACGGCCCTGCCACATAAAAATATAGGCAATGTAGTAAGGGGAGGCCACTCACGTGACACTGGAAGACATTAGGAGTGTATCTGGAGCTTAAGGGCTGCTTCTGATTTCCATAATCTGCATATGAGCATGGCAGGTGTCACACTGCAGGTAGCAGGCAGGTATATGTTTTGGAAATCTTAGCCTTAAATGCTAAATATGTGTGAGATATGTAGGTTGTACTTCTGCAGGTTGCAGCAGATGCATTGAATCTGTTACTTAGCTGTGCTCAGCTGTCAGAGGCTAGAACGTCTGTGCCCTGAACAGGCCTTTCTTCCCCAAGGCTTTCTGCATCAGAAATTAGTCTGTCTCTTTGAATTATTATACACGGTACAAGTTCTTCTTAGATATTTTATGGGTCTGTATGGTCGGACGACTCTTGCTTCTTCAGATTTGCTTTTGACTTCTCCATGTTTCACGGGAAGCTCCTTGATTCATCACCCCTCTCTACGGCCAAGTTTGCATGGCTTATACATGAGCTTAGGCTCCTACTGGATTAACCTCTGTTACTCCCTTGCAGACGACGCTGGGCCACCTGTTTCGCAACTCGCGCATGGTACAGTTCCACTTCACCAACAAGGATCTGGAATCGCTGAAGGGGCTGTACCGCATCATGGGCAACGGATTTGTAAGGCACTACAGGTGGTAGAGGGGTGTGGGTTGAGGTGGCCCAACTGATTTGGAGAAGGTAGTGTCTTCTCTCACAGTGGGTTGGTCATGATGGACAAATCAAATCAGTCAACGATTATAGTTTTCAAAACTCATCAGTACTTGGCGCCATCCAGATGTTTTGAACTTCAGCTCCCATCAGCCCCTGCCGACCTGGCTAATGGTCAGGAATGCTGGGAGTTGTAGACTGGAACCTGATGGGCACCAGGTTGGGGAAGTCCAATATACACTGTTGCCCCTACTTCACTGAATTACCTTTTGATCTTGAACATCCATATTGGTGGTAGCAGCCGGTGGACTTTGATCACAAGAATGTGTTAGATCTGGGATGGGGAACCTCTGGCCTGTGGAGGGTTGGGTTCCCTCCATGGGCCTCACCCCCTCCCCACAGATTGGTGATACCAAGGGTTTTCTCCTGGGGGAGTGTCGCGCTAAGTGTTGAGCACTTGGCCAGGGGTGAATCCCGGCTGAATCCCTTCCTTTTGCCCATTGCCCACAGCCCCAATCAGGATGTCACACAAAGGATGCACCTGATTCAGCTGCCATTTGGCAGAGCAGATCCTCCAAATGTCAGTCAAGTCCCCTTCCCTTGCAGAGAGAGGCATAGAGCTCCATGCCTCTCTCTGCACAGAGAAAGGGAGAATGGGTGGGGGCCAGATGATGTCAAGGAGGGGCTTGGGGCCAGGGAGCCTCTCACTCGACATCATCTGGCCCTCTGGATTGTTCCAGGGGAAGAGAAGGCAATCCACCTCCTGGATCAAAAAAGGTTCCCCTCTCCTTTCTTAGGTGCTTTGCGGGATTTCCTTCCCAGAGGGATGGAGTCTTGCAATTGTGGCTGGTGAATCTTGGCCTTATGGGGCGGAACCTCCCCCTTATAAGTGGAGCTTCTTAGTCATGGGGGCAGAGCCTTCATCTTGTGAATCGGGCTTCTTACTCCTCTTGCGGGTGGGAGGGAAGGAGAGAGAGGGGTGAGAAGTTCCCCAGTAACTATTGGGGCAGGTTCTTTAGCAGATGTGCATCTTTCTTGTCATACGAGCAGGCGGGCTGTGTTCATTTCCCTCACACGACCCCCTGTGAGGTGCGGGTGCTGATGCTGCTGTATTCCTCCAAGAAGAAAATCTTCATGGGGCTCATTCCCTATGACCAGAGTGGCTTTGTCAATGGCATTCGGCAGGTCATCACCAACCACAAGCAAGTACAGCAACAGAAGGTAAGTGGTTGTTCCCTCATGGGCATTGTTCTCTTCCACCACCCCCTTCCCTCACCCAGGTACGTTGGGGGACCCTTTCACAGACCTCTTGAATCACCGTGGGTCGAAATCTCTCACTCTCTTCTGCTTTTGAAACATTCCATTTCCCATCTGTCGTTGGCTGCCGTAGCAAAAATACCCCATTGCTCCCCAGAATCACAGCCCCATGCCCTGCCCCGCCCCGCACTTCTCCCAGCAGTGTTTGCTTGCTTGTGTCTGACTCGTGAATAAACCTGGGTGTGAAGCCCTCTGATGTTAAGCTATTCATAGTGAAAATGTGGGCACATCAGGAATAACTCCCAGCTTCCCTTAAGATATCTCTCTTGGTGTTCTGGAGCTTGCTGATGAACTGGAGCTCTGCAGGGGATTCTTCATACTGGATTGGGCCTCAGATTTAAGTCCTGATCCAGTGTTTTGTACACTTGTTTATTTGTGCAGCTCTGCACACGAGTGTGCTCTTAGACCAAGGATAGGCTATCTGGTGCCCTGCGGATGTTTTGGATGACAGCTCCTATAAACACAAGCCACCATGGCCAATGGCCTGGGATCATGGGAGTTGTGGTGCATAACATCTGGAAGGCACTAGGTTGCCTGCCTGTCTTATACTCCTCCTTGTCCCCTTTCACATTTAGTGATGGAAAGGCACGGACTGTTTTAACTTAAGTGATGCAATCCTTGGTCCCTTCTCCTGGCTTGAAATCTTCCCCTGTCAGTTCCCACTGGCCCCTCTCCATGTGCTTACTTCTCCTGTGTCTCCCTCTCTTTACAGCAGATGGGGGGGTCCCAGCCCTTGGGGTCTGCGCCCAGCACACAGCCCTTCCTGACAAAGCAGCCTGTTGCTTTGCCAGTGACACAGGGGGTCCAGCAGCAGGTAAGACGGTGGATGAGATGAGGTTTTGTCCTAACCCTTTTGGGGGGAGGCAGCCACACAAGGTGGGGTGGGGAGCGCTACCTACTGCCTGTTTGAGCTTGGAATTGCTCTGTCTCATTGGCTACCCCACCCCCTGGTCAGATGCACACACCCCCTAATCTTTCTGCAGATGGGTAGCCAACAGGTGAGCCCCGGCATGCCTCAGGTGGGGATCATGGAAGAACAGCAACGGCAACAGGGGCTGGTGAGTCTCTTGTGGAGGTAGGAGCCTGCTGCGTTTGTTGGGGGATGGGCTCATCTGCTTCATGCAGCTTGGCCTAATCAACCCAAGGGGTTGAGTCCCAGCCCCAGACGGGAGATGTCGGCTCAGAGGATTCCCCTGTGTGTTAACCCAGTAGGTGAATTTCCTAACTGAATGCAGCAGTTGTGATGGGAATCGCGTGGCTCTTGCAACAGCATTTGGACCTTGCTTTTTCAGTGCCACTGTCCTTTCCTCCCGCAGTCAAGTGCAGAGGCAGGCTGGGGAGGGGGCAGTTAATATTCCAAGTCTATAGATTCCTTTCACTTTAAAAAGCTTTCTCTCAACCTGTCTTGCCCACACCCAGGGCTTCCTAATATTCTTTTGTAATCTGGCCACTGCAGAGGTCCTGCAAATACTCTCCCAGTCGCCCTGGAGAGCAGTCTGTCTTTTTCTGGTGTGTAGCACACTTTTCAGTGACAGCTCCCCTTTTGTGGGCCAATCCCTGTGGTGCTTCTGCATGTGTCTCTCATTTGCCATGCCTTTGGTTTTACGGGAAGGATGGACAGTGCTAAGCGAGCTCCAGCAAGCTGGATAATATTTCTTTTTATTTTTCCCAGTTGCAGCTTCGAGTGCAGCAGCCTCAGCCAGCTGCTCCACCCACCAGCCAACCCCCACAAGCGCCAGGTCCCCCACAGGCTGGGCCACAGGCCACCCAAGGGGGTACTATGCTTAGGCCCCAAAACCCGGGAGCCAATCCTCAGCTGCGAAGCCTCCTCCTGAGCCAACAGCCGGTAAGCACTATCTGTCTCTTCTCCACTTTGCCAATGAGCTAGTCCTTATTTGGAACTGTGCAAGCATTAAGCACGCCTAAGAGATGGAACCCTGTTTGGGGGGAAGAGATTCTACCACTGAGCCCTGCGGAAGAGAGGATGCCCCATAATCCTTTGCTCCCTCTGATGCTCAGGGCCCTTGGCAAGGAGTGGGCTCTTCTCCCTTGGTAGAGGGAGGGTGTCACAGAGAGAGCAGCTTCTCACATCAGCTCCAGAGTTTGAGTTGTGCAAATGGTTTTATCCCAGGGTATGTTGAACCTCTTTCAGCCCCAGGCCTGAATTCAATTTTTGGAGAAAAGGGCTGCATTCCAGTGGTGGACACGGCCAAGGGCAAAATGGGCAAACGGGCAGAGCCAAAATATCAAAGATATCTGCGTGTTTTAGCTGGAAGATCTTACTGCAAGTCATTAAACTTTAGGAGAGGCATTTCAACATTTTAGAATGGGGCGGGGTGGGGAACGCACAAAATCTGGGAAACCATCAATCAGCAGTCGGGGGAAAGGGGGTAGGGCCAGAGGAAGGGGGTGGGGCTGTCTGGGGAACTCAGGTGGGCCATTGGTTCTGCACCCCTGCTTTATCCACTTTTAGTGGAAGTCAGTCCATTCCCCTCCCCTTTTCCTATCAGGTTCTGTCCAGTCTTCATCAGAAGAACAGGGCGAATTCAGAGCTCTAGTGTGATCTCCAGGACCATTGCACACCTTCCTCAGATTTATATTCTGTCCTTTTCCACAACAGCCCCTTCTCTTAACACAGAGAGGGAGCTGGGAACCAAAGCCTCCAGATAGCTGAGAGAGGCGCTGCAACATGCCAGTCATGTTAGCCACGTGGGCGGAAGGAGTGGAATTGCATTCTGTTGGGGGCGGGGGCGTTGGCCCTATGTTACCACCCAAGGTAGGGCTCGGCACCCAGAAGGTAGACATCAGCTGGGCTGAGAGAGAGAGAAGGAGAGAGAGAGAGAATCTTTTTCAGTTGAAGTATATCTTGAAGGTGGGACGGTTGAGGCCAAGAAGCGGCACTCCTTGCCTGGAAGGAGTGAACAATTTGCATTGTCACATCTGCAACATCATTGACTGGGGCAGAAAAGGGCAACCAAAAAGATCTGGTGGTTGCAGCAACTCCCCTAGGAGGGAAAGGTTACAGTGTTTGGGGCTTTTTAATTTAGAAAGGAAGCTAAGTAAGTGCTGGTGGCGTATAAAGTCATGTGTGGTGTGGAGAAATGATCTCCCTCTCTCATAGTACTAGAACTCAGGGCCATACAATGAAGCTGAATGATGGGAGATTCAGGAGAGACAAAAGGCAGGCCTTCTTCACCCAGCGCATAGCTAAACTATGGAATTCACTACCACAAGATGTAGTAATGGCCACCAGTTTGGACGGCTTTATCTGATTTCCAAATGCTGACTAGTGGAGGATGCCTTTATCCATCATGCCCTGCTTATCAGCTTCCCGGGGGCATTTGCCTGGCCACTTTTGGGAGACAGATTGGGAGACAGATTGGACTAGACTAGTCCAATCTGTCTTTTGGGAGATTTTTGGGAGACAGATTGGACTAGACTAGATCTTAGATAACTACAAGATTAGTGATGGCCACCAATTTGGATGGCTTTAAAAACGGATTCGACACATTCCTGGAGGATAAAGCTATCCGTAGCTACTAGTCCTGATGACTGTATCCTACCTCCAATATTGGAGGCAACATGCCTCTGTATACTAGTTACTCGGGAACATGAGCAGGAAGGTGCTATTGCACTCATGTCCTATTTTATTAATTAATTTAATTAATTAAATTTCTTAATCGTCCATCTGGCTGATCACCCGAGCACTCTGGGCATGTTGTTGTTGTTGTTGTTCAATCGTTCAGTCGTGTCTGACTCTTCGTGACCCCATGGACCACAGCACACCAGGCCTTCCTGTCCTCCGCTCTCTCCCAGAGTGTGCTCAAGTTCATATTCATTGCATCGGTGATGCTATCTAGCCATTTCATCCTCTGCTGTCCCCTTCTCCTTTTGCCTTCAATCTTTCCCAGCATCAGGGTCTTTTCCAGGGAGTTTTCTCTTCGCATTAGGTGGCCAGAATATTTGAGCTTCAGCTTCAGTATCTGTCCTTCCAATGAGCACTCAGGGTTGATTTCCTTTAGGATGGACTGATTTGACCTCCTTGCAGTCCAGGGGACTCGTAAGAGTCTTCTCCAGCACCACAGTTTGAAAGCATTGATTCTTTGGCGCTCAGCCTTCCTTATAGTCCAGCTCTCACAGCCATACATTACTACTGGGAAAACCATAGCTTTGATTAGACGGACCTTTGTCGGCAAGGTGATGTCTCTGCTTCTTACTGTGCTGTCTAGGTGTGCCATAGCTTTCCTCCCAAGGAGCAAGCGTCTTTTAATTTCATGGCTACAGTCACCATCTGTGGTGATCTTGGAGCACAAGAAAGTAAAATCTGTCACTGCTTCCATTTCTTCCCCTTCTATATGCCAGGAAGTGATGGGCCAGATGCCATGATCTTAGCTTTTTTAATGTTGTGTTTCAAACCAGCTTTTGCACTCTCCACTTTCACCCTCAACAAGAGGCTCTTTAGATCCTCTTCGCTTTCTGCCATTAGGGTGGTATCGTCTGCGTATCTGAGGTTGTTGATAATTCTCCCGGCAATCTTAATTCCAACCTGTGATTCATCCAACCCGGTGTTTCTCATGATGTACTCTGCATATAAGTTAAATAAGCAGGGCGACAATATGCAGCCTTGTCGTACTCCTTTCCCAATTTTGAACCAATCGGTTGTTCCATGTCCAGTTCTTACTGTTGCTTCTTGACCCTCATACAGGTTTCTCAGGAGACAGGTAAGGTGGTCTGGTACTCCCATCTCTTTAAGAATTTGCCACAGTTTGTTGTGATCCACACAATCAAAGGCTTTCGCATAGTCAATGAAGCAGAAATAGACATTTTTCTGGAATTCTCTTGCTTTCTCCATGATCCAGCGAATGTTGGCGATTTGATCCCTAGTTCCTCTGCCTCTTTGAAACCCCGCTTGTACTTCCGGTAGTTCTCGGTTCACATGCTGCTGAAGCCTAGCTTGTAGGATTTTGAGCATCACCTTGCTGGCATGTGAAATGGGCGCAATTGTGCGGTAGTTTGAACTGGGTAATGTTTGTTGTTGTTGTTTATTCGGTCAGTCGCTTCCTACTCTTCGTGACTTCATGGACCAGCCCACGCCAGAGTGTCCTGTTGGCCGTCGCCACCTCCAGCTCCCCCAAGGTCAAGTCTGTCACCTCCAGAATATCATCCATCTTGCCCTTGGTCGGCCCCTCTTCCTTTTGCCTTCCACTGTCCCTAGCATCAGCATCTTCTCCAGGGTATCCTGTCTTCTCATGATGTGGCCAAAGTACTTCAGTTTTGCCTTTAATATCATTCCTTCAAGTGCGCAGTCTGGCTTTATTTCCTGGAGTATGGACTGGTTTGATCTTCTTGCAGTCCAAGGCACTCTCAGAATTTTCCTCCAGCACCACAGTTCAAAAGCATCTCTCTTCCTTTGCTCAGCCTTCCTTATGGTCCAGTTCTCGCAGCCATTGGTTACTACAGGGAATACCACTGCTTTAACTATGCAGACCTTTGTTGTCACTGTGATGTCTCTGCTCTTAACTATTTTATCAACATTTGTCATTGCTCTCCTCCCAAGAAGTAAATGTCTTCTGATTTCCTGGCTGCAGTCAGCGTCTGCAGTAATCTTTGCGCCTAGAAAGACAAAGTCTGTTACTGCCTCCACGTTTTCTCCCTCTATTTGCCAGTTATCAATCAAGCTGGTTGCCATAATCTTGGTTTTTTTGAGGTTTAACTGCAACCCAGCTTTTGCACTTTCTTCTTTCACCGTCTTCATAAGGTTCCTCAGCTCCTCCTCACTTTCAGCCATCAAAGTGGTATCATCTGCATATTGGAGATTGTTAATGTTTCTTCCAGCGATTTTAACTCCAGCCTTGGCTTCATCAAGCCCAGCACGTTGCATGATGTGTTCTGTGTACAGGTTGAATAGGTAGGGTGAGAGTATTCAACCCTGCCGTCCTCCTTTCCCAATCTTAAACCAGTCCGTTGTTCCGTGGTCTGTTCTTACCGTTGCTACTTGGTCGTTATACAGATTCCTCAGGAGGCGGACGAGATGACCTGGTATCCCCATACTACCAAGAACTTGCCACAATTTGTGATGATCCACATAGTCAAAGGCTTTAGAATAGTCAATAAAACAGAAATAGATGTTTTTCTGAAACTCCTTGGCTTTCTCCAGTATCCAGCGGATATTGGCAATTTGGTCTCTAGTTCCTCTGCCTTTTCTAAACCCAGCTTGTACATCTGGCAATTCTCGTTCCATGAATTGCTGGAGTCTACCTTGCAAGATCTTGAGCATTACCTTACTGGCATGTGAAATAAGTGCCACTGTTCGATAGTTTGAACATTCTTTGGTGCTTCCCTTTTTTGGTATGGGGATATAAGTTGATTTTTTCCAATCTGTTGGCCATTCTTGTATTTTCCAAATTTGCTGGCATATGGCATACATCACCTTGACAGCATCATCTTGCAAGATTTTAAACAGTTCAACTGGGATACCGTCATCTCCTGCTGCCTTGTTATTAGCAATGCTTCTTAAGGCCCATTCAACCTCACTCTTCAGGATGTCTGGCTCTAGCTCACTGACCACACCATCAAATCTATCCCCAATATTATTATCCTTCCTATACAGATCTTCCGTATATTCTTGCCACCTTTTCTTGATCTCTTCTGCTTCTGTTAGGTCCTTCCCATCTTTGTTTTTGATCATACCCATTTTTGCCTGGAATTTACTTCCGATGTTTCTAATTTTCTGGACGAGGTCTCTTGTCCTTCCTATTCTATTATCTTCTTCCACTTCTGCGCATTGCTTGTTTAAAAATAATTCCTTATCTCTTCTGGCTAACCTCTGGAATTTTGCATTTAATTGGGCATATCTCCCCCTATCACTGTTGCCTTTTGCTTTCCTTCTTTCTTGGGCTGCTTCCAGTGTCTCAGCAGACAGCCATCTTGCCTTCTTGGTTTTCTTTTTCTTTGGGACGTTTTTTGTTGCTGCCTCCTGAACAATGTTGCGAACTTCTGTCCATAGTTCTTCCAGGACCCTATCTACTAAATCTAGTCCCTTAAATCTATTCTTCACCTCCACTGCATATTCATTAGGACTATTAGTGAGCTCATATCTAACTGATTTGTGGGTCTTCTCTATTCTCTTTAGTCTGATTCTAAATTGTGCAATAAATTGGGCGATGTACAACAGTACAATTTAAAACAGTAATATTATACATTAAAACATTATTTAAAAATACCCTAACCCACCCCAAATGCCTGCCTGAATAACCAAGTTTTCAGTGCGTGGCGGAAGCTCATTAAAGGGGGGCATGGCAGAGTTCCCTAGGGAGGGAGTTCCACAGAATGGGGGCCACCACAGAGAAGGCCCTCTCCCTCGTCCTCACCAGCCTAGCTGTCCTGGCTGACGGGACAGAGGGAAGGCCATCCGAGGCTGATTTTGTTAAGCGGCCTGTCTGGTGTTGCTGGAGGCGCTGCTTGAGATAGGCTGGGCCGGAACCATATAGGCTTTTAAAGGTCAAAACCAACCCCTTGAATTTGGCCCGGAAAACAACTGGTAACCAGTGCAACTCCTTCAGCACCAGAGTGATGTGATCACGCCGACGGCTGCCTTTAATCAGGTGAGCTGCCATGTTCTGCACCAGCTGCAGCTTCCAAACCGTCTTCAGGGGTAACCCCACGTAGAGTGCATTACAGCAGTCTAGACGAGGGGAGACCAGGGCATGTCCTACTTGTCGGCTTCCTGTTGGCCACTCCTAGAAACAGGATGTTGGAGTAGAGAGGCTTCTGGTCCAGTCTAACAGGACTCTTCTCATGGGAGGACTTGCCTGTTTGATGATCCCTCCCTCCTTCCACTGTGAATGAATTTTTGCATTTTCATCTCCTCTCCCTTCCTGCTTTCTCTCCTGCACAGCCCCAGCCTGGTGTTCCTCAATCCCAGCAGCCCCTCCATCACCTCCAGCAAGGTTCCCCGGGAATGTTGCCACACCAGCCGATGGGACAGGCTCTGGGGCACCAGCCTCCAGGACAGCAGCAGCTGCAGCTCCCCGGACAGCCACTCATGCACCAAGCCCCCGGACAGCAGTGGCCAGCCCAGATGGCACCACGGGCACCATTGCAAGGTATGATATGCCAAGTTCATGTTACTCGGTGACTCCCACCCCAGAAACAGCTGCATCTGGGAGCTGGGGAAGGATCTTTGTTTTAAAACAAGGGCAAGGAACTTTCTTTCTATCAAGAACCTCTGACTTTCGGGGGGGAGATCAAGGGGGGGCACACACAAGCAATTAATGAATTAATTGTATTATAGATTCTTAATTGTATTCACTGGAACAGTGTCCTAACTGTTCCTGGAGAGGGGAGGCAAGTGAAGAGATATACTCAGGGAAATTAAAAGGTTTTCGACACTTTTTAAAGCAATACGTTAGGGGTGTCAAACCTCTTTCAGCCTGAGGGCTGTATTCAAGTTCAGAGGAGTTATCTGGGGCTGCATTCCAGGGGTGGACAGGGCAAGGGCAGACAGGATTGGGCCAAAATACCAAAAAATACCAGCCTATTGTAGTGTAAAGCTCTTACTGCCAGTAAGCCAGCCTTGGGAGAGGCATTTCAGCCGTTTAGAATGGGGCGGGGTGGGTGGGTATGCAAACGTCAGGAAACCACCAAATGACCAGCATGGCCATCCGGGGAACCCCGGAAGGCTGGATTTGATCTGCGGGCCTGAGGTTCAGCACCTTTGGAATAGTTGAAGAGTTCCTGGAAATGTTCAGGGGGCTGGCTGAAATTAACCACGGGGCCACATTCGGCCCTCCAATTGGAGGTTCACCACCCCTGTTTTAAAAATGTAATCCCAGAAATGTACCTGCTCATTCCTACCGGTTATGTCTCTTCCTCCACCTTACCATATCTCCTCCCAGGTCAAATGCTGATGAATGCTGGTCCCCGGGGGCCTGTATCTCAGCCAGGCTTGCAGCAGGTTCCAGCCCCCAGCATCATGGAGGATGACATCCTCAGGGACCTCATCTGATGGTGGAGGAGGGTCCTGCTCCAGTCTCACCCAGGGCTGAGGTTGTTCCTGCACCAGGGAGTTGCTTCCCTCCTGGAGAATGTTACTGTTTCTCTTGTGTGTAATTTCCCCCCATTTGTTAAGAAATCTTATACCCTTCCCTTCATGTCTTGGTCTTTTCTGGAAGAGGTTCCTGCCCCACAGCAACCATGTTAACTACTCTGCCTGCCCTTCCCATCATCCACTGCCATTTCAGAAGTTCCACTTGGCTCTGTTGCAACTGACAGAGATGGGGAATGAACCCAGGAAGCCTGAACCTTGGCCCAATCCCAGAAGTTCCCACATGGCCTATCACAGAATTTGGGAGGATGGAGAGTTGAGAATTTGGGCCAGGGGCTGAATAAGAAGCAGGACTCCTGCGAGCTTTGGTGTGTGGGGGGGGGTGGCCCAGGGTCCTTGGGTTCTCGGACAGAGAAATGAGGTTTAGTGAGTTAAGAGCTTTCAAAGGGGGAAAAGGCAGTTCTGAGAGCTGGGGTCTCGGTGGGATTGGAGAGGTGCAAGGCAAGATAAGGAGGCTGGCTTTGTTCACCCTAAAGGTTAAAAAACTGGAAGTCCTGACCCAGGTCTCCTCTTAAGAGCCTCCCAGCTAGCCTGCCCTCACCACCTTCCCCAGTTTCCCATGACAGCCAGTGCCCCAAACAATTCTGTGTCTGTACCCTGCTCTGCTTCACCACCACACAAAACTTTGCTGTGCATCTTCAGTACATTCAAGCCAGTTTTCACACTGCATAGCTGGGATTATGTTGTTCATTTTCTGAAACCCGAGTTTTCACAGCACAGAAATATTGAACTATGGAATTAGGGAAGGGTGTTTAGAACCAGGAATCCTTTTAGGAGTTAACATTGGTTCTAGTGGTGAGCAGAATCGGAATATCTGGGCTCTTTAAGAAAGGTAGAGTGTGCCCTGTTAAATGGGAGAAAAGGGGATAGATCAGGCAAAATGGGCTGGAAACCAGGATTCCTGAGTTCCTTGCGTCTATTGACTGAAACACCCCCCAGAGATGGATGCACCATTGTTGGCCTTGGATGGCATTTATTATTAGTTGCCCCCCTTTTTATTAGGCAAAGACGTGTTGGTTGCTACAGGAGTTGGGCCCAGTGCTCTGGACAGTGCAGTCGCTGGAGTCCATCTTACAGAGGTCACAGTGGCAAGTGAGTGCCACGGGGTACGTGAAGGACGGGTCAACGCCTGCTGGACATCCCTGCAGAAGCACGGTCTCGTAGCGGACCTCCTTGTAGGTGCAGACTCTCTGGTTGAAGGATGAGAGGATAGTCTTCCACAACATCTCCTGAAAAGGACGGGGAGTTAGAAAGGGGGTGCTACACATGACTGGCTTCCCCTTGCTAATGTAGGGAGAGGGCAGCAGCTAAAAGAGAGAGAAGCCCCACATTGCCACACTTCAGGCTGATATTGGCACACCTCTGCCAGCTTTTACGGGCCTATTCCAGTGCGTATATTTGAATTCCATTGTGCTGTCCATCTCTCATCATAGTCCAGACATGCACATGCTAACCGTGGGATCCCAAAGGCCACCGTGGGATCCCAAAGGCCACCGTGTTGCTGGCATATCACCACTGGCAATTTTTCAGGGACCAGGTGTGCTCTTTCTTTATAACCTGTAGGCTGTCTGGGTCTTTACTAGCAGATGATGGAGAGCAGGGCTGTTGACGTCACCCAAGGAGCAGTGGTCTCTTGGGCCCCGTCACCGGTACTGTTTTTTGGAGGGCACAGTGAGGTTCTTTTGTGCTAAAGCCCCAAACCAGATGTTTAGGGTGCTTCTGTATCTGTGCACCTTTTAGTTTCTCAAAATGGTTCTCCAGAGTGTAAGGAGCGGGTGCTCAGGAGAGGTGCAGACAGCTGCTAGGTGAGCTCTCTGACCCTTCTCACTGCCCACTGCATGACGCTTGATTCTAAGGTAGCATTCTCAGTTCCACTGCATCATCCTGAGTCTTAAGTAGGTGCATGGGTTTTATAAAAGGATTTCTTCCCCACTTCCCACCGCCCACCTTCTCTCACTTCCTCACGCACACACCCTGGTCTCACAGTAGCCACTGCAGATGGAGGTGGTGATGGTCATGCAGACAGGGCAGTCGTCTTTCTCTGCCGCAATGGTGGTATTGACAGGGTGGCAGGCCAGGCTGCTGCTGCCTGGGCCACTTCTGCGGCTGGCACAGTGAGTAGCAGCCAAGAATAAGAATGCCGCCAGCAAGGGATTCTTTCCCTGGACATAGAGAGAGGGAGAGATGAGAAACAGGTATTGAGAGCTCTGGAGAGCAAGACTAGCTCAGGATCTGCATCAGATGTGGATGTAGCTGTTGCCAGATGTTGGTGATTTGGGGGGTGGGTCAGTGCCTGAATGCTGAGGCATCACAACCAAAGCAGTAAGATCCTAGGTGGGCACCTCCTCACTTGCACTGTGTTTGGGTGTCCATTTGGCTGCAGTCGGTCAGATCTCTTGCAAGAATACTTCAATGCAGCTATTTGGTCTGAGTGCTCCTCCCCTGCTCTTGATAAAATTCAATCTGTTGTCTTTGATTCAGCAGCCACTGAGCATGGCAAACCAATCGGTTCATTTTCTCTCCAGGGCTGCAGCTGTGGTGAGGATGCTGTAGGGCTGCCTTCCACAACCTGGCCCACTCCAGATGTGTTAGACTAAACTCCATTCATCCCCATCGACTTTGCTGGCTGGAAGTGATGGGGGTTGTAGTCTGACACATTTAAAGGAGTCCAGGTTGGAGAAGGCTGCCGTGGCAGCCTGGTCTCCTGGGAAATATTCCAGCCTCCCTCCTTTTAGCTTTAAAAAAAGAGCTCTAGCTCTTGTTAAGGGAGAGGAAAGCAACAGCGAGTTAGCTCACAAGTAGTACAGCATCTCAGAGATGCCATGCATGCATAAGAGCACGAAAATGATCAAAATGATAAACTTTTCCTAAATCCCCTTGTGGGTGTATAAACATTCAAGCTTCTGAATCAGAGCTCTTTATATTTTACTAGCAGGGCCTGGAAGCTCCTTCCTCCCTAAAATGACTCGCAGCCTATGCATGCTTATTCAACAGTGCCCCATTAGGTTTAATGGGACTTACTTCCAAAGAAATGTGCATACGATTGCTGCTTCCCTTCTGCCTGAAACACTTAGATTCACAGAATGTTAGATTTGGAAGGAACCTTGGGGATCATCTAGTCTATGCCCCTGCTCAGTGAAAGAATCTTTTGACTACAGTATCCCTGAAGTATATAAAGAGCCTGGATCCTTGTCCAGGCTCTGCTTAAATACCTCCAGTGAAGGAAAGCTCACAATCCCTCCCATGTTCCACTGCCAAATAGCTCTTGCTGTTGGGAAGTTTCTCCTAATAATTTAGCTGAAATCTGCTTCCTTGCAATTTCCACTCAGTCATTCCAGTCCTGCCCTCTTAACCCATCTTAACATGCAAAAGAACAAAACAATATCCATTGTCTTATAATCACAGTAGCTCCAAGCATTGCTTTCAGTAGTGAGCACACGAGACCCATGGGTGCATCCTGTGTTCTGCTCACACACTTGCTTTTTAATGTGCACGTACCTCTATCAACTTCATAGTGACTCCTGAGCTGGCCTGGATTGGAGTATTTCTCCCCTATCTTGCATCTTCTTTTATATGACCTTCCCCCTCCCATCATCCAAGTGACAGGAGACTCAAGGACGAGCAAAGAGGGGTGTTGTACCTGGTTGCCAACCAGGCTGCAGCGTTCCAAGGATGCTAAAAGGCACATGCACTGTTCTCCCTGGAAGCCTTGCTTTCCACTGCTAGGTTAGAATCCCTTTTGCGTCAGCAGTGTTGAATCTTGATTGGCCATGGTGATGTCACATTTGGATTTTACCCTTCCCCCCGAGGGCCAAATTGGCCCGGAGCTTCTGCACCCCTACTGCAAAGAACTCAGCATGGCCTACGTGTGTCATGTGTGTCTCCCCGCGTTTTATCATCCCAACAGCCCTGTGAGGTAGATTTGGCTGAGCCAGAGGGACTGGCCCAAGGTCATCTTGGTGAGCTTCATGGTCAAACAGGGAACTTAACCCAGAGCAACATGCAACGTTGTGCTGGCCCTTCCATGCAAAAGTCCCAAGGCCTTGGGGAAGGGGAGGGCAACACCTTTAGGACAAGGGTGCCCTTGAGTGCAGCCCCTGTGCACCCCTGCCGCCCCCGCACTGCTGAAATTTGGCAGTGCAGCAGCAAAAGATCAGCAGTTTGCTGCCGAAATTCAGCCACAAACTGCTACAGAGACTAAATGTGCCAAACGTGGGTTATTTTCAAGCTATATGTGGCCCCTTTAAGTCTCCATAGCGGTTTGCCACTGATTTTTTGCCATGGGGTGGTGTGGTGACAGCAGTGTGGCCCATGAGGGAGTCTGGGGGCTAGAAATTGGCCCCCAAACTGCCCAAAATTGCCCACCCCTGCTATAGGGGTTTGCAGTGGGATTTGGGTCTGGTCATTTCTAGGGACCAAGGCTTCTAGGTTCTTTGGGAAGGGAAGAAGGCTTAAGAGCTGGGATCTGGAGATCAAAGAGGGTCAGAATATGGTTCTCAGAACGTCTGGGTTCTCTGAGAGAGGATTAGGTGCTGCTAGGTCTTACGAGGTTTTATTTATCAGGTGGTTTGAGCAGAAGAAATGCTGGAATCCAAAATCCTAACTTTGTGGAACAGAGGTGAAGGTAAGAGGTGGGTCACAGAAACTTAGCCTTGAAATGCCTTCCTTCTCATCCATGATACTGGGTAAGGGACAGGCCCAGATGTGGTTACTCACACTGGCAAGGGAAAGGCACTCTGCACATGCTCATGCAGATTTTCAGCTCGATTTAAGAACTCAGCTGGCTTAAATCACATTTTACACCTGAGCCATGGATCAAATTATTCCTGGGAGGCTGAGGGCCAAAAGTTTCTGAGTTTCCAGATGGGCAACCTGGCAGCAGCTGCAAATGAAACCCACTAGAGATTTCCGTAGGCCATGGATTTCCATCTCTCATCCAAGGTCGCTGGCTCTGGGCTCTGTGTTGCTAGGTGAGAAATCCCCTACTGCTTTTGTCGCATCCTGCCCAGGATTTTGAGCGTGCTGTCCGTGACGCCAGTGCTGTAGCAAATTAAAGGGCATCCGTGTGGCTTGCCATGAAAAGCAGGCAAGTGTTGGGTTGGCTGGCACCAGGCTTCATAGGGGAAAGGTGCACTGTTGAGTTGCCATTCTCCTGACTGCTCCAGTTAGGTCTTTTCCTAACTTACCCCCTTCCCTATGTCATCTTTGCCCTTGCCAGGGCTTCAGCTGGGTTCTAAGAGCAAACCCTACCACATTTTACAGTGGAAAATGGGGAGGTGTGTGTGTAAGATCTCAATTCTCCAACAAGGATCATTTTTCAAGCCTCAGCTCCCTCTGCTATTGCATGTTGGAATTTCCTGGAACATAGGAAGCTGCTTTACATGGAGTCGGACTGTTGATGCAGACCACTTTCTACACTAACCAGTAGCAGATCTCCAGGTCCTCAGATGAGTTTTTTCCCAGCCCTACCTGGACATGCAGGGATTGAACCCAGGACCCCTTATATGCAAAGTGTGTTGCTCTACTACTGCACTGTGGTCTCTGCCCTGATGCCCGGTTTGATGCTGTATCCATTTATTCTGCAATAGCTCCGCCCTCCACCGATTTAAGAGCCAAGAGGGGTTTTCTTCTTTGGGTTAAAGATATACTAGAAAAAGGCAAGTGTCCTACAACATGAAATACACTTCAGCAGTTGCTGGGTGTAAAATGGTAGGCGGCATATTGAACAGTGCCTTAGTGTTCATGCGCATAGATTTAACATTTGTGTGTGTCCATGTGCGTGCTAGAGAGATGATGCATCCACCCACCCCAACACAACTTTTAGGAAAGGAGCCAAATCTGAAGCACGGGTGGGGAAAGGCCAGCCAGCCAGCCTCTCCTCCTACACTCTGCCCACTCTCCCAGCTCCACAGCCCATTTTTTCTGCTACTCTGCTATTTCCTGCTGAGCAACAGGGGTGGGGGGAGTTTGCCGGGAAGTTAAAAGTTTCAGCGTCCCCTTCCCACAATCTCCTCCCTGCCCCCACCTGTTGCTGAGCTGACATCTGAGAAGCAGGGGAGGAGGGGCATGGCTGCAGAGTCCTGTGCTGCAAAAGGAAAGCCCTCATCTCAGCACTCTGCTCAGAAATTCAGTGACCTGCCCATGGGGCAGAGATGTATGCATGTGTGTGAATGCTGGCCTGGAGTGTGTGGATGTGTGGGGTGGGGGTGTCAATGGGGAGGGGGAATATGTGGGATGTGGCTTTGGCTCTGATCATCCGACATGAGGTCTTCAGAAGGTTACCAATGAGGAAATCTGGCCCTTAGGCTGGAAAAAGTTCCCCACCCATGCCCTAAATCAGGGGTGCAAAAGTTGCAGGTGGCTCCCCAAGCCTTGCCTGGCAGCTCCCACACGCCCAGCATCTGTGGAAAAAAAGGGAAAACCACTCTAGGAACAGGCTCTGTGGTTCCTGCTGTAGCAGTACTTGGAAATTCCTGCCAGCTTCCTAGGAAGCTCTGGGGAAGTTCTAGAAATGAAGCTTCTATGGCAGGAACCATAGAGCCCATTCATAGAGCATTTTTTTTCTTTTTTGCCAGTTGGGTGGGGGTGGCTGGAGAGAGGCCTTCAACGCCTTGATGCTGTTTGCTGCTGGGATATGTGAAGGGGGGGGTGCGCACGCAGACACACACGTGCGGCCCTGCCACCCCAGCAAGCACCTGATGTGGTGCTTGGGGCCAAAAAGGTTGAGCACCCCTGCCCTACAGAATGACCATGCTAGCAAATCACACTAGCAAATTTTAACAAGGTATCCCAGTAGCAACGTATGGCTGTGAGAGCTGGACTATAAGGAAGGCTGAGCGCCGACGAACTGATGCTTTCGAACTGTAGTGCTGGAGAAGACTCTTACGAGTCCCCTGGACTGCAAGGAGGTCAAATCAGTCCATCCTAAAGGAAATCAACCCTGAGTGCTCATTGGAAGGACAGATACTGAAGCTGAAGCTCAAATATTTTGGCCATCTAATGCAAAGAGAAAACTCCCTGGAAAAGACCCTGCTGCTGGGAAAGACTGAAGGCAAAAGGAGAAGGGGACAGCAGAGGATGAGATGGCTAGATAGCATCACCGATGCAATGAATATGGACTTGAGCACGCTCCGGGAGAGAGCGGAGGACAGGAAGGCCTGGCATGCTATGGTCCATGGGGTCACGAAGAGTCGGACACGACTTAACGACTGAACAACAACAAATCCCACAAACGGGAAAAATAGGGACAGTGAGTTACCATGGATAGATGCCAGAAAATAAGGACTAGCTCTTGATAATTAAAAATAGCTGCAGCATGCACAAGAGCTAGCTGTTAGCTTTGCACATCTCTCTGAAGGCAATGGTCTTGGCAGCCCCAGCTTCTTTTTAAAGTCTGCATATTGTTCTTCGTTAGTCCGCCAGGACAGCAGCATTTCCAGCAATTAATTGGCATCTTTTCCTTCCACCACAATGTGGGGTTGTCTAGGCTGGTGATTCAAAAGCTGCTCCCGGAGCCTGCTACTACAAGCCAGGTGGAGCTCTGTGTGTGCACACGCACCTATTTTACATTATTAAGAAAATTTATAATCTGCCTTTTTTATTTCTTAACAAACTCACAAGCTCTCAATACAGAATTTTAAAACATTTGGTCAATGCATTTTAAAAGTTTAACAAAATATACACCAGGGGTAGGCAGCCTGGTGCTCTCCAGATGTCTTGGACTACAACTCCCATAATCACTGTCCATTGGCCATGCTGGCTGGGGCTTATGGGTGTTATAGTCCAAAACATTTGGAGGGCACCAGATTGCAGCCCCAAACAGCATTTGCCATTTTTGCAGCCAGATCACACTGTTAGCTCATATTCAGCTTGAGATCTACAACAATTCCAAGATCCTTCTCACTTGTAGTATTGTTGAGCCATCTTGTAACTGTGCATTTAGTTTTTTCTTTTAAATTTCATTAAGTTGCTTTCTGCCCAGTGCTCCAGCCTATCAGGGTCACTTTGAATTTTGTTTCTGTCTTCCAGGATATTAGCTATCCTGCCCAATTTTGTGTCATCTGCAAATCTAATAAGGAGTCCCTGCACCTCCTCCTCCAAGTCATTAATAAAAATGTTGAAGAGCACTGGGCCCAGGACTGAGCCCTGCGGTACCCCACTCGTTACCTCTCCCCAGTTTGAGAAGGTCCCATTGATAAGCACTCTCTGAGTCCGATTCTGTAGCCAACTGTGGATCCACCTGATCGTTGTTTCATCTAACCCACTTTGAGCTAGTTTGATCGTCAGGATATCTTGGGGCACTTTGTTGAAAGCTTTGCTGAAGTCGAGGTATATTATGCCCACAGCATTCCCAAAGTCCACAAGGGAAGTTACCTGATAAAAAAATGGGATCAGATTAGTCTGGCAGGATTTGTTCTTGACAAATCCATGTTGGCTTCAAGTAATCATTGCATTGTTTTCAAGGTGCTTACAGACTGATTGCTTTATCATCTGCTCCAGAATTTTCCCAGGGATGGATGTCAGACTGACTGGTCTGTAGTTCCCAGGTTCCTCCTTTTTGCCCTTTTTGAAGATAGGAAAAACATCCTCCAGTCATCTGGCACTTCACCCATCCTCCATGATTTTTCAAAGATAATAGGCAGTGGTTCTGAGAGTTCTTCTGCCAGTTCCTTTATTACTCTAGGGTGCAGTTCATCTGGCCCTGGAGATTTGAACTTGTACAAAGTAATTAGGTGTTCCTTGACCATATGCCTATCAATCTCAAGCTGCAATCCTACCCCTTCAGCCTGTACTTCTCCTTTGCCAGTGGGGTCATAGACCCTCTTTTGGGAGAAAACTGAGCGGAAGTAGAAATTGAGCAATTCTGCCATTTCTTTGTCATCTGTTATCATTTTGCCATCTTTATTTAATAGCTGAACCACCATTTCTTTCCTCTCTCTTTTACTATGCACATATCTGAAGAAAGCCTTTTTGTTGCTTTTAGCATCCCTCGCTAACCTCAGCTCGTTCTCAGCTTTAGCCTTCCTGATGCCATCCTTGCAATTCTGTGCTACCTGCCTGTACTCTTCCTTTGTAGCTTGGCCTTCCTTCCACTTCCTATATGTGTCCTTTTTCATTTTCAGGTCATGTCTAAGCTTTTTGTGAAGCCACATTGGCTTCTTCTGTTGTCTTCCACTTTGTTTTCCTGTTGGAATTGTTTGTAATTGTGCCTTTAGAATTTCTTTTCTTTTCTTTTTTTAACTCCCACCCATCTTGGACTCTTTTTCTCATTAGAGTCACTTGCCATGGGACCTTACTGATCATTGTTCTGAGTTTATTAAAATTGGCTTTCCTAAAATCCAGGATATGCATTTGGCTACATTCAGCTTTGGCTTCCTTTAGAACCAAGAACACAAGTATAACATGGTCACTTTCCCCCAGAGTTCCAGTAACTGCTACTTTATCCACTAAGTCATCTCTGTTGGTTAGGATCAAGTCAAGGATAGCCGATCCTCTAGTTCCTTCCCCCACTTTCTGTAGGAGGAAGTTATCCACAACACAAGTCAGGAATTTCTTGGAAGGGCCATGTTTTGCAGAATTTGTCTCCCAACAAATATCGGGGAAATGGAAGTCCCCCATTACTACTACATCATGATTCCTTCAAACATTGGCACTTTGCTTTTCAAAAGCTTCATCTTTGTCTTCTCCTTGACTGGGTGGCCGGTAGTGGACTCCAACCACCAGGCTCCTTTTATTCTTTGCTCCATTTATTTTAACCCAGATGCTCTCGATGGGGCTATCAAACTCATCCTCCTGTATTTCTGTGCAGAGATACATATTTTTAACATATAGTGCAACTCCACCTCCCTTTCTGTTCCTTCTGTTCTTTTTGAACAAGTTACATCCTTCAGGTGCTGTATTCCAGTCATGGGAGTCTTCCCACCAAGTTTCAGTTACACCTATCAAGTCATAATTTCCCTCCTGTATTAAGAGTTCAGGTTCATTCTGTTTGTTTCCCATACTCTGGGCATTAGTATATAGACATCGAAGACCATGTGCTTTATAGTCTGGCTTTCTTCCTGCATGTTTCTGGAGACTATTATTGGGCGCTATTAGAGCTGTTCTCTCCAGTATGGTGCATAAGCCATCCTCCATTGTTACCCCCAACTTTATGTCTCCCTCCCCCCATAGAATTCAGTTTAACGCCCTTCTGATGAAGTTCTTCATGCTGTGGCCAAACACATTCTTCCCAGCCTTTGTGAGGTGCAACCCATCCCTTGCCAACCATCTTCCAGGAAGTATAGCCCATGGTCCCAGAATCCAAATCTCTCGTGTCGGCATCACCTTTGTAGCCAGTCATTCACCTGGAGTATTTTTCTTTCCCTTTCTAACCCGCTTCTAACTACTGGAAGGATGGATGAGAAAACTATCTGGGCCCCAAAGTTATTGAGTTTCCTTCCCAAAGCTTCAAAGTCTGATGTAATTTCTTTGTAGCTCTGCTGGTGGTATAATTTCTTCCCACATGGATGAGAAGAAAGGGATACCTGTCAGTGGGCTTTATGAGTGCAGGCAATCCTTCAGTCATGTCTCTAATCTGTCCTCCTGGGAGACAGCATACCTGGCGAGTCCATGGGTCTTCGCGACATACTTGAGTTTCAATCCCACTCAGCAAGGAGTCTCCCACAACTACTACTCTTCTCTTCTTGTTGTTGTAGGCCTTGGTTTCATCGCCTCTGCTTGACCTTCAGCCTCTTGCTCGCTCTCATGCAGGTTCCCCTGTAATTCTTCCTCTGCAGGCTGACCTCCAGTCTCATCCTCAAGTACTGAAAACAGTTCCGTAGTTCCACTGCTTTCAACTGGTGCAGAATGGCTTCTAGTCACCCTTTTCCGAGGGTGGCTCCTAACTGTCACCCTTTTCCAAGGAATATCCTCTACTTAATTTTCCTCGCCTCAGCATTTTCCTCTTCTGCCTCAACTTGCTGTTGCTCTTCTAGTTTCTGTTCGTCACTTTGCTGCTCTAGTTCCACCGTTCTGTCCAAGAACTCTTTGTGTTCTCTTATTCCCTTGAAGGTTGACACTCGCTGTTGCAGTCCTCTTACTTTTTCTTCCAACAGTGTGATCAACTTGCACGTGTTGCATGTGTAGGCCATGTTGATCTCAGGCAAGAAAACAAACATTGCACAGACATTGCACAGACACAGACAAACATTGCAGGTCACCACCACTGGAGAGTCTTTTCCTTCTATAGTCTCTATTCCCTTTAGGTTTCTAGCTATCTATACTGGAATAGCCTGTGCTTTGTCCTCTGTTCACTGGAGGTTAACAACAGAGTCCCACTGGTATGGAAGTGTGTGTTACAAGAAAAAGAAATTTAAAAAAATGTTAGGGACCTCCCCTGCAGACTCCTTTTTGCTCTCCGTTTCCCACTCTGATCACTTGCTCTCTGGGAGCTTGCTTGCCTAGCCCCTAGACCAGCTGGAGCAGCTTCTCTGCTCTGTTCTGCCCAGCTAGGAGACAAGAAAAAAACGTAATTGCCAGTCCTTTGAATTTGGCTCAGAAACAGATGGAAGCCAGGGAAGCTATTGTAACAAGGAAGTCCCATGCTCCTGATACTTCGCTCTGGTCAACGCCCTAGCTCAGGGGCATTGAACCTTTTTCAGCCTAGGGGCCAAATACAGTTTCAGAGAAGCTCTCAGGGCTGCATTCTAGCAGTGGGTGGGGCCAAAGGCAAAATGGGGTGGGGCCAAAATATCAAAAATACCAGCTCATTGTAGCATAAAGCTCTTACTGCTTGTAATTAAGCCTTAGGAGAGGCATGTCAGCCCTTTAGAATGGGAAAGACTGCACAAAAGCCAAGAAACCATTGGAACCCCAGATGGATTTGGCCCACAGGCCTGAGTACAACACCCCTGTTCTAGCTGGTGCATTTTGGACCAGCTGAAGTTTCCAAACACTCTTGAAAGGCAGCCCCACATAGAATGCACAGCAGTAGTCCAGTTTCAGTGTAAGTAAGGAATGTGTTGCTTTAACTATTAAGAATGTGTTGTCTTTGCATCTGGCTCCCTCAGCTTTGCTTCCCTGCCTAATTCTCTTATAGAAGTTAAACATTACTGAGATGGTGGTGGTGCTACAGAAAAGACCCCAGCTTAGGTCCGGTTGCAAGCCACCCCTTGAAGACCAGCATTGTCGTACCACTTCTGCTGCCTATGATGATTCACCCTTTCATATACTGGAACTATCTGGGTTTGGGGCTCCAGTGTACAGGTCTGGCAGCAATGGCATTTTTGTGGAGCTGCCAATGCCCCAGCATCCTCTAGGGCCCAATGTTGAGGCCTGCTCTGGGCCCCTTGGGCTGGCACACTGAGCACTGTAGCAGCTGGGTTTAGTTAGCCTTTTAATTTCCCACAATGCCCCTGGCATAGCATTGCTCTGAGGCGTTGTGGGAAATTTAAAGGGGTGGCCAGTCCCAGCCCTCCAGAGCTGCTTGGACCAGCTCCCAGTGCATCTAAGTAACCAGGGCCCAGAAGACCCTTGGCTCAGGCCCACCTCAAATCAGAAGCTGGCCTTGGCAGTTGAGTAGGGCTTTTAGTCCTTTTAGCTGTTAGGGCTTTTAGTCCTTCGGTTTTAGCATGTGTTTAGATCTTTGCACAGCTGCTGGCTTTTACTTTTCTTTTATTCTGTTTTATACTTAAGGTTTTTACATGTTGTTTTATTGTGTTACTGTATTTTATGGGTTTAAGTTTTGATTTGTGAACTGCCCAGAGAGCTCTGGCTATTGGGTGGTACAGAGTGGCAGGCAGGCAGGCAGGGTTGGCGAAGGGTTGAGAACAGTGGTTTTCTAATGAAGAGATTTTAAAAAAGACATTGCCAATGCCAGGTGGGAGGGGATCATGGATGAAAAACATACAAGAGCAGTTTCTGAAATAGCTCAGGGTCGCTCATTTGTAATAGGCATTGCAGAGGGTAGTTTATCATCCATAAAGGTTACCGTGTAGCCTTGGGCAAGGCAGTCTCTCTCTCTCTCTCTCTCTCGCTCTTTCTTTATTGAATTTCTTAATCGCCCATCTGGCCGGTCACCCAGCCACTCTGGGCGTTGTACAGCAATACAATTTCAAAACAATAAAATTCAACTTTAAAGCATCATATTTCTAAAAGTACCCTAACCCACCCCAAATGCCTGCCTGAACAACCACGTTTTTAATGCATGGCAGAAGCTCATTAAAGAGCTTTCTTTCCTTCATCCTAACCTACCTCACAGGTAGGATAAAATGGAATACTCCTATATATGCTACCCTGATCTCTTTGGAGGGAAGGATGGGGTACAAATATGAGAAATAAATGGGTGATGACTAAGATTACTGTGAATGGGGGCCCACAACCTCTTGTGGACTTGGTCACATTGAAAGGTAGCCCTAGGCAGGGCTGGCCAAGACAATTTGCTGCCTGAGATGGAGCAGCAAATGGCACCCGTCCACCACTCAAGGCAAGGTTCATAGTACCCAAGGCCAGTCAAATTACTTTGGGACCTGAGGCATAAAATACCACAAGCACCCCCCCCCCCCGCAGTAAAAGTGGAATCAAAACAGTCAATCAAATAAATAACTAAGGGCGCAATCCTATGCATGTTTAGACTGAAAAGTCCTACAGTTCCCAGCATCCCTCCAGCCAGCCATTCTAGCTAGGGAATGCTGGGAGTTGTAGGACTTTTTTCTGTCTGAATATGCATAGGATTGTGCATTTGCTTTACTTACTTTGATGCCATTTCAGGACACCAAAAATCAGATGCCTCACTCGGCTTAATTGTGAGGCCCAGCCCCAAGTCCCCAGTATCAGACTAAAAATTAAGTAAGAAGCTTATTTTTATTTTGTTTTGCTGGGCAACCTGATGTTTCTGTCTCGTTGTATGCAGCTGCCACCCCTGCCTTCAATAGAAGACATGTACACATTTACCCCTTTTGGTTTTATTATAATGCACTTGAAGTGTTGAAGCTACGATGAAGGGCTGTGGCTCAAGTGGTAGAGCACCTGCTTTACAATGCCAATGGTCCCAGGTTCGATCCTTGGCATCTCCAGGTAGGGCTGGAAAGATTCCTGCCTGATACCCTGGAGAGCCGCTGCCAGCGTCAAGAATACTGGGCTAGATGGGCCGAGGGTCTGACCCAGTATAAGGCAGCTTCCTATGTTCCTTAACTGTTGGTTGGGACATAGCAGTGAACTAGCTGACTTTGTTCAAACACATTTTTTAAAATGGCTCCAAAGCTTGTAATTTTTTTTCTTTGGAAAGCTCTTTTCAAAGCACACGCTGTTGCTCACAGGCAATGAAGTAGCTCATGCCTGGAAGGGGTTACAGTTATTGGATGTCTGTGAATAGATCCCATGGGCCACACACTGCTACCCGGTGCCGTTGCGCTCAAAAACACACGGAAACAACAAGAGCGAAGAGAATGCAGTGGCTAGAATGTTTATTTACTTATTCTACCTTTCCTCCCAGGGGTTCAAGGCAGGATATGTAGTTCTGCCCTGCGCCACTTTATCCTCACAACAACCCTGTGAGGTAGGCTAGGCGGATGAGTGACTGCCCAAGATTACCCCATAAAATATTTGGTTGAGTCAAGATTTGTCCGACTCTGAAACACTAACCCAGAGGTGGGGTAAGCGTGGCCCTTAAGATGTTTTTGGACACCTCTGATTATCCCTAACCATTGGCTATGGTACCTGGGGTTGATGGGAGTTGAAGTACTACAGTATCTGAAGGTTCCCCACCCTCTGCTCTAACTGCACCACCACACTGGCTCACAAATGTTGGATTTGAACCTGGGAAATCTGGCTTCAGCTCTCCATCAGATGCTACACATTTACTCAGATGTATGTTCCACTGTGTTCATTGGGGCTTACTCTTGGGTAAGTGTGCATGGGGTTGCAGCTGAACTCACCATCTCTCGTTCTAACCTACTTCCCAGGTGGTTTTGAGGATAAAATGGGGAAACGTCATGTAAACTTCCCTGAGTTACTTGCAGGAAGGGTGAGATGCAAATGTGATGAATAAGTGCTTGTACCTCATTTCCAGGTATCTCTTGCTTTCACACTAGCAGGGCTGTCCAGGGGGTTTACAGAAGCTCGGGCAGATGTGGTACTGGGGGCCCTGCTGCCGCCGCCCCCCATGATAAATGCAGCAGTGCCAAGAAAAATGGTGCGCACAGAAAATTGAGGCAGGGGAGCCCTTGTGGGACCAGGGGCAAATTGTCCCAGTTCACTCCCCCTCTTTCTGGGCAGCACTGCATACTAGCCACATCTACCAGGCATTGGTGCCATTGTGTGTTGTCTGTTGCAAGGGGCGGGCAACTTGTAGCCCTCCAGAGGTTGCTGGACAGCACCTCCCATTATGCCTTAGCATCAGTGATGCTGGCTAGGGCTGATGGGAGCTGCAGTCCAACAACATCTGGAGGGCCACAAGTCGCCCACCCCAGGTCTACTGTGTTCAGTCTGGCAGTGGTTGCTGTGCTCCAAGCACCTCCCATATACGGATGGAGATTAAAATATCTTGCAAGCAGACATTCAGGACCGATTCATTTCTTACACTCCTTAAGACCCCCTTTGACTCAAGTCATGTATTTCATTTTCCTTCGTGCGATGCACTAGTTTGTGGAATCCATCGTTGCAGTCCAATCCTTTGAGCGTTTAGCCAGAAGTACGTCGCATTGCATTCAACAGGCCTTACGCCCAGGCAAGTGTGTAATGATTACAGCAGGGGTGCAGAACCTTTTTCCACCAGAGGGCCGAATTCCATTTTGGGGAAGGTCTCGGGGGTGGCATTCCAGGGGTGGGAGGAGCCAAAGGCAAAAAGGGCAGGACAAAATACCAGCATATTTGGTGTAAAGCTCTTCTGCCAGTAACTAAGCCTTAGGAGAGGCATTTCAACCTTTTAGAATGGAAATGGGGAAACAGCACAAATGCCAGCTAACTACCAAAGGGGGGGGGGGCTTGGCTATCTGGGGAACCCAGTAGGACCAGATGTGCCCCCCCCAAGGGCTGGATTTGGCCCTGGGGCTTAAGGTTCTGCATCCCTAGATTATAGTCTTTGTGCTTCCCTCAGCAAATCTTTCTTCAAATTAAAGTACAAATTGCAAAACACTAGACGACATTTTAACTGGATCATTTTGAATCTGGGATTGACTATTGCAAAGCACTGCCCAAAAGGTGCCCTTTTCTGAATGCCTCTAAGGCAGCCTTCCCCAGCCTGGCACCCTCTAGAGAAGTTGGGCTACAGTTCCCATCATCCACAGCCAGGATGACGGGGAGTTGGAGGGCACCAGGATGGGGAAGGCTACTCTAAACTTCAAGCTGTGAGGTTACCACAGCAAAACAAAGACAGAAGCAAAATGATAGTGATAATTGTTTGAGTTCTTTGTTTCTTTGAGTGGCAGAAAGGAGGAGAAGCACATTTGTGCATAATTGCTGCTGCACCTGGCCTCTCACACTGGCATAGGTTTGCCACTTCCATAGCACTTATACTCTGTCTCATACATGCGCGGCACGCACATGATCTCCACCACGGGCACCTGGCACGAGACAGTGGGTGGCTGCTCCACGGGGCAGAAGCGGTCCCAGGTGCGCTTGTAGTCATTGGGAAGTTGGTAGGATTCTTTTGCCAGGCTGAGGAGACCACGGTGGGGAACTGCGCTTATGTTTGGGGGCAGGCGGGGCACCCGGGTGGCCTTTGGGAACTGGCTGATGTCTCGCATTGGCCCAGGTACCCGGATCAGAGGGTAGGAATCCTGTGCCTGGGGGTTCTCCTTCAAGCCGTGGCCCCAGGCCTTTGGGTAACCTTCGCACTGCCAGTATGTCAGAGCATCTTTCCGGGCGTAGCCTTGTAGTTCCTTCCTGTAGGGGAATGGAAAGAAAGCTGTTGTATAGGTAGAGGAAATGACTGTCAGACTCAGCAGGCCTCAAACACAGCAGTGCTTTATTTAGCACACACAGAAGTGAAGAACTTAGCAGAAGCTCCACCCACAGCTGCTACTCCCAACTCTACTAGAGCTACCAAGGTTAAAAAAAATAACTAGCCCACAGTAACACCTCCCCCCCCCCCCCGAATACATAGCAAGAGCAAAGGTAGAATCAGATCACTTACTTTCTCTGGAAGAGGAGCAAAACCAAGTAGCTGAGGGGAGAGGATGTTTGCAGGGCAGGAAGAGGCTACCTGACGGCAAGTGCTGTGTTTCTATGTGCTGGTATTTTGGGGAATTGCAGAAACACTGCGGAGTATGGCACTGGCCATACAATTCAGCTTCCAATGAATGCCACCCTTCATTTAAAATAGCAAGTTTCTGGCCCCTGTGATTGCAAAGATAAGCTTGAAACTGCGTGGGCATTGCCTATGAACATTGCAGAACCCTGAGGAGCTGCAGAATAAGAGCTCCAGTGGTATGAGCATGGGTCTTCTGTGCCCTGTGTAGCTCCTTGCCTCTTCCTGGTAGGACTAGCAGAAACAGGATAAAATATGCTTAATTTGTACTGTTGGCAGAATTTGGGTTACAATGGACAGATACCACAAGCCCAATGAGGCGAATAGCCCTCTCTCCGTTTTGCCCTACCAACTGGTATTCAGAGGTCTCCTACCTCTGATCCTGAGGATATCATCTAGCTGACATTAGTAGCCTCAGCTATTATTCACCATGAATCTGTCTAATCCTCCTTTAAAGCCATCTAAAGGCACAATCCTATGCCTGTTTAGACAGGAAAAAAAGTCCTAAAACTGGCTGGGGAATGCTGGGAGTTGTAGGACTTTTTCCTGTCTAAACAGGCATAGGATTGCACCCTAAGTTGGTGTCCGGCACCATATCCTGTGGAAACAAACTCCATTATTTAACTCGCTGCTGTGTGAAGAAGTCTTTCCTTTTGTCTGTCCTGCATAACCTACCATTCAGCTTCATAGGATAACCCCACATTCTCGTATCATGAGGGAGAGAGAAAAACGTCTCCCTATTGCACGTTCTCCACACTGGGCATCATTTTATGCAACTCTGTCATGTTCCCCCCTTACTCACCTTTTTTTCTAAATGAAATAGCCCCAAACGCTGTAGTGATACCTTTCTCTCGTAGGGGGAGTTGCCCCAGCCCCCTGGTTATTTGGGCTGGCCTAGCTCCTGCAGGGAACTGTTAGCAATAGCTGACAAGTGTAGGGGTTCAAGGCAAGGGGAGAGAACAACAGGAACGCTACTGACTGTGTGAAGGGCCGGAAGTCCTGGGTGGTGATGGACATATAGGGTTCAGTGAGCCGCAGAACTGCCTTGTCGCGGACGTAGAAGGGATTGCCCGCCAGCTCTTCGTTCCGTGTGCTGGCCACAATGGACTGCAGAGAGAACAACATAAAGGCCATTGTTGGACAAGGCAGTCTTGAACCTCTCAGCCAGTTCTCCCTCTATTGCAGAAGAAACAGATGAGGAGTTGATTTGCCCCAACCAGGCCTCAGCATACAGACATCCTGGCAGGGGACACGCACACATGCACACACATACGCTGTAGGGCTGTGTTTGATTTCCCACAATGCCCTGGAGGAATGCAATGTCTGGAGCATTGTGGGAAATGTCAACAGCAGCTCCCTCTTGCTGCTGCCACTGCTGCTAGGTAAGCCCTCCAGGGTCCAATGACTCAGTGGACACCGCCCGCCAAAAAATCCGGAGCTGGCCCTGACCCCAACGCAGTCGTAGCTCCTGCATCTCAAACATACATGGTCTCACTCCATTATACACACACATGGAGCAGGAATACAATGAACACTGAACAATATTTTACCTCATTCCATGGACAGCACGCAACTATATCCAATCAATGGGTTAGATCCAGATTTACGCTGGATCAACTGCACTGGTGGAAGTGGACTTCCCTGCTTCCTCTTTCCCAAGGCAGCCCCTCCAGCCCCCTGAAAATGCTATACAGAGACTCCAGTGAGCTATGTCATGTGGGGGGGGGGTCTCCACCAGTGGAGCCCTTTGTCTCAAGCAAGGCAGACCCTGGATCCAATGCCTATTAGCAAAATGTGCAAAACGAAGCATCCTTAATTTGAGAGTTCTGACTCTGGTTAAAATAGAGAAGGCTGGTTTGGCCTGAGGGAAGAAGGCTTTGGGGGTGGGGGTGGGGATGTCCTCTCCTCCCCCCTATCCCCTGGAATACCTAATACCTTTGATGCTCCATCTTTGTGATGAGCTGCCAACCCAAACGGCTGAGGCCCAGCATGAAAGGTGGGCTCATGTGGCAGATTGGGCCAGCCAGGGTAGCGGTCCTTCATCTCACTCTTCTGGTTGCCCATGGTCAGTGGGAACCTCCAGGCTCTCAACTTCAGCTGTTGGGAAGAAAAGCAGCTTAGAAAATTGGAGATAAATACAAGTGGAAAGGGGACAGTGGAGGATGATCATCGTACCTGGGCAAGGGTGCCCTCTGGTGAAAAAGTCAGAAACTGCCATTTCCAGTCCCCATCTCCTCGTTCGCTCAATTTACATTAAAGATGCTCGATTTCCTCCAGTCCTCATGATTATTTGACTCACCTATATGCCCAGTCAAGCAGTTAGATTTCTTTTTGCACCATTTCCCCTCTACTCAGCACTGGTTAGGCCTCATCTTGAGTACTGTGTCCAGTTCTGGGCACCACACCTTAAGAAGGATGCAGACAAACTGGAGCCCATTTAGCCTTGAGAAGAGAAGACTGAGGGGACGGTTAGAGCAATATGACAATGCAACCAATTACTTAGGGAGGTAGTGGGCTCTCCCATGCTGGAGGCATTCAAGATGAGGCTGGATAGCCATCTGCCAGGGATGCTTTGACTTGGATTCCTGCATTGAGCAGGTGGTTGGACTTGATGGTCTTCTAGGACCCTTCCAACCCTACTATTCTATGATTCTATGTCCTCTGGAACTTTTCTTCCGCATTCCCCATCGTGACTCCCTTCCCCTGCCTGGGCTATAGCCAAGGTTGGCTGTTCCCCTTAGAGATATACTAGCCACCCTCCCAAAAATTCTGGCCCTGTCACTCCCTGCTCCAGCCCTGCAGACCTCACTCCCCTTTTACTGTACCCAAAAGAAGCCCCTCATATGGTTGACAAACATTTTACCTTAGACCCCACTCCTTTTGCAGACAACCCAGGAGTCCCTGATCCTCCCAGTTTTTACTCTGTTTGCAATCCTATGTACATTTACTTGGGAAGTATATCCCATCGAACTCCATGTGGCTTATTTTTGAGTAAACATGCATGGACTATAAATGACCTACTGGATCATCTTGTTCGTGTTATTTATTTATAGCAGGAGTGCAGAACCGTAGGCCCCTGGGCCAAATCTGGCCTGCCTGCAAATCCCAGATAGCCCCTTGGTCCCACCCCCTTTCCCCTGACCACCAGTTGTTTGGTGGTTTCTGTTGGAAGAAGCAACAGCCATTAGTTAAACCCACTGCAAGGAGGGGGAAATAACTGCTTGAAAAGCCAGCCACTACAGGGTGTAGGGTGTTGGGGTGCTGGTTTGGTTTCACTTTTGCCTACTTCCTTTGCCTGCTTTAATTGTAACAAGAAGATGCTTGTTAATATTAATTAAAGGTCCTGTTTACGCATGCAGTTGTCTTCTGTCTTAAGTGTGGTCAGACCAAACTTCCTCTGCAAGTTTCCTGGCTTTTGCACAGTTTTTTCCCCGCATCATAAAAGGTTGCAATACCTCTCCTAAGGCTCACTTACAGGCCATAAGAGCTTTAGGGCACAATCCTATGCACATTTAGACAGAAACATGTCTTACAACTCCCGGCATGCCCCAGCCAGCCATGGAGTTGTAGGACGTTTTTCTGTCTAAAAGTGCATAGGATTACACCCTCAAGCTATGACATGCTGTTAATATATTTCCTATTTTGGCCCTGCCCCCTTTACCTTCAACCTGCCCATCCCTGGACTACAGCCAGCGTCTCCAAAATTGAATTCAGCCCTAAAGCCGAAAAAGGTTCAACACCCAATTTTAAGAATTTTTATCGTGTTCTGCAAACGAAAAAGGTTCCCAGAGCAGCTATCCAAGATCACTAATAAGACAGTACCAACCCTCAGGCTTACAATGGGTGGGTAGAAGGTAAATCTAGAATCATACAATAGTAGGGTTGGAAGGGGCCTACAAGGCCATCGAGTCCAACCCCCTGCTCAATGCAGGAATCTAAGTCAGAGCATCCCTGACAGATGAGGTAGATCTTGGGGTGATTTGCTGTAGATTGGCAAGAATTTCTGATAGTTTAATAAGAACAGCAACAAAATGCCCCACCCCACCACCCCATCCTAAATGATACCGCTAAAATTAAGAGAGCTTGAATTAACCTGCAGTGGATTTTTGTGTGAAAGGATTATGAGCGTCGTTCAGTTCTGGCACTCAAATAAATAAATAAATAAATAAATAAATTCTGGGCTCAGGATTCTTTAATTCTAAGCGTATTTCTTTTGCATCAGGCTTTGGTTGGTGGATCACTAGATCCTAGTTCAAAAAACAACAATCCGCCAAGGTAGATCCCACAAGCCTGAAGTCTACCCACTCCTGGTTTAAAAACATGACACAAAAGAAAAAGAACTTAGGAGGGAGGAAGAAAAAAGCAAACTCAAGACAGGGTCGGCAACCTGGTGCCCTCCAGATGTTTTGGAGCACAATTGCCATGAACTCCAGCCAGGGATCATGGGAGTTGTAATCCAAAACATCTCTGGAGAGCAACAAAACATCTGGCTGGCAGGCAGGGAGGAGGCAAGCTCCAAGCAGTTGTGTCTTCTCTGCCCATGGATGGGGCAAGGCTGGTCTCTCCCCCCGCCATGCCGTTCCCCCTCGGAGGCAGGGCTCCCACCCATTCCCTCTCTAGCAAGCCACCAGCCGGCTTCCCAGTCCCTTCTCTCTTTTACACCACAGACAGTGGAGGCTGGTGGTGCTGATTTTGGTGGGGCTATGCACCCATTCTGGGTTTCAGTCAGAACCAGCCAGAACTCTACAGGAGCTATCCACGGTGCTGAACCTATTTGGGGGATAGGCTTCATTTGGATGGCTCCTTCAGAGTTATGACTGAAACCTAGACTGGATCCTCAGCCCCACCGAAATTGGAGCCGCTAGCTTCCACTGACCACAGACCGCCCCCCCCCCCCACGCCACCTTCTATAGCCTCCCCACCTCCGAAACACGCCATTAATTACCTTCTCTCGCAAGTCTTTATTGTAGAGGACGTCCCAGTACGGGTAGGCGACAGAGTAGCGGGGCTGGCCCAGCACTCCCCCGTGGGTCTTCGGGCCATAGGCGAGTTGCATGGTGGTGGCCAGCCGTGGAATGACCTCATCTCGCCACGCTTTCCCAGAGGCGGGAGGCAGCGGCTCGTGGATCGTGGACTGGTGATGGGGGCGGTTGTGCGGACGGGGAGGAGTATAAAGGGCAGTAAACAATCAGAGCAAGTGGATGAACGGATGCAAACAGACCCCAGGTGTTTTTGTAGCACCCACTAAGCCAGCCTTCCCCAAACGGGTGCTCTCCAGATGTGTTGGATTACAACTCCCATAATCCCCAGCCAGCTGTCTGGAGGTTGTGGATTGTAGTCCAACACATCTGGAGGGCCGCTGGTTGGATTAGGCTGCACTAGACCCATTCCCCTTCAAAGGACCTAGGCGTCCTGGTGCTAGGCACCACTTGCCCTGCGGAGAACCCAAAAGTCGGGGATCTCAGCCCCCCACCCCCAAAATCATATCGATCCCACCAATCCGAATCGAACTAGCCAGCCCCACTCGATGTCGCCCGCTTGCTCACTCGTGCATAGGGCGGCGGGAAAGGCAGCGGGGGGCTATAGTTGAGCCCCACGCCGCTGCTGGTCAGTCTCCAGTCTTGCCGGCGTCCCTCCGGAGCCCCCAGCGCCTCGGAGTCCACCTCCCAGCCGACGGGGAAGGCGGAGAAAGTGCCTGCCATGCCCGCCTCTGCTTTTTGGACATGGCTGCAGGCGGGCGCGGGTGCGGAGACAGCCGCGGGCGCCAACGAAGGGGCGGGACCCTGGAATGTTTGGGACAAACGTTGCCATGGAGATGGAACGCTCGGCAGCCGAGCGTTCTATCCGCCCTTTGTCAGCTCTGGATTCGATCGTGCCTTGGGGAGGGCGCCCGTGGGGGCGGGGTGTGCGTGTGTGAGTGGGAAGAAGCCAGGACTTCTGCAGTCTCTGGTAATGAGAGGCGGATAAAAGGATCGCTGCTCCTGAGTCATAGAATCATACAATAGTAGGGTTGGAAGGGGCCTACAAGACCATCGAGTCCAACCCCCTGCTCAATGCAGGAATCCAAGTCACAGCATCCCTGACAGCTGGCTGTCCAGCCTCGTCTTGAATGCCTCCAGTGTGGGAGAGCCCACCACCTCCCTAGGGAATTGGTTCCATTGTTGTATTGCTGTAACAGTCAGGAAGTTTTTCCTGATGTTCAGCTGGAATCTGGCTTCCTGTAATTTGAGCCCATTACTCTGTGTCCTGCATTCTGGGATGATTGAGAAGAGATCCTGGCCTTCCTTTCTGTGACAACCTTTCAAGTACTTGAAGAGTGCTATCCTATCTCCCCTCAGTCTTCTCAAGGCTAAACATGCCCAGTTGTTTCAGTCTCTCTTCATAGGGCTTTGTTTCCAGTCCCCTGATCATCTTTGTTGCCCTCCTCTGAACCCTCTCCAGCTTGTCTGCATCCTTCTTCAACTGTGGTGCCCAGAACTGGACACAGTACTCCAGATGAGGCCTAATCAATGCTGACTAGAGGGGAACTAGTACTTCCCGGGATTTGGAAGCCATGCTTCTATTAATGCAGCCCAAAATAGCTTTTGCCTTTTTTGCAGCCACATCACATTGTTGGCTCATATTCAGCTTGTGATCTACAACAATTCCAAGATCCTTCTCGCTTGTAGTGTTGTTGAGCCATGTATCCCCCATCTTGTCACTGTGCATTTGGTTTCTTTTTCCTAGGTGCAGAACTTGGCATTTATCCCTATGAAATCTCATTCTGTTGTTTTCTGCCCAGTGCTCCAGTCTATCAAGATCACTTTGACTTTTGTTTGTCTTCCAATGTATTAGCTATCCCGCCCAATTTTGTGTCATCTGCAAATGTGATCAGCATTCCCTGCACCTCCTCCTCCAAGTCATTAATCAAAATGTTGAAGAGCACTGGGCCCAGGACTGAGCCCTGCAGTACCCCGCTCGTTACCTGTCCCCAGTTTGAGAAGTTCCCATTGATAAGCACTCTTTGAGTCCAATTCTGTAGCCAACTGTGGATCCACCTGATCGTTGTTTCATCTAGCCCACTTTGAGCTAGTTTGCTCATCAGGATATCATGGGGCACTTTGTTGAAAGCTTTGCTGAAGTCGAGGTATATTATGTCCACATAAACAGCATTCCCACAGTCCACAAGGGAAGTTACTTGATCAAAAAATGAGATCAGATTTGTCTGGCAGGATTTGTTCTTGACAAATCCATGTTGGCTCCGAGTAATCACTGCATTGTTTTCAAGGTGCTTACAGACTGATTGCTTTATAATTTGCTCCAGAATTTTCCCAGGGATTGATGTCAGACTGACTATAGTTCCCAGGTTCCTCCATTTTGCCCTTTTTGAAGATAGGGAAAATGTCCTCCAGTCATCTGGCATTTCACCCGTCCTCCATGATTTCTCAAAGATAATAGACAGTGGCTCTGAGAGTTCTTCTGCCAGTTCGTTTAGGGTGCAGTTCATCTGAGTCAACAAGGATGGGATTGGATGGGCTGCATGCAGCGGAAGCTTGCATTGCTACTGTTCACCAGTAGGTAGCAGTGCAGATTTCCATTGCATGCTGCCCAATCCGATCCATGTTGACTCAAAAGTAAGCTCCCACCACTCTTCTCTAAGCCAGCCTTCCCCAACCTGCTCTCCTCCAAATGTTTTGGACTTCCACTTCCATCATCCCCGGCCAGCGTGGCCAATGGCAGGAATGGTGGGAGTTGTAGTCCAAAATGTGGAGAACACCACATTGAGGCAAGGTTTTCTTAAACCTTTTCTGCCTCACTCCTACATAAGGGTGCATTAGAATGGAGGTTTTAGTCAGGCCATATTTCTCATTATTGTTGTTGTTATTATATACAAATGCGGACTTCTCCTGTTCTGGGTTCTAGCCAGCCATGCCCACTTCCAAGAGCCCCCTTCCCCGCCCCCTCCCAAAAGACATTCAGCATTTCGTAGCCATGGTTGGGGTGTGGGTGGGGGGTGGGGGGTGGCCCTCTTAGAGCGCAATCCTAAGCATGTTTAGACAGACAAAAGTCCTACAACTCCCAGCATTCCCCAGCCAGCTATGCTATGGAATGCTGGGAGTTGTAGGACTTTTGTCTGTCTAAACATGCATAGGATTGCACCCTTAAGAGGTTTTTCCCCCTAAAGTTTTTTTTGTGTGAGTACTTCTGCAAACCTCAGGGTTCCCCAGCATGCTGCTACCTCCCTCTTGTTCCTCAGGGGCCCTCTTTGGGCTCCGTAGCAATCATAGACATTTGGACTCCGTAGCAAGTCGGTGTTTTTTTCCCATACATTTAACCTTTAATGTAATTGTCACAGTCTGTAACGTTTGCAATTTGTTTCCCTCTGACCTCACTGGTAGCCATTTTCATACACACAGAGACAGAGGGACCCATGTGTGTATATACCTGCCAAGCTAGGATAACACATCATGCATCTGATGGAGTGCACTCTAGTCCACAAAAGCTTATTCCATAATACATTTATTAGTCCTTAGAGTGCTGCATGATTCTTTGTTGTTTTGGGAACTTGCAGATTCACATCAGCTTAGAGCTCTCAAATACTGGAACATATTTGTATAGACTGCACACAGAGAGGTAGGAAAACCACTTGTAGAAAAGAAAGCCAAAGATAAAGTTAGGTTCTATCTACATGGGCATTGTCTGAGGGCATGATAGAACCTCTTGAATTCCATACTGGTAGGATATAAATACACCCACGTGCGTGAATGCACGCACGTGGGTGTATTACATGGGTGTAGTAGAACAAACCAACCCTAAAATCTTATTGAGAGAGAAGTACACACACATTCTCATCTTCAGATGGACATAATTTCTCCGGGTGTATGGACAGGAATTTGACCCTGGACAGAAGTATCAACTCTGATAATTGTCCCTATGTAGAAACCTTCTTTTTTCAAAGGGATCCCAGAAACGGGTGAAGTTTAGCTTCTGGCTTGGCCCACTCAATTTCTAGGAGATGGACTAAGTTAACATGCTCATTTCAGGCCTGCCCCTGGCTGATGCCTGCAGTGGTGACTTATCAGTACATTTTTTCTTTGAAGTTATATCTTTCCTTTGCTATGCTACACAGATTCTCCAGCTGTCAGGTCCTTAAAAGAGTAAAGAATCTAGATTTGTTGACACCTTAAAAAGACTTAAATTTATAGTGGCATAAGCTTTCATGGACTAGAATCCATTTCATCAGACGCATGAATTGTTATCTTAAGTTGGCATACACATACACATGCACGCACACACATAAACTCACAGTTGTGCCATTCCCCCCCCCACAACATATACACACGTGTATATATGCATGCCAACTTGGGATAACACTTCATGCATCTGATGAAGTGGACTTTAATCCATGAAAGTTTATGCTGCCATAAACGTATTAGGGCTTTTCCACATGAGGCATTTATCATGCACTCATCACTCCCTACTCACGGTTGTTCACAGGTTCTTTAGACATTGTCATGACCTTCCAGTTTCACTTCTGTGTCTAAAAAGCACTTTCAGCAAGTTTTTTTAGAACAGGGAAAATACAGCATTTAATTGTAAATATGAAATAATTTTTTTTCCTTTGTGTACTTGTGCTATTCTGCTAGTAACCATTGATAGTCTTTGATGTAGTGATGGCCACCACTATGGATGGCTTTAAAGGGGCATTGGAGAAATTCATGGAGGAGAAGGCTATCCATGGCTATAGTCCTGATGCCTCTATGCTACCTCCAGTATCAGAGGCGATATGCCTATGTACACCAGTTGCTGGGGAACATGGGTGGGAGGGTGCTGTTGCACTCATATCCTACTTCTGGATTTCCCACAGGCAGCTGGTTGACCACCGTGTGAACAGAATGCTGCGGTAGATGGTCTGATCCAGCGTGGCTTTTCCAATGTTCTTATGAGAGACCATGTTAGGCTTAGGGAAAAAAACACCAATCCGTAATGTCTGAGCATGGCCTATGAGATGGTGCAAGCAAGAAAGCCAGAACTTATTAGCCAATGTGGCACCATGAACTACACCCCACTGTGGTACAGATAGGTAATTTTAGACCCTAGACAAAGGGAGCAATCCTATGGCCGCTAGTCAGCAGCTAGACGGCCATAGGCTATCTGGTTTTCCAGGAACTGACCTCGGAGCCCGCGCTCCGAGGTCGGTTGCCCGAGAACTGACTTTCCCCCCATCCGCACTGCCTCACAGGCAGTGCGGAGAAGCCCTGTGCTCCACGCTTGCAAGAGGAGCGTGGAGTGGCCAAAACAGGGCGTTCTGGGGGGTGTTCCAGGGCAGGGAGGCCAGAAATGCCAGTACAACACATCCAATGGGTTGTACAGCAGCCTCCTCCCCTGCTCTGCTCTCCCACGGCTAGACAGCCACAATTGGCTGTTTAGCCAAAAATGCAGGGCAGGAGGAGCGTGGAGGGAACGATCCTCTCCGTGCTTCTCCTGCCCTGCATTGGATAGGCGGTCACCTCTGAGGTTGGAGGCAGCTGCCTATCTGCATAGGATTCCGCCCTTAATGACCTTATGGGGGTCCCCTTTAGATGGCCAAGTGTGTTACTTCAGTTGTGAAGCACACAACTTCACTTTCTCTTAGGAACATAGGAAGCTGCCTTAGACTGAGTCAGTCCCTTGGCCCTTCTAGCCCAGTGTTGTCGACACTGACTAGCAGAGCCTCTCCAGACTGTAGCCACTGAGCTACAGTCCCTCCTCTACTAATGTCCCTCCTCTTCCATCTCCCCATCATTGCATGCTTCACAACTGGTTTTGCATGCCTGATATGTCAGAGCAAAAAAAGCAAAGGAAAAAAAAACCCTGTTTGCCAAAAATAAATATTCTGAGCATGTGCAGATCTGCATTTTAAACTCACTTAAATCACAGCACCATCATGACTATAAGAATATAATGGAATCTGTTTCTGCTGCCTTGATGCTAAACACATTTACTTGGGAATCATGAGCACCATTTTGATATAGAAAAGGAAGGTTTATTTTTAAAGTATCAGTAATAAAATGAGCATCTGTAACTGTGCACGTGCCCAGCTGGCTGCTCCCTAACTCTCAAATGTTTCAGAATAAGAAAGGATGCTGCAGTGCTCAGCACCAGTCCTCATGGGCCTGACGTGCCCATGCCAACCCAGGCGCTGACACAGGGCCTGTTTGCCGGTGCCCCCATCACCCGCCACTCTCTGGATAGTCAATTGGGGGGTCCCTAGGCTGTTCCCCGAGGTCCAGCCCTTGTTGTAGCACTGATGTCCCATTCCGCCTTCTACACTTCCCTCCATCTGGCGGGTGAGGCGGGTGAGCACAGCTGATAGTGCATGTGCATGAAGCATTGATTCTGATCCATCGCCAGGCTACAACATTGGGAGCGTCCACAGTGAGGGCCCTGACATACGCCTGGGCTGTCCTGCACTTAGAGTTCCAGTAGCGTCGATCCACACCCCGGCAACCGTCTCTTGTGCCCCCATCTGGATTGCAGTTGACCTCGTAGAAATACTGCTTGAGTCGGCCCTGAGGGGTCTGGATCTCAGAAAGCACCGTCACATTTCCACCCCTGATGTCAATAGCTGTTCCCTTATCTGTCACCCAGGTACTTATCATGTCACAGGCTGTTAGCATTGATGGAGCATAGGGGTCCTCCGATGAGGGTTGGACCGTAGGCTCCTGTCTAGAAAGGGCGACATGTGGAGAGACAAACTCCCAGTCCCTAAGTGGCGTCTCGGTGCAGAGGACGTCGGTGGTGCCAGGGATGGCACTGGCGTTGGGAAGAGGCATGGCATGGGTGACACAAAACAGTGGGCTGAGCACAGCAAGAAGCAGGAAAATCATGGTGGGGGCCTGTGCAGGAAGGGAGAAAAACAAGTCTAGAAAAATGCATGCATCAGTATCTGGGTCTATATGCCATTTCTGCCTCCATTTCATCTCCATCACCACCTGTCACTCTGGCTTAGCCTGTAACAGCAGAGGGAAACCTTCTTTTGTCAAGGTCTACCTTACTTCAGTTGAGGTCAACACCTGTTGAGGTCCACATTCCAGCAGTGGGTGTGGCCAGAGCCAAACTGGACAGAGACAGAGCCAAAAGTGGGTGGGGCCGGAGCCAAAGGGGTGGGGCTTGCAAAGTGGGCAGGGTTTGGAAATAGGGTGGCAATTATGAATCACCCCAAAAGAGGACACCAATTTGCATACCATTTACATATGTTAATTTATCAGTGTAGATGCAAATTTAGAAATAATTAGATATGGAAGACTGGCCAGCTGACTTGTGCGACTTGCTTAGTCTGCTGTGCTGGGGCCGTTGACAAACTTCAAAGCTCAGCTCTTCCGTCTGATTTTTTTAATCTTTAAACTGGACTTAGACTGGACAGCGCCTTCAAAACAGAGGACCGTTCTCTGTAAAACAGGACACATGGCCACCCCAGAACAGTTAGCACCTGAACAGCAGACTGCAGAGGCAGGTACACAGGTCACCTCATCACAGTCTTCCACACTATGGTGAGATATACTGTATTTCTTTTTAATTTGTAATTATTTCTAAATTTGCACTGATAATTATAAACTACCATATGCAAATTTCATGCAAATGTCCTCTTTGGGGGTGATGCATTTCCTCGTTCTTGGTGATTCCTAAGTGGCCTCCCTGATTCCAGCAGTGGGTGTGGCCAAAGCCAAAACTGAGCAAAGACAAAGGGGTGGGGGTTTGCAAAGTGAGTGGGTCTTGTAAAGTGGTCCACGGTCTGCATGAAACTAGGCTGAGGGTCCCTCAGGCTACAGGTCCCCTGTACCTGGCCAATAAGAAGAGTCAGATTTGGCATTTCAAGGCCCAACTGGAGTAAACAAGGCTGAACCCTAAGGAAATTGTCAGAAGCTCACCCCTTGATGGACAGGGATACTAAAAAGTGGGGAAGGGGTGTACAACAGGGGCAGCGACCACAGCCATATCTGCTCAGAGCCCCAGGAGGGCCAATGCTCAATGGTAGAGCACATCCATCTCCATTTGAGGGATTTCAGGCCTCGGAAAGACCACCGGGAGCTACTGGGTAGGCACTTCTGTTTTAGACAGCAGCAGTATTGAGCAGGATCCTTTTGCTCTGACTCCACGCAAGGCAGCTCCAGCTACCCGAGACTCTCAGAAACTAACTTCTTGTTATACTCTGCACACACACGCGCACACACATGCACAAAGGAACCCAACTCATTTTTTCACCCATTTATTATGCAAAGCCTATTTATAGAAGAGGAACCATAAAAGGCAAAGAGGTTTTTTTGTGCCATAGACTGAAGCCTTTGCACATACTGCCTGCAAAGTTTTAAGTTTCTGTCGTAAAGGCTATAAACTTTTATCAAAATGAAAGCTAAAGGATCCAAACTGAGTGGTAGGTGTTGGATTGCTTGGCAAACTCTGCATCAGTGGAGGCTGGTGGTGCCGATTTCAGTGGGGCTATGAATCCATTCTGGGTTTCAGTCAGAACCAGCCAGAACTCTAAGGGGCCTACTCAAGGTACTGAACCTATTTTGGGGATAGGCTTCAGTACCTTGGATAGCTCCTTTAGAGTTTTGCCTGAAACCCAGAATGGACGTATGGCCCCGTCACAATTCGAGCCACCAGCCTTCACTGCTCTGCATTTAAGAAAATCATAGCAAATGAGCGGCACTGGCAGCGCAATGGTGTTGGGGTGCTCCTGCTCAGGGTTTCAGCTAGACATGCCCTCTTCCACGATACTCCACTCCATGTTTTCCATTCCCCCACCCCCAGCAGTCAGCATTCTGTGGCCACCCAGCATACTCAGTCTTGGCTATTTTGGGGTGGGGTTGTTGTCCCTTGGGTGGGGGCGTTCTCCTAAAGGTTTGTTGTTGGTTTTTGCACACCTTGGGGTACCTCTGGGCTTGCTGATATCTCTCTTGTGCGTGAGTGGTATTATCTTGGCTACATAAGGATTGGCACGCACTCCTGAATATGACTAACAGAGAGAATGATAGTCTAAACCAGAGGTAAGCAAGCCAGCGCCTGCCAGATGTTTTGGACTACAACCCCCATAAGCCCCAGCAAGGTCAATGGCCAGGGACTATGGGGGTTGTAGTCCAAAACATCTGGAGGACACCAGGTTGCCTAGCTCTGGTCTAAACTGTGCCCTTTCACCCATCTGATACAACACTTATGTCCAACTTTTCTAGACCCATGGCCTGCCACCATTAACACCACTCTGCCCCAAGGCACCCAAATTTGATTTAACATTTTAAAATATATTTTTACCTTTATCCATTCAGATCTCTCCTTCTGGCTCACCTTCTTTATCACTACTCTCTTTTTCGCTGTATCAGCCTCTCTCTTTTATGTCCAGATGACGTTCATGGCGTTGCTGGTGCAGCCCGCCATCGGTCAACAGAACTGTTTCTGTCAGCTACCACTTGGTACAGCAAACAAGAGGTCAAAACCCTCAGTGTCGCAGTATCTGATGCTATTCCATTTAGGACTTTGTCCTCTTGTTTGCAGCACCAATTAGCACCAGCGGAATGTACCTTTGAGTAGCTTCAAGAATACCTCAGAGCAGGGGCCTAGAATACACTGGATGCATTTTTCAAGTTTCTGACAGGGTGTATGTACACATGTAATCCACTGGTATATTTTTCTTTAAGAATTCAGTGGGAATATTCCTGCACTTGCTCAATAAAGGAGTGAGAGAGGGAGTGGACACCATTTTAGGCAGTTACCAAAATTGCAGCGTGGAAGAAGCTAGTTTTCTCCTCCCTGTAAGACCCTGAACTCTTGAGACAGTTTAGTAGGGAGGTTTCCTTCTGAATTTTTTTTTTAAGAGTCATGATTTTTTATAAACACTATGACTTCCTTGTTTGTTTATGTTCTTTTATATTGTATGAAGGGCTGTTTACGTTGTTCCTGTGTTGCTGGATCCATTTTTGAGAAGATTGCTGCAGAGCTGCAGTGCACTGAGTAGACACTGTTTTCTTTCTTCGGCCAACAGAAAAATCAAACTTCAGAGAGAAGATTTATTTATATTTTTGTTGTGGACTCAAGCTGAAAAAAAAGACAGAACTTTGGGAGGCTGTGCCTTGTTTTATTGTTTGGTGATAAGTGTATGGTTATGCATGTAAAATTATTACATGTGCATTATTATTGTTTTTAATTAGGAAATTAAAATGATATATGTTAATTGTCCCTGTACAAGGCCTTTGCTGTGAGTCCCTTTAGAGACCCTGAAGAAAAAGTGTTACATGCACGCACGCATGTGTGCACGCACGCACGCACGCACGTGCACACACACACATATATACATACATACATGCATACATACATATATGGAATATTATAGTGGTGCAGCAACTAGTCTGTAATGTGCCAAACACTTGGGCAGCATCTTTGAAGCTTAGCCATAATATTGCACTATACTGATTTCATGGCAACTGAAAAAAAGTATTATCTGTGACCATCCAGAGCATCCTAATTTTACTCTGATAGGAACGACGGAAGTTTAACTCTAGAGCAGGGGTGCAGAACTGCCGGCTGCCTGGGGTCCCAATCCAGCCCTCAGGGGTTCCCCAGATGGCCACACCTCCTTCCCTTGCCTCCATAAAATACTGATTGTTTGGTGGTTTCCTGGCTTTTGTGCAGTTTCCCCCCCATTCTAAAAGGTCAAAATGCCTCCCCTAAGGCTTAGTTATGGACAGTAAGAACTTTAAGCTAAAATACGCTGGTATTTTTGGCCCCACCCCTTTTCCTTTGGCCCCGCCCACCCCTGGAATGTAGCCCCTGAGAGCTTCTTGGAAACTGAATTTGGCCCTTGGGCTGAAAGAGGTTCAACATTCGTGTAGAGGGCACCACATCAGTTGGCTGGCTCATGACAGACTGGCAGCCATTTCTGCCTACTTGCCCCAGCACCTATTTTTCACTTTAATGGGTTCGATCCAGACTCAGTCATACTTGGAGCAGACCCATCAAAATGAACTAGACTTATGTTAGTCATGATTAACTAGAATCCCATGGATTTCAATTGGTTTGCTCTAAGTATGACTAATTCTGGATCCAACCCAATGTTTTAAAAAGCCTTTAAGCATGCCACCTGTCTACACCCGCTCTGTCCCCAGATCCTTCAGGGTCCCCAATCCCCATCTCCACCATGGTGGGCAGGTGGCAGCATCAATGCTTAAGGTGACTGCAGTGGCAGCACAGTGTTTGGGATCAGATGTGAGCAAACCTGTGCTGGGCAGCAATGAGAACAGTGGCAGTTCTTGAATCCAGGCTTGGGGGACCAATAGGCTGCAGTGGCAGGCACAAGGAGTTCCTGCAGTGAGGGGAGGAAGTGGCTGTTGTTGCTGGATTTGGGCAGTGGCAGAGTAGCAGGGGCTGCTAGTGCCAGCAGGTGCCACAGGAACTGGGTTGGAAAAACTGCTGTTGTTCCTCTTAGTATAGCTCCTCCTCCTCGTCCTCAGAGAGAAATGTCCCCCTTGTTTCTCTTCTGCCTGAGAGAAAAGGTACACGTGTCATGTTTATGGTACAGCCAGTGTGGTGCAGTGGTGAGAGTGTTGGACTGGGAGCCGGGAGATCTGGGTTCTAGTCCCCACTCAGCCATGGAAGCTCACCTGGTGACTTTGGGTCAGGCACAGACTCTCCGCCCTACCTACCTCACAGGGTTGTTGTTGTGAGGATAAAATGGAGGGAAGATAATGTAAGCCGCCTTGGGTTCCTTGCAAGAGGAAAAAAGGCGGGATATAAATGCAATAAATAAATAAAATGGTAAGTGTTACTTTGCTGTGTTGTGTATGTTTTTGTATGTACCTTTCCTGTAAGACAGGAACTTCCAAATTATATGTTTTGCCTTGTGTAAGTGAAAGAGGGGAGTCAGTAGTCAGTGACTGTGCTGTGTATTAAGTTTTTGTTTCTGCTGCTACCTACAGTAGCAGGCAGTGATGTAGTGGTACATTTTGAAGTGCAGGCGCTCTTCATGACAGTCCCCATGGCCACACCTCCAACTTCAGGCAGGCCATATCAACAAACCTGTTCTACTACCAGTTTTCATCTCTACCAGGAGCAGGTCTTTAAAGAAGTGAATGGGTCATAATTCCCCATTTAAGACCAACCCACCCCCAAATACTTTGCATGAAAACAGGGAACAATATATTATTGCTGGGAAAATCCATTTCCCCCCAGCTACTGTGGGGGTTTCAGCTAAGCTCAGAGGAACAGAGAAGCCTGGGGCAGGGGGCAGTTGATGCCAGCAGCCCTCCTAATAAAAAGGTGCCAGTGGGCTGCTGTGAAGACCCCAGTGCCCTGGTAGGGCCCACTGGTGCAGACACCTAGGCCCCTCACACTGAGTTGCTGTGAGTGGCCATTTTAAATGTCCCACAATGCAGTGTTCTGTGGCAATATGAGAAGTTTAAAATGGCATATCTGCCACCAGATATATCCACTGCCGGGACAGGCACCAATGTAAGAGCAGCCCATGCAGGGTACTTTGCTGAGGGCTCCTTAAAACCCAAAGTAGGTCCTGTGTGGTTGTCTGCACAAGGGGTGTGTGTGTCTTTGTGTACCGTGTATGCATGTATGACTGTGAATGTGTATGAGTAAAGGTGTCATTGCTTCACTATCCCAAAATGCATTGCTAGGTGTAATCTGATACCTGCGACACCCACCACTGACTAATCTCTTCCATTTTGAGACTGGGTCTAATCTAAACTCATGGGGTAGTGGCCAATGGTAATCCTACTTAGAGTAGACCCATAAAAATAAATGGCACTTGTTGGTCATGACTAGTCTAAGACTCGTTTGTTTCAATGGGTCTACTCTAAGTAGGACTAACATTGGATACTACCCCATGGCCACAACACCCAGTCACATTTTTGGACTTTGCTGTTTTCCGCCCCCCATCACCTGCTTTTCGTACCACCTAGCCTAATCAAGAGTTCTGGAAAACTCAAACACTTGCATACTTTTGTGGAATTTTGGTTGGTTTAATAATGGTATTGCCCAACTGTGGATTTTGGATTCCCCCCCGCCCCCAACCAGCACAGCTATCTTTAGTTTTTTATATATGTTTATTACATATCTCCCTCCCTTCCCACTCTTTGTGAGGTGGGGGGCAGAGAGAGATATGCAAGAAACATATGGAAACCCTTTCATTGATACCTTTCTTTTGGTTCACTTTCCTCAGTTATGTGCTCAAGATGCATTGGGTTACACAATACATTCCTCTTTCCACCTATACTGGGAATTTGTCTTACTTGACTAGTATTGTAGAGCTATCATTGCCTGGAGTACACACACTCACAATTCCACTTTTTTCATGGGCGTCTAGTCAAAACTGATTTTAAGGTTTCTAGAGGGCTTGAAGTACAACTTGGCCAAAGATGAAAGTAGCTCCCAGAACAGCTACAACAGATGTGTGTTCACCTCTTAGATCAGGGGGGTTGAAACTCTTTCAGACCAAGTCCCAAATTCCATTTCAGAGCAGTTCTCAGGGGCCACATTCTAGTGGTGGGTGGAACTAAAGGCAAAGGGGGCAGGACCAAAGGCCAAGGAGGGTGGGGCCAGACCCGGGCATATTTTAGTTTAGCCCTCTTAACGCCAGTAACTAAGCCTTGGAGGGGCAGTTCAGCCTTTTAGAATAGGGAAAAAACAGCACTAAACCCAGGAAACCACCAACTGGTGGCCAGGGGAAAGGCGGTGGGGCCAGGGGAAGGGGGTGTGGGACCATAGGCAGGGTGGATTTGCACCCCTGTATCATATAGTGCCCATGACAGCACTGGTGAGGAATAACACAATTTGTCTATTTGCCACTGCCACCACACCTAGAGAAGATTTCTTTAAAAGGTATTTTAAAGAATGTATGAATATCCACAATAATATGTAGTGCTCGAAAAAGACAGTGTTTCTAATGGCCCCAATTATAAGACACTCCCCCACTGCCCATGCTTGGATCCATTTTTAATTCCCCCCGCTCAAAAAAAAATGAATCAGTCAGCAAGTAAAAAATATGTGCATGTCCATGTATGCAAAGGTATGCAGATCAACTATCACAGGAGTGGACAACTTCTGGTCCTCCAGGTGCTTTAGCCTACAGCTTCCATCATCCCTCACCTTTGACTATGCTGGATAGGGCTGATGGGAGCTGTAGGCCAGAACATCTGGAAGGCCACATATTGCCCACCTCTGCACTATCGTAACCCTTCAGAAATGTTATGAGGAGACCTGCTCTCATACAACAATGTCCAGTATTTCAGTCACATTTCTCTTGTTCTGTAGCAGCCCTGACACGAACTCCCTCACCACCTGAGCAGGAGAGAACATGTGCCACCACTGCCACATTTCACACACCCCTCCCATTTCGCACATCCCTTCCCTTTACCATTGCCACCACGGCATTGGCTCTGTGGAGAGCTGTGGGGCTGGAAGAAGTGGCTGCAGGGCACTTGCAAGAACCAGATAAGCTCTTGCGAGACCCCGGAAGCCACTTCTTCAGGCCACATGGCTCTCTATAGAGCCAACATGGTGGTGGCAAAAGGAAAGGGGCGCACAATGAGGAAAACAGAGGGCAGGTGGCTGCTCCAGAGAGCCCCACTGACTGCTCTCGCACTCTGGCAAAAGCGACAGTGGCAGAGTGGCTGGCAGGGCTCTCCAGAGCCCCTGCTGGAAGTGGCAGGGCAGCAGTGGGCTCTCCTGGCAGAGACAGGTGGGAGTGGCAAAATTTGTCACTCCTCCCACTCCACCACCTGATGCGGGCAGCTCTCCCTGCTTCATGGGAGAGCTGGTCCTGTTCTGCAGGACTGGTTGCCAACACACAGCCAAACCAACGCACTGTCAGAGGTGGGGAGACGTCACACTTGCAAAGTATATTCTGTTTTCTAGTACACAATCCTGAGATCCAGAAACCAGACCTTGGGGCAAATGCCATACACTTAGAAGCAAGGAATTCTGAGCCCAGGAATTCTGTTTTGAGTAGCAGAGCTGAATGAAGCTCACAATCCTTCTCACAAGAACCCACTTGTGGTTATTCCAAACTCTCTACAGGTGCTTCTAGATGGATGGCTCCTAGTGCTATCGGTCCAAAGACATCAGCAGCCACTCTGTATCCCCCCTTAATGGATTTTTTATGGTAAAAAAAGAGACAGAAGAAGCAATGGGAAAACATGGGAGGTTACAAATGGAAGCCGATGAGAACCTCTGGAAAATGCTGTGAACGAGGCAGACAATTGCACAATAAAAGCCTCATCTGGAAGCACCCTTAATTTCGGCAGTAAAATTTAGGGCAGTGAATGGATCGCTTTATTGCAGCTGCTGTTAAACAACTGGAAGTCAGAAGAAGTCCTTGCTGATCTACCACAAATCACCCAGAGATCTACCAGTAGATCCCCATTTCTGCCCTCTCACAATAAGGCCTTGCAATTCCACTGCTAGTCATCAGGTGGCCTTTGGGGCCAGAAAACAGTTTCCTTCCCGAGTGCCAAGTAGCTGCAGAGGGGGATGCTATGTGTGTACAAAACACAGCTTGTTACAATTGAGAAGCATTAAGAAAGCTGGGATGTCAGCAGGGGCCAGTTGCAATCCATTTTTCATTTCTAAGAGCCTTGCTTTCCAGATGCTCTCCCCCCCCCCGAACCCCCAGCCTGCCCAAAGTAAGACATCAGGACACTGGAAATGAAGTAGCAGACATATCTTTTGTTTTTAATCTTCCCCCCACCCCAGGCTCCAAACACACACACATTTTCCTAGAATTTATCCCCCACAGAGAGTAAATGTACACAAATAAGTTAATAATTAAAATGACAGGATAGGGTCAGACACAGACTGAAGCTGGAGGAGAGGGAGGCAATAAATATGAAGCAAGGAAAAAGAAAGGAAGGGGGACTCCAGAAGTAAACTTACACCACCAAACACACCGGTTTTCAAAAGAACTCCAGGATTCCTCGGGAGTTTATCAGAAGTTCCTCAACTGACAGATGGTAACGGTGGACAAACCTCCCACAACGACTGAATTTCCCCTGTTGGGCATGTTCTAGGCTGTGCACTTTCGGTGTGCATGTAGCAATAGTGAGGCCCAGCAGGTGTGACTGGTGGCCACACATGTACAGGCAATGCACCTGAAAACATGCCCCAGAACTTCTTTTTTAATCGCATGCGGGGAATCCTTGGCAGATGTGTTGAGATGGAAAGGGCTCCCCGAGGGTAGACAGTTGAAAAACCCTGATCTAGAGGACTATGCAGAGGGAGGAGCACCGGGGTGTACTCTGCCCTGCAGGGCTGCAAAAGGAAGATTTGTGGGCCAGGCAGTCAGTGCCAGGCCCAAATGACTGTTAATGCAGGGGTCCCAAGACACCTGTGCCCTGATCACTTGGGGTAATCACCAGGACTGGCTTTGTGGGTAAGCATTAAGAACCCACTGGCAAAAGACTCCCAGAGTTGCTCTTCCTCTTCCCCATTGCAACCTGCTTGTTCACCTGGCTCTCTCTCTGGCCCAGACAACGGTGGTGGTAAGAAAGGGGAGCAGCATTTGCCACGGCCTCCTTGCTCCCTGGCTTTCTGCCTGTCAAGCACGCAAGTGGTAGCAGTGATGAGAAAGAGGAGGAGGAGCAACAGCAGCTGGTGACAGCAGCAGTGAGAAGGTAGAGTCACTGAAGGAGGCCCATTGAGGGCGCCTTGCCCAAGGGCCTCCAAACCTGGAGCAGGCACCGGGAATCACACATACCCCTTGGACCACCAGGGACCCATTAATATCTTTGTGGTCACCCCCCATCCAGCACAGAGGTTGTTGCCCTCCACTCCACAAAGGCTGCCCGGCTAGCTCGCAGCAGTGCTTCAAGTTCCCTTCTCCACCCCGGTGAATGAGGCACAGCAACGTCTTCCCCAGTCAGCCAATGGCCGCTGCTTGTAGTCATGACGACGTACCTTGTCGATATGGAACCCTGGCTTGGCTGGAGTGCCAGGGGAGCCAGGCATGGTGGCCAGACGTCTGTCAATCAGCAGGGACCACACCCCCTTCCTCCTGTTCAGTTGAAACACTGCACACACCCTTTGGCCAATGAGAGACCATGCTGGGCTTAAGGATCGCACCAATGAACAGCTGAGAGGGTCCTGGGCCAGGGAGGTGGTATTAGCCAAAGTGACAACATGGACCAAGGCCCTTTCCTCCCTACGTCCGGCCGGTGCGAGTGAGTAGGGTGCAGACACACGAGGTGTCGATCCTGATCCAGCGCCAGGCCACAATCTTGTCAGAATCCATTGTGAGGGCCCTCACGTATGACTGTTTGGCCTTGCACTCAGAGATCCAGTGGCGTCGGTCCACACCCCGGCAGCCCCCCACTGTCCCCCCTGCCGGATTACATTTTGTCTCAAAGAAATACTGCTTAAGGGGCCCCGTAAGTGTCTGGACCTCAGATAGCACCGTCACGGTTTTGCCACGGATGTCCACGGCCGTCCGCTTGTCCGTCACCCAGACGTTGACGCTGTCGCACACAGACATCTCTCCCCGGCGGATGGCCCCATCCAGTGACCGTTTGGACTTGAGTGTTCTGTTAGCAGCTTGTCCTGGATGGGCACTGGAGTCCTCCAGGAGGAAAAGCAACGGGGGCCCCTCTGGCTCATGGTTGGAAAGAGCGACCCGCGGAGAGAAGAGGTCCCAATCCCTCAAGGGAGCCTCACCCCAGAGGACATCGGTGGTGTTAGGGAGGGCACTGGTGTTGGGAAGGGGAGCGGCACGGATGACACAGAGCAATGGGGTGACCATGGCATGGAACAGAATAAGCATCACTCCCTGCACGGCGGGGACCTGTGAAGAAAGGAACGAAGGAAGAAATGAATCTCAAAAATTGCTAATCTGTCAGCAAAATGCTCAGAAAACAAGACAGATCCATGAGTGCCCCGTTTCCACCTTCACATTTTCCCCTTCATGATCTTCTGCTGTCTTCCTTCAGCACCAGGATTGAGAAGGCCCTTTGCTGTCTTATGGGCTTCCAGCAGCCATAGTTGCTGCTGCCATCTTGGTTTACCCAAAATGCAATCCCCAGGACAGGGCTAGTCCAACACTTTCCTGCTTGAGGCAAAATGGCACCCCCAGCAACTGGCTGGACTGCCAGCAGAATCTTACTTCAATACTGGCAATGGGGTAGCATCTTCCACCACACCTGAGGGCAGCAGGACACTTTAGGAGGTGCAGGACAGGTCATGTGGTACACACAGGTCTGACTTCCAACAGAGAACCACAGAGAAGAACACCTGGGAGGCTTCAAGGGGAACAGCCAGGGGGCTGTTGCTGCTGCCCCTCCAACATGTGCCTAATGGCAGGGCCTGACCTGCCCCTAAAGTTCCATGGCATTGTGGGTAAAACCAAGCATGGCCAGCCACTACCAAAAACACACACGTCAGCACCCATATTTTTAACCCACAATGTGCCACAGAACAATGGAACTTCTGAGGTATTACATTTTGCGGCTGCTGAGGGGGCTCAGAGTAGAGGCCCCAGATGGCTTCACCATTGGCAGTGGGCCCCCACAGTCATCCAGGTCGTGGCACTGGGCCTGGACTCCTCCTATAAAACAGTCAAGGTTGTCAGTTTAACACCCACCTGGGGCAAAGGAGGCTGAACAGAATACATCTCAGAGAACCAGGCTGGGGGGGAAAAAACCTATAGAAAACTAAAAGTCAAGTTACTGAGATGACAGAATGAGTGGGATCTTTTGGGTCTCACTCATATAAACCAGCTCTGGCTATTGCAGACTCTCCAAAACTAAATTCCTGATACTCTGAATTGTAAAAAAAAAAAACTAATTTTAATGTATTTCTTTGCAAATTCCAGTATAAATATAAAGAGGAAGTAGAGAGCAATCAAGCATGGATCAGGAAAACTGTTCCTGGCAATAGAAGATAGCAGCAGCAACAGGAACAACTACTAGTCAGTACAACAACTGAGACTGCAGTTATATCCCAATGTACCTGGATGTAAGCCCCACTGAATCCAATGGGAGTTACTTCTGAATAGACATGCATAGGATTGCACACGTTAAAGCATTAACAGTGCAATCCTATACGTGTCTGCTCAGAAGTAAGCTCCATGGAGTTCAATGGAACTTGATCCCAGGTAAGTGTGTATAGGATTGCAGCTGTATTGTCATAGTATCCGGATACTATGACACTTGACCTCTTGTCTGCTGTGCCGGCTAGCAGCTGCTGAATTTACCTTTAGGTAGCTGCAAACCTACCCCAAAGCAGGCGTCTGCACTCATTTAGCAGCATTAGGCAAGAATCTGAGAGAGTTAATAGATATATTAGGGGGTTTGTGGTGGTGCGGTAGCTAGGCCATAATTTGTCATACGCTGGAGCAGGGTTTTAGAGATTTGGCTGTAACGATGCACTCTGAAAAGAAGTATTTGTTATCTGGCAATGGGCAGCTCAAGCTGCCAGGTATCGCTGAAGGTTAACTTTAGGGCATGGAAAGGTATATCTGGATCTATTTTAAAAAAATATTATTTTAAATTATTTATTATATTTATACCCCACCTTTCTTCCATCCTGGAACTCAAGGTAGCTACATGTGGTTCCCAGGTGGTCTCCCCTCCAAGCACTGACAAGACCCAGACATGCTTAGCTTCAGCAAGGTGGCTCCCTCATGTGCCTTCAGACCATGCCCTGGGTCTACTGCTAGATCCCTGGTTGATTTGCACTTGATCAGCAAGGATTTCTGATTCTTAATTTTTTAACAATAGCAGCAACAAAATGACCACCCCACCCCCACTGGCTTACCCTAAATCAGGCTACCCCAACTTGGTGCCCTCCAGATGTTTTGGACCACAACTCCCATCAGCTCCAGCCAGCATGGCCAAGGGTTAGGGATGATTGGGCTTGTCGTACAAAACATCTGGAGGACACCCGGTTGAGGAAGCTGCCCTAAATTATGCTGCTGAAATGAAGAAAGCTTGGCCTAACTAGGTTGGATTTGGAAAGACTGTGACCTCCATTCAATTTTGATGTGCAAAACAGCTTGTTAGGCTCAGAATCCTGTAATTTAAAGGTATGTCTTCTGCGGGAGGCTCCAGTTACTGGATTTTGAGGTTCTAGTAAGAAAAAAAACAGTAACAAAGTAGATCCTGTAAGTCTGAAGACTGACCACTCCTGCTCTAGAACACGGTGCAGAAACTCAGGGTGCCTAGGGTGGCCACTTATGAATCACCCCAAAAGAGGACAGCAATTTGCATTAAAAATCCATATGCTAATTTATATGCATAGGTGCAAATTTAGACATAATTATTATAATTTAAAGAGAAATACAGTACAATACATCTCATCACAGTATGGAAGACTGTGGCCAGGTAACCTGTGTGTCTGCCTGTCCAGTCTGCTGTTTAGGCGCCGTTGATGGGCAATAGTTCTTATGGTTCTTTATCTTTAAACAGGAACTGGAAGCACAGCCCTTCAAATAGAAGACTCCTTCAAACAGAAGACGGCCGTCTGGCAGCCCTTCAAATAGAGGACTCTCCTCTGTAAAAGAGGACACATGACCACCCTAGGCCACCACTTGGGGTCCCAATCCGGCTCTGCAGGGCTCCCCAGATGGTCACGACCCTTTCTGCTGGCTCTACCCCCAATCACTGATCATTTGGTGGTTCCCCCCCGCTTCTAAAAGGTTGAAGTTCATTGGCTAAGGCTTATTTACTGGCAAGAAGAGTTTTAAGCTAAAACATGCTGGTATTTTGGGCCTGCCCCTTTTTGCCTTTGCCCACCCATGGAAGGCGGCCCCTGAGAGCTCCTCCGAAGTGGAACTGAAAGATGTTCTGCACCACTGCTGTAAAGACCGAGCCCTTTGAAAGGGTAAGATCTCAATGATTTCAGTCAAATCAGGGAGAAGTGCTGGGGAAGGTTAGAAAGCAGTGTGGGGGGCTGTGAGTGAGGTCCATGGACATGAGTGAGGGGGAGTCTGTTACCTGTGGGTTCAGTGCTTTCTTCAGACCCAGCCAAGCAGATCCTGGGTTTTACTCATGACCCTCCACGTTGGGGTCCTGCTTGGATACTCCCTGATGTAAGCCAGCCTGGGAAGGGTTAGATCTTTCTTGACAGGGGTGTGAGGACCACTTCTTGCTGCCCTGTCCCTAACAGGTGCTGATACCTCTTTGCAGTTCATGTGCCTGAAAGCCTGGACTCCTCGGGGTCTCGGCAAATCTCATGCTGCATCTTTTGTTTCTCCATGGGATGAGCGAGGAGAATGGACTCTTGCCCAGAGGTAAGTGCTTTGTCTCCCTGCTGGCAAAGGGATCTGGCTCAGAAGATGGGAAGATGCCAACGGATGTAGACTTAGCCAAGGACTCAGTGTCACTTGCTGGATCTGGCAAAGGAAACAAAAACAAACTCTCACTGAATAGGACCCAGGAGTTCTAGGTTAACATCCCTTCTGCTTTGACCCTCAGGTTCAGCCTGTCCCAATATGTGGGGCCTTCCAGACGTGTTGGACCACAACGCCCAGCATGGCTGGGGATGATGGCAGTTGTAGTGCAACATATTTGGAGGGCCCCAGGGTGGGGAAGGCTGTGTCTAAGCTGTTTCCAAAGATCCCAAAGGGGTTTCAGCACGTGCGCACACACACACACATCCTACATAAACTCCACCATTGCTTCAGTGTGTGTGTGTGAGCGACACAGTTGATGAATTTCCCTCTTCTGCACAACTATTAAAAAGCGCAGGAGCCCTGTCCTCTTTTGCATCTGGCCACCCTACCTACTTCAGCGCATCACGTCATCTCACTCCCTCTAATAGCAAGCTCTGGTGGCAAGCCAAGACGGGGCTACTGAGACCAGTGGAGGCTGGTGGCGCCAACGTCAGAGGGGCAGTGGATCTGCTCCGGGTTTCAGTCAGAGCTCTAAAGGAGCTATCCAAGGTGCTTCACACCTTGGATAGCTCCTTTAGAATTCTGGTTGGTTCTGACTGGAAGCCAGAGCAGATTCACCACCCCACTGATATCAGAGCCACCAGCCTACACTAACTCAGACACTTGTGCGGGAGGCATCAACAGGATCAGGAGAACCCCGAGGTTTGCAATGGTACAAAATATCTTTAAAACAAACAAACAGCCCAATGAGGACTGAACATGCTCAGTAGCCATGGAATGCTGACTGTCAGTCAGAGAAGAAAATGAGATGGGTGGGGAGAAAAGGAGGGAGAGAATTTGGAAGCAGGGTATGGCAGACAGGAACCCTGGAGAAGGGGGAGACAGGCTCAGGGGCTCAAGAACACAAAATGTACTGTGCTGTACACGTTTTGGAATATTTCCTTCTTTAGGAGCTGTTAAAAGCCGTTTTGTCTCTTGTTCTGAAATACACAAATATTCTTTCGCCTGGATACTTGCACATGCTACTCTTGAAGCCTATATCGAAGCTTTTATCAGCTCCTGAAGAAGGAAATATTCCAAAACGCGTAGAGCACAACAAATTTTGTTTTCTCGAGCACCAGAGCCTGTCCCCACCCCGCTCTTCATCGTTAGTCCACAGTGCTCTTTCCCACTTCACTTCTGCTTACTAGACAGGAACCCTGAACACAGGTTTCTCTGCTAGAAAGTGAGGATACACTGCATCAAGTCATATTTGTACTCCTGGATAACCTTACAGAACCCAGAGCTGGATCCCAGCCACTGCTTAAAACTCACCAACAGCACAATCCTATGCATGTCTACTCAGAAGTAAGTCCCATTGAGTTAAATGGGCTGTATGAGTGTTTTAGCAGGGGTGGGGAATGTGCAGTCTTCCAGATGTTATTGGATTGCAACTCCCATAATCTCTCACCATTGGTTACGCTGAAAAGGGCTGATGGGACTTGCAGTCCAATAACATCTGGAGGGCCACACATTCCCCATCCCTGGTGCATAGGACTGTAGCCTAAATCTCTCTCCTCCCCCAAGAACTCAGGAGATCTGGTTTCATGGCACCACCTGCTCTGAATACCATTCAGCTTGCAAAGAACACATGAATGCAGGCTCTTTTCCCTCCACCCAAACTCATTTGATAAAACTATGAGCATATTTTTATGTTCAGAGATGATCGTAAAATTACATAGCGCTCTTGGCTTTGCCCATGAGATCATGCAGAACATATCTCTCAAGAGCCTCACACCTAGTATAGTTGTGCCTGCACAGATTTTGTGCACATCAACATGAGTATAAACTATGGACAGGTGGAATATGCAACAAAATGTTGCAATATATCCTCACTGCCTAATAGGAGTGCTCCTGTTTGGGATTCTAGCCAGCCATCCCCTCGTCCAGGATACTATAAACTGTTAGGGGCTCAAGCAAGCCAACTCCCCCCGCCTTTCACATTTTCTTTTTCAAGTGATATTTCACATTTTGTGGCTTCTACAGGCCACTGAGCATGCTCAGTCCTCATGTGTTTTGGGAGGCTGTCCCCCTTTTCACCATATTTTGTACTTCTGCAAATCTCAGGGTTTACCTGAGCATGCCAATACCTCCCTCTTCTCATTGGCCATGTTTGGTCCAATCCTGTCGGCCCTCAACTACCTGAGTTTGCTATTAGAGGAAACCATGAAAACACAAAATTATACTCAGAATCCCAGTGCTCACTCAAAATGTCTAACATTTCCTTGAGCATGCAAATAATAGAAATAAAATAAAGAAGCCCCTTTTTCACGTCATATACCTGGTACTGATCAACACCCTTGCATATTCCAGGCAAGAAATTCACCTGTACTCCAGTACCTCTTCTTTCAGCCTTCCCACAACTGGTGTCCTCCAGATGTACTGGGCTACAACTTCCAGGGCCAGTGTCAAGAGGAGGCATGGTCAGGCACCAGCCAAGGGCCCATACCCCACTGACAAGAGCCCCCTGGAGTAGCTCCTCTTTCTAACCACAGCAACCTGCTTGTTCGCCTGCCTCGTACTCTGGCCCAGACAACGGTGGTGGTGAGAAGGAGCAGCAGATGCCACGGCCTCCTTGTTCCCTGGCTCTCTGCCTGGCAAGCAAGCAAGTGGAAGCAATGAGGAGAAAGAAGATGAGGAGCAATAGCGGCTGGTGACGGTGCTGGTGAGAAGCTCGACCCACTGAGGGAGGGGACCCATTGAGGTTGCCTTGCCCAAGGGACCTCAAAAACCTGGAGCCGGCACTTACAACTCCCATGATCCCCAACCAGCATGGCCACTGGCCTGCTTTCTGGGGATTATGGGGTTTGTAGTCCCACACATCTGGAGGCCCCCATCCTCTACCTAAAACTCCATGCTTAAACCTCCAGAGCTACCCACAGGGTGAATCTGACTCCCATGTCCCCTCCAAAGTATTTCCCATATTAGAGACTGAGAACATCACCCTCTAGAATTCACAACCTGTGAGGCTGAACTAGCTGCAAACCACCCCCTTCCCCACCTGCAGCTCCTTTGGAAAGGACATTCAGGTTTACAGAACACCTTTGAGCCCAAATGCTCCTCCGCCGCCACCCCGTCCCGTCCCATCCCAGGGGCAGCTGGGAAACATCAGGTGACGCCTGCAAATTCTACAGCTGCTGTCGGGAGCCAGGGGAATGGAATCCAGATGTGGCAACATCTGGGGAGGACTACCACACGGGGGATGGGGTTGGGAGGGTGGCTAATCCCTCTCGCCTTTGAAACTGACACTGATGGAGCTCTAAGCCTCCCCCCCTCTTTCCTCCACCAGTCCAACCAATCTAGGCAGAGCTGGACCCATCCTCTCTACCTACTGCACTCCCTACCACCACCAATATATGCATCTTCATCATGGGCAGTGGGGGGGAGAGTGGGATGGGAGGGACAAGGGTTATGTGGGGGCAGGAAAATAAACTGCCCTCCTCCACTGGAGCGGCTGGGAGAGACTGCATAGATAGGGGGTGCAGCACTGGACTGGGTGACCCATGAACACAGAGTGTGTGTGTGTGTGTGTACACACACATGTGCATGCATGTGTTTCCACTTAAGCCACAGACATCTCTTGACATCCTAGTGGGCAGAGCAAGAAGAGCCAGAAGGGACTGGCATGCAGGAAAGAGCCAGGAGCCAATACTCCTACCTTACCTAGCAAAGTGGGTAGGTTAGCTGATGGGAAAAAGTGGGGAGGGGAGGGGAGCTGAGGCTCTCTCCTGCCTTGCATGGGGCTCTAGAAACAAAGTTAAATCTAACAGGTTAGGACAGATGGATCAAGAAACAGGCCTTCTGGGTCCCTTGGGATGAGAAGGCCGAAGTGCTGCTGTGTTGTTTTCCCTACGGTTAGCAAGAGAAAGGACCCTGGAATCTGTTGTTCTCTGGCTTACGGCAGGGCGAGGCTTGGACGCCTGGGTTTCTTTGGCAGGGGAGTGGTGCCTAGTGGCTAAGCAAACAACTCTTCAGAGAGAGTTAAGCCTGACCCTTAGGCTATTTGCATAAGCATCTCTTTTTATCCCCCACCATGCCCAACGCCTGCCTGCCCGTGACCTCGCTGCTCCTTCCCGTGTGAAAGAGTGAGGGGTGCGGGTGCCTGTTGTGCGAAGCTGCAGGCACTCCGTGCGCGCAGGGGAACCAGCCCCTGCTCCGAGGAGGTATGCGTAGCTTAGCACCGGGCAGGCTCCGACCTGCCGCCTCCCAGCCTGAACGCTGATCAACAAGCAGGAAGCTGTGGCTGCGTTAAGGATGCCCATGGTTCTGGCCTGCAACTTCCACGTAGAAGGTTGCTGGTGTTCTGTTCCTTCTTCCCCCCACCTCATCCAGCAGTGTGTCAGGGAAGGATCTGGGCCTTTCCAGTTTCTTCGGCAACACCTGTATCCAGTGGCTACTACTTTGGCAAGACACTGTATCAAAGTCTCTGCATCAGGGGAGCCCCAAAGCCCATGCAAGACAATTCTGCAGTCAAATCAAATGACGTGAATTTTCAGTGCAATTGCCGTTATTTGTGCTTCTAAGATGGAAGCTTCACCACCACCACAGATCCACGCATGAACTGAGGGGAACTGGAAGAGGGAAGGGTAAGAAGAGTGGGGAAGGGGCTTATGTTGGGCCAGCAAATGGTAGTAGACAAGAAGAAGCTAAGAGGAGGCATGCAAAGTCCTTAAGCACCGCTATTTGACTAATACCCCACCCCCTAAGATTCTCTCCGGCTTCTGAAATTTAACTTGTGCATTTTTCATGAGAACCAGAAACTTGCTTTTACTTAAATGAAAGATGAGATTCTGAGGACACTGCCTTAGCTGAAATGGCTCTAGGGACATGTGAAATACAGACCCTCTTAGTTTTAATGCCAATAAAGTAACTTCTGTTTGAGTGAACACCTTCCTTGAATCCAGGAGATCTCCCTTTCCATAGAATTCTGAGTCCATAAACCTCCTTACCAATTCCCCTCAGAGAATCTTGCAGCCTTGTCTGGGTGCAAGCATGACCCATAGAGTCTGAGAGGTAACGCCTGCCCCCATGTCTCTTCCCTCCCAGCAAGGCCTGGCCCCAAATTGATTTCCCAGGACCCCAGATCTATTATACAGAACCTTGAGTGTCCATTCGTGCTGAATACCTAGAGCTTTTTCTCAGCTTAATTGCCATGCAGAGGGCAATTTTCAAGGGGGAATGAAGCTGGGGATGGAAAGGTAAATGCTCCCCTTTCCACATGCTGCAACACTCCCTCAAAAAATATGCTCCTGCATGACAATTGAGCTTAGCAAAAAAAAGTTTTCCATTGGTTTCTGATGACCTGAGTCAGGGTACAAATGAATTGAAGAATTTATTTATTGGAGATGATTTGAGAAATTAATTGTCTAGTATTGTGAAATGTAAATAAATCCTAGTAATTATTTCTAAATTTGTATATATAGCTATAAATTAGCATATGTAGATTTTATGCAGATTTGTGTCCTATGAGCCTGAACCCTGACTCTTTTAAGTGCTTAGCAACGACCCTGCCCCCTGGCTTCTCCAATTGCTTTAGCAACACTTGGGATGCCTTACTGTATCTATCAAGTAGCTTCGAATTTAACCTGAAGAGAAAGCAGATGCTTTGGTGTGATTGCTGCCCCAGGAAATCAAGAGGGCAGGTTTGAACCTGGGGCAGTGGAGTAGTTCAGGACCTGAGGATGACCTTGGAACAGAGGCCTCACATAGAGAAAGGGCCATAACGTCAGGCCCAAGACATTTTGCTGCTGGAGGTGAAGAACAAGATGGCGCCCACCTCCCGTTCCATGTACAAAAGCTGACTGGTCAGGCAGTTGAATATTATTTCAATACTGGTGATGGGACAGCAAGCTCCATCATCCCTGAAGGCTAGCTTACGAGGTGCAGAGCAGGCTGCATGGCACACACAGCTCTCTGCTCCAACACCTTGCTGCCACCTCGTGGCATCTGCCACCTGAGGGAACTGCCTCATTCTACCTAATGGTAGGGCTGGCCCTGCTCAACATTCAGATCACATGACAAAAGGGCCTGCGAGACACTTGGGCTATGATGAGATCCAATAGTTTTCAGAGAACCCAGGAGCCTTGCTGACAAACACCCCCAGAAAGAATCCAGGGATCTTTCTCCCTTGCTAGCTAGCCTCTAGGCAGAAGGGAGATTGGGATCTGCTGGTAGATTTCCAGGTGGTTTGCAGCAGATGAGCAAGGGCTTCCAACTCCCAATGGATTAACAGGAGAGACAACAAAATGCCTTTTCCCACCTCCTAAATTAGCCTGCTGAAATCAGCCTCCTGACACCTCCTCCATCAACATACTTCAGGCTTCCAGGATCTATTTTGCTTTTTCACTAGCATCTCTGGGTCCATCACCTGGAGTTAGGTGAAAAATAGAGGCTCTGGGCAGACAGGCACCTAAGCAACCTGAGGAACAGAGTGCCTCTGGGCACATGACTCAGGCCAAGCATTTGTTTTCAGGATCAGAACTGAGCTTGTAGTCCTTTCATACAAAAATCCACCCAGCTTTCTTTATTTCAGCAGCCTCACTTAAGCAGTGGAGGTGGGTGGGGAAGCCTTTTTGTTGATGCAGCTGTTAAACCACTGGGAGTCAGAAACCCTTGCAAGTCACCTAGAGATACCTATACATCCTGGTCCACCTTCTGCCCACCCCGGACCTACATACGATCCTCGAGTTGCTGATCCCTAGTTGATATGAACCTATGAAGCTACCTTGTATTGAGTCAGACTATTGGTTCATTTAGCCCAGTATAGCCTACTGCAGGGTTGGGCAGAGTTCGCACTTGTAAGGTCAACTATATTTTTAGTGGAACTCAGGGAAGCACCAACGACAACCTGGTACAGAAGCAATATGCCAAGGATTAAAGACTGTGGAGCCAAGGAATTTGTTTTAGTAGTAGAACTGAACACAGCTCACAGTCCTTCCACACAAAAATCCAATCCAGTTACCCCAAGCTTTCTTCATTTCAGCAGTATAATTCAGGCAAGGGAAGAAGTCATTTCATTGCTGCTGCTGTTCAACAACTGGGAGTTAGAAACCCTTCTCAATCTATTGCAAATCACCCGGAGATCTACCAGTAAACGCAGATCTACCTTCTGTCCACCCTGGTCTAAGCCACTAGGCTGGGCATCCAGGAACAATCATTCCCCCATTACATGCACGGATTGAAGATTAGACCAGATTTAAGGGGGAAATATCTGGGGGCCATGGCACTCAGTTTCCAGCCTCTTGGGACCTATTCTTGGGGGCACCATTTAGAGAGAATGCATGGTAGGGGCACATAGATCCCTTCCACCTTTGTTGCAGACCATATGTAATTATTCCTCAGGAACATCAGTCTTTCCAGACAGCCCACTGGTTCTACCCAGCAACTATGGTTTCAATCAATGAAATGGGCCTATGTAACTGTGCTTTTATTTGTTTTTATGCTATGCTGTAATTAAGGTTTTGTTTTAATTTCAATTTTCATAATTATTAGCCGCCTTGAGCATCATTTTTGGTGGAAAGGCAGGATATAAATTTAATAATTTAAGGGCGCAATCCTATGCATGTTTAGTCAGAAGAAAGCCCTAGAATTCCCAACATGCCCCAGCCAGTATGGCTGGCTGAAGGGATGCTGGGAGTCATAGGACTTTTTCTGTCTAACCTGCATAGGATTGCACCCTAAATGCACTAAGCCAAAGGCACAAATCTCTTTCGTGTGCTTACATTTGACAAGGGAAGGCCGCCGGTTGACCTGCATTGATAAAATTAACTCTGTTTTGCGTCTGATCTAAGTTCTGTCCCATTCCTGAAAGCTCCAGTCATGGCTAACCGCGTAGATAATATATGACGAGGTAACTGCAACTTAGGGTGCAATCCTATGCATGTTTAGACAGAGAAAAGGCTTACAACTCCCAGCATGCCAGCTGGCTGGGGCATGCTGGGAGGTGTACGCCTTTTCTCTGTCTAAACATGCATAGGATTGCACCCTTAACGCTCTTCCACTACACCGCTTTCTTACAGTTTAATGCTGAATGCATCCTTTCAGTATGGCTGTGACTTGGCCCACCCCTCTTTATGTGCTGAAATGGCACTCCTACCCCACATGGACTAGAAGGATGGGAAGACTGGAAGTATGGAGGCTGGGGTGGGAACAGGCAGACATGGACTGCTATGATCTTCAGAATTCTCCCCACCACCACCCCAACAACAACCTTTGCACCTGGATCCCATCTCTTCCCAGCAAACTCCAGGATACATATTTGACAAGAGATTGGTTTGATCAGCCTTCCCCAACCTGGTGCCCTCCAGATGTGATGGGCTGAAACTCCCATGGTTAATGACTATGCTGGCTGGGGATTATGGGAGCTGTAGTTTAACCTGGAGGGCACCAGGTTGGGGATGGCTGGTCTTGGATCCTATCACATGGATGCCTCTCCCTCTCCGGTACTAGTCATCCAGTGGTTCTTTGAAGTACAAGAAGCTGGCTTTGTTTCCTGTGCTTTGAAGGTCAAGGGTTCTAATCCACCTCTCTCTTTGGGATGACCAGTCAGTTGGTTTGGATTCAATGAATCCAAAGAAAAGGGCCTCGCCCTCAGGGCCAGTGTGTATTTGGGGGTAGCCCTAGCTTCCCTGTGTACTGCATCACCCTCCCTTCCAGGGAACCCAGGCGTCCTGCTTTCCATCACCAGCACATAATCCAAACCAGGCGGATGAAGGGGCGAACAAGCCAGGGATATTTCCGTTTTTCCCTTCTTCTTGCTCCAGCTGGTTTCCATCTAACCCTCCTTGTAGGCAAGTGTGTGTGTGTGTGTCTGTATGTAAGGTGGTATATTGATCACAGCCATGTCCTCTTTTCCTCCCACCTTGCCTTTACCTGAGTGGGATGGATGGGTAGAATGGACTCACATCCCAAACTGTGGGCTGAACCATTTGAAGAGGTTCGGAGAAGACCAGACTCCTGGGTTCTTGAAAAGGGGAGTGAGGTCTAATGTTCTGGGACAGGCGGAAATCCAGGATGCCTGGGTTCTTTGGAAGGGAGTAGGGTCTTATGTGTGTGTGTTGCGGGGGGGGGGGGGAGGCATGTTTACTGAAATCCCAGATGCCTGGGTTCTCTGGAACTCTTCTTTGGATAGTGCCTGGTTGCTTGGGGTCTTTGGAAGAGAGTCAAGCACACTTATGTGCGCGTGTTGGGGAGGGGTTTACTACTGGAATCCCGGATGCCTGGGTTCTTCGAGAGGGGAGTAAGGTCTACTGGGGGGGGGGAGAATCCCTGATCCCTGAGTTCTTTGGACGTGGAGTACGGTCTAGTGTGTATGAGGGAATCCTGGACATCTGGGTTCTTCAGGAGTGGAGTAAGATTGGGGACGGGGGGGGGGGGATGCAGGAATCCCAGATGCCTGGCTTCTTTGGGGGAAAGTAGGGTCTAGTGCTGGGTGGGGGGAGGAGTGTGTGGGAATCCTAGAGCCTGGGTTCTTTGGGAGGAGAGTAATATCTAGTTTGCTGGGAGAAGGGGAGGGTGCTGGTAGGAGCATGCCGGACGCCTGGGTTCTTTAACAGGCAGGGAACTGGGAGCTTCTTGGCGCAGAGAGAGAGTAACTAAGGGCTGACTCTCAGCCATTTGCCTCCTACCTTTAGGGTGCCCTCGCTGTGCCCCTGGCCGTCCTGCTCCTGCCCCTTGGCATGCGCGCGCGCGCGCGTGTGTGGGGGGGGAGAGAACCACCCCTTCTCCTCCTTCTCCAGCCAGACGGGCGCCTGTTCAGGTCTCCACATGCGAAGGGGGACACGCTCGCCGTCGTCGGGATCCCATTCCCCGCTTTGCTGTTCAAGCGAGCGCAAAGGCTGCTGGTGGAGTTGGCGCGGGCGGGCGGGCGGGCGGCCGCGGCGGGGGGTGGGGCGGGCGAGAGAGAGGAGTCCGTGGAGGCTCCGCTCCCCAAACACGAGGGGGTGGCTAGGTGGGAGAGGGACGGCGCGGAGAGAAGGGAAAGACCCAGCTGGAGAAGGACCGGAGGAACTGGTTTGGAGGTGCCGGAGAAGGAAGGAAGGAAGGAAAGGAAGGATCGTAGAGAGATCGGTTGGAGGAGAAATGCAAAAGCAGGGGTGATGGGAAGAGAATTAGAGGGAATGCTGGAGGGAGCGCGGGCGGGCGTGGAGATGGACGGCGGAGGGAGACGTCCGTCGAGGCTGCGCTCCGCGTTCTCTTTCCCTCCGTGTGGCTTGCCCGATCTTGCCCTACCTGACTGAGCCTCTCCAGCCGCCTGCCAAGCAGCTCGCCTCGCCGGCGCTGTCACTCTCCAAAAAGGTCCCGCCAGGCCCCCACAGAGCCCCATACCTGACATACACGCGCACACGCCCCGCCGGCGGCGTCTTCAGAGCGAGGAAGCGATGTCAGACTCACCTCTGCTGCAAGGAGGAAGGGAGCGAGCGAGCGCGGGAGGGAAGGAGGAAGGAAGGAACGCCGCCGCCGCCGGGTGAGGTGGCGGGGGGGGGGGGGAGGATTCCGGGATCAATGCGGACTAGTCTCTTGCCGCTTGCGATTGGGCGAAGGATAGCGGCCGTCTCTTCGCGGTGCTTAACCTCGGAGTCCCGTCTCCAGGCTGGGGTTTCCGAGAAAGGACCCGAGGCAATTAAGCTGATGTCCTTCTCTTCGTCCTTCGTCGGCGCCTGTCGGCTCGGCTCCGAGTAAGCCCGCGAACCCTGCAGGAGGGCGAAGAAGAAGAGCGCAGGAAAAGACCCGCCAAGGGGAAGATGCCATCAAGACGTGGGTCGGGCGCGGGGGAAGACGACGGCAAAGGGCGTTTTCCACAGGGATATCCAACGCATCACTTGTGAATGCGGCTAACACGTGACAGACAGCAGCATCAACTAGTTACGTTTCAAACTCAATGTGCAATCTAGTCAGGGGATACTTTCACGCCCCTAAGTCTTAAAAGCAAAAAAAAGGAGAGGCTTGGGGCACCTAAAAGACTTATTCAGATTTATTCTCGCATAAGCTTTGGTGGACTGGAGCACACTTCGTCAGATGCAGGGAGGGAGAGAGACATTGCAAACCAGCCTTCCCCAAATGGGGGTGTCCTCCAGATGTGTTGGACTGCACCTCCCATCACCTGCACCCAGCCCGTGCTGGGGATGCTGGTAGTTGTAGTCCAACACATAGGGAGAGCTCCAGGTTGGGAAAGGCTGTTGTAAACAACTGGTCCAAATGGCCATGAAATGTAAGAGGTTCGACCTATGACAGTCCTATGTAAAGCTTAGATGTTCTGTGCTTATTTTGTTTACATTAGGTAATATCCAGCGTTAGTCCTGGGAAGAGTAGACCCATTGAAATGAATGATTCTTAAATTAGTAGTGATACTACCCATTAGCTTTAGATAGAACTGGTACAGATCTTGCCGTTTGCATTTCATGGTCATTTGGCACCCACCGATACTACATTTTTTCTCGCTCTCATTTGATACATTTGATGGAGGGTTGGCCCTTTCTTTAGGTCAGGAGTGCTGAACCACAAGCCCATAGGTCAAATGTGGTCTGCCTGGGTTTCTGATCCAGCCCTCCAGGGTTCCTCAGATGGCCCCGCCCCCTTCCCCAGGCCCCGCCCCCTTTGCCTTGACTGTTGCTCCCAGGCTAGGTGCAGTTCCCTTGCCCCCTCAGTTCTAAAAGGCTGAAATGCCTCTCCTGAGGCTCAGTGACTGGCAGGAAGAGCTTCAAGCTGAAATATGCTGGTATATTTCAGTTCAGTTCAGTTTATTGCTTATTAACCAATCAGGCCATACGCATACGGAAACATAATAAAATGCCCCTTTTAGGATGCAGTCCTATGCATGTCTAGACAGAAAAAAAGCCCTACAACTCCCAGCATTCCCCAGCCAGCCATGTTCAGAGGTCCATCAAGGGGGGGAAAAGGGTGGCGAGGTGAAAATCGTCTTCGTTGCTCCTCTCGCCCTGCCAGCAGCAGCCTGGCAGGGCATAAGATGCTTAGAAGAGGCCTTCAAAATTGGAAGCATCTGTCCAACAGGCAGCAACCCGATAGGGCTGTGCCTTAAAACATCTTAGGGCACAACCCTCCACAGATTGTTCCCTCTGCGCTTCTCCTGCCCTGCATCTGCGGCTAGACAGCCTATTTCAGCTGTCTAGCCGCGGGAGGGCGGAGCAGGGGAGGAGGCTGCCGGATGTGTTGTACAGGCATTTCCGCCCTCCCCGCCCCTGAACGACCCCTGGCATGCCCCATTTTGGCCACTCCGTGCTCCTCTTGCAAGCGCAGAGCACAGGGCTGTTCCGCACTGCCTGCGAGGCAGCACAGAAGAGGGGGAAAGTCGGTTCTCCGGGAACCTCGGTTCCTGGAAAACCAGATATCCTATGGCTGTCCAGCTGCTGACTAGCAGCCATAGGATTGCTCCCTTAGCCTACTTATATGTAGGTTTTTGCTTTTTTTTTTTTTTTACCCCTGGCTGCATTTGGACAAAGAACCTTTTGGTCTTTCACGCTTCCTTTTTCGTGAGCCACAATTAAACCAGGAAGCCTCTAATTAACTGTAGTTTCCCATTTTATCCAAAACAGGAAACTATGGTTACCAGGTGTGGTTACCAAAACCATTTTGGTATGGTTACCAAATTTTGGTATGGTTACCAAAACAAGCCAGGATATTAAACCAACTTCAAACTATAGTTTAATATCCTGGTTTGTTCTAAAACTGATAACCATAGTTCCTCAGTTCAGAGAAAGTGTGGTTAATTGGAGACTTCCTGGTTTAATAGCAGGTTGTGCAAAGGGAAGAACAAAGGGGCTGCAACAGTTGGCAAAAGGCTCACTTTTGTCCGAACCTGGTCAGTGACTTACAATGCAACCACCACCCTGGCATCCTTAGGCTATGGACCTATATCCCAGAGAATCCAGGAGTGCAAGCTGCTACCAGTTCCAGTTGTTCTGACATCCTCCTTCTCCAGAAAACCCCAGAGCCTTGCCTCCCATACAAAGTGTTCTGATTCACTAGGCCAGCCTTCCCAATCCTGGTGTCCTCCAGATGTTTTGGACTTCAACTCCCATCATCCAAGCCAACATGGCCAATGATCAGGCATCCCAGGAGTTGTAGCCCAAAACATTTGGAGGGGCCCCAGCTGGGGAACACTGCACTAGGTATACCCTTGATGTGGGACAGAAAATCTTCCCAAATGAAAATTTTCCAGTGCTTTATTCTTCCATGGAAAATTTTCCGTTTCACAAGTTCATTAGTAAAAACGAATATATGCCAATTGCAAATACAATATTAGGCAAGCTTGACAGTTTCAAAGTTGTAATGTAATGTTTTTCAAATGATTGTTCTTAGCAAATATGTGACAGAATACAAATATATGTCTCAGAGTGAAATGGAACTAATAAATAATGACTATATATAACAAAATTCCTTCTTCTCATTAATAAATAGGCAAACACAATTAGGGCCAAACTGAATGTGCCCCAGCAACATTAGTGGAAGAGAACGGAACTCTGTTGAAATAGATGAGTGGTTGTCAGCATATCTTGCACATTTCTTTGGGTTGCTAAAATTAATTAGTGCGTCAACAGTTTTCAGTACCTTTGTGTTTTTCCTTAAATTTAAATAATGTAAGGGAAGTAGATGCTATTGTCTTTATATTATTATAAGTATTCCAATACAATCTTCTTCATAATATCATATTTAAATCAAATGGAGGGAGCAATCCTAGGGCCACTAGTCAGTGGCTAGACGGCCATAGGATATCTGGTTTTCCGGGAACCGACCTCGGAGACCACACTCCGAGGTCTGTTCCCGGAGGACCAACCTCCTCCCAGGCAGCGCAGAAAAGCCCCGTGCGCCGCACTCACAAGAGAAGCACAGAGCGGCAAAAATGGGGCGTTCCGGGGGGCGTTCTGGGATGGGGAGGGCGGAAATGCCTGTACGACACATCCAATGTGTCGTACAGCAGCCTCCTCCCCCACTCAGCCCTCTTGCGGCTGTTGTTGTTGTTGTTCAGTCATTAAGTCGTGTCCGACTCTTCGTGGTTGGGGCATAGACTTGAATTACTGTAATGTTGAATGGTTTGCCTTGGATTCGTACTGAGATCATTCTATCGTTTTTGAGATTGTACCCCAGTACTGCTTTTCCTACACTTTTATTGACTATGAGTGCTACTCCATTTCTTCTAAGGGATTCTTGCCCACAGTAGTAGATATAATGGTCACCTGAATTAAATTCGCCCATGCTTGTCCATTTTAGTTTGCTGATTCCCAAGATGTCGATGTTCAGTCTTGCCACCTCATGTTTGACCACCTCCAGTTTACCTTGATTCATTGACCTTACATTCCAGGTTCCTAAACGATATCGTTCTTTACAGCATCGGACTTTCTTTTCACCACCAGACACATCCACAGCTGAGTGTCCTTTTGGCTTTGGCCCAGCCGCTTCACTCTTTCTGGCGCTACTTGGAAATTCCCTCTGCTCTTCCCCAGTAGTATATTGGACACCTTCCGACCTGAGGGGCTCATCTTCTGGCGTCATATCTTTTAGCCTTGTGATATGTTCCATGGGGTTTTCTTGGCAAGAATACTGGAGCGGGTTGCCGTTTCCTTCTCCAGTGGACCACATTTTGTCAGAACTCTCCGCCATGACCTGTCCATCTTGGGTGGCCCTGCACGGCATAGCTTATGGCTTCACTGAGTTACACAAGGCCCTTCGCCACAACAAGGCAGTGATCCATGAAGGGGCCTCCTGAGGCTAGACAGCAGCAATTGGCTGTCTAGCCAAAAATGCAGGGCAGGAGGAGCGTGGAGGGAACGATCCCCTCCGTGTTTCTCCTGCTCTGCATTGGATAGGCGGTCACCTCCGAGTTCAGAGGCAGCCGCCTATCTGCATAGGACTGTGCTCTAAGTGTGCTTTAATTTTTTCCCTCAAATATTTTGGGTCAAGTACTTGTGGTGTATTGGGACCAAAAATTAACATTGGTTACTTTTTTTTAGCTTTATTTACTAAATATAAATAAAACAAACCAACTAAATTATATCTGTCTTGGGCATCAGAACATTTTCTGATGCAAATGACCTTATTTTCTGGAAAATTATCTGGAAAACCCACATCATTGGATATACCTTCTCTTCCACATTGACATAATATCCTGCAGAGGGGCAAATGCAGGATCTCCAACTTCTCCAATACATCGTTAACATATGGGCAGGACCAGCCCTCCCTTAAGGCAGAGTGAAATGGCTGCTTCAGGCAGCAGATGCTGCAGAGTGGTGAGGTTTTGGGAGACAGAGCTGTGTGTGCCAGCCTGCCTGTACTGCACCCCTTAAGCTAGCCTGCCGCCCTCAAGTGCGGTTGAGGATGTTGTCCCCTCTTCAGTACAGATGTAAGATTCAACTGCCTGTCCAGTCAGCTTTTGCACATGAGTGGGTGCCATCTTGCCCTTTGCCTCACGGAACAAAACATCTTGGGCACCCTTGCTTATGGGCTTCACTACTACAAGATGTGGTGATAGGCATTCGCTGTGTCCTGGTCTATTCATACTAGCAGGATGAGATGGTGGAGTCAAACTACAGGTGGGATGGATGCCAGTTTTGAATACTCCCTCGTGTAGAAATGAAACTCCCTGCAAGTAAAAAGGTAGAGCATTGGGGGAAAGTATTTTATTATTATTATTACCTTTTAAAAAATAAATTTATACATGATACTTTGGGGGGAAAAGTAGAATTATCATATAAATATATAACTTAATCATATGCCTAACTCTATATAACAAAATTCCTTCTAGTCGTCGTCTTCTCATTAATAAATAGGCAATTAATAAATAGGCAGTTCTGCCCTGGAACGCCCCCTGGCATGCCCCATTTTGGCTGCTCCACGCTCCCCTTGCGAGTGTGGAGCACAGGGCTGTTCCACGCTGCCTGCGAGGAAGCATGGAAGGCGGGGAAGGTCAGTTCCTGGAAAACCAGATATCCTATGGCCATCTAGCCGCTGACTAGCAACCATAGGATTGCTCCCTTAAATATCTTTCTAATGTTCTTAATAAAACAAAAGGCCATGCTTTGTTGTTCCAAAACATAATAAATCAACCCCATCTTTCAATAAAATGATTATCCAGCGGTCTTTTGCTGTAACAATATTAGTTAGCTTAACCACCGTATCTCAAATCCTCGAATATACCATTACGTCAAAGAGGGAGGATTAATCTTTTCTCCAGGGAGAAAGTCTTTAGTCCAGCTCACTCCTTGCTGTGGTAGCTGCTTCTTCCATTTGAAAGGAACTCCTTACACAAGGGAGCATTCCAAAATGAGATTCTGTGCCTGGAGTCTGAAATGGTACAGTCCATCCTACTACCACCTCAGGCTTTCATGTAATTCCTACGTCATTTTTTTGCATGTGGAGACCAGGCCTTGGAAGATGTTTTTTGAAGGGACACAGCAGATTAATGGAGGATGGTTCTATCAATGGCTGTTAAATGGGACCTCCATGTTTGGAGACAGTAGACCTCTGTTTACTGGGAGTGCAGGTTTGGGGAAGGCTATTTCCTTATCATCTTCTAGAATACTGGACTGCACAGACTATGGCCTGATCCATCAAGTAGTATGGTTATGTGTCCTACTTGACAGAGAGCCACCCTCTATTTGAAGGGCAGTCAGCCCTCTGTTTGAAGGCCTTCTCAATGGCTGGGGCATGCTGGGAATAGAGCAGCCTTTCCCAACCTGGTTCCCACATCTGAAGGGAACCAGTCTGGGAAAGGCTGCTCTGTTTGAAATCCAAGTCTGGTTTAAGGCAATGAACCATTGGAAGGGAGATAGAAGAAAGTCCTTGAAGTTGTCCATCCTCAACAGTTATCACCTGCTAACAGGTCATCTGGTCCCAGACATCTCCACAGTGGTGAGATGTATTGTGTTTCTGTTTCAATCATAGTCTGTATTTCTAAATTTGCATCTGTACCAATTAGCATGCGGAAATTTTATGCAAATCAATTACCTTTTGTGTGGTGTTGGGTGACGCGTTTCCTTCTCTTTTGACATTAAGTGGCCACCCTACTTACTATCAAGGCAATTATCTTGTTCTTACAGAACAATTGGTGCTCTGGAGAATCTCAGAAACATGGGTGGGTTTGCTTTTGCTTCTCTCTGGCACTTGGGATCCAATCTTTTCTCACCTTTTGGAAAGCAGAATTTCCCCAGCATCCCTTTTCTGGGTTGGGTCCTGGCACCGGTGGCATGACTTTTTCTTCTTCTTCATGACAACAAAAGCAGCTGCCTCTTTTCAGCACCTCACATCAAACAGCGGGCCGCGGCAGTGCAAATCCCAGACCTGTCTTTTCATGGCTTTTGTTAGCATGAATAGGCAGCCTTGTCTGCCTCAAAGAGGGACAGAGACATAAGCAATTAACAAAGATGGCCTTCTCCAGTTACCCAGGAAAATATTGAAGAGAGAAAGACATATTCCTTGCCTCCCCTTCATTTCCCTCAAAATGGTTTAATTCCAGCTGGAAACAAAACCTGCTAGAAAGGGGGTTAAAAGCCTTCAAAGGGGGCTTTTCTTTTGAAGCAACTATACAGGTACAAAAACCTGGACATTGCACACAAAGAAGTTTGTGAAAAGAACTTTCTGACAACCAAGGGCAAGGCAGGGCCATATTTTCATAGGATGTCTCCTCAGATACAATGAGCAGATTCTCACAGATGGAGGGGGCTCCAAGGCCATCGAATCCAACCCTAATCCACCCACCACCTTCTTCCCATCACCTTAACCTACAGAATTCATACAATCATCTGCCACAAACAGAACAGGTGCACTATACAGTCAACGATGATCGTATGGACTACTGTAGTATGATCTGCGTGGGGCAGCCCTTGAAGAGGACTTGGAGATATCCACTGGATCAGAAGGTGGCCGCTTGAGTCCTTGTTGGAGCTAGACCAGGGGTGTTAAACCTCAGGCTCACAAGCCAAATCTGGCTTAGCTGGGGTCCCAATCCAGCCCTCTGCAGTTCCCCAGAAGACTATGCCCTCTTCCTCTGGTTCTACCCCCTTTCTTCTGATTGCTGATTGTTTGGTGGCTTCTCACCTTTTGGATGTTTTCCCCTCATTCTAAAAGGTTGAAATACCTCTGCTATAGCTTAGTTAGTGGCACTAAGAGCTGTAAGCTAAAATATGTTAGTATTTTGGCACTGCCCCTTTTGCCTTCAGCCCCACCCACCACTGGAATACAGCCCCCGAGAGCGTTTCTGAAATGGAATTTGGCCCTCAGCCCGAAAGAAGTTCAACACCCCTGGGCTAGAGGGTCAAATCATATTTCATCAGTTCTGTAGTGGCAGCACTGATTGCCACTGCATTTCGGGGCCTAATTCACAGTGCTGGTTTAGAGCCTTGAACAGTTTGGGTCCAAGTTAGCTGAAGGACTGCCTATATCCTTATGAACCTGCCCATGCATTAAGATGACCGTTGGAGGCCCTTCATGGCTTAGGACCAACGGGGTACCTGCAGCATCGTCTATCTCCACATGTTCCTGTCCGTACAGTTAGATCTTCATCAGAGGCCCTTTCTTGGGTTCCCCTGCTGTCTGAGGAGCAGTGGGTGGTTACCTGGCTATTGGGGAAAGGGCCTCAGTATCACCAAAAAGAGGAAATGCATAACCAAAAAAGAGGACACCAATTTGCATAACATTTGCGTGTGTGTGTGTGCGCGCGCGCGCACACATGTATGTGCAAATTTAGAAAAAATAACCATGGTTTTAATAGAAATACAAGACATCTCAGCATAGTGCAGAAGGCTGAATAGGCAACCTGTGTGCCTACTCCATCTGGTCTCTGGGTGCTAAATGTTGATGGGCAGCTTCAGGGCCCCTGTGCGCTGTCCCCTTTTTATGGCTCTTTGATTTTAAACCAAATTTGGACCAGACAGCCCATCAAATAGAGGACACCTTTGAACAGAGGTCTGTCACCTGCCAGCTCTCCAAAATAGAAGATTGTCCTCTGTAAAGTAGGACACCTGGCCACCCTAAGTAGCACCTTGATTGTGGAATACTCTCCCCAGGGAGGCTCGCCTGGCACCTGCCTTCATGTCATTTTGGTGCCATGCAAGTTTGGGATGATGGAAGTCATAGTCCAACACATCTGGAGGGCACAAGGCTAGAGAAGGCTGGAACTGTTTTATTTTTTTCAAGTTCTTACACTACTCTTTCTAGATTTTGGATCCTGCTGCTTTTAGTATGTAGTATTAGTATGTTTTTCATTTTTTAATGTATGTCTTAAATGGTATTGTAAGCTGCTCTGAGAATTTATTGGAAGGCTGTGATATAAATGCCCATGAAACATAAACATCACTAGCTCTAGTACAGGGGTGGCCAACTTCAGGGGATCCAGGGGCTCTCACCACCACCCCCATCCTGTAGACTATAGTCCGTCTGTTGCTGCCACACCACCAAATTTTGGAAGTGTAGCAGTAGCGGCAGGAGCCTGTCCTGGGTGGAGGTCTGCAGGGTGGCAATTGGCCCCTGGAACACTAGAACATGCCCACCCTTCCCGTAGAGTGTGATACTGCTAGCAAATCACATTATCAAATGTTAAGAAGGCATCCCCCCCCAAAGGCATAAAGTAGGTGTAGTAATGTACCAGGGACAGGTGCAAGAAAACTGTGACAGCCCCAAGTAAATGGGGACAGTTGCAGCACACCAGCTCCATGCCACCAAAGCATCTGTCTATCATGGTGGTAGTAGTAGCTAGCATCCCCCCCCCCCCCAAGAAGGGATCTCTCCTCAAATTGTATGCAGGCCAGGGGGAAAGGACCTCTCCTGACCCCAGCAGGCCATAATTGAGGCATCTGAACAGAAATCTCAAGTAGAGCAGATGAGCTCTACGAGAGAGGAACTGAACAGTAACAAACTTTCCATAGGTGTGGATGGTTCTTGGAGCTATTGTTTTGTCTTTCTAAGAAGTGTGGTTTCAACATTTGCAGTGATGTATTGGGCAGGTGAACTAATTGCTACTCAACACACCTTTACTATTATCCATTTATTTTATTTTTAATTGATATTTTAATTAGCACTAATAGGCTTTTCTGGCAATTTTTTAAAAAATTATACATATTTGCTCATATAAGTAATTAGAAGGAAGAAAGCTTTCTGCCTTTCTGGTCACCACAATTTTAGCAATGCGTTTTCTTTTGTTTTCCAACTAAAAACTTCAAAGCTGAAACACTTCTGATGTAAAAACAGAATATTTTTTTAAAAGTCAGGCGAAAGTGGGCAATCACCATTTTAATGAATAAGCAATATAGCATAAATGTATGTGTGTGTGTGTGTGTGTATGTGTGTGTGTGTGTGTATATATATATATATATATATATATATATATATATATATATATAAAGATCCATGGAGGGGAAAACATTTTTTAAATGGTCGTTCAAGTGAATTTCACTGGCTGTTCCTTACATGGCTGTATCATATCCTCTAGTGTGGATGGAACATAGCACAATGTACTCTTAGAAAAGACAGAGTACCTCAGACAGTGTGGAAAGTCAGTTCCAATTCTGTTTGTAGCTGACAGTAAAGGAGCAGTAGCTTTGTGAACTGACTTTCATATTGAACCTTATGGGGAATAATAAGCCCCTTTGGGGGGAGTTCTCTTTGTTAAGACTTTCTGGGTGAGTTCCATCACAGAAATGTTTGGAATATATATTCAAGTGGCCAGAGCGTTATCTTCAGCTGCCTTCCATGAGAAAGTTTCCCTAGGTGGTTCAGATAAAGAAATGAAGCACGATATGATCCAGAAATCTCATAATCTCAGACCCAGTCCACAGTTGAGATGTATGTGAAAGGTTTATATAAATGATTTTTGGCCACATAATTTTGTAACGTATCATTGCAATATATTGTACTTTATTTTGTGGTCCACCCTGAGAACTGTGGCTATGGCAGTATAGAAATGTAATAGATAAATTAAATACTGTTATTCTTGAATAGTAATAATACTGACTTTTCTCATTTCCTGCAGGTGCCATTGACTTTAACAGTTTCCTTGCTATCTGGGGGAGTCTCTCTCCTTTGTATTTGTCATTTCTGTTTAGTATTTGAACATACCAGCACATACCAGGAGTTTAGCATACACCAGCCTTCCTCAACTACCAGGCTGACTGGGGGATGATGGGATTTGTAGTCCAGCATACCTGGGGCATGGAGAAGTCTGGCATACATTGTGTCAAAGAACACATTTCTACTAATGAAACAGAAGTTAAATGATAGCAGCGAGCCACTTTGAGGGGATTCTTTGGCTAGCAAACCACATTTATAATAATAAAAGAGGATTTCTGTTTGTCCATCTGTCAGTGTCAATGCGCCATGAAACTTAAAACACCTGGAATTTGGCATGCATACTAAGGGGACCCTAGAGGTGTGCGCCTCAGCATTACTGTTTTTTTAAACACATTCATTAATTTTAATTAATGTAAAGGTGTCCATGTGCTTGAAGACTGCAATAGCATCTTCAGCCACTAGAGGCAGACTTCCTTAACTAGCGCATAGCTTTTCCGTTTGAAGCCAGGGGAGATTAGAAGGCTGAGGGGCAAAGTTATATTCCTGCCCCCTACCCTCTGCTGAGGGGCGTGCCCCCCACAGGGGAATGGAGTGGACAGACCCATCCCTGAGGGGTTCTCCTGGGCTGAACCTATACTACGCTCATCATTAAAGGCCCTCCTCCAGGTGCCTCCTCTGAGAGAAGCTTGGAAGGTGGCAACAAGGGGAAGGGAGTTCTTGGTGGTGGCCCCCAATTATGGAATGATCTCCCCAATGAGTCCTGCCTGATGCCAACATTGTTATCTTTTCGGCACTAGGTTAAGACCCTCCTCTACTTTCCTTATTGTTGATTGTTTAAATTACATATATATGTGTGTGTTTGTGTGCGTGTGTGCTCACGCACTGTGCGCGCATGCTGCCTTTTTATATGTTTGTATGTAAATGGGTTTTATACTATGTGTAATATTGTACTTTTAAGGTTGTAAATTTTTGTAAACCACCCAGAGAACTTCGGCTATTGGGCGGTATAGAAATGCAATAAATGAAATGGAAAGGAATGATAGGAGCCGTGCCAAGGAGTGCCTGCAGGTATGGCTTCATTCAGATGGGGCAGGCACAATGTGTCCAGCGCTGACACCTCGAAGGCTTCTCCGTATCAAATGGAGAACTATTCTAATCCATTCGATACCAGGTCCATTCACTAGCTGTTGTTTTTTTTAAAGACGTATCCCTGCCATTTAGAAAACACATCTTTTTGCATTTAGATACCACATGCTTGAATATTTTTCTCAGTATGTCATTGGCATTTATCGAATAGTGTTGGTTTCAACGTTTCAGAACTTCATGTGTACTAGCATATTTGCTAGAGCATATTTTACAACAAGGGAGCTGGTATCTGGCCAGCCATATGGGAGCACAATCGTATTGTATGTGCCAATATTAAGTGCCAGGTGGGTAGTCACATTGGCCATAGTCCAACAAAGTTAGGCATGCATGAAATGAGTTTCAACGCACATCCCAGCACATCATTTGTTGTGTTGGGATGTGGCCTGTGCATGAAAACACATATTGCACCAATTAAATAGGTACTGTTTTTGGAAGGCATGTCCTACTTATCATGTGAAGGGCTGAAACCAAAAGTAGGCATGGTGTGGCACCTGCCAAGGCCCTATATCCCTGCAGGGGCCCACTGGCAAGAGCCTCCTGGAGTTGCTCTTCCACTTCACCACTGTAATCTGCTTGTTCACCTGCCTTTTACTCTGGCCCAGACAATGATGGTGGTGAGAAGGAGTGGTAGATGCCACTAGTGGTGGCAATGATGAGAAAGAGGGACAAGGAGCAATAACAGCTGGTGACAATGGCAGTGAAAAGGCAGATTCACAGAGGGAGGGGGTCCCATTGAGGTGTCTTTCCCAAGGGCTCCCCAAAACCTGGAACTAGCACTGATCATGGGGTTGTTGTTCAGTCGTTCAGTCGTGTCCGACTCTTCGTGACCCCATGGACCATAGCACGCCAGGCCTTCCTGTCCTGCGCTCTCTCCCGGAGCGTGCTCAAGTTCATATTCATTGCATCTGTGATGCTATCTAGCCATCTCATCCTCTGCCGTCCCCTTCTCCTTTTGCCTTCAGTCTTTCCCAGCATCAGGGTCTTTTCCAGGGAGTTTTCTCTTCGCATTAGGTGGCCAAAATATTGGAGCTTCAGCTTCATTATCTGTCCTTCCAATGAGCACTCAGGGTTGATTTCCTTTAGGATGGACTGATTTGACCTCCTTGCAGTCCAGGGGACTCGTAAGAGTCTTCTCCAGCACCACAGTTCGAAAGCATCAATTCTTCGGCGCTCAGCCTTCCTTATAGTCCAGCTCTCACAGCCATACATTACTACTGGGAAAACCATAGCTTTGATTAGACGGACCTTTGTCGGCAAGGTGATGTCTCTGCTTCTTACTATGCTGTCTAGGTTGGCCATAGCTTTCCTCCCAAGGAGCAAGCGTCTTTTAATTTCATGGCTACAGTCACCGTCTGCGGTGATCTTGGAGCCCAAGAAAGTAAAATCTGTCACTGCTTCCATTTCTTCCCCTTCTATATGCCAGGAAGTGATGGGGCCAGATGCCATGATCTTCGTTTTTTTAATGTTGAGTTTCAAACCAGCTTTTGCACTCTCCTCTTTCACCCTCAACAAGAGGCTCTTGAGATCCTCTTCGCTTTCTGCCATTAGGGTGGTATCGTCTGCATATCGGAGGTTGTTGATAATTCTCCCAGCAATCTTAATTCCGACCTCTGATTCATCCAACCCGGCATTTCTCATGATGTATTCTGCATATAAGTTAAATAAGCAGGGTGACAATATGCAGCCTTGTCGTACTCCTTTCCCAATTTTGAACCAATCGGTTGTTCCATGTCTGGTTCTTACTGTTGCTTCTTGACCCTCGTACAGGCTTCTCAGGAGACAGGTAAGGTGGTCTGGTACTCCCATCTCTTTAAGAATTTGCCAGTTTGTTGTGATCCACACAATCAAAGGCTTTAGCGTAGTCAATGAAGCAGAAATAGACGTTTTTCTGGAATTCTCTTGCTTTCTCCATGATGCAGCGAATGTTGGCGATTTGATCTCTAGTTCCTCTGCCTCTTCTAAACCCAGCTTGTACTTCCGGTAGTTCTCGGTTCGCATACTGCTGAAGCCTAGCTTGTAGGATTTTGAGCATCACCTTGCTGGCATGTGAAATGAGCGCAATTGTGCGGTAGTTTGAACACTCTTTGGCGTTGCCCTTCTTTGGAATTGGAATGTAAACTGACCTTTTCCAGTCTTGTGGCCACTGTTGAGTGTTCCAGATTTGTTGGCATATTGAATGCAGCACTTTAACAGCATCATCTTTTAGGATTTTAAATAGCTCGGCTGGAATACTGTCATCTCCGCTAGCTTTGTTGTTACTAATGCTTTCTAAGGCCCACTTGACTTCACTCTCTAGGATGTCCGGCTCAAGTTCAGTGACCGCACTATCATGGCTATCAGGGACATTAAGATCTTTCCTGTATAGTTCTTCTGTGTATTCTTGCCACCTCTTCTTAATCTCATCTGCTTCTGTTAGGTCCCTGCCTTCTTTGTCCTTTATCATGCCCGTCTTTGCACAAAACGTTCCCTTGAGATCTCCAATTTTCTTGAAGAGATCTCTAGTCTTTCCCATTCTGTTGTTTTCCTCGATTTCTTTGCATTGTTCATTTAAGAAGGCCTTCTTGTCTCTCCTTGCTATTCTCTGGAACTCTGCATTCAGTTGGGTATATCTTCCCCTTTCTCCCTTGCTTTTCGCTTCCCTTCTTTCGTGAGCTACTTGTAAAGCCTCATCAGACAGCCACTTGGCTTTCTTGCATTTCTTTTTCTTTGGGATGGATTTCGTTGCTGCCTCCTGAACAATGTTACGGACCTCCGTCCATAGTTCCTCAGGCACTCTGTCTATCAGGTCTAATCCCTGAAATCTATTCCTCACCTCCACTGTATATTCATCAGGGATATGATTTAGGTCATACCTGAACGGTTTAGTGGTTTTCCCGACGTTCTTCAATTTAAGCCGAAATTTTGCAAGAAGCAGCTCATGATCTGAGCCACAGTCAGCTCCAGGTCTTGTTTTTACTGACTGTATGGAGCTTCTCCATCTTTGGCTGCAAAGGACATAATCAATCTGATTTCGATATTGACCATCTGGTGACGTCCATGTGTAGAGTCGCCTCTTGTGCTGTTGGAAAAGAGTGTTTGCTATGATCAGCATGTTGTCTTGGCAAAACTCTATTAGCCTTTGTCCTGCTTCATTTTGTACACCAAGGCCATGCTTGCCTGTTATCCTGGTGATTTCTTGACTTCCTACTTTAGCATTCCAATCCCCTATGATGAAGAGGACATCTTTTTTTGGTGTTAGTTCTAGAAGGTGTTGTAGGTCTTCATAGAACCGATCAACCTCAGCTTCTTCGGCCTCAGTGGTTGGGGCATAGACTTGAATTACTGTGATGTTGAATGGTTTGCCTTGGATTCGTACTGAGATCATTCTATCATTTTTAAGATTGTACCCCAGTACTGCTTTTCCCACCCTTTTGTTGACTATGAGTGCTACTCCATTTCTTCTAAGGGATTCTTGCCCACAATAGTAGATATGATGGTCACCTGAATTAAATTCGCCCATGCCTGTCCATTTTAGTTCGCTGATTCCCAAGATGTCGATGTTCAATCTTGCCATCTCATGTTTGACCACCTCCAGCTTACCTTGATTCATTGATCTGACATTCCAGGTTCCTAAACAATATTGTTCTTTACAGCATCGGATTTTCTTTTCACCACCAGACACATCCACAGCTGAGTGTCCTTTCGGGTTTGGCCCAGCTGCTTCACTCTTTCTGGCGCTACTTGGAAATACCCTCTGCTCTTCCCCAGTAGTATATTGGACACCTTCCGACCTGAGGGGCTCATCTTCCGGCGTCATATCTTTTAGCCTTGTGATACGTTCCATGGGGTTTTCTTGGCAAGAATACTGGAGTGGGTTGCCATTTCCTTCTCCAGTGGACCACATTTTGTCAGAACTCTCTGCCATGACCTGTCCATCTTGGGTGGCCCTGCACGGCATAGCTTATGGCTTCACTGAGTTACGCAAGCCCCTTCGCCACAACAAGGCAGTGATCCATGAAGGGGAAAAGGAAAGGTTCCTCCTGTGCAAGCACTGGGTCATTGCTGACCCCTAGAGGGATGCCGCTTGCGCTAGCGTTTTTGTGGCAGACTGTAGCGGGGTGGTTTGCCATTGCCTTCCCCAGTCGTGACTACCTTTCCCCCCAGCAAGCTGGGTCCTCATTTTACCGACCTCGGAAGGATGGAAGGCTGAGTCAACCTGAGCCGGCTACCTGGGACCCAGCTTCCGCTGGGATCGAACTCAGATCGTGGGGAGAGCTTTGGTTGCTATACAGCCGCCTACCACTCTGCGTCACACGAGGCTCTGTGATCATGGGGACAGAGTATCAAAGGTACTTCTGTACACAAAACATGTGCAAGCAGTAGAGACCATCTGATATTGAATAGTCTCAACAGCAATAACTAAAGGAGTTTTGTTTGTTCATGTTTTGGGAGAGCCTGTAGTTCAGTAGTAGAGCATGTGCCTTGCATGGACAATGTCCAAGGTTCAATCACAGGCATCTTCAGCTAAGGGATCCCAGATAGCAGAGGAAAAACCTCTGCCTGAGACACTGGGGAGCTGCTACCGGTCAGAGTAGACCAGGGGTGGGCAGAAGGTAGATCTGGATCTACTTATAGATCTCAGGGTGATTTCCACTGGAATATAGTGTCTCTCCCACACTGGAGGCATTCAAGATGAGGCTGGACAGCCATCTGTCAGGGCTGCTCTGACTTGGAGCAGGGGGTTGGACTCAATGGTCTTGTAGGCCCCTTCCAACCCTACTATTCTATGATTCTATGATAGGAACACAGGAAGCTGCCTTATACTGTCAGACCATGGGTCCATCCACCCCAGTATTGTCAACACTGACTGGCAGCATCTCTCCAGGGTTTCAGGCAGGGTTTTTTCCCAAGCCCTACCTGGAGATGCTGGGGATCGAGCCTGGGACTTTCTGCATGCAGAGCAGGTGCTCTGCCACTGAGCCATTCGCCCAGGCCACTGGATCGCCAAGGGTTTCTAACTCCCAGTGGTTGAACAGCAGCAACAACAAAATGAAATCTTCCCTTCCCTGAATTGTACCGCTGAAATGAAGAAAGCTTGGGATAACTGGATTTTTGTGTGGAAGGACTGTCAGCCCCGTTGAGTTCTGCTACTTGAAACAAATTCCTGGGCTCCACATTCTTTAATTTTTAGCCTATTTATTTAGTACCAGGTTCTTATTGGTGGTTCCCTGGGTTCTACGAAAAATATAGTTGATCCTACAAGCCTGAATTCTGCTCACTCCTGGAGTAGGCAATATTGGGCGAGATGGACCAATGGTCTAACTCAGTACAAGGTAGCCTCATAGGTTCATATCAACTAGGCATCAGCAACTGGAGAGCTCTAGGTCCAGCATTCGACTTTCAGCATTCCTGGCCATTGGCCAAGGTAGCAGGGCCTTAGGGGAGTTGAAATCCAATATATCTTGAGATCTTCCTTCTGTCCACTCCTGCCTTAGTTCTACTGGGTACATGCCTGCCCGCAGCCGTTATTTTTCACCTGCCTCCAGGTGGTGGACCCTGCAGTGAAAAAACAAAGATCTCGAAAGCCTGAAGTCTTCCCAGCCCTGTTGCAGGTGACGGAAGAGGTGTCAGGAGGCTGGCATCATTGAGCATCTGTCAAGGCCTACTACACTCCCACAGGCGGCCCAGTGCTGATCACCGCACCCCCTGGCCCTGTTTCTGTTCCTCCTTGCTGTTGCGAACTCTATTTGCTTGCCCTCTCTGAGCATGCAAACAGTATTAAGAGGGGATGAGGATAAGATACACACACACAGAGGGCAAGTGAATTGGCAGCAGTGAGGAAAAGGCCCTTTGCACATGTTCAAAAGCACTGTTTTCTTGCCTTCACTCCAAAGCTGAGGCAAGTAAAAGCTTAGCCCCACTGCCGGCTAGCCAGGGAGATTCATGGTCTAAGCAACTATACTAAGGGTGGGGCAGACTTTAGGTTTACAGGGTCTACTTTGTTTCTTCACTATAAACCTTCAGTCCATCAAGAGGAGCCAATTGCAAAATAGTAGCTCAGAAAGGCAGACATAGAATTGTGGAACAAGGTGCCTGTGCTCAGCCCAGGAATTTGTTTTCAGCAGTGGTTTAGTAGAGTCAGGCCTCCCAGCCCTTTTTTATTAGCAGGGACGCTGATATCATCTGCCACCCCCCACCCCCATCCCCACCCCCACCCTGACTTCTCTGTTCACCCTCAGCTTAGCTGCAATCTTCACAGTACAGTAGCAATTAATTTTCCCATCAACAATATATTGTTCCCTGTCATAACGCAAAGTATTTTGGGGTGGCTTGGTCTTGAATGGGCAACTGAGATGCATTAGCTTTACAAAAGGCCTGCTCCTGGTGGAGATGAAAACTACTAGAACTGGTTGATACGGATCAGCATGACTGCCTAAATTTTTGGACTCTCCTTGGGGGCATAGCTATGGGGTCTGTCATGATGAGTCCCTGCACTTCAAAAATTTACATCTATACCACTGGAGCTTGCACACAAATCTATTCCTATTTCCCCCAAGCTTTCTTGATTTCAGCAGCCTAAATTGAGGGGGGGGGGGCTTTCTGTTGTTGTTAATCCACTGGGAATTGGAAACCCTTGCTGATCTTCTGCAAAGCACCCAAAGATCTACCAGTAGATCCTGATCTACCTTCTGCCCACCCTTGCATTACACCACACTAGCTCTCAATATAGTAATATAGGATGAATATTAGCAGAATAGTTTCAACGGATTCTAACCCTTGCCTTTTAAAACACACACACACACACACACCTTCCTGCCTTGATATAAAAGATGCTAGTCCCTTTTGCTGCAAACCCTATTACAAGGATTCAAGAGTGTGGAGCATTATATCAGCCTTCCCCAGCCTGGTGCTCTCCAGATGTTTTGGATTACAACTCCCAGCATTCTTGATCATTGGCTAAGCTGGTTGAGGCTGATGGGAGTTGAAGTCTAAACCATCTGGAGGAACAAGGTTAGGGAAGTCTGCTGTATACAGACATACACACACACACACACACACACACACATACACACCTTACCACCTAAACTCTACTATCTGCTGGAAAACCCAGTTCCAGCTCCTGATATTTGTGCTCTAACCACTGGCCATCACTCCCGTATAAAAGAACTCAGGATTGCTGGCTTTCCCAACTACATCTTGCTCTCTTCCACTTAGAATTCCCACCCACCCCTTTGTCCTAAGAAAAACAGAAACCTACCATTTGGACAAAGAATAATGGGTCAAATCATATGTTTTTAAAGGGCTTGCTAGGGGGAGGGGGTGGTAGATGAATGAACCAATCAAGAACACTGCTGAAGTGGGAGGGATAGGAAATTGCGGGGGGTGGGGTGGGGGATTGTCCCACATTTGGTAAATATTAGTGCCCTAATCCACCAGTGCACAGCCCATGTGAGCTGTTCTTTTATTGTTCATTTTGCCCTTAAAAAAGAAGAAAAAAAGCATTTTCCAAATTAATAAAATGGATGCAAGGAATGAATATGCTTGAAGGGATATGTTTGTGAGTGCTTTGAAGTCTTCCCTTTGCCCTCTTAGATGGATGGATGGGTGGATGGATGAGGAAAGGGAAGGAACAGAGGGGGCAAGTAAATTAAAAATAACTGGTGGCCTGGCCTGGATGTAACATCTGCTGAGCAAGAGGCAGAGAAACCGGATCACTGACAAGTCCTCTTGTAATTCCCAGGACCTGGAAGAAGAAAGAAACGGCAACATTTTGGATAAAGCATGTTGTTCAAGTTGGTTATTAATCCCCAGTTCCTTATTAGGTCAGCCTTTCCCAACATGGCACCCTCTGGGTGAGTGTTGGGCTACAACTCCCATCATATGGTGGCTGGGGATGAGGGGAGTTTTAGCCCAACACACCTGGAGGGTGCCAGTTTGGGGAAGGCTGTGTTAGGTCTTTATTCAGTTTAGCAACTGAGCTCTGTTTTTGAACATTCATGCAAAGAAGGAACTGGGAACTAGTAACTGTTGTTGTTGTTGTTCAGTCGTTCAGTCGTGTCCGACTCTTCAGCATTAACCTAAAGGTAATGGTAAAGGTGTCCCCAACCAGTCATGTCCGACTCTAGAATGTGCTGCGCATCTCCATTTCTAAGCCAAAGAGCCAGCGCTGTCCGAAGACGCTTCCATGGTCATGTGGCCGGCAAGACTGAACACCGAGGTGCACGGAACGCTATTACCTTTCCCGCCGAAACGGCACCTATTTATCTACTTGCAATTTCTTGCTTTCGAACTGCTAGGTTGGCAGAAGCTGGGACTGAAGACGGGAGCTCACTCCGTCATGCAGCACTCGGGTCTCGAACTGTTGTCCTGCCGACCTTCCAGTCTGTAGTTCAGCGTCTTAACTACTAAGCCACCGCGGCCCCCAAGCATTATCCTAACTGGGCCATTTCTGAAGAAACACCAAGAAAACAGTAGCGGTTGGGTGGAGACAACGTCATTCAGTGCACTGTTTAGGCCTCACAAAAAATTATTCAGGAATGGACTGGTGCAGCAGTCTTGAATTCGAGAGGAAGAAAAAGGCAGGGAAATGGATGAAGCAGACATGGATGGGATGGGCATGGGTGTGAAGGGGGGTGGGGAATTGCACAGAAGGCAGTACTGTGGATGAGTGTAGGGAGGGAAAGGAGGGGAAGGAAGCCTAGATAGGCATAAACTAGGGGTGCAAAAAGTGTGGCTTGTGGGCCACAGGCAGCCCCTGAGATCCCCCAGCATTTGCCACTGCCTAAAATACAAAAAAAGGGGGGGATGCTCTAGGGATGGCCTCTTTGATTCCTGCCATTAGAGCCTCATTCCTAGAACATCCCAGGAAGGGGACTCGATGGTGCCAGCCTGCTGCTTCCTAGTACACTCTGGGGTCACTCTAGGAATAAGGCTTCTATGGTGGGACCCATATTGACTGTTCCTAGAGCATTTTTCCTTTTCTTTGCCTGGTGGCGGTGGAGGGAAGGAAAGGGTTAAAGCTGTGAGTGAGTAGGGGCATGCATGTGTGAGTGGGAGGAAATGACTGTGTGTGAGTGGGGGAGAAGTGAGTGGGGGGTAGCTTGTGTTTTGCAGGGGGAGGTATAGGGGAACCCCAGCCCCTGACAGATTACTCCCAAGGGAATGTAGCACAAGTTGTCCACCCCCATCTTAAAATGAAGGGAGCTGTAGGACTTTTGTCTGTCTAAACATGGATAGGATTGCAACCTAAGGTAAGGCCATTAAAATTACCCAGCTGCATCACTGGGTATATGAGCAACCAGAAACTAACAGCACTGTTACCGCTAAAACCATGATGTGCCTTTACTCCCCATATGCTGTCTTCTGTGCTTAGTCTGTTTGTGGGAAACATGACTATGAGCAATTGTTATTGGCAAAGTGGACTATAGGAACGTAGGAAGTTGCCTTATACTGAGTCAGACCAATGGTCCATCCAGCCCAGTATTGTCAACACTGACTGGCAGCAGCTCTCCAGGATTTCAGGCAGGATTCTTTCCAAGCCCTACCCGGAGATGCTGGGGATCGAACCGGGGACTTTCTGCATGCAGAGCAGGTGCTCTACCACTGAACTGGGCCCCTCCACAATAAATGCTGAAAAGAAAGAATCATAGAATCATAGAATAGTAGGGTTGGAAGGGGCCTACAAGGCCATCGAGTCCACCCCCCTGCTCAATGCAGGAATCCAAGTCAGAGTATTCCTGACAGATGGCTGTCCAGCCTCATCTTGAATGCCTCCAGTGTGGGAGAGCCCACCACCTCCCTAGGGAATTGGTTCCATTGTCGTATTGCTCTAACAGTCAGGAAGTTTTTCCTGATGTTCAGCTGGAATCTGGCTTCCTGTAACTTGAGCCCATTACTCCATGACCTGCACTCTGGGATGATCGAGAAGAGATCCTGGCCTTTCTCTCTGTGACAACCTTTCAAGTACTTGAAGAGCGCTATCCTATCTCCCCTCAGTCTTCTCTTCTCAAGGCTAAACATGCCCAGTTCTTTCAGTCTCTCCTCATAGGGCTTTGTTTCCAGTCCCCTGATCATCTTTGTTGCCCTCCTCTGAACCCTCTCCAGTTTGTCTGCATCCTTCTTAAAGTGTGGTGCCCAGAACTGGACACAGTACTCCAGATGAGGCCTAACCAGTGCTGAGTAGAGGGGAACTAGTACTTCCCAGGATTTGGAAGCTATGCTTCTATTAATGTGTCTGTGCTTCTATTAATTAAAGAAGGAGGGAAGCTGCAGTACCCTAGCTCAGGAATGGGCAGGTTAGACTGGGATCCACTGGTAGATCTCCAGGGGATTTGCAGTAGATCAGCAAGGGTTTTCAACTCCCAGTGGTTTAACAATGGGAGCAATAAAAAGCCTTCCTCCTACCTCCTGAACAGTGCAGGCTGTATCTTTAGGCAGAGTGAGGTGGTTGCCCCAGGCAGCAGATCTGATGTCATTAAAAGGTAACACATTTATTTTTATTAATATATTATTGTCAGATTTTTACTGCCAGGGAGACGTGCGTGTGGGATTTTCTGCCTCAGCTGCCAAAATAACTTGGTTGGTTGAGGGTACTACTATGCACCTTGACTAGAAAGGGCTGGGGGAACCATTCGCTGCTTCACCTCAGGCAGCAAAATATATTGGGCCAGCCCTGCTCCTAAATGAGGCTGCTAAAATCAAGAACGCTTGGGAGAAAACGGGAATAGATTTGTGTGCTAGCTCCAGTTCTGGTACTGAAACAAAGTTCTGGTCTGAGCATGTGCCCAGAAGCATCTTGTTCGTCAGTTTTATGTCTGCTTTCCTGTGCCACTATTTTGCACCTGTCTCTTGGTTGGTGGACCTCAAAGTTCTTGTGAGAAAACAAGGTCAATCCCACAAGCTCATCTTTGCCCTGCCTGGATAGCTAGCGTTTGCTATCGTACAGCAAGAAATCCTGAATAGGAATCAATGAAAAATAAAGACAAGTTTAGCAATGGAGTGGTAAACTGCTGAGAGATGTCAAAACAGCAGTTGCTGCTGCTGCTGTATTGATTATGATTATTCAGCAGTGTCAGATAATGTGGTTTTGCAATTGCAGAGTAATATGAACAACAACAACAACAAGATTCCTGTCCCACAATCTAATTAATATAAATCTCATGACATGTGGCGGCAAGTATCTTATTGTGATATCATTTTACCACAAAAGAGCAGCTTTCCATATAACTATTCCACATAACCCACTCTCTCTCTCGGATGAAACTCTAGTTCTAACAGATCGATAATACATGTTCATTTCTGTGGTGTTCTCACTGAGAGGGGAGTGCAGGAGAGGCTGGAACAAGAATAGAAATTCCTCTTTCATGGCATTTCCAAAGCTGGCATATCTCAACCCTTCCCAGGATGCCCCATTTAGGGTGACCCCCCTAGGCATACTCAAAAAAGAGTAAATGCACCACCAAAAAAAGAGAGGATAAAAGAGGACACAGATTTGCATAAAATATGCATGTACTAATTTATATGTATAGATGCAAATTTGGAAATAATTATTGTAATGTAAACAGTAGACACATATAATACATCTCACCATAGGAGGGAAGGCTGTGGCCAGGTGACCTGTGTGCCTGCTCAGTCTGCTGTCCAGTTATGCTAACAGCTGGTGGGCAACTTTAAGTCCCCCTTCTCCCTTTTTATGGCTGTCTTTAAACCAGATTTGAAGTGGGCAGTCCTTCAAAAAGAGGCCATCTTCAAGTAGAGGACCGTCCTCTGTAAAGAAGGACACAGGGCTACCCTAGGCCCAATTGCCCCATAGGGAGAAGCACAACTCAACTTTCTTTCTAGGTAGAAGAGCAGGAGATACATAGCTCTGGCAAATCTTGACACTGGTTCACCAAACATAACTCTCCTTGTGGGGGGAAAAATGAGGTCAATATTTCAGTATGGAAAGCATGTGCGTGAACAGTTTGGAAATAAGGGCTGCTCCAGATGAGGATTTTATGGTGCCATTACCCTGCCTCATTCACAGAATTTTACAGGGGGTCTAGATGTTGTCATCTTCCTCTTGTAACCCACCTGTGTTTTCCCACAGTTTATTTATTATTACATTTATATCCCACCCTTTTTCTCTTGCAAGGAACCCAAGGCAGCTTACCTGGCCCTCCTTCTCTCCATTTTAACCTCACAACCCTGTGAGGTAGGTTCGGCAGAGAGTCAGTGAGTGGCCCAAAGTGAGCTTCATGGCCAAGTGGGGACTTGCGAGCCCCAGTCCAACACTAACCACTACACCCCACTGGCTCTCATAATTTCTTCCATCATTTCTCTTACTGCAGAAAATCTGTTAAGGAGAAAAAGTTGGAATAGCTGCACAGTGCCTTCCACTCTGCAGTGCAAGGAGCCCTCCACATGGAAGCCCCTAAGATGCATCTTTTACACTAACCATGTTCAAGAGAGTCATTTACCTTTGTTCATGTGAACACTGACAAATTAAGATTTGTGGCTCACAGTCCATCCTCCCCGTTTCTGGTCTAATACTTCTCCTTTGTCTATATAGTCTGCAGATGTACTGAGGAAGGAGTGGTGAAAGGTCAGAGGTCAAAGCCTGCGGGGCTAAGGAGTACAAGACTAAATGAGCCTTATGTCTTGCAAGTGCCTCCTTTCTCTAGAGGCAAGGAAGTGCACCTCAATGGAAAAGAGGACTGAGCAATGGCTGCTCTGTTAGGTAATGCAAACCATTTTCTTCCAAACCCAGAGGCATGGCTGGGTTGGCAAAGGGAGTGGGAAGTGGGAGGGGGCTGAGTGAAGGCTGATGCTGCTACATCCTGACTTGAAGCTAGTCCTCCCCCCACCAACATTTGTTAAACCCTCTCTCTCTCATATGTATGTATGTGTGTGTGTATATTGGCACAACAGCATAGCAATAAGGAGGCTCTGAATCCCTGGTGGGTGCAGTCAATCTTAAGGTAAAATGTATGACAAAGATAGAAAAACTAACAACAGGGTATTCAAAAAGTATATTCTAAGCTAAATGTTTCGGCTTCTGCCCTCATCAGTAGCTGTGCTATTAAATGGATATCAGGAGTAGCAGGCTGGAATGCTTGGAGGTGAAAGTTCCTTAGGAGAAAAAACAGAGGTATGATTGGTGTAATGCTTATGAATTGTCCTCCAGATTAAGGCCATTTGGACTAAGAGTTCTCAGTCTACAGATCCAGAAATTTTCCTTTTTGTCAAGTATGTCAGTGTCTTTTGTTTGTTGTATTGGAAACAACTATAAATCCAAGAGACTGTGTGAAGGTGAGTTGAAATGTCTTGCAACAGGCTGCTCCAGCTTTTTGGTAAGGATCACAGATTTGTAGTAACAGAATCTTGTTCTTAGGACCGTTGTAGTTTTCCATACATATTGCATATGACATCCATTTTTTTACATTCAGTTAAGTAAACCACATTAGTAGAAGTACATGTTAACGATTGTCTAATGCAATAAGTTTTGTTAGTAACTGTGCTCCTGAAAGAACTGGTTTCTTGGAGGTAACTGCAAGTAATGCAACACGTTGATTTACAGTGGTATGATCCTGGGTTCATAAAGCTGCACTTAAACACGTATCTTGTTTAAGTGCAGCTTTAACTAACAATTTATGCAGGGTGGTTTTCTGAATGCATTGCAGGGTGGAGGATTAATGGCTTCCATTAAATGATAGGATATAATAGGGTAACTATCTTTAATTATCTTGTAATTAAGGGCAGCAGGATGGTAGTCCACAACAAATGGGATGTTCTTTCGAAGAGTTAACCTTTGTTTCACAAAGAAGGGTATTCCTGGATATGATTGATGCTCATTTGATGTTGTAGTCAATGATGTGACTAAAGTATCCGCATTGTTGGAGATGTTCTTTAAGTTTGATTCAAATCTTCAATTCTTACCAAAAAGAGGGAGCAGCCTGTTGCAAGACATTTCAACAAGAAGAGCTTTAAGCTACAACATGCTGGAATTTTTTGTATTTTTGGCCCCACCCCCTTTGCCTTCAGCCCTGCGTACCACTGGAATATGGCCCCCGAAACTTTCTCTGAAATTGGCACTGTGGTATAGTGGAATTGTGCACTTACATGCAGTATTATCACACTTCCCAGATTTAATTCCACATTTTCATCATTAAGGGAAAAGCTATGATATTGATCCCAAAGGACAGGAGATGCCCTGGAGGATGACGACATCATGTAAAGGACCTGTAAACTTCTGTGAGTGACCAACCACGAGCACATGATAAAAGCTTCATGTAGAGACGCTCTTAGATAGGACAGCCCTTAGAGGACTAAGATAGAGGACTGTCCTCTGGCCACTTTTCAAATAGAGGACTGTCTTCTGTATAGTAAGGAATGTGGCCACCTTACTTTTGCAGTGTTGGCAGTTCTTCTTGCCAAGAGGGATCATGGGCTCCTTACAGCTCTTGGCCCACTGGCCAATGGGACTAATCTGTCTCTAGACCCAGAGCAATTCATCTCTGTCCCAGTCAGCTGCAATTTACCTGGGCTTTTTCTTTCACCTGGGCTTTTACCTTTTTCCCAGCTCCCCATTGAACATTTCCTCTTGGTGTGTGTTTGGCCCTTGTGCTGCACTTTGTTAGTAATTGTTTCAACTAACACCACAGTCCTGCTCTCCTGATGCTTTGTGTGAATGGCAAAGGTAGGGGTCAAGGCAGCAGACTGAACTGGAAACTGTGGGGTAATAGCACAAGCCACATATGCTGTGTAGGTATGTCGTTGCAATAGCATGGCTCAGGGTCAATGTGTAGGCAGAGAAAGAGCTGCAATGGGGATGGATGCAAAGTTGACATCACATCAGAAACCTGTTCATGATTCCAGGATGAGGACCACACTTTGTGCAGCTGTTTAATGAAGTACATAACATGAGTGTTTTCAGCTCTAAACACATATACCAGATGCCATGGTCATCCCCAGATGCAATCCCCACACCCCTGCCAAAGCATGTTAGTGGACAGGTTCCTGATCAGCCAAGTAGCCAACACTGGCACAACATGAGATATATGTCAGCTGCAGCAGGGGAACACAGCTCTCATGGTCAGACACAGAGAGGTGGGGAAAGAAATCTACTGATGTTTTTGGAGCTGGCTAGCAAAAAGCAACTTTGGGGAGCCGCTATTACTTAGGATCAGCACTGTGGCTTCCAGTTTGTCACGGACAAAAATAGGAGCGTGTTTATAACACCATAGTTCCCATACCAAGGGGTTAGCGCTTGAGGTCTCCCCCCGCCACATTACACATTACTAGAGACTCGACTCTGTCTTTGAATTAATTATGTTTATTACAGCCATATGACCTATTCAGATTTAAATACATAAATAAACAGTAAGAAACAGCTCCATCTTTTGTATGCTGTATCCATTTACTCTGCAATAGCCTGTCCACCACCATTGATTTAAAAGCCTAGAGGCTGGTGGTTCTTTTGGGACAAAGATATCCTTGAAAAAACATAATTGTCCTACAATGTGTTATCACCCTCAGTACGTCCTGCTGGATTGGCTGCTGATGGCAACAGAGTAGGGATGAGGAGCCTTCATGAGGGAGGTCTTTGCCTCTAACAAAGTAAGGGAGAAAGGATGGCCAGTGACAGATATATATATAGGACAGAGCTGATTACTCCTGGCCAAAGCCATAATCCTGCTCTGTTGCTACCTGGTTTTTCCATGTTGATGTCTCAATCCAGTCTGTTTGTTGACTTTTTGGTAGGTGGGGGGTGGAGGAGCCTGCTCCCATTTCAAGCTGCCTGTCTTGAAGCAGGTGTGGATTTCGGGCTGACCTGGCTTTACCTGCCGCTGCCAAATTATTTAATACCTGACATATGATAGGAGCAAAACAGGGAGAGGGGAGGGGATGAGAGGCACAGAATCCAGATGGTGTTTGAAGGTGTGTGTGTGGGGGATACAGAAACACTGCCAGCTCCAAGTTTTTGAGGGCCCTTGGACAAGACACCCTCAGTAGTTCCCTTGCCTTATTGAGTCGACCTTCTCACCTCCATTGTTAGCAGTTGCTGTTGCTCCTCCTCCTCTCTCATCATTGCCACCACTTTCTTGGCAAGCAGATGGTCGATAAGCAAGGAGGCAGTGGCAAATGCTGCTCCTCCTTCTCACCACCACCTTTGTCTGGGCCAGCGCGAGAGGCATGTAAACAAGCAGGCTGCAGCAGTGAAGAGGAGAATCGACTCCAGGAGGCCCTTGTCAGTGGGCCCCTGCTGAGGTATGGGCCCCTTGGCAGGTGCCCAACCATGCCTACCCTTGATGCTGGCCCTGTGCAGGAGGATTAATAAGGAAGCAATAGACTCCATGGGTTAGAGCCAGAACAGCTGAGTCCTGATGCCCCGCTGTAAAGAAACAAGTCATAGAATAAAGATCTCTGAAAACATAGACTCAGTGTGCAGCAGGAGTAGAAAAAGACCAGTTCATGCCTAGGATTAGCCCACCTTGCAGGGCTGCTTATTAGCATTACTGAGATATTGTTATGTGTGAGAAGCACTATCAACACTTCAAATGTACCATACAAATACTGTTATTTTATTAGGCATGGGAGTGAAAATAAAACCTCAAGAATCACAATGCTGTTACAATGATTATATTAATATAAGCCAACAATGTGATGTGGCTGCAAAAAAGGCAAATGCTACTTTGGGCTGCATTAATACAAGTATAGCTTCCGAATCCTATTAAGTACTAGTTCCCCTCTACTCAGCACTGGTTAGGCCTCATCTGGAGTACTGTGTCCAGTTCTGGGCACCATACTTTAAGAAGGATGCAGACAAAATGGAGAGGGTTCAGAGGAGGGCAACAAAGATGATCAGGGGACTGGAAACAAAGCCCTATGAGGAGAGACTGAAAGAATTGAGCATGTTTAGCCTTGAGAAGGGAAAATTGAGGGGAGATATGATAGCGCTGTTCAAGTACTTGAAAAGTTGTCACAGAGAGGAAGGCCAGGATCTCTTCTCGATCATCCCAGTGCAGGGCATGGAGTAATGGGCTCAAGTTACAGGAAGCCAGATTGCAGCTGAACATCAGGAAAAACCTGACCATTAGAGCAATACGACAATGGAACCAATTACCAAGGGAGGTGGTGGGCTCTCCCACACTGGAGGCATTCAAGATGAAGCTAGACAGCCACTTGTCAGGGATGCTTTGACTTGGATTCCTACACTGAGCAGGGGGTTGGACTCAGTAGTCTTATAGGCCCCTTCCAACCCTACTATTCTATGATTTCCACCTGTGCTCTTATATTTAAAATACTGTAGACCACAACGGGCCGTACCATGAAGCAGGTCATGGATTCTAGAGTGGCCTTCACCATGCTGGCTGGGAATAATGGGAATTGCAGTCCAACACATCTGTGGGGTGGGGGATGTTAGGGAAGGCTGCTCCAGTTGCTTAGTTGTTTCTTCTGTCTGCTAATCTAGTTGACATTTCCACATGCAATCAATCACAAAGACACCTGATGACATAAAGCACATTAGCACGGTCACATGTCATGAAATTTCTTCAGTCTACATTTCTTTTTGTTTAATGGGCTGTGGAAACTCAGCTTCCTGGAAGTGTGTTTGAAACAGACACAGTTGTCACTTGGGAAATGACCTTATAGAGAGAGGTTCCAGAGGGGAAGATGCATTTGATGATGCAGGCTTTGTGCTGTGAAAGCTCATGCCACAATAAATTTGTTAGGCTGCAGTCCTATGACAATGTACCTGAGAATAAGCACCATTGAACTCAGTGGGACTTACTGCTGAGTAGACACAGATAAGATTGTGCTGTTAGACTTTCAGATATCACAAGACTCGTTATCCTTATAGAGAGGACTGTTGTGTTAAACCTTATATAAATACAAATGTTACTTTAAAGAATTAAGAGTATGATCCTGAAAATAGTTGCTGAATTAGGTCAGAGAGGCCATGTTGTCTGTCCCATATCTTTCTTTTTTTTTTTTTTTAAGATGTTGGCATATCTTCACTGGTCATAAATCAGTTATACAGTACATCCAGATGACAACTGGCACTCTATGGAAAATAATGGATATGGAAAATTGTGTTTATGAGCTATCTTAATGTGTGTTCAGGTTCTGACAGTTTATAGTTGTCCCTGAGGAAGATTCACTGGTCACCTTGAAACGCATTGCACTTTCAGGCTAAGTCCCCATCTTGGCCTGCTTAGCCATCATGCTGATTATTTTCACCCTGGGGGGGGCATGTTTGGAAAGGGAGAATATTCAGATTAACCTGTTTGTGCCAAGGGTGCAGTCCAAGGTTCCTGAATAGGTAACTGTATTGCTACTATGTACCCCTCTCCAAGCACAGGGGAATGTGGTTCTAACTGGCAAACCTCTGTCCATGTGCTGGAAACACAGATAAGGAACTGAGATTTAAACAGGTCTGGGCTTGAAGGGACTGCCAAGGGCCTGAAAGATCCCAGCTGGGGCAGCCTCTGCCCCACATTCCCAGGGCCTACTTAAAGACCTGCATGCCCTGGAAAGGAAGGGAAAGAGAAAAGGGGCAAGACAGGCAGCTCCTGCTGCCCATTCCTGAAGACACCATCAAAGGCCTGAGAGAACGGTTGGGACAGCTCCTCCCTCATCTACCCTGGCTGCTGAGGGGAGGCTGAAGAGAAATCCAGGCCAGGGGGAGCCTATGCCATCTCCTGAAGAGACCCTCAGAGGCCTGAGGGAATTAGGGTCGGGGACAGCCCCTCTCCTATGTGTGCCCTATGGGAAGGTTAGCAGTGGAGAAAGCCAGGTAGGGCTGGCCTAAGTTATTTTGCTGCCTGAGGCAAAGGTCAAGATGGCCCCCGACCCACCCCACCGCTCACCCACATTCCATGTAGAGAAGCTAACCAGACTGGCCATTGAATCTTCTGCTACCTGAGGTGGTTGTCTCACTCTACCTAATGGTAGGGCTGGCCCTGAGGCCAGGCCAGAGATTCACTCTTGCCAGCAACTCCTCAAGAGGCCAGCAACAGCCTGAGAGATTTCTCCGGTTTCATTTTCATTTTTTTTGTTTCATTTCCTTTACTGTTCTAATATTGTAAACCATCTCGAGTGCTTTGGCAGAAAGGCACTGTATAAAGGCAGTAAACAGAATCAATCTATACAGTAAGTTTTGGACCAGTACAATTCATATGAGCAGCTCTCATAGGGTACTGCCTCCAGTGGGTCTGGGGTATTCTAAAGGCTGTTTTGGGGTGTACGGGCAGTGTTAGTCAACTCCCAGTTCCTAACGCCAGCTGAATCTGCAGCTTCAAATGTAATGAAGGTCTGCAAGTTAGGAGCTAGGAACAAAATTTAGCCTTGTGTGAAACTGGGACCTGTTGGTAGGGTGGCCACTTATGCATCACCGCCCCCCCCCCCGAAGGACACAGATTTGCATATGCCAATATGTATAGATGCAAATTTAGTCATTATGACTATCATTTAAATAGAAATACAAGACATGTCAGGGGAGAAAGCTGTGACCAGATGACTGTGTGCCTATCTGCTCAGGCTGCTGCGCGGGTCAGTGGTGCCCCCCGCAACTGTCGATGGGCAATTTCAAGGCCTCTGCTGTCTCTTTCATAGTTCCTTATCCTTAAATTGGACTTGAACTGGACAGCCCTTCAAAAAGAGGATGCCTTCAAATAGAGGATGGTCCTCTGGCAGCCCTCCAAACAGAGGACTATAAAGTAGCACACATGGTCACCCTACCTGTCAGTCTTGGCTGCAACTTGCAAGCCACCTCACACCATCGGGAGAACTGAGACTACATGGGACACCAGTTCCTCCCTCTTTCAGGTTATATCATAAGATAGTCTTCTATTTGTACAGGCCTTTGCCTGTAAAAATAAAAACCTTTTGAGACTACTGAGGAATGTTAATCTGAGTTCACTGTTGTGTTCCCCTATCCGCACACCAGCAAAAACTTTGCTATGGAGATATTCACATCACTGTTCTCAACTTCTTTTTAATTTTGTTTTTGTAAACGGAGATGAATGAGAACTCCAGTACTGGCTTCCAGTGGGGAAGTGCATGGCTGGAAGGGATTTTTTGTTTTAATCAAGTGACATTTTCTGGAATGGCAGGACAGGGTGGGGGTGGGGGAGATAATGGAGGGGAAGCTTTGGTGATTTGGTAGATTTTAAAATCTAAGATCAATGTGTTGTAACAGCAATCATACTGGGGTAAGCTCATCTCCAGTCTAGCCCTTAAGAAAGAAAGAAAGAAAGAAAGAAAGAACCAGCTGCAAAATTAAAGTTAAAAAATTGTATGCACAGTGGATAGGAAAATATTTAGCTTGTCACAGTGATGATATAGGCTTCACTTCAGCATTCCCCAACCGGGTGCTCTCCAGATGTGTTGGACAGCAACTCCCATAATTCCCAGCCTTGCTGGATGGGAATTATGGTAGTTGCTGTCCAATATATCTGGAGGGCACCAGGCTGGGGGAGGCTGTTCTATCCAATTGGTAAATAACTGGTGCAACCATATTGCATGCACTGCAAAAGGGGCACATTATCTGGGGAAAGAATGCCATGCTCTCAATAACAGAAATACTCCAACCTGAGTGGTGGAAAGAGGCAGTTCCCTGGGAATAGAAGTGCCACTTTGAGGGAAATTGTCTCAGTCCTCTGCAATAAATATGTAACAAATGTGCATTTATTGTACAGGGAAACTAATAATGGATTCCTGATTCATGTCTACTCCTCAGAAGGAAGGTTCATTGAGTTCAATGGGACCTACTCCCAGGCCAGTGAGTATAGGATTGCAAATTAATCGTCAGAAATGCCCCTAACAACATGTTTTTTACTCAGTGCCGTTACTCATTCTGAGGGCCAAACTACATGTAAAAGCAACACTTTGAATCTGAATCACAGGTTTAAAAAACCAGATTGCATCAGGGACCATGGCCTGATAAATAACGAGATCAGCGTAGGTGCTGAGGGTGGAATATAACCCTTTCCTTCCTTTTTGCAGTCCTGAGGAAAATCACTCTTCCAAAGCTAGTATTTGCTTTGGAGGGGTGGGTGGGAAATCCCCCCACTGGTGCCAGTGGGGGATTTCCCACACCCACTCCCAAAGTAAATACTAGCTTCAAAAGAGGGTTTTCCCTCAAGACTATATAGCAAAGGAAGAAAGGGTTATATTCATCCTCCATGTCTGCTCTCCTCCCAGTTATTATCAGCCCCCCCACCCTTCCCCAGCCCAGGGGATGTTATTTAGTTTAAAAGACAACAACAACCCTGCAGGTTAGATACAAAGACCATCTGGTGTAGTTTGGCCTTGAGAAAGGGAAGGTTACATATTGAAATAAATGGAGCAGTGTGCGGTGATGACCTCCAGAGGGCAGCAGAGAGAAAGGGAGAGGATGAGAAAAAAGAACTCTCACACAGGCTGTCTGGCAGCATAGGTAGGTAGCATCACATTTGTGCCACTTTCCTCTAATGCATTACAGATGTGTTGGACTTCAGCTCCCACCATCGCCAGCCAGCATGGTCAGTCCACCTCAAAAAAATGCGAAGCAGCACCCAGCTGTTGTAATTAACAATAATAAATAATTATTAACAATATTAAAGGTGAAAATTCAATTGTGCAAAACACAGCACTACAAAGCCCTTGTACAAAGAAAAGGAAAATACCCCCCCCCAAAAAAAAACCCAAGGGAAAAGGGAAAAACAAGACCAAACTTTCAAAATACACTAACAGATCTAATCAAAGTTGCACAATCTGAAAACAGGCAATCTGAGACCGGCATCCGGTAGTGTGCCTGTTTCAACGGCCTTCCTCCAAAGCAATATCCGCCTCATTTCTTTGTATTTTCTCTTTTGTTTATGGGCTTTGTAATGCTGTGTTTTGCACAACTGAATTTTCACCTTCTGTATAATAAATTGCACCTTTAATATTGTTTATTGCTAATTTCAACAGTTGGGTGCTGTTTAGCAGTTTTTGTGGAGGTCTCCAACTTTTTGTTTTGCTTTTTAGGAGTTGTAGTCCAACACATCTGGAGGGGACCACATTGGGGGAGGTTGCATTACAGAGAAACACCCCCCCTTTCTCTAGGAGCTATACAAGGAGTGAACAATTGTCTTGCTCCACAGGGGAGGGAATGTCTTCTGTCTCTCTCTTCCCCACCTCAGCCAGATGTGCCCTGCATTATTGCTCAGCTAGTCTTCCTTCTTGGTTCCCCCAGTTGTTGGGCAGATGATGCTTTCAGGGAAAACAAAATCTTGCTTTTTGTCCCAGACTCACACCTACATCCCAGCTAACCAGATCAAAAACAGATTGGAGAGCTAGATCTGGATGGGGAAATACTTGGGTTTGGTGGGAGTCGGTTCTGGAATGTGGAGGATCTTTTTCTAACCGTGAATTAAAATAGAAATGGTGGGAGGTAGGATGCCTGGGCCCCATCTCCAACCATCCACAAACTTCTTTCTTTCTTTCTTTCTTTCTTTCTTTCTTTCTTTCTTTCTTTCTTTGAACACGGCTTGAAAGCTTGACATTTCAAAATTATTTAAAGTGCTTTAAATTAAAAGAGAATCTAAAACAATTCAGATGATACTGCAGGAGCAGTTGAATTCATAGGGCAACAGCTGCAAGCTTCTGGACTGCACAGAATACTCGTGCTGCCAGCCTGAAGAAGAATCCTGTGTAATTCAAAAGCTCCCCATCTTAGCTTACCTGCACAAATGGGCCCATAGAACAAGCTTCACCAAAACCATTTTGGATCTTGTCTGTCTACAGGACAATCACAGCGCACTCAGAACTTAATCTGAAGCACTTTGAAGTAATGGTCACACTGTGGAGAATGTGAGACAGAAGGAAATTCTTTCACAAGCAGTCATGGCCTTTGGTAAACAGGATTGCTAGGTCCTCACTTAGAGATTTTGCCTTTCTCTTTAAGTACCTCAAAGCAGCTGTAGAATATGCAGCCGCTGTGCTTCCTGCCATGTTTCTCAATTGTCCACTTGTATGTCCCATTGGCCAGCAGGGATCTAATTTTTGAGATTGGCAGCAATGTGATTGACAGTATACCTTTAAATCCTTCAATGAAGTTAGAGGATGAGCAGCTATGTCACCCTTCTCCAATCTGGTACCATCCAGATGTGTTGGACCACAACTCCCATGATTCCCAGTCAGCCTTGTTCCATATGAGCTCCCCCTCACCCCCAGACATCAAGATCTGTTTATCCATCCCTGCTCCATGTTCCTTCAGTTAGGGAGTTTTGATTGTCAATAAGGAGCAGGGCCTTTTTTGTGATGCCCCCTAAATAGCGGATTTCCCTTTCCCCTTGAGGTCAGGTTGGCCCAGTCTCTCCTTACTGGAGAGGAGTAGTGACTTGGGGAGCGTCCAGATGAGACTTTTGTTGTGAAATTGCCCTGCCTCATTCATGGAACTTCACAGGGGGGGTGGGATGGGGGGTTCCAGACGACACCATTTTCCATTTATAACCCTCCTGCGTTTTGCCGCTGCTAAGTTCTCCAATTGTTATTGGTTTTCTTACCAGAGAAAATCCATTAAGGAGTTAAAGATGGACTCATTGCACACTGCCTTTTGATTGGTGGCACTAGGAGCTCTCCGTCTAGAAGACCCATTTATGTTCTTATACCTTTTCTGTTTGATTTCACCTGTCAGCTTGAGAGCTCTTAGACACTAGGACTGCTGTTTTCTGTGCTGTCTTATCCTCATCTTTGTAATCGGTGGTTGTAGCTTTTCATTAATAGTTCTTTTAATTGATGTTCTTTTTTTTGGCATTGTTCTGTTATTTGTGACCCATTGTAGTTGAAAATCAATAAATGAATCAATTCTGTCAATCTCGGTGGAGCAACATAGAAACCCTAATAATTGTCCCTGAGCAGGTGAGAGAACCAGTGGAGGAAGAGAGCAGGAGATGTAGGGGCTGCCTCCTGTCTCAGTTTTTGAAAGGTACAGGCACCATATCCAAGCAGGGACTTGGCAATCCTATTGGCAAGGCACTAGCTCTCATGGAAATGATAGTTAATAATAAGTGCTCATCCTGTGGTGGCTCATATCATAACCCTTCATAGTAAATCACTGGCTACCATCATGCCTGATGTCAACAGGATCAGCACCAATACCTGGCAGCCTTGGGCAGCTGCTCTGGGGGCCCAGTGCCCTGGTGGGCTCCACCCCTGATACCTACCCTGGGCCACCAGGTGTCTGGCTCTAATCACCATTTACATTTCTCCCAATGCCCCCAAGGTAGTGTCACTCTATGGCATTGTGAGAAATGTAAATGGCAGCTAGAGCCAGCCACTCAGTGCTGCTTGGAGTGTTGCAGTGGCTGCTGGCCACCACCAGTGGTAGGTAAGCCCAGCAGGACCCATCAATAGAGGAAGGGGTCCACCAGAGGGCACTTTCCCTAGGACCCCTCACACCTGTGTGTCAACATACCTTCTTGCTGCTGTAGAAGATATTTCAATTGCATGAGATTCTAAGCCAGCCTTCGCCAACCTGGTGCCCTCCAGATGTGTTGGACTACAACTCCTGGCATGCTCCAGCCAGCTGGCACGATGGAAGTTGTAGTCCAACACATCTGGAGGACACCGCTACTGTAAGCGGAGATGGTGCTATGGACGATTTCATTGCAGCCTTCTTTAGCTTTGTTTCCTTCCAATGGCTTGCAGATTCAGTTGGAGGACCCGCTTCCCCCATCCTGCACTATGTGAACTTTGGAGATGAGATCTCTCTTGAATTGAAGCCTTTCTGTGGGCCTCTCTTTTCTGCATGGAGGTGTCAATCTTCTGTCCAACAAGAAGGGTTTGAAGCGGCTGTTAGAACGGTAGGATTTTTTTTTAATGGGCGGAAATTGCATTCTGGGCAGTAAAAGCCAGATGCAGCAGATGTGGGGAAATGAGGCTTGTATTGCTGGCCGGGGGTGGGGGGGAATGGGCATAGTTGGTTGCTGCTGAAGTTATCTGCCCAGAAATGGCTTTGTTAACAGACATCTCCCTGTAGTAAGATGTGTAAAACTAAGGCAAGCTCTTACCAAATACAGGATCCAAGATCAGCAAAAGGACAGTCCCCTTTGTAAACTAGTCTGTGTAGCTAGAGGTGAAATCATTTGTGCAACTTTGCTGGGCTCTACAGTCTATTTCATAAACCTATTGGTCTCTAGAACATCATTCTTGAATTATCACTTCAGCCCGGCCTGTTTTGTTTCTCCTGTACCTGTGGAGTGGATAAAAAAGAGTTCTCTTGTTGTGTATGCTCATGCCAAATTCCTTTCCTTTCCTATAGAATAACCACAGTTAGCTCCCATGACTTATGGGATTAGAGAACAGAGTTTCTGGGTCATGGGGCATGGCTTTCAGATAGGCTGAGAGGCATGGGCATTTCCAGAAAAACCTCTTATTGTACAATCACTTCATTCAAGTAATTTTTCAGGAAGCCCAGATGACGGCGGCTTCCACTTGTATCCTTCCTGTTCTCCCATTGCTTCTTCCATCTTTTTTCTTATCACAGTCTTGTGGTTGGTAGTGCTAAGAGCCATTTGTCTGGAAGCATGCAGGGTCAATACCTCCATATTTATTGTTCACTTCTGTATTTTTTAATTAATTGTGTCAAGGTTGGTCTCCATTTTATCCCTGCAGCAACAGTATAAGGCAGGCTAGGCTGAGAGATGGTTATTAATCCAAAATTCCTTTGAAACCCTACTAGCAGAGCTCCAGAGAGGGGACAGGGCCATGTTTGGGGCCTCAGCAGGCCAGATGGGGAGGTTTGCGGGCCAGAAGTGCCCTGCAAGACAGCAGGTCCCCACCCCTGCTTAATCCACTCGAGTACACTGCCTCTCACTATACTACTTCACGCTACATCACCCTATTTATTGATCTGAAAGCCCTTAACGTACCCGTTGCAAGGGTAAATCCATTTAAACACCTGTTTGCTTGCCAACAAAATGTGCAAATCAAATCAGTTTTGTGGGGTTAACTATTAAGCCTAAGGCTTTTCAGAACAACAGTTCCCAGAATGTTTTGCAACAGAAACAGTGAAAGTTAAGCTAGCTGAAGCAAAAATCAATGAAGAACCCTGGTGTTGTAGAATAGATTAACATGGCTACTCTTTCAATGTCATTTGGTCTGCAATCTTATGCCCACTTACCTGGTAGTAAGCCCCCATTGAACTTAATGGGGTTTACTTCTAAGCTGGGACATTGCTAGGCCCTTGGAAGATTTGGGGGCCAGACCCATCAGAACAAATCCACATAAGATTTACAATATGCTAATTTATATCTATATATGCACATTTAGAAAAAAATGCTAGGATTTTTTTTAATTACACAGAATGCAAAGCCAATCAATTTCTCAACCAAATCATCTCAAGTAAAATAAAATATTTAATGTATTCTTCAATTAAAGCTTAGTTACTGGCAGTAAGAACATTACAATATGCTCATATATTTTGTATTTTGACCCCACCCCTTTTACCCTTTGTCCCACCCTTTTTTGCTTTCAGCCCTCGCCCACAACTGGAATGCAACTGCTGAGAGCTTCTCCAAAAGTGAATTTGGCCCTTGAGCTGGAAGAGGTTTGACACCTGTCAACCAAAGGGTTACAAAGAAGTAAGCAAACTTTTGAGTTCATCAGAATTCTTCACCCAGCCTGATGACGAGCTTTAATGAACTTGAATCTTGCTCCTTCTTTTGTGATCTTTCAGTTGCCTATTATCCAAAAGACAGGTGATGACAGGAGAAGCTGCACCTGGCAGAACTTTCCCTTCTGTGCAACTTCTAAAGGTACAAGCACTCTCTCAGGGGCTGGAAACAGCAACCCTGTACTGTTGGGATGGCACGATCCCTGTATCAACACACTTTCACTCTCCCACCTGGTAAGGGTGCATCTGAGGCTAACTGTCAATGTCAGGATTAACAGCACAATAGAACCCACGATAAAATCTTGCAGTTGGCCTCATCCTTTCCCCTTTTGGGCCCCAGAGGGATTTGGGAAGTTGGCAATATTTCTCCTGGGTCTTGAATAAGTCCAGGAGAAAAAGATTAATGGAACCAAGTGTAAAACCAAGTACGTGCCTGCATGTGTGTGGAAGGGAGGGGAGAGGAGAGGAGGGGAAGGGAAGGGAAGGGAAGGGAAGGGAGGAGTTTTGATCCCAAGGCCAGGCTGCCTGTATAAGATCAAATGAATACCACAAGCCAGGACCTGAAATTCTTTGGGAGACCAAAATAGTAGAATCTTCTGGAACAGGATCTGGGAGATTGGTCAAAGATGAGGGTGAGCTAATAAAAACCAAGACTGGGGAATAACTGTTGCCCCCTTTTTTCTTTTTTTTCTGGCAGTAGTTCCTCTTCTGTCTTTGACAGCAACATGCCAGCCAGAAGTTCAACAGGTGCAGCTGTCCAGGGATGGAGGTGATGATAGGGAAAACTCACCTGTTGAATTTCTGCCACTGTTAAAAGTGCAGAAAACCTGCAGAGGGGATGAGGGAGAGAAGGCAATGCCCCTGTTTGGGAGAAGAGAAGGACAGAAGCAGTCGGATTCAACTCTAGCTTTGAGGGGGCACCGGGGCAGGCATTAGCAGTGGGCCTTCAGGGCATTGGGGCCTGGCAGCTGTTCAGGGGTGTCAGGTGCTGACGCAGGCCTTGATTCCTGAGTTCAAGAAGTAATGGGTTTTCACAAGACAGGAGATAAGAGCAGGGAAAGTCCATGTCATGCTCTGCACGTCCTCTAGAGGGCATCTTGGCACAGCTTGTATGAATATTGGTTTTCATCAGTGTGTCAAGAACAAACCTACCTGGCAGGGGTGGGCAACTTGCAGCCCTCCAGGTGTTTTGGTCAGCAACTCCCATGATGCACCATTAGTTATACTGGCTAGGGCTGATGGGAGTTGCAGGCCAAAACATCTGGAGGGCCACAAGTCACCCATCCTTGCCCTTCACGGTTTACTTACTAGCTCACATTCCCTTTGAAGGCAGTGCCCCCTGGTGTACACAACAGGAATCACACTCTTGTCACTACAGGCCCTAGATTTCCTCTTTCTGACACTGCCTCATGGACCTGGGCCTATATAAGGGTGCTTCCAGATGGAGGACTCCTAGCGCTAACTGTCAGAAGGCATTGTGCAATTATTCCGTCTTTTTCCCCCTTTATTGGTTTTTCTGCGGTAAGGAGAAAAAAAGACAGAAGTTGCGATGGGAAAACACAAGAAGGTTACAAGTAGAAGACGATGTCTGAACCCCTGTAAAATTCCATGACTTCGGCAGGGCAATGGCCTTGCCTGGAAGCACCCTGAATTAAATGGGGCTCCTGTTCTTGTATAAACTGTGGGGCAGGAAGACAGCTTGGTAGGATGTCTTGCCTCAGCTGAAAGTCTCCCTCTCCTAGACAGCACTGAATGGTACAGGAGCCCCCTGGGGGTGGGAATGTAGCAAAATTTCTTGGGTTGTGAGGGAAAATTATGCACACACACAGCTGGCATTCCTTTCCACCCTGGGCTTTTCCCACTTCAAGGCCAAGGAGTAGGTAAACCCCATTTCTCTCCTCAGCTGGTGTCTCATGTCCCAAGACAGGCTATTCTTAGCTACCTGGAGACGCTGCCTGTTTACATTTAAGATACAAGCTTGGCCTCAGCTGACAGGGAACCACGTGTGATTCCCCAAACCCAAAGTTAGCACAAGGCAAGGCGTGGGGTGTGTGACACCTCTGAACTGCTGCCACTGCCTACAGTGACCCTGTCCTCGTAGGAGGTCTACCCGCCTCCAGTCCTGTCCATCCATCTCTCAGGCCAACATTACATCTCATACAATGTACGCCAGTGATTTTGAACCTTACTGGACCCAGGAGGGCCCACCTTTAACCCTTTATTTCCTCCTCCTTTCCTTTTCACACAATAACGTTTTATTTCTTCCTTCCTCATGCAGTTTCACCAGAACATTTGCACTGACACTGAGAAGTATCTGTCAGCAAGCAGCTATTTTAGACTGCATTGTCGTCTACCTTAAGTGAGGCTGTCATCCAACGGTTGAAGGGTAATGATGTACACAATGGTCATTTCTACACCAGCCTAAAATCCTGCATTTAAAAGGGGACTTTCTGCTTCCATTTTAAATGCAGGATCACAACTCACTCCCTTTACACGCGCTCCCCTCCCCCCCCCCATATCTGAGTCTTCCATTATCTGTCATTGATCTCCCGCCTCTTCTTCCCACTTTAACTCTTTTGACTGAGGAAACTGAAGCGGAACACAATGAGGTAATTTGATAGCTCATTATCTGCGATCTATTTAAAAACGGAACAAAGGGTATTTCATACAGGAGGGTCATGGCAGGGTCACTGCATCAGAGCCTGCAAACTTCCGTGAAGGAGCAATCTCAATTGCAGGATAAAAGCCCAGTGTGAAGGAGCCAAATAGCACACCACTTATACTACAGACAAAATAGTATTTACCATGGCCTGGTTCTGTTCTTACAACCATCATCACAGATTACAATTCCCATTCCATCTATGCTTTGAATGGGTGATTGTGTGGACATCTGGGCAGCTGAAGGACAGGGTTTACTGGAGTAACTAATCTGTGTTAACCTTGAATCTGTGCTCTACAGCAGGGCTGGGCAGAAGGCAGATTGGGATCTGGTAGAGATCTGGGTGATTTGCAGTAGATCAGCAAAGGTTACTAATTCCCTTTCGTTTAACAATAGCAAGTAAAATCGAAAGTTTGATTTTTGAAAAATGGCTGGCCTTGTGCTAGTCACTTATTTCTTAACCTCAGTTTTCCTCCCCTTGAAACAGGAGTGTTAATTGGTTGTCTTTGACCAGATGTTTGCGCAGCTCCACTTTGAGAGTTTTGCATTAAATCCCTGATCTATAATAACTCAGATGTAGGTAGGGGTGTGTGTGTGTGATATATATATATATATAAGTGTGTATATGTATATGTGTGTATATATATGTATGTATGTATGTATATATATATATATATATATATATATATATATATATATATGGCTCATGGGATGCAGCAGGTCAGGGACAGGCAAACTTCAGGCTTGCGGGGGTCTACTTTGTTTTGTACTAGAGCCCAGATGCTGTTAAAGTGCTGCACTCAACATGCCAACAGATTTGGAACACTCAACAGTGGCCACAAGACCGGAAAAGGTCATTCCAATTCCAAAGAAGGGCAATGCCAAAGAGTGTTCAAACTACCGTACAACTGCGCTCATTTCACATGCCAGCAAGGTTATGCTCAAATCCTACAAGCTAGGCTTCAGCAGTATGTGAACTGAGAACTACCAGAAGTACAAGCTGGGTTTCAAAGAGGCAGAGGAACTAGAGATCAAATCGCCAACATTCGCTAGATCATGGAGAAAGCAAGAGAATTCCAGAAAAACGTCTCTTTCTGCTTCATTGACTACGCTAAAGCCTTTGATTGTGTGGATCACAAAAAACTGTGGCAAATTCTTAAAGAGATGGGAGTACCAGACCACCTTACCTGTCTCCTGAGAAACCTGAACGAGGGTCAAGAAGCAACAGTAAGAACTGGACGTGGAACAACCGATTGGTTCAAAATTGGGAAAGGACTACGATAAGGCTGTATATTGTCGCCCTGCTTATTTAATTTATATGCAGAGTACATCACGAGAAACACCGGGTTGGATGAATCACAGGTCAAAATTAAGGTTGCCGGGAGAATTATCAACAACCTCAGATATGCAGACGATACCACCCTAATGGCAGAAAGTGAAGAGGATCTAAAGAGCCTCTTGTTGAGGGTGAAAGTGGAGAGTGCAAAAGCTGGTTTGAAACTCAACATTAAAAAACCTAAGATCATGGCATCTGGCCCATCACTTCCTGGCATATAGAAGGGGAAGAAATGGAAGCAGTGACAGTTTTTATTTTCTTGGGCTCCAAGATCACCGCAGACGGTGACTGTAGCCATGAAATTAAAAGACGCTTGCTCCTTGGGAGGAAAGCTATGGCCAACCTAGACAGCATAGTAAGAAGCAGAGACATCACCTTGCCGACAAAGGTCCGTCTAATCAAAGCTATGGTTTTCCCAGTAGCAATGTATGGCTGTGAGAGCTGGACTATAAGGAAGGCTGAGTGCCGAAGAATTGATTCTTTCGAACTGTGGTGCTGGAGAAGACTCTTACGAGTCCCCTGGACTGCAAGGAGGTCAAATCAGTCAATCCTAAAGGAAATCAACCCTGACTGCTCATTAGAAGGACAGATACTGAAGCTGAAGCTCCAATATTTTGGCTACCTAATGCGAAGGGAAAACTCCCTGGAAAAGACCCTGATGCTGGGAGAGATTGAAGGCAAAAGGAGAAGGGGACAGCAGAGGATGAGATGGCTAGATAGTATCACCGATGCAATGAATATGAACTTGAGCACACTCCAGGAGAGAGCGGAGGACAGGAAGGCCTGGCATGCTATGGTCCATGGGGTCACGAAGAGTCGGACACGACTGAATGACTGAACAACAACCAGAGCCAGGTGCAGAATAATGAGCCTGTTAGCATGTAACGCTATGCCACCATGGGTTAATTAACTCAGGACACATTGTGGCCACCATTTTGAATATGCAAGCTGTGGTGGGTGGGCACCATGGCTTGTCCTGTTGTGCCAACCTGGGTGTTTTGGGCTAGGCGAGGGTTAAACAACCCTTGGATAACCATAGAACAACCCATGGCTTGCATGTTCAAAATGTTGGCAAACACACACGGCAACCCACCATGACTTAAAAAAGCAACGGTGGGCTGCAGTGATCATTCAAACTGGGTCACTGGGTCAGGGGGGAGAGCCAATTACCCACTGCTTTTCATGAACCATACCCTGGGCTAACTTGCATAATATAAATAAGTACAGCTTTACATCTGAGGTGTTATAGATGAGGGATCCTAACGCTGTTTTCAGGATCAGAACATTTCACAAGATTTCTTCATTTGAGTAGGCTAATTTACAGGGAGGGGGGATCCATTTGCTGTTGCTATTGTTAAATAATTGTGAGTCAGAACAGGGCTGGCATCAAGGGTAAGCATGGTCAGGCACCTGCTGAGGGCCCACGCCCCAGCACTGCCCACTGAAGAGAAACCCCCTGGAGCTGCTTCTCTTCATGTTTACAACCAGCTTGTTCACCTGCCTCTCACTCCAGCCCAGACAATGGTGGTGGTGAGAAGGGGGAGCAGCAGATGCCACTGCCTACTTGCTCACAGGCTCTCAGCCTGTCAAGCAAACAAGTGGCAGCAATGATGAGAAAGAGGATGAGGAGCAAGAGCAGCTGGCGACAATGGCAGAGAAAAGGTAGACTCACTAGACAGAGAGAGCCCATGGAGGAGAGTGTCTGACCAAGGGCCCTCCAAAACCTGGAGCCAACACTGGTCAGAAACCCTGGAAGATTTATGGCTAATCACCCAAAGATCCACGAGCAGATCATGATGAACCTTCTGCCAGCTTCAGGTTTGTATTGTATTGTTCTGTTGTGATTTAATGCATTTGTTTTATTATTGTTTTAATTGAGTTTTATTTATGATTGTAAGCCTCCTTGAGTGCCATTTTTCTTGGTAGAAAGGCAGGGTATAAATTAACTAAATAAATAGGCAATTGACTCCACTCTCCCCACCCCTTAACTTGCATCTGGCTCTGATTAGTGGATCTTGGTGATTCAGTAAAAAACGAAGTAGATCCCACAAGCCTGAATACTTCCTACCCGTGCCCCAGAATAGTACTTGGTGAGAAGCAGCATTGTTTTTGCTGATGCAGCTAGAAGGGACTTGTGCCTTTAACAACTGGCTGAGAAGCTGAAATCCAGCAAGGAAAGCTTTTCCTATGAAGACACAGTGAAGGGAAAAACAGTTACTGCATGTCATGTAGCTATACAAAAAGCAGGGAAGCATTTCTGGGGGGTGCTTCCAGCTAGAGAGCTCTTAGTGCTAACACTCCAAAGGCATTGTGAAACTATTCCATCTTTCCCTCCTTAACACATTACCTGTGGTAAGAAAAAAGATGGAAGAAGCAGTGGGAAAACACGGGAGGATTACAAATGGAAGACAACATCATCCAGACCACCCCCACCCCTGTAAAATTCTGTGAATGAGACAGGGCTTTGTCTGGAGGTACCCTGCTCCTCTCTAGGATTTAACCCAATTTAATCCAGGTAATTTGTTCCCACAAGAGGGAGCCCTCACCCCCAGCTATACCATGCCATGGGCCTTTAAAAAGGGGGGGTGTATTTCTCCTAAAGTCTTGCTTATCCAGCCAATTTTTGTTGTTGCTCGAGCCTTTCTGGAATCCAGGCTATTCTGACAGCCTATATTTAAATGTTGCCACCTCAGCAGGGCAGAGGGAATGACTGGGCCTCAAAGACAGGGATGCAACAGAACTTATACCCTGAGAAAAGGGAACGGAGATGTTGGGTGGAGGAGTGGGTCATTCCAGGTTGCTCCTAAGCTAATCAAATGTCTGGTTACCTCATTCACCCTCTAGGTTTTTGTTGACACACAATATGAACAGTAACCCTGGTAGGGAAGGACCAGGGAATAAACAAAACTCAGCATCCATCCTCTGTTTCCTTCTCAATAAATAACAAGTCTCTTGTATTTTATTGTAGATAAATAAACAGGATGAGAGAGAGAGAGAGAGAGATCTTCTCAATAGTATACAAGATGACAGCTGGGAAGCCCTTATACAAGGTGAGAGAGAGAGAGTGTTCACTATGGGGAAAAGCAAAAGCTGTGTCCTGTAAACAATCCATCTTATGCAAGGTTGACAATCTAGAATCCAGCAGTCCATTGGCACCAGATTCAGCATTGTCTTGTTGAATTTTGTTGAACAGGTCCAACGTCATGAAATGCCATTGTGTTACTCCCACCTTTTGTTCAGTTAAATATAAGACCAGAGATAAAGTCAGTTTCAGGGCAGGGACTTCAGAGAGGCCCCCCCAATATTTATCACGGGGGACTGTATGGCAACAGAGCAAGTGTCCCCTTTCCCTGGATTGGCCATGATGATGGGGGCTCTTTGGCTTTGTTCTAGAAGGGCTTGTGCAAGAGCCCCACCTGCATTCATCTCCAGAAGGAGTGCTTCCATTATGATTTGGTTCCAAAGGAAGAAGTGATGGAGTAGCTAGCATGTGAAAAATGCAGGCTGATTCAGCCATCACCTAAGAAAGCAAGTGGTAGCCACTTCCGGGGTAGAAGGTGGGAATGGTAGCCATACTGAGAAATGGCAAGAGTTGTTTTCAAAACACACTCAGCAAGCAAACCAACAGTATGTCAAAAGTCAAGACCTACTTTATCCAATATCCTGAGACAACCAGGGGCCTCGCCAGGGCTGCTTTGGCTGGCAAAAGTCCTTTGGCCTTCCGTGTGAAACACTTTGAAAAGTTGAGGTCAAGTGAACTCCCACTGGTGCTGCTGGAGCTTCTGACAAGCAGTGATGGTGTAATAAGTAAATTAGATGGTGTCAGCACCCGAGGTTCATTTTCTTGGCACTTATCCTTGTAAGTGATGACTCCAAGTGGAGGCAGGATGCATTTCCCCATCCCCAATATGGGGCAGGGACATCATCTGGAGGCATGGTAGATCCCGTGTCACCAAAACATGTGATGCACAGGCAGAGAAATGCTGCCAAAAAGGCAAAAAAAAATGGGGGGGGGTTTTTTCCACTTGAAGCCTCCTGTCCTCTGAGGTTACAAGATGCAGAAGGGTAGATTCCATATACAGAGAAGATTGGAAGGCTCCTTGATAAAAGGAAGGTATATAAGCCCCTGTTTGGAAATATTGTTGGGTAGCGTGCCATAGAATGAAGCAGTCGCACTGTAGCTACAGCTGACTTTTAACTATCTTTCACTACTACACAATAGTGCCACAGTAATTCTGATTCATGGATAGTCCATAGTGGTAGCTACAGCTGTTTTAACTACTACATGCCTAAGCGCAGCAGAGTTACTCTGAAGTATTCCCACGCCTTAACCCTGTCTATGTTCACTTGAAAGTGAGTCCTACTGGGTTCAGTGGGGCTTATTATCAGGTAAGCGTGCATAACATTGCAGCAGCCTTAATGATATCACTGTGGAGTAAGTAGGCTGCAGATGACAAATAGTATGCATTTATATTTCTAGCAACTAATTACCATTGTAACTTTTGCTGTTGTTGCCACTACACAGTAACGTACAAAAGTTATACAATAACTATCAATTATTCATGGGGGATTAGCATCATTTTTGTGGTAGAGTTTCCATGTCTTTACGATGCAGCTTTCCCCCTTGCTTTATCTCCATCTTGGAAAAGCTTTGCCTGTTGAATGTCTGTCTGTTGTGCAGCTGTTAAAGACACAGAACCTCTACAGGGCAAAATGCTGGCAACCCTATTTATTACAGGAAGCACTCATAGTAACATCCACTAACAAAGAGTGGCTCAGCTACATACATATTATATTGTATTTACCACTTACCAAGCAGTGCCCATCTTCAATGCAGCTTTCATGTGGGTGCACATAAGGCGTTTATTGTGCAGCATTTCTAAAATTCATAATAATTGCCAGTCTGCTTCCCCCTTTTAAGCCTATAGAGCACGGGTGGGAAACTTGTGACCCTCCAGATGTTTTGGCTTACAACTCCCATCATCCCTCATCAGCTAGGGCTGATGAGAGCTGTAGGCCAAAGCATCTGGAGTGCAAAAGTTGCCCAGTCATTCACCATATCAGTTGAGCCAAACAAGTAGGACATGGAAGGGCAATGCCATCCTTGCAGCTTCTTCAAAATCATGGAAAGTACAGAAGTTGTAATGCTGGGCTCAGAGAGTGAAACTACATGTGCAGCAGAATCACATTGTACAGCTTTTCCCGGACAAGACTGCATGCAGGTGAAGGGAAGGATCCTTGAATGCACCCCCATGGGGGAAAATATCTCCTGTACAAACTAGCCAATCAGGTAGAATGACTCTTTTTCCATATATGCCAGCTTATTATGTACAGGATTTTTTTTTTAATGGGGAAGACTTCAATGTTGTAATTTTCCACCTGCAGTCCGAATGGTACAGTCCAGGAAAACAGGACTGTCCCACATGATACTGGTGCTGAACATAAGGATCATGAGTCTGGAAGGTACAGATCAATACCTCACTGTCCAAAAAGTTTTGCAGCACCTTCCATGTAGTTCCCAATAGTGTGAATCCACACTATGTTATAACTGTGTTTTTTTCTTCTAAACTATTAACTATTTTCTAAACAGTTACTCGTGCATCCACAACAACTGAATAATAATGGCAAAGAATCTGCCCAATGTATGAATACCAGCTGCAGTATAGTCAGTGTGAGCGTGCTTAGCAGCTACAGTGCAACTATGGTGTGCACAAATTAAACTGCAATTATTAAAATTACACAGAGAAATTACATGCTACTCATAATGCTTAAATTACAGCTGGCACACAAGGCCGTGGCTGTTAATAGAGATGGTTGCCATCTATGTTTCTGACAGAGGCTCTGTGCTTTTAATTAACGGTATGATTGAATTTCTGCATATCATGCAGCTACAGAGTTCATTTCTGTTAAAGGCACAGCACATTCATCAGACACAAGGTGGCAATTCTAATGAGAGCAGTTCTTCTTCTCCTACACTCCCATTGTAATAACTGCACTTATGCATGACGTAGAGAAAGTGGATAGAGAGTAGTTCCCCCATAATACTAGAATGTGGGGGTCATCCAATGAAAATTGATTGGCAGGAGATCCAGGGCAGACAAAAGGAAGTACTTCTTTGCACAGCACATAATTAATTTGTGGAGTTCGCTGCTACAAGATGTGGTGATAGAACATCAGCATTAAAAGGGGATTAGGCAAATTCATAGACTAGAGCAGGGGTGCAAAACGTGCAGCCCCCGCCCCCAGTAAAAAAAAATGTGGGGTAGGGGAAGGAAAAAATGCTCCAGGAAAGGGCTTTATGGTTTCTGCCATTGAGGCCTAATTCCAAGAGCATCTCTGGAACATCCTAGGAAGCCATGCTCAAAGGCTCCTGCCTGCTTCCTATGATGCTCTAGGAATGGTGCTTCTATGGCAGGAACCATAGAGAGTGTTCCTAAAGCATTTCCCCCATTTTTTTGTTGTTTAACTGAAAAAGATCCCGCTACAAGAATGGGGGATGTCAGGATCTTTCAGCCAGAGAGTGAATTAGAGGAGAGAAAGGGCTGGGAGCCAGGATTCCTGGATGGCTGAGTGGTTTGACAACTGAGGTTTCTGGGAGGAGTGTTGGTTTTATCTGACCAAAGCAGGTGTGAAGCTTCTGAAATGCTCTTGGGCAGGACTTGGATGCAAGTGAGTTGTATATGAGTGTGTGCATGCGTGTGCATATATGTGCGGCCCCTGCCACTCCAGCATACACGCTTGGGGCTGCTAAGGTTGTGCACCCCTGGCCTATTTTGTTAATGGCTATTAGGCCATGATGGCTACATGCAGTGTCAAGGGAGGCAGCATACACCTGAACACCAGCTGTTGGGGAACAAGAATGGGAGAGCATTTATTCCCTTCGTGCCCTGCTTGTGGGCTTCCCAGAGGCATCTACTGACCTTTGGTCTGATCCAGCAGGGCTCTTCTTATGTTCACTCTTGCATGGCACTGACAACCTGCTGAAATTCCATCTTCCACACAACTATCAAAGGGGCAGGAGCCCTGGCCTCGTTTGCATCTGGCCACTCTATGACCTGCACACCACAGTTATTAGCTACACCTACAGTGGGTTTCAGTGTAGTTAATGCTCTTACACAACCTACAGAATGAGTTTGCAATTTAAATTCCCATTGAAGAAGGGGAGAACACTCCCCCCAGTATTAATGTAACTGTAGCTACACTAACGTTTATTTTAAATATACCATGATCACCACTTTCTCAGGTAATTTCACCGCTCTGTGTTTCTGTTCAGACATCTGTAGCCTCCTTACTCACACATTATTCACACAGTGGTTCCCTGTTCACTTACACACACCTTCTACTTTGTAGCAGAATTAAGCCAAGTAGCTATGGATTTTGTCTTCATTTTCATAGGGGGGTGGGTTGCTCCACATTCTCTGTGCAACAGTACTTAAGATTAATTGGGAGAAAGTGTTGCTGCTGACTGAATGTAAACTTCCTCATGGCTCTCGCTCTACCCAGCTCTTAAGACAAAAGGAACAGAAAGCTATATATTAAGACAGATGATGTGGCTGGGAGAGCAGGAATCTAGGATGTCTTTCTCCATCAATTTATCCCAGGAACGATGGATATTTGTTGGGTTAAGACTTTGTGAACCACTTAACTCTCCCCTCCTGCACAAATATCTTGGCTTGATCACAGGGGAGACTTCAGAAGAGATGCCACTTTTTACAACAGAGATTCTACTCCACAGGAAGTGAAGGATGCCACTTGGATCTGGCTAGCACACGGCCGAAATGAGCTCAGAGCTACATATTTTGTAGCTAGCTGGGGTTGTGTTGGAAGGGGGATCTGCTTTGTCTGAGTGAATTTGAAAATGGCTAAATCAAAGTGGGTGGTGATTTTGTTGCACAGCAATGAAAACGAATTGTATTGGACCGAGAAGAACTGTGTCTGCTCAGTCTGAGTTATACAGAGATTCCATTGGGTTGTGCAAGAACAGGTCAAAACATTTTGATGCCACAGGCAGAAAATCCAAATGGTATTCTTCCCTTCACGCACTGCATAGTGGTAAACATATAATAATAAACTAAATAATGATCAGCTGCTGTCTCTTAATGGTACCCCCAAATCTGTTACTATTGAACTATGCTTCCTCACCATGCCTATTGGTAGGTGGGCATAGCCCTGGGCATGGGACATAAGATATGGTTGGGGCAGGGCTGCACTGAATTGCCTTCTGGGGGTGAGGGATTGAAATGTTCCGCAGTTACTGCTTGCGGAGCAACTGACATATTTTATGCTAAGTTTCAGAAGAAAAGAAAGTGGTCTGTCAAAAATAAAAAATATGTAAGCATTATAGCATTGTTGTGGCCTAAATTAGCACATGATTCTTCCAGTGTGAATTCTCTACAAAATTGAGACTAGCTATCTGTTTGTAGGACCTAAAGCAAGGGGGGCTTTTGTAGAAGGAGGCTGATAGCTCCTTTGCAGCAGCCAGTCTCATCCTGGAGATGTATTTACAGCCCCCGCCCCCCGCTTGGTGTGATGACACTGTTCCCTGTGATACCCCCTGATTCAGAAGCGGCTGGCTGATTGCGTTCCCTTATTTATCCCCACTCTTGCTATTTGGGGCCTGGTTGCTCTGGGTATGTTCCATTGCATGCTCCAGGAGATGTAACCCAAGAACACGTTACTGTGATTTCATGAAGGCATCTTCTTGCCAAGGGCTCTTTGAGTCACAGAAGGGTGGCGGGTGACCAGGCAGAAAGGGGAGTAAAAGGAGCAGAGAGGAGGTTCTTTTTCTGAATTGACTGCATCCTAAACCAACCATGGAAGGAGCAGAGCAACAGGGCATGTGTGTGTTTGTGGAACTGTCTCCTTGCAACGTAGTCCATATGACTCCTTCCCCCCGCTTTGCTGTGAGTCTGCTCCAGTGATGACCTACTGTGACTTGCCCCATCCCAAATTTAGATGAGGCTGTCTCTCCAGCCCATTCTCCAAAACTGATGGGAAATGTTCTCTCTGAATCCATGACACTCTCTTGAGTTTTAGGACCAACCAGAGACTGGTCCTTTGGCTACTTGTCTTATTATGCGGAGCGTTCCAGTTAAAGACACTGAGATGCATGGAAGATCAGCTCAGGATGTGGGGATCAGTTGCTTGGATGGACAAGGTTGTCACACTTCAGTCACAAGACGTTTGTTGGGCACTTCTGAGTTGCCCATGGGTACCATGCCGTCCAGCAATTCTGAATTGGGTCTCGTTAGTGCTGAGTCCCCATAGTGTTTCTTCCTGAGGTGAGCCGTCTCCCGGATGGCAGCAGGGGCCGGGGATGGCGGTGGGCTGTATGGGCAGGTAGTAATGTGGGTGTACTGGCCTTGCTCCTCACCCTCTGTCTCGCGGTGGTAGAAGTAGCTGAAGTTGGAGACAATGACAGGCACTGGGAGGGAGATGGTGAGCACCCCAGCAATGGCACACAGGGATCCCACAATTTTGCCACCAACAGTCTCAGGGTACATGTCTCCATAGCCCACTGTTGTCATGGTGACCACTGCCCACCAAAAGGCTGAAGGGATGCTGGTGAAGTTTGTGTCATCGTGGTCAGCTTCGGCAAAGTAGACAGCACTGGAGAAGAGGATGACTCCAATGAAGAGGAAGAAGATGAGCAAGCCAAGCTCCCTCATGCTGGCCTTGAGGGTCTGCCCCAGGATCTGCAGCCCTTTGGAGTGCCTGGAGAGCTTGAAGATTCGGAAGACCCTCACCAGCCGGATGACCCTGAGGATCGCCAAGGACATCGCCGGCTGGCCCACACCACGCTGGCGCACAAACTCGGTGCCGAGGGCCACGAAGTAGGGGATGATGGCCACAAAATCAATCATGTTCATGATGTTTTTGAAGAATGCTGGCTTACTCGGGCAGGCTGTGAACCGCACTAAGAGCTCAAAGGAGAACCAGCAGATGCAAATGGTCTCTACAATGAAGAAAGGGTCTTCTGCATGGGATTTCAGTGGCGGCAGGGTGTGTGGCCCACTGCTATTCAAACGATGATGGACAGGCTGTGCAAAAGCAAGGAGGGTTAGAGAGAGAGAGATGCTAAGGCATGACTGTAAATGTGACTTACTAAACTGAAAGGAGTTAAAAAAATGAGACATATAGTGCAAAATGTTAGAATTGTTGGGAGAGGCAGGCTAAACACTCTCCCTTAAGAAGCCAGCACCTGCTCACCTCAGGTATGTTTCTGCCATCCCCTCCATCTCCCCCAAGGACACCTGCATTACCTCCTCAAGCACCGATAAAGGCAAGACAGACACCCTGTCTTCCTCACAGTGCCAGTAATAAACCCCATCATAGCCATAAATACAGCCGTTGGTCTGCATTGCCACTCTAGCACTCGTCCTGGTTCCTTCTCATGGCCATGGCCTCCCTTTTGGCAGAAAAGGCATCTGTCTAGGGCACGGGTGGGGGAAGCTTTTTCCTGTCAAGGTCCACATTACTTCAGTTGAAATCTGTCAGGATCTGCAGTGGGAGGAGCCGGAGCCCACAGTGGGTGGAGTTACACATCTGACTCTTACCTTTGTTCACCAGGCATTTGCATCCAGGCATTCCCCCAAGGTACCCTCCATCAGCTTTGTAGTTGGGAGACAGAGCAAGATGGAGCAAATGATCTCGACAACCTGGGGGCAGGGCCAGTGAGGGGCTGTAGGCTGGGGAGAGTCCAGAGGTTCACATCAAGAGGCCTGGAAGTCTGCATTTGACCCACAGGCTGGAAGTTCCCCACTCTAGTCCAGGGTACCAAAGGATGGTGATCAGCCAACTATTTCTTCCCTTACAGCAGGGGCAGGGAACCTGTGGCCCTCCAGATGTTCTTGGACTACAGCTCCCATAATCCCTGATCACTGGCCAAGCTGGCAGGGGCAATGGAGGGCCACAGCTTCTCCAACCCTGATCTACAGGCTGTAGAGGGAAGGCAAATGAGGTGTTCTGTTAGGAAGGCGGCAGCAGCAGCAGCAAGCAACCTATGCACAGAGCCAGTTTCCAAGCGTTTCCACTTGTGCCACTGCTGCTGTACTTCAGCCTGTCTTGCTATCTTGCTAGTGCCAGGGCAAGGGCGCTGCAATCCCTCCATGCCCGTACCAGGGGTGGTCTCCTGATGCTTGGGAAACCAACCACTACCTGATGCAGAAGTGAAAAAAGTAACATGCTAGTGCTGATTTTCGGTGGTAGCAGCAGCAGCAGAAAAGCCTAAAAAAATAAGGGAAAAGCCAGGAGTAGGACAAAGGAAAGGAAGATGTGGAACTAGGCCCTGGCCTAGGGCATCAAAATACTTTTCCTGTATTTGTTTACATCACTGTCCCCTCCCATTTCACTTTATCTTCCCAACTCAGAAGAGACATCCCTTCAAACTCTTTCTGAGCCCCCACATCAGCACTGATGAGCCCTCACTTTTTCCACAACTTGCCCCCTGCAGTTCCTGTTGTGTACATGACACCACGGTTGCACAAGTTTTGCACCACAGAGAGGAAGATGAGCTTTTGCACTGTAGAGTGCGGGCTGAGCTTTCGTACTGCACTCTATGACCCCTGCACATGTTCTTTCCTTGGCTGTTCAGAAATCAAGCTCCAGGCAATGTGGTGGCCGGGTAACAGAGGCAGCCATGTGCATGGTGCAGAGGACTGTGGGTTACAGGCATTGGTTCTTGTCTAGCACTGTGTGGGGCTCACATTTGGGGCGATCACACCATGTAGCGCAGCCTTCCCCAACCTGGCACCTTCCAGATATGTTGGACTCAAGCTCCCGTCATCACTGATGATCGGCCATGCTGGTTGGGCCGATCAGAGTTGAAGTCCAATAACATCTGGAGGACCACAGGCTCCCCACCACTGATTTAGTTGAATTCAGTGGAAAAGACTGCATTTTGCTTTTAATGGATTGCAGTTTGTTTTTTAAGCTGTGAATAGTTTCATAGTTGAAAAGCAGTGAAAAAACTGTGGTAAGTAAATAAAATTCAAATGTCCTTTGCTGGCATGAATACACAACCAGGCTAGAAAGATGCTATCAAAGATTTTAAATGTTTTGTCCCTCTCTCATTGGTGAGTAGGAAAACCATTCATACTAAGCAACTTAGCCATACTGTTTTGCTTCCATGGCTGACATTTACCCATTGCTGGAGATAAGTGATTTGGGAAGGAATCAAATCCATAACCTAGAAGGCAGAGTTAAGTTTTCCGTGGGATCAAACCTGTGGATCTTGGAGGGACAATGGTGCACACACACACAACATACATTTGTGGTACCCTTTTCAAATAAAGTTTTTCAGTTCTTCGAAGGCAGTACTTAACACAATTCTTCAAAGGCAGTGCTTAACACAGCATTTTCTGTGTGTGGAAATAAATAAAATACAAGAGGCATACACACCTAGATTGGTAAGAGCAGGGGAGGGATATTAGGTGCCAGTTAGTTAGGGCACAGTGAGATGGGGAGAAAGGATAATATCAAGATCTTTGTGCAGCAGATTTATTTCAAGATAGTGGTTAGCGGGAGCCAGGCCATGAGCGGCAGTGGGAGGGGGGATACCAGGTTAGCCTAGATATTCCCAGGGGGAATCAAAATCAAAGCAGTTTCTAAAGCCTGGAGAAAAGCCGAATGTCAAGGTCAAATGTCCCTCCCAGCTCTGTCCTCTGGTCAGCTCTAATTTCCTGGCTCGCTAATTTTGACTCCTGTTCTCTATGTAAGCAGGGCTTGTTCGCTTTGCAAGCAAGAGAGATGTGTGGTGGGTTAGGGGGAATTCTGTCTTCAGACCTGCTTGGACTCAGAAAAGCCCCTAGACTGGGTCAGTCTGATGTCTCTGGGTAGAACATGCTAAGGGTTTATTTTTTGCATCCCCAGCCTTGGATCTGGGTTTGGGATGCAAACAGGGCTTCTGTACATTTGTGGTGGAGATAATCTTGACAACTGTTTCTAAAGAAATGCTGCATTTTCTATGCATCCTCTGTTGTTTCCTTCGTATTCCACCCATCTTCCAGGGAACTCGGAGCAGAATCCTTTGAGCCATCAAACAATCTCTCATCCAGCTATTGGCAAGCCCCAGATTTGCTTACTTCTAGAGATGGAACTACATCAGTCGCTTTCAGACCATTCTACATACTAATACAATCATTCTACATACTAATACAAACTCATCATCTGAGCATTATCTGATCCTTATACAGCCAAAACGGCATCATCCATGGTGGGGGGGTGGGGGGTATCAGCAGGCTTGGGGAACTCCACGGTTTGCAGAAGCACCAAATAAAAAAAGGGGGGAATCCCCCAAAACAGCTCCATCATGAGGACAAAAGGGAGTCATTGTCAAAAGTAGGTATGGTTGGGCACCTGCCAAGGGCCCACAGCCCAGCAGGAGCCCACTAACAAGAGCCCCTGGATTTACTCCTCCTCTTCAACGTTGCAACCTGCTGCATCACCTGTCTTTCACTCTGGCTCAGACAATGGTGGTGGTGAGAAGAAGGAACGATAGATGCCACTGCCTCCTTGCTCACTGCCTGCCTGCCTGCCTGCCTGCCTGCCAGCCAAGCATGCACCTAGTAGCAATGATTAGAAAGAGGACGAGGAGGAGCAATAGCAGCTGGTGACAATGGCTGCGAGAAGGTAGACTCCCTGAAGGAGAGGCCCATTGAGGGTGACTTGCCCAAGGCCCCTCAAAAACCTGGTGATGTAATGGAATGGAGTATCCTCAAAAAGAGCATAGCGGGCTGGCATCCTGAACAAATGTATTCGACACTGCAACTTTTTGTTGCAGGTCACGCTTGCTTATCCATGTTTTACAAACTGGCTCAAATCTCTCACAGCTCATCTCGCAGGGCAAAATGCTATGCAATTCTGTTATTCAGTGGCCAAAACCATTGACTTCTGCCACATCCGAACATCATGTGAGCATGGCTATATATCACGTGGTATATACCGTGCCCTATAATATTTATGGTTTCTTTTCATTTTTAATCTGCCTTTCTTCCAAGGAGCTATGGGTGACATGCAAGGCCCTTCCCCTCCCATTTTAGCTTCACAAAATCCCTGTCTAAGCTGACAGATAAGTGACAGGCCCAAGTTCATCCAGTCCAGATTGGGAGCACATTTCCATAATTCCTGAATGTTAGGGTAGTGCAGCAAAGCTGCCTTTTCACCACACTTGAAACGTCTTGTTTGAGTGATTACGTGGGTGGTTAAAGTCTGTGAAGGGTTAAGAAACAACGCATGAGATTAAGCACATATTTTAAAAACTATGCTTTCTATCACTGGCCACTTCATTTTTTCAGAAAAAGCAGCAGTGTGGGACCCTAATCTGGATCAAGACCATGCCATGTGGGGAGGAAGTTAACCCTTTCCACCCTCTACCATCTTCCTGCAGAACGCCCCCCCCCCCCACTGCCCCAGTTCCTATTTCCCCTGAATGTGCTCTTTACTGCAAATAGCACTGTAGAGCAGGGATGGGCAGACTCCAGGATTGCGGTTCTACTTCATTTCAAGATGAGGCTGGACAGCCATCTGTCAGGGATGCTCTGACTTGGATTCCTGCATTGAGCAGGGGGCTGGACTCGATGGTCTTATAGGCCCCTTCCAACTCTACTATTCTATGATTCTATGATTCATTTGTATTTTTACTAGAACTCAGAGGTCCGGCAACCAGAGCCATGTCCAAAATACTGGCTCAAGTGGCCTGGCAGATGAGCAGTAAGAGTTAAGGAATGGGGCACCTCTGAGGACATGCTCAGCCCAGGAATTTGCCATCAGTACCAGAACCAAGCTCTGAAGTCCTTTCACACAAAATCCACTCATGGTTTTCCCCAAGTGTTCTTTTTCAGCAACCTAATTTAGGGGAAAAGAAGCATTTTAATTGTTGCTATTGTTAAGACAATTGAGAGTCAGAAAACCTTGCTGATCTACTGCAAATCACCCAGAGATCTACCAGTAGATCCCGATTTACCTTTTGCCCACCCTTGCCTTAAGAGGGGAAATAGCGGAAGGGAAAGAGTTAAACACCCCTCCCTCTATGCCATGGTCCCAATCCAGTTTGGGGCCACACACAGCTTTTTTTTCTGAAAAAATAAAAGGGTCAGTGCAAAGCACATTCTTAATGATGCATGCTTAGCATAATGGGCATTTCTACATGAGGCTTGTATTCTGCACCTTTATCGAGGCTTCTGTTTCCAGATTCTTTGCTGAATCAAGATCTGCTCTTTTACACACCCCTTTTTCGGGGAGCGGGGGTCTTTCTCTGCCATTCTATATGTTTCATTATACAGCCACCAGATGGTGCTGTGGTATAGGAGAATTGTGCAATTACAGGAGCCTCTCATTCTGCCATTTCTAAATAATACCAGACCTTCCTTGTTAGGGGAAAAAATATGATAATTATTGCAAAACACAGGAGAAGCCCTGGAGAATGACAATGTCATGTAAAGGACCCGCAGACTACCATGAATCACAGCTGCACAATAAAAGCCTCATGTAGAAAGGCTCAATGTATAGTTTGGGTGCTTCCAATGGAGGACTTCCGATGCTAGGAATCAAAAGGCAAGCTCTTCTGTCTTTAACAGATCTTTTCTGGTCAGAAAAAAGCATGGAAGAAGCACTGGGGAAACAAGGGAGTGAAGATGACAAAGTCTGATCTCCCCATTAAATTCTGTGAATGATGCAAGGCAATTGCACAATAAAAGCCTCATCCGGACACACCCTTTGGCCCTGAGAGGCTGTGCCTGCACTCTGGTCTCCTGCAACCATACAAAGCCCCTATGCCTCCTTGTGCTGTCACTGTGCTGGGGTGCAGTTGCTTGGTGCTGCCCTAGCTCGCAACATCTCTGGCCCAACAGGAAATGAATTCTGTGACACTCACATTCCACCCACGTTTTTCTAACTCCATGATCAGGCAAAAAAGGGTCGAGGTTGCATTCAGAAGTAATCCTGAATGCATGTCTTTCGCTGTGTGTGTGCACAGTTGTCTTTTAAATTGGATGGATTCAAAACTGAATTAGAATGGAGCATATGCATTTGTCGTTGCGTTTTATTGTTATCCACCCTGAACCTCTCAAAGGCAGAAGCTTTAAGCTTTAATCCTTGTTAGGTCTCTTGGAGAGGATCAAATCCCACTGGCATATTGTGCAGACACATTGATCCTACTGATTACCAGTGATATTATGGACTATAGTCAAGTAGAGTATTACTTCACCAGAGGAGCACAATTATGCTTAGCTCCTCTTTGATCACAAGTGACACATCTCTATACTAACCATAGCTCAGTGGTAAAGCAGGCAGAATGTTCTAGGCTCAATCCCCTAGATTGAGGGGTATCCAGGTAAAGTTGGGAAAGACTCCTGTCTGAAATCCAGGAGAATCCCCCCCAGTAGGTGTAGAAAATACTAAATGTGCTAGACAGATGGTCTGACTCTATATGGGCGCAATCCTATGCGTGTTTAGAGAGAGAAAAGGCCTACAACTCCCAGCGTGCCCTAGCCAGCATGGCTGGTTGGGAAATGCTGGGCGTTGTAGGCCTTTTCTCTGTCTAAACATGCATAGGATTGTGACCTAAGCCTTATACTGCAAGGCAGGGGTGGAGAACTTCAGTCCAGGGAGCCAAATCAGGCCCTCTGGGGTTTCCCAGAAGGCCACACACTCTGTCTTTTGGCCTCACCCCATTTCCCACAACCACCAATCATTGGGTGGTTTCCCAGCTTTTGTGCAGTTTTTTCCCAATTCCAAAAGGTTGAAATACCTCCCTGAAGGCTTAGCTACTGGCAGTAAGACCTATAAGCTAAAATAGGTGGGGCTGGGTTTTTTTGACCCCACCCCTTTGCCTTCGCCCCCAGCCAGCCACCCATACCCTGAGAGCATATCCAAAGTGGAATGTGACCCCTGAGCTGAAAGAGGGTCTATACCCCTTCTACAAGGCAACTATCTATGTTCCTAACAGGAGTGCAAGGAGACATATTTCTGCACTGTGGCCAGTTCTGCTTTGCTAGAACTTTAGGGTAGCTTGCAATCACTGCACACACACACACACACACACACACACACCACCAGCACCTGCACCAATATTTTTTTGTATTCCAGAAGCATCAGTTATAATTCTTCTTCATGTACATCAAATGGGTAGAGAACTTGTGGCCCGCCAGACATTTTGACCTACCATTCCCATCATGCCTTGTCATTGGCTATACTAGCTAGGGCTGGTGGGAGTTGTAGACCAAGACATCTGGAGGGCTACAAGTTGCCCACCCCCGATGTACATAGAATATTTGGAATTGTGAGAACAGAACTAGAGAGTAATAGTTGTATCAGATGAATTAAAGAAGAGTCTTCAGAAGGTACAAACTTATGGGTAAAAACAGGTAACACCTTTTAACTATGGTCAGAGTGATCCTTCTTCCTTGGTGTAATTCTGGTTTCGGGGATAACACAAAGCATTTTAGTGCCCAAGGACAGAACTGCGTATCACACAAACAAACAGAACAAAACCAACAACCAACATACAAAACCAACCAACTACACATCATACATACAAAACCAACCAGCTAGAGTCCACTTCCGCATCTGATCAAGTGGACTCTAGTCCACAAAAGCTTCTGCCATCATAAATCGGTTAGTCTTTATGGTGCCACAAGACTCTGCTGTTACAGCCTAACAACACTACCTACTCTGGAAGACATTACACTACTGTGTATTATAACATTCCAACAGCTGGTTCTTCTATCTATGCAAAGCAGCTTCGGGAAGAGGGAATTTGTCAGGCTCAGATCAATTGATGAAGACAGAGGTTTAGGGGAAATTTCTTCCTTTACACATCTGGAACCTCCTTGGTGAAAAGCAGTTGGTGGGGGGACCCCCAGGGGGAAGGTGGTGGCTGAAGTATGGGTTATGTAGCTCCAACCAATTCCTCACTGTAAATCTCTCCCATTGAAAAGTTGCTTTGCCTAAAAAAGGTAGTTGTCAAGGTTTAATGACACATGTTTGCAGTTCTGCCCCCAGGTGGGGAATAGAAATGATACCCCATCAGTGGTAAAAATTGAAGACTAAATGGCATCATTAACTACTTGCTGCCACTTAAATAGTAAGCTCCAATCTTCTGTCAGTGTTGAGCTGCCTCGCCTTGCCTAATGGTAGGGTCAGCCGTGCCCAGCCTTGCAGCTTGCCTTACATATTCATACCAGCAAGATGGATGCTGCTTCAGCCATCAGTCTTATTCCTTATGCTTGAGGCAACTTAAAACAACCACATAAGAACATAAGAAGAGCCCTGCTGGATCAGACCAAGGCTCCATCTAGCCCAGCATTCTGTTCACACAATGGCCAACCAGTTGTCGACCAGAAACCCACAAGCAGGGCATGAGCGCAACAGCACCTTCCCACCCATGTTCCCCAGCAACTGGTGTAGCTCACTGCTTCTGGTACTTGAGGTAGCACATAGCCATCAGGACTAGTCGCCATAGATAGCCTTCTCTTCCAGGAATTTGTCCAGCCCCTTTTAAAGCCATCGAAATTGGTGGCCATCACTACATCCTGTGGTAGTGAATTCCATGGTTTCGCTATGTGCTGTGTGAAGAAGTACTTCCTTTTATCTATCCTGAATCTCCAACCACTCAGCTTCATGGGATAACCCCGGTTTCTACTATTTTGAGAGAGGGAGAAAAACGTCTCCCTATCCACATTCTCCACACCATGCATAATTTTGTACAGCTCTATCATGTCTCCCCTTACTCTCCTTTTTTCCAAGCCAAACAATCCCAGCTGTTGTAACCGTCTCTCATAGGGGAGATGCTCCAGCCCCTTAATCATTTTAGTTGCCCCTTTCTGCACTTTTTACAGCTCCACAATATGTTTTTTTTAGGTGTGGTGACCGGAACTGTAAACAGTATTCCAAGTGTGGCCGCACCATAGATTTGTATAGGGGCAGTATGATATTGGAGTTTTATTCTCAATTCCTTTTCTAATTATGCCTAACATGGAGTTTGCCTTTTATATTTTAAAGAGCCATACCTATATGTGTAGAGCCAGTGTGTGTGTGTGTGTGTGTGTGTGTGTGTGATGGTTGATCTTAAAAAACAAAACAAAAACAAATGCACCCAAACAACTCCCTTGGGGATTGGAGACAGGGAGGTGTGCAGTTGATGTCATAAGTGCTAGCCAAGAGGCAACCTCCACAGCAGGTGTGGGAACCACAAGCCTCCTGAGGTCCCAATCTGGCCCTCTGGGATTTCCCAGGTAACCATGCCCCCTTCTTCTGGCCCCATCCCTTTCACCCAACCCTCACTCATCCCTTTGGTGGGAAACCACCAAAATCATTTGGTGGTTTCCCACCTTTTGCACAGTTTCCCCCTGCCCCCGCCCCTTCTAAAAGGTTGAAATGCCTCTCCTAAGGCTTAATTGCCAACAAATTTGGAACACTCAACAGTGGCCACAAGACTGGAAAAGGTCAGTTTACATTCCAATTCCAAAGAAGGGCAATGCCAAAGAGTGTTCAAACTACCATACAATTACGCTCATTTCACATGCCAGCAAGGTTATGCTCAAAATCCTACAAGCTAGGCTTCAGCAGTATGTGAACCAAGAACTACCGGAAGTACAAGCTGGGTTTCAAAGAGGCAGAGGAACTAGAGATCAAATCGCCAACATTCGCTGGATCATGGAGAAAGCAAGAGAATTCCAGAAAAACGTCTCTTTCTGCTTCATTGACTACGCTAAAGCCTTTGATTGTGTGGATCACAACAAACTGTGGCAAATTCTTAAAGAGATGGGAGTACCAGACCACCTTACCTGTCTCCTGAGAAATCTGTACGAGGGTCAAGAAGCAACAGTAAGAACCAGACATGGAACAACAGATTGGTTCAAAATTGGGAAAGGAGTACGACAAGGCTGCATATTGTCACCCTGTTTATTTAACTTATATGCAGAGTACATCATGAGAAACGCCAGGTTGGATGAATCACAGGTCGGAATTAAGATTGCTGGGGGAATTATCAACAACCTCAGATACGCAGACGATACCACCCTAATGGCAGAAAGCGAAGAGGATCTCAAGAGCCTCTTGTTGAGGGTGAAAGAGGAGAGTGCAAAAGCTGGTTTGAAACTCAACATTACAAAAACTAAGATCATGGCATCTGGCCCCATCACTTCCTGGCATATAGAAGGGGAAGAAATGGAAGCAGTGACAGATTTTATTTTCTTGGGCTCCAAGATCACTGCAGATGGTGACTGTAGCCATGAAATTAAAAGACACTTGGTCCTTGGGAGGAAAGCTATGGCAAACCTAGACAGCATAATAAGAAGCAGAGACATCACCTTGCCGACAAAGATCCGTCTAATCAAAGCTATGGTTTTCCCAGTAGTAATGTATGGCTGTGAGAGCTGGACTATAAGGAAGGCTGAGCGCCGAAGAATGGATGCTTTCGAACTGTGGTGCTGGAGAAGACTCTTACGAGTCCCCTGGACTGCAAGGAGGTCAAATCAGTCAATCCTAAAGGAAATCAACCCTGACTGCTCATTGGAAGGACAGATACTGAAACTGAATCTCAAATATTTTGGCCACCTAATGCGAAGAGAAAACTCCCTGGAAAAGACTCTGATGCTGGGAAAGATTGAAGGCAAAAGGAGAAGGGGACGGCAGAGGATGAGATGGCTAGATAGCATCACCGATGCAATGAATATGAACTTGAGCACACTCCAGGAGAGAGTGGAGGACAGGAAGGCCTGGCATGCTATGGTCCATGGGGTCACGAAGAGTCGGACATGACTTAACGATTGAACAACAACTTCTTTAAGTTAAAATAGGCTGGCATTTTTGGTGGTTTTGTACTTGCCCCTTTTGGCTTTTGCCCCACTCACTACTGGAATTCAGGCCCCAAAAGCTTCTCTGAAATTGAATTCGACCCTGGGGCTGAAAGCTGTTCCCCACCCGTGCTCCACAGTCAGCTGAAAACTTGTAGAAGGGATTCTTCAGAGCTGACTATATGACAGAAAAGAAAAGCGCCCTTGTATTTGTTTGTATTTAATGCAGAGAGCACCTCACACACCCCTCACTGTTCTTCAGATGTGAGAGCTTGTCTTCACAGGCTCTCACAAGATGAGTCAAAACTACAACATGGAAAGGATAACTCACAAAGGTTCCAGATGTGGAAAAGGATACCGCAGCCATGGTGGCAGAGGAAGAGAGACTGTGAAGCAGTTTCTGACCCTGAGCCTCAAATACCCTGAGCCCTTAATATTTCAGAGGTCAAAACATGACCTCACTGGAAAATGGGAGAAAGAAATTCATTAGCGCAGCCTAGTATTTAACAACTCGCCTGGTCTCCACAGGGGAACAGGAATTTCATGCAGGTGAGTGAGCAGGCGAGTGTTGAAGAGACAGATCACTCTGTCCCTTCTCCACCAGTCTGTTTGGTAGAAGGCACATTTTCTCCTAGCCTACTAAGAAGCTAGCAGTTCGCACTTCTATGCTGACCACAGCGGAGGGGAGTTCCCTTCTGTGCCCACATGGAAACATAGGCTACTATGCTCTTAGCAGGCTGGTATTTTTTTCTGTAAACTAGTAACTGAGCTGGCCCTCCAATAAGGCACGGTGACTCAGCAGGAGAGCAGCAAACAGGGTTCCTTGGAGGACCAGCCGCCTTCCCCCACCCCATCTCACACTTTGATCCCGCTCCCAAAGTGCGAGATCAGGTGGGCGGGGGCTCCAGACAGGTTCCTGCCCAATCCCTCACTTTGGGAGAGAGCTCAGAGCAAGAGATCAGGTGGGTGGGTTCTTTGGAGAGGCTGCCCACCTGCCTGTCTGTCTGCCCTATCTCTCACTCTGGGAGAGTCCCCCAGTCTCACCCTAAGCAGGCAATGAGCCTCTCTAGAGAGGCTGCCCGCCCAATCTCTTGTTCAGGGGACTCTCCCAGAGCAAGACATCGTGCGGGCAGGCTCCAGGGCCACCACAGAATGCTGCGTTTTGAGGAAGAAACCCTCTAAGCACGTCATTCAGGCCTGGGCGGCTCTCTGGAGAGGCCACCTTCCCGATCTCTCATCTAGAGGGTACGGGGAGTAGGCGCTGTGGTGGCGAGGTGGTGGGGTGCGTCCTGCAACCTCAGGCGCATGGCTGGCTAGTACCTTTTCTGGGCTTCTTTACAAGGATGAATTTGGGTAAAAACTGAGGAAGAGAAAACGAGGCCAGCAGAACCTCATCAGAGCACAAAATCAGACATGGGCACTGATAGGGAAAATGGATGTGAAGGGTTTAGCTCCGAATGAAAACAAAATCAAAATGTGGTAGAATTTTCAAAATTCCAAATCCAGAATTTCGCCACATGATTTTCAGGGACTCTTTTAAGCATTAATCACACACCAGTAAATGTTAACTGCAGAGATGTTAAGTATCAGCTTGCTAAGCGTACTGTTTTATGGCATTTTTATAAGAGTGGCCCTAAACAACTCAATTGGTCCTGTTCAGGTTTAACAACAAAAGATAAATTGCTCTTTAATTAGGTGTGGGGGATATGATGGGGAGGTGGAACCTTCACTCAATAAAAGGGGAAAAAAAGTTTGGTGCAACAATAATCATGTCTCAGCTTAACTGTGCACAGGCTGCAATGAGACCATTACATAAAACAGCTTTGCTAAATGTCCAAGATATTTTGTTACTTGATGTGGAGTAGCAAATGGCACCCCCACCCCACCCCCATCCCAGAAGTCAAGGTACATAATATCCAAGTTTGGTCAAGTTATTTTGGCACCGGAGACAGAAAATCCCACAAACACCTTCCCCACCCTGCTGTCTCTGGCAGTAAAAAAGATAATAATAATAAATTAAATAATGAATGACTTCCTTTCATGACACTCAATGTCAGCTGCTTGAGGGCTGGTCCTGAGTCAAGTTCTAAGTAAGGAACCCCAACTCATCAGCGGAAAGGAACTCCTTTTGGTTTAGAGATACTCATGTCTCAGTTTAACCCCACAGACTGCCATCGAGTTCTTGCATAAAATGGCTTCACTGAATATAGTTCCAGCTTCCTAGTAATTCGCCTTTGGTGTTGATGGATTTCTAGACTGTGGTGATCGAAATAAGATGACACATTCCACAGATATGTCATCTTCTCAGTTTCTGAGGGGGTGGGGCAGGTGAGGGGAGGGCTTCGAAAGGAATATCTTGTGAGTGACCCATATAAAGGGTAAGTGCATGTTGTGGGGGAAAAGGGGCAGCTACAGGCTGTTCTCCACTTGCACCCACTCAGAAGAAGGCGTTCCAGCACTGGCCCCCAAATTAGCACCGAAGATTAAATGGCGTCAGGGGGGTGGGGGCAGACTTTGGTTCCAGCTGCTATGAAACTCCACTTTATACCTCATTACCATTTTTTCCCTAGAGCTCCTTAGTAATGGGACCAGCAGCTATACAAAATACAACAATAGCAGACATTTGGAAGTTTGCTAACTAATGTTATGATCATGCATGTTTGCTCAGTAATAGGCATAGCATTTCAGGTTTTATTGTGATTTTGTTTTGTCCCCATTCCCCCTGCTTCCCGTCCCTCGACTGTATTGTATATATTTCGCTATGTTGCATTGTGCAACATAGCTAAACATTGCTAAATCAATAATAAATAGCTACTGTATTGGGGGGTGGGGGGAGGTTGTACAAGAGGTTCCCTAGAGCCAAACCCAAATTCCAAAGGATGCTGGGAGGGTTCTTTCTCCTCTCTTGTAGATGTCATATCACAATATACATGTGATGTAGTTAAAGTGAGTATGCACAATGCATTTATAACCTGCCGTTCCTCCAAGAAACTGAGAGTGGTGGTTTAGCTTCACTGGTCCTGTAATGTAACTTTCCCTAACCTGGTGCCCTCCAGATGGTCCTGCAATCCACATCATTCCCAGCCAGCATGGCCAATGTCCAACACACCTGGAAGGCACAATGTTGGGGAAGGCTGGTGTAGTGTTTAGAATGTTGGACCAGGACTGGGGAGATCTGGGTTCAAAACTTCACTTAGCCATGAAGCTCACTTGAGCTAGTTGCTATTTCTCAACAGGGGTGTTGCTAGGCATGGGACCATGGGGTTCTGGCCCTGAATCCATTTCCCAGGGCCTCAGAACTATTCCACAGAGCCCTGAGCATCCATTGGTGCCAATGGAAGTTTTTCCCCCTTCAACTTAATTGCCATGTAGGGGGCAATTTTCAAGGGGGGTTGCAGCTGGGAAGGGAAGGGTTAAATCTCTGCTTCTCACATGTAACAACCTCCCCCCCCCCCAATAAATCTTTCCCTGTATGGCAATTAAGCTTAGAAAAAAACTTGTTTCTTTGTTTTGGGATGATGTGGGGCAGGGTAAAAATTAATTGAAGAATTTTTTTATTTGAGATTATTTGGATGAGAAATTAATTGGCTGGTTTTGCCTCCTGTGAAATTTAAATAAATCCTAGTAATTTCTAAGTTTGCATATATAGATTAGCATATGTACATTTCATGCAGCTTTGTGTCCTGTGGGCCCTGGGCTCTGAATCTTTTAAGTGCCTAGCAATGCCCCTGTTTCTCAACCTAACCTACTGCACAGGGTTTTTGTGAAGATGAAATGCGGGGTGGGGGTGGAGAGGGAAGAATCATGTGTGCTGCTCCAAGTTCTTTGGAGGAAGGGTGCAATATAAATGTAATACATAAAAATAAAAACAAGCTTATGAGGTAGGTTGTTGTTCAGTCGTTCAGTCGTGTCCGACTCTTCGTGACCCCACGGACCACAGCACGCCAGGCCTCCCTGTCCTGCGCTCTCGCCCGGAGCGTGCTCAAGTCCATATTCATTGTGTCGGTGATGCTATCTAGTAGTCTTCAGCTAGTCTAAAACGTGATTTGCCCCAAGGCTGACTGCAGATATGACTGAATTTCCTATAACTGAGCCACGTATCTGAACCCTCGAGAGACTATGAGCAGAGCATGCTGATTTCCCAAACCCTCACACAGGCCCACGGGTTCCCCCCAGCAATTATGCACACAGCCCCCCACCCCACCCCCGGCATCCTAGGATGGCCAGTTGTGCATCACCAAAAAAGAGAAAATGCATCACAGAAAAAGAGGACCCAGATTTATATAAACTGTACATGTGTTAATTTGTACATATAGGTGCACATTTGGAATTAATTACTATAATTTAAATAGAAATTCAATACATCAGTCTATCATAGTGGCGAAGACTGTGACCAGGAGACCTGCTAAGCATCGATGGGCAACTTCAAAGCCCCTGCTCTGCCTTCTTAGGGTGATTTATCTTTAAACCAGACTTGATCCTGGGACCTTGTGCATGCAAATCGTGTGTACCACCACTGGGCTTTGGCCCCTCCCTGCACAAGTGGGGGTGGGGTCAAATAGCAAGTTCTTCTTTGTTTCCATCTGATCCATAGATGCACATGAAGGGCATCTTTCAACGGTCTGTCTGTTCACTCCCTTGAAATTCAGGTCTTTAAATTGCCCGAGATCAGCATGTGGCGCCAAAGCCTTAGATGGTTTGCACATGTGATGCTTAATTTTATTTTATTTTTTGCATTTTCCACATGTGACTTGAATTCTATCTATACCTACACTGGCTAGAATGTGTATTAAAAACATCTTGTCTTCCACTTTCTATCCCACATTAACAACATTCCTACATGTACGCTAAGAGCATGAAAGGCTCAAAGGTCATGTGCAAAATGTCATGTGCAAAATGATTTCAGTTCAGCCGTTCTTTCTACTCTGCCAGTGGAAAGTGTCTGCATAACTCAAAAGGTTGTATATAATAGGCAGTAACAAGCAATATAATAACAGTAAGCCACCCTGCAGCTTTGATTACCTAGTTAACACCGCACCAAACTCTTAGCTGCACATGTAAGTTGCACATAGCATGGGGGTAAGACATACTTCAGGCTGCAGTCCTTTATACATTTACATGGGAGTAAAGTAAGCTCCACTGAACTCAGCAGGACTTACTTCCAAGTAGACATTCATAGAGTTGCACTACATGAGCAGCTTTCTATGATCTATACAATGTGTCAACTCAACCTGCATTGCAGTTCAACCTCTAGTAATGTGGTTGTGATTGCCTATGGGTTACAGCTTACCCCCACACTTAAAATGTCACTTTTATATGTGCAAATATTGTGCAAATGTCACAAACATTTGAAAGAGGTTGGCAGTGACCCACTCAGTGCATGGGGACCTGCAATCTAAGTGGCAGAGGCGTGTTCCCAGGTTTGCTTCACCACAGGTTGGCCTGCATCAACTCAACCCCAGGTATTTCTTTTTAATTCTTTCTTTGTTAAGGCGCTTTGGACAGGGTACATATACACAAACATTAATAAGCACAATACATCTGTGCTCAGTGTTTTATGTCTGTTAAAGCACATCGAAATAACAGAGAGAAGCAGAGAAGAAACTGCAGAGAGATAAAGGGAGAAGAAAGAAAAAGAGTGAGGGAGAAAGGTGAAAGGGAACATGTATAAGACCAAGTAAGATTACATTGCATCTAAGATCGCTGTCATTCCTCTGGGATATGAATGATGTATAAGGATAGACAATGATGGAAAGAAATGCAGGCTTCATAGAATCATAGAATAGTAGGGTTGGAAGGGGCCTACAAGGCCATCGAGTCCAACCCCCTGCTCAGTGCAGGAATCCAAGTCAGAGCATCCCTGACAGATGGCTGTCCAGCCTCGTCTTGAATGCCTCCAGTGTGGGAGAGCCCACCACCTCCCTAGGGAATTGGTTCCATTGTCGTATTGCTCTAACAGCCAGGAAGTTTTTCCTGATGTTCAGCCGGAATCTGGCTTCCTGTAACTTGAGCCCATTATTCCGTGTCCTGCACTCTGGGATGATTGAGAAGAGACCCTGGCCTTCCTCTCTGTGACAACCTTTCAAGTACTTGAAGAGCTCTATCATATCTCCCCCCAGTCTTCTCTTCTCAAGGCTAAACATGTTTCAGACATTCAGGCTGCAATCCTATACACACTTACCTGGGAGTAAGTCTCATTGAACTCAGTGAGTTTATTTCTGAATTGACATGTACAGGATTGCACAGTCAGTGTCAGTTTATCGTGATTTATGGGCCTGACATCATTATGTCTAAAATGGGTCATAGTCAATGAAAGGGAGTCGAACCAAGTTCAGTTGTTCCCAAAGGGTTGTATGTATCAAGCTATAGTATTAAGGCTAAAAGTGTCAACTGATGGATGTGATCAGCAACAAAGGAATTCATTTTTTTCCATTCCAAATTCTGCAGCTGGGCAACCATAAAACCCCACTTTGCATACAATTGCATGCCTAACCTTTAAAAGTCTGTTTTTCCTCTATTGCTACACCAGCCAACAGACCTGGTTTTCCACAGGTTTTGATAACAGCAGCGCCTTCAAGCAAATTTATACAGCTGTCAGTTTTAGAGACATTGTGCCTGCCCCATCTGAGTGAAGCCATGCTGGCTGGCACCCCTAGACATGGCCCCTGCCATGATGTACCTCATTCCCCTCCCCCCCAGGGGGGCTGCCCCAGACCAGGGGGGAGGGGGCAGGCATATAACTCTGTTCCTCTCTGGCTTCAAACTGTATAGACTGCAAAACTATGTGCTGGTTATGGAAGTCTGCCCCTAGTGGCTGAAGATGTTACAGCGGGTTCAATCACATGGACACATTAAAATTAATTAAAATCAATTAATGTGTTTTTAAAACAAAATATTCCTGAGGCATACACCACTAGGGTTCCCTTAGTATGCATACCAATTTTTAGGCACCTAGGTTTCACGGTCTTGATGCCATCCATGAGGACTAGAAACGTGTCTTTGGGCTTCTCTACACAAGGCTTTTATTGTGCACTTGTCATTGCTCACTCATGGTTTACTGGTGCTATAGATGACGTCATGACCCTTCAGTTTCACTTCTGTTTTTTAAGAGCTCTTTTGCAGGGGGAGGGGTGGAGCAGGGAAAAACAAGTATTTTTTTCATCCAAAAACAAACCACAAATCCCTACTATTGTAATTGTGTTAGTCAGCTATACCACAATGCCATTAGAGGTTATGTAGCAGAAAGGAAAAACTCTTTGTGTAGAGATCTCATCTTAATTCTGCGATGCTATAGTAGATACAGCGGGTTAACAGTCTCGTCTAGAAAAGCTTTTAAAAAATGGATGCAGAGATGTTCCACATTTTGCATAAAGTGCTGGATTTTAATCAGAGCTGTTTTCTCTGAAAATGTGTTCACTGAAATATACTAAGTGCAACCCTAATTGAGAGAAATTCTTATGTCTTTTTTTTTAAACCCTCAAAATCTCTCCTGCCTCAAAATATTGGACTATCAGCCATAATCAGTGATCAATTAATCACTTGAAAGCAAGAGTGTCAATGAAGTAAAAGTATCTTTCATCAATTAAACTCCCTCCCAACCTGCATTACATACAAAATATCTCATCTCTAGGAATAAAACCCAGTTGTCTCTTGCAAACCATTGGCTCATCTGCTATGTATTGCTGATATTCACAAACATCTTTGCATCTGAGGGCAAAGGTATCAACTATGTAATGCTAAGAAACAAAAGCTTCATACAGCACCCAGGGACTGAAGAGGATGGAGGAGTCAGGGTGCATAGGATTGATAGTCAGGCAGACTGAGGGTCAAAAAGTAGGGGAGCTAAACACAAGAAACTCAAGAGGAAGGGAGGATGAAAGAAATGGGGAAAGTAGGCAACAGTTTGTTGAGAAATAGAGAAAGATTAGATGGAGGAAACAGAAGCCCAAGGGAAAGAGAGGGGGAATGAGGTAGGGAACTGGGGAACGGAGAGGACAAAGAGGTGTACCTAGGGAAAACCCTCTTACGGGGCCTAGGATTGGAGGCAAGAGTACTCTGGGCCAAGATGGGAAAGGAAGTCCCTTCCAGTGCAATCCTGGGTGTATTATTCAGAAGCAAGTCCCACTGAGTTTAATGGAACGTACAAAGTGAGCTTAGGACAGCGGTGGGGAACCAGTGGCCCTCCAGATGTTGTTGAACTACAACTTATTTATTTATTTTATTTATTTTATTTTTTGCATTTATACCCCGCCTTTCTCCCTCTCGCAAGGAACTCAAGGCGGCTTACAACTTCAATTCTCCCTGACCACTGGCCACATTGTCTGGGGTTAATGGGAGTTGGAGTCCAACAACATCTGGAGGGCCACGGGTTCTGCATCCCTGGTTTAAGACTTCAGACTTCAATCCTGTACAAACATACCTGGGAGTAAGCCCTACTGAACTAAACAGGACTTATTTCTGAACAGAGACATGGATAGTGCAGTGGTGGGGGGTGGGTAGATTGGAATCTATTGGTAGGTCTCTAGGCGACTTGCAGGACATCTGCAAGGGTTTCTGACTTCCAACTGTTTAACAACAGCAACACCTAAAAGTCTCTCTCTGGCTGCTGAAATTAAGAAACGTAGGCAGGGCAGGGTGCGGAGAGCCAGGAGTCGTTTTTTGTGTGGAAAGGCTGAGAGTTCAGTTCTGATAATGAAAACAAATTCCTGGGCTGAGCATGTGCTCAGAGGCACCCTTTAATTCTAAGCATATGTCTTCCCCACTGAACCTCTGTGCAAACACTCAACTCCAGCTGCTGGATGTTGGAGATTAATAATAAATAAATAAATAAATCCCACAAACCAAAAATCTGCCCACCTCTGATATATAGGATTGCACTGTGAGTCGCCCAGAATACTCTTTCTGCCACCTTTGATGGCAACCCCTTGCATAGAGGAATGTAAAAGACTAAGTTTATTATAAGAGACCTCAAACTTGGGTTTCAGGATCAAATGTGCAACATTGTTTCTCAGAAAGAAGAACCCCGCTTGGCTTTGCCAAATGTAATTGGAGTGTAGCATTAGGACAGAACCACTTCCATGGATGTCCATAATGTCCCTGATTGGATGCTTGCACTGAAACAGGGACTGGTGGGGGCGGGGCGCTCCGTGAGTGACACAAAAGCACATGATGGGGAGGGGCAGTGGGGGCTCTCCATGGCAAAGTGCCCCACAGGGATTCCCCTCTTGGCCTCAGAAGCCAGGTTGATCTGGCCTTTCAAGCCAGAAACGTTACATCAATTATCCCAGCTTCTCTTCCTCCTGCCCTCCCATCCCCCTGCTGCTGTCAGGATCCCTTGATAGTGAGCACTGCACCAAGGGTGTTAATCCTGCCCACCTGCTTGTGCCCCAGCCCAGCTACCAGCAGGTTAGCACCAGTCACCAAATAAGAAACCAGGCGCCAGAGAAATCTTGCTGGACAGCTAATTAGGAACCCTAGTCGTCTTTGTGGGGACTAGGATCTGCAAGGCAGGGGCAGTAAGTTCTCTTGAAGAATGCACGGATGGTAGTTAAAGAGGACAGAGGTAGTTAAAGGAATTCCCTACACCATCCACCTAGTGGCAATTCAACACACAATGGATGGATCAAATTAATGAAAGTTTTGGGAAAACTTCAGAATTCCTGTCTCCATTCCCCTTAAGCGCCTAGAAGAACCCTGTCCATATTAGGATATCTTAGGGTCATGTTAAGATGAACACTGTAGAAATAGGGGGGAATCCCAAACTGTTATGGTCCGGATCAATAGGTATGCTCTGTGAGGCTGCAACATCCTGAAACACAGAGCAATGCCCCCGCAGCAAAAGTCATCCCACAAGCCTGTTGGTTGTTGTTTTCAGATCCTTTAACTTTTCCTTTTAGCAGCAACTGGAACCCATTCAAAAAGGGATGTAAAGGTGGATTCACACAATTTTTGCCGTGCAGAAAAGGAGAATGGGAAGGGTCCAACAACAGCATGTACTGGGATTAATGTTGGTGCACCTGCAACCTCCACATATGTTGGGCCCTTCCCGTGTTCCAGTTGCACATGTATCTCCTTACTGGGAAGTGACTGGGAACAGTCATATGGCAGTGGGAGAAACAATTGCATGAAGCCCCAGGTTGAGGTTTAATGTGAAAAGATGCTTCAGCCTTGTCCTAGTCTACACCCTCAAGCTGTACACACCTTCAGTAGCCCCAAATCATGATGCCTCATTCATCTGGGTGATGTCACCCAAACCCGGGTCACTGTTGTGCAGTTCTGCTTGATCTTCGGATACTGTGGAAAGGACAACCACATTTCTCTCTCTGCCTGTCCCATGTCCCATGGCCACCAGGTCTGATCTGAGCTTGATAAAATGAGCAGCAGCAAATACATTTTCCTGAATATACACCCCTAAAAATTAGGTAGTGTTGACTGAGGGCCAAGAGACCTGGGAAGCAGGAATGCTGCTTCCAGTGTGAAGCTGGATGGAGAAATAGGATGTCTGTGGCAGGGGACACAAAGGCTCTTAAGGAAACCTGCAAACTGGAAGGCCTAGGGCGGTGGATGAAAGGTAAGATGCTGTAGCGCAATGTTTCCCAGCCATGGGTCCTCAGAAGATGTCGGACTACAATGCCCACCATTCCCAGCCAGCACAGCCAATTGGTGAGAGTGATGGGAGTTGTAGTCCAACATCTGGGGACTTGAGGTTGGGAAATGCTGTTTATAGGGCCTCTGTGATAGACTGTGTGATCCCATCACAGTGGTCAGTAAGATCAGGGGGTAGTGTAGACAAGATGACTTTAGTTTAGGGAGACTCCATCATCCTGGGAATGGGGGCAAGGCAGGGCTGGCTTGAGGTTTTTGAGGGCCCTTGGGCAAGACGCTCTCGATGGGCCCCCTTCCTCAGTGAGTTTAGCTTCTCACCACCATTGTCACTATATAGCTGCTATTGTTCCTCATCTTCTTTCTCATAATTGCTACCATTTTCTTGCTTGGCAAGCAGAGAGCCAGTGAGCAAGTAGGCTGTGGCATCTACTGCTCCTCCTGCTCAGCAGCACTGTTGTCTGGGCCAGAGCGAGAGGCAGGTGAACAAGCAGGTTGCAAAGGTGAAGAGGAGGAACAAGTCCAGGAGGCTCTTGACAGTGGGCCCCCTGCTGAGGTGTGGGTCCTTGGCAGGTGCCTGATCATGTGGGCTGTGGGGCAAGGACTAGGTTGATCCAAGGCTCATCTCTAGATCATGTGCAGAATGCATTTTACCCATCACTGAGTAACCATTATATTAGGTAGTGTTGACTGAGGGGCAACAGACTTGGAAAGCAGGAATGCTACTTCCAGTGATACTTCCATGTATTGGGGATTAAGACATTCTGGGTTAGACAACAAGGCTTCCAAGCAGATTTGGGTAGCATCAGAATGTCATTTATTAGAAATTAACCACAGAGTAAAGATGTGAATATTAGTGGAGAAACTCTATTTTTGTTGGAGATAAAACTCTGGTGAAAGAAGGAATTTGTTTGGACCAATATGACAATTTTGTTACATTTGGAAGCTTCTGAAAAATCTTAATTATGATTTGAGCATTTTTGAGGAAGAGGCAACAGAGGACATTTTGAACCACCTTTAAAACAAATGGCAGCACCACTAAGCAAATGGAGAGGAGGCAAACACATTGAGAGCAGCATCAAGAGAAATTATCAACATGACACTCACACAGGGCCTGCCCAACACATTTTGCTGCCTGAGGCAAAGGACAAGATGATGCCCCCTCCCATTTCAAGTACAAAAGCCAACTGGCCTGGCAGCAGACTGGCCTAGCATCTTTCTTTGACACTGGCAATGGGGCAGCAATCTCCGCCACACCTGAAGGTAGCAGGCTAGCTTAGGGAGTGCAGGGCAGGCCTCATGGCCCACAGTTCTTTCCTCCAACACCTTGCTGCCGCCTCCTGGCATCTGCTGCCGGAGGCGACTGCCTTTCTGCCCAATGGTAGAGCCAGCCCTGCACTCACTCATGACTCACCGGCAATGAGATGTCCCTCTCATCCCGAAACTCGGGCAGGGTCTCCAGGCAGAAGATCACAATGGAGATGAGAATGACCAACACTGAGATTATTGCAATGATGCGGGCAGCCTGGGACGTCTCCGGATGCTCAAAGAGCAGCCAGATCTGTTTGAGGAACTCCCTGTCAGGCATCGGCTGCGTGTCTTCCTTAATGAAGCCTTCATCATCACGGAATTTGGAGAGAGCTTCCTCCCCCAGCTGGTAGAACTTGAGTTCCTCCAGAAAAACATCAAGGGGGATGTTGGCTGGCCGCCGGAGCCGCCCCCCGGATTGATAGTAATACAGGATGGAGTCGAAGCAGGGCCGGTTGCGGTCAAAGAAGTATTCATTGCGCATTGGGTCGTAGTAGCGCAGGCGGCGGCGCGGGTCACCCAGCAGGGTGTCGGGGAACTGGCGCAAAGTCTTCACTTGGGTCTCAAAGCGTAGGCCTGAAACGTTGATCACCACCCGCTCGCAGCAGCCCTTCTGGGAATGCCCCCCACAATGGACAGTGGGTTCATTGTCCCCTGCAGGCAGTGGCAACAGCTTCTCCATGGCAGGGCTGGCAGCTACAGGGATCCTGGGATGAGATAAGGAGCCATGATTCAAACTTCACCCCACCCCAAGGCCCTCTCCCTCTCCAGAGAATGGTTTCTGGCTTCCACAAGTCGTCCGTTGCGCTATTCTCTGCTGCACGCTTTCCAATATCAGCCCACTCGCACCGTTATCTGTATCTCAGCTGACATCTTCTCTTTCTTCCTTCCCTGCCACCCTAGTTCCCCTTCCTCTCCTTTCACTGTTTCAGCTCCAACTTCAAACATATCTCATCTAGCTTCTGGCTGAATTCCCTCGCCTCCTCCTTCTTGCTTCTGATCCCTTCCCTTCTTCACAGCATCTCTTTTCCTCCTTGGCATGAATTTGTTCTCTTAAAGCCAGTCTTCTGCCGGTGACCCCCACGTACCATCTTCCCTAGTCTGTTCCCCTTGCTCCACAGCATTCAAGTTTGCTTTGATTTTTCCAAAGGGGTTAGACCCACAATCTAGACCCCACTCCCTCACTGCCCTTCTCTATGTCCCCTTTCTGAGAACACCCCTGCCTTGCAGTGCCAGCGTCCAAGGTTTCTGCCTGTAAACACTTTCCCCAGACCTAGAGGTATCAGGTTGCCCTGGGACAGTACAGACTCTTGGCCCCCTTGCCAAAATCCCAGCCCCGCCCCCAGCCCCATGGCTAAAAGCAATCCCAGCAGTACTCTGATCAGAGGAGGGGAAAGCTAAAAATAATTGGAATGGTGGTGACATAGGGGCAGGCAGAATGCCCGGGGCAGAGACGGGGGTGCGCCGGCAGGGCACCTTCAGGGTGGCAGAGAAGACTGCCAGCCAATCTTCTTGCGTTCTCTAGAGAGAGAGAGAGTGGTGCTTGAGCCAGGACACCTGGGTCTCTCTGAGAAGAAAGGGGAACCTCATGAACTTCACGAGGAGAGGCACAGGCTGGGTGTCGGGACTTAAGGGCTGTACTGAGCCCTGGATAGAGGTCAAGGAGATGCCACACTGCACCATATTTAGGGCCCCAGACTTCTTTGACACCTCATGAGTCCTTTATCTTAGCTGTCAATCTTCACACCCCAAGGTGGGCACGGAAAATGCAGACACACAGACAAATGGCTCCTCTGTATGACGTTTAAACTTCTTGTAAGTTTCTTCATGATCTTCCCTCATATCTATTGTCATTTCTGTCTCTCTCTTCTTCCCCTCAGTTCCTCTTTTCACCAAACACTAATTTTCTTAGTAAATTTCCATTCCCTGTGTCATTATTTTCTCATCTCCTTGCTTTTTCTCTTACAGGCTTTTGTGCACAGAAGTAGGGTGCCCACTTACGCATTGCCCCCCCAAAGAGGAAACCCATCACCAAAAAATGCAAGAGTGGGGTGCTGTTGCACTTGTGCCTTGCTTGCGGCCTCCCCACAGGGTTGGCCACTGTGTGAACAAAATGCGACGAGATAGGCCTTTGATCTGATTTAGCATGGCTCTTCTTGTGTTCTTAAAAAAAGAAGAGGGCACTGATTTGCCTACAATTTGCATGTGCTGGTTTATGTATATTAATGCAAATTGGCAAATGATCAGTATAATTTTAATAGTTATATAATAGACCTCACCAGAGTGGGAAAGACTATCCAGACTGTCGATGGGCAACTTCAAGACTCCTGGCTCTCCCTCCTTATGGTTTTTGATCTTAAAACCAGATTTGGACTGGACAACCCTTCAAACAGAGGACGCCTTCAAACAGAGGACTGTCCTGTGGCAGCCCTTCAAAGAGAAGACTATCCTCTGTAAGGTAGGGCACATGGTCACCCTATGAACTCTCTCTCTCTCTCTCTCTCACTCTCTCTCTGTGGAATCTAAAGACAGAGAATTTGTAGGGTGACCATGTGCCCTACTTTAAAGTTTAGACAGTTGACTGGTCTCCTCTTTCAGTGAAGAAGGTATCATGCAGCAATTCTGTTTTTATTTTCGGAGGGAGCAATCCTATCTGGGTCGACAGTCGCCTCCAAGCCTAGGGGCAACCGCCTATCCAGTGCAGGGTGGGAGGAGTGGTGAGGAGCAGATCTCCTCAGCTTTAGCGGCTAGACAACCATTTCAGCTGTCTAGCCACAGGACTTCGGAGCATGGGAAACGGCAGCTGGACGACACATAGGATGTGTCGTACCGGCATTTCTGACCTCCCCACTCCAGCCCGCCCCCGGGAATGCCCCGTTTTTGCTGCTCCATGCTGCTGTTCCGAGTGCAGAGCACGGGACCTTTCCACACTGCCTATGAGGAGGCACGGGTCAGGGTTGGGGTCGGTTCTCCCGGCCATAGGATTGTGCCCTTAATGGATTTTCTGCATTAAGAAAGACAGATGAAAGAAGTGGTGGGGAAACACAGGAAGGTTACAAGTGGAAGACGAGCATGCCTGCCCTCTGCCAAAAAATACAAAAAATCAGAAATCCATCAATGGGGCAAGGTAATAAAAAAGGCCATGATAAAAGGCTTTTCTGGAAGCACCCCTAGTCCTGTTTTAAGAACTGACTACAAATGCAACTCTTGCATTTATTTCTTTTCTATTTGATTTATTTGATAATACTCTTTTCCTATTGTTAGGTTTATAATGGTATACCATGGGTGGGGAACCTGTGGCCCTCCAGATGTTGTTGGACGATTAATCCCATCATCTTTGACCATTGGCCATGCTGATTGGGGTTGATGGGAGTTGGAGTCCAACAACGTCTGGAGATCCACAGGTTTTCCATGCCTGCTGTATAGATTTTACTTTAACTCTCCCCCCACAACCCGCTTTTTTTGGCTTCTCTTTCAGTAACTGCAGAATCGGTCCTCTCCCTCCGAGGCGTTCCTCTCCTTTTGTCTTGTGTTTTTTTAAACTGTGAGCCTGCAGGCAGGGATCTGTTCATTTGATTCATGTACAACACCTAATATATTTTTAGGTGCTTTCATAAATAATACGTGGTGATGATGATGGGCACTTGAAGCGCTCCGCTCCTCACGCTAACCAGATTGCCAAGGTTCAAATGTTTTCTCTAGCAGCCTAGCTGCTTCTCCTGCTTGTGATAAAGCCATGGCCATACATCCTGAGCTGCAGGGAACATTAAAGGAGCAAGACAGACCTTGAGGATCTCCCAGCTTGGTGGTTTTCGAACTTTTTAGCTTCAGGAAATCTGTTCCTCATCCACTTATCTGCTGAGGAACATCAGCACATCAGTTTAAATTGCTCTGTATTTTTTGTGTGGGTTAAGTTTTGTTTATTTTTTGCTGTTTGTTGCTTTGTCTCCCTTATGCATCATGGCCTTGGTCTCTCTTCGCTTTGGCCCATCTCATCTAAGGTGAACTGGGCACAAAGGGACAAACTAGGCCAGTGGTGCAGTTAGATAATTTTAGACTCTGGGTTTATCCCCATCCCACACTTCTTTAGGGGTTCATCACACAGGGGCAGAAATCTGCATCAATACCTGGGCTTTATCCATCTGGTTTCATCGCGGGATTAGATGGGCTCCTTTACACTGTTGTTTCTATCTTGTTATATTCCGTTCCTTACCTTTTCACAGGGCGGCTACTGTTCTGCGAAAAGCTATTACACACACTGGGGGTATAGCAAAATTTCCTCCCTGGTACCTGCCCCTTTCCCTCCCCTTGCAGATTACTGGTGGCTTGGTTGTGATTGACACACAATGCGGGTGGACAGCAATCTCCACCAAACTGCTTGAACTGCTGGCATGCTGGCATGCTATCAATTCTGTGTCATGGAGTAAGCAGCCAAGGTTGGGAGCAAAAGTCGGTGCATTGCATTTAGTCATGGCATGGCGGCAAGGTGGCACGGTGGCAAGCCGGCAGCTCAGTATACCAACGTGTCACTATATCGACACACCCACCACCCTGACATCACTGCCATTGTCATCATGACTGTCCCCCCAACAACCCGCCAAAAGGTGTTTTTCTCGCACTACAGGAGAAGTACACAGGCAGGCCATGGTGCTCCTGTTGCACAGGCTGAAAAATATTGCATTTTTCTGTTTGGAGATAACACGGGATAAGCAGCGGGAAATGGTGGGAAAATAACTGCAGGATTACAATGTCGTGTGATGGACCTGCAAACTTCTGCGAGTGGCCAGTCATGAATGTGCAATAAACTGCAGGTGTAGAGATGCCCTCAGATGATAATGTGTATTACTTTGCTTCAAAATGCTGTAAAAAAACCAGGCTTATTGCACTTGCAGGGCCTCCCACTCATTCTGCTGAGTGGGGCCCTGGGCTTGTCCCCCAAAGTCCTGCCCTGATGGCACCACAGCAGGAGACCCTCCATCCTCTATGGAAAACTGCTGACCCTTCACAATCCCTCACTTTGATGTTATGTGTTTTTTTGTTAGCCACATTCACTTATTTTTCTAAATAGAAAAGCAGGAGAAGAGTGCAGAATAAATATATCTGCTGCAGAACCCATGTGTCTTACAGAGGATTCTGGGGTATGTTCTCAGGTGTATGGCCGACCCAGGGGTATTGGGCCACAGTGTCCGGGAACACACCCATCACTCCCCTGGGGTAGCTGTGCATTTCAAGAGAAGACTGACAGGAGTGTGCAAACTGTCTTTAAGAGAAATTTATCCACTATTACTCATCTTCTGATTCAGCCTTCCCCAACCTGGTGCCCTCCAGATGCACTGGGCTACAACTCCGATCATCATGATGGGGGTTGTAGTCCAACTAGGGATGGCCATACAAGCAAAACTCAAGCTCGTTGAAGTTCTCCAAATTCCACCACGAAGATTGTTGAGTCTCGTGTCCATATCAGATTGCAAGCTTAATTTTTTTTCTTTTCGTGTAAAAATCCATGCGTATTTTTGTGCACATTCTTCCAAATGTACGCATCAGTTGTGCACATCTTTGAAAAGTACACATTCTTCTCTCATCGATTAAAGCATGTTTGTACACATTTTTCAGAAATATGCATTTTTTTATGTGCACTTTTCAAATGTACGCATGCTGTTGAATGCATTTTTTTTAATCTGCAAAGCACATTGCAAACTCAGAAATGTACAGACTTGGACTGCAGATTGTGTCTGAGAATGTGTTCAGTCTGGCAGGTGCAAACTAGGTAAATCTTGATCAAAAATTAAATAAAATAAATGTCTCATACATCTCAAGGAGATCAATCCTATGGCCCCTAGACAGAGTATGCAGGTTCATATGATACTTCAGATTCTTGGACCGAGGTCAGAGATAGCCCTCTGACCTTGGACCCAGGACCCGAGCTCCCCACCCCCTCCCCCTCACAGCTGGCACGGAGAGAACCTCGCCAGCTGCCTCTCTGAGATCGCAAAGTTGACCTTGGAGAAGACAGAAAGAGGGCGTTCCATGGGCAGGGAAGGGAGGCGACTGGGGGAGCAGCGATACGAGTCATCCCCACCCTTCCCCAGCCTCCTTCCCTCTCCCTCCCTGATGCCTCAGCAAGACAGACAAAAACACTCATCTAGCTAAAATGCAGAGCATCGGGAACATGGAGGTGAGGATCGTTTCTGTTGCTCCTCCCGCTCTGCATTGGATGGCCGTAACCCTCCAGGTTTGGAGGCTTACAGCCATCCCCATAGGATTGCGCCCTAAGTCCAACACATCTGGAGGGCACCAGCTTGGGGAAGGCTGAACCTAATTGAAGAACCTGAGAAGCATCCAAGGAAGCCCAGGGTTTCCCACTGGCACAGTTGGAAAACGACTCTCCCAAATAATTATATGATAGCAGGGGCTCCAATCAGCAGCATATTTACCAAAAGTATTATTCCAGTCCTCATTCTATTTGTTATCCTGGGAACAACCTGAAAGGTATTACAGGAGGTAGATTACAGGAGGTTACATGAGACAGATCTGTACCCAGGAACGTGGTGGTGGGATTAAAGGACACTTTGGTGTTTGGATGTCATAACCTCATGCAAAACAGGGCAACCTAAATACATGTAGGCTAATATGTTCAAACTGAAAGATTAAATTTAATGGTTTAATGAAAAATAATATATTTTTTAAGTCCCATATCATGCGCTTCCATCCCATTCCCATTGCATTGGAAGACAGAAGTACGGTTATGCCTTTCTCCTATTTTCCTTTATTTATCAGAAAGTAAAAGATGTGTGTGTGTGTGTGTGTGTGTGTACCCATGGCCACTCACTTGTGGGGTGCCACAGGGTTCCATCCTCTCCCCGATGCTATTTAACATCTATGTGAAGCCACTGGGGGCTATCATCAGGACGTTTGAGGTGTGGTGTCATCAATATGCATATGACACACAGCTCTACCTCTCATTTAAATCTTCACCAAGGTTGGCCGTAGAATCTCTGTCCAAATGTCTGGAGAAGGTGAGTGGCTGAATGGGGAGGAATACGCTGTAGCTGAACCCTGACAAGACCGAGGTACTTTTGGTGGGAGACAAGAAGAGGTTGGAGGATGTTGACCTAGTGTTGAATGGGGTACGGCTACCCTTGAAAGACCAGGTCTGCAGCCTGGGAGTCATTTTAGACTCCCAGCTGTCCATGGAGGCTCAGGTGTCAGCTGTGAGCTGGACAGCGCTGTACCAACTCCATCTGATACGGCAGCTGTGCCCCTTCCTTCCCGACCATCCGCTCCCATCGGTAGTACATGCCCTGGTCTCCTCTCGTCTAGACTACTGTAATGCGCTCTACGTGGGGTTACCCTTGAAGACGGTTCGGAAGCTGCAGCTGGTACAGAACGCAGCGTCTCACCTGATTAAAGACAGCCACCGGCATGATCACATCACTCCAGTGCTGAAGGAGTTGCACTGGTTACCAGTTGTTTTCCGGGCCAAATTCAAGGTGTTGGTTTTGACCTTTAAAACCCTATATGGTTCCGGCCCAGCCTATCTCAAGGAGCACCTCCAGCAACACCAGACAGGCCGCTCAACAAGATCAGCCTCGGATGGCCTTCTCTCTGTCCCATCAGCCAGGACACCTAGGCTAGTGAGGACAAGGGAGAGGGCCTTCTCTGTGGTGGCCCCCGCTCTGTGGAACTCCGCCATGCCCCCTCTTTAATGAGCTTCCACCACGCGTTGAAAACTTGGTTATTCAGGCAGGCATTTGCGGTGGGCTAGGGAAATTTTAGAAATGATGTTTTAATGTGTAATTTTATTGTTTTTAAGCTGTTTGTATTATTGTACATTGCCCAGAGTGGCCAGGTGACCAGCCAGATGGGCGATTAAGAAATTTAATAAATAAATAAATAAATAAATAAGTGTGTGTGTGTTTGTGTGTGTGTGTGTGCGCACATCTAGCACCTTTCCTCCAGTGTTGATAGTCTAACAGATACTGTTGCCCTGCCCCCAGTCCAAGTCATTGGGTTGTACCCAGTGTTTACTTAGGTAGAGTAGAGCCATTGAAATGAATGGGATTTAAATTAGACTAACATTGGATACAAACCATAGTCCGAGGGCAGACTGTTGTTCAGCGTGGGGGTCTTGGAAGTCTTGGAAGTGGAACCAATGCATTCTGGATCCTCCTTTGTTCCATTTTTTTTAAAAATTCCAAATTTTGTACAGAGCACTGTGCAATGGTGTAGTAGTAAATTTTGACATGCAGGGGCTTACCTCCAGTATGCTTATGTGCACCAGCTGCACTCATGCCCTACTTGTGGGTTCCTGGTTGACAGCTGGTTGGCTACTGTGTGAACAGAATGCTGGACTAGATGGACCTTGGCCTGATCCAGCAGGGCTCTTCTTATGTTCTTATGTAAAACGCTTTGAGCTTTAATAAAAGATCTTCAGCCAGCTGACATGCAACTTTTAGCTTTTAATTAGAAATGCAAAATATCTTGCAAACAAGTGTTACCATTTAAACTGGTAGAAGCATGTCAGTCAAACACCACCAAAAAAGGACCGGAAAAAAAAGGAATCTTGATGCAATCATACCTACAACCACATCAGCAGTGCTTTTTTGCATTGTTTTTTCAATGTGCATAATGTGGGACATAAGCTGGAGGAAATGAAAGCTGTGGTAGGGTGCACATGCTCCAATTCTGGAGTGAAATTCAGAAATGTTCCTAGTTAAACCTGAATTCTGGAGGAATGGAATGCAGGACAGAGTGATCCCATGGAACACTAATGGAACAGAATGGGGGAAACCCGTCGTATAGGAAATGCCCTGGAAGACCTTTGCATATCGAGGAGATAGTGTGACAGGCTACAACTGCTTCTTTTATGCCTGAATCTCCTGTGAGACCTTAAATACCAGGTCTCTTAGGCCTGTTTAGGAACTGTCTAGCTTCTTGGCCTGACTCCTTGTTCTTCAAACAAGGCAGGACGGCCTTGGAAGGCAGGGAGGATCTCTTTGGCTGCGGTCCACCTGCTAATTTAATTTCTCTTCGGGGTAAGATGAAAAAATGCCTAAACATCATGGGACCATCACAACAGGGGTGTTTGATTAGGGAGCTGTGAAAGACAGCATGTAGCCATGGGAGAATTCAGGTATATTAGTTCCTCCAGAGCATCACTCAGTTTGAGCTTTGATGCAGACCTGGTGCGTCTCTACACCAGCCTAAAATCTTGCATTAAAATGGGACTTTCAGTTTCCATTTTAAATGCAGGATCACAACGACTCCCTTGACACGTGCTTCCTTTTCCTGCACCCCCTTCCCCCTCCTTCTCCCCATATCTGAGTCTTCCATTATCTTTCATTGTTCTTGCTCCTCTTCTTGCCACTTTTCCTCTTTTCACACAGGGAACTCAAGAGGAACACAACAGGGTAATTTGATAGCTCATTATCTGCGATCTATTTAAAAATGGAACAAAGGGCATTTAGTGCAGGAGACGCCTTGGAGGTTCACAGCGTCATGTAAAGAGACCACAAACTGCCAAGTTGGAGCCATCTCAATAGCAGGATAAAAGCTCTGTGTGAACAAAGCCCTGGACCATGGAGGTGCTGTATGCCAGCTGTTTGACTGGGGTCTCTCTGTTGTCATTCACCTGGAGCTCCCGACAACTGAAAGGGGAAGTAAGCTATCTTGCTCAGTACTGGTATTGTATGTTATTCCATATCATTTTGCCTGCTCCTTAATAAAATCTTGACTTCCATCCACCTGTGTGCATATTGCTTCTGAATCCTAAAAAGAACCTTTGCCTCTTGGCAAAACACCCGCTCATCCCTAGACTCCTGTGTCTTCCACAACTTGCTTTTCCCAGTCTAAGGAATTAGTGAATAAGAAATCTTCACCTGCTGGAAGCACCAGGGCCACAGGAGTGGGAACAGCCATGATCTCCTGCACTCAGTGCTAGTTGCAGAGGTGAAGGTATGGCTTGGTGACTAGGAGGACCATTTACCAGCTTAAACTGGTGTACCAGATGCAACACTATCTAGAGAAAGCAGACCTTGCCTCAGTTACACAAGCTCTGGTTATGTCCAGACTGGACTACTGCAATGTGATTGACTTGGGGCTGCCTTTAAAGACAGTTTGGAAACTTCCACTGGTACAGAATGTTGCCGCTAGAATGCTTGTGGGGCCAGGTGTTGAGAACCTATTATACCAATTGCATACCAGTTACATTAGTTGTTTCTGATCTCATTTTAAAGTGCTGTTTTTGACCTTAATGCTCTAATGGTCTAAGGCCAAGTTATTTAAAGGTCCACCTGTACCCATATGAACAGGTCCATGCTTTAGGATTGGCCTGCAAGGCCCTGATCACAGGCCCACCATTAAGTTATTCAGACTGGTGGCCACTAGAGACAGGGCCTTTTCAGTGTTGGACCCATATCTCCGAAACTCTCTACCACAGGAAGTATGTAGCCTTCCCCAACCTGGCACCCTCCAGATGTTTGGTCTACAACTTCCATTACCCCCAGCTGGCTGGGAATGCTGGGAGTTGTAGTCCTGTCCAACATGTCTGGAGAGCATCAGATTGGGGAAGGCTGGAAGTACATATGGCCCCATCTTTGTTAGCTTTTAAACAGACCTAAACATTTGTTTTGTTTCAAGGTGTTTTACAAAAGTGTTGTGATGAGCTTTTAAACTGCTGCTTTTAAGCGTTGATACTGTTTTGTATGTATTTTTAAATTGTTTTATATTATTTCAGATTGGAGAAGCTGGAAATAAATATGGCCCCATCTTTGTTAGCTTTTAAACAGACCTAAACACTTTGTTTCAATGCATTTTACTAAGTGTTGTGATGAGCTTTTAAACTGCTGCTTTTAAAAAAGTGTTGTTACTGTTTTGTATGTATTTTAAAATTGTTTTATATTGTTTCAGTTATGTTTGTAAGGGTGCAATCCTATGCCTGTTTAGACAGAAAAAAGTCCTATGACTCCCAGCATTCCCCAGTCAGCATGGATGTTGTAGGACTTTTTTCTGTCTAAACATGCATAGGATTGCACCATAAGCTACCTTGGGAGGGTTTTCCCTTGAAAGGTGGCATATATGTTTTTAAAATAAATCTTGTGGTCGGGTGACTAGTAGGTCTGATGCAGCGGAAGACCGGACATATGCACTAGTGGTCACTGCCACAGTGTTCTTTGTGGCAGGCATGAGCAGGGGTATGAGGTGAAGACTAGCCCCTTCGCACTGCACAACCACTACCAGCCAGATTACATTATGGGTTCAGAAGTATAGGTACCAGGTAACGTCTGATGCTTTATGTGGCACATGGGCCTGAGTGTCATTCTTTCTGGACAATCACCTATGTATGTGTGTGTTTCTCTTTGGGTGGTGGTCCTTTCCCAAATCTGGATCATATCTGAAAATACCACCAGCCTCACATATGATGGGTCCCATCAACACTGTACACTTTGTTCTGTGTCCCCATGATGGCAAAGAGGCTGCCCATTTCTTTGCCCCTCCTCACTGAATACAGGTTCCTAATCTGTCCCCAATACTGGAATCCAATTCTCATCCAGATCCTCACTATGCAGCTCCGCAAGGTTCTACAACACCTCAGTTCTATGCAACAGTTCACCTGCCTGCAAAATGCACACCTCAAAATCTTTGCAACAGCTCCATTCTTTGCAGAGTATTTAAAGATTAATTGCCTCTTAAATATCCCACAATCAGTGATCGACGAATCAATGATAACAGCAAAATAAGCTTGCAGGCCAGATGGGGAAGGGGGGGGGGATTTAGTCCACTCGCCGAAGGTTCCCATCCATGTTCTATGACATGGGAATATTGGCTCCTGCTACTGCCAGCTTTGGCTCTCTCTCCTGCCTGGCCCACACCAGTTCCAACAAGAGGGATCCTGCCAGGGACTGATCAGGCAATCTCTGAATAACTAGGCTTCCAGTGTGCTCCCTACTGTCCATGTACAGTCCTATACCTGTACAGTAAGGTTTCATATTTCCTGAGTATGTAGTATGAGTATGTGACTCCACTGTGATTGTAGGAAATAACAGCACCCATGCTGTGATGTGCCTTTCTGGCCACTGCTCAAGGACAACAGCATTGTACGGAGACAGCCTGGTCCTTTCCCAGAACCGCACGTGATTATGGTCTGCCGTGACTTGTGACAGTCCTCTGTGACTGCAAATGTGTTGACATTTCTCTTCTATTTCCTCCTCAGAATGCGCCTTGTTCCCGGGCCAGCAGCCCCACTTCCATGGGCAGGAGCAGTAGGGCCAACTGTTGGCTGTGATTTGGGCCACTCAGCAAAAAAAAATTACCAAAAAAGAGGACACCAATTTGCATAACAGTTGCGCAGACACATATGTATAGGTGCAAATTTAGAAATAATAACTACTGTTATTTAGATAGAAATACTCTGCCTTCTCTGCTTTGTCTTCTTGTGGTTCTTTGACTTTATGCCAGACTTTGACTAGACAGAGAGTAGAACTGAATGTCATCAAACTAGCAGGGGCTGCTCCACCAATGAGAGAGACTTGTTTCCTGACCCTGTCCAGGCTCCCCCCACCCCCTGCTATTACATTATTATGAATGGGGAGCAACTAATTTTCGCCATGTGAGCAGATGTCCCTGAAGAAGCCCAAATCCCCTGTTCTCAAGTGCAGCGTCTGAAGGCTCCCCTCCAAGAGCTTTATTTATTTATTTATCACTCAAATTTCTTAATCACCACTCTGGGCGATGTACAACAATACAATTTAAAACAGTAAAATTACATATTAAAACATTGTCTAAAAATACCCTAACCCACCCCAAATGCCTGCCTGAACAACCAAGTTTTCAATGCATGGCGAAAGCTCATTAAAGAGGGGGCATGGTGGAGTTCCCTAGGGAGGGAGTTCCACAGAGTGGGGGCCACCACAGAGAAGGCCCTCTCCCTCGTCCTCACCAGCCTAGCTGTCCTGGCTGATGGGACAGAGAGAAGGCCATCCGAGGCGATCTTGTTGAGCGGCCTGTCTGGTGTTGCTGGAGGCGCTCCTTGAGATAGGCTAGGCTGGAACCGTATAGGGTTTTAAAGGTCAAAACCAACACCTTAAATTTGGCCCAGAAAACAACTGGTAGCCAGTGCAACTCCTTCAGCACCGGAGTGATGTGATCTGCTTCCCCCCCACCCCACTTTTGCCCCATTCCAGCACCCTGCTGCAGAGTTATTGCTCCCATCCATTTTTCCCCTTGAGAAGCCAAAATCCTCAATTCTCCAGTGCAGCATCTAAAGACTCCCCCTGAGAGCAGCCCAGCCCCCTAATTTTACCCCATTCCAGCACTCTGCCATGAAGTTATTGCTTCCAACTGCCCTTTCTCCTTCTCCCTGCTCGCAATGAGAAGCTCACCTAAACCCAAAAGATTGTTACTGTGATAAAGTGGAGAAGGGATTTTATATAACAACAGAGAAACAACTTTACATCAGAGAAACTACAGAACATCAAAGAAGCACATCATGGCAATAGCAATTTAAGAGAGCATCAGAGAAGCGAAAGAGCAGTTAGGGCAAGTTACTAAAGTTAGCCTTTAACCCTTTCACTGCAGGGGAGTGAGATTTATTTTTTACTTCTGAGTAAACATGCACAGAAGGGGGGGGATATGTTAAAGATTAAAAGCAGGATACCTAAGGTGAATGAGCGTCCCCACTACTGTGGTAACATGAGGGGTCACAGCTGAGCTTTTGGGGATTTCTCAATGGGAAAAGCTACTTCCATTTGGGAAGCAAGAGGGAATGGGGCACCCCACCTCCTTGACCACGTCACTGCCAGGTCGTGGAGGCATGCCCAGGATTTAATGTGGGTGGGAACATGGCACACTGTGGTAAAACCACCAGGGAGCTGCTTTCAGTAAAAAAAAGTCCGAGTAAATGGAGTTTCAGAAAATGCTGCTTTTCAAGAGGGAAGTGACTGGCTGGCAGCGGATTTGTAACAACGTCATCTGTCGTGAAGGAACTCAGACTGCTTTCGCACTAAATCGCTTGTGAAGACTGCCCTCTGGTTAATCATACCCCTTGGGGCCTTGAAAAGCATGTCACTGCTCTATTACTGCTCTCCTCACCCTACCTAAGCATGTTTTCTCCTGATGGCTAGGGATTTTCAAGCTCACCTAAATTTTCAGAAAATCACTTTTAAGCTCATTTCAGCTTGCTCCCATTTTTGTTTTCAATCTGCTTTTCAGCTCGATCAAATGGGTAAAGTGTGCATTTCTGTGCACTCCCCCCTTCCTTTGACTAAAGTGTGCAAATGCATACTTTGGAGAAAATGGGCATTTTAAAGTGTACATTAAAAAAAATGAAATTTTCAGATGCAATTGAAAATTCAGGAATTTGTGAACATTTCTCCCTGTGCTCCTGCTCTCATTTGCGTTCAGATTGCGAATGGGACATGTTCGTATGACTTCTGAGCAGAAACAAAATTCTTATACATCCTTACTGATGGCTATGTTTTAAATATTAACGGTCCAACAGTGCCACCTGCTGCCGGTCAATTCAGTTCAGAGCCTACCTCTTTCTGTAGGCTGCTTTGTGGTGAATACTGTGAGCTTGAGGAAGAGTCTGTGCTGTTTTCATTTGATCCTGTGGTTTTGAATATTTGCATGGTATCCACTGTCCTGCCACAACATATTCTGACCTGCTCCATTCCTAATTTCTTTGTGCTTCCATCTCCTTTTCCTAGCCTGTGTCATTCTGTGAATATTTTGTTTGTGTGTGGATTTGGCATATATATGGAGCTGGTGTCATGTGTGGTGATTGTTGTTGCTGACATGTGGAATTTGTAGGCTCTATGTTCTGTAGGCCGCACTGTAATGGAGCAAGGAAGGTTGCTTATCCTGGTACCATGGGTAGGATACCAATAGGTTTTCACACCTGCCCCTGAGAACTGTTAGCATGAAGACCCCCCCCCTTACAATTGCCCCATTCAGACACCTGTTTGGAACTCCATTTGGAAGCAGTTTTTGTGGTAACCATGTCACCCTTATCATGCACAAAGTGGTTCTTAGTATTGTTAAAAGTGCTACCTGAGGGCTTAATAAAAATATTATTATTAGAACTGTAAGCTATAATCAACAAAAATGTCAATCCTAAGAACTTAAGAAGAGCCATGGACCAAAGACCTATCTAGTCCCGCATTCTGTTCCCCCATAGAGCTGGCCCTACCATTAGGTGGAGTGAGGCAATTGTCTCAAGGAGCAGATGCTGGAAGGCAGCAGCAAGGTGTGGGAGGAGAAAACTGGGTGCCACATGGCCAGCCCTGTTCCCCTTAAGGTAGCCTGCTATTTTCAGGTGCAATGGAGGACACTGCCTCATAGCCCATGTTGAAGAAACACTGGACTGCCATCCAGTTGGCTTTTCTAGATGGAATGGGAGGGGGCACCATCTTGTTCTTTACCTTAGGCAGCAAAATATCTTGGGACGGCCCTGTTCCCAAATGCCTATAGGAAGCCCAGATGCAGGACATGAGTGTGATAGCACCCTTCCATTCATGTTCCCCAGTAACTGGGGTGCTTCCAGACAAGGCTTTCATAGCACCATTGCCCTGCTTCATTCATAGAATTTTACAGGGATTCCAGACATCGTTGTCTTGTCTTCCATTCATAACGCTCCCATGCTTTCCCACCTTCCATTTTCCTTTCTTACCGCAGAAAATTCACTAACGGCGCAATCCTATGCATGTTTAGACAGAAAAAAGTGCTACAGCTCCCAGCATTCCCCAGCCAGCCATGTAAAGAAAGGCCTTTTTTTCTATCTAAACATGCATAGGATTGCACCCTAAGGAAAAAACAGACAGAATTGAGGCACATTGCCTTCTGATTGGTAGCACTAGGAGCCCTCCGTCTGGAAGCACCCCTGGTATTGAGAAGCATACTGTTTCTGATCCTGGAGATGCTGCTATCAGGACTAGTAGCCATTGATAGCTTCTTCCCCCATTAATTTGTCTAGCTGCCTTTTAAAGCCGTCCAAGTTGATGGCCATCAATACTACACTACATCACTACATCTTGTGGTAGCAAATTACATAGTTTTAATTATGCACTGTGTGAAAAAGTAGTTCTTATACATGTTTAACTTAAAAATAAATCCCACTATGTCCAATAGGGTTTCCTCCCAAGTAAATGTGCAAAAGATTTCAGCCAAAAGCTTTAACCATTCCCACCCCGCCCCTCTTTAATCAGTGGGGTTGAGAATGACAAGCAGTTTGCTGTGCAATCTCTACAGACACCAGTTCCTTCTTCTTTGCACTAAATCTGACAGAAAAGATATTCCTTGCCCTCTGTATTCAACATTCTCAGGGAAACTGTTGTTCAGGGTGAAACCACTTTGGCTTTCCTTCAAGCCAAAGGTAACCAAACCTGCCGCTGAATTGCCACAACATTGTAGGTCAGCCATCATGCAACCCAAGTCAAATCGGCAAAACCCAATGGTAAAGTTCTTCCTAGACTCTACCACTTCAAGATGCAAGTGGAGGAGGAAATATGTCTGAATGCACCTGCACTTAAAAAAAACCTCCCCACACATAGAAAGGCAGTATGTCAGGGAAAGAGGTTCAGACTCGCAGACGTGAGGGAAGTTTTTGTTTCTGGCTTTTTGGTGTGTGTGTTTTGGTGGGGGAGCCATTCAAACATGTAACCTCCTGCCTGAAGTGATACAGCCCAGAGAGACGTTGGGTGCTTCCAGACAGACAGCTACCAATCAAAAGGTATTGTGCAGCAATTCTGGGTACTTGCAGACAAGGCTTTTATCACACCATTGCCTTGCCTTTTTCAGAATTTTACACGGGTTCAGTCCAGATGGTGTCATCTTTGATGTGGAGATCCTTGATGTAGAGTGGTATATTAATATTGTAAGTAAGTAAGTAAGTAAATCTTCATTTTGTAACTCTCCTGTGTTTTCCCACCACTTTTTCCATCTTTCTTACCAGAAAAAAAAAAAATTCAAGAAAAAAATACGGAATAGGTGCACATCGACTTTTGATTGTTAGCACTAGGAGCCCTCCGTCTGGAAGCAGCCTTGTAAAATTATTATTATTTTGTGTGGGGAAAAAAGATAGAAGAAATGGCTGGCAAACGTAGCAGATTTACAAGTGGAAGAAATCATCTGTACTCCCTGTAAAATTCTGTGAGGGACGCGCAGCGACTGCACCATAAAGGCCTCATCTGGAACGAAGCACTCGTTCACCACAGTTGGTTCTGCTCACTAGAGTAATACATTAACTGGCCCCAACCCAAATAGTTTATTCTCTTTGGCTGCTAAACCAGACATCAAGCCAAGCTCATGACGGGCTCCCCGTTGCCTGCAGTCAATACACAACTTTGTGAAGCACGTATCAGTCATTTTCCAACTTCAGCCGTAGAAGACGGATTACTCCTACAGGCTAAGAAAAGCTCTCGCTGTTCTGTGCTCAGACCTTCGGAGGGGAAAGTCTCCCTTTCGCCCTGCCTTATTTGTGTCAAGGGAACTACTTCCCTCCCCACATTTTCTCCCAACGGAAAAGCTTGCGCGGACGGATCAAGTCAAAACAACAACAAAAAGCGCCCTCGCGTAACGATCTCGGCGTGGTGACGAGACTCCGGGCCGAGCGTGCGCAGAGGGCGCGCCGAGTAGGCCCAGCCTGAGGCGGCGGGAGGCGCCGAGCAGCGGGCGGAGAGCGCGGACGGACACAGCAGCGAGGGAGAGGCCGAGAGTGCGTGAGGGGAGCGCGGCCCGGCTGGGGGTGTTGCTGCTGTGCGTCTGAGGAAGAGGAGGAGACGGAGACTCCTCTGTCTCCCTCACACGCGCGTGCAGCGGGGGCTTGGGCATAACGAGGAGGTGTTGTGTTGGTGCGAGTCTAGGGAGGTTTACATTGATTTGGATTGGGAGGAGGCCTGTGGGGGGCGGAGGTTGACCACAGCAAAAGGAAGGCGGAAGAGGTAAGCTTGAGATTGTGGGTGAAGAACTGGCGGGGGGAGGGGTGCGTGGGTGACCCAGGAAGCTCCTGGCTGCTGGTGGTAGTGGTAGTAATAATAATAATAATAATAATAATAATAATATGCATTTTGTGTGTGTGTGTGAAACATATCTACCACACACACATGATATGCCCTTCCCCAAACTGATGTTCTCTAGATGTGTTGGACTATAATTCCCAGCATCCCCCAACCCATCTGGACGGCAGTAGGTTGGGGAAGGGCATATATGCCGGTATTCAAACCTCTTCACGCACATTATCTTGTAATCCTGATGACAGCCCTATGCTGTATGATTCTACCACCCCAAGTCTTGCAGTTGGGGAGCTGAAGCTGAGACGGTGAGTGTGTGGTTTGCCTAAAGCCCACCGAAGTGAGATCTCCTCTACCCATGCAGCAGAATGAGGTGTTGGAATTCTGAAGTGGTAAAGTGGACTGTACCACTTCCCAGGGCTATGTGTGGGGGAATCACATTTTTTATTGCTCTCCTGCATTGGAAGGATAGGGAGGGGGAACAAACCAAGCACTGTAGGGAGAAGTCAGGACTAGAAGCTTTCTCGCTGCTGCTCTCTGCACCCCCTCCCACACACGCTAGTAAGTAATTTTTATACATAAGGGGCATTGCAAAATAATAATCCCCTACTCATCATCTGAAATGGTAGAGTTCTCTCTACCATCTCATGATTCTACTATCTGCTGCATGTGTAGACCAGGCCTCAGTTCATACTGGGGACTTCCTTATTCAAAGCAGAGTCTCTTACAGTGCAATCCTTTCTTTATCTACTCAAAAGTAAGTGCTATTGAGTTCCGTACTGCTAGATAAATATGTGTAGGTTTGCAGGCTTAGCCTCTCTGCCACACCAGCTGCTAGAAGGGCATAGTGCAGGCCAGCCTTTCCCAACCCAGAGCCTCCCGGATGTCTTGGGCTACAGTTCTGATCTGCCCCATCCAGCATGGCCAGTGGTCAGGGATTATGGGAGTTGTAGTCCAAAACATCTGAGGACACCAGGTTGGGAAAGTCTGGTGTTGGCAAAAGCCTATATCGGGAGAGGGAAGTGTGAGAGATGCATTAAGGAATCTAGGGGATGTTGGATTGAACATGGTGGGATTTAACATGCATAGGAATGCACTGTAAATCCAGATTCAACCCACCTAGGGTCAGAAGTGACTTTTTGGACAAGTTTCCCTTGATTTATAAATTAAAACTTTTATGCATGTATGTGGATTCATAACAGTTCTTCTGTTTCCATGCTGAGAACTTTTCGGGCAGTGTCTGCACCAGCTGTCCTGACCCTGCTCTCAAGTTCTCTGATCTCTTCCTTCTCCTGCATGGCAGGTTTTCCAAGATGACGCAGTTCCTGCCCCCAAATTTGTTGGCACTATTTGCGCCCCGTGATCCTATACCCTACCTGCCTCCTTTGGAGAAACTACCCCATGAGAAGCACCACAATCAGCCCTACTGTGGTATTGCCCCCTACATCCGAGAGTTTGAGGTGAGTTCTTCAGGATTGGCCTGGCTGTCTCAGTCTTGTGGTAATTTGCTGAGACACTGACTAGTGCCTACAGAATCAGAATGACTGTTGCAGCAGCAATTGCTTTCTCAACACTTTGTGTGTTTCCTTTGTTATATGTTGAGAGTCAGTTATTAAAAATGAGCTCTTCTGTTCCAGGATCCACGTGATGCTCCTCCACCGACTCGTGCAGAGACAAGGGAGGAACGGATGGAACGGAAGGTATGCATAGCATTGTGTGGGTTACAGCAGCATTAGCTCTGATGTAGGACTCCTAGGGCCAGTTCGCACGTAACGACAGTCCATGAGTTAAACATCGGGGATGAGTGGGAGAGAGCAGGTTAGCTGCCTCTTGCATGCCCACCACTTCCACTTTTAATCAACAACCTACAGTTGACCTGTTTGTAAGTTGTTGAGTGTGGTGTGTGAACCCAAAGTGCTGGGTTTTTTAGGGGCTAAACAACCCAGCAGTGAACCCATGGTTTGTTGTTGGGTTAACTCTGAATTGTTTAGCTCCTAAACAACCCAGCACTCTGGGTTCGCACATCATGCTCAACAACCTATGAACAGGCCAGTCGGAGGTTGTTGATTAAAAGTGAAAGTGGTGGCTGCGCAGGAGGCGATTATGTGTTATTCAGCTTTAAAAAAGAAAAAAAGGAGCAGCTGAGGTCAGTGGTCCCCGTAGGATTCAAAAAGATTAATTTCTTTAGGTAGTTAGTCTGAACAGGAAACTAAACATTACTGACAGTTTGCCTCCCCCCTTTCTTTGCAGAGGCGAGAGAAGATTGAGCGCCGGCAACAAGAGGTTGAGAGTGAGCTGAAGATGTGTAAGTTGGGGATAATTGCAAGTCGTGGGAAGGAATGAAATTTGTGACAATCATATCCTTTTTTTCCTTTATCTATCTGCACTGGCTTTAATGTATCATATGATGCCTCTCAATTAGTGGTAGGGCCTGGTGTTTGCATGTAGAAGAGAACAAACAAGAAAGTAGAGGAGGGATATATTTTTCTTTCCTTCACTTGTTGTCTTATCCAGTTACTTATTTTTCCAATCAGGGGACCCTCACAATGATCCGAATGCTCAAGGAGATGCCTTCAAGACGCTCTTTGTGGCCAGAGTTGTAAGTGACCTTATTCCTTCTTCCTCCTGTCAGTGCTTAGTTTCAAATAACTATTCACCTTATCTTTTAAGAGATGCAGGGATGCAAATTTAAATAAACAGCTTCACCAGTCCCAAGAGGGATTTCTTCAGTTTTCCACTGGTATGATCTCTCTGCCTTCTCATTTGGCTTCCAACTTACTTTGCAGAACTATGATACAACAGAATCCAAGCTGAGGCGGGAGTTTGAAGTCTATGGACCTATCAAAAGGGTGAGTAAATTATTTTTGGATCTGTCTGGCAAAAAAATGCCTATTCTCCATGAGTTTCTTGAATATAATTATCACCACATTCCGTGGCAACAAATTTTGCAGGCCAGTATTGCACGGGTGGGAGGAATTCATTTGTTTACCCCCTGTTTACTGCTTAATTTCATCAAGAGTCCACTCAAAACATTTATTGACTGAGAGCACATTCCTGCTTACCTTTTTTCCTTCTGAGAGGAGTCTTAGGGTGCAATCCTGTGGGGATGGCCGAAAGCCTCTGAACTCCGAGGCTTATGGCCATCCAAAGCAGAGTGGAGGGGATTTTCACCTCTGCACTCACCCTGCTCTGCATTTTCGCTAGATAGGCTATCTAGCTGAAGTATTGGGGGGGGGGGAGGCTGAGGAGGCCTGGGGATATGGCTGAAGCCATCACACACACATACGCACACCCCACCCACCTGCACACCTCTTTCCCTTCCCTCCAAGGTCACCTTTGCGAGCTCGGTGATACAGTCGGCAGGGAGGGGAGCTTGGACTCCGGGGTCTGAGGTTGGAGCACTGTCTCCGAGGTTTGATCCAGGAATCCAGACTATTCTATGGCCCCAGAGACACTGTCATAGGATTGCTCTCCCCATATCTCTCTCTTTTTCTTTCCCATATGGTAGTTTTTAATTTCATATCAAGGATAACTTGTGCATTCAAATACATTTATTAAAAGTGCTGCAGATGTTTGAGGCCTCCTCTCTGATTTTATGGTTTCACATAAGTAGAGTCTGATTTTTAACCTCCTGCTTTTCTCACTCACTTCATTTTTACAAGACTGTTGTATTGACAGTGCTGGGGGGAGAAGTGGGGCGTGTAAGTGCCCCATGGGGTTGGTGGGAGGAATACTTCACCTTCAGACTCTCATCGCATAGCAATTTTTTTCTGAGAGTTTGCTCATGCATAGTGGAGATTGTTCTCTGAGATCCCTTTCTTTACTCACCTCTGTGTCGTCACCTCCCTGTTTGTGTAGTGCTGCCACTGGCTTGCTGACCTATAGAGAAGGGGAAATGGGAATCACCAGGTTTCCTTTATAAGAAATGTAAAATGTGCTGTGGAATCTGTATCTTTCTATATCACAGAGATGTCCTTGTATGGAAATGTCCCTCAGAATACACCATAGAGAGCCAAGTTAGCCAAGGAACTGGGAGGTGAGAGGATGCTGGTACAAGTGGTCTTTTTTAAGTGATGGGGTTCTCTAAGGAGGTACCTTCTTAGGATTCAGATCAAGTTTGTCAACTAAGGGCCATTTCCAACCCCATAACCGTATTTCACCCCTTTCTGCCACTGCCAATTCCTTTTCAGATCTACATGGTGTACAATAAGCACTCCGGCAAGCCACGTGGCTACGCCTTCATCGAATATGAACACGAGCGTGACATGCACTGTAAGTACAGTCCTTCTCTTGGGTGCTTTTGTGTCTTTTGTGTGTGTGTGTGATAAATGAAATGTCTTATAAAAGCATGTGTTTTGTAAAAGTTCTTTAACTTTTCAAAGCCCTTGAGCTATTTGAGGGCTTGGGCTCCCCCCAACAGGTAAGTACAGAGTGGGGGAGCCTGGCTTGGTTTGGCGAGCACCCAAGTTCCGTTAATCCAGCCTGATAGGTTTCCAAGGGGACCCTTTCAATCACATCAACAATAGCATCCAGAAGGGCGGATGTTTTTACCCCCTTCTCTCTGCAGATTTAGTAATTCAAGTAGGATTTGATGTTGGAAATCTCAGTTTACTTCAGGTAGGCTATCTCTCCTGGGAGTGTCACTTCTGTTTCTTTGTCTAGTTGTGAAAGAGCAAATTAACGTAGCTGGGGTGCCGCAAATATAATGTGTGTGCTAAAGTAATACAGGCAACAGTTCAACAGCTCTCCTCTTAACCCACCATAATTCTCTTGTGTTTTTGTGGGGAGGGGACCCTGTAGGCTGAGGGTGGGCAGCTAGTCCTGCTAGTATCTTTTTGAGCAGGCTAAAGTTACTGCTTGCATTATGGGACCCAGCAGGGTCATATGGGCTGTCCCCACACTCTGAACTGTTGCCCATCTCCTGTCTATTAATTTTTTTTTAAGAGGGAGAATGAATGCTGTGAAGAAGTTCTTCTTCTAAAGCAAGTGTAACTTTGACCTGAAGCTGTGTTTTGAAAAGATGCTGTTGTCGAGAGGCGTGTTGTGAGCGGGGTGTATTAATTCTGTGTTCTTATTGTCACTGCAGCCACCTTTCTGATGGCTATTGCCACTGCTGGCTTGCAGCTGATCCTTATGCTTCCCCTTTACAACATCTCATTGTATGGTTGGTATAAGGGTTTGTATAATTGGTAAGAAACCTCAGTACCCAACACACTTCTATACACAAGCCAGGTCAAAGGCAGATGATAGGTAACATAGCTTAGTTAAGGGTGGAGGGAAGGAAGGGGTGGGGGAATCTGTTTCTCTCCTGGCTTCTGCACTGCTCTCTTGCTGTGTAGAAGGAGAAAGAGAAATGGGTTCCTCATACTATATCGTTGGCCCTATTTTTTGCAGCATGAATTTAATGGGGAGGGAGGGAAGAATAGGTCAGCCCTCTCCAGTAGGGCTCAAATATCCTGAGTGAACCCTCCCTCTCCAAGCCACACATGTGCCATTTATAGTTTCTGCAGTCTGTAGGGCCAGGTTGGAAACCATCGAGCGACACAGGCAGAAACAACAGTTGTTAGGAATCTAATTCTTTTCTCTGCCCCAAATGAAACTGGCGGAGGTGTGGGCATCTTGTACCTCTTCAGACTGACTAGACCAAAATAAGTGTTTCCTCTTGATCATTAACACAAATTAGGATCCATCAGTGTTTGAGGGTCACCTGCTCAAAAAGTCTTCGTGAAAATGTTAATCCGTACCACATTGAATCACATTTCATTTTCATTTAGGCACAAATGTTGGTAAGGCCTGAGGTTAATCTGAGGCCCACAGAATATTCTCACAAACATGGATTAAAGTTGCTACTGGACTGGGTTAGTGCTCTTTACAAATGTGGGGAAAACACTCTGAACCATCCCAATTTACATAAAAACAGGTTGCGTGAAGCGTATTAAGATAACCTTATAACTTAGCACTTGCCTGGTCATCTGTGGCAGCAACAATTGCATTAAGATGCATCTCCAGCGCCAGAGGGGTAGAGCCACTCGCATAGCTGCCATAGTGCTCACTTGTGATGACATAACCCTGCTCATTGCCCACTGCACACACAGCTCTTTTATCTTCCTGCCTAGCCTCAAAAGATTTGCCAGCTCTTAGGTTATGAAAGATTCATGCATGTAGCCTCCGTAACTCTGTCTTGAAAACAGGGCAGCACTATGGCAGCTGTGCACTTGGCTCCTTGCTGTTCTTGGACAAAGACCTGCACTAGTTGCATGGGGGGTGGGGGTGGAAATGACTGCCAGCAGCCTAAGTGTGAAGTGGGGAGATATGGGTGAGTTTAGGAAGAAGTAGGCAGCCATCCTTTCAGCAGTTATTTACACAGCTGTGTTAAGGGATACCTAAGGTACAGCAAACTTGCGTCCTGAGATGCTTGAATTTAAGACAATTGTATTTGGGGAATGGAGGTTTCTTCCCCGTTATTGGGTCACTTGAATTGAGTTGAGACATCTAAGGGCCTGGAGGCAAACTGCATTTTATCCTTGCACTTCTGTACTGGGAAGTTCTTTTATCCCTAGGTACAGAAATGCATTGGCTAAAAATATGTACTGGGAACAGTTGCAGCCTACCTCTGGTCAAACTTGGGGACAAATGATCTCTGGTAAATACCCCCAAAACACATTATGTGCACAAGCCCTGAGTGGCTGATGTGTGTTTCTTAGGAGGGAGTGCATATTTTTGCCTGTGCTCTTGGTCCTTCTATTGATAGGAAGCAGGACTGAGGATATTTGAGCTCTGCTTTTAGTTAGCAAGCTAATGGGCAGTTTGGGTAGTTAGGCTGACTTGGGGCACAAAGCTGGGTAGATAGATTCTTTTGGCTACCCCTGGCATGGCTTGCCAAGGCCGTAATGGACCTTCAGGTGGGACACGGTTGGGATGTCTGTCTCAACAGAGATTCTAAATCGTTAGTCCCCTAATGTGGGTTTTAACATGCAAGCAGGCAACTATACCACTGTTGCTGGGTTCCTAATTACTGCTAGAGAGGGCAGTTCAGATACATCACACATTCCTTGCTGTTCTTTCTTGTTATCTTCTTTTCTGTCTGGCTCCTTTAGCTTAGTTCTTTCAATTGTGAAGTATTTGGAGTTTTCAACCCTGCCTGATGCAGGCTGTAGCTAGGAATGCCAAGTGGGAGGGTTGCTAAATTTCAGGACTTCAGTTGCTTCCCTGAATTTGTAGTTGAAAGGATGCGTTATAGCAGGGGCCTTTAAGCATTGGGGTTTGTGTTTTTTAAATTTACTAAGGTTTTAGATGGGACCATTCTGAAAGGTGTTTACTTAGCTTGTCTTCTATTGCAAGGCAAGGTCTAGAATGCCATTTAGCCTAATCAACAAAGTCTTGTGGCACCTTAAGTCGAACACATTCTGGCATAAGCTTTCATGGGCACTGTCCACTTCATCAGATGCATGAAGTGGACAGTGCATCTGATTGCATCTGATGAAGTGGATAGCATCTACGAAAGCTTATGCCAGAATAAATTTGTTAGTCATTAAGGTGCCACAAAACCCTTTTTGTTGTTTCTGCTGCAACAGACTAACACGGCTACCCCTTTGGGAGTTTAGCCTAATGTTGCTGCTTTTGACAAACTGCAAAGACTGGTGTGCATCTATTTTCCACTTCTGCTTTGCTTTGGGGTACTGTTGGCTGGGTTGTACGCTAATTAAACGAAAACAACACCAACCCACCTTTGCCCTTGAAGTGTAATTGCTGATCTCTGAATCCAAGGGAAGGAGTGATAAGTGATGTCCTTGGATCTTCTGTTAGCAAACAGGAACAATCAGCACCAGTGAGTTTAGTATTGGAGCTGAGGGCTGCCTTGTGTGGTCAGTGACAAGTTTTCACTGTTGGCTCCTTGAGGGACTTTGTAAATGCTGAAAGTCCTTCCCCAGCCTTGCAATTCTGTGACTTCTGCAACCCAGTCCAGAGTGTTAGCTATGCTAAACTCTGATAAGTGGGTGTTGCTTTCAGAGAGTCACATGTTCATCTTCTACATAGCAGTCTTGCTACAAGATGAGTGATTCCTATACATTCTTGCATATTTATTCTCATAAAAGTGTATCTGCCCAATAAAAATTACAAAAGAGGTACAATCAAAGGAAACAGAGTATCTTTCTCTCCCCCACCCCCAATTCCTCTGCCCCTTGTAAGAATATGGAAACGTGAAGAGTTATAGGAATTTCTCTCTCTGTGATGAGATTTTTGTATCAGCTCATCCTTTGGAGGTCAGAGTTGTTGACCTCTTCTAGAGACGAGAAACATTTGAGGGTCCAACTTGGCGTTGAAAAGCTTTGAACTGGGAGTTTAGAGTCGTTAGTGGGAGATGGGGGAAGGGCTTGGATAGTAACTTTTCAAGCCTAATTGTAATATATCAGAATTGTTCTAGGTGAGTTTCCCCATCATACCAGATGGTGTTGCCCACATTCCCTAAAAGCCCTTGAAGGCCCTGAGGAAAGTTAAGAGGTTCTCATGCTAGGACCATTGTGCTTAATTGTAAAATGTCCCAAAAAGGTAAGATGCAATACAGAGGGTGGTTTCAGGTAAGCATTCTGCAACTCTCCCAACCACGGACTGACCACTTCATTGGAAAAGGCCCAGCTTCGTCTCCATCCTACGATAAAATGGTGGTGAATATGTGGGGCAGGGACTCTGCCCCTTGCTGACTTTGGTCCACTGACTGCCCTGTCTGGAGATGAGCCATGAGACTAACTTGGAGGCTCTGTTTGTAAGGGATGGTTGTCTGTCATCGTGCCCCAACATCCAAACTGGCTGACCGCTGATTCTCAGCATGATGGGTCGCTTCAAGGCTCAGGATGACGTCTTTGCCATTGGTCACTGGACAAGTTTGACTTGATGATGATCTTGCCAAGCCCCATCTTCCAAAACTCTCTTTAGTAGCTGAAATATCTCCATGGTTAAAAAAATGGAGGCAGGGGGAATGACAGACTGTTGGAAAACGCATCCTCCATCAAAGAAACTGATTTCTGGATTATTATTTTTAAGCCAAAGCTTTCCTAAGCTAGAATGGGTAGAAATGTTTGTGTGGTAATAAGTTAGCTACTACTTTTTTTTTTTTCATGAAGCCTTTTATTTGAAATGGATAGCTTCTACATCTCCCCCCACCGCCTGAAGCAGTAATAATTTCCCCCACTTAATGTATGTACAGTGGAATATTTTTGCCATTTGTTTCTCTGATAAGGGAATTCACCACCGCTACTTTTTTCAGTTGTATCTATGAGAATATGGGTGAGGGGGAAGAAAATCCTTAAATTTTTCTTCGTGTGCACACATCGAGGAGATACATTCTCTCTTACCTTTTTTCATATGTCTACATGAGGAGAATGATTTTCCCCCTTTTCTCTAATATGTAGTTCATGCATGTGGTTGACTTTGTGAACCTTGCCAGTTTTTAAAATGATGTGCTTTTCCACAAAGGCAAGTATTTCTCTCTGCCTTTTTCTCTAAAAAATAACTGTACACACATTGTTCTCCTCTTGTCCCAACCCACACATTTAATAAAAGGTTTGATTTTCATTCTTGAAAGTGACTCCCAAAAACATACACAATAACCCTGCTCACTTTTTAAAGACACCCAACATTTTGATAACTAACAATACACAGTAGTACTGTTTGGCTACCTGAATTTGGAGGTGGGCATGTTCTTAAAAGGAAATACTTCTAAAATGTATGGGTTGAAGATCTAGTAGTGTCTAGTGCTGCTTGACTAACTGTGTGGCCTTCTGCCACGCTTGTATTAATTGCCACATATAGGTGGCTTTAGTAGGTTTGAGGGGTGGTGGGGTGTGGGACCCACGAGGCTTGTAAGGACCCCTAAAGGCATAAATGGAATTCAAGCTCTTAATTAAGAAATTTACCTAGTTTGGGGAGTGGGGTGAGGCTGGGGGGCTGGGGAGGGGCTGGCAGGGGTGGGGGTCTGAGTGTCCGACTTCTGCTGCTGAGACAGGTAAGGCAGGGAAGGTCGGCTCAGCAGCCAAAATGCAAAACCCAAAATACCGCCCCAGCCGGGGGCGCCCGGGCAGGGGGGAGCTGCGCCTCGGGCCCCAGCGCTAGCAGCCCGATGCAGTGAGTTTGAGGAGTTAAAAGTTGCAATGGTTTTGTAAGTAGTTTCTCCAGGTAAATGCTTTTATTTCCTTTTTACATGTTAGCTGTGCTCGCCCCACCCCTCCCTTAGCAAGTGGCTTGAGAACATTCCCTTTCCCTGAAAATCATCCTAGAGATTTGCAATGGGATAACAGCGGCAAGGGTGGGGTAGAGGGGTAGAGTGGGCTGGGACTGTTGAGGGAGGGTGCCAGCCAGTTCCCTGAGCGTTCTTACTTTTTTGTGTGCGTACTACCCTCTTTCTTCCCTGCCAAGCATTCCGCTACCTCTGTAACGTAGAAAACATTTCTATCTCCCCCTTCTCCCTCACCCCCTTCTCCTTCACCTGTTTGTTTTTCACTTATTTATTTATTTTGACGGCAGGAGCTCTTGCTTTGGGTGGGGGTTTTGGCATGGCCAATCTTGGGACTGGCTGGTTAGGGGTGCTCCTGAAGGAACAGCAGAGCCTGGCCCACTCTGAAGTGAGTTGGGAGGGCTGGGTGGAGGGCTTGCTTGTTTGTACCCAGCCCTTTTCCCCTCTGGGCAAGTGATGTATTAGCGCGAGTGTCTTGACTGCTCAATAACCTTTCCTTTTTTTGCAGCGGAGGCCAGGGGGGCTGCATTATGGGATGGAGCTGGGGTTGCTCCACAGCTCGAGGAATTTGTGGCTCTCTCGCAGCTGTGTTCAGGCAACTCATGAGTTGGGCTTGCCGATCCCACCCACCACTGCCACAATCATGTGGATTTAGTCTCAGCTGCTTAAAGCAAGGCAAGCACTAGGGTTTTTTTCCTGGAGAGCTTGATGTGGCAGCACTTCCTAGGCAGATGTGGAGCAATCCCTCGCCCAAGGGGCAGTGGGGCCATAGGCGCCTCCTCCCTCAGAATATTTTGTGTGTGGTATGTGTCCTTGGGGGAGGGTGGGCTTATTTATGTGCACTGTGGATAATGGCAGTTCCCTTTGCCCTTCCCTTCCCCTTGGATACCCCTCCTAATCTGTTGCAGCGGCATACAAGCACGCCGACGGGAAAAAAATTGATGGCAGGCGGGTGCTGGTAGATGTAGAGCGAGGCCGGACGGTGAAGGGATGGCGCCCACGCAGACTTGGTAAGTGTGAGCAGAAACACTGCATCAAACGTGTTATCAGCTCTTCTGCCCCACCTCTATCCCCACTTGAACCTGAAGTAGTTGCATTAGCCAGAGCACCTCTTCCAAGACTCCTTGAAAACAGCAGTGCTGCTGGACTACTGTCTTCTGTTCTGGCCGCCACACCTAGAAGGGTGTTGTCATCTATTAAGATAAAAATGTGTAGAAGAGAGGCTGGATGATTTCTCAGATTATTTTTTCTGAGGAGAGGAAGCAATAGAGGGTTCACTATCTTTGAGGACAGGTGAAGAATCAAACAGCCTTAAGAAGAGGAAAATAGACTTTTGCTAAACATTTTTCTTTAGAGGGAACCTTCGTAAGTGCAAGAGCCACTTGACAATAAAGTAATGTAGCAAGGAGCAGAGGTGAGAAACTTGTGGTCCTCTAGATGATGACTGCAACTCCCATCAGCCCTAGCCAGCATAGACAGACTGCAAGATCTTGTCTTGCAATTACAATCCAACAACATCTGGAGGGCAATTTGCCTACCCCTGAAGTAATGGAATCACCTTCCTTGGAAGCTTTTATTTATTTTTATAGTATTTTTATGCCACTCCTTAGCTCCCATAGTGGCTTACGTGTAATCAATTAAACAAGACACTTCTGCCCACAGGCTTACAATCTAAAAAGACACAATGCAAAAGGAAAAAAGAATGGGGAGGGAAACGGCAACCCACCCCAGTATTCTTGCCATGAAAACTAAATGGATCAGTACAACCAGAGATATGTTGGTATACCATCGGAAGATGGGACTCCCAGGTCGGAAGATGGTCAAAATGCTACTGGGGAGGAACAGAGGATAAGTTCAACTAGCCCCAGATGTGATGACGCAGCTAGCTCAAAGCTGAAAGGACGGCTAGCAGCCGATGGTGCTGGTCGCGGACGATGAATCCGATGTTCTAAAGATCAACACACCATAGGAACCTGGAATGTAAGATCTATGAGCCAGGGCAAATTGGATGTGGTTACTGGGGAGATGTCAAGATTAAATATATACATTTTGGGTGTCAGTGAACTGAAATGGACTGGAATGGGCCACTTCACATCAAATGAGCACCAGATCTACTACTGTGGACAAGAGGACCACAGAAGAAATGGAGTAGCCTTCATAATTAATAATAAAGTGGCTAAAGCAGTGCTTGGATACAATCCAAAAAATGACAGAATGATCTCAATTCGAATTCAGGGTAAGCCATTTAACATCACAGTGATCCAAATATACGCCCCAACCGCAGATGCTGAAGAAGCAAAAGTAGATCAGTTCTATGAGGATCTGCAGCACCTACTGGATAGTACGCCAAAAAAAGATGTTATTTTCATTACAGGAGACTGGAATGCTAAGGTGGGTAGTCAAACGACACCTGGAATTACAGGCAAGTATGGTCTGGGAGAACAAAATGAAGCAGGACGTATGCTGATAGAATTTTGCCAAGACAACCCACTGTGCATAACAAACACTCTCTTCCAACAACCTAAGAGACGACTTTACACATGGACTTCACCAGACGGTCGACACCGAAATCAGATTGACTACATCCTTTGTAGCCAAAGGTGGCGAGCATCTATGCAGTTGGTAAAAACAAGACTTGGAGCTGATTGTAGTTCAGATCCCGAACTTCTTATTGCACAATTTAGAATCAGACTAAAGAGAATAGGGAAGACCCAGAGATCAGTTAGATATGAGCTCACTAATATTCCCAATGAATATGCAATGGAGGTGAAGAATAGATTTAAGGGACTAGATTTAGTAGATAGGGTCCTGGAAGAACTATGGACAGAAGTTTGCAACATTGTTCAGGAGGTGGCAGCAAAAAACGTCCCAAAGAAAAAGAAAACCAAGAAGGCAAGATGGCTGTCTGCTGAGACACTGGAAGCAGCCCAAGAAAGAAGGAAAGCAAAAGGCAACAGTGATAGGGGGAGATATGCCCAATTAAATGCAAAATTCCAGAGGTTAGCCAGAAGAGATAAGGAATTATTTTTAAACAAGCAATGCGCGGAAGCAGAAGAAGATAATAGAATAGGAAGGACAAGAGACCTCTTCCAGAAAATTAGAAACATTGGAGGTAAATTCCAGGCAAAAATGGGTATGATCAAAAACAAAGATGGGAAGGACCTAACAGAAGCAGAAGAGATCAAGAAAAGGTGGCAGGAATATACGGAAGATTTGTATAGGAAGGATAATATCGGGGATAGATTTGACGGTGTGGTCAGTGAGCTAGAGCCAGACATCCTGAAGAGTGAGGTTGAATGGGCCTTAAGAAGCATTGCTAATAACAAGGCAGCAGGAGATGACAGTATCCCAGCTGAACTGTTTAAAATCTTGCAAGATGATGCTGTCAAGGTGATGTATGCCATATGCCAGCAGATTTGGAAAACACAAGAATGGCCAACAGATGGGAAAAAATCAACCTATATCCCCATACCAAAAAAGGGACGCACCAAAGAATGTTCAAACTATCGAACAGTGGCACTCTTTTCACATGCCAGTAAGGTAATGCTCAAGATCTTGCAAGGTAGACTCCAGCAATTCATGGAACAAGAATTGCCAGATGTACAAGCTGGGTTTAGAAAAGGCAGAGGAACTAGAGACCAAATTGCCAATATCCTCTGGCTAATGGAGAAAGCCAGGGAGTTTCAGAAAAACATCTATTTCTGTTTTATTGACTATTCTAAAGCCTTTGACTTTGTGGATCATAACAAATTCTGGCAAGTTCTTGTGGTATGGGGATACCAAGTCATCTTGTCTGCCTCCTGAGGAATCTGTATAACGACCAAGTAGCAACGGTAAGAGCAGATCATGGAACAACGGACTGGTTTAAGATTGGGAAAGGAGGACGGCAGGGTTGTATACTCTCACCCTACCTATTCAACCAGTACGCAGAACACATCATGCGACGTGATGAATCCAAGGCTGGAGTTAAAATCGCTGGAAGAAACATTAACAATCTCCGATATGCAGATGATACCATTTTGATGGCTGAAAGCAAGGAGGAGCCAAGGAACCTCATGACAAAGGTGAAAGAAGAAAGTGCAAAAGCTGGGTTGCAGTTAAACCTCAAAAAAACCAAGATTATGGCAACCAGCTTGATTGATAACTGGCAAATAGAGGGAGAAAACGTGGAGGCGGTGACAGACTTTGTCTTTCTAGGCGCAAAGATTACTGCAGACGCTGACTGCAGCCAGGAAATCAGAAGACGTTTACTTCTTGGGAGGAGAGCAATGACAAATCTTGATAAAAGAGTTAAGAGCAGAGACATCACACTGACAACAAAGGTCCGCATAGTTAAAGCAATGGTATTCCCCGTAGTAACCTATGGCTGCGAGAGCTGGACCATAAGGAAGGCTGAGCGAAGGAAGAGAGATGCTTTTGAACTGTGGTGCTGGAGGAAAATTCTGAGAGTGCCTTGGACTGCAAGAAGATCAAACCAGTCCATACTCCAGGAAATAAAGCCAGACTGTTCACTTGAGGGAATGATATTAAAGGCAAAACTGAAGTATTTTGGCCACATCATGAGAAGACAGGATACCCTGGAGAAGATGCCGATGTTAGGGAAAGTGGAAGGCAAAAGGAAGAGGGGCCAACCAAGGGCAAGGTGGATGGATGATAACTGAGTTGCTAACTGAGGTTAGCAAGGGATGTTAAAAACAACAAAAAGGCTTTCTTCAGCTACGTGCATAGTAAAAGGCAGAAGAAAGAAATGGTGGTTCAGCTATTAAATAAGGATGGAAAGTGATAACAGATGACAAAGAAAAGGCAGAGGTGCTCAATTCCTACTTTGGCTCAGTCTTCTCCCAAAAGAGGGTCTATGACCCCCCTGGCAAAGGCGAAGTACAGGCTGAAGGGGCAGGATTGCAGCTTGAGATCGACAGGCATATGGTCAAGGAACACCTCATTACTTTGAGTGAGTTCAAATCTCCAGGGCCAGATGAACTGCATCCTAGAGTCATAAAGGAACTGGCAAAAGAACTCTCAGAACCGCTGTCTATTCTCTTTGAGAAATCATGGAGGACGGGGGAAGTGCCAGATGACTGGAGGAGGGCTAATGTTGTCCCTATCTTCAAAAAGGGTAAAAAGGAGGAACCTGGGAACTACAGACCAGTCAGTCTGACATCAATCCCTGGGAAAATTCTGGAGCAGATCATAAAGCAATCCACCTGGGAGCACCTTGACAACAATGCCGTGATTACTCGAAGCCAACATGGATTTGTCAAAAACAAGTCCTGCCAGACAAATCTGATCTCATTTTTTGATCAAGTAACCTTCCTTGTAGACCGTGGGAATGCTGTAGACATCATATACCTCGACTTCAGCAAAGCTTTCGACAAAGTACCCCATGATATCCTGATGAGCAAACTAGCTCGAAGTGGGCTAGATGAAACAACGATCCGGTGGATCCACAGTTGGCTACAGAATCGGACTCAGAGTGCTTATCAATGGGACCTTCTCAAGCTGGGGAGAGGTAACGAGTGGGGTACCGCAGGGCTCAGTCCTGGGCCCAGTGCTCTTCAACATTTTTATTAATGACTTGGAGGAGGAGGTGCAGGGAATGCTGATCAAATTTGCAGATGACACAAAATTGGGCAGGATAGCTAATACTTTGGAAGACAGAAACAAAATTCAAAGTGATCTGGATAGACTGGAGCGCTGGGCAGAAAACAACAGAATGGCATTTAATAGGGACAAATGCCAAGTTCTGCACCTAGGAAAAAGAAACCAAATGCACAGTTACAAGACGGGGGATACGTGGCTCAACGACAGTACGAGCGAAAAGGATCTTGGAATTGTTGTCGATCACAAGCTGAATATGAGCCAACAATGCGATGTGGCTGCAAAAAAGGCAAATGCTCTTTTGGGCTGCATTCATAGAAGCATCGCTTCCAAATCCCGGGAAGTACTAGTTCCCCTCTACTCAGCACTGGTTAGGCCTCATCTGGAGTACTGTGTCCAGTTCTGGGCACCACACTTTAAGAAGGATGCAGACAAACTGGAGAGGGTTCAGAGGAGGGCAACAAAGATGATCAGGGGACTGGAAACAAAGCCCTATGAAGGGAGACTGAAAGAACTGGGCATGTTTAGCCTTGAGAAGAGAAGACTGAGGGGAGATATGATAGCACTCTTCAAGTACTTGAAAGGTTGTCACAGAGAAGAAGGCCAGGATCTCTTCTTGATCATCCCAGAGTGCAGGACACGGAATAATGGGCTCAAGTTACAGGAAGCCAGATTCCGGCTGAACATCAGGAAAAACTTCCTGAGTGTCAGAGCAATACGACAATGGAACCAATTACCTGGGGAGGTGGTGGGCTCTCCCACACTGGAGGCCTTCAAGACGAGGCTGGACAGCCATCTGTCAGGGATGCTCTGACTTGGATTCCTGCATTAAGCAGGGGGTTGGACTCTATGGCCTTGTAGGCCCCTTCCAACCCTACTATTCTATGATTCTATGATATTCTGAAGGTGACGGGCTCAACCTTGGGGGAGCTGGGGGTGGCGATGGCCGACAGGAAGCTCTGGCGTGGGCTGGTCCATGAAGTCACGAAGAGTCAGAAGCGACTGACGGAATAAACAACAACAAATGGGGAGGGAAGAGGGAAAAATTAATCCTTTCAGCAAGGCTGGTGGAACGGCCCTGTTTCTCCCTCTTATCTCAACAAGTAATGTTGGATAGGCATCTGTTGATGCTTTGTGTTTGGGCTTTTGGATTAGGCCAGGGCTACTTGTGGATTCTGTACAATTGTATATGGAAGAAATCTTAGCCAGGTCCTGGAATCTAATTGATGGGTCCAACTCTTCATTCCATGGTGTCATTTGTCCAGCTGTGATCCCTCTCTGTTTGGCAGGATCTCTTTTTTTAACAAGCTGTTTGTCGGGAAAAGAGTTTAGAATCATAGAATAGTAGGGTTGGAAGGGGCTGATAAGACCATCGAGTCCAACCCCCTCCTCAGTGCAGGAATCCAAGCCAAAGCATCCCTGATAGATGGCTGTGCAGCCTCGTCTTGAATGCCTCCAGTGTGGGAAAGCCCACAACCTCCCTAGGTTGAGTTCACAACATACCATTCTTAAATTGAACAGCATACACTGTGCAAGTAAAACTGTCTGGAAGGTATTTCTTCTAATCCTGCCAAGCCAGCACCCCCAATGAGAGAATAACATTGGAGAGAGCCAACCTTTTCTTTTCCCTCCTCTGCAGGTGGCGGTCTCGGTGGCACCCGGCGCGGCGGCGCTGACGTCAACATCAGACACTCAGGCCGGGATGACACTTCCCGATATGATGAACGGTGAGCTGAGCTTTATGGGGAGTAGAATACGGTGGTGTCTCTGCCACCACTCCTGATATTAGACAACAACTTCATTTCTGGCGCTGGGAGCAACAGTAGAATTATTAAAGGCTACTCCCAAGTTTGACTTAGCTCCAGCTGTGTGCTAGAATGTAAAGAGGGCTTATAGTCAAGGAAAATACCCAGGCATTTAAAATTAGATGTTTCTCAGTTGCAGCAGAACCCTTTGTTAAAATACACATAAACTCTGCAGATTGATTAATTTGAACATCTTTTATAATTTGCCTAGTTTTTCCTTATAAAATTGATTTTTACAGGCTGTCAGACTAGCAAGAAATAGGAGGTCTGAGCCATCCTTGCATTTTGTATCTTCATGTTTTCTTTGGAAACCTCTTGATCATAAGGTTAAGAAACTGAGATCAATTAAGAAACCAGATTCTGTGGTGGACAGCAGCTGTTTGGATTGCTAGCCTTTCATTCTATTTGTCTAAGGCTTGTTGGTGTGCTTTTCCATGGAAGACATTTAGGATGCAAATTTGCTACAAACTTAAAACTGGATTTAAACCAATTCAATTTTGAAACCTTGGAAGTTATAAATTTACAAATGTTCCAAGAGTTGAGAGAGATTTCTACCCCTCTGTAGAACTTGAATTCCTATTGCTTTCTGGGAGAAGCTAGGGACAGTTAAACCAGTTTGTAGTGCAGATGTGTCCTTATTCCTGTATAGATGCCATGTTCATTTATTGGCCCACTTTTATGCCATGCAATAGCAATGTTTGTGGTAAATGGACCATTCTCTTTGTTGACTAAATATCTTTTGATTTTTTTCTCCTAACTCGCAGGGATCGGGACCGTGAACGAGAGCGGGATCGCCGAGACCGCAGCCGAGACCGGGACAAGGAGCGGGAACGCCGTCGCAGCCGATCCCGGGAGCGCCGGCGGCGAACACGGAGTCGAGAAAAAGATGAGCGGAAACGCAGCCGGGAACGCAGCAAGGATAAGGACCGGGAGCGCAAGCGTCGTAGTCGTTCCAGGGACCGCAAGCGGGATCGGGACCGTGACAGAGACAAGAAGGAGGAGCTGCCGGAAGTGGCTGATGCCCAGCCTGATGAGGCCCCCCTTGGCGAGATGGGCATAGATGGGCTGGAGGTGAAGCCCGAAGGGGAAGAGAAGGCTAGAGACAGGGAGCGGGACAGGGACAGGGATAGAGAGAGGGATCGGCGGCGCAGTCATCGCGACAAAGACCGAGACAGGGAGCGTGACAGAGAGCGTCGTCGGGACAGGGACAGAGATAGGGACCGAGACAGGGAGCACAAGCGTGACAGGGGTGAACGGGGTGGGGAGAAACGGGAGGACAGGGGGCAGGACAATGGCATGGGAGAGGCCCTGGAGGAAACCAGCCAGGATATGTTCCTGGACCAAGAATCCATGCAGTCGGCTGATGGCTACTTATCCACTGAGAATGGATACATGATGGAGCCCCCACTGGAGTGATGAATGGAGACGCTTCCTTGCCCCATGTGATCCAGCCAGGTGAGGCTCTGCCTCCCAGGCTGCCTAGCCAATGAGGCCCCATCAGCCAGTTGAGATAACTGATTTTAACTGGTTTTGTTTAGAAGGGTAAGTGTTTCAGTTCTGCTTGTCCCTGCCCCATTTCTTCTTAACTTGTAACCTTCCAGCAATTCCTTGTGTATTTGGATATTTTTCTTTAAACAAGAATAAAGTGTTAAATGTTTTCTCCTTCCTGTGAAGTGTGTCGAGACCCGACATGTTTGAAGAAATGCTTTGCTGGATTTCAGGCTGCCAGTGGGTCAAAGATCCACAAAGAAGATCTTAGTTACATGTCAAATGACTGTTGCTGAAACCTTTACTGGCAAAGGTTTTTTGCTTGTGTTGCAATGGGTGGAAAGCAGCAAAGGTTGGAAATGGACAGAAAGACAATGCAAACTGCAGGCTGTGTATTGCAGTTATTAGGGTTTCTTACAGGAAGAAACTGACCAAATTGCTACAAGTATGTTTGGAGGAAGTGCTTCACCTCAAAGTGGAATGTTTCTGTTGGGACTGAGAAAAGGGTAAGCAAACGTTCATCTAGGTACACTGAAGGTAAGCTCAGTTTATGTGGGGTTGACCTAACGATGGCATTAGCGTGAGGGGGGTGGTATACGAAGGTAGATGTTTAGGTGGGATTATAGCTAAGCAAGGGGGGCAGAAGGGATAACAGCCAAGGTGAAGGAGTACTTGGCTTTGAGCCCAGCAATAGAAACAAAGTCCAGGCCTGCTATCAAGGCTGTATACTCTGTGCTAAAAGAAACTAATTCTGTGCACAGTACACCAAGAAAAGTTGAATCCTGTAACGTGTATAAATGGAGCACATTTTCAGAACACGGCTTAATTTGCCTATTTCTGCATAAAAACACACACTACTTTGCATGATTTGTTTCAGTTGTGCTAGAAGGGGGGTGGGGCAAGGAGTTACATATGGTGCTAAAGGCCCATCCTCTCAGGTTTCTAAGATCTCTTCAGGTATTATCCATGCATTTTCTAGCATGTCTTCATGCCTAGAAACATGTTCTAAAAATATGAAAGCAGAAATACTTGGGGAAACAGAATACTGCACTCATACCACATTCTGGGTTTCTGTGAAATCACAGCATACACCTCACCCTGCTAATACAGCTCAAAGCTAAAGCCAAGGGTTGCAGTATGTAGAGAGGTGGAGACCATAGGGGTGAGTTGAGTATGAAGGAAAAAAGCTACATGAGCAGAGCATACACTGTTTGTGCCCTTTGTTATTCCCCTGAAGGCAACAGATCTGCTAATAGAATGGTTGGGCTGAGATGGAAACTGTAGGAGTACCTTTTATTGTAGTGATACTTAACTGGGAACCTACTTTTCTTCCATGCTCTTAATATTCCTGCTTCCACTTGCCTCCACTGCCACCACTACTACCCTGCTAAAGACATTTGCATGGCTCATTTTCCTGTTTGTATACTACACCTCCAGTGTGTCTTCATTTCATGGAAAGGCAGGATACTGCAAGCAAAATTTTGGCAAGGAGGCAAGCCTGATACAGCAGCTGGCCCAAACCTGAGGCTGGAGGAGAGGCTTGAAACAGCAGCAGGTTGTGTGGGTGAAGTGTATATGGAGGCTGTGAACATGGGAGAAGGAACTGTGCTTTGCTTAGCAGCCCCATCTGCTAATTCGTGTCTGAGCTATTTACTATGCTAGCCTTCCCCAACCTGGTGCCCTCCCCATGCTGGATGGGGGATGATAGGAGCTTTAGCCAGCACATCTGGGGGGCACCAGGTTGGGGAAGGCTGTAGTATGCTATTTCCTCACAGCAGCTTTGTGAGAGATTAAGCTGAGACTGACTATCTTTTGGTCCACCCTGCAAGCTCCATATTGGTCACTGGAGATTTGAATCTAGTTCTCTGTGCTCCTAGCCTGTCACTCCTACCACCACACCATACTGGCTCCTCTACCTTAAATTGTGGAGTGTACTGCAGCTCTATTCTTTTAAAGTTACTTCTATATCTTACTAACCAGAACCTTTTACTGGTATGCTATTCAACGTATACTTTGAGAAGGGTGACGATGTTTTGTTATGCAAGTGCAATGTGTGTTTGTCAGGTGTCAAACTTCACAAACCAAATAGACCAGTTGCATAATTAAACCAAAAATAATGAAAATAATGTAATCCCTTGCTGACAAGGCCATGGCAGGCCTCCCTCAACCATTGCTGATGTCTGCACTTCACACTTTTTGCTCCCAGCGTGATGTTTTAAATTGAAGTCTCCAATGTAGCTGGACCCCTTTTCCTTAATAAATGTTTGCATAAGAGCTTGGATGCTTATGTAAGGTTGGGCTGGGTCTGACTCTTCCATGGAGCTTGGAATTTGTGGGTTCAAATGGTCGGCACCCTTCGAAAAACACGACACTGCACAGTTTAATAATATCCTGCACGGTAGGTAGGTTTTGCTTATGTAAATACCTCTCCATTTGGGAAAGGCTGTTGCTCCAGAAACTGCTACAGTGAAGAGAAGTGTCGGATGTGGTTTCTCCTCGCCTTAAGCAGCATCTGTTTGTGGCATACCTGCTGTGGTAAGGCAGCCTCCCCCAATTGGATGTCCTCCAGATGTTTTGGACTACAACTCTCAGCATTCTCAGCCATTGACCATGGTGGCTGGGGCTGATGAGAGCTGAAGTCCAGAACATCTGGAGGGCACCAGGTTGGGGAGGGCTGGGTTAAGGTAAGAGGGAATGGGGCGGGGGGAGGGGGTGCTGGATGGGGCAGTTGTGTGTGCAAAAATCCTACTCTTGGGAAGCCTGAGGTATTTGGGCGATTGCTCCTTTCCCCGTTCCTTTTGCAGCGCGGCAGGGGCTCCTCCACCGGCCTAGATCGTGGTGAGGGGGTCGGGCGGCGCGCCTAGCGCACGTGCCCCGGCAGACACGCGCACCAGAGCTGCGTGTCAGGTTGCAAATCCCGTACGCAGCGGCTCCTCTTCCCTCCCCTCCGCTTTCCACGCTTTGACGTGCGACACGGCGGTGGGGCTTGGGGCGCGAAGATGGCAGCGCTGGCCGAGCCTCTGGGACTGGAGAGGGGTAAGCACCGGGGAGGAGGGAGGGTCGGTTGCATCGGCGCCGGGCGCAGGTGTGGCATCAGATGTGTCTGGAGTGGGAGGGATGCTCTGGGGGTTCCCACCGACCGTGAGCGGCGGGGGCAGGAGATGGAGATGAATCGGGGTGGATGATCAGCCAGCACCGAGGCAGAAGGGGGCTGGCGAGAGTGAGTCGACCGGAGCGCGCCCCACCCCCGGCATGTAGAGGCTAAGGGCTGTTTTGGGGGATGCGATAAGGGGGATGCCCATCAGATAGATGCGCGTGGCTGGCGGAAAGGCGAGGATTTTTGTTCCTCCTGGAAGATGGAGGTGGCGCCTTCGGGCCCCATCCTTCCTTGCTAGGCATGGCTACTGAACGGGAGATCATCTGAGCTGCTCCCTGCCTCGGATCTTCCCTGTTCTCTCTCCACCCCCTACCCCCCGTTATTTCTGTCCAGGAAGTCTCGGGAATACAGGAGCTGGAGGCATGTTGTGGGGGACTGGGGAGCTCGGCATTCCTCGTCCTCCTCCTTTGGGTCCCCAGTACTGCCTGCCCTCTTCCCCCTCTTTGTAGATGTGGCCCGGGCGGTTGAACTGCTGGAGCGACTGCAGCGCAGTGGGGAGGTGCCCCCCCAGAAACTGCAAGCCCTTCAGAGGGTGCTACAGAGCAAATTCTGCTCTGCCATACGTGAGGTGAGAGAAGGTTGGCCTGTCTTCCCCCGCCCTGCCCTGCCCTGCCCTGCCCTGCCCTGCCCTGCCCTGCCCCCCTGCCCGATCCTTCGGAGGCATGCCTGCCTGCCTTCTTCTCCATGGATTGCCTAATAGGTTTTGATCGCCAGTTCACCTGTCTCCCCTCCTTCCCCAGAGCTCCTGCTCCTTTTCTCCCTTTGACCCCCATTTAGCTCTTTGTCACCCACCCCTCCCCACAATGGCCTATAATTCTTGAATATTTGCGTCAGTGTTACACTCTGCCTCTCAACTACCTCCCACCCCAAAATACAATCATCTTTGCCTCCTTTCCTGCTATTTTGTGTCCCTCAGTCAGTATTTCCCAGCTATGTGTCACCGCTCCTCCTTTTTATCTCCTGTGGGCCCCTCTATGCACCCCCCTGCCCGAAGTGGATGCTTTTTTCAAGTATGTTTGTTAGCTTCTGTGTTCCATGTGGTGTCACCCTTGTTTCGTGGACATTTTTCCTCACCCCTCTTGTGTCTCTCCTGGGCAGGTCTATGAGCAGTTGTACGATACGCTGGACATATCGGGAAGTCCTGAGATCCGGGCACACGCCACAGCTAAGGTACTAGAAGAACCCTGTTGCTATGCTTCCTGTGGCGTGGCTCCCACATTCCCCATACTTGTTCATGTTATACATCAGAGGCAGGCAGAAGGTAGATCTTCAGATATTTTGGACTTCCACTCCCAGAAGCCCCTGCCAACAGGGCCAATGGTCAGGAATGCTGGGAGTTAAAGTCCAGAATATTTGGAGATCTACTTTCTGCCCACCCCTGCTATGAATCAGCCTTCCCCAACCTGGTGCTCTTCTCCCAGCATCCCACAGCCAACTGGCTGGGAGTGCTGGGAGTTGTAGTCCAACACATTTCAAGGGCACCAGGTTGGGGAAGGCCGCTATACATAGTTATACATAGTGCCTTACAATATGTGTATCATATATTTATATGTATATATGTATACACTGTACGTGTCATCGTGCCATACAATCTTCTTCAGAGGCCCTTTATATGCGTTTATGTGTCTACAAAGGAGGGGGCCTTTTTTGAGGTGGCACCACAACTTTGGAACACCCTCCCCAAAGGAGTAGGTTTGGCACCAATGCTACGTCTTTTCCTGAGCCAGGATAAGGCTTTTCATTTTTAGTTTGTCAAAGTATTTTAAATGGTCATGTTTCTTCCGCCTAACTGTGTGTGTGTTTTTATCGTTTTTATATGCCTGTAGTTTATTCTAATACATTGTCGACGTTTTGTTTGTGTTTGTATTTCTGTTGGTATGATTATTTTATTTATATCGGGATGATTAGTTTTATTCATGTCTGGGTACACCAGCCACCCTGGAATCCATCTGGATGAATGGTGGTTTAGCAATATTAAAAACGGATTAATTAAGGTATGGAATTTCTGGCAAGAAAACATTGCGACGGTCACCAACTTAGATGACTTTTAAAAGGGATTAGACAAACTCATGGATGACCCATGGCTACTAGTCATGATGACTACATGTATCCCCTGGGTTTAGGGGCAATAAGCCACTGAATACCAGTGGCTGGAAGAAACAATAGGAGAAGGCTATTGCCCCCATGTCCTGCCTGTGGTCTTTCCAGAGGTATTACGTTGGCTATAGTAGGAAGCAGGATGTTTATGCTGTTTTTATGTTTCTTAGAACTGACCCCCAGATTTCAGGCAAGATGTAACATTTGCTAGAACTGGGCTGGGGTTATATCCAATTTGTATTTACTTATTTATTAATAACATTTTCATCCTGTTCTGCAGTGCAAAAGATTCCCAGAGCAGCTTAAATAAGATTGATAAAACAATAACAAGCAAGGCAGTCCTGGCCTGCAAGCTTTCAATAAAAAAAAAACAACACAAAAGGAAAGAGCAGGGAGGACGGAGGAGGAGGGTGGAGAGCATAGGGTTGCGTGCGTGTTGTCCTGGTGTGCCATGTTCCCCCTGCTGTGTCTCTTGTACATCTGTTGTTTCTGTTCACTTGTTCTGTGGGTATTGTAAAGTGTAAAGAATTCAGCCTGAGAGCTGAATTCCACTGTGGAAAAGCTCTCAGTAGCTGGATTGTAGTGGCAGGTGGAGCCAAAGGAAAAAGGGGTGGGGCCAGATGCAAAGGGGTGGGGCAAAAGTACCAGCATATTGTAGCTTTAAAGTTCGTTCTGCCAGTAACTAAGCCTTGGGAAAGTCAGTTGAATTTTTGAGAATGGGTAAAAAAGCTGCACAAAAGCCAGGAAACCACCAGATGATTGGCGGTTGGGGGAAAGGGGGTGGGGCCAGAGAAGGGGCGAGGCCATCTGGGAAAACCTGGTGGGCCAGATTGGGACTCTGAGAAGGCCAGATTTGGCCCCCGGGCCTGATGTTCTGCACCCCTGGGTAAAGCATTGCAAACCAGAGATGGTGCTTTAAGATAAACTGAGGAGGCTCTTTTCCAGGTACCATTGGTACATTCTGTGACGGCAAAGAGCCGTCTCTGCTGCGACACCTCGATTGGGAACCCCTGTCTCCACGGAGGTGTGACTGGTATCGACGTCATATTCTTTTCCGTGCCAGGTCCAAACCCATGTGTTTGCCAAGACACTTTAAACTTTATTTTAACTTGGCTGATATGAGCTAGCTGTTTTACATATTTCCTGCCTTGTATTGCTGTAGTTCAGCCTTCCCCAACCTGCTGCCCTCCATGCTTGTTGGAGGATGCTGGGAATTGTAGTCCAACATTTCTGGAGGGTACCAGGTTGGGGAAGGATGCTGTTTCTGTTGTTGTTTTGTCCAAGTATTCCAAGGAGGACGGACTTCTTCACACAGCGCATGGTTAAGCTATGGGACTCGCTACCACAGGATGAAGTGACAGCCACCAATTTGGATGGCTTTAAAAGGGGGTTGAACACATTCCTGGAGGAAAAGGCTATCGATGGCGACTAGTCTTGATGGCTATGTGCTACCTCCAGTACCAGAGCTTATCGACACCAGTTGCTGGGGAACACAGGTGGGAGGGTGCTGTTACGCTCATGCCCTGCTTGTGGGTTTCTGGTCCACAGCTGGTTGGCCACTGTGTGAACAGAATGCTGGGCTAGATGGAGCCTTGGTCTGATCCAGCATGGCTCCTCTTATGTTCTTGTGTTTTTATGTTTCTCATGAAATGTTATTTTATTTTGAAATAAGGTTAACAAAATAAAGGCAAGAAAAAGAAGACAAAGAACATACAGAATAATAAAATCACTAAAGAAACAAAGGAATTCACTATTTATTGGTTAATTATTAGTTGTTTATTTGTATTAATATCATTACTGATATTTATTATCATTATTATTTTTATTGTCCATCATCTTAGGATTTTAAATTACGTCTTGTATACCATACTGGTATCTTAAGATGAAGGGTGATATAAAAATATTTCAAATAAATAAATGAATGAATAAATAATAAAATGAAGGATGAATCAAAATGAAATGGAAAAAACACTGAAATTGCAGTGCAAGGGGCAATGATGTGGGATCAGTCCTTTAAAAAAAAAAAAACAGGAGTTGGCATTAAAAACAAGCTTGTGTATCATCCCTGCTGCTGTAAATGCTGACTTGGGCTCTCCTCCCCCTCTCCAGGCGACAGTGGCTGCCTTTGCCGCAAGTGAGGGCCATGCGCACCCCCGGGTGGTGGAGCTGCCCAAGACGGACGAAGGCCTGGGCTTCAACATCATGGGGGGAAAGGAGCAGAACTCTCCCATCTACATTTCTCGCATCATCCCGGGGGGTGTGGCTGACCGCCATGGAGGGCTCAAGCGCGGAGATCAGTTGCTGTCGGTTAACGGCGTGGTGTGTATTGGGTGGCAGGAGATACGGGAGAATTTGTGGAGGGGGAAGGGGGTGTTTGTCAAGGTTTTCCTCCAAGACTCTCTTTCAGCCTTCCCCAACCTGAGTTGGGCTACAACATCTCCTAGCCAGAATGGCCAATGGTTAGGTACAATGGGAGTTGTAGTCTGACGTATGTCGAGGGCACCAGGTTGGGGAAGTCTGCTCTGTTTGGATGGGGAATTCATGGATCTGTCACTGGACAGAATGTTTGGCCAGTTCCTGGTTCAAATGTGTGGTCCGCCCTGGACTAGTTGGGAGGCATGGGGTAAGCCGGCCGCTGTCTTTGGCCAGTGTTCCCCAGATGTGGACTGTCAAGCAGGGGCAGTTCCAAGTTTGAGGGAAGCCATGTTATGTCCGTGGGCCCTGGTGGTCTTATGAAGCAGCAGTGGCAAGCAGCCATGCTCCGATTAGCATTGGATCTCTCAGTTGGCTGGCCACCAACCTGGAAGCCTTTAAAAGGGGACTAGACAAATTCATGGAGGATAAGACTATAAATGGCTACCAGTCATCATGGTGATTTTAGCTTAAGTATCACAGGGCTTCAGTATGCAAGTTGCTGGGGAAGATGACCACGAGGGAGGTGCTGCACTCATGTCCTACTTGTGGGTTTCCCAAAGGCGTCTGGTTGGCCACTGTGTGAAAAGAATGCTGGACTAGAAAGTCGTTTGGTCTGATCCAGCAGGGCCCTTTTTCTGTTCTTAGTGTCACTCCAGGGCATTATGGGAAATCAGGGGATGCCATTTTAATTTCCCACAATGCTTCAGAGTGATGCTACATTGGAGGCATTGTGGGAAATTAATCTGGCGGCTCCTCTGGGCACAGCCTCCCTTCACTGATCAAAGCGCTGGGGAACAAATATTTTAACCTGGGCTCATGGTAGGTGTAAACGGTGGGCCTAGCAGGGAATTTGGGGCCCTGGCAGGTGCCTGAGGATCTCGCACGCTGATGTTGGGTCTGGGATTTAGTAGCTGAGTCCTGTGAGTGATTTAGGAGCACCAGGTTAAGCAGGTGTAGACCTGGTCACTGCCTGGATGGATGGCAAGCCACAGCACCATGTAAATAAGAGCTAGTTTTAATTATAACTAGCGGACGAGAAGCTCTTTAGCAATTATTAATAACACAGATGTTATTAATAAGTGAGGGGATATATAATTTATTGTCAAGAATGGGACAGATGACTCCTTGGGTGGATCATAGTAGAGGGCATTCCAAAGATTATGTGGAACAAAATGGAAGTCCTCCTATATGAAGCTTTGACTTGGATTCCTGAATCGAGCAGGGGGTTGGACTCGATGGTCTTATAGGCCCCTTCCAGCCCTGCTATTCTATGATTCTATGATTCTGTATTGTCCATTCCTGGGGATGATGGGAATTGTATCCCAACACATCTGGAGGGTCCCAGGTTGGGGAAGGCTACCTTATTGGGTGGTGGCAGTGCTATGCTATTACTGCAAGTATGGTAGCTGGTGATATTACCAGGGGAATCCTTTACGCTAATAGCAGACTTATTCTCTGAGTGCTGATCCTTACGTAGCCAAAATGGCACCATCCATGCACAAGGGGGAGGTATCGGCAGGCTTGGGGAACCCCAAGCATTCAAAAAGTGTTTTAAAAAATCCATTAGGAAAAATACCCAAGGGGGTGGGGGATGGACCTCAAAACAGCTCAGTGACCATGGAATGCTGACCGACTCTTTGGGAAAATGAGAAGGGGAGGGGGAATGAAATGGAGTTCCCTGGAAGCGGGCCTGGCTGGCGGCCACCCAGAATAGGACCACTCCACATTGCAATGATTTGCTGCAGGTCCCATTCATGCAAATGTCTTATTCAAGATAGAGGGGCGACTGCTTCTCACTGAGCCTAATTGTGATGATCGGGGATGAAGGGCAGGGTTAGGAGGCTTGCCGCAGGATGAGCCCTTCTGCCTTGATCCTGTTGCATTTCTGCCTTTTCTTCTGCAGAGTGTGGAGGGTGAGCAACATGAGCGGGCAGTGGAGCTTCTGAAAGCCGCGCAGGGCACTGTGAAGCTGGTTGTGCGCTACACGCCCAAAGTACTTGAAGAGATGGAGGCACGCTTCGAGAAGATGCGGACGGCGCGGCGCCGGCAGCAGCACAACAGCTACTCGTAAGTGTGAGCCACAAAATGGGTGCTCTGAACAGTGGCTGCCTAGGGGGATACTAGCCTAATCCCCTTGAGGGGATAGAAGGAATTGGTAGTTTTCAAGGATATTTCTAATCTCTACACCTGTGAAACCCCCGATTCCTCTCATCTACTTTTGAGGGTTATTATGCTGTCCCTTGGGACAGAGACAGTGTGCTAGGGATAAGCGGCGAGTATTCACCCAGCTTGTGAATACTTGGAGCCATCAATTGAAAAGAGAATGCAGAGCATGATGGACCTTTTGGTCCATCCGTCCAGGAAGGCAGTGCAGGAAAGCTGCTGAATTGTACCGTAGGGCAGGACTTGGCGGATTTCAGGTTTGCGGGATCTACTTCTTATTTTTATAGAACCCTGAGATCTACCAGCCAGAGCCTAGTGTAAAAGACATATCTGTTAAGTCCTGTTCAGGTGTTTTGCCCAAGGAAGATTTAAGTGACATGGGGCAGCTCATGCTGGACCTGTCCCTGACATCCTGACTGCTTCCTCAGTGCCTGATCTCCCCACAATGGGCAGGGGGATGTAAAGGGGGTTTCTGCCAGCATTTGTGCAATTGGGAACCCAGCTTTATCAGGGTTCTTGATTGCAAGTAGGTGGAGTTCTACTCGTGTCGAAGTGACTGCAAGTAGAGGCCCTCTTCAGACCTTCTCTCAACACAGGAAGGGTGGCACGCATGGGGATGTTTGGGACGGAGCTAACGCACATGCCCTGTGCATCTTAAATGCTGTGATATGCTGCATTCAGGCATAACACCTCAACAGGCCTTCCGAGCCCAGGAATTTGTCTTGTGTACCAGAGCTGAATGGAACTCCATGCTCAGTCCTTCCACACAACAATCCACTCATGGTTTTCACCCCATGCTTTCTTCATTTCAGCAGCATAATTTAGGGCAGGACTGCAGGACCTCAGGTCCAGGGGCCAAATGTGGCCCACTTGGGGTTCCTTGGAGGGCTACGTGCTTTCCCCCAACCACTGGTCGTTTGGTGGCTTCCTGGCTTTTGTGCAGTTTTTCCCCCATTCTGAAAGGTTGAAATGCCTCTCACTCAATAAGAGCTTTCAGGCGCAATCCTATTGATTGCACCCTTGAAGACTGTAAGCCCTGGAACTTGGGAGGCTTCCGATCATCCAGTGCAGGGCGGGAGGAGTGGTGGAGGCAATCCTCCCCTCCCCGGCCTCCTGCCCAGCATTTTTCCCTAGACGGGCTTTTTTGTCCATCTAGAGATGGCACTTTGGAGGGTGAGGGAAGGAGGCTGGGGAGGGCTCAGGATAGCTCATATCCTAGCCTCTCTGCTCCCCTCCCCACCCACCAGAATGCTTTTCCAACCTCAGAGGCCAGCCGGTGCGTTTCTTCTGTGCCAACTACAAGGGAGAGGGGGATTGGATCTCCATCTCCCCCATTCAAGGTCAGAGCGCTGTCTCTGGCCTTGGAGGGGGTAATCTCCAGTGTTCTATGGCCGCTCAGGCAATGTCTAGGTGCCATAGGGTTGCTCCCTCCAGCTGCACTATGCTGATATTTTTGGTGTTTTGGCCCTTGCTCCTTTGGTCTTTGACCCTGCCCACCCTCTCAATTGTGACCCCTGAGAGCTCTGAAATGGAATTTGGCTCTTGAGCTGAAAGAGGCTTTAGATGCCGATTTATGGCCTGGGGTTGCGGGGAGTCATTTTGATGCTGCTATTGTGATATAATTGGGAGTCAGAAGTCCTTGTCAATCAACTGCAAATGGTAGGCATCTACCAATGAGTTAGAGCTCCCTTCTTCCTCCCAAAGCCATGGTCCCAGTCCGAATTATCCACCCCCAACCCCCACAGCTGCAATTTACTTTTTAAAAAGCCATTCATGCATTTGCTAGTTGCATCTAGCCAATTGTCAGGTTTGGGGTGGAGTTGAAGCTCTGCCTGGAACCGAAATGTAGCAATTGCTTGGACTTCAGCAGGCAGAAAAACACATCCGTGGTTACTCAACTTCAAATCTGAAATTCAGATTTTAAAACCTTCCCACGATCAGATAGCCATGTGCAAGTACAAAACTTGAGAAATGAATGAGAATTCCAGATGTGTGTTCGTCCAGAGAGATCCTTGAAACCAACCTTTGGTTGTCTTGAAATAGATTCACGCAGCTGGGGAAGGGCGGGGGGCAGGGGGAACCCACCCCAAACTCAACACCTTGTGGAGTCCGTCAAATTTACCAAGCCCAGACACAAAAGGGAACCCTCGCTATTGGTTCCTACTTAGGGGTGAGGGGGAGTTCTTACCATGTTGCCTCCCTGATTGTTCTCATTGTTGATATTTCCTCTTCCTCTTTCTGTCCCTTGTTTCCACAGATCCCTGGAGTCACGAGGATAATTTGCCTCTTAAGCTGGCCGGCCTGTGACTCTTCCTGTCCCGCTCCCTGCTGCCTTCCACAATGGTTTTATCTGTATAGCAGGAGACATATTTATCTTCCTTCCTCCCCCTTGTTTGGGAGGCGGGCTTCTATGTACAGTATTTATTCTCCACATTCCTCTTATTTAAAGATGTTCTGTGTGGGTGACTTGTGTGTCTGTGCGAGTCCATACCCTTTGTGAAACTGGGGGAGATCACCACAAAATTACCTGAGAGGACTGCCCTTGCCCATGAAGTACAGGGCGTCAAAAGAGGAAAATGGAGGCAGGCCTGCATGAAACGCCTTCTGCTCCAGAGGCAGGTTTCATCTCCACTGTGGGTGTGAGGGATGCCTGTTTAACTAGTCCGCTTCCCCACCCTAGAGCTTGCTGCCACATCCGGCCCAGGAAGAGAGTAATCGTATTAAACAAGCAGCCCTGATGGGAACGAGCCAAAGCAAGGTAATAATGGATAAAGCATTGGGATTTGGACCTGGGTTCGAATCACACCATATTACTCTCTCTCTCTCTCAGCCTAACCTACCTCACAGGGTTGTTGTGAGGATAAAATAGTGAAACCCACTGTATGGTGACCTGAGTTTTTTGAAGAAAGGAAGGGATAACAATGCAATTTATTATTATAATTATTATTATAGAGGGTGGGTGGGGGAAGAGGATTGTCCCAGGACTGTTAAGCCTAATCCAAACCAATTTTTCTTTAGCAATCTGTATTAAAATGTGAAACAATTAAAAAGAGGTTGAATTTGGATGTGGAAAACCCCCAGTTTCAGCCACAGAGCTCACTGCCTATCTTTGGGTAACTTGTGTATGCTCAGCCTTGGTTCCCAGTCTGTAAAATGGGAACTAGACTGACCGATCTCAGAGTTGCGGTGAGGCTCCATGAGATAAGCACTGTAAAGCCCTTTCTGGACTGCAGAGTGGTGTGGGAATTGTGAATACAATGATATGTGAATAACGTGAGTTGAGATTATATGGATCTCTATTTGACGTTTCTGTTGACAGGGCTGCATTACCTTGGGGATAATGTCAGGAGCCAAAACCAACAGCTGGGTGGGGTCCAGCTGCTTTCCATTCTCTTTCAGCCATCTATTTTTCCTCTCTGCCCACCTGGGACAGATTTGCTCTTGCCAGAGGTTGTCCACCCTGGCACTCAATGGCTGTGCTGTTCACCCTTTCAGCTCCGTCAGAGCATAGGGCAGCCTTCCCCAACCTGGTGCCCTCCAGATATCTTGGACCTAGAATTGCTGACCATTGGTTATGCTGTCTGGGACTGATGGCAGTTGAAGTCTAAAACATCTGGAGGGCACCAGATTGAGGAAGGCTGGTGTAGGAACAATAAAAATCCAGAGGGAACACTGTGCTGCATTTTTATCTTTCTACCAGCAGGTGGAACTCTTTCTGTATGGCAGAACAGGATTACTTACTATTACTAAGCTGGGGCATGTGGACACTTGTTCAGGAGTGGGCAACTTGTGGCCCTCCGGATGTTTGGCCTACAACTCCCATCATCCCTTACCATTGACTATCCTGACTAGGGTTGATGGGAGTTGTAGGCCAAAACAGCTGGAAAGCTACAAATTGCCCACTCCTGTACTTTTTGATAAATCCATACTGACTTGAAGCCATATTGCTGCCATGCACAGAGCTACATGCTGAACATGACATGGGTCATAGAATCATAGAACAGTAGGGTTGGAAGGGGCCTACAAGACCATCGAGTCCAACCCCCTGTTCAATGCAGGAATCCAAGTCAGAGCATCCCTGGCAGATGGCTGCCCAGCCTCCTCTTGAATGCCTCCAGTGTGGGAGAGCCCACCACCTCCCTAGGGAATTGGTTCCATTGTCGTATTGCTCTAACAGTCAGGAACTTTTTCCTGGTGTTCAGCTGGCATCTGGCTTCCTGTAACTTGAGCCCATTATTCTGTGTCCAGCACCCTGGGATGATCAAGAAGAGATCCTGGCCTTCCTCTGTGGCAACCTTTCAAGTACTTGAAGAGCGCCATCATATCTCCCCTCAGTCTTCTCAAGGCTAAACATGCCCAGTTCTTTCAGCCTCTCGTCATAGGGCTTTGTTTCCATTCCCCTGATCATCTTCGTTGCCCTCCTCTGAACCCTCTCCAGCTTGTCTGCATCCTTCTTAAAGTGTGGTGCCCAGAACTGGGCACAGTACTCAAGATGAAGCCTAACCAGTGCTGAGTAGAGGGTCAGCCTTTCACATGCCACTGTGAGTGCTTAAAAAAAGTCCTGCTACTTGCAGTAACATTTAGAAAGCCAAGCCAAAGACTCCTGTGTAGGGTGTGAGCATCTTGGTGCAAGGGGGCCATGGCTGGAAATCATCATGGAATTGATTGAGACCTACAGTTTTTGTGTATCACACAGAACAGCTTAGGAGAGGGCCCCCAGTTGTAGAGCACATGCTTTGCATGCCACTGGTCCCTGGTTCAATCCTGGTGTTTGTGGCTAAAAAGATCAGGAGTTGCCTGAGACCTTACCTATCTTATTTATTTCTTTATTTATAGCTTTTTTAACTGTACCCTTTAACCAAAAAGACTCCCAGGGTGGCTTACAAAGATCAATAGCATGAGAGTCCCTGCCCTCAAGCTTACAATAGAAAAGCCATGGCACAAAGGAAAAAGGGAAGAAGGAAAAAAACAAGCTCAGGCACCCATTCTTAAAAGTAAATGTTTAAAAATAAAAGCTTCTGCCAGTCAGATTAGACATTGCTGGGCTAGATGGACAAATAGCCTCACCTGGTGTGGCAACTTCCTAACTTGAAATGAAATGTCTGTAAATACACATATGTGTGTGCATATGAAAACAGTTCAAACTTAGTTTTTCATTTAATTCCAGGACTACTGTATGCTAAAATATAGGTCCATAAGACCCTAACAGTGAAACGACACCGTCTTCCAGTAAATCTGGTTGTATTTATGATGGGAAAACTTGTTCAGTAGCCAAAACACATAAATCATGTTCTGAATGCTAGAATTCAATAAAATATCATACAAAGGGTGTGTCGGTGCTGTTGTGCTTTAAGACTGGATTGATTTGAATATGGTGTTCTGTATGGAAATCTTTTGGATCCATACTTTACATACAGTAGTCATCCCCTTAAATTTAAGTGGAAGTTGGAGTCTGAATAGTTTTCTCTGAAAACATACTTGAAGTTGTACTTTTCCCTTCACAATTGGGACCTACTCCTATGTTTTCACTGTATGGGCTGAGGGCCAAAGAAGGCCTGTTCAGCTGAGCAGGATCAAAGCAGGCCTGGAGGGGTGAGGATTTAACCCTTTCTTCCTTTTCTGTGACATCTCCTTCTGAAGCCAGGATTGGCTCTGGAGCAAAATCAGTGGAGGGTTCCACCCATCACAGCCCACCCTGCAAAACAAATTCTAGCATCAGGATTTTTCTCAGCAGCTCTGATCCTGTTAATGATCAGTCCACTGGCTGATGTCATATGCATTTTCAAAATTCATGCACTTAACTAAATTGGCCCCAAAAGAAGCCATGAAATTAGCTGTTTGTTTTTTTTTTAAAGAAAGAGCATAAAAGATTCAGGCATTCATGGTCTCTCCAGCAAAGGAAATATTAAAAAATAAAGGGTCCAGTTGCAAAGAACTACTTTAGGAGTTTCCTAGTCCCACCCACCCGGTGCCTCAATCTGCCCAATGGAATTATTTACCACCCACCCTGAACTGGAACACCAGGCACCTCTGTTTTGGTACAGACTGCTTTCGATGCTTCTCTACTTTAAAAGTGGTTTGCTGTGGGAAGCTGCTGTGCAAGAAGTCTTGACCAAAAAGACCCTCCTTAGGTCTGCGGTTCTTTGTATATTTTGAAATGGGCCCAGATGCTGTGCCGTTGTTTTAGAACTTGCCTTTCCCAACTTTAAATCCCCAGGTGCCTTTTGGACCACAACTCCCATCATGCTCAGCTAGCAGGGCCAATGGTCAGGGATGATGGATGCTGAGATCCAACAACTTCTTAAGATCCAAGACTGGGAAAGAGGAACAAAATAAATAGCTTGCCTCTTGCATGACCCCTGAACAATACATTCTTGTCAGGGAGCCCTTATAGGTGATCCATATTGCTTCTGACCAGGATGGGATACAAAGTCCTTCTTCCTCGCCCATTCAAACACATACACACACTCCCCCTACCCAAGTCTTCCCTGACCTGGCCCCCTCCAGATTTGTTGGACTGCATCTCCCATCATCCCCTGCCAGTATAGCCCATGTTCTGGGATGATGGGAGTTGAAGTCCAAAACAACTGGAGAACACCAGGTTGGTTAAGGCTGCCCTCTGCCATGGCTGGATAAAAGCTCAGTAAGAGGGTGTTGTGGTCCCCTAACAGTTATCAGCCTTCTTTAGGGAGATCTGCCTTCCCTCGCCAGCGCCCATAGTTCTGTGGGCTTTTTGCCAGTTACCTGGACTTATGGATGTCACCTGTTCACACCGCTGGCAGATCTCCACTTGGTCAATCCTGGGAGCGGAGGATACTGAGGAATTCTGTGTTGGCTGTTCTGAGCTTGGCGAAAGAATAGTGTGATACAAGCATAACTGACGAATAAACTAGTAAAGCACAGTGTCCCAGAAGCCTCGCTTGAGATATTATGTTACAATTAGGGATTATGGATTGTCTGTGTTTTGTGGATTGTCAGGTGCCTTTTGTTCCATCTTCTGTTCACAGACAGATTCTAATTCCCCGCCCCCCTGTTATGCGGAAACATATGCAAATAATTATGTAAGAGGGCTCACAACAATTTACATGATTCACCTTAGTACATAATATTTAGCATATTGCCCCCCCATTCCATTCAACCTTCCCCCATGTATATTTACCAGTCTCAGCAGAAACTTGTGTATTTTCCTACAAATAAATATGCATACCTTTCGGGAAAGTAAAAAAAAAAAAAAAAGATCCGGACATCCACAGACCCCGCATGGCCTGAGGAGGCTGGTCTGCAGCGGATTCTGCAGGTCGGATTCTTGGAAATCTGAGCTCATTTTAGTCTGCCTTGAATGTCTCCATCATCCTTAGTTACAGTCTCCTTAGCATCTCTTCCCTCCCCCTTTAACATGGTTGTGGGGATCAAGCAGGTGTTCTGGAGCTCAACTGGAGTCTGATGATGTCAAAGTACCAATCTTAATTCAAGGGATTAGTCCGATCTCAACGGCCTTCCTTCACCCAGGTATGTGGAGTTCTAGAGTGCTTATTCTACACAAAAAATGTCCTTTGTCATTGGACAGATGTTGGAAGGTTTGATTCCAAAGCAGACTACTAGGTGGACTATTGGTTCAACGTGGTTCCAAATGGCAGTGTCCGCCGTGATTTCCTAGATCAAGCTTTGTAAAGCCAGAACACCTCCTGATTAGTCCTGGATGGATCTGCAAATATCTTGGCACTGAATTCTATTTGTAGTTGATTGTGTGTGCGTGTGCATGCATATGCAAGGAATGTTTTCATAGCATGCATGCTCACTGGATGATGTTTTAACCAGGGTAGGTGTAAAGCAGGAGTGAGCAACTTGTGGCCCTCCAGATGTTTAGACCTACAACTCCCATCATTCTTCACCATTAGCTATGCTGGGTAGGGCTGATGGGAGTTGTAGACCAAAATATCTGGAGGACCATAAGTTGCACACCCCTGTGCAAAGTCTGCTTTCCACCAGCAAGAAAAGTTGTTCATAAAGTTTTGTCCCACCACTTCTGCCAGAAACATGTCTGGTTTGGGCAGCTGGATCTTGGAAAATTCTTTCATCATGGAAATGGGCCAAGATACTGGTGGTAGGATCCTAAGAAGGATGTGAATTTTAATTTTGAATTTTTTTTAGCAAAGTGTGTGTGTGTACACACACACGCACATGCACACACGTTCTGTCCTGTGACTTGGCCTTTAAAAAGGCCCACAAAACAATTTGTGACATCAAACCAATAAAATATAGTAGGCGAAACACAAAAATCACAAAAAATGGAACATGATCAGTATTCACTTAACAAAGAGCTAGAGGAGCAATTTAAAAGAACAGAAACAACATGTGATAAATCAACAAACAATCTCCAAAGCCAGAACAAAGAAGTCAAAGCATCCCTGACAGATGGCTGTCCAGCCTCGTCTTGAATGCCTCCAGTGTGGGAGAGCCCACCACCTCCCTAGGTAATTGGTTCCATTGTCATATTGCTCTAACAGGAAGTTTTTCCTGGTGTTCAGCCGGAATCTGGCTTCCTGTAACTTGAGCCCATTCTTCCGTGTCCTGCACTCTGGGATGGCTAGCCTCCCTTGAAAGGGATTCCATGGAGAAGGTGCCACCGATGAGACAGCCCTGTTTCTGGTAGCTGTTACTCAAGTTTCCCCAGGTGATGGTATTGGTCATTTCTCACTTCCTTGAGCAGTGAGCAGTTCCAGGAGCATAATTTGATTAATTTATAAATATACAAGCAGAGCAGAAGTGGAGGCAAACAGGCCTTCCTACAAAGTGGAATGTAGCCCAGAGAGCAACTTGAGGACAATCCATTAAAACTGCACCCAGCTCAAAACTCTCAGCACTGTCTCAGTATCTTCAGACTGCCAACTCTGTACACACCCCTGTTTCCTCCCTTCAGCTGGAGGGTTGCCATCTTCTCCAAACTGGAATGAGTATCTCATTCAAAAATGCAGAGAGAAATTTCCAGCTACCAAGAGACCATCTCCTAACTTTAGATCCCATTGCTCAAACAGCAGTTGTCCATCCTGGTCTGTTAACCAACAATTCATTTAAAGGAATGGTCAGCCATATCTTTGGAATTACTTCAGCAATGGTAACCCAGACTTGCTTGATATATATTTTTTGGCTAAAACAAAACCAATGATAAATATGCCAAGATCTTGCAATGCGGTATATAATTGAGCTGATCTCAAAACACTTTGATTTTTCTCAGGGATAGGGAAATTGCGTTTCTTTTTCATTCCTATAACATTTAGGAAACCTCAGTGAACATTGTGAAATTAGCCAGAATGAAGAAAAGATGGGAGATCAGCCTCAAACACACGCACACACATACATATGCACACAAACATGTGTGCGCGCACACAAATAATTACATTTTAAAAAGCAATGTGCCAAAGGTAGAAATTCTTTTGCTTAATTTTTTTAAGGGGTGGGGAGGGGAGGGACTTGCTACTGTTACGTTGGGATACCAAGAGTTATAATAGACTGGATCCAGGTCCCCACTGGAATCAGTGGGACTTAAGTTGACTAGCCTAGGCCCCATTGATTCCAATGGGTCTATTCCAATCACATGTGGTCTGAAAGGGGGGAATCGGTGACAGCAGCCTACTCTAAATGGCACCCCCAAAGTGGGGAATCTGCTCAAAGGTAGGAGATTTGGAAGATCCCCTGCCAGGGAGCTGAGATAGCTCCCAGTGCTCTGAGAATCCTGGCTTCCAGTGAGCCCTCCCTGGCAGACGTATCCAGTGCCAGCAGTGTTCCTCCAATTGGCATTGGGCAGCTGCCATTAAAGTTTTGCACAATGCCCCAGAACGATGCTGTGCCCAGGGGCATTGTGGGAAATTAAAATGGCGGATGCCTGGCACTAAGCAGCAGAAAAAAAGGTTTTAAAGGGAAGCTCATGAGTTGCAGGTGGTGGTGGGCCCTTGCCAGGATTCCAGGGCCCCAGAAACGGCCTGAGGATGCCATATAATGGTGCTGGGCCTGCTGTACAGATTTACAATCCAAAGGTGCAGGTATGACACTTTGGGGAGGGAAGGAAAAGAGACGAATACAGAAGGCAAATCACCCAGAGTGACTGAATAGCTGTCCAGATAAACAAATGCAAGGCTGTCTGTCTCCCACCTCCCCATACAGAGTGCCTGATGGAGTTTAAGAAGGAGCATGGACTAGAGCAGGGATGTAGAACCTCAGGCTTGGAGCCCAAACCCAGCCCTTGGGGGTTCTCCAGAAGGCCACACCCCTTTATGCCATGGGGATGTGGCCCCTGAGAGTTTCTCATTGGCCCTCTGGCTGAAAGAGTTTCTGCAGCCCTGGACTAAGGGCTCTCAAGAAAGTCCAAGTGTCCTGGCTCCGACCTGCCCTTCCCCTTCAAATCACCAGCTGCTCCTTATGGCTTTCAAGCAGCGTGGGAAGAGTCAGCTGGCTTTTTGGCTCATCAGATTTCAGTTTCTAAGGAGAGTTTACAGCAGGTTCCCAGGGCATCCTGCAAATCCCCCCACCCCCAGCCACTCCCTGCTCCCCACACAAGAGGAAGGTCACAGACAGGTCCAAGCTTGCATGATGGAACCTGTGCTGCTTGAAAAGAGCTGCAAAGACAACCCAGGCATCGAAGTGCCCAGCACCACACCCTTTCTTCTCTCATAGGTTAGGCCTCGCTCCTTTCCTAGACCAAACAGGGCGGTGGGGGAAGTCATGGTTCTGTTTTTGCCCTGCACTTGCCACCTACATACTGAGGTCTCATCTTGTTCCAGGAAAAAAAACATGATGATACTTCTCCCTGCCCAACGGGTGCGTGAGTCACCCCCACTACCCTTCCCAAGTCGGTTTTACTGGTTGGGTTGCCCTTTGGAGACTTCTCTTCCAGAAGGGGCGGGAAGAAGGGACTGCAAGCCAGCAATGCCTCGCTCTTGGGAATCTAACAGAAAGAGCCAGCAGCCAGGATGTCGGGGTTTTGTTTTCTGACAGGCTGAAATGTTACAGTATAGGACTGGAGTGAAAATGAATTCCAGAGAGCTGAAAGGGGGTGGAGGGGGAGAAGGAGAATTCTCATGCAAATGTATTCACTTATTTTATGATAAAATTTATAAACTGTTCCACATCGAGAGGTATTGGAGCAGTGAACAATAAATTAAAACACAACATTTGGGATATTTAAGGGAATTCCTTCTCTCTTACCAGCCTACCTGGCCACTGAGGCCATCAGAAGAGGAGCTTGTGGTCCGTTTGGAGTCCATTCAGAGCACAGCCTTCAGTGTACTGGCTCCCTCTCTGTGGAACTCCCTGCCTCTTGATGTCAGGCAGGCACTGATATTGTTTTATTTTTGGTGCCTGCTGAAGACATTTTTTATTTAATCAAGCCTTCCCTGAGGGACCAGCCACAGTTTTAATGATATAATCAGTTTTTCAATATTTTGATTCTGTATTTTGGTTCTTTTTTTCTTTCTTTTATTGTTCCCTGCTCAGGAATCTTAATCTTGCTAGATATAGAGTGGTATATAAATCTTGCAGATAACTACATAAAATACAAAATGTTGCAGTAAGAGCAATAAAACAGTGGCTGGAACAAATTTAACTGCAACAAATCTAATTTCTGTATTCAAAATTTACACCTAGCATTCTAATTAAATGAAATGTGAGGTTTGTTCATTAAAAAAAAATATGTAAAAAAGTGTTGACTATGGTAACCTGGTATGTAACACAATTGCCTGAAAACTGACACCATCTTAATTAAGAGGCCTTGAGGGGATTTTGGAAACACATTTTGAAATACCAAAAAGTCACATTTATTTATTTATTTATTTATTTCTATACTGCCCAGTAGCTGAAGCTCTCAAATTTCAAATTTGCATGCAATTCTGGGGGTTTTGATGAGTTAGGGTTAAGTAAGAAGATCCTTTCCTGGTCTATCTCTTGACAACCTTTCACGCTTGATTCTCAGTGGCTCCACTGAGGGACAACATGGATGGATGGCCATCAAGAGTGCAGAACCTTCTCATTCCTCTACTGGGGCCGAATCTGGCTGGCCTAGAGTCCCCTTCTGGCTGTCCAGGGTTCCAAAGATGGCCCTTCCCCAGGCCCCGCCCCCTTCCCCTGGCTGCCACTCATTTGCTTGTTTCCCAGCTTTTGCACAGGGTTTTATTCCATTCGAAAAGGTCGAAATCTTTCTCCTATGGCTTAGTTACTGGTAGTAACAGCTTTAAGCTAAAATATACCCATATCTTTGGCCCCACCCACCACTGGAATGTGGCCCCTGAGAGCTTCTCCCAAACTGAAGTTGACTCTCTGGCTGAACGAGATTCAACACCCCTGCCCTACTTTTTTAGGTGGGGTTCTGGTCACCACACCTAAAAAAGGATATTGTAGAGTTGGAAAAAGTGCAGGAAAGGACAACTAAAATGATCAAGGGGCTGGAGCATCTCCACTATGAGGGAAGGTTACAACAGCTGGGATTGTTTAGCTTGGAAAAAAAGGAAGGTAAGGGGAGACGTGATAGAAGTGTACAAAATTATGCATGGTGTGGAGAATGGGTTCCACTTAAAGGTGGCCTAAAATAAATGGATGGATGGATGGGATGGCACTTGGTGTTATGTTCACATTACACCTATGCTAGGCCGATTGCACCAGCTCTCCCAGTCTGTTTCCAGGCCCAGTTCAAAGGGCTAGTTTTGTACTTTAAACCCCCTCACAGCTTAGGTTCAGGGTACTTGAAGGACTGCCTAGCTCCACATGTACCTCCTGCAGGTGCCCTTCTCAGTGGTGGCACCCAAGTTGTAGAAGTTCTCCTCAGAGAGGTTGCCTGGTAGAATCCTTTCAACACCAAACAGGGCTTCCAGATGTAAGGCTCCTCACACTACCAATCAAAAGGCATTGTGCCATCATTCCATCTTTCTTAATGGATTTTTGAAGCAAGACAAAAAGGCCTTTGTATTTTCCTGTGTTTGTCAATGCAATTTTAATCCTGCGGACTGTTTTATGTTGCTTTTATAATTTCACAGTTTTGTAGCTTTGGGGTTTGTTTTTTTGTATTTGCATTTTAATTGTTTTCATTTTTGTAAACCGCCATGGGAACGTGATGGAAGAGTGGTATAAAAATACTTTCAATGCATAAAAAGGCGCTTTATGGCAGTGCTACCAAGTGGTAACTTACCGCAGTGTGCATCAGGCCTATCTTTAGGTATTTTGGTGCTCTAGGCAAGATGATATTTTGGCGCCCCAGTGGACATGCCACCACCATCACCACCCCCTCTCTTCTCTCCCTTGGCGTGCTCCTCTCTTCTCTCCCTCCTCACCTCCTGGCCACCACCCTCACTCTGACCAACTCTTCTTCAGCTGCTTCTATCCCGCTCCTCCTTCTGCTCTTCTTTACTCTTCCCATCGCTTGTTTCCTCCTCTGTGCCACACTTTGAGGGGGGCTTCCTTAAAGTGAGGCATTCTGGGTGAGGCAGTCCTGAAATCCCAAGAAAATCCCAAGAAATACCCCTGCTGCACACGCGCGCACGCACGCACGCACACAGAGATGTAACCACTTGGGAAGCTGATCATCTGTCAAGTGGTAAAGAAAGTCTTATGACACTTCAGTCCTTGGATCAGAACTCTGCAAAAGCAGCTGAGTCTTATGCCTGTCTGCAGCACCTGGCAAGACAATGCAGGCAACTAGCTTCCCTAGTGGAACCCTGCAATGCTGCAGACTCTGCCTACTGTTGGCTCTGGCTCCGCCCACCATCAGCTGTTCTCCCAGTTGGGTTTTCCCATGGATCAACGGCCCTTAGAGCACCAGCCTAACATCCCGCATTTAAAACGGGGCGTTCTGCTTCCATTGTAAATGCAGGATCACAACAGACTCCCTTTACACGTGCTTCCTTTCCCCCCTCCTTTCCCCCCTCATCTGAGTCTTCCATATGTTTCATTATACAGCTGCTAGATGGTGCTGTGGTCTAGCTCCTCTGATTGAAGGTTTTCCTCTTTTCATGAGGGGACTCAAGCAGTTATCTCCGATCTTTTAAAAAATGGAATAAAGGTCATTGAGTGTGGGAGGTTGACGACGTCCTCTAAAGGACCCACAAACTTCTGTGAGTAACCGATCTCAATAGCAGGATAAAAGCTCTGTGTGAAGAAGAAAAGCCTCCTCACGCCTGAGTTAGTGTCTTTGTCTGTCTGTCTGTCTGTCTGTCTTTCTTTCTATCTATCCCACCTTTCCACCAAAAAGGCAGTAAAGGCAGCTAACAATAAAAATAACAACAGAAACTTAATTAAAGCCATCATAATTTAAAAAATCAAAAGCACAATTAAAAACTCAGCAATATCAGAAATAAACAGCACCCAACCCAATAGAACCCCTTCAGCAACAGACCAGTTTACATGCCAAAGGTCTGCCTGAATTAAAAAAAAAAACCTCTTTTCCTGACAGCAGAAAGACAATAAAGGTGGAGCCAACCTAACCTCCCTCAGCAGGGAGTTCCAGAGCCACCAAGAAGGTTCCTCTCTCGTGTCCCCATGAAAGGTGCCTCCGATGGTGGCTGGGCTGAGAGAAGGGCCTTCCTGGAAGACGTTAAAACCCAGGCAGGCTTGTATGGGAGAATGCAGCCTTTCAAGTTCCCACTCAGGCATGAAGCTCACTAGGTGGCCTTAAGCCAGTCAGAGAGCAATCCTATGGCCGCTAGAAACTGTCTAGAGGGCCATAGGATATGCTCATTTCCGGGAACCGACCTCAGAGCACGGGCTCCGAGGTCGGTTCCTGGAAAACTGACTGCCCCCTTGTCCGCGCTGCCTCAGAGGCAGTGCAGAGAAGCCCCATCTTCCACGCTCGCAAGGGGAGCACGGAGCAACTGAAGAGGGGCAGGGCTGGGGGGCGTTCCAGGGCGGGTAGAGCGGACTGCGCGTACGAAACATCCTATGTGTCATATGGTAGCTTCCTCTCCCAGTCGCCCCCCCCCCCCGCTAGACAGCCAAAAATGGCTGTTTAGCAAAAATAGCAAGGCAGGAGAGGCACAGAGGGAATGATCCCCCCGTGCCTCTCCTGCCTTGCTTTGGATAGGCGGTTGCCTCTGAGGTCAGAGGCGGCCGCCTATCTAGTTAGGATTGCACCCTCAGTCACACTGACCTAACTCGCAGGATTGTTGTGAAGATAAAATGGGCAGGCAGAAGAATCATGTATGTAGTTTTGAGCTCCTTGGAGAAAAGGTGGGATATCAATGTAACAAACACACACATACACACCGCCCCCAATACTGGGTTATCTGGCACTCACTGACAGCATCGCACTACAGAAGGCAAAGGTGGGGAACATGTGGCCCTCCATATGTTGTTGGACTGCAACTCCCATCAGCCCTCACTATTGGCTATGCTGGCTAGAGCTGATGGGAGTTGCAGTATTGTACCTACACACACAGTCATGATGATGAAGATTTCGTTCACCTCACTTCCTTCTCTAGGGGCACCTCCAGATAGAGAGCTCTTAGCACTACCAGTTTAGAAGGTATTATGCAGTTATTGTCTTGTCCCCCTTAACAGATTATCTGTGGTAAGGCAAAAGACAGAAGAAGCTGTGGGAAAACACAACAGTTCCAGGAAGATGGGGACATCTGGACACCCCCCCCCCAAATTTCTGAGAATGAGGCAGGGTGATGGGAGTCATAAAAGCCTTGTCTGGAAGCTTTTGATGAAATCTGCTTCCAGAGTTCACACATTCTAAGATGAGGCAGCTGAAAAATGCCACCATGTCTCCCCCTGCCCCTCCCCAATGGCCTGCCTTGAGTGGCTTACCTCCTCATCACCCATTGGCTGCACTGCATCCTTTAACATATGGGTGGGCAAATTCTGGGGGTCAGGGCCCACAAATTCAGCAGCAGTTGGGGGAGAAAAGAAAGGCTGCAGGGGCCACATGCAGCCTGCAGACTGGGTGTTGCCCACCCTTGCTTGAATACCTTCCCCCTGATTGCCTCCTCTACCTTTTTGCTCTCTTTTAGCCAGACCATCTTGGAACAAAGACACACCCTGCTTGAACTCAGATTGAGGTTCTCTGATGCTCTCTCTCTCTCTCCCTCCAAGTCAGTTGCTGGCTAACTCCAGCCATGGGCATTTTGATGGTAGGGAGAGCATACGCATGTGTGCATTTGAGTTGACTCAGCGTCATCTTTGTTTAACCTCTATTCATTTATACGTCAGTTCATACTCCAGTCTCTGTACACACATCTCTCCCTCTCTCCTTCTGGGATACCATTTGATTACAGTTTTGACTTGGGTTTATCATTCTTCAGTTTGTAATATTTACTCGGTGAACTGATCAAAATAAATACTATACTACAGCCTCCCAAAACTTGGTGCCCTCTGTATATGTTGGACTGGGGTGATGGGAATTGTAGCCCAACACATCTGGAGGATGTCAGGTTGGGGGAGTCTGCTTTAGGATCACATGGATGCTTGTCATTCATTCCATAAAAAGAGGTTTGGAGCTGCTGATGGATTATGGGGGACAGACAGACTGATCAAGACAAGCACCACAGCAACAAAAGCACCAAACCCTTGGTAGGCCCAGTGCTTCAAATGTGTAGAAAAAGGTTCCGTGGCCCAGAAACCATGTCATCCAATCCCAATGCAAGGGGATGCTTGAGGTTTCTGGAGAAGGACTATTCCCTATCTTTTCAGAGACACCCTGGGCTTCTTCACACGGAGCTTTCATCCTGCTATTGAGATTGGTTACTCATGGAAGTTTGCGGGTCCTTTAGATGATGTCATGAACCTCCAGGGTGTCTCCCGCACTAAATGACCTTTATTCCATTTTTTAAAAGATTGGCGATGATGAGCTATCAAATTACAGCGCTTGAGTTCTGCTTGAGTTCACTTGTGAAAAGAGGAAAACCCTCAATAAGAGGAGCTAGACCACAGCGGCTGTATTATGAAACATATGGAAGACTCAGATAAGGGGGAAAGGACGGGGGGAAGCGCATGTATCATAGAATCATAGAAAAGTGGGGTTGGAAGGGGCCTATAAGACCATCGAGTCCAACCCCCTGCTCAGTGCAGGAATCCAAGTCAAAGCATCCCTGACAGATGGCTGTTCAGCCTCATCTTGAATGCCTCCAGTGTGGAAGAGCCCACCACCTCCCTAGGTCATTGGTTCCATTGTCGTATTGCGCTAACAGTCAGGAAGTTTTTCCTGATGTTCAGCCGGAATCTGGCTTCCTGTAACTTGAGCCCATTCTTCCGAGTCCTGCACTCTGGGATGATCGAGAAGAGATCCTGGCCTTCCACTCTGTGGCAACCTTTCAAGTACTTGAAGAGCACTATCCTATCTCCCCTCAGTCTTCTCTTCTCAAGGCTAAACATGCCCAGTTCTTTCAGTCTCTCTTCATAGGGCTTTATTTCCAGTCCTTTGACTGGAAGGGAGTGTAAAGGGAGTTCATTGTGATCCTGCATTTAAAATGGAAGCAGACAGCCCCATTTTAAATGCGGGATTTTAGGTGGGTGTAGGCTTCCTGCTGTTACTGCAAAAAACTGTCCCAGTTTATCATGAAACACTTGGAGCTCACCACTGGTTTCTGAAACATTTTCCTGTGCCCAGCAATGGCAAGCATGAGTGTGAAATGAAACACTGAAGCTGGGTTTTTTTCTGTTTTAGCTAGGACAGTGACCTGGCTACATTATATTTATTTAAGACCCTAAGAGGAGCCCTACTTGATCTGAACAAAAGCCTTTCTTGCCCAGCATTTTGTTCAGAGTGGCCAGCCAGCTGCCTGTGCAAGCCTACAAGTAGGACATGAGAGCAAATGGTTTACAGAGGCATACTCCTTATTTTAAAGATTTCTAGGCCACCTCTTAGGCCAAAGCCCTCTTAAGGTAGGTTGCATTTTAAAAAAGGATAAAACATAATTCCAGTAAGGTAAAATAAAAGTTGAAGCAGCAGCTAAACATTTCAAAAGCCAGTACTTCAGTTAAACAGCTGACAATGGCAATTTAAAACCAACAGTTTAAAACCAGCAGCAATATAAAACATGAATAAGTTCAGCATCTTCATTAAAGCAGCTCAGAATAAATGGGAATTCAAGGCCGTTTCAAAAGTCAGTACTGAAGGGGCCAAATGCATGTCCCCTGGGAGGGTGTTCCACAGAAATGGGGCCACCACCAAAAGGGCCCTCTCTCTAGCACTCACCAATCTTATAGGTCTTAAGGGTGGGCCGTGAGTAGGTCCTCCAAGGCTGAGCTCAAGGCCCAGGCAGGCTCATACGGATGCAGGTGATCCTTCAGCTAACCTGGCCCCAAACCTTTTAGGGCTTCAAGGCTCAATACCAGCATTTTAAATTGGGCTTGGAAACACACTGGCAAGTTGTGCAAGGGGTACAATGTAACATGCTCCAACTGCCCGGCCCCCAAAAGCATCCACTTGCACCAACTGAAATTTCCAAACCACTTTCAAAGGCAGCCTGATGTAGAGCACAATACAGTAGTCTAGTCTGGAAGTCACTAGCGCATGAGTAACTGTGGCCAGGTTTGCTTTCTATAGATAGATATACGTTATGTTCCCAGGATAGAGGCTGATGGGTAGAATTCTATTCTGTGTTTCCATCTGGTTGAATCAGAGGTTTGAAAAGGTGTTGGCAGGAACTGGGGCTATATCCTCTTTGGCACTGTCCTAATACAGATATCTCTGTAATTCCCCTGCCCTCCCCCCTTCTAACAGTCTAACCTGGGTACCTAATTTGACCTTAAGCAGGGAGAACATTTATATCCCAATCACATTTTATGACATGGTTCCTGAAGCTGAACTCTGGAACTGAGAAGCCGTTTCAGGGCATTATCCTAGTTCAAGTTAAGTCATGAAGAGCCCCATCCTTCGGGTCCCTTTATCTTCCAGCCACTTCAGACCACACCAATAGGTTCTCATCTTCACATGGACCAATGATCCGGAAAAGAGAGAAAGAGAGATCTCTGCATTAAGGATTGTTAGTGAGCATTGTCTAAAATTAACCTATTAGTGCTGCTATGGAGATTGGGTGTGGAATACAAGGGACATTTAAAAAAACAACCAGCCAGGCACAAAAAGAAACAGAGCCAAACAAGAAAGGTTTTGAAGAAAGAAAAGTGTGCTTGAGATGCAGGAGTGGTCAGGGAATTGATTACGAACATATGTAGCAGAAGCGCGGTCTTAAAGATTTGGGGGCAGGGACTAAGAGATTTCAGCGGTGAGAGCAAGATTCACAATAGAGATCAAAGGATGCTGCTGTATACTGGCTCAGATTATTGCTCCATTTAGCCCAGTACAGTCCCCTCCAGGGCTGGGGAACATGTGGCCCTCCAGATGTTGCTGGACTGCAGCTTCCATCAGCCCTAGCCAGCCTAGCCCATGCTGAGGGATGACGGGTGTTGCAGTCCAACACCTGGAAGACCACATGTTCCCTATCCTTGGTCTGTTCTGACTAGCAGCGGTTCTCCAGGGGTCTCAGGCAGAGGTTTTTCCTATCACTCTCCCTCATCCTTTTAACTGGGTATGCTGAGGATTGAACCTGGGACCTCCTGCATGTGCGCTATCACTGAGCTACAGCCGCTCCCACAAAGGACCCCTCTTGGATGTATTAAATTACACAGAAACAGTCAATTTTAAGAATATTTGTCATCCTTTCCACTGAAGGGACTGAATGCCTGTCCCTTGGGAGATCCACAGATCTGGGGCTACCACCAAAAAGGCCCTGTCTTTGGCACCTGTGAAGCTTATAGCTCTCATATGTAGTTACCTCATAACTACAGCAAATATTATTGTCAGTGACCTAACAGTCATCCCTTTTAGGGATTTGTGCCTTTGGCATGCATACAGAGCACATCAACTCCTTTCATTATTTCAAATTATAGTCCTCCCAGGGTGTATCTGTATCACAAACTTTGTTATCAGTTTTGCACCACTTTATGGCTCGCCCCGAAGAATCCTGGGAGTTGTCATTTGGTAAAGATGAAGTTAGAGGGTCCAAATCCTCTGGCAGAACTGGAATCCCCAGGTTCCCCTTTTAAAGCACTGTGTAGATATGCCCTCATTGCGCAGAATCAGTTGGTTGGTCAGTAACAGAGGCTCTCTGGAGGAATCATCACAGCATAAAACCATGCCTTATGCCTGCATTGACAGGTGGTGGCAGGAAGGTATGCATATGCGCACAATTACATTTAGCATGCCAGCGGCGAACTTTCCTGAGTCGGGCTAATTTGGCAACCGTTATCCACACCATGGTCATATCATCTTTAGACAACTGCAGTGCGCTCTACACAGGGCTACCCTAGAACAGCATCTGGAAGCTTTAATTGGTGCAAAATGTGGCAGCTAAAACGTGCATGGTATCAACATCATATTACTCTGATATTGAAAGGTCTAGGCTGGTTGCTGTTTTTTCCTGGGCTGAATTCAAGGAGTTGGGTTTAACTTTTAAAACCCTAAAGGCACAATCCTATGCATGTTTAGACAGAAAAAAAGGCCTATAACTCCCAGCATGCCCTAGCCAGAATGGCTAGCTGGAGCATGCTGGGAGTTGTCCGTCATTTTTCTGTCTAAACATGTATAGGATTCCACCCTTAATTGCTTTCAGGTGAAAATGGGGTGGGGCATACTGGGAGCTATAGGCTTTTTTCTGTCTAAACATGCATAGGATTGCACCCTAAATGGCTTATGGCCTGCTTATCTAAGTGAGTCGTGTGGCCCGAATACAAGGTATGACAATGGCCACTGTCTTAGATCAAGGGTGGGAAACCTACAGCCCTCCAGATGTTGTTGGATGGCAGTTCCCATCATCCCTGACCACTGGCCATGTTGGCTAGGGCTGATGGGAGTTGGAGTCCAACAGCATCTGACAGGCCAGAGGTTCTTCTACCCTGCCTTATACAACAACAACAAAGGTTTTAGAACTATTAACAAATAATTATTCCAGGAACAGCTACTAGCTCTGACAGTTAAATGAACCTCCATTCAGAGGGAGTATTCCTCAAAGTAACGTTCTGGGAGTGGGGAATAGCCATGGCCTATAAGCCCTTCTTGTGAGCTCCCTAGAATTAGCTGCTCGTCTCCTGCAGGGAACAGTGTTGGGCTTGTTCAGGGGTGGAGAACTTTTCTCCTGTCACGGTCTGCATTACAGGGTTGGAACCTGTCAGGGTCCACATTCCAGCAGTGGGCACGGCCACAGCAAAAGCAGGCAGGGTTACGTAGGTGACTCTTACCTTTGTTCAGCATGCAATGGTGGGAAATCAATTTATTTATTACATTTTTATACTGCCCAATAGCTAAGGCTCTCTGGGCAGTTCACAATTAAAACCATAAATACAATTTGAAAAGCATAATATAAACTGTTAAAAATGTAACAATACCAGGTAAAACCAAGGTACAATCCAGCAGCAGTTACAGCCCAGGCATTCTTCTTCCCCATCTTGTGCTCTTCATCAGCTTTGTAGTTGGGGGACTGAGCAGGACGAAGTAAATATCAAGATTTGGTGGCTACTGGTCTTGATGGCTGTGTGCTGCCTCCAGTACCAGAGGCAGTGAGCCTATGTACACCAGCTGCTGGGGAAGATGAGTGGGAGGGTGCTGTTGCGCTCATGCCCTGCTTGTGGGTTCCTGGTTGGCAGCTGGTTAGCCGCTGTGTGGGCAGAGTGCTGGACTGGATGGACCCTTGGTCTGATCCAGCAGGGTTCTTCTTATGTTCTTAAGAACTCAGGGTGGGCCTGGTGAAGGGGCATGGCCTGGGGAGAGGGGGCAAGGCTTGGGCAGTTTCCAGAAGTCTAGATTATGAGACGTGGAGGTCTGCATTTGGCTCATCGACTCGAGGCTCCCCACCCCTGGTCTAGATGGACCCTTGGTCTCATCCAGAAAGGAAGGCAATTCTTATCTACTTATGGGTTGCACGTCTCCATATTGGTGTATTTCTATTTTCTCTGGGATGCATATTTATGATCAAGTGCATACATTCAGGAAGGATGTGCATTGTAGCAAAATCCCTTAGGATGTCATGACTTTCTTGTTTAATAAAGGGATTGGGCCCAGACTAAACCATACTTAGAGCAGACCAACTGAAATTAGTGTAACTTCAGTTAGTCATGACTAATGTAAGTCCTACTGAAGCTGAAGCTCAAATATTTTGGCCACCTAATGCGAAGAGAAAACTCTCTGGAAAAGACCCTGATGCTGGGAAAAACTGAAGGCAAAAGGAGAAGGGGACGGCAGAGGATGAGATGGCTAGATAGCATCACTGATGCAGTGAATATGGACTTGAGCACGCTCTGGGAGAGAGCGCAGGACAGGAAGGCCTGGTGTGCTATGGTCCATGGGGTCACGAAGAGTCGGACACGACTGAACGACTGAACAACAACAACTTGTATAAATCTTGGATCCAGCCTGTAGACTGGCTAACAGATTCTTGGATTAGAAATGGGTCTGCATTTCCTCCCTAGTGATTCCATTTTTGTTGGCTGCATGAATGGCTTTGCTGTAGCTCCATAGGCTTACGTGAATGTATTTCCTTGGTTCTTCCATGACTCTGTAATTACATGCAGGGTTCCACTTTCCTTTGCTGCTGCATCGTTGCACGTAACCACGTCCTCTAAATTACAGAAAAAGGGAATTTCCCTGGAATTTGACATTTCTTTCATTTGCACTTTCCCAGTTTTAACTTCCTGTGCCAGGTTATTTGTCTGGATTCTGCACTTTCATGCATTTGTATGAGAATTAAGGTTGACTGAAATTTGCTGGTGCTCTTGTTCAAATTGGAATTTTGCTTTTGCTTGCATGCACCGATGCACCTTTGGGTTGTTGCAGACACAATGCGTTTCTCAGGACCTTCCCAAACAATAGTTTTAATGCACTAAATTGCTATTGAGTTGTCTTCCCTAAAGCAGAGCATTTCCTTCAAAAGAAGCCACATTTTGCCGGCCCAAAAAACTGACAGTATTTTCTCACTTGGAAAACATGATCCCTGACCCTCTTCCAGCTAGCACATTTTTTCAATGCAGTCAAGGACAGTGGTTGCACAAGTAAGTACCTATTGGCTAGTACATGTGTACCCCTATGTTTTAAGTCTGAGAATGCTAAACTTTTCCAGGCAGAGTGCTTCCGGTTGTACCACAGATGCGCAAGACAGCTCCTTAAGCCCTTTAAAAGCAAAAGGAAATGTGACGCCTACTTCTCCTCCTTGCAACAATGTCCTACCATTTCATGTTTTTCCATTCCTGTTCCTCTTCAAACTTTTTTTAAACAAATATGTTCTTTGAAGGCTGTGGATCCTCCTTGCTCCTCTAAGCAAGGAAGTGCACACCTGTTCCATTTTTAAAGCAAGCATCTGAAAGGCTTAGCCCACTGCTCCTCCAATGGTTTTACATGGGGATGAAATAGCACTCTGCTAGTGTTGATTCAGAGCTGGCACTTATATAGCACCAAGAATAAAATGTGTTATATCCCCCGCCCTCCATCTGGAAGGGCCCTTAATGATGCATGGTTTGCCTCTCGCTCCCTGGATTGCCTTCCGTGTTGCGTTGATGTGCAGTTCTTTGGCTTCGTGCATTGATTTTTGCACCTTCCCCCTACTGCATCTCTTGATATATTTCCACATCTTTACGACTGGATTCCCTAACCTAGCACATTTCATCCCACACTGCCAACAACGTACACCTTACCTTGCAGAGCATTGTTTCACGTTTCTGTCTTACACAGATGAGTTTTCCCAGGATATTTGCATGCACATTTCCTCAGAATGTTCACTGGATGCATTTCTCTAAGCTGACACATTTTTAATGGAGTGATTTTTATTATATTTTTTGCACTAGCTTGCACGAATTGGTGCATTTCTCAGTAGCACGTGGTTTGATTTGTCCCCCCCCCCCCCGTTCCCCTTCCCGGTTCCAGTGAGGTGTATGTATGGCTCTTTTCCCCCCTGAGTAAAATGGACTGGTGCATCTCCTTGTAGTGGATGGCTTGATTAATTTCTCTCTCGGTCGCATGGACTAGTGCATTTCCCTAGATTGATCCACTCCTCGGTAGCCCACGGACCGATCCTTCCGCGTGGAGTTGTGCATCTCAGGGGAAGGGGTTGTGGCAGGTGCTTTCCCCTGGATTGCTGCATTTTCTCAGGTTCAGGTGCATCTTCAGGTGGTACATGCATAGACAGAAATCCGCTCTGAGCTGCATGAATCAGTGCATTTCTCGATCCCCCTCTTGCTTTGCACGCATTTGGTGCATTTTTCCGCCCTTGGTGCAACGTCTCATTCTTTTCACCGGACTGATGCGTTTCATTACATTATTTAACACGGGCTAGGACGTTTTCTTGGGCCGTTGCATGGATTTCGTGCATTTTTTTTACTCCCCCCGTTTTTTACCTGCGATGCATCTGATTTTTTTCTCTTCCTCTCCTCCTCTTCCTTCCCCCCTCTTTTTTTCCCCCTAAAGAGCCACCGGATGACATCATCTTAAAACTCGACCCCGCCTACCGGCTTCCCCCATTGGCTTCCCATGGCCCCCCTCTGCCGACCAGCCCTTCCACCCATTGGCTTGGCCTCCTTGCCACTCGCAGTCCGGCGTCCCCTCCCTTCTCCACGCGTAGGCGGTGCCTAAGGGGCTGCCCCGGACTATGCCAAGCGCTCGTTGGGCAGGACGCGTGTCAGTCAGACATCTCTTAAAGGGGCAGGCGCGCCCAAGCTTTGCGCGGAGCGAAGGGGCGGGATTTTCTCCTCCTCTCGCTCTCTGGACCTGCCTGGGCGGGCTGGAGGGGGGGCGCCAGGCGGTGGCCGACCGGCCGGCCGGGAGGGAGGCATGCCGGGGCTGGGGAGTGGGGTCCCCCTGGGGGCCGGGAATCATCCCTGAAGGCCGGGGGAGGGGGCCAGGCATCAGCAGCATCCAGGCTCCCTCCTGCATCCCTCCTGCATCAGCACCACCAGCAGCGGCACAGGAGCAGCAGCAGCGCCGCCTCCCCCGCCTGCTGCAAAGGCAGGTAAGAACCGGGCTTGGGAGCGCCTGTCTCCTCCCCAGCAACCCCGCGCCGCTTCCCCGTAGCAGCCGATCTCCCCGAGGTCCTTCTCCAGGGTAGCTCGTCTCCCCAGGGCCACCTCTCCCCGAGTCCATCTGGAGGCTTGGCTCCGTCTTCCTTTCGCCCCAGCGCTGTCCAGAATCGCAGTTTTCTCCCAGCTCCGCATCGCTCCCGCCCCGCCGGCCTTTCCCCAATGCATCTCTGGTTCCCGCAGCCCCAAGTCTCCCGCTCTCCCGTTGCGCTGATGCCCGGCTCTCGACTCTCCAAGCGCTCGCCACTCTTCGCTTGGCACCCACAGCACTCACACCTTCCCCACGCGCTCCGCGCCGATCCTCATCACGAGCCCCCCGCCCCGCCGCCGCCGCCCAAATCCCCGCCACAGCATCCACCACCTCTCCTTCCCTCCCAGCCACCCCGATGCTCCGACACGCTCCTTCCAACTCAACTCCTCCACCCGATCCCGTGTCCCCGTGCAGCCTGGTGCCTTCCCACGAGATCTCGTCCTGTCTGTTCTTTATCCGTGAAACACCAACCACGCAGTCTGCCGCCCCCTTCCTTCCCGAGCGCCCCCCCCCCCCAGCTTGCAACCTGCTCTCGGCTTCCTTCCTCCTGGAACCTTCTAAACCTCCTCTGCCCAACTCAGACCCACCTTCCATCCCCTCAGTCTCCCCACCCACCCAGGCCCTATAGGCTCCGGAGCGGTGGTGCTGACCTGCCCAGACTCTGATGCCCAGAAGCCCGGCATGCTGCCACACAGCCGAGAGAAAGGGAATGGGAGGGGGGGGGTGTCCTGCCACTAGCAGCCCTGTGGAACCCCACTCACAGATGTCTTGCACCCCACTGGTCTGTCTCATGTCTCATGTCAGTAGCTCTCCTTCCTCCTCCCTCCATCTTGGGTCTATCCCCAAACCTATGCCTCTTTCAGACCCATATATCCCAGTCCTCAAAGAACAAATGCCCTTTGCAATGGCCCTCCGGTCTGCCTGGTCCCTGCCAACGTATCCACTTCCTTCCCTTACCAGTTCCTCTGACCCGCCTTGTCTGTGCTCTGCTCAGGTGTCCCCAGTTCCCCTTTGAGCCTCGAATGCCCCCACATTTGGCAAACCTTAACCCAGTTTTGGTCTTCAGCTGCCATCAGCCCCAGCCAGCATGGCCAATGGCCAGGAATGCTTGGAGTTGTAGTCCAAAATGCATGGAGGGCACCAGGCTGGGGTAGGTTGCTCTAACTTCGATTCTCCTGTATACTTTTTATACTGCATTCTCCCCCAGTCTTAGACCACACACCCGTTTCCAACTTCATCCCAGCTGTGTCCCCAGAGCCCCACCAAATACCACTTCACTAGAAGCACTGTCATATTTCCATATTGCCCCCCATTACTCCATCTCTTAGACTTCCCAGCATATCTCTCCCTCCACCTACATTCAGCTACAGCAAACCACACTTAATCTCTAGGCAACCTCACTGCTCTTTGTCATAGGGGTCCACACTCAAGCCCACCTCATACCCACCAGAATTAAGGCTATCGATGGTTGTTGTTGTTGTTGTTATTATTACATTTATATCCCACCTTTTCTCCTCTTGCGAGGAACCCAAGGCAGCTTACATAGTCCTCTTCCTCTCCTTTTTATCCTCACAACAACCCTGTGAGGTAGGTTTGGCTGAGAGTCAGTGACTGGCTCAAAGTCACTCAGTGAGCTTCATGGCTGAGTGGGGACTAGAACCCAGATCTCCCGAGTCCCAGTCCAACTCTCTAACCACCACACCACACTGGCTCTCATTGCTATACATGACTCTACATTACATCCAGTATCAGGAACAGTTTGCCTCTGTATCCCCAGGGTGCTGTTGTTCTGCTTGTGGTTTCCTATCAGGGCATCTGGTTGGCCACTGTGTGAACAGAATGCAGGACTAGACAGGCCTTTGGTCCGATCTAGCAGGACCCATCTTATATTCTTATTTGTCACCCCACCCATTCTACCCCATTTGATTTTCTACCCACAATCTCTCTCTGGCCCAAATCCGTAATTCCATCCCTCTTATCCATTGGTCCATGGCTGCTCTTATTTCTATGGAGGACTTAGATCCCTACTGCCTTACCACCCCATCTCTTTTGAAGCCACCTTTTCCTCCAGCTTAGCATAGGTCCATCCTCTCCGATGGGTCTTTCACCATCTCTGATTTCTCCCCGGTACCGTCCACTGGGCAATCCCAGCAGTCTGTTATTCTCCTCCCCTCCATTTTTACTGAGCCAACATTTTAGCTCATTTTCTCCATCTGCATGTATTTCCATCTTCCAAATGCCTGCACTGGATTTCTTTTACATGTATCTCCGCTTTCCCTTGGATGTCTACTTGGAAATCCCCCTCCCTCCACCATCAACGGGCCTGCCATCCCAATCACCCTGCCCCTCAGGTCATCTGCTTCTGTCAAGACCCCCTCTGCAAAATATTTGGCCATAGTTTCACTGGACTATGCAACCTTCCCCAACCTGGTGCCCTCCAGATTTTTTGACTGTAAATCCCAACATTCCTGACCATTGATCATGCTGCCTGGGGCTTATGGGAACTGAAGTCCAAAAGATCTGGAGGGCACCAAGTTGAGGAAAGCTAATCTATGAGATACAGAAAAGACAGCACATGAGATACGTATATTCCTTGATAGCACAAGGTATTAGGGGGTTGTATCAAAGCTTAACTACCTGCCAGCAAGCATCAAAAGGTGGAGAGTTCTTTATATGTAGATTAAAAGTCCTCTTGTATATTTCCAGAGCGACACTTTCCATCATCATGCAGCTGTTGTGTTAAAACTGAACTGTGGCTATCTATTGGAGGAGTTGGTGATGGGTTTACAGACTGTCTGCTTCCCACCTCCACACTCCCAAGCACATCAGTCATCTTTGATAAGCCTTTATTTGTAGCCCAGGTTGTTGTTGTTGTTGTTGTTCAGTCGTTCAGTCGTGTCCGACTCTTCGTGACCCCATGGACCATAGCACGCCAGGCCTTCCTGTCCTGTGCTCTCTCCCGGAGCGTGCTCAAGTTCATATTCATTGCATCCGTGATGCTATCTAGCCATCTCATCCTCTGCTGTCCCCTTCTCCTTTTGCCTTCAGTCTTTCCCAGCATCAGGGTCTTTTCCAGGGAGTTTTCTCTTCGCATTAGGTGGCCAAAATATTGGAGCTTCAGCTTCATTATCTGTCCTTCCAATGAGCACTCAGGGTTGATTTCCTTTAGGATGGACTGATTTGACCTCCTTGCAGTCCAGGGGACTCATAAGAGTCTTCTCCAGCACCACAGTTCGAAAGCATCCATTCTTCGGCGCTCAGCCTTCCTTATAGTCCAGCTCTCACAGCCATACATTACTCCTGGGAAAACCATTGCTTTGATTAGACGGACCTTTGTCGGCAAGGTGATGTCTCTGCTTCTTACTATGCTGTCTAGGTTGGCCATAGCTTTCCTCCCAAGGAGCAAGCGTCTTTTAATTTCATGGCTACAGTCACCGTCTGCGGTGATCTTGGAGCCCAAGAAAGTAAAATCTGTCACTGCTTCCATTTCTTCCCCTTCTATATGCCAGGAAGTGATGGGGCCAGATGCCATGATCTTCGTTTTTTTAATGTTGAGTTTCAAACCAGCTTTTGCACTCTCCTCTTTCACCCTCAACAAGAGGCTCTTGAGATCCTCTTCGCTTTCTGCCATTAGGGTGGTATCGTGTATAGGCGTGTAAAAACAAGTGTGTGTGTCTGTGTGTAAATGCTGTGGTCAGACGTGTAGCTAGCATGCCACATGCACCATTGCTGTTTCACAGCTGTGCTCATACAAGTTGTAGATGCGAAACACCTTTGCACAAGCGGTTAAAAGTGCTGTATTCACCACTTCTGTGGATCAGAGATAATATGTGCTCATTAACACAGATTCCTGTGTATATATGATTGTCTGCATATGCATTGTGCTCCGAAGACACAGTCACATTTCACAAATGTTTGAGTGTGCATGTATGAATGTGAGTGTTAGTCCTTCACACACATGCAAACTGTAAATGTGTATGGCCACTTGCAAAAATGTAAAAGATGACATGTTAGTGTAGACAACTGTGACAACATGTGTTCTGTGTGCAGTAATGTTGGAAGATGTGGAAGTGTAATCACCTAGAGCAGGTATGTCAGGATTGCAAGCTCTTTTCATGCAAAGTTGTACTAGGATATGCGTGTTCCAGATATGTGTTGTGTGGAACAAAGTATCCACTATGTCAAGGTGAACACACCTGTGCTACATAGAGTTTGCAGCATGTGTACAAGCTCTGCCTCTAGGAGACGCTGACTGCACATATGTGGTTTTGCTTGCACCAACATGTACTTGCAGTTATGTTTGTTTATTTGCAAACCTCAGTATAAGCATGAAATCTTATGTATCCTATAGCTGGGTTGGCGCACAGGAAGAGGATTGGAATGCCAGAGTGGTGCTCATGCTGTGCATGTGTGATGGTGCTGACTTTTGTTTGCATGCACCTGGACACCTTTGCTGGTTGTAGACAAACAAATAAGTGTGAATAGTGCCCATAGGTTTGGCAGGTGCTTTAATCTGCCATGTGACTGTGTTGTATATTCATCCTTAGCTGTGGCATGCTAGAATGTCCATGTGCATGCAAGCAGAAAACAGCACCATTTCACATGCACATTATAATCACCATCACCTATGTCTCAATCCTAGCAGTGTGCAGAGGCATGTATGATCTTCTAAATGTGTGCAATATCCATGCAGTATCCATGATATTCTATATTCTGTTCCAAAGACACATAAGTTCTTCACTGAGAATAAATTCATAAACAGTTATTATACTGTTACGTTAAATTAGCATAACTTGGACTAATTTTACTCCCCCTGCCCCACCACCACCACTTTTGCTTCCATAGGAAAGGAGTCTCTTCAAACAACCTAGAATATTTGACAGTATGGGGTTGGATGACAAGTAGAAAGGAAAGGTGTTGTTGTTTTGTGGGCGCTATGTGCAGATGGCACAACTAGATAGCCTTTCCCTCTCCTGGTTCTGAGTCTTCACTAGACTCTATAGTTTTGAATGTCAGAAACTTGCAGGTGTAAAAAAAAAAAAGAGTGGGAGACACCCAGAATGTCTATATTTTGCCTGAAACTGGATTCTGAACTTGTGTGGTGTGTCATAGCTTTGGTATGAGTGTGTATGGTTTTGGTTCTAGGGCAACCTTCCGCAACCCGGCGACCTCCAGACTCTCATCATCCTCAACCAGCATGGGTTATGCTAGTTGTTAGTCCAACACATCTGGAGGATGCCTGGTTGTTGAAGGCTGCTTTAGGGCATTCATACACAGCTCTGTTGCTCGCTCCATCTGTGTGTGGGTCTGGAGAGAGAGAAAGAGAATATGAATGTTCAAGCCATGATGTCTTTCTCACATCATTCTCAATATCCATAGCTCTGTGCATTAATTCCTCAGTCTCTCTCTACTTCTCATGTGCAAAAAGGTGTGTAAATTCAGGTGCCAGGGTGATTGGCTCCTAGTCTGTGGCGTGCGCAAAATAGAAAAACAATCCGGTGCTTGTATTCAATGGTTCTACAAGCTTAACCATTTCATTTATAATTCTGCTGTGTCTTAGACTTAGTTAAGTATTTCCATGACCAGCTGCTACATGGGTTCTTAATGTCTTTTGAAGGCGTAAGAGTGACTGTGCCTGAGTGGGTTTCCTTAGGCCTTGGAACCTGTATTTTTTCAGTGTGCAAGAGTCTGTGTGCTCAGCAGTCACCAGCCCTGTTTGGTGGGCTCTTTGCTTCAATTTGTGTGGCTTGGGGAGGCAGGGAAGGGTGTGTGTGGCATACCGAGAAACAGATGTACCAGGGGGTGGGCAACCTTTTTCTGTTGAGAGCCTCATTCCTTCATGGGTAATCGGTTGGGGGCCATATAGTGGTGGGGTGGGGAGGCGAAGCCAGTGGTGGGTGAGCCCAAAGTGAGTGGGTCAGCCTATTTCTTTTTCTGCCACCACGTTTTCCCTCTCTCTCTCTCTCTCTCTCTCTCTCTCTCCCGCTCTTCCTTCCCATGCAGCAGGCTGCCAGGGAAGGGACAGATTGTTCTTGCTAGAGGTCTGAGTTAACTGCAAGCAAAGGGCTTTTGAAATTAGGCTGAGGGCCACATACAGTCCTATCGTTGCAGGTTGCCCACCCTTGACATTTACCACAGGTCCCCAACCTTTTGGGGCCAGTGGGCGTGTTTGGAATTTTGAAAGAGCATCATGGGTGCTCTCACAAAATGGTTGCCATGGGGGTGGGGGCTTTCATATTCATACAATGGCTGCCATGGTGTGCATGGCTGGTCAAGAAACACTTATTTCCCATAAATGGTGAGACTAAAAGGAAAGTAACTTGTCCAAGAACTTAAGCAAAAGGCAGAAGTGGGGTCTAAATAATCCAAATAAAGATGGCACTGAAGGGCGGCACTTTGCTTTGCAACATACCAGCCTCCCAAATATTAAGAAATAAAATAAAAATCAGGAGGGCAGGAAGCCTGACAGGCACCAAGAGAGATGTGTGTGGGCACATTGGTGCTCACAGGCACCACGCTAGAGACCCATATGTGTGTTGACTTGCATGCCTTTATCTCTGTAAATGTAGGGCTTTATTTGAGCCAGGGTTCCTAAAGGCTCAGCCTCGGTACTTCTTATCAGTGACAGGTGTTGGGCCTTGAAATAGGAGAGAGGGCCTTTCTTTTATCCATCCAAAATCACGCCCATCTCCCAAGGCCTGGTAGCATCTTTTCCAAGCACTTTATAGGCATATAGAATAGAATCTGTTTGCCTTGTTATTCCAGGGACAAGGCCAGACCAAGAGAAGTGATGGGCCTGCAAGTGATGTACTCTGGCAGTTGTTTGCTGCCTGTACCTGGAGCCAAAGTCTCATCCTGCACCTTCAGGCTTGAATTTGAATTACCGTGTTTGGAAGGAGGATGTATTGGATATCATGGGTTTAAGAGTGTGACTTCAAATTCTAGGGAAGTAGACTTGAGTTACACATTAGCAAAATTTTCCTAATCCTATGGGGAGGCCTGCAATGGAATAACAGGGTATTTTTGGTGGCTGTGAAATGCCCTAGAGTTTTTTATTTGAGTGCCTATGTGGATCTTGGTGCCAGGGTGGACACTGAGCCCATAGAATCCCAGAGTAGTACTGATTCTGAGGAAGAGGAGTCGCTCCTGGGAGAGGAGCGTGCTCCTCTTTCCCAGGGCCTTGACACTTGGTATGAATTGGGGCACACATCAGTATTTATATATTTAATTTTTTTATCGTACCTTTCCAGGTTTTTTTGCCCTAAGTGTACAGGGTAGCTTTCAATAATCATGTCACCAACAATAAAACAAACAAAAAAGCAAATACAAAATGTATTTTAAAATAATAGCAACAAGGAAAACAAAAACAATTGCCTGTTAAAAGACCAGGAAAATAAAATATCTTAATGTCCCCCCCGCCATATTACAAGGTTCCTGTAAGTGGGTGTTCTTGGGAAAGGAATTCCACTGTTGGGGTGCCACCTCTGAAACTCCTTATCTTTGATTGCTATCCTCTTATCATCTGGAGGTTGGGGCGTTCTGACCAGGGCCTCAGAACACTGCCTTAAACAGATAGCTTGCTTTGTTTCCATAAATTTGCAGTAGAGGAGAAGAAGAGGGAAGAATTTTGTCCACAAAAGCTGTGGCCTTGGTGGGTGTTCGTGAAAATGAATGAGTGAAAAGATAGCTGCATTCACATAGAACGATAACCCAGGATTCTGGAGAATCCTGGTTTATCATGAACAAGTTGAATGCTGGTGCATGCAGCCTGTTAGCTCCTGCTTGGTTCCTCACGCTAATGCAATTGGATAAATAAACCAGGAATGGTTCATTTAGCATGTCATCTGAACCAAGGATCCTGGCTTGTCACACTTTTCACAAGCCAGGATTGCAAACCAGGGTTTACAAATCCTGGCTTGTTTGGGTGTGACAAGATAAAGAAACAATTCCAAGTTTGTTTAGTTGTTCATGCTAGCAGGAGCAGCCAAGCAAGATGAAATTGTTTACAATAATCCAGGATTCTCCAGAATCCTGGTTTATTGTTCTGTATGACCACATCCAGGAATCCCTGGTTTTCCGCGAGGACCACTTGAGAAGAAAGTGAAAGGTGATGAGCCAGCCCCATGCGTTAAAGCAGCCTTCCCCAATCTGGTGCCATCCAGATGTTTTGGATGACAAGCCCCAGAATTCCTGACCATCGGCCATGCTGGCAGATGGGAGTTGAAGTCCAAAACATCTGGAGGGCACCAGGTTGGGGAAGGCTGCCTTAAAGTAACTGTCAGTCTCTGGGACCATGGGATGCTCTCTACACTCCTTCCCCTCTCTTTTAGGTTGACAACTGAGAGGAACTAGCTGGCACTTCCCCTAAGGGCCTACCATTGCTAAGCCTCTAGTACACAATATGGGGTGGACTTCCAAGCAAGGGGCCCAATTAAAAGCTAGCTATTTAAAATTCAGACAACCCTCAAGCTAGGCCTGAGCTGTGAAAACACAGGGGTCTGCGAGATTTTGAAACACAGGGGTCTGCTTTGCTCCCCTGGAATAGCTGCTTAATTTTGTTTGGTCTGTAACACACATGCAAGGGTTGAAAGGGTCAGAGAGGCCAAATATTAAGTTTGAGGTCAGCATCTCTATGTGTGTACACATGCGCTTGCAAGAAATATCTGGGTAATCTTCCCTGCTATGTAGTGGTGCACTGTGTGAGTGAATGTGTGTCTCTAAATGGAGCTCTGCCTGCTTAGAAACAACCATGGGGCCTTGTCTGAGGTTACCTAGCAAGTCCATGGCTGAGGTAAAATTTGAACCAAGGATTTCCTGCAGGGAGTGGGAGGAAAAGATATCAAGGAAATGATATGTTGCTGTTGGTCGAGGTGTGATTTTGTGGAAGAAATAGGGTTTTGAGGAAGGCTTGGCGATGGAGGCAGTTCCAGGCACAGGCCACAGCCTGGCAGAAGGTAACGAGGCAGGAGAGATGAGGCAATAGAGGGGCAGCAGTGGTGGGGAAAATGTGCAAATTGACTAAACTGGGTAGCATTTTAGGACACAGACTCTGTTTGGAGTAAGCTGAGGTGGTGGCTACAATTTATTTGAAGAACTGTGGCTGCCCACACCAAGTTAGCTTCTCTGTCTGGAGTGCAAATTAGTGGCAGGGGGGAAGGAAAAGTAAGATGTATTGAATAGCAGGTGACTGGCAGGAGTGCAGGCAGTGGGGATCTGTGGGGCAGAGGGAGAGCGTTAGAAAGATGTGGATGACTGTATTTTCTCCTTCCTCCCTCCTTCATTGGTAGAGATCAGGGTAGGGGGAGTAAGTGTATTGAAGTTTATGGCAGCAAGCTAGGCCATATTCACCACACATAGGATCAGCCTTCCCCAATCCGGTGCCCTCCAGAGGTGTCGGACTACAGCTCCCATCATCCCCATTGGCCAGGCTGGCAAATGTGTCCAGCATATCTGGAGGGTACCGGTCTGGGGAAAGCTGCGCTAATGTAATTTATGTTATATAATCTATATACTGTGTACTAATATAATCTATGTTGTTGTTGTTCAGTTGTTAAGTCGTGTCCGACTCTTCGTGACCCCATGGACCATAGCACGCCAGGCCTTCCTGTCCTCTGCTCTCTCCCGGAGCGTGCTCAAGTTCATATTCATTGCATCGGTGATGCTATCTAGCCATCTCATCCTCTGCCGTCCCCTTCTCCTTTTGGCTTCAATCTTTCCCAGCATCAGGGTCTTTTCCAGTGACTTTTCTCTTCGCATTAGGTGGCCAAAATATTTGAGCTTCAGTTTCAGTATCTCTCCTTCCAATGAGCAGTCAGGGTTGATTTCCTTTAGGATTGCCTGATTTGACCTCCTTACAGTCCAGGGGACTCGTAAGGGTCTTCTCCAGCACCACAGTTCGAAAGCATCAATTCTTCAGCGCTCAGCCTTCCTTATAGTCCAGCTCTCACAGCCATACATTACTCCTGGGAAAACCATTGCTTTGATTAGACGGACCTTTGTCGGCAAGGTGATGTCTCTGCTTCTTACTATGCTGTCTAGGTTGGCCATAGCTTTCCTCCCAAGGAGCAAGCGTCTTTTAATTTCATTGCTACAGTCACCGTCTGTGGTGATCTTGGAGCCCAAGAAAATAAAATCTGTCACTGCTTCCATTTCTTCCCCTTCTATATGCCAGGAAGTGATGGGGCCAGATGCCATGATCTTCGTTTTTGTAATGTTGAGTTTCAAACCAGCTTTTGCACTCTCCTCTTTCACCCTCAACAAGAGGCTCTTTAGATCCTCTTCGCTTTCTGCCATTAGGGTGGTATTGTCTGCATATCGGAGGTTGTTGATACTTCTCCCAGCAATCTTTCATCCAACCTGGCATTTCTCATGATGTACTCTGCATATAAGTTAAATAAGCAGGGCGACAATATGCAGCCTTGTCGTACTCCTTTCCCAATTTTGAACCAATCTGTTGTTCCATGTCTGGTTCTTACTGTTGCTTCTTGACCCTCGTACAGGTTTCTCAGGAGACAGGTAAGGTGGTCTGGTACTCCCAAAGGGCCCCTATCATAAGGGGAGCTGATCAGTACTGTGTTAAATTGCACACACTTGAACTGGGCCGGATCAAGGATAAGTTACTCTGCTCCTGGCAACTGCCCCACATCATCATAGGGGCCTGTTTTGCCCTCATTGAGAACAGGGCAAGTAAAGCAGCCTTTCCCAACCTGGTGCCCTTTAGATATTTTGGACTTCAACTCCCACCAGTCCCAACCAGCATGGCTATTGGTCAGGGATGGTGGGAGTTATAGTGCAAAACATCTGGAGGGTACCGGGTTGTGGAAGGCTAAACCAGAGGCCTTCTATCTCCTTCAGTTCCCTCCCGGAGACCCCTGTTATCTTCAGCAGTTCCCTTTCTCATTTTACCTGCCCCCTGCTATTGCACTTGGCTGCTTCCCACCCTGCACAATGTCTCACCTGCAATGAAGAACATAAGCCCCCTGAGTGGGGGACCATGTTGTTTTGATATTCTGTACAGCACCTAGCATGTTGGAGCAAAATGAATGCTGAGTCAAGTAGAGCATGGAAACTGTCTGCCTGATACGGCGTAAGCACACTTGCGTTGTTCGTAGCTCAGTGCAATTTTTTAAAAAGTGTATTTTGAATGTGCCAACACCCATCGCCCTTTCCTCATCTCATTGGCCCCTCTAGACTGTAAGGAAAGTCACAGATTATTTCTTCCATAATGTATGATGTCAAGTGTTTTGAACATTCCAGAAAGGAATCCACAAATGCCAGTGTGGTGTAGTGGTTAGGGTGCTGGACTGGGACTCGGGAGTCCCCAGTTGGTCATAGAGTTCACTGGGTGATGTTGGACGAGTCACTGACTTTCAGCCTAACCAATCTCACAAGATTGTTGTGAGGATAAAATGTAGAGGAGGGGGATTGTATCAGTCGCCCTGGGTTCCTTGGAGGAGAAAAGATGGGATATAATTGTAATAATACAATAAGTAAATGTTGCACCCATTTTAAGATTGGGAAAGTGTGACTGGGATGTTAATGTCATCCAAAGTCGTTCAGTGATGCCTGTTGTTGTGACTGAGCTGCAGTATCAATCCAGACCCTCACAGGTCTGTGGCCACTGGGCCACACGGCCTGGGGGTGGGGGAGATAGGGGGCAGCACTGATGCTCCTATGCTGCCTCCAGTAATCAGAGGTAATAAGCCTATGTACACCAGTTGCTGGGGGACACGAGTGCGAGGGTGCTCTTGCACTCACATCCTGTTCGTGGGTTTCTTGTGGGCAGCTGCTGGACTAGATGGACCCTTGGTCTGATCCAGAAGGGCTCTTCTTCTGCTCTTCTGTTCACTGCTGGGCATGGATTGCATTGCCTGTTATCTTTTTCAGCTACATTGGCAAGGAGGGACCAAAGCCAGGCATCGTTTGGGCACAGATGTCAGGCTGAATGGGCCATTGACCCTACTTTGAGGCAGCAGAGAGGGTGAGAGCTAGTTGCCCCAACATGGGGAGGGAAATCAAGGATAGGGTGGGGCCGGGTTGGTTTCTGGCAACTCCAGTTCTCCAACCGGCTGAACCTCATGCCTGCCCCGTGATTGTGCTTGCTCTTCCCATCCGCCCACAAAGTTAATCTCAACCTCTCTCTTCCTTCAGCAGTTCTTCCCCCACCTCCCTTCCCAGTCGGCCCAGAGCTATTGTGGAACCAGTGCTTTTGTTACTTGGGAGGCGGTGACAAAAATGTGGTTTTTACTACAGTAACATCTCTGAACCCCTTATCTCCATTTGTAATAAATTAGCAAAAGTACGTGTGTCGTCTTTTTGGCCAATTCCGGGGCTCGTGGCTCTGAACCTCTCTTCCCAAGGGTAGTTCTTCTGTGCTAGAGATCACAGCAGTCTGTATATTCCCCGTATATTCTTGCCATATCCCACTGCTTGAAAGTCTGGTGGGTCCAGACTCAGTAGTATCAGCTCTCTGCCTTTAGGCTGCTCTGCTCTTCCAGCAAAACTCTGGGATCCTACTTACCACATGGAGCTTTGGCACGCTTCCTTCCCAAATCATAGGAAGTTGCTGTATATCAGCTCAGACTATTTCATTCATTTAATTTATTATATTTCTATACCGCCCCATAGCCGAAGCTTTCTGGGCAGTTCACAGAAATTAAAAACCATTAAAATACATTATATAAAATATAAAAACATTCACTTAATAACATAGAACAAATAACACACAACAACAACATATATCTAAAACAAAAACAATCTGCCAGAGAAAAGCAAGAGACTGTCTTACACTCTGCCAAATCCTGAGAGAAGAGGGCGGTTTTAATTTCGTGCCAAAAAGATGACAATGTTGGTGCCAGCTGGGCCTTGTCAGGGAGATTATTCCATAAACGGGGAGCCACCACTGAGAAGGACCTCTCCCTTTCTCCATCTAGCCCAGTATTTGTTTTCTGACTGGTAGCGACTGTCCAGTATTCCCCAGCCTGATGCTTTCCAGAAGTTTTGGACTACAACTGCCATAATCCCTGACCGTTAGCCATGCTGGCTGGGGTAGTCCAGAGCATCTAGAGGGCATCTAGTTGGGGAAGGGTGCTCCAGGGTTTCAGGCCGAGGTCTTTCCCAACTGTTGTTATCCAATCCTTTCTACTGGAGATGCCAGGGATTGAACTCAGGGCCTTCTTCATGTAAAGCAGGTGCTCAGTGTTGAGCTGTGGTCCCACCTGTGACTTCTTGAAACCAAAATATTCTGCTCTCCCCTCTCCCCCTCTGTTTCCTGCATCTCAATTCTGTGGTGTTTGAAGGATCTCCTTTTTCCCCCCTCTGCAGGCTCCAGGGCTCAAATTCTGTTCCTTCCTGAGGAGCCCCCTGGGCGTCCCTCCCCACTCTGCTTGGCATGATGATGTGTGAAGTGATGCCGACCATCAACGAGGACAACCGTCGTGGCTCGGCCTATGGGGCCGACGATGCCAACTTCGAGCAGCTCATGGTCAACATGCTGAATGAGCGCGAGCGGCTGCTGGAGACCTTGCGAGACACGCAGGAGAGCCTGGCCACCTCGCAGCTCCGCCTGCGTGAACTGGGCCATGAGAAAGAATCCCTGCAGCGGCAGCTCAACATTGCCCTCCCCCAGGTTAGGACTGGGGAAGGGGGGGAGGTTGCAAGGCTGGCTGGGAGAAGGGGGAAGATGAGCTGCTGGTTGGAAGCTCAAAGTGTAATCAGCTGTGAAGGCCTAGCATGCAGATAGGTCATGCTGAGGGCATGGCTTCAAAGGGGAATCTCTGCACTTCTGGTGTAACATTAGCAAGAAGACCTTATACCCTGGTCCTGATCCTGCCTTCTAAGGTTCCCCAGTGGGCCACATCCCCTTTCCCCCCAACCGCTGATAGTTTGGTGGTTTCCCAGCTTTTGCACAGATCTTTCCCCATTCTAAAAGGTTGAAAAGCCTCTCCTAAGGCTTAGTTACTGGCAGTGAGAGTGTGAAGCTAAAACATGCTGGTATTTTTGGCATTTTGGCCTGCTGCTTTTGCCTTCGGCCTTGCCCACCACTGGAATGCGGCCCTTGAGAGCTTCTCTGAAATTGAATTTGGCCCTCAGGCTGAAAGAGGTTTGATACCCCGGCCCTATGCATGGGTGTTGCTCCTTGAATGGTATAGATCAGCACTCAAATTACAGGGCCTCCTTTCTCTTCTGTGGTGGCCCCATAAGCTACTGTTTTCAGAAGGCTACTGGAGGGGGCAGGGAATCAGTGGATGGAAATCAGTGGGTGGAGTTTGTGAGTTTTGTTAAGGTCCTTCTTCTTCCCACCTCTTCCCTATAAATCCACCACTAGTGTGAATTGCTTTGCCCGCAGCGATCATATGCAGGTGGCATCATGTGGACAGGTGGGGTAACAGTCCAGGCCAGAAAACCAGCAGTCACGAAGCTTGTAGAAATTGGATGGCAGGGGAAAACATGCATCTGGTTTTCCCAGCTCACCCACCCCAAATTATCCCTAGTTTGTGCTCATGATCAATGTGTGTGTCTTAGAAGGAGTTTTGTTCCCTCATCTCCTGCTCATACTGGCTAAAGCAAGGGTAGAAAACCCGGTGCCCTCCAGATGCTTTGGACAACAACTCCCACTATCCCTGACCATTGGCCATGCTGGCTGGGGCTGATTGGAGTTGTACTCCAAAACATCTCGAAAGCACCAGGTTGCCTAATCCTGTGCTAGAGACTGAGGTGTCCTTCCATTGAGGTATCTGGCATAAATGACAGATACATCAATCCCTCCCAGGGGATGTCCTTCCATCCCCTGGGAATAGTTTGCTCTGCATCCCCCTTGATGAGGTCAACCTGGGTTGCTCCTGGTCTTGGCCAGTCTGGGACTTGTAAGTGGAGGGAGGAAATGGAGATCCTGCTTTTGGGCAAAGCTGGGGTTGGACTCCTAATATTCTACATCAGGGTTGGGGAAACTCAGGCCCAAGGGCCGAACCACCCCCCTTAGAGTCCAACCTGGCCCTCCTGGGTTCCCCAGATGGCTTCTCTCCCTTCCCCTACTCACTGTCCTCTGTCCTTTGATGGTTTCCTGGCATTTGTGCTCCTCCCCCCTTCTAAAAGGTTGAAATGGCTCTCCTAAGGCTTAGCTACTGGTTGTAAGAGGCTTAATCTACAATATGCTGATATTTTTCCGTAGTTTTGGCCCCAATCCCTTTGCCTTCTCTCCACCCACCACTGGAATCTAGCCCAAAGAGCTTCCCCAAAATTGAATTGGCCCTCTGGCTGAAAAAGATTCACCACCCGTTTCACACAGTGCCCAACTGGCATTTATGACTCTATGTACCAGATAAATTCCGAGATGATATAGTCTTAGTATTGGAAAAGGGATATCCTGGAAGCATGGGGGATACTGGAGCATTCGTGATTGCTCAGATGGATTAACTCTCAATTGGATTTTGCCTTTATGTATGTGGTTTTATTCTGGGGAGTAACTAAAGATGCATCCTCATTTATTCTAGATGACCTATGCAACACTAAAGTAGCCTCCCCCAACCTGGTGCCCTCCAAATGTTTTGGAGTAGAACTCCCAGCATTCCTGACCATTGGCCATGCTGGCTGGGGCTGCTGGAAGTTGAAGTCTAAAGCATCTGAAGGGTGCCAGGTTGAGGAAGTCTGCACTAAAGTGTAGATGGGGATATAATCAGGCCACCCTAGTCTTGCCTTGACTGCAGTTTTTGCTAGATTTCCTTCAGTCACCACTCCCAAATCCCCCAGATTTCATACTCACAGATGTGAGTCTACCAGCTCATTATTCACAAATAGCAAATAAATTGAGACGTAAATTATATAGATGTAGGTGGTGGGCTTGCATGGAGTCTTGGATGGCTTAGGTGCTGGAAGACCACCTCAGAGGTAGCTCCTTACCATTTCAGGGTGCCACGGAAAACCAACTGAGAAGAACATGGGAAAACCACATTTTGCCTATTCAGAGGGCAGACTGTAGGAAGTGGAGTTGAGCAGAAAACAGTGGCTGAATTGCAGTTAACCTGTCTCTGCTTATAGAGATGATGCATTCTGAGAGATAATAGAAGTGCTTCTACCCTCCTCTTATTGACCACAATATACATTTGTTTTCTGTTGCACATTCATTGGTAGCAAGCTAGGCTGTGTAGAGCAAGATGAAGTACCTCCTTAAACCCAAAACCTCCATTCTGATGCACAACCGGCACTTGCGTGACAAAGGTGTGTTTCTCAGTCCATCACAGGCGCCTACTGGATTGTGCCAATGACCTCACTGCTGATATGAGACATGGTTATTTATAGCAGGGGTAGGCAAACTGATGCCCTCCAGATGTTTTGGACTACAGCTCCCATAATCCCAGACCATTGGTCATGCTGGTTGAGGCTTATGGCACTGTCGTCCAAATGGCACCAGGTTGCCTACTGCTCATTTATATTCCCCTGGACCCATTTATATTCCCCTGGGATTTATATTTCCCTGGACCCTGGAAAGAGCCCCCAAAGCAGTTCACAATAAAACACAATCCCAATACAATAAAACCACTGCAAAACAAAATAAGAGCAGTTGTCAGCAAAGTTAAAACCTATTAAAAGTCTGGGAAATAAAAACACTTTGTTTGTCTTAAACCCAGCAACAGAAGGGCCAGTCTTCCTGTGAAACTCTCCTGGGAGACAGTTTTGCAACTGGGATGCCATCACTAAGAAAGCCCTGTGTCATGTGATTGCCAGCCATACCTCACTTCAGAGCACGCCCTCTGATGATCACCATAATTGTTGGGAATTCATGCAGGAAGAGGCAGTCTTTCAGATATCCTGGTCCCAAGCCACTTAGGACTTTATATGTAATAATCAGCACCTTGAATTCGGCCCAGAAATGAACAGATGAAACAGGATGTAATATGTTCTGAAAAGTAGACACCTGGAAGCATTCTGGGTGCTGCCTTCTGCACCAGCTGCAGTTTTCAAATGCTCTTCAAGGGTAGCCCCACATAGATTTCATTGCAGTAAATCTAATCTTGAGGTGACCAAGACACGTGTAACTTGGCTAGATCTGCCTTCTCCAGAAAGGGACTTTGCTGGCGCACCAGTTAAAATTGGCCAAATACACTCCTAGTTGTAGCTGCCACATGAATAACCAGGGATCTAGGAGCCCTCCCCAGGCTGTGAACCTGGTGCATTACAGCAGGGGTGGGTAGAAGGTAGATCTCCAGATGTTTTAGACCTCAACTCCCAGAAGCCCCTACCAGCATGGCCAATGGGCAGAAATGCTGGGAGTTGAAGTCCCAAACATTTGGAGATTTACTTTCTGCCCAGCCCTGCTTTAGAGGGAGTATAACCCCATCCAAAACACTCCTGTAGTTCCACTGCTACATCAATTTGCCCATTGACCCTCAGACTTTTGTCCATGCAATATTGGAAAGGTTTAAAAAATAAAATTAAAGTTCTAAGCTTTAATCAGTAGAATAGTCAATTAAAACCTTGGTTAGCTAATCTGAAAGAGGATGTTTTAAAGTGGGTGGGGAGGTGTATTATGGTGGCCATGAATTAAAGGTATACTGATTTTTGAAGCTATTTGGTTCTGGTGCAACTATAACAGGGAATTAAAGGAAAGTATTAAAGGAGCAGTAGTTTTATTAACTTACAAGTCAGTAATCATGCATGTCCTTCAGTACCTTATAAAGGCATTTGTATTGAGGTTTTGGTAATATACTCATTAACTTACACTAAATGCACTAATCACGTACAGTGCAATATTGTACATGTCTGCTGAGAAGTAACTCCTATTGAGTTCAATAGGGCTTACTTCCAAGCAAGTGGGTATGGGATTGTAGTAGCCTTAGAGAGTGATCCTAAATAGTGAGGGTGGGAGGGAGTGAAATGATGGTTGATCTGCCCCTTCCAAAGCACCACTGGGGACGTGTTTGTTTTGGTCTACGTTCTTTGAAGATTTTTATTAAAAAAAAAAACTAGCTTCAAAGGGAGGGGGAGGAATTAAGTATGCCAGCTCCAATCCTGGGCTCCCTCTGTGGATAAAGAGCTGTGGTGTAGTGGAGCCAGGACAGGCAGGGACTTTTTGACACTCTTTGATCAGCAGGGATGATTATGATGTTATCAGCAACTACCCCCCTTCTTTCTGAGCTTAGTTGCAGTCCTTGGGGTAGCTGAAGGGAAATGGATTTTCCCAGCAACAACATGTTGTAAGCTATCCCTGTGATAATGCACAGTATTTGGGGTGGCTTGATGCTTAATGGGCAATTAAGTCCCATTAGCTTTACAAAAGACCTGCTCCTGGGAGAGATGAAAACTGCTAGAACTGGTTTGCTGATATGGATCAACACAGCTGCCTGCATTTTTTGGACTTCCCTTGGAGGTGTGGCTGTGGGGACTGTTATGATGAGTGCCTGCACTTGAAAATTCACCACTACACCACTGTTCAGGAGGTTTTGGATTGAAGGCTACCCCTGCAATGGCCTATTTTGGGGCCTAAAGCAGGTGATACTCTTTCAGCCACAGAGCTTTCTGCAGGCATACTGGGACCCCCGGCCACCCTTTCAGATCTCCTTTCTGCCAGAGGGGCAGTTCACCTCCCCGCAACATACTCCCCCCACCCCGGACAGCTGTCTAAAGGGGTTAGGATTGCTCTGCCCATCAGTTAAGATACAGAGGATCAGTCAACCAACATTTTTTTAAGTGGTTGGCAGCCCTAATCTTTATTAACTCAATGCAGGTAAGCAGTCCCCCCATTTTTTGCTTCAAAAGAAAAAAGCTAGGGGGAAAAATCTGGATAGTTAAGGTAACAGCACCTTAATACAAGTTTGTGGGCTTAAACCCCCCCCCCATTCCAATAATTATTAAACTATATGATTTTAAACATACAAAAGCAAATTTAAAATACATTTCCTGGATTGATGTGTTTAGATAGTAGTGTTTTACGCATATACAAGGCAAGGCATTTTCACATTAATTCTCTTTGTGAAGAGTTTGGGATTTTTCTATAGCACAAATTAGATAGTTGAATACTAGGAAATACACTGGCCAGTGTATTTTCAAAGAGTGGTGGGCTGGGGCAGGAAGAATAGTTAGACCTGGGACACCATCACACAAAGCTTTTATTGTGAACTCATGGTGGGTCGCTCACAGAAGTTTGTGGGTACTTTTCATGACATCGTCAACCTCCAAGGTACATCCAGAGGTACTTCCCGGTTATTCCATGTTGAAAAGATCCAGAGATAATGAGGTATTAAAAATAACTTGGATTGTTGCACTATTAAAACAGCCACTAGATGGTGCTGTTTCATTGAGTTCTATGGAACCTTGAACATTAAAAACTTGCCCTCTCAGCAATCACGTGGTCGCTGTCTGGAAGCCCGCTGTAAACGCAGAAAGGCTCCACAACAGTCTGACTGTGTTTTTTTTCTTTAATGTAGAGATGCCCCTGTAGTACAGGGACTGTTTATAGTGCAATCCTATGCACTTCTACTTGGACATAAGTCCTATTGTGTTCATTGGGACTTGTGTCCAGGTAAATATGTATAAGATTGCAACCTTAGACCATTTATAGCCCCTAGAAAAAGTTATGCACTTTATCAATAAATAGGATGTTAACCTTACTCTGTATTTATCAGAATTAACCACCTTTCCATCCTTCCAGATGATGGGGTCTGCGTGATATTAAATACTGCACACCTACATCAGAACTGATTAGGGAAGGCAAGCCAAAGTAATGCAAAAAGATCTTAATGAACTTGAGAAATGGATCGGTAGCAACAGAGTGGAAATTGAGCCATAACAAACATAAAGTGTCACAGACATTCCTCATAATTGGTTATGTGCTAAGTGCCTGGGCAGCAGCAGAAGGAATGCAAAGCAAAGATTGTTGGTTATATGAACTGAATCTAAGTCAGTGTAGTGGAGGGTTAAAAAAAAGGGGTTCCTTTTTGGGCTTAAACAGAAGCGTGGTTTCTGAGGTGGAGAACAAAAAAAAATCAGGGAGACAGCTGAAGTACAATAATGGATGACTTCCAGCTATCCTCAAATTGACTGGATAAATGTAAATTCATGACATGACAAAATTTTTGGATGAGGGTTATTGTGCCTTAGAACAGTTTAGTCATGAGACAGACAAGAGAAGGGACAACGATTTAGTCTTAGCGGTGTCAGATCTAGCACAAGTAGTCACTGTTGTTGAATTGCTTGGAAATTGTGACCGCAATGCCATCAAATTAAACACACGAGAGTGGGAAATTGCCCAGAGTGTCCAACAGTCACTTAATTTCAAAAGGAAGAAATTCTCAAGAGAGAGGACTGGTAAAAAGGAAGCTGGAAGAGCAATTAGGAGGCTCATCTCCTTCAGGAAGCTTGGAGGCTATTTAAAACCACTGTGTAATAGAGTCTCAAAACATATACTTAGATTAGAGAAGGTACAAACAAGCCCAGGAGGGTGCCTGTGCGGTTAAGCAGCAGAGTCAGGGAGGCTAGAAAAGATGTGAGCAATGAAGCTCAGGGGAAACTAATCCTGTGTATTTGCAGCAAAAATCTGCTGTGTACAGCACTGATCGGCTAGCGCCTGTACCATCACAAACCATCCTCGCCCAGGCAGGTTTACAACCATTTAAAATTGGATTTTTTTAAAAAAAAGCCATGAATGAATTGAATAAATTTGCAAGGGTTGCTTTTTAAAAAAGCAGGCAATCCACCTGAAGTATGTGGAGAAGTACAAGACTGATGACAGAATCAGCATATGAAGTGCTGGTAAATACATCTGTCAAATGCATTGCATAGGCATGGGTTAGAGAGCTGGACTCACCCTGCAGAGGAGAAGACAGAGTCCTGTTTTAAGCTATATTTGTATATCCAAAGATCTTCAGCAACACAAGCAAGCAGTTGCCCAGGGAGTTTGTAGAAGCACTGTTCTGGAGATTTTCAAGGGAAGAGTTGGAGTTTTCTGAAAGGCATATATTGTGGAATTAGGATAGTAATGTCTTTGGTTAGGCATTGGATACGTTGACCTAATACACGGATGGGCAGAAGGTAGACCAGGATCTCTGGGTGATTTACAGTATATCAGCAACGATCTTGAATCCCAATTGTTTAACAATAGCAGTTTTTAGGTCTAAGACCAGACTTCTCCAACCTGCTGCCCTTCAGATGCCTTGGACTATTACTCCCAGAATCCCCCAGTCAGCCATGCTGGCTGCGGGATTCTGGGAGTAGTTGTCCAACACATCTGGAGGGCACCAGGTTGGAGAAGGCTAGTCTAGACTGTTAGAATAGCTGATCTCTAGTAACTCAGGCACAGATTTGTATTTGCGTATGCAGGTCATCCCAGTGTATGGCTCAGTGGATTTAATAGGTAATTGGTTCTGCCCCCAAGCCATCATTTCACACCAGGCTTTAGAATGTGGACCTCTGGGTTTTAATAGAAAGCAAAGTAGTTCCCACAAGCTTGAAATCTTCCCTCTGCTGATCTACTGGATCTCTTTGAACTCTTAATTTATGAAGATAGTCCAATTAGAGATAATAGCCTGATTTTGATGCCAACATTTCTGTCCTTATTTAGGGTAGGGTTAGAGATGTGAAATTGGGAAAAAACCCAGAAAAAATGAGTGGCCTGGGAATACACACAGAGATTTTTTAATCCTTTTTTTCCTGCAGGAATTTATGGAAAATTTAAGAGAAACTTTTTTTCTAGTCCCCCTGCCCAAGTCTCTAGTCAGGGTAAACCAGACGTGAGCAGAAAGTAGATCTCCAGATGTTTTGGACTTCAACTCACAGAAGCCCCTGCCAGCATGGCCAATGGTCAGGAATGCTGGAGTTGAAGTCCGAAACATCTGGAGATCCATTTTCTGCCCAGCCCTGGGGTAGACTTCCACTCTGGCCCAATGTCTGTTCTTACATGGTGTTGATGCTACAGAAGAGTTAATCATCATGGTAGTATGATCTAGGCAACCTGGTGGCCTCCAGACGTTTTGGACAACAACTACCGTAAGCTCCTGCCAGCATGGCCAATGGTTATGGAGACTTTAGTTGAAAACATCTGGAGGTCACTACCTTGCCTACCCATGATCTAAGCCCTTGGCCTTCAACCAATGGGTCACACAAGCAGTCCCACACTTGGGTTTTGTAGAAGGGAAGGGAGGGAGAAGTATGTCAGCATGTGCTCTGTTTTACCTTTACTAACTAAAGTAGCCTTCCCCAGCCTGGTGCTCTTCAGATGTTTTGGACAACAACTCCCATAATCCTTCACCATTGGCCATGCTGGCTGGGACTGATGGGAGTTGAAGTCCAAACATCTGGAGGGGACCACGTTGAAGTAAAGAAGCAGAAGAGATATTAAACAAGAAAGCCATGATCAGATCTGATTTTTTAAAAAGACTTAAGCAGCCAGCATCCTACCCAGTTTTGACTGGAGCAATGCCACAGGGGAAGAAGTGCTTTACCTTTTCCTTCAGCACTGTTTTCTTGATCAAAATCACCTCCCCCCCACCCCTAATCCAAAGCTGCTCTTGGCCTTGCATGGGGAAGATAATAGCCATTAAAATGTAATATGGGACAGGGTGGTGGTGGTGGTGGGAGGGTTAAATCCCCGGTGCTGCTGCTCAGATCTGATTTGCTCTCTTCTCTATTTTTCCTCCTCCTCTCCTCTAGCACCTGCTAAGTTTTCAAAAAACATTGGGCAGTCTGATCCTGGGTCTCCTATGCCACATCTCTTTTGGTCTAGAGATTTTAAAAAGAGAGAGTGAGAGGTGCGCGTGCTGTATTGGAGGTTGGGATTAAAAATGGGTCCTGAAAAACTTGAAGACCGCACTGCCTTAGGTACACCAGGGCCAGAGGGGTGGGAAAACATAAGAAGAGCCACGCTGGATCAGACCAAGGGTCCATCTAGTCCAGCATTCTATTCACACAGTGGCCAACCACCTGCCCACGGGAAACCCACAGGCAGCACATGAGTGCAACAGCATCCTCCTGCCCATGGGCCCCAGCAACTGGTGTACATAGGCATACTGCCTCTGATACTGGAGGTAGCATAGAGCCGTCAGGACTAGTAGCCATTGATAGCCTTCTCCTCCAGGAATTTGTCTAATCCCCTTTTAAAGCCATCCAAATTGGTGACCATCACTACATCTTGTGGTAGCCATAGTTTGACTATGCTCTGTGAAAGGAAGTTCTTCCTTTTATCTGACCTGAATCTCCCACCAATCAGCTTCATCGGATGACCCTGGGTTCTAGTATTATGAGAAAAGGAGAAAAATGTTTCCCTATCTACATTCTCCACACCATGCATAATTTTGTACACCTCTATCATGTCTCCCCTTACTTGCCTTTTTTCCAGGCTAAACAATCCCAGCAATTGTAACCTTCCTACACAGGGGAGTTGTTCCAGCCCCTTAATCATTTGAGTTTTTATTTATTTATTCATTACATTTATACCCAACCTTTCTTCCACTGTGGAACACTGTAGCTGCCCTTTTCTGCACTTTTTCCAGCTCTACAATATCTTTTTTTAGGTGTGATGACCAGAACTGTTCACAGTATTCTAAATGTGGTCACACCATAGATTTGTAGAAGGGCAGTATGATATTGGCAGCTTTATTCTCAGTTCCTTTCCTAATGATGCCCCATATGGAGTTTGCTTTTTTTACAGCAGCTGCACACTGGGTTGACATTTTTATCAAGCTGTCCACCACAGCCCCAAGATCTCTTTCTTGGTTGGTTACTGCTAGCTCAGATCCCATCAGGTCATACTTGAAGTTGGGATTTTTTGCTGCAATCTACATGAAGGTAGACTGAGATCTACTGGTAGATTTCTGGGTGATTTACAGTAGATCATCAAGGGTTTCTGACTCCCAGTTGTTTAACCATAGCAATAAAAAATGAATTTCTACCTAAATTTGGCTGCTGAAATGAAGAAAGATCAGGAGTGGAGTTTGTGTGAAGGGTCTGTGAGTTCAGTTCAGATCTGGTATTGAAAAGAAATTCCCAGGAAATGCTCAGAGGCACCCTTTACTTTAATTTTAAGTGTTTGTCTTTCACACCTGTTGAATCTTGGGGTTCTAGTTAAAAACAAAAAAAACAAACAAAGGCCAGACAAGCCTAAGGTCTGCCCACTCCCGCACAGTAGGCCAGCTTCCCTAAGCCAACCCTGAAACTCATTATGCAAGAAAGCTTGATCCATAGGGCTGTTTCCACCTAGTGGCTGAAGAGTGTAGTGCCCCAGATGGAAATTCCACTGAAGCCAAGAGTTGGGTTTGCAAGGATGCTTTTAAAGATCGCCACATTTCTTCCCATCCCTATTATTTAAAGGCACAGAACCTAGTATTTCAAGATGATGAAACAAAAAACCTATAATCATTCTATCCAGGCATCTAACTTTAGATATGCAAATCCCCAAATAAGCGGCTGTTACTATAGCCTAGCGATGCACAACTTGAATCTGTGGTCAAGAGGATCATTTTTTAAACCATTGGTCCAGTTCACATGTCACAGCCTAACCACATCAAGGCTGTGCTTCGGGCTTCCCTCCTGCTCCTCTTGCATCTCATGCACTGATTCCCACCCCCATTTCCTAGTTCATAGTATCTAGATCAGCCTTCTCCAACCTGGTGCCCTCCAAATGTGTTGGCTGACAACTCCCAGCACAGCCACCATGCTGGCTGGGGGATGCTGGGAGGGGGCCAGTTGGAGAAGACTGATCCAGCCACTTGGAACTGGGGAAATGTTTCCTGCAATTGAACTCCAGTGACTTACACAGGGAGCCCAATATGCAGTACAGCAGGGGTGTGGATGAATCTCTTTCAGTCCAAGGGAAGAATTCAGTTCTGGAGAAGCTCTCAGGGGGCTGATGGGCAATTCCACTGATGGGCGGGGTCTGAAGGCAAGAGGGAATGGGACCAAAATACCAGCATATTTTAGTTTAAAATTCTTACTGCCAGTAAGTAAGCCTTTGGAGGGGCATTAAACCCTTTTAGAATGGGGGAAAAAACATGCAAAAGCCAGGAAACCCCCAAAGAATTGGCAGGTGGGGAAAAGGAGTAGGGACATGGGCGTGGCCATCTAGAGACCCCAAGTGGGCCAGATTTGGCTCCCGAGCCTGAGGTTGAACACGCCTGTAGTAGAGAAGGAAGAAGAGAATATCATCAATGAAAGAGGAAGAGAATGTTTAACTGTCCTGCCTTGTCTCTCCACACCACAACCATCTGTCCTCTCCACTAGGAATTTGCAGCACTCACTAAAGAACTGAACTTGTGTCGGGAACAACTGTCAGAGCGTGAGGAGGAGATCTCGGAACTGAAGGCAGAACGTAACAACACACGGGTGAGTAGGAGAAGAGACATGGAGGGGGGCTCCCAACGTATTTTTGGAGTCCAGAGTTGCCAAATACTGGCATTTAGTATACAATGTTATAGCGCAGCCTTCCCCAAACCTGGTGCCCTCCAGATGAGGGCCACACTGGCTGGTGATGATGGGAGTTGTAGTCCATCACATCCGGAGGGCGCCAGATTGTAGAAGGCAGTTATAGGGTCTACACCAGCCTTCCCAAACTTGGTGCCCTCCAGGTGTTGTGGACTACAGTCCCCATTTGCCCCATCCAGCATGACCAATGGTCAGGGATGCTGGGAGTTATATACCAAAACATCTGGAGGGACCCAAGTTGGGGGAGACTGGTCTGTGCCAACATACTTGAAACTTATGAGGTCTTGAGGAACCAGTATGGGGGGGGGGGAGAGAGAGAGAGAGAGAGAGAGAGAGTTGAACTCTTGAGGGTTTGGCTGACACGAAACTTGATTTTGGGATGAGGTGGAAAGACTGAGAAACTTACTTCGCAGATGTTTGCTCCAGCAGGGTACAGAGGCCTGAACCTACACTTTTGGTTAGAGTGGGAGTCAGGTGCTCTGGGGTTACCAGTCCCACTTACTCAGCCCTTTCCAAATAGATTCTTTAAGGCTAAACAAGTAATTTGAAGAGAGCAGGACCTGGAACATCCACCCACCACCACCACCACCACCCCAGCCATTCTTTCTTTGCAGCAAGGCCATACAAAGCTTACCGAAGGATCCAATTGTAGGAGGAGCTTCTAAAGACATACTGGGCATAAAGACATAAAGGAAGTCTCATTAAAGGGTCTTCCATTCCAAGAAAGCTACTAGTAAAACCAGAAAGATACTCTACAGCAGTAAACCCATAATTATAAAGACTATCAGAATAGCAACCCAAGCTGAGACCTCTCTTCTTCCTCAAAGGATCCTCCTCTGGAATCCTTCAGGCCTGCCCATTTCCTGTTTATCTGATCTTTCTGATCCATTTAAAGGGCAAGCAAAAATAAGTTTTCATGCATTAGTGGGGTGGCAGGATTTTCACTGTTATGGGCTTTTAGTGTTTCTCTTTGTGCTGCTCTGTTTTCCGCTCTTCCTGAATTCTGGTTTATCTGGGGAAAATCTCTTAAAATCTCTTTCTGGAATTGGAGTATGTGCAGTTCACGGCAACTTTCAGTTCATTTGCATCTGTTTTGTAGTACCCACATATTTATTGATATAAAACACTGCAGAAGAGGAATCTTGATGTAATCACATAATGATTACATAAAGATTAACTTTTGTGTGCTGTTTTACTCATATGCCCCTGTGCTCCTACACATTCTACATGTTGGTAAAACACCACACAATATTCCTGAGAAAGCCGTATGTACAATTACAAATTTTCCTTTTTAGTGGTGCTCACCAATGTGTATGTGCATTGGTAAACACCACACAAAAAGAATCTTGATGCTATCATGGGTACATTCATGTTCAATTTGTTTTTAGTAGCATTTTGTCAATGCACACATGAGCACTGGTGATATATTCTGTCATTGCTGAATGTTATCATGTGTTCATATACTTATTATTCTGTTATTTGTGTATTACCATTTCATTAGTTGTTCATTATTTTAATATTTATTAGGGAGGATGCTCTTCTTGGTGGGGGTTTTTCCCTGTTCATGTAGTACTCGTTCCTTCCTCCTTCCGTTGTTTTTCCTGATAGACATCCAGATGTTGTTGGACTCCAGCTCCCATCAACTGCAACTGACATGGCCAACAGCTCAGGACCAGGTTATCTGAGAGACAGTCTTCCCCCTATAGGCAATCCAGGTCTCTGCGTTCTGAGTGGAAGGCCTTGCTTACCATATCATGGCCTACTGATATTCATTTGGGCATGGTGCGGATGAGGACCTTTTCAACTGTGACATTCACCATGTGATCTCCCCATTGAGATCAGGCAGGTTCCTAGTCTGGAGTGTTTCCGCCGACAACTTAAAACACATTTGTTTGCCTAGGCGTTTCTATGACTGTTAGCATTGCCAGCTGTTTTATTGTTTTGCTGTTTTTTGTTTTGTTTTATTGATTGGTCTTCTGGTATTTTAAGATTATTTTATCTTGTGAACTGCTTTGGGATTTTTTTTAAATGAAAGTGGCATAGAGATCTTCTGAAGTAAATAAATAAAATGTTCATGGATGATGGGAGTTGTAGTCCAACAACATCTGGAAGGTTACTGGCTCCCCACCCATGCAGTAGACCCTGCCACTACATGTGATAATAAAACTGCCTTTCTGTCCTGTAAGAGAGCAATCCTGTGGCCACTACACACTGTCTAGATGGCCATAGGCTTTTTTGGTTTCTGGAAACCGAGATGGTCTGACCTCGGTTTTCAGAAACAGCGCTCCCCGCTCCTTCCCCCACCCCCTTGTAAACAGAGCAGGGAGAGGGCAAAAAGGGGGTGGTCCCAGGGTGGGGAGAGGAGGAGACCACTTTAGACAGCTTCCTATTGAGTCTCCAGGCCCCTTCCCTCCCCCTCCCCAAAGCCATCTAGCCACAAATGCAGGGCAGCTGGAGCACAGAGGAGAGGATCTTGCATTAGCCAGGCGTCAGCCTCCAAGTTCGGAGGCTGACATCTATCTCAATAGGGTTGCGCCCTAAATGCTTGCATGGTGTTCTGGAGCTGTGGACATTTGGACTTCCTTCTCAGCTATGTTCATGTGATTTCTCCGTCCATCTCTGAGCTGCCTTCTCTCGCTCTCTCGCTCTCCCTAGCTGCTGCTAGAACACCTGGAGTGCCTCGTATCACGACACGAGCGTTCCCTCCGCATGACGGTGGTGAAGCGCCAGGCCCAGTCACCGGCTGGGGTCTCCAGTGAGGTGGAGGTGCTGAAGGCCCTCAAGTCTCTCTTTGAACATCACAAGGCCCTGGATGAGAAGGTGAAGGCAGGACAGAAAGACTGTTGACGAGAGAAGAGCTGGGGGACAGATGGGAATTAATCCAAGATTCCAAGCCTCAAGGGGAAGCTTCACCTGTACTGTACTGGAGTCCTTGAAGGGCACCTGCTGTTGCATGATCCCACAGTTTTGTGGGCCAGAGAAAAGAAAAGGAGCAACCCCTGGGGCAGTGGGAAGCAGGACAAGGCTGAATGAAAGCGGTGCATCATCGGGTGAAAATCTGGATGTGGATGGAGGGATAGCAGAGCTACATATAGGAGGAGGCAGGGATGTGGGGCCAAGGGGAGTGGGGAAAGCTTGGCTGTCTCCTGCCCTGCTGCTGCTAACTCCTCTTCATCTCTGTCTGGTCCATGGCAGGTTCGGGAACGGCTGCGAGTGGCATTAGAGCGGGTTGCCGTATTGGAGGAGGAGCTGGAAATGTCCAATCAGGAGGTACGGAGGAGGCTTTTCTCCCACCTGCACTGATGGTATATGCATCTAAATGGTAGATGGTATATGCATCCATACAACACATAAAATTGTATATGCGTCTCTGGTGCATCTCGATGGTATTTTTTCAAGGAAAATGTTGCAGGTGTCCAAAAGGCATATATTATGGGACTAGGATAGTAATGTCTTGGGTTAGGCATTGGACAAGGTGATTTACTGTTAGGGTGGGCAGAATGTAAATTAGGAACTGTTGCTACATCACTGGGTGATTTGCAGTAGATCAGCAAGGATCTTGAATTCCCAATTGTTGAACAATAGCAGTTTTTAGGCCTAGACCAGCCTTCCCCAACCTGGTCCCCGGAGAGCCAGTGTAGTGTAGTGGTGAGAGTGACGGACTGGGAGCCGGGAGATCCGGGTTCTAGTCCCCACTTGGCCATGGAAGCTCACTGGGTGACTTTGGGCCAGTCACAGACTCTCAGCCCAACCTACCTCACAGGGTTGTTGTTGTGAGGATACAACGGTGAGGAGGAGGATAATGTAAGCCGCCTTGAGTTCCTTGCGAGAGGGAGAAAGGCGGGGTATAAATGCAATAAATAAATAAATAATAAATGGTCCCCTCCAGATGTGTTGGACTACAATCTCCATTATCTCAGCCATGCTAGGAATGATGAGGGTTGTAGTCCAACACATCTAGAGAGAACCAGATTGGGGAAGCCTGATCTAAAAGCTGGTAGGGATGTATGTTGTGCCATGCAAACGTGTGACCCTCAGGCACAGCTGTGGGCAAGACTCAAAACAGCAATGATTTCCAGTGGGTGATGGGTTGTGACCAACAAGGGGATCATGGGTTTGCTGACTTCCATGTGTGTTATGGACATAGCAGCCCCCAAGGTTAAGGGGAGATGAGGGGGCACAAGTGGGCGTGACTTGCAAGCTGATGGGTGGGATGGGTGTTGAACAAAGACAAATTCCGTTTGTGGGTTGCCTTAGCAAATGATTGGGAAACTATTGGGGTTTGCCTCACAAGAAAACAAAATCAGCCCTGTCTGAAGTATTCCTGGAAGACAACCTGGGTCCCTCCAGATGTTTTGGACTCCAACTCTCATCAGCCCCAGCCAGCACGGCCAGTGACCATGGATGATGGAATTTGTAGGCCAAACCATCTGGAGGGACCCAGGTGGGAGAAGGCTGCTGCAAGGGAAGAGTGAGCTAACCAAACCAGACACAGTCATTCCCTCCAATAGCCTACATTAATGGGTCCTGGAGCTTGCTTTTGGTCCAGCCTCACCTTTGTGGTGTGCATCAGCTTCAGCTGAGTGCGGTAGGCTGAGGCCTGTTTTTCCCTGGATTCCCAGGGCAACCGGTGGTAATGGGTCTAGGTAGAGAAGCAGAACCCAGACTTGCTGGCTGGAAAGAAACAAGATAGGAAGAAGAGAGAAGGAGGTACAAGCCTGCCTCAGAGAGCAAGACAGATTTCTCCTCTGCTTTGTTCCATCACTGCGATTTGTGTGTGTATCTTCTAGAAAGAGCGAGAAAAACACATGTGTTTTAAATGTTTATATATACCATGTTTCCATCCATCTTTCAGGATCCACAAGGCAGCTTACTGACAATATAAAAGCAGAACATTTAAAAACATAGCTCTACAGTCCTGTCAGCACTTACCTGTGAGTAAGCCCCATTGAAGATAATGGGACTTACTTCTGAGTAAACATGCATAGCATTGCACTGATAATATCATAGCAACAGCAGCAGCAAAAGCTTTTTCCCAAGCCAAAGAAGGTATAGGGGCAACTAAGTAAATGGCCTCTGAAATAGCAAGGTCTTAACCTGCTGTCTAAACCCCATTAATGAAGCAGCCTGGTGATTCTCTCTTGGAAGAGAATTCTGCAATTTAGGTGCCAGTGCTGAAAAGGCCTGTTTCACATAGCCATCAGATGGAGGGAGTTTACAAGCAGGCTTCAGAAGATGGCCTTCCTCAAAATAGTGCCCTCCTGATGTTTTGGGCCATAACTCCCATCAGCCCCAGCCACCATAGCAAATGGCCAGGAATGATGGGAGTTGTTGTCCAAGGGGTACCACATGGGGAAGGCTGATCTGATATATGCAAGGGTCACTGTCGGCCCCATGAATAGGTATTTGGTTCCCCCTAGGGGCACCAGGGCAGACTGGTTTGACAACACAGGTCTGTGCTTTTGACATGACATGTTGGTTTGCCTTTGAAGGCCAATTGCCTGGAGATGTGGTCCTTTACCGACTTCCACGAAGACTCTGTATTACTATGAAAGGGTCCAAGTGAGATACCCAGGGATCAGGCATCCAGCCTCTGGACTTGGCTTCCTGTGGTGTCTCAGTGGGGGCAGGAGTGGCAGTTCAAGGGGGAGGAACATGGAGAGCTGTGGAAGATGCCTGTTCAGTCCAGTCATCCTCTTGACCTGTGAGCAAGATCAAAGCTTTTGCATCTCCTCTGCTGTCATAAGGAGCAAATTCAGTTGCCCTACCTTCTCCCAGAAGCCACTGCTCAGCCAAAAGGGAGTCATGTCACCTGGGGCCAGAGCCTGTGGAACTTACATAGTTTGGGTGACAATCCGTGACAGTGAAAGAGTGTGGACATAATGGGTTGGATCCAGACTTAAGCTGGAAGCAACAGTGTTCTTCCACCCATAGAATCGACACTGCTAGTGGATCAAATTACCCCTCCCCACTGTAACCCCCTGCACGTCCTCCAAAGCAGATTTGGAGAACCTGCAAGGGGGAGGAGGGGAAGGGAAACTCCTGTGGCATGAACAGAAGTGTGCTCACATGATGTTGGTTTTGGCCCATTGTCATACTTAGAGTAGACCCACTGAAATCAATGGGACCTAAGTTAGTAACTTAGGTCCCATTGATTTCAGTGGGTCTACTCTAGGTTTGACTAAGCTTGGATCCAACCTGTAGCACAGTAGCGAGCATTTAATATGAGCCATATATTCCCCACACTGAAAAGGTCGCCTTGTCCTGCTGAAAGACACTATTCTTGTCCTGAGTCAATGGCCACCTGCCACTCATTCATTAATGTTAGTTTCATTTGAACCATGCCTGCATGTCCTTTTTTTCCTTCTCTTTCACCCCTTTCCTGCCTGCAGTCTCTTTCCCTTCGAGAACAGCTTGCCCGACGCCGATCCGGCTTAGACGATCCCAGCAAAGAGGGAGATGTCCAGATTTGTGTAAGTGGGATAGGAAGGGAAATCTGAGGGGGATTGGGATGTGGAGGGACTCAGTGCAGAGAGGAGATTGCACAGGTCAGTGAGGACATGGAAGCACACGTGCACATCCAGGGTGTTCCTGTGTGGAAACCCCAACTACACCAGGCTTCCCCCTTTTGCTTTTTATATTCCAAGTTTCTTCTTCCTTCATGCTTCCTTGTTGTACTTCCATCATGCACCAGTGATGTAGGGGTAAATTTTGACACGCAGGCACTCCTCATGAAAGTCCCCATAGCCACATCTCCAAGGAGAGTCCAAAAATGCAGGCAGCTGTGTTGAACGACATCTATCTGAGTGAGTGTGTGTGGGTGTGTGTGTGTTGCTGGGAAAATGCATTTCCTCCCAACTACTGTGAGAATTGAAGCTAGGCTCAGAGGGGACAGGGAAAGCTGTGCAGGGTGGCAGATTATGTCATTGTCCCCTGCTAATCAAAAAATCCCAGTGCATCGACCCTATGAGCCCTGGATCCGCTACACCACTGTTGTGCACATGTCTAGTCTCCGTTTCCATTTATCGCAAATCAGTTTCCTTTTTTCCTCTGAATTTTCAGATTCAGTCTCACTGTTCTCCTTTTGCCTTGCTTGCCTTTGCTTATTGAGCTTTCTGCCAGTGCTGCAAAAGGGCCACTTTAGCCCACCAATTCAGTGATTCAGGAAGCCTTCCAGGCCATCAAGCGTACCAGCTAGAAGGGTGTCAAGCTCAGTTGGGTCTTGGTTTCTCCTTGGTGCTTTTGCTGTATCTGAATAATCTAGACATTTTGGGTAGAAAGGACCTCTTTCAGTGTAGGAGAGACCCAGCTAGCTGGAGGAGGTTGTGGTTCACATGGGGGAAGCGTGAAGAAGATATGAAGCTTATATACTGAGTCAGACCGTTGGTTCATCTTTGTCTACTCAGGCTGACAGGGACTCTCCGGGGTCTCATCAGAGGCCTCTTTGAGCCCTGTACTTGAGATGCTTTTTAAAAATAAACATTGAAATGTCAGGAAATTACTCTTGGACCTTGTGCATGCAAAGTATGTCCCCTACCACTGAGCGATGGGCTTTCTCTCCTATGTGGTTGTGAGGGGAGGGGTGTATGGGAAGGGCTAGCTGGATGTGTGTTGGGAAGGTGGACAAGGTCAACATTTGTAGCATATAACAGTCACTCTTCGCTCCCTTTGCTCTTCAGGCCAATGGCTCAGGCTCCCTTGACCTGGGGCGTGGCGGTCGGGAATCTGAGCTAGAGGAGGTCTTGGAGCGCCAGCGAGGAGAGCTGTCCCAGCTGAAGGAGCGACTTACCATGCTCTGCCGGCAGATGGCAGAGCTCGAGGAAGAGTTGGCCACGGCCCAGCGGGACCTCATCAAATCTGAAGAGATCAACGCCAAGTTGCAACGGGACCTCAAGGAGGTAAATGGCAGTGCCTAACACCCACCTTCCCACTCCATATACAGCAGGAGTGTTGAAATTCCTTCAGCCTGAGGGCTGGATTCCGTTGGCTGTATTCCAATGGTGGGAGGGGCCAAAGGCAAAAGGGCCGTGGCCAAAGGCACCAGCATATTTTAGCTTGAAACTCTTACTGCCAGTAAGTAAGCCTTAGGACAGGCAGTTGAACCTTCTGGAGAGGGGTGGGGGAATGGCACAAAAGCTGGGAAGCCACCAAGCAATTGGTGGTTGGGGGGAAGGGAGGTGGGGCCACGGGAAGGGGTGTGGCCTTCCGGGCAACTCAGAAGGCCAAATTGGCCCACTCGTCCTGGAGTTCTGCACCCCTGCCCTATAGGCTGCCTATGAACTGTAATATATGGCATTACCAAAGTCTCCTTCCTTCTCAACCTCTGAAGGCAGGATCACCCAGAGAAGGGCCTCAGGTGGGCCGTAATTGATGGGGAGGTTCATGTGGCAGGAGTGCATTCTGGCAGAGGCAGATTCAGTGTTAGGATTCACTGAGAAGGGATGGAAATTATTGGGAAGCAAGTAATATAATGGTACTATATAAATCTGTATGGGGCCCAAATGTGGCTTATTTTATGCATTTCTGGCATCTCAAAAGGAGTATTCTGGAGTTTTTAAAAGGTACAGAAAAACTGCAACTAAGGGTGCAATCCTATGGGGATAGGTGGCTGCCTCTGAACTCGGAGGCAACCGCCTATCCAATGCAGGGCAGGAGAAGCACGGAGGGGATCATTCTCTCCGCGCTCCTCCTGCCCTGCATTTTCGGCTAGACAGCCAATTGCTGCTGTCCAGCCATGGGAGGGCTGAGTGGGGGAGGAGGCTGCCATACGACACATTGGATGTGTCGTACCGGCATTTCCGCCCCGCCCGCCCCAGAACACCCCCCAGAATGCCCCATTTTGGCCGCTCCGTGCTTCTCTTCGGAGCACGGAGTGCAGGACTGTTCTGCACTGCCCGCGAGGCAGCACGGGAGGGGGTAAGGTCGGTTCTCTGGAACCGACTTTGGAGCTCAGGCTCTGAGCTTGGTTCCCAGAAAACCACATATCCTATGGCTATCTAGCCGCTGACTGGCGGCGATAGCATTGCTCCCTCCACCGTGGTTGTTTTGTATTGTAACATTTTATGTTGCGAACCACTTCGAGATATCTTTTTAGATATAATCAGGTGGTCTATACATTGATTAAATAAATAAAAACAGCCACAGATGGGGCCAGCCGTATTTCTCTTGGGGGGCGGAATTCCATAGGGTAGCGGCCACCACTGAAACATAACATGAACACCTCCATAATGGCTGAGCTTGTGAGGGAAGCCCTTTCTTATCAAAGACAATAGCTTTGTTGTGGAGCCTGCCTACTCTTGGGGTGGGGGTGGGGGAATGTTTGTGCAGCAAAATACAGTCCTGGACCCCAAATCACTGCCTGGAGAAAAGACTGGCCCCTAATAACATAGAATTTGGCCCTTCAGAGATCAGGGCATGTTTTTTTTAGGAAAAAAAAAGACAACAGAGATGGGGTGTGCTAGAATTCTGTAGGGACAGTGGATAGAGAGCAATTATTCTCTCAAACACTAAAACTCCCATTTTGCTGGGGTCTTGCAATAAAACTGACTAGCAATACAGTCAGGGAAAATGAAAGAATGCCACAGCTTTTGCTGCCTCTAGTAGAGTATGTATACACACATGCATGCACACACACAGAGAGATCCCTACATATTCTTAGGTGCATGTAAGGCACAGGGACTCTTCGTTTCATCCACAACTGGCAGCTGAAGGATCCGTGCAGGAGTTTGCTTGTGTTCCAGGGTAATGGGAGGGAGGGCAGCATCCATGGCCCAGCCTGTGTCACTTCTCCCATCCTTCCCTTCTCTTGTGTGCTGGGGATGGCAGGCGCTAGCCCAGCGGGAGGACATGGAGGAGCGGATCACCACTCTGGAGAAACGCTACCTGAGCGCTCAGAGGGAGGCAACCTCTCTTCACGACGTCAATGACAAGCTGGAGAATGAGTTGGCTAGTAAGGAATCCCTGTACAGACAAGTGAGTCCCCACTTCCTGTCTGTCTGCCTGTCTTCTTCTGATCAGTTAACCTTGGCTGCTCCCAGTGCCTCCCTGCTAGTGTCTGGCTGTCCTTAACATCCTCCCTCTATGTTTCCTATACATATAAGTGGTTGGGAAGTTACCCCTTGTCTCTTTCTAGTACATCCCCTGAACTTTTACACACTGCTAGTATGTAGATCCAGATGACTGAGATTCTCTAATGGGTGTCTGTAACACTTTCCCATGCTGGCTCTTCCTACAGCTTTCTCCTCTAATTCCCAAGTACATGGACATGGGAAATCCCACAGACACCTGAGACTGGCTTGCATTTCCCCCTAGCACTACACGACACCTGGCTTCCTAGGTCTTCTTCCTACAGTGCCCTGTCGGAATTTATTATTGGCTGTTTGTCTGGGGACACTGCTTGGGACTTCCTTCCTTGATGAGGCCCTTGAATTTAGTTGTTTCCCCTGTGCAGAGTGAAGAGAAGAACAGGCAGCTACAAGACTGGCTGGAAGATGCCAAGCAGAAACTTCAGCAGACCCTTCAGAAGGCCGAGACCTTACCCGAGATAGAGGCTCAGCTGGCCCAGCGAGTGGCTGCCCTCAACAAGGTGCTGTGCGAAACGGAGAAGGGATTGAGAGTACCATGCAGGGCGGTGGAGGAAGTAGCCAGTGGGGCACTTCTGCTGGAGTCAGAGAAAGGAACGAAATGGATAAATTGGGGTCTCGCTGGGTTCAGAAGTAGGACGGCTACTTACACATCGCTCCAAAAGATGAAATGCATCACCAAAAAAGAGGACAAAATAGGGTGCCAGTTTGCATGATATTTGCCTATGCTAATTTCGATGCAAGTCTGGAAATAATTACTATATTTTAAATAGAAGTGCAATACATCAAGCTGACCCTAGCAGGGAAGACTGTGACCGGGTGACCTGTGTTCCGGCTCAATCAATTGTCTAGGTGCTAACTGTTGATTATGAGTGACTTCAAGGCCCCTGCCTCTCCCTTCTTGTGGTTTTTTGTCCTTAAACCAGGCTTGGACTGGACAGCCCTTCAAATGGAGGACACTTTCAAATAGAGGGCTGTCCTCTGATAGCCTTCCAAATAGAGGCCCATCTTTTGTAAAGTAAGACACATGGCCATCCTGTTCAGAAGGCTGGGCCGCCAGAAAAGAAAGGCATGGCTTAACTCTCATGTTCACTCCCTTTTTCTAGGCAGAGGAACGCCATGGGAATTTCGAGGAGCGCTTGCGTCAACTTGAGGCCCAGCTGGAGGAGAAAAACCAAGAGCTCCAACGGGTGAGGGCATGATGAGGAACAAGGATGGAGTTTCATGGGGCTGGGGCACCAGGAACTAGAAGAAGGGCGTAACTCAGTGGAGCACATATGCTGTGTATACAAAAGCTCCCAAGTTCAATCCCTGACACTTCCCGGTAGGGTTGGGAAAGACAGACCACTGTCTGAAACCCTGGAGAGCCATGGCCAGTCAGTGTAGTCCAGGGATGCAAAACCTCTTTCAGTCCAAGGGCCAAATTCAGTTTTGGAGAAGCTGCCACAATCTTACTCCAGTGATGGGTGAGACTGCAGGCAAAAGAGATGGAGCCCAAAATACCAGCATATTTTAGCTTAAGCTCTTAGGAGGGGCATTTTAATCTTTTAGAATGCGGGGGGGGGGGGGACATGCAAAAACTGGGAAACCACCAAAGAATGGGTGGTTAGGGGAAAGGGTGTGGGGCCAGGGTAAGGTGGCGTGGACTTCTGGGGGACCCTGGAGGGCCAGATTAGGACTCCACATGGGCTGGATTTGGCCCAGGGGCCTGAGGTTCAACACCACTAGTCTAGGAAATACCGAGCTAGGCAGACCAGTGATCTGACTTGGTATAAGGCAGCTTCCTATGTTCCTATTTCACTGGGAATTTGTGGGTACGAAGACAATAAAGTAAAATGAATGGAGAAGGGCGGGCACCAGATGTGAGCAAGAGGAGATGGGGCAGCTGGAATCAGTGGTGAAGTTTTCTGCGGGGGCTAGTGGGAAAGAGATGGGCAGGGCCCTCTTAATGAGGGCCAAGGTGGGAGAGGAGAACCCCCTGTAACTTTTCCCGACTTCTGCTCCCTTCCTTGGAAATAAACAGGCACGCCAAAGAGAGAAAATGAATGATGAACACAACAAGCGCCTCTCGGAAACGGTCGACAAGCTGTTGTCTGAATCCAACGAGCGTCTCCAGTTGCACCTCAAGGAACGGATGGGAGCCCTGGAGGAGAAGGTGTGTGTATGTGTGTAGGTGTGGTGAGTGTGTGGTGGGAGGCAGTAACCACTCAGGGTTATGGGGGAGAGATGCTTTAGAACAACTGTGGGTCTGCTGCCCTGTGCCTGTCAGTTGGGTCTTACAGGAGAAGATGGTGGTACTATCTGAAGTCCCCTTTTGGCCAGCCAAGCAGTTAGGGTAGCATTGTCAGGTGCGCCTTGGCAGCCTCTTTCAGTCTACTCCAATAGCTAACTCAAGACACAGACAAAATAATTCTTTTCAAGGCTTTAATCCTTTTACAACTTAATGACTCTTTCAGATGCTAATCACCAGCGACTAAGCAAGGAACAGCAGAGTAGCCTATGCTCCAGGTTAGGCAGTTGGTCCCCGTTTGAAGGAGAATCACGGGAAGACCCTGAACTTATGGGCTAGGGAGAATTCCTCCCTCTTTCCCTTGGGTCCTCGGGATGCGACTGTTGCTTGCGCGCCAAACAAGCGCTACGCCTCCTTTCCACGCCCTCCAGCTGTTGTCGCTCTCGGCGTCGAGCATCCAGCAAGCCCCCCTCTCGCACTCTCTTGCTGCCAGGGTCACTATCTCAGGAATGCTGGCAGGAGGAGTCTCTGCCAGCTGCTGTGCCTGTGAGGGATGAGCAGGCTCCTCTCCTATGGATTGCTGTTCCTCCTCAGAATCAGAACTGCTCCGGGGTTCTATCGGCTCAGTTTCCACCCTGACAAGGATGTGAAGTAGGCCTGATGCTGCCATGCAGCGTGATTGGGCAAATGCTGGGGCCATGGCACTGGTGACACCTCTGCTGAACCACTCCCTAAGCCCCCTGCTCAGGTTCCCTTGGCAGATATGGTTGTGGACACTGTCTTTATTTTCCATGAAATGCAATGCACTGGACATTCCAGTTTTGGTGCAACGTGGGTAAAGGAAACATGGCCACCACCGCAAAAAACATGGCAGCCACCATGTCTTTTTAACCCACAGTGTGCTGGGATGTCTGGTACATTTCAGGAGAATAAAAATAGTGGCGATATTTGTAGTCACCAAAGGGATCCTCCACCCAGATTCCCATGTAGGAGGGGGCTCAAGGACAGCACCCAGCCCTGGAGCCTGATATGAACATTGCTTAGGCCTCTGAATATCAGTTGGCTTGTGATTCTAAAGGGGCTTTGGCTGCTGGTGGAGTTGCTTGTGATAGCACAGACGGCTGTGGAGAAGCTGTGGATGTAAGGCAAACAGAGGAGGTAGGATAGTTTAGGACTGTCCTTCATATAGCACGTGTACTGTTCAGTGCACGTGGTGGAGAAGATCTCAGTCAAGCAAGCCTGGTTTGCATGTGCTTTTCTGGTAGGGAAGTGGGGGAGGAACGGGTTGAGGAACATCCTATCAGGAGCCCTATCTTGGTGCTCTTGTCCTCATCAAATTCTTCTCTTTCACCCACCAAGAACACCTTGAGTGAGGAAATTGCCAACATGAAGAAGGTTCAGGATGAGCTACTGGCAAACAAGGTGAGGCTGACTTGTGATTGAATATTTCCAAGGAGCGGGGAGGGTAATTGAATGCAGAAGCGTGTGTGTGTTGTGGGGGGTATTCTGAATTTGGAGTGGGCATGGGGGTGGATTAAGGGGCAGAGTGAGGAAAGTTTCTAGAAGCAACTGAAAGGTTTGATGGAGCTAGGGTACTTTCCAGTACTGATGGCCTCCTTTGCACATGCCCTGCAGGAGCAACTGCTGGCTGAGATTGAGAGGATGCAAATGGAGATAGACCAGTTACGCGGACGCCCGGTCTCCACCTACTCCCGGTAAGCAGGCTCCACCCCTTCAAAAAGAATAACCAATTTAGTGCTCTCCCCATTTTATTTTATGGGGAGGGGGGAAGCAGAGGGTATTTATTTATTTTATTTATTTAAAACATTTCTTGGCTGCCTTTCAGAGCAGAATGCCTCCCAAGGCAGCTTACAGCAATAAAAAACATAAAAACAGTTAAAATATTAAAAGCAATAAAAACATAAAAGCAATAAAAAACACAATAAAAGCCCACAATAAAACCAGCAACAACAACAATGGCAGTAACAACAACAGCAGCAGCAGTCATATGAAGAGAAGGCCATGGTAAAGTAATATGTTTTCAAGGCCTTCTTAAAAGTCTGCAATGACGGAGCATGGCGGGCCTCTGATGGTAACTTGTTCCAAAGGCTTGGGGCCACTGCAGAGAAGGCCCTCTCATGTGTGGTCACCCACCTAACTGCTCTCATGGGTGGGCAAATGAGAAGGGCCACTCTTTCCGATCTTAAAGTTCGGGCAGGCTGATATGGGTCTTGGTCCCAAACCATTTAAGGCTCTAAAGGTCAAAACCAGCACTTTGAATTCCCTTCCCTTTCTAGAACATCCCCTGTCATGCAGTCATCCCAATGCCCTTGGAGCCAAAACAGATGTTACTTGAAGTGTATGTTTATCAGCTATGTCTCCTTTTTATTTTTTTATTCTAGAGTAGGTGCAGGTTCCTTGATCCGGATCTTAAAAGCCCCCCATGCAAGGGTCCCAATCGGGATCAAGTGCTCTGTGCCTACTCTAGAGTAACAATGAAAAAAGATGCAGCTGCTAGACACACATTTAAAGTAACATCTGTTTTGGCCCTTACTCCTCAAGGGTGCCTCTACCACCAGCCCTGTCGCTATGGCAATATCCATCTATGTCAGGATTCCAAGGAAATCTGTTTTATTGTCGTTAGCATGTTGAGTGCCTGGAAGGCTCCTTCAGTGCAGAGGCCTTAAATGGGAGACAGGGGTCCTTCTTGGACCTGAGGAGGACTGATGGGAGAGAGGCCTTTGATTTGTGTAGAGGAGACCCCTCTCCTCTCCTCTCCTCTCCTGTCCTCTTGCCTGTCTTCTTGCTGACCATCCTTGCTCACAGTCTTGTTTTTCCTGCTCCACGGAGGTCTCTACCGGGCAGCGCGCTGGAGCTGCGTTACTCCCAGGCACCCACGCTGCCCGTGGGGGCCCACGTGGACCATTACAGCAGTGCTGGCGTGGCAAGACGTTCAAAGAAGGGCCGCTGGACCGTCAAGGATGAAGCCACCAAGGTATGAGATTGCTGTGTTGGGTTCAGCACAGGGTCAGAAAGGGAATAAAACTCAGCATTGGGGTCGGTGGAGAGTGCTGTACTGGCAAGGTCTAGTCCTTCTAATTCCTTTGATTAGAAGGAAGTCTAGAGCTAGATGTTACAATATGTGGCTGCTACCAAAATCAGGAGCCCTGCGTCTCTGTCTCCATGGTAATGTGTAGTACAGGAGTGGGCAGCTTGTGACCCTCCAGATGATTTTGCCCATCATCCTTCACCATTGGCGATGCTGGCTAGGGCTGATGGGAGTTGTAGGCCAAAACATCAGGAGGGCCACAAGTTGCCCATCCCTGGTCGAGTAGTATAAAACACAAGATGTGACATCGTCATACTCTGAGTTTCTCTGCTCACCACACGTGGCAGCCAATGAAATGGATGGGAAACTCTGGCCGCAGTGATGTCACATAATGCGTTTTGTACTACTAGAGGTTATGGAGAACATGTGAGGAGAATGAGACACAGGACTACTCTTGGGGAGCAGCCATGCATCCTGCCTAATGTCTAGTTCTGGCATATTTGTTTGCGTGCATTTAGCCTACTTCTGTTTAAAGAACACTCACACAAAACTGCTTTCAAAACTTAAAACACACAGTAGACGATTGTCAAACAATACGATATAATGGACAAACAAAATAAAATAATCACAGCAACAAAACAGACACCTTAAAACAGCAGCCAAACTAAAAGCTGTATGCAGCATGTTAGTAAACTAAAAATCAGAAAGAAAAACATCTTTTACAGATGTCTAAAATGCTAAAAGAGAAGGATTGTGGCTGATCTCCAAGGGGGAGGCATTCCACAGTCTCATTTCCATCACTAAAAAGGCATAGATGCGGAATGAAAAATCCCAGGTTCAAGAAGGCCTGGAAATGGCTTAAGGGATGCAGGGCCTGGAAGAGTTGATGGCAGCAAAAAGAGTTGATGGCAGCAAAAGAATGCTGTTACTTTGGAAAATCTCCATTGCCACCTGTGGGTCCTAATATAACAGGATTGGAGTGTTTGGCTGTATATTATCTTTGGTATCAATGTTTTATGGTGTTATGTAAGCTGCTTTGGCTGTCGAATGGTGGAAAGTCAGGGTGCAAATGTTTTAAAATAAAATTAAAACAATGCAGAGTTTTGCAACTCCTCACAGAATACTACAAATAAAAAATGTCTGGACCCCCTTGGTCACAGGGGATCCTGACGCTTAGGTTCTCCTTCTGGCATTGGCTGAGTCCCATGGGGGTGGCATGTGCTGCGCAAAACCGCTCGGCTGGCACCCCCATCCCCACTGTTAACTCCAATCAGGGAGATGGGGCGGGGCTTTGAGACGAAGCCCTGCCTTTTGGAGGACCCCAAGGAGGCTCAGCGGGCTGCAGGTTCCATGTTCCTGGCTTAGTAACCCAAACGGTCATGTCAATCAGGGAGTTGTACTTCCTTGGCGACCACTTCCCCATTGCCCTCTGCTAGTTCATGCTTTGTGACCCTAAAGGAGCCTCCCCAAAACCTGGTACCCTCCAGATGTGTTGGACTATGACTCCCATCACCCCATCCTGCTGGGGGTGATGGGAGCTATACTCCATCACATCTGGAGGGCACTAGGTTGAGGAAGTCTGCCTTAAAGGCTAGCAGTTCCTCCAGACTAGCCTTTTTCCCCAGTAGGGCCATCGCTCAGTTACCGATTTATTGTTGAGAATCCAGACTTATTTATTTATTTATTTCTATACTGCCCAATAGCTGAAGCTGTCTGGGTGGTTCTATAGCTGGCATTGCCCCCCAAACATTTCAGGTATCCTGCTGCTTTTCTTTCTTTTTCAATCCCCAGTTTTAAGCTATTTTCAAAACTTCCATCACTGTTGTATAGTGTTATTGTTTCAGGTGTAAACTGATGTGGACCCCCATTGATGTCAATGAGAATGGCAGAGCTGCGAATGAGGTGGGAGATCCGCCTCATACCACCCCCCTCTCCCCACTCAGGATTGCTCTTAATCTTACTTAAGTTGTGCTTAAATTGTACTTAATCTCCACTGAAATCAATGGGCACTGACAGACAGACATCCTTTTTTATTATTATTAGATGTAGTACATTTATACCCTGCCTTTCTTCATGGAACTCAAGGTGGCACAGATGGGATTCCTTCTTAGGAGGGATCCTGTCTGAGCACTGACCAGACCCAGACCTGCTTCGCTTGAGCGAGGTGGCTGCATCGTTTGTCCTTGGACCAGACCTTGGGATGATGGAAACAGTATTGAAACCCCTCCCACAAATAGAGCAATTAAAATGAAACAAACATAGGCATTTGAGCCAAAGAAAAAGAAAGCGTAACTATACAAAAAGTGATGGAATTTATTTTTCTATTTTGACTGCAGAATTTTGGGCCCGCTGAGTTTGGTAGGGCCAGGTGGCTTGGCTATGAAGTTGGCTGAGAGCAAGTAGGATATGAGGCCAGCAGGAAGTAAAGGAATGGTTGACGGGTTGAAAGGAAATGGTGAGGTGGGCTTGGGATTGGTGGTTCAAGTGAGAGTGGGGGCAACAAAGTGAGAGGGGCTACCAGCTCTGGGGTGCAAGTGACTCAGTTGTCTGTGCAGCATGGGTCGGCCATGGTTTTATCGGGCAGCGATGATGGGCACGGGGGCTGGGGAGGCACACAGAACTGAAAAGGAGATAGTTGAAACTAGTCGAGCAGACGCAAAGTGCGGAGTGCAAAGGAAAGGGAAAGGCTGTGATGCTCAGTGAGCACTGTTTGTAATACTCAGGGACAGATATGGATTCAAGAAGAAATTGGGCTGACTCCCCCGACTCCACATTGTGGGCTGTAAACCTGGAGGACATTGGATCAGGCCTGAGGGACAGGAAGGATTGTTGCTTGTGGCAGGGTGAATAAATCTAGCAGTGGTTCTACCTGTTCTCTTTCCTCTCTGCTTTTTGCCCCTATAATTTTCTTTCTTTCTTTCTTTCTCTTTTCTCTTTCTTTTTCCCACCCCAATTTCCTTTGGACACCCACCTGGTGAGTGTCTCTCTTGATGTCACTTTTTGGGGGAGGTAGGGCTGCCCTCACAGTAGAACAACACCAGGGCTCAGAGATGGGGGCAGGAGAGAGACCTGGCCTTGGTTTCAATGGTAGAATGCACTTTGCTTTCTCTTCTGAGAGAGGCTAGGTCGGCCCCCTCTCTGTTGTCTTTCCACAAGACGTTTCCATTCAGGCAAGCCTCTGGCATATAAGCTGGTCTCTTGCTGAAGGGGTTTTTAAATTGGTGGGTGCTGCTTATTTCTTTTATTGTGTTTTTAATTTATTTGTTTTTATGCTATGGCTTTAATTCAGATTTTGTTAATCTGGATTTTAATGTTAGCTGCCTTGAGTGCCTGATTTTTGGTGGAAAGGTGAGAGAGAAATTAATAAAATAAATAATAAACAAACAAACAATAGTCTTTGCTATGGGCCTGTTACTGGCCCCCTGGAGTGGGCTACATATGAGGGGTTTCCTTTTGTCTCTACGGTAACTATCACAACAGGCAAGGGGGCAACAGGACCCATACTTTCCTGTTTCTCTTATTCTCCCTCTCTTCCCTGATAGGTGATGTCTTCTCAGGAGTGGGAGCGAGCCCAGCAGGCAGCCGGGGGTCCTTTCGAGGGCGGGTTGGACGGCTCGGATGAAGACGAGCATGACCCTCTGTTCAGCTCGGCCGACCTGCTGTCCCCCAGCGGGCAGGCTGATGTGCAAACCTTAGCCATTATGCTACAGGAGCAGCTGGAAGCCATCAACAAAGAGATCAAGTGAGTTGTCCTGGCCAGACCTAGAGCAGTGTCTTTGCAATGGCCTGCATGAACACTTTCCCAGGATGCATCTCTATATTCCTGTCAGGCTGCCACAGCCTTCCTTGAGCCTACTTTAAAGTTTCCCCTGAAAACATCCCAAAGCTTCAAGGCTTTCCATCAATACGATAGCCTCTCCTTGCCAAGGACCCAATTTGCACGTAAAGGCAAATTGTGGGTTAATTATCTCATGATTTGGCAGGCATGAGCAAGAGCAAGCGAACGCCCTGCCTCCGGCGCGCTCCTCTCTTCTGCTTTCTGTAAATGTAGGCCTCTTCCAACCCTACTATTCTATGAAATAACCTACAATCGCCTGTTCGTAGGTTGCGAGCATGATGTGTGAACCTGGACTGCTGTGTTGTTTAGGGGCTAAACAATCCAGCAGTTAACCCATGGTTTGTTATAGTGTTAACTGCTAGGTTCTTTACCCCCTAAAGTAAAGTGCACCGGCTTCACACAGCATGCTCACAACCTATGAACGGGCGATAGTAGGTTGTTAACAGAAAGTAGGAGTGAGAAGTGCACCAGAGACAGTGCCCTCGCTCCTGGCAATTAACCCACGATATGCTGTTAATGGGTGAACTGACTCTCTGTGTGTGCGTGTGGGGGGGCCTCTTTCCTGGACTGCACACACATTGCGCTATATTCCGGAAGCCCCCCATTGTGTTCCCTTCCTCGCTTGATCATACACTTGGTTTACACATGCAGGAGACTGAGGTGGGGGTGAGGTGGTAGGGGAGACTCTACCACTTCAGACTGCAAGTGGGGGGATATCATTTTTAATGCTCCCCTATATAAAAGCCCCCCACAAATATTATGTATATCTGTCTGACCCTTCTGTTCACAAACACTCAAAATGCCTAATGTAACATATATGCAAAATACAAACAATGACATTATAACAAACAATAAAATGACAACACTAAAAACATTATAATTTGAAAGCAAGCATTCTTGAAACACAGCAGATAGTCAAACATTTAAAGCACATTGAAGTAAAAATGGTTTCAACAGATGCCAAAAAACACACAATGAAGGAGTCTGGCAGACCTCCACAGGGAGGGCATGCCAAAGTCTTGCTGCCAAAAGACCCTACCTGTTGTTCCAAGCTCATTTAATCTCCCATGATGATGGGACAAAAAGCACACTACACACACAACAATAGAAATCCAATCCATTCCGTGCTGTACTAGGGGAGCCTTCAAAGGTAGTATCCCCCACTTACATTCTGAAGTGGTACAGTCAATTTTGCCACCTCATTCTACTTCATGTGTGTGCTCTTCACATTCAGCATATTTCCGTTAAATGGGCTAATCAGTTAAGAATGTTTAAGTGTCGATATTTTTGGTATGCTAAGGGCTAGAAGCGTGCTGCTTTTCTCTCCTTTTAGTTCTGTCTGAGCTTCTATTTATGGACTGTTAGAAGTTTGGACAAACAGGACTATTTTACATTGATGAGGGGGGTTTGGGGTGGGGAAATATGCAATGAATATAGATAATTGGTCCCCTTCATGGATCACTGCCTTGTTGTGGCAAAGGGGCTTGCATAACTCAGTGAAGCCATAAGCTTTGCCGTGCATGGCCACCCAAGATGGACAGGTCATGGCGGAGAGTTCTGACAAAATGTGTTCCACTGGAGAAGAAAATGGCAACCCACTCCAGTATTCTTGCCAAGAAAACCCTGTGGAATGTATCACAAGGCTAAAAGATATGATGCCGGAAGATGAGCCCCTCAGGTCGGAAGGTGTCCAGTATACTACTGGGGAAGAGCAGAGGGTATTTCCAAGTAGCGCCAGAAAGAGTGAAGCGGCTGGGCCAAAGCCGAAAGGACACTCAGCTGTGGATGTGTCTGGTGGTGAAAAGAAAATCTGATGCTGTAAAGAACAATATTGTTTAGGAACCTGGAATGTAAGATCAATGATTCAAGGTAAGCTGGAGGTGGTCAAACATGAGATGGCAAGATTGAACATCAACATCTTGGGAATCAGCGAACTAAAATGGACAAGCATGGGCGAATTTAATTCAGGTGACCATGCTATCTACTACTGTGGGCAAGAATCCCTTAGAAGAAATGGAGTAGCACTCATAGTCAACAAAAGGGTGGGAAAAGCAGTACTGGGGTACAATTTCAAAAATGACAGAATGATCTCAGTACGAATCCAAGGCAAACCATTCAACATCACAGTAATTCAAGTCTATGCCCCAACCACTGAGGCCGAAGAAGCTGAGGTTGATCGGTTCTATGAAGACCTACAACACCTTCTAGAACTAACACCAAAAAAAGATGTCCTTTTCATCATAGGGGATTGGAATGCTAAAGTAGGAAGTCAAGAAATCACCGGGATAACAGGCAAGCATGGCCTTGGTGTACAAAATGAAGCAGGACGAAGGCTTATAGAGTTTTGCCAAGAGAACACGCTGATCATAGCAAACACTCTTTTCCAACAGCACAAGAGGCGACTCTACACATGGACATCAGCAGATGGTCAATATCGAAATCAGATTGATGATGTCCTTTGCAGCCAAAGATGGAGAAGCTCTATACAGTCAGTAAAAACAAGACCTGGAGCTGACTGTGGCTCAGATCATGAGCTTCTTGTTGCAAAATTTCGGCTTAGATTGAAGAACGTAGGGAAAACCACTAAACCATTCAGGTATGACCTAAATCATATCCCTGATGAATATACAGTGGAGGTGAGGAATAGATTTCAGGGATTAGACCTGATAGACAGAGTGCCTGAGGAACTATGGACGGAGGTCCATAACATTGTTCAGGAGGCAGCAATGAAATTCCAAAGCAAAAGAAATGCAAGAAAGCAAAGTGTCTGTCTGATGAGGCTTTACAAGTAGCTGAGGAAAGAAGGGAAGCGAAAAGCAAAGGAGAAAAGGGAAGATATATCCAACTGAATGCAGAGTTCCAGAGAATAGCAAGGAGAGACAAGAAGGCCTTCTTAAATGAACAATGCAAAGAAATCGAGGAAAACAATAGAATGGGAAAGACTAGAGATCTTTTCAAGAAAATCAGAGATCTCAAGGGAACATTTTGTGCAAAGATGGGCATGATAAAGGACAAAGAAGGAAGGGACCTAACAGAGCAGATGAGATTAAGAAGAGGTGGAAAGAATACACAGAAGAACTATACAGGAAAGATCTTAATGTCCCTGATAACCATGCTAGTGCGGTCACTGAACTTGAGCCGGATATCCTAGAGAGTGAAGTCAAGTGGGCCTTAGGAAGCATTAGTAATAACAAAGCTAGCGGAGATGACAGTATTCCAGCTGAGCTATTTAAGATCCTAAAAGATGATGCTGTTAAAGTGCTGCACTCAGTATGCCAACAAATTTGGAACACAACAGTGGCCACAAAACTGGAAAAGGTCAGTTTACATTCCAATTCCAAAGAAAGGCAATGCCAAAGAGTGTTCAGACTACCGTAGAATTATGCTCATTTCACATGCCAGCAAGGTTATGCTCAAAATCCTACAAGCTAGGCTTCAGCAGTATGTGAACCGAGAATTACCGGAAGTACAAGCTGGGTTCCGAAGAGGCAGTGGAACTAGAGATCAAATCGCCAACATTCGCTAGATCATGGAGAAAGCAAGAGAATTCCAGAAAAACGTCTATTTCTGCTTCATTGACTACGCTAAAGCCTTTGATTGTGTGGTTCACAGCAAACTGTGGCAAATTCTTAAAGAGATGGGAGTACCAGACCTCCTTACCTGTCTCCTGAGAAACCTGTACGAGGGTCAAGAAGCAACAGTAAGAACCAGACATGGAACAACTGATTGGTTCAAAATGGGAAAAGGAGTACGACAAGGCTGCATATTGTCACCCTGCTTATTTAACTTATATGCAGAGTACATCATGAGAAACACAAGGTTGGATGAATCACAGGTCGAAATTAAGATTGCCGGGAGAATTATCAACAACCTCAGATACGTGGACAATACCACCCTAATGGCAGAAAGCAAAGAGGATCTAAAGAGATTCTTATTGAGGGTGAAAGTGGAGAGTGCAAAAGCTAGTTTGAAACTCAACATTACAAAAACGAAGATCATGGCATCTGGCCCCATCACTTCCTGGCATATAGAAGGGGAAGAAATGGAAGCAGTGACAGATTTTATTTTCTTGGGCTCCAAGATCATCGCAGACGGTGAGTGTAGCCATGAAATTTAAAGATGCTTGCTGCTTGGGAGGAAAGCTATGGCAAACCTAGACAGCATAATAAGAAGCAGAGACATCACCTTGCCAACAAAGGTCCGTCTAATCAAAGCTATGGTTTTCCCAGTAGTAAGGTATGGCTGTGAGAGCTGGACTATAAGGAAGGCTGAGCGCCGAAGAATTGATGCTTTCGAACTGTGGTGCTGGGGAAGACTCTTACAAGTCCCCTGGACTGCAAGGAGGTCAAATCAGTCAATCCTAAAGGAAATCAACCCTGACTGCTCATTGGAAGGACAGATCCTGAAGCTGAAGCTCAAATATTTTGGCCACCAAATGCGAATAGAAAACTCTCTGGAAAAGACCCTGATGCTGGGAAAGATTGAAGGCAAAAGGAGAAGGGGACGGCAGAGGATGAGATGGCTAGATAGCATCACCGATGCAATGAATATGAACTTGAGCACACTCCAGGAGAGAGCAGAGGACAGGAAGGCCTGGCGTGCTGTGGTTCATGGGGTCACGAAGAGTCGGACATGACTTAACGACTGAACAACAACATAGATAATTGGTAATGCCCTATTTATTCCTAGATACAGGGGTATGATCCAGGCTAAGCTAATTGCACTTAGATTCCATTGAAATCAGTGGGACGTAAGTTAGTTTTGACTAACTTTTCATACTGATTTCAATGAGAATTAAGTATAACTAACTTAGTCTGGATCCAACCCAAGAGTTTGAGCTTTGGTTAAAATGCATATTATTCAGAACAGCCAGGCTTAGCTCACTACTACACTACAAACTGTTCTATCCTTTATGGACATGATATAGAGCCTTGTTTACTTTGCCCAGTTGTATCTGGGTTTTCATGAATTTTGTGTACCTGTGGGCAAGCACTGAATTTCTATCTGGTGTGGCAGGCATTAAGCTTCTAGCCCTCACAACTGCAAATGTATTTGAGAACCTGAATTGTGGAAGCAGAATAAATGAAGCCAAGATATTCAGGTCTCCTTCATTTACTGACAAGAGATTTTTCTGGCAATGGAATTTGGAGAAGGGAAAGTACAGAGAACATATTGACCTGATTATCCCAAAAACGTCTCATACTTTTTCTTTGCTGTCCTTGCAAGACTTATCCAGGAGGAAAAGGAATCCACAGAACAGCGGGCAGAGGAAATTGAGAGCCGGGTAACCAGCGCCAGCTTGGATGGATCTCTGGGTCGCTACCGCTCAGGCACTTCCATTCCTCCCTCTGTCACCAGCTCCACTCTGGCCAGCCCTTCTCCCCCCAGCAGCGGCCATTCTACTCCTCGCCTGGCACCCCACAGCCCTGCTCGTGATGGAGAAAAAATGGTGCGTTATGAATGGGAGAGGGCAGGGAACACGGACAGTGGTGTGGTGGTAAATTTTGAAGTGCAAGGGCTCATTGTGACAGTCACCATAGTCACTTCCCCAAGGGGAGTCCAAAAGTACAGATGGCTGTGTTGATTCATATCAATATATGTGTGTGTATATTATTTAAGTGTGTGTGTGTGTGTGTGTATATATATATGAAATTTTACACATGCACATGCACCAGTTCAAGATTTTCTAGGAGTTTCTTCTCTCAACACCAGGGAGAAACACTATCTCAAAATCAGCAGACTAATTCTAGCAGTTTTCATCTCCCTTCAGGAGCAGCTTGAAGAAAAGGCGAGTGAGGGGAGACACGTTAGAAGTGTACAGAGTTATGCACGGGGTGGAGAAAGTGGATAGGGAGACCTTTTTTTCCCTCTCTCATAATACTAAATCCAAGGGTCATCCCATGAAGCTGATTGGTGGGAGATTCAGGACAGTTAAACGGAAGAACTTCTTCACACAGCACATAAACTATAGAATTCATTACCACAAGATGTAGAGATGGCCACCAATTTGGATGGCTTTAAAAGGGGGTTAGACAAATTCCTGGAGGAGAAGACTATCAATGGCTACTAGTCCTGACAGCTCTATGCTACCTCCAGTATCAGAGGGAGTGTGTCTGTGTACACCAGTTGCTGGGCGTGTGTGTGTGTGTGTGTGTGTGTGTGCTGTTGCACTCATGTGCTGCCTGTGGGTTTCCCATGGGCAGCTGGTTGGCCACTGTGTGATCAGAATGCTGGACTAGATGGGCCCTTGGTCTGATCCAGCAGGGCTCTTCTTAGGTTCTTATGAGCAGATCTTTTGGAAAGCTAATAGTTTTAATTGCCCATTCAAGACCAAGCCACCCCAAAATACTTTGGATTACAACAGGGATAGCTCACGCTAACCTATTGTTGCTGGGGAAATCTGAGCAAGGTGGCAGATGATGTAATTGTCCCTGCTAATCAAAAAATCCTGTTGGCTTGTCCCTGTGAGCCATGGATCCACTACAGCTCTGACCAGGGGAGGCTGGTGGCTCTGATGACAGTGGGGCAGTGAATCTGCTCTCGGTTTCAGTCAGGACTCCAGAAGAGCTATCCCAGGTGCAGACCAGAGCACCTTGGGGAGCTCTTTTAGAGTTTTGACTAGTTCTGACTGAAATCCAGAGCAGATTCACCGCCCCACTGACAGTGGAGCCACCAGCCTCCACTGGTGCTGACACATGGACTTTGTGGGCACGGAACAAGGTCACTTGTTACCAGGTGTAAAAGAAAAATGGGGGTGGGGTACAATTAAGGAAGAGGGTGCCTCTGAGCATGTGCTCAGCCCAGGAATTTGCTTTAATACCAGAACTGAGCTTGTACTCCTTTCCACACACAAATCCACTCCTGTTTTCCCCTAAGCTTCTTCCATTTCAGCAGCCTAATTTAAGGGAAAACCTCCCACATTTTTTGTGTTGTTGTTGCCCTTGTTAAACGACAGGGAATCAAAAACCCCTTGCGATCTACTGCTATCCTGATCTATCTTCTGCCCACCCCCAATCTAGCCCTGCAAGTATGTGATAGGCAGCAGGTTTCCCCCACAGAAGCGCTCTCAACCTGAGGGACTCCGACCTTCCTCCCCACCATCAAGCAGTGCCATATAAGTCTCTTCTTGTACCATTTTGTCCTCCCAGCAGAACCACATTGCCAAGGAAGAGGGGCGGGGGTCTGAGGAAAAGGCCCTGGCACTGTGTGAGCCCACGGCTCCCTCCACCCCCCGCACAATGCGTCTAGAGCGGATGACCCAAGCCTTAGCTCTGCAGGCTGGAACGCTGGAAGATGGCAGGGACCTGAGGTCCAGGTAGGTTGCAAATGAGTGGGCAGAAGAATATGATAGTCAGTGGGCCTTGTGGATAGAGGTTGGAAGACTGAGGTAGAGCCTGAATAATAATAATAATAATAATAATAATAATAATAATAATAATAATAATGATGATGATGAATACTCTAATTGGTAATTATTAATATAATTATTTGTTGTTGTTACTATTATTTGATTATTATTTTTAGAAGCCTGTTGTACTGCCAGTTTATTATTTCAAAAATTCTGGCACACAAGGCACAATGTCTCCGAGTGTACCTTTTCCCTGAAGGGAATGGAGCTTATATAGATCAAACCATGCAGTGCCCCTGAGTGGCCGTCCTTTGTGAATGGGACCCACTCCGGTTTTTCTTTCACGAAAAATATGCATTTAAGGAACAAGAAGAGGATATACATATAAATTAAAAAGTCAGATGTATTGTATGTCCTATGTATCAGAGGCCATAAGCTTCTGTATACCAGTTGCTGGGAACATGAGCAGGGAAGTTGCTACCAGCCACTATTTGAACAGAATGCTGGACTAAATGGGCCTTTGGTGTGATCCAGCATAGCTCTTCTTATGTTCTAATGTCCTTCAGTGCACTTTGTTGTTAAGGTGCAGGATTATTGTCACATAAGAGTTGCATCCAAGGGAGAATTTTTGCCTGGTACATCTTCTCCTATCACAGTGCCACACAGGGTGTAAAAGCTGTACCTGTAAGATAGGAAATAGCTCTTGAAGCTGACGTTGGGAAGGCAGCTGTGATAGGGAGGGAAGCGAGGAACCACATTGGGCTCGTTGTTTTTTTTTAAAAAGGAGGTTTGAATCATGACATCCATCTTATAAGGCAGGTAAAAGAGCACTAGGTGTGCATTTATTTCAATTGCACATATTTGGGTTTGGTTACAGTAGAACAGGGATGAGCAGACTGCAGGCTTTGGGGAATCTACTTTGTTTCTAACTAGAACTCCCAAGATCCAACCAAAGCCAGGTACAAAATAGTGGTGCAGTGCATGTAGAATTGCTGGGGAACATGAGTGGGTGGGTGCCATTGCACTCATGATGAAGTGGACAAGGTGCTTTCATCTGTAAGGCCGACCACCTGCTTACTTGATCCTTGCCCATCTTGGCTCATTATGGACTGCAGAGAGAGACTGTGTGAGGGGATCAGGGCAGTGGTGAACGCCTCCCTTGAGCAGGGAGTGAGGCCATCAGCCCTCAAGGAGGCAGTGATAAGACCGCTCTTAAACAAGCCCTCCTTGGATCCCCAAGTTCTGAACAACTTTCGCCCAGTCTCAAATCTGCCATTTTTGGGCAAGGTGATTGAGCAGGTGGTGGCGATGCAGTTGAAGGCACACTTGGAAGAAACCGATTATCTAGACCCAGTTCAATTAGGCTTCAGGCTTGGGCATGGGACAGAAATGGCCTTGGTCGCCTTGGTAGATGATATGAGGAGGGCTCTGGACAGGGGTGAATGCTCCTTCCTTGTTCTCCTCGACCTCTCAGCGGCTTTTGATACCGTTGACCACGGCATCCTCCTGGACAGCGTGGAGGGGTTGGGCATTGGAGACACCGTATTGCGGTGGTTCCGGTCCTTCCTCTCCGGCATGTACCAGAGGGTAGCACTGGGATAGGAGGTTTCGGACCCATGGCCACTCACGTGTGGGGTGCCACAGGGTTCCATCCTCTCCCCGATGCTATTTAATATCTATGTGAAGCCGCTGGGGGCAATCATCAGGAGGTTTGGGGTGCAGTGTCATCAATATGCGGATGACACGCAGCTCTACGTCTTGTTCAAATCTTCACCAAGGTTGGCCGTAGAATCCCTGTCCAAATGTCTGGAGATGGTGAGTGGCTGGATGGGGAGGAATAAGCTGAAGCTGAACCCTGACAAGACCGAGGTACTTTTGGTGGGAGACAAGAGGAGGCTGGGGGATGTTGACCTGGTGTTGAATGGGGTACGGCTACCCTTGAAAGACCAGGTCCACAGCCTAGGGGTCATTTTAGACTCCCAGCTGTCCATGGAGGCTCAGGTGTCACCTGTGAGCCAGACAGCGCTGTATCAACTCCATCTGATACAGCGGCTGCGCCCCTTCCTTCCCGACCATCTGCTCCCATCGGTAGTACATGCCCTGGTCTCCTCTAGTTTAGACTACTGTAATGCGCTCTACGTGGGGTTACCCTTGAAAACGGTTCAGAAGCTGCAACTGGTACAGAACATGGCGGCTCGCCTGATTAAAATCAGCCGCCGGCAAGATCACATCACTCCAGTGCTGAAGGAATTGCACTGGTTACCAGTTGTTTTCCGGGCCAAATTCAAGGTGTTGGTTTTGACCTTTAAAACCCTATATGGTTCCGGCCCAGCCTATCTTAAGGAGCGCCTCCAGCAACACTAGACAGGCCGCTTAACAAGATCAGCCTCGGATGGCCTTCTCTCTGTCCCATCAGCCAGGACAGTTAGACTGGTGGGGATGAGGGAAAGGGCCTTTTCTGTGGTGGCCCCCACTCTGTGGAACTCCCTCCCTAGGGAACTCTGCCATGCCCCCTCTTTAATGAGCTTCCGCCATGCATTAAAAACGTGATTGTTCAGGCAGGCATTTGGGGTGGGTTAGGGTATTTTAGAAAATGTTTTTATTGTAGAATTTTATTGTTTTAAACTGTTTTATTATATGCTATACATCGCCCAGAGTGGCTGGGTGACCAGCCAGATGGGCGACCAATAAATTAAATAAATAAATAAATAAATAAAATGTCCCACTTGTGGGTTTCCCACAGGCAGCTTGCTGGCCACTGTGCAAACGGAATGCCTGACTAGATGAACATTTGGTCTGATCCAGCCTGGCTTTTCTTGTGTAGAATTAAGGAACAGGCTGCCTCTGGGGGTACATGCTCAGCCCAGGGGTTTATTTTCAGTACCAGAACTGAGCTAACAGTCCTTTCACACAAAAATCCTGCCCTGGTTCCCCACTATCACCTAGCTTTCTTGGTTTCAGCAGAACTAATTTAGGACCCCCTAAAAAGCGTTCTTGTTGTTGCTGTTATGAAACAAGTGAGAGTCAGAAAACTCTGCTGATCTACTGCAGATCTCCCAGAGATCTCCCACTAGATCCCAATCTACCTTCTTCTTGCCCCTACGGTGGGATATGTGGACTAAGGGATTGTGCTAAAAGCCTCAAGGAAAAGAGTGGGTTTTGAAGGAGGAGAGAGTTGGTTGCCAAGAAAACAAGGAACACCTGGGAGTATGTGGGGTCATGCTGGGCATGGCTTAGAGGCATTCACCTGATTGATGGGGGCGGGGGGGGGCAGCAAGGGCAAGAAAGGCATCCTTTCAGGGCAGGTGTCTGTTTGTGGGAGGGCACCTAACTATTTAAAAAAATCTTTTTCTCATCCCATCTGTACCTCCACCCCTGATTTCTCCAACTGGTGCAGCCTGGGGACAGATGGCACCAACAGCAGCCAGGACTCCTTACACAAATCCACCAAGAAGAAGAGCATCAAGTCCTCTATCGGACGACTCTTTGGCAAGAAGGAGAAAGGGAGGCTGGGGCAGTTGGGCCGTGAGTCCCCCTCGCTTGGTATGCTTTCCCCACCCAGAGCCCTGGTACTGTTTCTTCTTCCTCCACCACCACCACCACTATTCTCTGCCCTTCCCTTTAAAAATCCTACACATCACTGTAGAAGCCAGCTGTTCTGTCTCCTAGCAAGCTACTGCCATAACAGCTAGTGAAGAGAACTCTTTCCCCTACCACTCCCCACCCTGGAATCTTGTATCTCCACAACAGTCTTACTAGATACTTGCAAGTTTCTAGCCCTCAAGATTTTTGAACACACTTTCATGGCTGACACAAAATGTTCAGTAGCTTTGGGCACATGCTAGGCTGTTGTGGCCTGCGTAGCTGGTCTTTCATTGTGGGTGCTGATGTTCTATACAACTCTACTCAACCCCAACCCTCTAACCCCTCTCCAGATCTTCTGCACATCACAGAGGACACTTGTGGGAGGAGGAAAAGGACATTGCTTTTACAAGCCTTTTGGGGAGACGGGAACAGCTAAAGAGAGGCTCATGCTGCTTTAGAGCTCCCCAAGAATCTGATGCAACTCAAAGGACTGTACTCCCCCACAACCTCTGTTCTGTGCAAAAGACTTGGGGGGGGGCACAAAGATGGAGGACTGGGTGGGCAGCAGGGGTGGCTGCTGCCTTGGTTTCCAGCAACCTCGCTCTGCCCACTGGTCAAGAGAGCCCACTGCTGTGTCCCTTGCCTGAGGTGTCCCAAAATCTTGAGGCTGATGATAGTAAAAATGGCCAGGGGTTCTCTGTGCCATATAATCCCCCGTCTCTGGCCCTCAATTCTTCTGCCATAGCCAAACTCTCAGAAATATTAGTTCCATGCACACAGTCTCCCGTCTTGCCCCCTCCCTGCCAATTAGAACTGCATGAAGGGGAGAGCAGGGATGTGCCTATTGCCCTGCCCCCTTTGTTGCATCCTTGTCAATGTGACCCCACTTCTGGTTGGGGAGCGTCTCCTGCGGGGAGCCTTCTCTACCTGAGTTGGCTCAATGCTTTTACAGGTAGACAAGGGTCCTGCCCACTGCAGAATTTCGCCATCTTTCTCTCTGTGTAACTTTCACATCTTTCTCTGTAGCTGGGACACCATCAGATGAGATGTCGCCTGCAGACCCCTTGGGCCTTTCTAAGCTGTCAGGACCTGTGGACAAGGACCGTAGGAACAAAAAGAAGTGAGAAGGGGCAATGATGCAGGCCAAGGGTTGTGTGTGTGTGTTTGTGTGTGTATCAGGGGGGTGAGTTGACAGTGTGGAAGGCTGGTCACCTGGCCCCACCTGGATGAGTCACAACACATGCTCAGCCCTCCAGCCTCAACTTCCCCACCTGCAAAATGAGAAAATAGTAACCTATCTCTCAGGAGTGTTGTGCAGATGATCAAGACGATAAAAACTATAATGGTGAACTTTAAAAACAGGTTTGCCCAACCCGGCACCCTCCAGAGGTGTTGGACTATAACTCCCATAATTCCCAACCAGTATGGCCAGCATTGGTTTGAGATGATGGGTGCTGTAGTCTAACACCTTGGGAGGGTGCCGGGTTGGGGAAGGCTATTCTAAGAATTTGCTGTTATGGTCTTTAGCATCTCGTTCATCTGCACAACACTTCCTTATCCCTAACAAATTTATTATTACTAACAAAAAAGCTTGGAGCAGCTGAACATAGTTGCATTGATGGGAAGAGGAAAGGGGTGGGGGTTATTGGACCAGATGAAGATGAGCCCTTGGCATTTATTTATTTTTGCCCACCTCTCTCTGCTCTCTGTTTTCCCAGGCATGAGCTGCTAGAAGAAGCTTGCCACCAAGGCCTGCCTTTCGCTGCCTGGGATGGGCCCACTGTGGTCTCATGGCTGGAGGTAATGAGGGTGAAAGGAAATTCAGGTTTCTCTGAGCGGAGTTATTGTTAAAATGATTTCCAAAGGGGCAGCTGCATTAGCCTGTTACTGCAAAAATAACATAGAATCTTGTAGCGCTTTATAGACTAACAGCTTTCAAAAGCTGTTGCTGCAATACATTTGTTAGTCTTTAAGGTGCCACAAGGCTCTGTGTTGTTTCTGTTAAAATTATGGGCTATGAAGACAGGGCAGACAAGGAAGATGGCTGCAATTGGGGTTGGGGAAGAAAACGGCACCAGTCCTGGCCCAGTAGATGCTTTCAGGCAGCACACTGAGCACAGCTGAAGGCTGCTTCACACCTTAAGTCAGTGGTGCAGAACTTCAGGCTTGGGGGGCAAATCTGGCCCTCCTGGGGTCTCTGATGATCACACCCCTTTCCCCCAACCATTGATCATTTAATGATTTCCCGGCTTTTGTGCCATTCCCCCCCCATTCTGAAAGGTTGAAGTGCCTCCCCTAAGGCTCAATTACTGGCAGTAGGAGCTTTAAGCTACAATACGCTGGCATTTTTGGCTGTGCCCCTTTTGCCTTTGGCTCCACCCCCTTTTCCTGCAGCCCCACCCACCCCTTGAAGGCAGCCTCTGAGAGTTTCTCCAAAATGGAATTTGGCCTTCAAGCTGAAAGAGGTTCAACACCCCTGCCCCACATGGCAACAAACCTTGGTTTGCCACAAGGAGACACAGCTAAGTAGTAGCTTGGAGAAAGGGGGGTGGAATATTTGTCAGTACAGGAGGAAAGGGTTAATCTCCCCTCCTGGTCCAGATCCTACTCTTCCCACCTGTCTCTCCAGCAGATGGTATTTAAAGTTTGAAAAAAGATATACACAACTTCAAGTGGTGAATTGAGCACCATGTGTAGGGCCAAACTAGACATTACACTATTCCCCCAGTTCACCCAGCCTGCTCCTTTCTCACAAGAAAAGGAAAGAACAGCTTCTACGGTAAGCATCTGTAGACGTGAAGAGTAATGAACAATTACACAGCATTTTCTCAGGTCACTTTTCATTTTTCTCAGCCATTCCCATAGGAGTAGAATTAACCCCAAATGCTGTTAGAATAATTTTTTCACATGATATGGACGGAGGTGAGGGAACCCCCTGAAACACCATATGGTAATCACATCTCATCATGGTTGAGGGATTCCTGGAATGTGGAATTGCAGATGACTTACCTAAAAGCGTTACAGTCCCCCCCCCCCCCCCAGTATTGTCAGGGTACATTTGACCCTAACTATTGACGGAGTGTTAAAAGGGAGACATTTTCTAGAATGGGAACTGAAGATAATCCTGTGGGGGTTCCATTTGGGGGTTCCAACAAGAGCTCCATGGAGTAGGGCGGGGATGAAGAAGTTCAGGCCCAGGAGCCAAATCCTGGAGTCCCATTCTGGCCATCCAAGGTTCCCCAGATGACCATGCCCCTTTCCCCCGACTACCAATCATTCAGTGGCTTCCCAGCTTTTGTTCAGTTTTTCTAAACCATTCTGAAAGGCTGAAATGCCTCTCCTAAGGCTTAGTTATTGGCAGTAAGAGTGTTAAGCTAAAACGCATTTGGTATTTGGCCCCCCACCCCACTGCCCCCACCCACCACTGGAATGTGGCCCTTGGGCTGAGAAAGGTTCAACACTCCTGGGGTAGGGGCTCGTCTTTCCCTCGGAGCTGCCCCAGCACAATGTCTGATTAACCTCAGGTCTTCTTTCCGTTTCCTCTGCCAGCTGTGGGTTGGCATGCCGGCCTGGTACGTGGCTGCCTGCCGTGCCAACGTCAAGAGCGGCGCCATCATGGCCAACCTGTCAGACACAGAAATCCAGCGGGAAATCGGCATCAGCAATCCTTTGCACCGGCTCAAGCTCCGTCTCGCCATTCAGGAGATGGTGTCACTTACCAGCCCCTCCGCCCCTGCTACGTCCCGTACAGTAAGTGAGGAACTGCTTCTTACAGTACCCCCTGATGGAGGAGGAGCTGAGGCTTCCCACTCACACCCCAGTGTGGCCAGAATGGCTTCTTCCACTTTTTAATAATAACAGCCATCCCTTCTTCCCCCCACACTGCTCCTCTTGCTAGTCTACTGGAAACGTGTGGATGACGCACGAAGAGATGGAATCTCTCACGGCCACAACAAAGCCAGTAAGTGGTGCTGCTGTGTGCACTATCCTCATCCCCGTTGGGTTCCCTGTTGTGTCTATTTCTGGGATCTTATCTTGCAATTGCACGCCTGTGTGCATGTGTGTCTTTCTCTCTGTGTGTGTGTGTGTGTGTGTGTGTGTGTAAGAGGAGATCAAAAAATGATACTGTCTGTTTCTCTGAAGGTTTCTTATCCTTCCCCACACAAGTAGGTACTATTTATCTCTATTCCTTGTTGATATTTGCAGGGGCAGGGTCCATGCTTCTTTAATTAATTAATTAACTGTTTTAATTAATTAATTAAGAATTATCCTGCTCCTCAGCTAAAAAAGGCTCCTCAATCAGCTTACATGCAATCAGTAAGCAATACAGCCCCTTGCCTGCAGGCATATAATCTAAAAAGGCATGGCACACAAGGAAAAAGAGAGAGGATGGGATGGGGAGTGGAAAAAATGAAGTAGTCTTTCAGCAGGGCTTCCCCTCTCATCTCCCTCTGTATGGCTGCTGGTGGCAACAAATAAAGGACAAGCAGACTTCATGGGGTTGGTCTTTCAGCACAACCCCACTTCCAATTATGAGAGATCTTCCTCTCTCCTTAATGTGCATAAGGGCATATGGAAGACACTTGATGGCACTCTAGCTTATTTCTGTTCGGGAGGGCCAAAACGATTAACCCTAGTACAATCAAATGAGGTTGCAGAATCAGGTGACACTCTTTGGAATCTGAAATAAGGAGCAAATCTGCAGGTCTTTACTATCCTGAAAATATTGACGATAGCTTAAGTAGTTTAATATCCTAGAACTATCCAACAACCATTCTTTAGCTCCCACTTTTCCTCCTTGGATCCTGTTTCCCTTGGGGCACCCTGAAGTGCTGCTGATTCTTCAGAGCTGAGTCTGCCTGAAGCCTGGTCTCCACATGTACTAGAAGGAAGTGATGGAGCGGACCACTTCATGTCGCCAAATGCCGTTTTAATCACCCCCCCATGTAAAACAAACAACTTGCATGTCACAGATTCAGCACCTCAGGGAGAAAGGTTTTAGCCCAGTTCTCTCCCTGTTGTGCTGGGTTTCTATTGGCATTTCCAAAACTGGGAATTTTGTCTGAAGTGGTATAGTCCATTCTACTGCCTCAGGGCTCCAATGCCTCTTTCTACTGCAGGCGTCGACCAGGCCTGATTTAAGATCAAGTGTAAGTCCATTGCCATGATAGGGGCTCTTCTCTTTTTCTCTGAGCTGTCAGTGGTAGTGGTATGTATGTGAGCAAACTGTCTAATCCTGCCTTAACAATTCCTTTCTGCTTCCCTTCCTGCTTCCCATTTAACCTCCATCCAGGAGACAAAGGAAATCAGCTGGGAGCAGGTATGGGAGGGATTTATCTGTTGGCCCCCTACTTACTTGCATGCCTTTGCACGTATTTGTTTATTTTTATATGCCGCCCTATAACAAAATATTCTCAGGACAGCTCACACGATGAAACAAGCTAAAAACAGGTTAAAAACAACAAGTAGTGTGTGTGTATGGAGGAAGAGGAAATATGTATCATTATTATTAGTCATTTTTTGTTGTTGCAGAGGTAGGGCAGATGCTGGGAGAATCTGCAATACCTCAAGGGAATGGGTAGTTGTCTCCAATTATGTAGCTTCTCCTGTTTTAGTCCATGGCAGAATCAACAATTCCACTGGAATCAATGGGAGTCTTCCCTTAACCCAAAAGACCTCCTACTGTATAGCATGTTTGAGGATGCTGTGTGTGATGTTTTGTTTGAACAGAATTATTAGCACAGCTGCATTTGATGTTCCAGGTCATTCATCAGAGATGGCGGTGTTTTGGGACAAAGAAAGAGACCTATAGATCTCTCTTGCAGCCTTTTCTTTCTTTTGTCCCTTTCATTGTATTGTGGGTATCTATCTGTTTCTGTGCCTTCTGGGTTTCTGGGAGGCCATCTGTGACTGGATGGGGTGGGATGTTGAATGAGAACTGCTTTGCACATTATAATCAGAAGAGGCGAAAAGTGGATGCACAAGAGATGTGTTTGCTCTGCTTTTGGTGATGGGTGAAAAGGTGAAGGGTTAACTTGCCCATCTCCCCAGTGGTGAGATATGCAAGGTCCAAGTGCACAGGGAGCTCAGGCAACCTTTTGGGGCCGACAGGCACCTTTGACATTTTGAAAAGGTGTCCCGGGCGCCACCACAAATTGCCACGGAGGGCTTGACCAGTCACAAAATGTTTGGAGTGTACCCCTCTCCCGATTCTGACATTTCTTCCCCCCCTCCAGCCCCAGATTCTGGATTTTTGTGCCCCCCACCTCTGGATTCTATTCTCATCTTCTCTCTGTCTCCTGCTGCCCCAAGCAATATCGCTGCATTGACTTGAATGAGTGGGGAAAAGAGTGCCATGCAAAAAATGGCTGTTGGGGGGAAGCCCTCCCACTGCGAGGGACCCTGTTGCCCCAAGGGTCCTTGGTGGGGGATGGGCTTCCCCCTTCTCAAGCCGTGTTATGGCCGGAGATCTCTTCCCCCACCTCTTTTCAAATCAATGCAGCAGTATCGCTGTATGTGGAGGGGAGTGAAAGCGGCTTAGTAGGTGCCACATTGCCAGTCCCTGCACTGGAGGCTGGGAGAAGCATACATGTAAGTTACTCAAGCATCTGCTTTCTCCGTTGCCAGTGACACTCAGTGACACTGTAACCCTGAGTCTACAAGAGTTACAGGGCGAAAAGTAATGAGGATTAGAGAAGCTATGGGTTTGATAAACAAGTGGGCAGAATTTTGAGGGTGGAGGACTGATGGATTTTTCTGAAGAATTGTTGCAGGGTGGTTGTTTTTTTGGTTCGATTCCATTTCTCTTGAAATGGGAAAGTAAATGCCCAGGGCACAGTCTGAGGGCATGAGGTGTTGCCACCTTGCTGAAGCTAAGCAGAAGTAGGTCTGGTCAGTAACTGGATGGAAGGCCTCCTGTGGAACCCTATATGTATGCTGCCTTGAGTTCCATGGAAGAAAGCTGGGCTATAAATATAGTAAAAATAATAATGTAGGGGCACAGAATAATGTAAGGGCACTGGAATGTGTATAGAGCAGGGATGGGCAACTTGTGGCCCTCCAGATGTTGTTAGACTGCAGTACTCATCATCCCTCCCCATTGGCCATGCTGGCTAGGGTTGATGGGAGTTGCAGTCCAACAACATCTGGAGGGCCACAAGTTGCCCATCCCTTGAGGGAAGGGGGAATGGGAAGAGGTTTGTAACTGTGCTTTTACATCTGCTAAATATTCAAAGCCCAGCACAGACTTCTTATCTTTTAAGTATGTTCAAAAAAAAGTTCTTTATGTCCATGAGGGCTAGAAACTTGGATTGTTTAAGTGAAAGTCTAGAGCTACCACATTATGGATTCAAGGGTCCTGGCACACTTATGGCCATTCAGATATCTAGACTCTCTGGTCAGAAGGCAGGCATGCAAATGTTTTTAAAGCCCCTCATCCTCTGCATTGGTTTAGCTCCTGTCTGCTTCCCCTTTCTCCCCTCCTGGCCCACAGCATTGACCACTGGAAAGCTGCCTTACATCTCAGGATCAGTCAGTATTGCCTACAGTGACTGGCTGCAGCTGTCCACGGTTTCAGACTGGGCTCTTTCCCAGCCCTGCCTGGAGATCTGGGGATTGCATGCTGAAGGTTCTTGGTTCAAAGTGCATGTTCTACCACTGAGCTTCCCCAAACAATATATCAAGTCACATCATTGGTTCATCTAGTTCAGGAATATTTCCAGAGTTGGCAGGGACTAAAGCTGTGACCTTCTGTGTGCAAAGCACAAGCTCTACCGCTGAGCTACAGTCCCGTCCCCACACGCCATTGTACCCTGCCAAGCTAAAATGAGCAGGGAGCCTCTCTTTGGCCGTAATGGTTGGGGCGTGTGTGTTAAACTGTATTATTGATTTATTGTTTAAATATACGGTCTGCGCTTCACCTTATGGTCCCAGGGTGGGTTACATACATATCGATATAACAATATCAGACAACATCAAACCGCCATCAAACCGCCAGTGTGGTGTAGTGGCTAGAGTGTTGGACTGGGGGGCAGGAGATCCGGGTTCTAGTCCCCACTCAGCCATGGAAGCTCACTGGGTGACTTTGGGCCAGTTGCATATTCTCAGCCCAACCTACCTCATAGAGTTGTGATGATAAAATGGAGAGGAGGAGGGTTGTGTATGCTGCCTTGGGTTCCTTAGAAGAGGAAAAAAGTCAGGATATAAATGTAATAAATAAATAAATAAACAAATAAATCAAAAGCTCCATTCACATTAATTCAGTGCACAGCTTCACTACAGGGAGAAAACATGATCTTGTATTGTACATCCACTTCCAAAGGTAATGAGGTGTGTCTTGCCTTGCAAAATTCATACAATGATGTTGCCAGACAAACTTCAGAGGGGAGAGAATTCTACAACTTCAGGGCTACCACAGAGAAAGCCCTATCACGTGTTGCTGCCCCACAAGCCTCCAAGGGCAGCAATACTGATAACAGCGCCTCCCCCGCTGAACTTAACACCCAGGCTGCTCTATAGGGGAGGAGGTATTTTTTCAGATATTTGAGACCAAAGTTGTTAGGACTTTATATGTTAAACGTCTGCACCTTGAATTGGACTTGGAAGCAAATTGGCAACCAATGCAGATCCTTTAGGACTGGGCTGATGTGAGTTCTACTGGTGCTACTTGCCAGCACCCAGGCTGCTGTGTTCTGCATCAGATGCAGCTTCCAAACCATCTTCAAGTGCTGCCCCATGTAGAGCACACTGCAGTAGTCCATTTTGAGGGTTACCAGAGCATGGATCACTGTGGCCAACCTATCTCTGTCCAGGAAGGGCTGTAGCTGGCTAAGCAGCCATAGCTGAAAATAGGCACTCCTAGCCACTGAGGTCACTTTGTCATGGTTTTTAACTTGCCTTTTCTCCAAAGAGCTCAGGGCTGAGCACTTATGTATTTAAAACATTCCTATCTTGTCGTTCTGCTTATCAAGCATCCAAGGCAGTTTGCAAATAACAAAATCAATTTACAGTGAAGGGATTCACACCAGTCTTCAAAACACAAAACTATAGAATACAGTTTTTTAAAAGAGGCACAACAGTGAGGCAGCAGCAAACTCATCATCTGATGAAAGTTCAGGAAACTAAAACAGTTTTAACTTGGAACCTGAAAGATAAAACATCAGCACTGACTACTTCGATTGGGGTGCCACCACAGAAAAGGCCCTATCCCTGGAGTTTCCATCACCTAATCTCAGACGGCCTTAGAAGATGGGGTACCCAGAACAAGCCTTCAGAAGGAACAGGCAGGTTCACATGGGAGAAGTCGTGGGCCCTGAAGATGCCCAAATTCCAAGCATAAGTGGAGCCCGCCTTTCCCATTTTATCCTCGCACCAACCTTGTAAAGTTGGTAAGGCTGAGAGATAGTGACTCGCCCTAAGTGACCTTTGTGGCTGAGTGGGGATCTGGACCACATGTTAATAAGTTCAAAACCTTGGGTTAATTGGCATAATGGATGCAAGGCAGGGTGCTGAGATGCACGTATAAGTAGACTGTGGTGAATAGTGAATGTCCAGACGCTGCTGGGCCAAGGACATGGAAAGGTCCTGGTGGGGGTCCTCTGTGTGCACATGCACCTCCCTCTCACTCAGAGCATCGTCCCTTCTCTGTTTTGACAGATCCTGGCATACGGCGACATGAACCATGAGTGGGTGGGAAACGACTGGCTGCCCAGTTTGGGCTTGCCCCAGTACCGCAGCTATTTCATGGAGTCGCTAGTTGATGCCCGGATGCTGGATCACCTCAATAAAAAAGAACTGCGGGGTCAGCTCAAAATGGTCGACAGCTTCCACAGGTGAGAGGGACAAAGGGCTGGAGCCGTCGGGGCATAAGGCATACGTCCGCACCACACAAACGTAACTTTTAACAGTGTAATCCTATGTTTGTTTGCTGGGTTCATGGCCCTTACGTCTATGTATGTGTACGAAGGATTGCAGCCTTAGCTGCGTGTAAGGACACCTGTTATGGCTCCGCTCCTAGCAGAAGATTCGGAGTGCAGGAGATTAGCTGCGTGTAAGGACACCTGTTATGGTTCCACTCCTAGCAGAAGATTCGGAGTTCTGTGAGGATGCCGAGAGTAGGGTTGCGCAATGTGCACCCTGAAATTAATTTGCTCCCTTGGCCTTAAGACTGAACACTCAGAAATCCTCAAGAGGGTTCTCTGGGGGTTCAGTGAAAGCCAAGATTTGAACCAAGAGTTCACCAATTCATCGCTCAGTCTCTTAGCTGAAATTCCATGTGGTGCACTCGGGCAGCTCCCTGTGCCCCTGCAGGACTTGTAGCTGATGCCTGCAGTACTCCCAGGGGTGCAGTTAATAGACTCTGGATGTAATGGTCTTACAGGAATCTCCCTCTTTAGTTGGTAAAATGTATTAGCTGACATACGCTGAAATGTGATGAGCCAGCCCTGCTGTATTTGAGGGCCCTATTGCTCATTCTACTGGGTTGGGCTCTGGACTTCTGTCCTAAGTCCTGTGCTGAGCACTTCAGTCAGTGCAAGTTGTGGGAGCCACCATTTAAATTTCCCCACAATGCCCCAGAGCAATGTGATGTCAGGAGCATTCTGGGAAATTTAAATGGTGACTCCCAGACCAAGTTGCCCAGTGTTGGTCAGACTGCTGCCGCCACCGCCAGATTAACCCCGCCGGGGCCCACCAATGTAAGAGGGGGTCCACTAAAGGGCACTTTGTTAAGGACCTCTTAAAACCTGGAGCAGGCTCTACCTTAGCTATGGATGTACACGGATTTAGTTTCTGCTCACAAAACACTTGAGCAAGCCTTGTTCACATGAATCGGTGGGCATTTTTGGAGAAAATGTTTGCACGTTTCCGAACTTGTGAGTCCATTTTAAAACGCACATTTTCAAGAAATGTGCATTTTCACGCTTTGCTGAATGGGGAAAAGTTTGCATTTTGGATGTCCATTTTTTAAAAATATGCATTTTTTCCACCTGAAAATGTGCATTTGATTTTTTAAAAAAGACACTTGTGTTCAGAAATGCAAACGAGGTGAACCGAGGAGGAATTCAGAGAACCTCGACAAGCTCAAGCATTGCATGTTCACCCATCCTTAGTCTTCACTACGATGCTACAATATTCCTCAGGTATCACTTCTGCTTGAACCTCCCCCAGGGTGAGCCTCCATTATGGGATTATGTGCCTGAAGCGTCTCAACTATGACCGGAAGGAAATGGAGAGAAGACGGGAAGAGAGTCAGAACCAAATCAAAGGTAGATGTAGGGTGGGATGCAAGGCCAAGGGCAGCATCCACAAAGCTAAGAAATGGGAAAGCAAGGGTGGGGGGGAACGGCATTGACTTTATTTATTTATTTATTTATTTATTTATTTATAATATTCCTTGGCCGCCTTTCAGGGCAGAAGCCCTCCCAAGGCAGCTTTCAGCAATAAAATACCTAAAAACAGTAAAAATATTAACAGTGATAAAAACATAAACATAGTAAAATAGCAATAAAAAGAACAGTAAAACCAGCAACAGCAACAATGGCAGTAACAGCAACAACAGCAGTTATATCAAGAGAAGGCCACGGTAAAGTAATATGTTTTCAAGGCCTTCTTAAAACCCTGCGATGAGGAGACATGGCGGACCTCCTGTGGCAACTTGTTCCAAAGGTCACTGCAGAGAAGGCCCTCTCACGAGTGGGCAAATGAGAAGAGCCTCTCTTTCTGATCTTAAAGTGCGGGCAGGTGATATGGGTGAAGGCGATCCTTCAAGTAATTTGGTCCCAAACCATTTAAGGCTTTAAAGATCAAAGCCAGCACTTTAAATTGGGGTTGGAAACACACCGGGAACCAGTGCAGCTGGCGCAGTATAGGCATTATGTGATGGCATTGCCTCACGCCCATCAATACTTGGGCGGCCGCATTCTGCATCAGCTGAAGTTTCTGGGCTGTTCTGAACAGGGATGATGGAGGTGGGGGAACATGGGACTGGACTTGCTGCTAAGCTTGCCTCCTCTTCTCTCCCTCCACTCCATTCCCTTTCTAGATGTGATGGTCTGGTCCAACGAGCGCGTGATGTGCTGGGTACAAACGATTGGGCTGAAAGAGTTTGCCAACAACCTGGTTGAGAGCGGGGTGCACGGAGCTCTCCTTGCACTGGATGACACCTTTGATTGCAACGATTTGGCCCTGCTGCTGCAAATCCCCACCCAGAACACGCAGGTCAGGAGCGGGCATTGGGAAGGTGGGGCAAGGAACGGGGAAGAAGCCAGGAGCCCATGAGGCAGAGCAGAATGAACCATGTCTGGGGCATCCCTAGAAAGGGACGGAGCCATGGAACTTTGGCCAGTGACCCTCTTTTATGTGCCAATGCCTTTAGTGTGGCCATTGGGTTCTCCTGACTTCAGAGGCACACACACATGCACACACACACAGGATCTCCCTTCATTTCATTTTTTATTTATTATAGTTATTTATACCCTGCTTTTCAAGATAAAATCCTCCCAAAGGCAGCTTACAAGTAAAACAACAACACACTTATAAAAACCATTCTAAAAAATATTAAAAATAACAGCTCATAAGGATCTGTCCCACAGGGCAGTTGGTGGTATGGGGGTTGTGGGGGGACACAGTCCAGACAGAGCAGGGGGCTGAGGTGATCTTCACCTGCCTGCTTCCCTCTCTCTTCTGGGATCCTTCCCATGGGCCTCTTGGTGGAGTCATCAGTCCTGTGGATCCTGTGGCCACACTTCCTATTGCCCTGGCAGCTGGATACCCCGACCTCTTTTTTCCTCTCCTTGATATCTTGGGAAAGAGGAACAGGGAGAAGGCAAAATGGAGCTGTATCTTGTGGAGCAGCTGTGACAAGTCAAGCGATTGGAAGAACAGAGGCAGGGAAAGGGAGCCCGAATGAACTTGCCTCATTTCTATTTAGGCTCGGCAAATTTTGGAAAAGGAATTTGGGAACCTCATCACCATGGGAACAGACCGGCGGCTGGATGAGGTGAGTTGCTCCTCCTTCCAGAACCTCTGGCTTTGCGAACCTGAAGCACGCCCACCCACCTACACTCTTTTGTGTCCTGCCCTCTCAGGACAGTGCCAAGACTTTCAGTCGTTCCCCATCTTGGCGGAAGATGTTCCGGGAGAAGGATCTCCGCGGTGTCAGCCCTGACTCAGCCGAGATGCTGCCAGCCAATTTCCGCACAGCCTCTGTGGCCTCCATTACCTCACCCGGGGTGCAGCTTCGTAAGATGCAGCCAGAGGGTATGTGAGGCACCGCTGTTGGGAAACCTGCTACCGGGCCTGGGCCTTATGTTAGTGGAGAGCGCAAAATGGAGGAAGGGGTTTTTGCGTGCTTTCAATCCCATGATTTATTTGTTTATTAACATTTCTGTGCCACCCTTTGATATAAATATTGGGCAGTATCCAATGGTGCACTCCCGCTAACGTAAATGATCTTGTGCTAGCATAAACTATATCTAGCACGACGATGATAACACTCGGTGGTGCAATGAGTTTTCCAGGGAAATCTGTTGCACCAGCAAGCACTACTGGCATTGCGCTAAAGAGAGTTTATGCTAGTGTAACATCATTTACACTAGCATTAATGCAACATTAGATACTATCCATTCTCCAGGTGGCTTACCAATAAAACAAATATAAAGAAGTAGCAAGAAAATTAGGTGCTTCCTGCAATCAGAAAATATGCTTATATGTGTGCTTCCCCCCTCTGCATCTCTAGGCTGGCAGGGGAGGAGAGTGCCTCTGAGCATGTGCAAATGTTTTCTGTTATAGAGGAGCTTCCAACATTCTCGCTGTCTGTTCACATGTAGTATGGGCTATGGATTTATTGGACATTACCCTGACACCTTTGCTGAGGAATGCATTTTTGTTTCAAAAGGCATGGCTTGGAATAGCTGCCAGGAACGAGACTCAGGCTCTGGAACGCTACCTAATTAGGAGCCAGACAGTACGCGCAACCCTGCCTTGATTTAATTAAAGGGAGTATTTCTCTGTGACTGGAGGACACAGGCAAATGCCTACCTAACTGGCATGCTACCACCCAGCCAGCTACACCACGAGGGTACCTTTGGATTGGCTAATTACATGCCTTGGTGGGAAAACATCTGGTCCTAAACCATCCTTGCCTACCTCCCAGTTCAGCAAGATCAAAGTACGAGCCCAGCTGTTCCAAATACCCTTGATCACTCCTTTTGTTTTGGATATTATGCTAGTTACCTTGAAGAACTAGCTGGATGTAAACATAACTGAGAGGCAAGGAACTCCCCCTGCAACTTCTGTCCAGTAGTCAGAACCAAACTTTGTTCTGAGCAATCAATTAAACCCTTTGTATTCTTCCTGTGAAACCCTTTAGTTGCCTTGGAGTTGGGACAGCTGATGTTCATTCTTTCTGCTTGGGCATTCCCCTCGCTTGTGTGCCTTAGCTGTGAAAATAAACACTGGGTTTGATTGGCTTCCATTATTGCTCCTCGTGACTCTTTACTAGCACGATTCTCTATTGTACTCTGGCGCCATAGGATAGGATGGGGTGAGGTGAGGTAGGAGGAGAAAATATGTGAGGGGTGAAGGCTGTTCCCTCTGCCAACACATCTGGGTATTAACAGTTCAAGCTAATCAGTGAGTTATTGTTGAAAGCTCTGAAGGTTGAGGGCTAAGATGTATGAATTACCTCTTTCTTTTTTGTCCCCTTCCTCTCCCCCGACCCTCATTCCACTGGTTCTTTTCCCAGGGAACTCATTAGGTAGCCAACGGGCAGACAGTATGTCAGTGCGAACGTACTCCTGTTAATGCCAAGACGACAGAGGTCAGTATGTTCAAATGCTGTTTGAGCACTAGCAGGACACTGTGCAAAACAAACTCCCAGCCACCCAGAAGTGTTGTGGCCAGTGAGATGACTTCCTCTTCTCAGCTCTTCTCCCGTTAGCCAAGCTCTGAAACAGGAAGTGATCCTGGCTAGGGGTGAGTGGGGGGAATGGCTTCCTGAGGTTTGTTTGGGAGTGGGAGGAGCAGCATTTTCAAGGGACAATTGGCAGGCACACGAGGGAGTTAAGAACCCCAGATACCCCTGTAAATGCCTCCCCCCCCCCAAATTCTCTGCTATCTCAGCAAACATAGAGTTGGGACCAGATAACATCTGGTTTAGCCTTAAGATGGTTAGATTAGGGGATGCTGAAGAGGAGCGATGACAGTATATGTCTGGCTGGCTAGTAAAATGCAGAATATGTAAGCCAAGGGTAGTGGGGGAAAGGCCTGGTTGAAAATGGGGGGTTGGAAGTTGGTTGACAAATGGAGACTGAGTTGGTTCCAGGCATGGTGGAAATCCTTGAAGATGAGAGTGAGAGGATGGGAGTTGGAGGCAGAGGAGTCTGCATGAAAGGGAGAAAGAGCTAGAAGAGCCAGAATACAGAAGGAGATGCAGGCATGGAAGAGAGGTGGAGAGGAGGCTGGAGAAAGGCACAGGCTTGTGGGGGAGATGGGGAGTAACAAAGCCTGTATTTCCAACATGCAAATTAATCTGGGTCTTGGAGAAAGTGTGTTCTCCATAATGCTGAAATAGCTGTGTGAGGTTTTGTGTTCAGACGCTGTACAAGTGAGGAGGAAGTTCCTTTTTGTCTTCTGTGTGGGAGAAAGCAAATTGTGATGTGCCCCTAGGGCAGCCTTCCCCAACCTCATGCCCTTCGGATGTGTTGGACTGCCCTCCCCCCTACCTCTGGCTATGCTGGTGGGGAATTAGGGGAGTTGCATTCCAGCACTTCTGGAGGGCACCAGGTCAGGGAAGGCTGCCTGAGAAGCTTGGCACCGAGGGTCATGGTTGATGTGTGGAGAGGAGTAAATTGCATTTTCCTGGAAACACCCCCAGATGGTGAAAACAGAATTACAGTAAAACGCTTAGTAACAACCATCAGGTCGGGGTCCTGTGTAGCTGCTACACAGCAGGTAGTAAAAATTGCAAAGAAATTGCAAATTTACTACATCAGGTAGTAAAAATTGCAAAGAAATTGTGCACAGTAAGATACTTTTTGTATGACTTATACAGGGTGACAGAATGCAGACCTTTCTTGGTACATAATCTATTACTTACTTACTTACTTACTTACTTACTTACTTACTTACTTACGTGCTTAGTGCAGGGCATACAAAACTCTGGTCGAACTGGTCTCATTTCTAAAGCATCTTTCACACCTTGCAGTGACATGATAGGTCAAGAATATGACCCACTAAGGCAGCTGTTGTATTTGTAGTATGAACTGAGAAAGCAAAGCTTCCCCCCGCACCAGACCTAAACCAAATATCTTTTTTTCCTAATTTTCCAGTCCTGCAGGCAAGAAAACTGAACCAGGGGAGCTTCACGCTTGCGAGAGCTCATATAGTATAGGGATTAACATGTTGGATGTAGAGCAGAGAGACCTGGGTTCATGCCCCCTCTCAGTCACGAGGCTCACAAGGCGAGCTTGGGCCAATTGCTGTGTGTGTGTCTCTCTCAGCCTAACCCACCTCACGAGATTATTGTGAGAATAAAATGGGTACATGTCTGTGTATGGTGTCAGGAGCACTTTGGAGGAAGGGTGGGATAATAACCAAACCAAACAATAAGTGCCCATACATACCGGAGGAAAGGGGAACTTTTCAGTATTTAACACCTTAGTTATACACACACATTGGGCTGGTTCACACAATCAAGCAAGTCACAGCGGCTCCCTTTAATCCCCGGCGTGTGCCGAGGCCCATTTCCCTAATTACTCAACCGCCTGTGCTTGTCGTGTCGTCCGAACCCAGGCGTTGGTTGTGGGGGTGTGGGGAAGCAGCAATCCCCAAATAACCCAAGGACAGCCCATGGGTTATCTGAGAGTTGTTTCCCACTCAAACAAGCCATGCCACCTAACTTCGGACGACACAAGTTGCGCCCAGGCAGATAATTAGGGAACTAAAACAAGCCACTGCAGCGTATTTAAACCACCGGGTCAGGCACTAGTCTTGACTGAATGAAATGCTTTTCTCTTGGTCCCGTCTCTCTTTTTCTATACAGACGCTGTCCTGGGTGAGTCTGGCCACCCTGCCTTGGACAGGAGGACTCCCTGCTGCTGCCGCCCCTCCTTACTCATCATGTGCTCCAATCCGGACTGTGAGGAGCTGCTGCTGCCGCTTCCGCCCCACCGCCACTGCTGCCGCTGCTGTTGTAAAGAAGACGCACGGGAGCACGTGGGGTTGCTGGAGAGAGAGAAGGAGAGCGAGAGTGGTGGCCTAAGCAGCAGTGGCTTGTGGTCACTGGTGAACTCAAGGGACTCAAGCTGGGGAGGGGGCCGCTCCCCCCAGTCTGCAGGGAAGTGGGCCCTCAACTCCGGCGCCTATTTATTGTTGTTGTTGTTCCAGGCAGGGGCATAAGAATGTGAATGAAAATAATATGCGCCTGCCCACACACACACCCTACCCCACTCGGCTGCAGCCTGATCTTTCTGTCTCTCTACTCTTAACCCTAGTGGGTGAGGGGTGGGCATCTCACTTTGCCTTCCTGTTGCCGCGGATTGGACCAACACACCCATCACCCCAGTAACCCATTTCCTTTTCCTACCCTCCCAAGGCACTTTTTTTTTTTGCATTGCTGCTACAAGGGTGTACCCTGTTTCACCTCATGATTGCCAGAAAGGGCAGGAGTGGTGGTAGTGGTGCTGCTGCTGCTGCTCAAAGCCCAGTTCTCTCTCTCTCTTTCTGCCCCTTCCCCATGTCTCTTCTCAACGAAGTGTGTTGGGGGGGGGGGAGCAGGACCAGTTTTCCTCCCCCTGCTCTGAATTCCCAACTCCTGATGAGGAATGAGAAGAGAAGCGATGAATAAAGAGCCATGATCTACCCCCAGCAGCAACTTGCCCCTCAAAGCTGAACCACAGAGTTCTGAGTTGAGGATGCCTGTATACACAGCGGCTGCCCTTACCCAGAAACAGCTGCATTTTGGCACAAGTAGAGAATCCCTTTTAAAAACATGCTCCCTCTTTTTCTCCCCCCCCCTTGCCCCCAAGTTGCAGCTCCCTTTTCCTCCAAGGAGAAGGGCCTGGGATAATGAAGTGTGAGAAAGTTGTGGGGAGGAACATGGCAGTACTGGGAGGATGCCCAAAGCTCTCAGTGCTGGTGCAAAGCCGGTGGATAAATGATCAATCTGGCTCAGTGGTGGGATGAAACTGTATCCTGGTGAAGTGTGGAATCTTCCCCCACACACACACACACACATGCACACCTTTTCCTGTAAGGAGAGCAGGAGAGTGGGGATTTCAGGTTTGAGATGCTCAAAGTGGAATGGGGTGCTCTCAACCTGGGATGGGCAATAGAACTCTGGACTTTTACAATATGGCACACAGACCCCCCCCCCCCAAGACTACTGTAATATAAGAGTTGTATTTTCTGTGTATATCTGTGCTGTGGAATCTCGTGTAAATTGAATTTCTTTTTTTCGACCGCCGTTACAAGTTCTCTGTTAATTTAATAATGTGTCCTGTCCCCCCCGACCCCTCCCCCCTGCACGCCCATAATTTTCATTTGATGTTTATATTTTCTGCCTTCTGTTTTTTTAATTTTTTTTTCTGGGGAGGGTGTGCGGGGGTGAGGGACAAACCAAAGGGGGTCATTTTGCATGAAAGTGGGGAGGGGGGAGGAAAAAAAATACAATCTTGACAAAAAAAATATATCAGGGAGATTGTGAGGGGCAAGCAGGAAGCTGAGGCACGGGAGAGACCTTCTTCTGGTCCCCTCAGCTCCAGTGTGCCTCAAGGTGAAGGGGAGAGGGAGGGGCCAAAATGGAGCGAGTGATAGAAAATGTTTAAAAAAGAAAAGAAAAAAGTTTGAAAACATTTTCTAGGATCTGCAGACTTTTGTTTAATTCAACAGCAAGCATTCTCTTATGAACGGAGTGAAACATTGGCTGAAGGATCTCTGTCTTTCTGTTGGACAATATCCCACATTCTCTGTTTCTGCCAGTCTATAAATGCCTCAAATTCTTCTGTACTCGAGTGGAACCGCAGTCTGAGGGAGGTTAGAGGCTGGTTCCTCCTCCAGACACCACCCGGGTATGGCCCCTGTCGCACCACCAGTGTTATGCTGGTGTTGCTTTCCTAAGACTCTGCAAGACTTGCATGGACCATCACTGGACCATGAAATTTCCGGGTATGGCCCCTGTCGCACCATCAGTGTTATGCTGGTGTTGCTATCCTAAGACTTTGCAAGACTTGCACGGTCCATCACTGGACCATGGAATTTCCGGGTATGGCCCCTGTCGCACCACCAGTGTTATGCTGGTGTTGCTATCCTAAGACTCATGTAAGACTTGCATGGTCCATCACTGGACCATGGAATTTCACTGCAACAGAAGCCCTCTTCAGGTGTTCTATACTGGATAAAGAAAATGAGTGAGGAGAGGGAATGCTCCAGCCCCGCTCCCCCTCCATTGTCGCATTTGTCGCCCTCTGCTCTGGGAGGTCAACCGTCTGAAGAGAAAGCCTCTGTGGATACAGGAGGCCCTCTTCTTCAGACTGTTGTCCTCCATGAGTAGAGGGTGACGAGGGGGAGCGGTGCTGGAGCACTCCCTCTCCTCACAAGCTTGCTTTGTCTACATATAGAATGCCTGAAAAGGGCCAAATAGAACCAAAGCATGGGGCTTTGAGGCGGGCAGCTGGTCCAGTTCTCAACAGCGTCTCCCACTGAATTCTGTGGAAATAGGCTTCCTGCTGGGAGACAGCAGAGGGTGCAAACCGTTCTCTCAACAAGACACTGAGTTTAAACCAGGGATTGGGAGACCTCATTCAGCTCATGGGTCGAATTCAGTTTCGGGAAACTCAAGCTGCAGTCCAGTAGTGGACAGGGCTGAAGGCAAAAGGGATGGTGTCAAAAATACCCACCCCCCAAAGCATATTATAATTTAAAGCCCTGACAGCCAGGAACTAAGCGTTTCAACCTTCTAGAATGGGGAAAAGCTGCACAAAAGTTGCTAAAGCACCAAATGATTGGTGGTCAGGGGAAAGGCATGGGGCCATCTGGGGAACCAATGTGAGCCAGATTAGGACCCGAGGCCTGGGGTCTCGGGGTTCCCCACCCCAGCTTTAAACACACACACACACACACACCCCGTGTCCCTGAGTTAAACCGCTTTGTTTTCTCCCGTTTGAATGAATAGCTGCTGTTCATTCCTACTGGAAAATTTAAAAGTCATGCCCTTGGGAATAAGGAGCCAGGCTCCACTGACAAAGTAAATAGATACTCTTTACAAGAAGAAAGAACCCGCAGCTAGGCAATCTGCAACACAGAGGACCTCCTTTTATAAAAACTCCTCCCATAATAACAAGGAAGGGCATTTCGCTAGCTCTGCTATAGTTATGAAGGCTATATCTGCCCAATCCACAGTTTGCAGGGTCTGACTAGCATCAAGTAAGGTGGCTGGCTACTTAAAAATTGCCACAAAAGACTAAATGTATCACCAAAAGAGGGCAGGAATTTCTATGTGCTATGTTATGTGTATAGATGCAAATTTAGAAGTTATTATAATTTAAAAAGAAATACACTACATCTCAGCAGAGGGTGGAAGCCTGAGGAGATGACCTGCCTGTCTGTCCAGATATGTTGATGGGCAACAGTTCTTATGGTTATCTTTAAAAGGGAATTGGAACAAACAGCCCTTCACATGGAAGATGCCTTCATATAGGGGTTGGTTCTTTGTCAGCCCTTCAAATGGAGGACTGTCCTCTGTAGAAGAGGATGCATGGCCACCCTAACTGGCCTGCTTGCTTCAACGGCATCTGCAAAACGAATAGGTGTTAGCACAATGCATCTAGCTGCAGAAGCCCAAATTTCTCTAGCTCTGCTTTGAGGCCTTTGAGCCTGTTAACATGCTCTGTTTTGGCCAATGCCAGTTTGAGTTGCCACCAGAAACAGATGCCACTGCCCACAGTGCATTTTGGGTGTCTCTCTCCCCCTGCCCCTCTGCACAAATTCAGGAATGTATGCAGGGTAAATCAGGGAAGGAGAGTAAGCAGTTGCACAATTCATGATCACGTTAAAAAGATGACAAAAATGACTTGCAGATGAAGTCAGCCCTGTTCTGGAGTTGCTCCAACTGATTTTTCCTCTGAGCAAACATCAGCTATGAACCAACACTTGCCTGTGTGAACTAACATGGCCACAAAAGGGACTGAGTTCACCTGTGCAAAAAAGCCTAAGCAAATTGTCAAGCAGAGGGTGCATCCGTGGCTGCCTTTTCAAACAGCAGTTTAATCCTGCCTTCAGTGGTAATGTACCTAGGTTCTGTACTGTTTGCACTGGCATCACAGGGTGGGTAAACTACTGCCATTACTCTTTCCTTTATTCCCCACTTCATGAAGGAGAAAAGTTGTCATTTGATATTCTTCTGCCTTGTTTGAGTAAAAAAAGACATTGGGCTGGATCCAGACTTAGTCATGCTGTCAATGGACCCACTTAAGTTAATTATGACCAGCCAGAACCAGCCCTACCATTAGGCAGAGTGAAGAGGCTGCCTTGGGCAGCAGATTATGAGGGGGCAGGGGCTGGCAGTGAAGCGTTGGACGACAGAACTGTGCCACTCAGTCTGCCCTTTGCCCATAAGCCAGCCAGCTGTCTTCAGTTGTGGTGGAGGATGCTGTCCCATTGCCAGTGTTGAACATTCGGTCCAGTCAGCTTCTGTACATGGAACGGCAGGCACCATCTTGTCCTTCGCCTTGGAGAGCAAAATGTTTTGGGCTGGACCTGTGACTAACTTAAGTCCCACTGATGTCAAAGGGTTAACTATGACTTAAGTCTGGATTCAACCCATTCTTCTTGCTATTTTTGTCTGAGAGGGAAGCAATGGTTAACTCCTGAAACATTTGTATTATCTACTGAATTTTCCATTAGTAATTTATTGCCAAACCATTGCTGATTATGTGTGAGCCAGATAGCAATATAAGCACATTCAGCAACAAACTCACCAAGAAAATACCAGTGTGGAGGCATTCATTGTATCTTAGATCGAGGGGGGACAGAATAATGTAGGGTGGCCACATGTCCTCTTTTAGAGAAAGCTGTAGCCATGTCAGAAGCAAAAAAAGTTTTTGTTTTTTTTAATTCTCCATGAAAACAAGACAAAGCAGTGGCTACAAATTAAGAGTAAAAAAAGCAGCTGGAGATGGAACATCCATCACAGGAGTGGGGAGATGGGATTACTTTGAGTTGAGCCAAAACAGGAGGTCCCAGAACAGGAGGTCATAAGAAACAAACCGGAGGGTAGAGCTCTTGTGTCTTTCCTGCATGGTTCTGTCTTCAGGCTTTGTTCGCATGGGGCGTGCTCCTTGAAGCAATAGGCTCCCTCACCATCTTCGGGCCAAATTCTCTCCTACTGGTGCTTTTAGATCTTGGTCAAAGGCATATCCACATCCGAACTAAGAGGAACTGACTGTTATCCATAGCCGCATTCTACCTGCATTTTTTCCTCCTCTGCATAACTTAGCAATGGTCATTCAGTTTTCAGTGAGGGTCCCCCCATACAATTTAATGCACAAATTGTAGTTCTAGGAGGAAACCAGCAGCGAGATCTGCCTCCTTCCAAAACTACAGTTCCTAGCAGTGCCAGTTCCAGGTTTTGGAGGGCCCTTGGGCAAGTCACCTCCAACGGGCCCCCCTCCTTCAGTGAGTCTACCTACTCACCACCATTGTCACCAGCAGCTAATGCTCTTTCTCGTTCTCATCATTGCTACCACTTGCTCACTATCTTTCTGCCTGCCAAGCAAGCAAGTAGGCAGTGGCATCTGCTGCTCCTCCTCCTCACCGTTTAGAGGGCCAGAGTGAGAAGCAGGTGAATAAGCAGGTTGCAATGGAGAAGAAGAGCACATCCAGGGGTCTCTTGTCAATGGGCCCCTGCTGGAGTGTAAGCCCTTGGCAGGTGTCCAATTATGTCTACCTTTGCCACCGACCTGGGTTCCCAGAGTTCATTGGGGTGGCCAGATGTAAAGGAGGAGAGGGTTTGTGCATCTTTAACAGTTGTGCAGAGGAAGGGATTTCACCAGGGTGCAGCATGACTTGTAGGGAAGAGAAAAGGTGCCAGTCGACCAAGGATGGGGAACGTGTGGCCCTCCAGATGTAATTGGATTGCATCTCTCATCAGCCCTGGCCAGCACAGTCAGTGGTGAGAGACAATCAGAGTTGCAGCCCAACAACATCTGGGGGGGCCACATGTTCTCCATCCTTGCAGTAGAAGGTCATTCATACACCTGTTAAAATTCTCTGTTTTAGATAACTATTAAAGGTACAGGAGCCTACCTAACACACTGGCTGTACTATTATGAAAATGATTCATCCATTTGTAGCATTGGATGTGCAGTCTGAAGCTATGACTACAGTAAGGCTGCTTCCAGATGAAGCTTTTATTGTGCAATCGCCCTGCCTCAAACACAGAATTTTATTGCAGAGGAGGGGAGGGTCCAGTTTACTTTGTCTCCCACTCCTGTGTTTTCCCTCTTATCACAAAAAGTATCTGTTAAGGAGGGAAAGATGGAGTAGCTGCACAATGTCTTTTAACTGGTAGCGCTAGGAGCCCTCCGTCTAGAAGCCCCACTACCAGTTTAGCTGTGGTGGCTTATCAGAAAGGGACTGTGGTGGCCATTGTTCTATGAGGGCACAGTGATCTTTGGCATCTTCAGAAAATCCTCACTGTCCAGAATTCCTTGGGGGAACAAGACAGCAGTCAAGCTGGTGTTGAAACAGTTTTATGTTTGTAGTGCAGTTTAAAAGCTGGTTCACACAGGGATGTTCACCTCTTGATGACTGCAGTTATCAAGCGACACCACCCATCTATGAATGAGTCATCACAGGTTGAACACTATGGATCAAGCTTTCGTAGGGTGTCAAACAATGTTTTTCAATAAAAGTCAGTTCTGCAATTTATCAAGAGATGCAAAGACACATGATGTGAATTGGCCCTTAGACTTTTCCCAAGATGTGCTGCTCCCATCATCCCCACCCAGCATAGCCCATGATAGGGGATGATGGGAGTTGTAGGCTAATAACATCCAGAAGCCCAGAGTTGGGAAAGTCTGAGCTAAGGAGTGGGCACACTAGATCTATTGCTCAGGAGTGGGCTGAAAATGTGATCAAGCTTTCAGTGATTCAAAGGCTGAGGAAACATGGAATGAAGTGGCATTAGGTTCCCCCATGCCCCAAGGTGGATTAGCTCAGTAAAATGCTGATCTTCTTTCTCACCCAACAGGCCCTGGCCTGTGTAGGACGGCCTCCCTGCTAACTACAAGGGTCGAACTACAGAAGACTGACAGATCTGTGATTTTTCCTCTCAATTGGCTTTTTAAAAGTGAAAAACAACTGTGGGAGTCTGAAACTCAGAGAAAAGGGGGGTGGGGGGAAGAGATGGGCTGTTTAACCCTTTCCCTTCTTGCCATTTCTCCAATCAAAATCACCCCCTGCCCCCAAGCTGCGATCTCAGCTGTTGGGGAAAGATATGGGAACGCTGTATCTCACCACCACCACCGCAAGGGGAGAAAAACAAATGGGTGGAGAACAATTTGTGAGAGGAGAAGGAAGGGGGAAAAAATGGTTGTGAGGAAGAATCGTCAAATCATCCATCACATGTAGTTAGGCCCTAAAAGTTGTCACCTGCTCCCTCCTCCTAGTTTTGGCCTCTCCACCCAGGCTCCTGCTGTTCGAAGATGGTGGCAATTGTCCTGAAAAGGAATGAAAAGAAAGGGTTAACTGCCTGAAGTTCATAATTTCCCCACATCGTTATTACTTTTTGTAATGCTCCACACTGGCTTTAGTACAATCTTTTGTTAATTTCTTGTTACATTTGCATCCTGCTCTTTCTCCTATGAGGTCAAAGTGACACACATGGAATTCCCAGGCTGTCTCCCTTCCAAACATGTGCCCATCCTAGAGCTGTATGTCTTCATAGATACTTTTAAATGTGCTCAGTGGTATATAAATCTATTAAGTAAATAAAATAAAGTATTATTTCCATTTTACAGAGTAGGAAAATGGAGGGCTGGGAGATAAGAGTTTATCCATCATGACCTAGTGAGCTCGTGGCTGAGACAACATTTGAACTGAAGGTTTAAATCCAACATTTACGTTTCAGGATCCCTGCTGGATCTTGACTGTTCTCCCTCCAGGTGCTGAGGCTGCAACACCAGGACTGGGATTTGGAGTCCAGGCTCCGCCTCTCTCTAGGATTAGATACTGAATGAGGGGTGGGTGCTGCCACTTACTGAAATAAGGCTCCCGATAATTCATCTACGATGCTTCCTGCAGAACACAAATGAGAAGAGATCAGATTTTTGTAGTTTCGAGGGGATTTCCCCTCTGCTCACTCTGAGCTGAATTCTTCCCATTAAAAGAAGGTTTACGAAGACACCATGCTCAGTTTATTACTAATTTGGACACACTCCTTCTTCAAGGAGTGCAGGGTGGCATAGATATGGGGGGTGGAATCTCCTATTTTCTCACAACAACCGTGTGTGAGAGAGATGGTGATTCAGCCAAGTCCACATACTGAGCTAGATGGCTTAGCAGGGATTAAAACCCAGTTCCTCCACCACCTCATTCCATTCAAGTCTATCCATTGAACCACAATGGGAAACCAACTCACCTGGCGTGCAGGCTGTCTCACAAACGGGGCACATGTAACAGAAATGGCAGTACTGCAAGAAGAGAAATACGGGAGTGGGTTTTAAAGGGAGCTATGGACCGGGCAGTGTTGTGATGAAGATTCACGAAAACAGATGATCAAGTTTTTGTAGGGGAAGGAGGAAGGGATGGGTTGGGAACAAGCATGATGGGGAAACTTGCCACACCAACCTGGCAGCTTGTGCAGTAATCGCTGCTGTCTCCTTCTTTACAGGGGCACTTGTCACATTCATCACAATGCTGGAAAGAAAGAAAGAAAGAAAGAGAAAGAAAGAAAGAAAGAGAAAGAAAGAAAGAAAGAAAGAAAGAAAGAAAGAAAGAAAGAAAGAAAGAAAGGCATGACAGCTTATTTGGGGGTAGGGAATAGAGAAATGACCAGAGCACTTCTGGCCTGCATGCTTCTACAATAAAACCACACTGCATAAGAACACTGGGTCATGTAGCTCAGTATTCCCTACACCAAAGGTGCAGAACCTGAGGCCTAGGGGCCAAATCTGGCCCTCTAGGGTTCCCCAGAATGCCACGTTCCCTCCCCCTGGCCCCACCCCCTTTCCCCTGACTGCCAATTGTTTGGTGGTTTTCCAGCTTTTGAGCTGTTTTCCCCCCATTCTAAAAGGTTGAAATGCCTGTCTTAAGGTTTAATTACTGACAGTAAGAGCTTTACGCTAAAATACTTAGGTGTTTTGGCCCTACTTTTGCCTTCAGCCCTGCCCAGCACTGGAATGTGGCCCCCAAGAGCTTCTCTGAAATGAATTTGGCCCTCAGGCTGAAAGAGGCTCAGCACCTCTACACAAACACTTCAGGGTTTCTGGAAGCAGGGGTTTTTCCTAGTTCTATCTGGAGATGTGCAGGATTGAGCCTGGGACCTACTGCATGCAAAGCATATGCTCTATCACTGAGCTGAGGCCCTTCCCAGATATAGTCTGGTCTCTTGGCACTATATAGTAATTCTTCCCACCACCACCTTGGAAAACCCCCCACCAAGAACTGCCTGAGAATTTTAGTGTAACTTTTATTGTATGGTTGCCAGACCATAAGCCAGAAAGCCTCCCTTTCTCTTTAAAAATTCTGGATTGCCCAGAACATGACCGAGAGAGTCCCCTGAATCAAAAGGCAAAACTGGTGTCCTCCTGCCCATTTCTGCTCTCATCCTGTTCTCATCTATACTTGCTGTAAAATGTAGGAATCCACCAGGGAGGGGAGGGATTAAAAGTTAATTCTGGGTGGGCGTGGGGAATGTCATGGAAGGCTTAAGGACACACTGGTCAGGAAGCTAGACAAGCACTTTATTGTCTCTCCGCCAAGAACAGAACAGCTAGCATTGGTACCCAAACTTGGGTCCCGGGATGTGGTTGGACTACAGCTTCCATCATCTCTGACCCCTAGTCATGCTGGCTCGGAGTAATGGCAGCTTTAGTCCAACAACATTTGGGGACTCATTTGGAAACCACTCCTGACCCAACCAAGTCCAGTGCCACCTAGCGACTAAACAATATAACAACACTATCCACATGGGAGGAGCCACAGCTCTCCCTTCAGCGGTGAATTTAAAGGTACAGGAAGAATCTCCAGGTTGCCAGTTGGCAGCAGGAGACGATGCAACTGCTTTGACTCCCACACCACTCCTCCAGCAGTCTCACTTGCCTTCCTCTGCTACCCAGACAGTAGGAGAGGGGGACAAATGGACTAAAGGGCTGGGGGAGGAATAGGATAAGAGACACAGAGGGTTGTCTCCTCTCCTGCTACTTTGCGGGGACAACTCCAGGTTTGAGGAGTGGCTGGGTGACCAGCCAGATGGGCGATTAATAAATGTAGTAGTAGTAGTAGTAGTAATAATAATTGAGGAGACCCTGGGCAAAGTGCCTTCTGGTGGGCTGCCACCTATGTTGATGAACCCTGGCAGACTTGCCACTGCAGCACCGGGAAGCTCTGGGTTCCACTGTAATTTCCTACAGTGCCTCAGTATAATGCTATGTGGGGGTGGGGGGATTGTGGGGATTAAAATGGTAGTTACAGCTTGCTGTTTGGAGCACTGGGCCAGAATAATTTATTTTAAGGGCCTTAAACCTAGTGGGCCTTGCCAGGGCGTTGCCCAAGGATGCCCGCTACTAACACCAGCCCTGCTACTTTGGAACTTCTGAAGCAGGGATGGGGACCGTATGGCCCTCCGGATGTTGCTGGACTGCAGCTCCCATCATCCCTCACCCCTGACTCTGCCACAAGTTCCTCACCCCTGTTTTTAAGGGACAGGCACTACCTGCAGGCTGTGATCTCCCAAACCAACATGCACATCCTTTCCCATCTCCTCCTCTGTGCTGCTCAACTGTCTAGTCCTCCAGGTAGGACGACTCCCCCCCCGCTCTGCAACAGGGCTCCTGTGGTTTTAGCAGGCACAGCAAAGCAGAAACCCAGCAGATAAAGGTTCTTCCCATCATTGCATATCCAGGCTGAGAAAATATTCAAAGCCACATACAGATGAAGCTGCCTCGTGCTGAGTCAGACTATTCGTCCATCTAGTCCACTGTTGCCTGCTCTGACTGGCAGTGACTCTCCAGGGCCTCCGGTAGGGGGCCTCTTCCCATCACTGGCCACCTTACCCTGAAGTTGCTGAGCACTGAACTTGGGACCTTTCTGCATGCGAAGCCATTGAACAATGGGCCTTCTTCAGCATAGCTCTTTTTTTTCCAACTTGAAAGGAGCAGAACAGACTCTGGAGGAGGAGATATATTCATTCCTCTCCCTAAAGATGGGGCAAGGAAGCAGGTTCTATGGAATTTTCAACTTTGGGAATATCTATACCTCAAATGTAAATTGATTTGATACCACTCTAAAGGTTGTGGCTTCTCCCAAAGGACTGTATTTTGGTGAGGGTGCTGACAATTCTCTAGCCCAGAGGTAGGGAATGTGTGGTCCTCCAGATGTTATTAGAATCCAACTCCGATCAGACCCAGCCAGCATGGCCAATGATTGGGATGATGGGAGTTGTACTTCAGCAATATCTGGAGGCTGGTGGCTCCGACTTTTTTTTTATTATTTATTTATTTATTAATCACCCATCTGGCCGGTCACCCAGCCACTCTGGGCGATGTACAACAATAAAACAGTTTAAAACAATAAAATTCTACAGTAAAAGCATCATATTTCTAAAAATACCCTGATGCCAGTGGGCACTCCGGTTTCAGTCAGAACAAGTTCTGTCTGGTTCTGACTGAAACCCAGAGCAGATTCACTGCCCCACAGACATTGGAGCCACCAGCCTCTACTGCTAGCCACTTCACTGTACCCCTAACACTACAATGATGCCTACGCTTCCCTCGTAAAAGGGAATTGCTGTTAAACCAGTTTGTAGCATAGCTATAGCCTCTAGGAGATGAGAGAGAATGTGGCATGGAAGGGAAGATGTTGCATATTAGCTGTGTCCACACAAGGGCAAAATTAAATGAGTCCTCCAGTAGTGCCTGTACTGATGCCCTGTTCACACATGCAGGAGTACATACCCTGGCTGGACCTCAGCGGCTTAAAACCAGAGATTTACAGTCATATTATTATTTATTTTATTTATTATTATGTATGAAATGTATATATTGCCCAGCTAACAAATGCCCTCAGAGGGCTTACAATCATTAAAGCCCCAAACAACAATAAAATAACAACCAATACAATAACACAACAAAAGCATTTAAAATATTAACGAATATTATTCTTCAAGAGGACTTGCAGCTCAGCTATTTTGCCTGTGTAATCTGTGTGAGCAGAAGTGGGGTTATAGCAAGTCAAGACCTAAAGGCCAAACTACATGGGACACATTCTCCATGTTCTGGCTTCCTGACATTTTCATTTTTACTTAACAGCAATTTTAAGGCCCCTAAATTAGAGTGGTGTCTGTATGTTTTCCCCAATGGGGCAAATAGCAGCTTCAGGAGGGGGCACTTTGGACTGGGAAAACATATGAAGAGCAGGGGGAGGGGGCTTAAACATACCCTCCTCCAGCACCACTGAACCTGAACCAATTAAATTCTGCCCAGGCTGCTTTTAATGAAAAATCAAAATGATGGATCTCATGTGTAGTTTGGCCCTTAGAATACACATAAGCCAGGAAGGAAGAGAGTGTAGTGTGGAGTGGAGGAAGGAAGGAAGAACACACGGGAAATCTAGCTCTGAGCGAGAATGACTGCAGTAAGAGGTGCAAAATAAGGCAGACTCTCACGAAAGACGTAGCCTCAAATGAAGAGGGAAGAACCATGGCATAACTAAGGCCAAATTGCTTAATCAGAGAGACCAGAACACAAAGGCAGAGCTCCCCTTTCTGCTCTAGGGATCCATCTAAAAGGAAGCATGTGAGAGATGTACTATATAACATTCTCAGACCAGCTAGCGGTGTCGCTGCGCCTCATCACAAAGTGATGAGGAGGAATCTCTGCCAGTCACAGAGAGGGCAGAAAAGTCATCATGCTGTGGATTAATCTACAACTGGATTTGGACATGAATGGACAAAGATGTGAAGCATGCATCTGCCACAGGGAGAGGCCCTCACTTTTAACAATAATATTTTGCCAGTCCAAGCCCACAGCATGGAGCTGAACAGGTATGCATGCAAAGGTCTCCCTTCATTACCTTGCAGAAGGCACAGTAGTGGCAAAGAGAGCCTGTCTCATACTCCTCGTCTTCGTCCTCCTCGTCTTCGTCCTCCTCGTCTTCCCCTTCTTCAATGAGAAAAAGAGACACAGATACAGCTGTCCAGCTCCTCCTGGGTTCTCTTGGTGGGGGAGGGAAGAGATGTAGAGGGCAACTGGCAGCCAAGGTGGGTACTGGGGCCTAGTGGGTTGGTGGTGCTGGAGAGGATGGAATTGGTCTTCTGAGTTTACCAAAGAGTGGAATAAAAGTGCATTGGATTTGAAGGGAGGCTGGGAGCCAGGAGTTTCTATATGTAGCCTCACCGGGAAAAAGGAAGAGCCAGGATTCTTTAAGAGGGGAAGAGAGGCCAGTGGGAGCCACCATTCTTTGGCTGTCTAGGACATAAATGAAAGTCAGTGGGGCAGAGCAAGCGGGAGAGGGTGGGAAGACAGGATTGCTGGCTTTTCCTGGCATATTAGTTTCCTCTAGCAAAAACAAACATGGTCCCATCCCATCCACTGCTACCCCCAACCACTGAGTTTCTCTCACCTTCTTCCCCTTCATGGTGTTTCTTGATCTTTTTGTGGCCATCATATTTGTAGTGCTTTTGTTTGTGTCCTTCATGTTCATCCTCATCTTCTTCCTTAGAAGCAACTTCATCAGACTCTTTTTGTTTATCACCACGGTGATGGTGATGATGATGGTGATCTTTATCCTCCTCCTCCTCTTCCTCATCTTCCTCATGGTGATGTTGGCTGCCATGGTGATGGTGCCTATGGGACTTTTCCTCCTCCTCCTCCTCCTCCTCGTCATCCTCATCCTCATCCTCATCATGGTGATGATGGTGATGACTGATGTGATCTTCTTCATCACTGTCATCATCGTTGTCATCACTGTCATCATCATCATCCTTTTGGTGTTGGTAGTGACTGTGGTGTTCACGATGGTGGTGTTTATCTTCATCACTGTCGTCATCATCATCGTCGTCATCATCGTGATCACCATGATGCTCATGATGTTGGTGGTGGTGTTCATCATTGTCGTCATCATCATCATTGTGGTGGTGGTGGTGGTGGTGGTGATGATGGTGGTCACCATGATGTTCATGATGGTGGTGGTGATCGTCATCGTTGTCATCATCATCCTTCTGGTTTTGGTGGTGACTGTGGTGTTCATGATAGTGTTGCTTATCTTCATCACTGTCGTCATCGTCGTCATTGTCACCATTGTTGTGGTGGTCATGATCACCATGATGCTCATGATGGTGGTGGTGATCATCATCATCATCATCATCATGGTGGTGATGGTGGTGATGGTAGTCACCATGATGCTCATGATGGTGGTGGTGATCATCATCATCGTCGTCATCGTCGTGATGGTGGTGGTCACCATGATGTCCATGAAGGTGTTGTTGTTGTTCATCATCATTGTCATCATCATCAAGGTGGTCACTGTGGTGGTGATGATGGTGGTCACCATGATGTAGTCCATTGTGGTGATGATGGTGTTCCTCTTCATCATCATCATGGTGAGGATGGTGGTGGCCTCCTTCATGATGTTCTGCTTCATGAAGGTGAGTTACATGGTGATAATGGTCATCATCATCATCATCATCATCACCACCACCACCATGCTGATCATGATGGCCATGGTGATGGTCCTTGTGATGATGATGTTCATCCTCTTGGCCATGGTGTTCTACATCGCTATGGTGATGTTGGTGGTCGTGATGGTGTTGCTGCTCTTCTCCCTGTGCTCTGGGGAGCTGGTATGAGCACAGTAGGACCAGAAGGAGGCCCAGTGTCCAGGCCTTCCAGGGAGCCATGGCAGAGGGGGAAGGTGGGAGCTATACAGCTTGCACCCAGATGTCTCTGTAGAGGTCCGAGAGGCAGGCAACTAGGAAAGGCAGGCAGTAGACAAGGAGAACTGAAGGGGTAGAAATGCAGTGTTTCCAGCCTGGGGTTGGTGTGAGTGATGTCTACAGCTGGCCTAGATTAGCCCTCTAGCCCCCAGCCAATGGCTGCCTGACCCAGCCTCCAAGAGAGATCAAAAGCCAAGCCATGGGCCCCACCATGCCCTTATATGAGGTAGCTGGGCTGGAGGGGGTGGGGAGGCAAGAAGAGGGAGCTAAACTGTTTGCCCTAATGCCAGGCTATTATTAGCTGTTAGGAGCAACTGCACCTCACTCACTCCAAGTGACTGGGAAGCCGGCAAGGTTTCAGAACAGGGAGAAATACGAGCCAGGGCTCCTGGGTTCTCTGAGAGAGAGGGGTGTGTGCTCTAGCGCATTAAGGAAATGGGAAGCTCAGAATCCTGGTTTCTTTTGTGCTGGGTCATTAGAGCAGCCCTCCCCAACATGGCACCCTCCGGATGTGTTGGACTACAACTCCCATCTTTCCCCACCTAGCACGTCCATTGGTCATACTGGTTAAGACATTATGGGAATTGTCATCCAACATATCCGGAGGGTGCCAGGTTGGGGAAGGCTGGGTTAGAGCAAGAGGCCTGTGTGTCCTGAAAAGGTAGCAAGGCCTAGTGGGTTGATAGGTTGATATTTGGATATTACTAAATCAGGCAGAGGTTTGGTGGGTGGAGGGGAAAGGGGACGGAAATTGACCATTAAAAAAGACTGACAATTTGCTGGTTGTAGTTGCTGTTTTGTTTTTGTTAGTTGGTTGGTTCATCCTAAATGCTAGGAAAGGAGCAATGTTAGCCACGCATGCACAGAAATAAATCAGCATAGGTACATCATCAATATCTATTTTTCTTTTCCACTCCAAGAGAAATGGTAGCACTGCCAGTTAAAGTGGAGTTGGGTGAAGGGGTGGGGGAACTGAGCCAAATGGATGAGTACGGAAGAGGCTGGGATATGACACTTGTGTGTTTTTTTGGTGGGGGGGAGAGAGGCAAGAAGGGCTTCGGGACTCCTGGAGGGACCTGAAAGCTTCCAGAGCTGAGGTGATGCCCCCCGGTATTTGTTTTTTTTTTTAAGGGGGCAGAGTGAGCTGTAGGGGACACACATTCCCAGCAGCTTCAGGAATGTGCTGATGGGGCCCAGCGGCTGAAACCAAACCCACAGAGCTGGCTGAGATCTATAAATACCTGCGCAGCAGCCCTGCAAAGCCTGAAGGATTCCTGACAGTGTCCTATTCTCTGCATGACAGCGCAGGAACTGCCCACGACTCAGGCCACAACCCCACCAGACTCCAGATGGCACTTACTACTACTCCCATCACCGAGATGCGGGGGGAAACGCCACAGGTGTGGATGCTACAGCGGCACACCAGAGCATGAACACCTCACATGGAAGCAGTGGGGAGGGGCATTTTGAGGAGCTGGAGGGCAGCCTTGCTTGGCTCCCGCCAAACACTCTCCTCTTTCTCCTCACACCATGAAGCCATTGGGAGATGCTGCTGCTACTTGGCTGAAGAGGTAGGGTGGCCTTGTGTCCTAATTTACAGAGGACAGTCCTCTATTTGGAGGGCTGCCCAGTCCAAGCCTGCTTTAAAAATAAAGAACCATAGGAAGAGCAAGCAGCCAGGGGCCTTGAAGTTGCCCATCCACATTTAGCCCCTGGTCAGCAGACTGAGCAGGCAGGGACACAGGTCACCTGGTCAGCATTGTATATCTATTTGTAGTAACTATCTCAGAATCTGCATGCACAAGTATAAATTAGCACGTTTACATTTTATGCAAATCAGGCTTGTCTTTTGTCCTTTTTTGGGGTGAGGCAGAAATGGGCACTATGGTACAGAAGAGAAGAACTTGGGAAAAGGCTGTCCTTCCTCCTCCTCCTCCTCCCCCCGTTCTTCAGCCAAGTAGCAGCCGTGGCTCCAGAAAGTGGCATCCCATGGCTGCCTCTTCCTCACAGAGCCCCATCTGCTCAGCACCTTGTGAGACCCTCTCTTAATTGGCGGAAGGGGCTACTTTGCTCGGCATAGGAGGATCTTATTGCTTGGGAGCCAAGGCTGGGCCTGGACAAGGAATAGCCAGTGGTGTCAGGGTTCAGCCCTGTCCAGGCCAGGAGACTTAAGCCTCTGTAGAGGAGGAGGAGCAGGCAGGGCAGTGCACTGCCGGAAGCCCTAGGGATCCTTACACCCCAGACATTCCAGCCGCAGGCCCACAGGTCTCCAGACCGGTTGCCTGGACTCCCTCTGCTTGTCAGTCCTAGAGCCAGAGGAGATGGCATGTCAGGCAGGTGCTTCAGGGCTGCTGGCAAATTACTTGGCTAGCCACCTGCAAGTCTACTTGGGAGGAAGGGGGAGCTCATGTAAGCACCTGCCTGGATCAGGGCCTGGCTGAGAAACAAGAAGGGACTGAGCCTCCAGCTCTTTTATAAGCTCTTTGTCTGAACAGAGCCAGGGACAGCTTCTTCCAAGGGCCTGCACCTCGTCTTCCCAGAATGGGGAGGGGGGAATTAACAGGTGGGTTCATGGAGCATCCTTCCCCTGATTTTTGTACCCCATCTCTCACTGCACTGGATATGGTGCTTCTAACTGGCAGGTACACACACACACACACACACACACACACCTATATATATATATCTCCACCTGTGCAAAGTGAGAAGATTTTTAAGAAGAAGCTTTTGCAGATGGCACCAAGTTTGTGTGTCTATGTATCTCCATATGACTAGATCATATGTATGACTAGGCTATAGATACAACTTTTCGTCATATTGCCTCCACATTATCTCAAAAGCACAATGCTTTCCAACAGAATCAGTGTATATGTTTCACTGGGAGTCAAGTAAGCATTGAGGGATTGTATTGAGAAATCATGTGACACAGTAAACATAAACCAGACCTTAAGGCTGAGGCAGCAGTCCTATCCACACTTAGAGCTTCTCCACACAAGGCTTTTATCTTGAGATTGGTTACTCACAGAAGTTTGCGGGTCCTTGATATGACTTCATCACCCAGGGCCTCTCCCATGCTTTGTGACCATTTCTGCGGCTTTATTTGTAACTGTGATAATGAGCTACTTAAAAATAGCTATTTGAATCTCCAATTACTGACAGACCTGTGCTGTAACCACAGCGCCACCTAGTGGCTGTATAATGAAACATAGAACTTGCAGATAAGGAAATCCCTGGGAAATGGGGAAGTGTGTTTAAAGGGCCGATCTTAATCCTACAGAGCATTCAGAAGCAGAAGCCCTGGTAAAGCTGCAGGACAAAAAGCCTGGTGTGAAGAAGCCCTTAGTTTGGAGTAAGGGCTTTTCACATGAGGCTGTTAATGCGCTGTGTATACTTTAGGTTTTGTCACAGAATTGGGATCCAAGCACTACACAAATAATGTTTCCTGCTTTTCCACTACATAACCTCTAGGTGGCACTGTGGTATAGTGGAATAGTGCAACTACACAAATAAAAAAAGCATTTTCATTCTCTTTCACAAACAATACCGCATTTTTCCTGCTCTAAAAAAACCTCGCTGAAAGTGCTCTTTAGATACAGAAGCGAAACTGGAGGGTCATGACATTGCCTAAAGAACCTGTAAACAATTGTGAGTGGGGAATGATGAGCACACAATAAATGCCTCATGTAGAAAAGCTCTAAGTCTCCTTGAGTTTGACAAGCCTTACTTCTCAGTACATATATACTGGATTGCACTATGAGTCTCAAGAGAAGGGTGGTATTTTTTAAGACGCCCCAGGCAGCTGAAAGAAATGGCCACTTAATTAACATCAGTTGCTCCCATTAGTTTTAAAGGAGCTTCAGCACTGCCTGCCTGCAACCACACTGAAAAAAAGCCAACATCACCAAGAGAAAAATGTTTTCCTATAACTAGAATAACATCCTGCTATATCAGTGTGTGTGTGTGTGTGTGTGTATATATATATATATATATGGGTTGCAACATTTAAGTTAACTTGTCCATAAGATTAATTGGTTAAAAGCCTTATGACTGACTAAAACTGCATGCCTGATTAATCAGGCAGATTTAAAAAAAAAAAATTGCTAATTATTTCTAGTAGAACTTACCAAAACTGGGTCACAGGTGCCCTCTTAGAAGCCACATTCACCCTTCTTTCTCAGACAGGAAAGAAGGCCTGTTTTAAGATGTTGCCTGCTGTGTTATATGTGGGTGTCATCTTAAAACCAAGAAAGTGTGTGGTTTTCCTTCAGAAACAGTGTGGCAATGTATGCAGATTTCATTGTTTAATGAACTAAAACTCATGACTAATTGACCAAGATCTAGTTGATGCAGCAGTCCCCAACCTTTTTGGGGTAGTGGGCACATTTGGAATTTTGAGATAGTGTCATGGGTGTCCTCACAAAATGGCTTCCATTGGGGGCTTGCCCATTTATAAAATGGCTGCCATAGTGGGTGTGGCCAGTCACAAAACACTCATTTCCTGGAAACCAGCACTTGTCTTTGCAACATTTTTGGTGGGAGACAAGAGGAGGCTGGGGGATGTTGACCTGGTGTTGAATGGGGTATGGTTACCCTTGAAAGACCAGGTCCACAGCCTGGGGGTCATTTTAGATTCCCAGCTGTCCATGGAGGCTCAGGTGTCAGCTGTGAGCCGGACAGCGCTGTATCAAGTCCATCTGATACGGTGGCTGCGCCCCTACCTTCCCGACCATCTTCTCCCATCGGTAGTACATGCCTTGGTCTCCTCTCGTCTAGACTACTGTAATGCACTCTACGTGGGGTTACCCTTGAAGACAGTTTGGAAGCTGCAGCTGGTGCAGAATGCGGCCATTCGCCTGATTAAAGGCAGCCGCTGGTGTGATCACATCACTCCAGTGCTGAAGGAGTTGCACAAGCTACCAGTTGTTTTCCGGGCCAAATTCAAGGGGTTGGTTTTGACCCTTAAAACCCTCTACAGTTCTGGCACAGCCTATCTCAAGGAGCACCTCCAGCAACACCAGACAGGCCGCTCAACAAGATCAGCCTTGGATGGCCTTCTCTCTGTCCCATCAGCCAGGACAGGTAGGCTGGTGAGGACGAGGGAGAGGGCCGTCTGGCCTCCACTCTGTGGAACTCCCTCCCTAGGGAACTCCGCCATGCCCCCTCTTTAATGAGCTTCCGCCATGCATTAAAAGCGTGGTTGTTTAGGCAGGCATTTGGGTTGGGTTAGGGTATTTTTAGAAATACGATGTTTTAATGTGGAATTTTATTGTTTTAAACTGTTGTATTATTGGACATCTCCCAGAGTGGCCAGGTGACTGGCCAGATGGGCAATTAAGAAATTTAATAAATAAATAAACAAACAAACAAACATGCCAGCCTTCCGTTTAATAATAATAATAATTTCAAAAAATCAAAATCAGAAGGGGCAGGGAACCTGGTGGGAGCTAAGTTATGTGTGTATGGGCAGATTGATGCCCATGGGCACCATGATGGAGACTCCAGAAGTAGACTGTGGTGGTACAAAACTGAGGTAGGAAAGTGGACTGCACCACTTCAGAAGTGCAACTAGGAGATATTTTTGAAAGCTCCTCCATGGACCACCACCCCCTGCAACTAGAAATTAGTAAATCAGGGCGAATGGTTCTGTCCCGATCTTCTCCCTGATGTGCTAGATACTTGTTTAATGTAGGGGGACATTCAAAAATGTAATTCTCCATCTGTCATCTGAAGTGGTTCAGTCCATTCTAACTCATTTTCCTACATGGGAGAGTCAGCTTTAGATTTATTTCTTTAACTGGCTAAGGTAACAGTGTTATTTGCCCCAAACAAAATCCATTCTAGAGCCCTTTGAGGTACATCAGGGGTATCAGAAAGGGACCTTTACTTTGGTAAGTGACACATCCTCCCAAATTTTACCAGTTCATCTTAGTTCCCCACCCATTAACAGCACAAAGTTCCCTGCCCAATTATAGCAAATGGTAGGGTTTGATAGGGGTGCAGGGGAGTGGGGAAGGGCCCATGAGAATAAGTGATGAATGCCATCCGAGCCTTACTCTGGTTTGCATAGAAATATTTACCACAGTTTCTCATTGCTTGTCCTGCAGCCGAATGTGTGAACAGATGGAACACCAGGTTGCATCGAGGAAAGGCACTGAGAGGACTCAAAGAGTGGATTTCTTTGTGGACACCCCTACGTTTCCACCCCCTACCCCAATAATTCAAGCATTGCCATGGAAGTATCTGTGAACAAAATCTTGACTCTGGATGAATGACTCTCAGAGGCGTTTATCCAGTCAAGCAAGTTCCTGTGTGGGGCGTGGTGGTGCCGCTGCCTGATCTCTCACTCACTCAGTCTAAGTTGAGACACGGGAGAAAGTGCCAGGAGATTCACCTATCCCTCCAGCCTGATCCTGGCTGTGCCCAATTGTTCTGCTCCATGGCCAATTCCAACCAGAAGGACCAGGTACTGAGACTATGGCTGCTTTGTGGGTAATCGAGACCATAGAGGCCTGGACTCGTACGGTTTCTCGAGCGGTTTTCTAACTCCTGATTTGTCACCCCAGGCATGGATCCCCAAACTCTTCAAGAAGAAATTCTGCACGACATTTATCGAGCAACCCAGTGAATTGGGGTGAGTGACACATGATTTTCATCCTCAATATTCAGATAGGCAAAGACTTCCAGTTTCTGGGCAGTGGGGCAGCTAGGTAATTTTTTTACCCTGGACTGAACGTCTTCTTGGGAGCTCCTTTTAGATGGCCACGTGTATTACTTCAGTTGTGAAGTGCATAGCTAACACTTCTCTTCTCTCCCCGCCCACTGCCATTCCATGTTTTACAACTGCTTCTGCATCTCTGGTATGTACCAAAAACCTGTTTGCCAATCCTTTTTTAAAATAAAATAAAATGCTCTGAACGTATGCAGTTTTGCATTTTAAACTCACTTAAATTGCAGCACCATCATGACCACAGAAATAAAGCAAACAGAGTTTGCTCCTGCTGCCCTGATGCTGAACACATTTACTTGGGAACAAGCACCATTTTGCTGTAGAAAAGGATAATATGTTTTAAAAGTTTTTAAAAGGATAAAATGAGCATGTGTAACCATGGACATGCCTGGCAAGCTGCTCCCCATCTGTAAAATGTTTTTAGAAATAAGACAGAAAGGATGCCCTGTGTGCCCATGCTGGCCCAGGTGTGACATCTAGCTGGCTTGCCTCTGCCTTCATCACCTGCCATTGTCTGCATGGTCATTTGGGGGAAGCTGTGGACTGCAGGAACCTGTACTTTGGGCCACCTGGGTCCATGGAGGGTCTTAGCTGCACCCCTCCTCCTGAAGTCTGTGCTTATCACTTATCCCGTTTCTAGTTCTCTCCTTCTCCTGTGTCTGGGCCATCTGTCCCCCAATGACTCCCAGGCTGCACTCCTGATAACCTATTTTACACCTCCCAATGCTGCCAAATTCTTAAATAGACTCCTCTCCTCCAATATCCGTCTTCTCAGCATCTGCATGATGTCCTCTGCACTCCCTGTGCGTACCATGCCTTGTCCCAGTAATATCCCTCTTTGCCTAACACCTCTCTGATTCCCCACCCCACCCCCCATGGGGCCTCTATACCAGCATTAGGTAAATGTTAGGCTTGCGGGATTTACTTTGTTAAGTTAGTTGTGGCCAGATTCTTGACAGTTGCAAGGAAAACAAGGAAGTAACTAAACTATCTGATACTGGCAGGTTGTTTCCGGGGTGGATGGGGGTGTACCTTAGGATATGTTTCTGTACAGTTGCATGTTCAAGTTAATCTTTATACTGCTATATTTTGTTTCATACACATACTCTGACTGCTTTTACCTCTGGTCTGGCAACCACAACTGCACTTTGTTTTTTGCTAGGATGCCCCCCCCCCCCAATCAGAGCCTAGTGCAAAAGTAATACACTTGGAATTAAAGAATGCTCAGGCTAGGAACTTGTTTTGTGCACTGAAATGGAATGGAGCTCACAATCCTTCCTCACACACCCCTGCCTCCCTTAGTTACCTTGTTCTTTCTTCATTTCAGCAGTAGCAAAGGGGGGGGGGAGATTTTGTTGTTGCCATTGTTAAACAGTTGGGAGTAAGAAATCCTTCCTGATCTACTGCAAATCATCCAGAGATCTACCAGTAGCTCCAGATCTACTTTCTGCCTACCTCTACTGCACAGACACCAATTTCCTACAATACCTTTATTCCCACAACCATGGTACACCCTTCTCTCCACTTCCTATTCTGCTACATTATTCCACTCTTTCTCTTGTGGAAAATATTCCCTACTACCAGTAACCACTTTCTTGCTGCCCATAAACCTTGCTATCTTATTGCATACTCTTGAAAACAGGGACATTCATGTATACTCGTAACATTATTATTCTCATACCAAGGATCACTATTTGAGCAGCAACACACACTACCCACACACATTACACCTTGCTAAAACCTCTGCCTGCTGTATGAATTTACTCTGCAGTAGCCTAATCAGTTTCCTGATTAGTAAGTAAACTAACTGTGAGAGTGTCCTTTTATTTAAACTTAAGAATGGTTTAGGCCCGGGAGTAAGTCCCACTGAATCCAATGGGGCATACTTCTGAGTAGACATGCATAGGCTTGCACTGCACATTTCACTTTGGATCTGTTGATGTCCACTGAGAATAGTTACAACTCAAAACGCCTTTGTCCACATTGAGTATTTTGATGCTAGGTGGTTATGCAGGCCCTTGAAATGGTGTGCCAGCTTTTTTGCATTTAGACAACAACCAAGAAAGGATTAACCTAGTAGTAGCTTAGATCTGATAATAATGATGTAAAAGCAAAAAGGGTGTTATACCAGACAAACAGAATTGTCTTATAATGTTGTTACGTTGAACAGTTCAACATGAGCCTCACCAGTTACAACATGTGTGAAATAAGGCTATGCCCTACAGTGCGTTAGTGTTCATATGCATGCATATACATGCATGTGCATGAAAGCCAGAATGTGTTGGTTCCCCACTTAGGAGCACAGGAAGCTGCCTGAGTCAGACCGTTGGCCCATCTAGCCCAGTACTGACGACACTGACTGGCAGCGGCTCTCCAGGGTTTCATGCAGGCCTTTTTCCTGCCCTTCATTGAGAGGTGGGTGTTGAACCTGCGATCTTCTGCATGCAAAGCAGGTGCTCTGCTACTGAGCTACAGCTCTTAGGGTGCTTCTAGTGCAGGGAGGGGAATGTGTAACCCTTCAGATGTTGTTGGACCGCATCTCCCATCATTCATCACCATTGGCTATGCTGGCTAGAGTTGCGGTGCAACATCTGGAGGGCCACCTATTCCCTGCTCCTGTTCCAGGTAGAGGGCTCCTAGCATTACCAATCTAAAGGCATTGTGCAAATTATTCCATCTTTCTGTCCTTAACAGATTTTTGTGGTAAGAACAAGATGAAATAAGCAGTGGGAAAACACAGGAGGGCTATAAGTGGATGACTTCCTTGTCTGGACGTGCCAGAAAATCCCACAAACGAGTTGAGGCAATTGCACAATAAAAGTCTCAAGCACACTTAGGGCACAGGATGGCTGTCTGGGGCATACTGGGAGTTGTAGAACTTTTTTCTGTCTAAACATGCAAAGGATTGCATCCTTATATATTGAAGTTCAATCTAGAGAGTAGATGGAAGGGTCTGAGATTTCAATAACAGTAATTCTTCATCATCATTATCTTCATTGTCTTACAGATGATGTGATCTAAAAAGATGTAAATGGCATACCCAAAATTTCCTCAAAAAGCAAAATGGAGGTTTAAAAAGGGACAACATTTTACCAGGGAAAAATACCAGAAAATAAGGTCTGTCCCTGAAAAAACAGAACAGATGGAACATATAGCCATGGAGCCTAGTGGCTCCAGTTTCGAAGGGGTGGTGATTCCATTCCGAGTTTTAGTTAGAACCAGCCGGAACTCTAAAGGTGCTATCCAAGGTGCTGAACCCTTTGGGGGGATAGGGTGCAGCACTTTGGATAGCACCTTTAGAGTTTTGGCTGTATTCTAACTAAAACCTAGAATGGAATCACTGCCCCTCCGAAAATGGAGCCACCAACCTCCACTGACATATAGAATCACAGAATTATAGAGTTAAAGAGGGCTTTGTAGGCCAGGGGTGGGCAGAACGTGTGTTGGGATCAATTGGTAGATCTTTGGCTGAACTGCAGTAGATCAGCAAGGATTTCCCATTCCCAATGGTTTAACATTAGCAGCAACAAGAATCTCCCCGCCCCACTGCCTGCTGAAATCAAGAATACTTGTTTTGGTACTGAAAGTGAATTCCTGGGCTGAGCACAGGCACCTTATTCCACAATTCTGCGTCTGCCTTTTTGAGCCACTATTTTGCAACTGGCTCTGGTGGACTGAAGCGTTATAGTAAAAAAGCAGCATAAGTTTCCACAAGCCTAAAGTCTGCCCACCCCTGTTGTAGTGGGCCATCTAGAGCTTTTCAACTTGAAGCTGTTAATCCGTGTTAATCCGCTGTAGCTACTTTTGGTTTCCTCCTAGAATGGAGATCCGAACACTAAACGAAAAGTGTTTCCTTTCCTGCTTTTCTGCATAAACCAGACCTTAAGTCCTGAAGGCTGAGGTGGCAATCCACACTAAGTTCATAGTAAGGGCTTTTCTACATGAGGCCGTTAATGCACTGTATCTACCCTAGGTTTTGTTGCAGAATTGAGATCCAAGCACTACATGTTTCCTTTCCTGTTTTTTCTGCTACATAACCTGTAGGTGCCACTGTGGTATAACGGAATAGCACAAATACACAGGTGGAAAAAAAATTCTTTCACTTTCACAATTAAATACTGCACTTTCCCTGCTCTAAAAAAGTGCTCATTAGAGACAGAAGCAAAAGTGGAGGGTCACAATGTCATCTCAAGAACCTGTAAACAACAGTGAGTAGAGAATGATGAGTGCATGATAAATGCCTCATGTAGAAAAGCCCCTAGTCCAAAGTAGGAAACCCAGAGCTGCTGCATCCCCAGGAGATGGCTGTTCTGGCCTTTGCTTGAGACCTCCAGCAAGGGAGAGCTCACTGTCTCTCTGGCTCATTGGTTCCATTGTTGAACTGCTCTGAACTGCTCCAAAACGTTTCTCCTAATGTTCAGCCAAAATCTACCCTCCTGTAACTTATGCCCACTTGATCTTGTCCTGTCCTGCAAGGGCAGCACAGAACAAGACTTTGGTGACAGCCCGTCAGGTATCTCACGAGTGCTATCATGAGCCCCTTCAATCTTTCCTTCTCCAGGGTAAACACTCTGTTCCTTCAACATTTCCTTATAGGATTATTTCCCATACCATGGACCATCTTCATGGCCCTCCTCTGAGCCCATTCCAATTTGTCTATGTCAGGAGTAGTTGAACCTCTTTCAGAATTAAACTTTGGAGAAGGTCCTGGGGCTGCATTCCAGGGGTGGGTGGGGCAAAGGCAAAATGGCCAAAGACAAAGGGGTGGGGCCAAAATATCAGCGTACTTTAGCTTAGGGCTCTTCCTGCCAGTCACTAAGCCTTAGGAGAGGCATTTCAACCTTTGAGAATGGGGGGAAAAACCTGCACATAGGCTGGAAAACCACCAGACAATTGGTGGTAGGGGGAAAGGGGTGAGGTCCAAGGAAGCTCCCATGCCTATCCGGGGTTCCCCAGAAGGCTGGATTTGGCCCACAGTCCTGAGGTTCTGCCCCCCTGGTCTATGTCCTTCTTGAAGTGTGACTCACAGAACTGGACACAGTAGTCCAGATTAGGTGCCAAACAATCTCTCCAATGCTGATTGATTGATTGATTGATTGACACTGTCAGCTGCGTTCTTGTGCCACACCTTTTCCTCTGTGCACAAAACTTTTTTTGCAGCGTGTAGGGGTTGTCTGTGATCCAACATTAAAACGTGGTGAGGGCCCAAAGGGAGAAAAGGCAGGAAGCCTTTGTCCACAGGGCCTGGAACTTGGGGCTCCATCCTGCTTAAGACCTCTTCTTTGTGCTTCCCCCACTCTGCAGAGCCCCCTGCCTGTGCCAGTGTGGGAGCCCTCGCGGCAACCACGTCTCCGTAGCCACGGAAGATGCCTTTGGAGCAGCCATTGTCAGCAAATGGAACTCAGCCCAGCATACAACAGAGGGCCCCACTGATGCCTACGGCGAGGTGGAGTTTGTGGGCACTGGCCGCAGGCCCAGCAAGGCGAGTTTATCATGGGGCAGAAGCTAAGCTAACCATGGGATGGAGGGTGGTGGGATTACGACAAGAGAATGTGGTGCCTCAGCAAAGCCACAGCGGCTTTATCTCCTGGCTCTACAACAGCCTTTCCTAACCTGGTGCCCTCCAGATGTGTTGGGCTCAGTGCTGTAGTGGAGCCAGGGTTCACAGGGATGCAGCACCAACACATTTTTATTAGCAGGGTTGCTGATGTCATCTGCTATCCCCCTCAGACTTCCTTGCTCCTTCTGAGCTTAGCTGAAATCCTCATAGTAGCTGAGGGGAATGATTTTTCCCAGCAACAATATATTGTTCCCTGTTGTAATGCAAAGTATTTTGGGGCAGCTTGGTTTTGGATGGGCAATAGAGACCCATTTGCTTTACAAAAGACCTGCTCCTGGTGGAGATGAAACTGCCAGAACTGGGTTGTTGACATGGATCAACACAGCTGCCTCCATTTTTGGACTCTCCTTGCAGGGTCTGTCATGATGAGTGCCTGCACTTCAAAACTGACCCCTACACCCCTGGTTGGACTACAGCTCCCATCAGCCCCAATGTCTAGGCTGGCTGGAGATGATGGGAGTTGCAATCCAGCACATCTGGAGGATACCAGGTTGGGGAAGGCTGCTCTACAATCTAAGATAAGAGGGAGAACATTGTACATTTGGGGGTATTCAAGTGCTGCCTTCTTACCTTCTTCTCCCTGCCCTCCCCACTGCAGTTCATTCGTTTGTCGGACACATCAGACCCTGCGGCCACCTATGGCTTGGTAACGCACCATTGGAAAATCCCACATCCTAACCTGGTAGTGTCAGTGGTAGGCGGTGAAGGTGAGGTGTGTGTGAGGGCCTGGTTGAAGGATGTGCTGCGAAACGGTCTGGTCAAAGCAGCTCAGAGCACAGGTAAGGGCCATCTTTTGGTTTGTTTTCATTGTAGCCCTTGGCTCTTTGAGCACTGGTATTTTGATTGCATGCGATCAAAACATTGCACTGGTGCCAGGGAGATCCCTGGTCCTGCTGATGTGGATGCCTGCAGGATGCAACATTGAATGGCGGTGAAGAACTTCGCACCTGATCCTATCCACTTTTTGTACTGCATAGAAGGCTATAAGATCATATAAAGACTATATCAGTGCTAAGAATTACTATAAGATCAGGCTGCAAAGCTGGACTTTTATATATATCAGTGTTGGGAAGGGCAAAAGGAAAGAGAATGTTACTTATTGTGGTGGTGACGGCTTTTAGGATGTAGAGATCTGATTTTCAAATTAAGAATGATTTTAATCCTGTAATAATCTCTGAGTTCCTTTTCCAGTCTGTGCCAAGCGAATAAATACATAAATTAGAACAAATGTTTCAAAGTTCAGGATTTTGTAAAAAGTATGAAAATAAAGAATATACAGTATGATGTTGTGAGTGACTAGAGTGTTAGATTACGACCAGGGTGATCAATGTTCAAATCCATTTACACTGCCTTGGGTTTCCTGGAGGGATCAGTGAATGACTGGATGAATAAATAAATAAATAAATAAAATACATCCAAATATGCCTGATTTATTCCAGTCAGGAACTTGACATTCTGATCGCAGAACTCTGGATTCCTTACTTCAGGATCCAGGCACTTGGAGCAATTTACACACACTGCCTTGACACATACTGATGTGAGACCTTGTGTGTACAGATTTGGCTCTGTATACTCAGTAGCCCAGTTCAGATTGCCATATCTTGGTTTATTGAACTGAGATATACAGGAGCCTTGTGCCCACACTTTGCCCTTTGCTCCTCCTGTCACAGCATGCAGCAATCAAACCAAGAAGTCTCCAATGAATCACAGTTTCCCGTTTAGTCTGAACCAAGAAACTGATTATCACCTTTGGAACAAGCCAGGATCTTAAACCAACTTCAAACCATGGTTTTAAGATCTTGGGTTCTTTCAAAGCTGGTAATCGCAATTTCTTGGTTTAGACAAACACGAAATGATGGTTCATTGGAGAATTCTTGGTTTGATTACTGTGTACCAAGAAGGGAGGAGCAAAGAGGCTGCATATATGGGCAAAAGGTTCATGCGTATCTCAGTTTAATAAACTGAGATACAATAATCTGAACACAGCCAATGCTTCCCTGTATGCATCAGTGCTGCTTCAGGTAACACATCTGGATTTAAAAGGGGGGGCATTGGGCAGTAATAATTCACTCTCCACAAGAGTACAATGATCTCCACATTTTCGAAGTTCACTCTAGGTAAACATCTAATTGTGGGCTTTTCTTGCTCACGGTATGCTGTGTAGAAGCCTTTGAGACAGGTGTCAAGAACTGATGGATTTGGGGCCAAATGCAGTCCTCTGAGAGGCAGGGGCATTGCTAGGCCTGGGCCCATGGGGTCGCAGCCCCAAATGAATTTCCTTGGGCCCCTGATTTATTCCCCGAGCCCTGAGTGTCCATTGGTGCCAATGGAGGACTTTTTTTTAATCAGCTTAATTGCCATGCATGGGGGCCATTTTCAAGGGGGTTAACCCCCTCCCCAGATGCTTCAATACCAACACCACCCAAATATTCCCCTGCATGGCAAGTAAGCATAGAGAAAAAGTTGTTCTGTTGGTTTGGGATGATCCAAGTCAGTGTGCAAATTAGCTGAAGAATGCATTATAGTTGAGGTAATTTGGATGAGAAATTAATTGTCTGACTTCATCTCCTGTGAAATTTAAATAAATCCCAGTAAATATTTTAAATTTGCATACACACACACACACACACAAATTAGCATATGCAGATTTTATGCAGATTTGTGTTCTATGGGCCTGGGGCCTGGGTTTTTTAAGAACCTAGCAATGCCCCTGCTGAGGGGTGCTGTCTGGATCTCCCTGTTGTCAACCTTAGTTGCAAAAAGAGGAACAGCATCTGTGGCAACCGGATGTCTTTCTTTCTTTTATGAAGACTTTACCCTGTCCTTTCAGTTAATACTCTCATGGTACCTGACATCTGTAAAACAGCTAAAACAATAAAGCAATATTGTAACGATAAAAATTTAAAATGGCCGAGACACTAATAATAATAATAAAAACATACATAAGCATTAGTGGCAAATTAAAAAACAGATTCATTTTTGTTTGAAGAGACTTGGGAAAATTAAAAGGTCTTTGAGAATAAAAAGGAATTAGACAACAGGTGTTTTGTAGCAGGGTGGAAAATAATTAAGAGTTTTGGCCCGCTGCTGCTGCTTTCTTTTCAAAGCAGCTCTCTAGTGAAAGAGGTGGCTGATCGGGACATTACAGCTACACTGCCCTCAGTCTCAGTGGTATTGTTGAAAGTATATTAGAATTAATTGAAATACACCCAAGTGAAATGCATTGCCTGGAGATTGGACTATTACAGATTTTTATTTAAAATAGTGCTAACATTCAAGTTAAAAGAACAACAATCCCAGGGAGTTTGCCCTAAAAAAAATTGGGAAATAGGATGGTTTTTCTTTTCTTTATGACTGATTTGACCTGATGCATCCCCACCTGGCTTTAGTCTATTAGCTTTGATCAGAATGTCTTTCTTACTTCACCACCTCCTGCTGAGGGGGTATACACAATGAGGAGGAGGCAAGGACGGGAGAGGCAGCAGCAGTGGAGAATGTTGCATACCAGCTGCTGTTCGTGTGCTGTGGTGTAGGATATACAGAAAAAATACTAAGGGCTCTCTTTGGTTTTTGATACTTGTTTTGGAGGCAGCATGTGTTTCTGTGCATGCACAAGTGCGTTCAGACAGGATGCGGTTGTATGGCACAAACAATTTGCAAGTGGAAGCAGGTCATACTCTGGAAGATGCGATTATTGCAAAGTATGCATGAACTGAAGGAGCACTTACAGGTGATGCATGCTCCTTTACATAAGGGTGTTTTTTATTGCTGTTTGTGTGTGTGTATGAAAAAGAGAGAGAGAGAGAGAGAGAGAGAGAGAGAGAGAAAGTGTGTGTGTGTGTGAGAGAGGGGGGGGTGCTGTTTCTGGCTATATTTATAATAGCAGTCATATTTAAAAAGTGCACTGCAGGCTTTCTGCATGGGTGTGGATGCTTTAGAAAGAGGGAGTGGATACACAGACGAACATATCTGGGCTGGTCCTTCTGTGTGTACTTTGATAGATAAGCAGCTTGTGTATACGTTACAGGGGTGCCCTTTGTTCGATAGGTGTGTCCCGGAGTGAAATGATTGTCATCCTTTTTCATTTATGGCCATTTCTCAACCACAGATTAGCTACAATAACAGGCCCTGTTTGGAGGGCCGTGGGCAGGAGCTTCAGGCAGTGTTCTGAGTGCTTTGAACGTATGCAGAAAAGCACTCCACCTTTAAAAAAATATCTTAACAGAAACATGTTTTATTTGACTTCAGGTCCAACATTTACAAATGTTCATAAGCTTTAAAATTTCGTAATGTGCTCCATGTTGGTGTAATGGTTTCCTGCTCCCAAACAGGTGCCTGGATTATGACTGGTGGCCTGCAGGCTGGCGTGGGTCGCCACGTTGGGGAAGCAGTGAGGGACCACACCATGGCCAGTACCAACCCCAGCACTCATGTGGTGGCCATGGGCATTGCTCCGTGGGGCATTGTGGAGCAGCGCTGCTGTCTTGTGAACCCCAAGGTATTGTGGGGGATGGGGTTGATCAGGGAAACTGCTGGTGGGCACACCACACAGAGGATGGGGATGGGCATGGAAGGGTTAGCCTGTAAAAGCCCTCCCAGGACTGAGACGTTTATGATAACTACCATCCAGTTATTACGAATACCCCATTTTGGGTCCAGGTGCTCAAGAGAGTGGTGGCTGCACAGCTGCAGAGGCTCTTGGTGGATATAGAGAATCATTCTGGACCCATTTCAGTCTGGGTTCAGGCTTGGTTCTGGGACGGAATCAGTCTCGGTTGCCCTGATGGATGACCTTTATCGGAAGAGGAACATGGAGAGTGTGACCCTGTTGCTTTTCCTTGATACTTCAGCAGCTTTTGATACCATCAGAACAGTATCCTCCTGGACCGTGGTATCCTCCTGGAATGGCTCCATGAGGTTGGAGCACTGCATTGCAGTGGTTCCATTCCTACCTGTGGGGCTGATTCCAGAGAATGGCATTGAGGGATTGTGTCTCGGCTCCTTGGCGATTGTGCTGTGGGGTGCCACAGAGCACGATCCTGACACCAGTGCTTTTTAATATCTATATGAAGCCATTGGGTGCGGTCATTGGGGGATGTGAGGCAAGGTGTCGTTCATATACAGATGACGCCCAGCTCTGTTTCTCTGTTACTGACCTAGACCAGTGCCTGGATGTAGTGGTGGGCTGGATGTGGGCCAACCAAGGGAAATTGAGTCTTGGTAAGACAGAAGCTCTGTGGGCACCAGAGTGAGTACCAGAGGCAGTGAGCCTATGTACACCAGTTGCTGGGGAACATGGATTGGAGAGTGCTGTTGCGCTCATCCCACTTGTCCATGAGCTGCCATTTTGCACGAAATCGCAGGTAAGCCTTTCACAGAAATCGCCATTTTGCACAACATGGCGATTTCCGTAAAAGGCTTACCCACAATTTTGCGCAAAATGGCGGCTCGCGAACAACCAGGATGCTACAAGCTCTCACCGGGCACCTGCGGACTGTCTGGTGGCTTGCCCTGCATGCCTTCCAGAGTCGGGCAAGTGGTGGGAGTCTGGATAGCAGCACATGGGGTGGAGGCATTCGCTCACCCTTAGGCCTTGGTGGCAAAGAGAGCAAATTACCAGCTTTGGTTGGTATTTGGTACAACAGCTACGACGATTCCTGGTTAGGGATCACCTGGCTTATCTATGCATTAGTAACCTCAGGTTTGGACTATTGTAATGCTCTTTATCTGGGGCTGCCCTTGAGATTGGTACGGAAGCTGCAGCTAGTGCTGAATGAGGTGGCTAGATTGTTCAGTGGAGCTTCCTACTGCGTACATACAATTCCTTTGTTCTGCAGTGGCTGCCAATTAGCTACCGAATCATGTTCAAGGTGTTACTCCTGGCTTATGAGGCCCTAAACAGCCAGGTGATCTGACAGACCACCTTCCTCCATATGTGCCTGTACATTCTGAAGGGGAAGCCTTGCTTATGGTGCTGCAGCCTATGGTTTGTTTGTCCATGGTGTGGAGGAGGGCCTGTTGTGGTGCCCACCATGTGAAATGACCTCCCCATTGAGATCAGGTGGGCCTCCAGTGTGGAGTGTTTCCGTCGGCAACCTAAGACACATTTGTTTGCCAGGGTGTTTCCCTGACTGTTAGCATTGCCTGCTATCTCTGGTATTTTAATGAGATATGTTATTGTTTTATTACTACTTGTTTTACTGATTGTTTTTATGGTATTTTGTCATGATTTTATCTTGTGTGCTGCTTTAAAAAAGAAAAGAAAAGCAGTGTAGAAATTGTCTGGAATAAGTAAATGAATAAATGTGAGAGAACAGAATCACTTCATTCACTCCCTTTTTTTTTTCCTGCCCTGAAGGGTTTGTTCCCAGCACGTTATCCCCGGACAGTCCCTGTTAGCCCTTTCTGCCCTTTAGACGCCAACCACTCTGCCTTCTTCTTGGTGGACGACGGGACACAGGGCAAGGCAGGTGGCGAGGCCTCCTTTCGTGCCCGCCTGGAACGCTACATTGCCCAGCAGAAAGTGGGAGCTGGTGGTGAGAGCCTTTCCCCCTCCATATACTGTGATTGTATCCCCCTTTGCTTACCATGGTTGCTCCAGCTTGCTCCCAGCACTCTCTGTGGCAGACATAGGCAACCTTGTGCCCTCCAGACATTTTGGACTACAATTCCATCAGCCCCAGTCAGCATGAGCATCGGTAAGAGGTTATGGGAGTTATAGTCCAAAATATTTGGAGGGCACCGGGTCACCTATCTCTGCTGTACTGAATTGTATTAGGATGTTTCAGACAAGGCTTTTATCATGTAATCATCCTGCCTGATTCATGGAATTTTACAGGGGGTCCAAACAAGGTAATCTTCTACTTGCTTCTTCCATTCCTTTTTTTCTTTCCACAAAAAATCTGTTCAGGAGGGAAAAGACAGAATAGCTGCACAATGCCTTTTGATTGACAGCACTAAGAGACGTCTGCCTGGAAGTATACTGCAGTAGCTCCATTGAAATTAATGGGACCTAAGGTAGTTAGGACTACCTTAGGTCCCATTGATTTCAATGGCGTTACTCGCAGGTCGTCTGAGTCTGAATCCAACCCTTTGGACAGACCTCATGGTTTCTTTGCTGCCTATACTTGACTGCAAATCATGCCTCTCCCCCATTTACTGTTTCTCCCAAAACTAGTGACCTACCGTTAAATACAAAATGCACCCTTCCCTGTTTTAATGTGGTCCAGATCCCATCCCAGCTACACACAGTTAAAAATAAAAACAGAGGCTGTTCTGTCATGGTTCCTGTTTCAGCTGTCCTTGATTGCACTCTTGTTTATTACTGTCACTTCTGTTTAACTTCATGCCAGTGGTGACCTTACATCTCCTCCTCAGATTCACACATTTTCATAGAATTAAAAAAAAAAAACAGTATCAGATAAATAAGCCAAACAATGCGAGGCCTGGTGGTGAGATAATATGGTGGTGCCGCCCCCTCAGAAAAAGGACCTATTTCCCACATCCATAAGGGTGAGGCAGAGGCCTACTTCTCTCTGAGGTGCAGGTAAACCTGTGTTTGGGCTGTATCACTTCAGTCTTCAGCACACATGAGTGAATGTTCCTTTGTATATCGATAAACAAAATTCTCTGTATGCAGAAATATCCATAGTAATGTCAGAGAGAGGGCTAGATTAGAACCCTATTCCCTAATACCTAGTTTTCTAAGGGCGCAATCCTATGCAGGTTTAGACAGAGAAAAGGCCTACAACTCCCAGCATTTCCCAGCCAGCATGGCTGGCAGGGGAATGCTGGGAGTTGTAGGCCGTTTCACTGTCTAAACCTGCATAGAATTGCGCCCGAAGGAACTTTTTGTATGGAGAAACAATAAATTTGTGCTCCCCCACCTGTTGTCAGAAATAGTACAGTCCAGGTAGTGTTTTACCACCCTAGTGAGAACTAGGCCAGGATTTCCTGCCTTGTTAATTCATACACAGTAATGCCCATTGCTATACTTTTATGTAACTGGTCAGCTTTCCTCACAGTATATTTCCTCCCTGGTACCCCAAAATATTTGCCCTTTCTTACCCTGCATTGGTTTTCTAGTACTTGCTCCTCCTAGGCCTGTGGGGTCTCTGCTCCCTCATCTATTTCCCCTCTTTTACTGCCTACCATAGGTCTCGGAAGTATTGAGATCCCTGTGTTAGTGCTGCTCATTGGTGGGGACTCAGCTATGTTCAAGGTAATGGGTCTGCGATCTTGTGGAGGGAAGTGGTGGAAGGTTTGGGGCAGCGGTGCCATCAGGTAGAACTTTGGGGCAGACGTCAGGGCCCCACTCATCAGAATGGGCAGCTGGGCCCTGAAATGCAGCAGGGCAGGTGTACCACATTTTGAAGGAAGTGAAGTAATACACAATACCATTGAAAGAGCCCCACCTGTAAGACCATTTGAAGTAAGTAAAGTAATACACGTTACCGTCTAAAGCAGGGCTTTCCAAACTTTTCATGTTGGTGACACACATTTTAGACATGCATCATTTCGTGACACGGTAATTCAGTTTTACTAGCAAACAGGAGGTTAAACTAACCCGTTATAAGAGATACGGACACGTACATAAATTGTAATAACGAAATGTATGGGGATACAACATATCTCATGAAAACCTTTCATTTATATTTTTTAAAATATAGTTTGTAAGATAATAACATACATTGTTGTCATTTATGAGTAACAGTATGTAAATATGTGCAAGAATTTTAAAAAGTTGAATAACACCAATGACTACTTACCATTTTAATGGGATGTATGAGGTCGATGGGATGAACACAGCTTTTCAATATTTGGCGGAATATTAGATAAAGACACTCGCATTTCATCATCAAGCATTTTTAAGCTTCCACGTTTCAGTGTCTTTAAGTTTGCCATCGATGAAAAGGATACTTCACAAATGTATGTAGTAGAAAACTGCAGAAGAATTTTTAACGCTTTTTTAGCTATGTTTGGATGCATTTTTGAAATTCGAATCCAAAAGCTGTCTAAGTCACCCTGTTCATGCATCATTAACAGATTTTGATCATTTTTTATGTCAGCTAATTCTTCTTCTTCAATAAGTGAAAAGTTCCTCATTGCAGTTGAAAGAAATGGATTTCTGATCCAATCATAGTCTTGGATTTCAACATTTGGGAAGTAATGATGAACTTTCTCTCCAAGGAATGTTAAATGGTCAACAATTAGCAAGCTGATATCGCATTTTAGCTGGCACTCAGCAGTTTTGGAAAACATTTCAAAATTTCCTTCTTTCACTTTCCTTTTCCAAATTGCTATTTTGTCTCTCTTAGCACAAATTTTATGTACTGCTGTTAAGATATTTTCTCCTTTTCCTTGCATACTGGTGTTTATTTTATTCAAATGTTCAAATATGTCAGCAAGATATGCCAATTTCGTGCACCAAAGTTTGCTTTGAATTAGATCGCAGAATTCATTTTGCTGATTTTCCTCAAAATGTTTAAGCATCATTTCCCTCAATTCATATATGTGACAAAGCACTCGACCTCTTGAGAGCCAACAAACTTCTGTGTGTAGTAGAAGCTTTTAAAACCTTGCCCCCGTGTCTTCACAAATATGAGCAAATAATCTTGATTGAAGAGGTCTACTTTTAATGTAATTGACCATTTGAACCACTTTGTCCAAAACTTTTCTTAATTCATTTCCAATGGTTTGCGCAACTAGTGCTTCGCGATGTAAAAAGCAATGAGTAATTATAATATTTTCATTCTCTTTCTTTGCTAAAGCTATAAAACCTTTTGTTGAACCAACCATTGAGGGTGCGCCATCTGTGCATATTCCTACATAATTTAACCATTGCAAATTATTTTTCTTCATGAAGCAATCAAAAGTTTTAAATATATCTTCACTTCTAGTTCTCATTGGAAGTTCTAGACAACACAAGAATTGCTCAATAATTCTGTCAGTATGAATGAAACGTATAAAAACCAATAATTGTGCTACCCCACTGACATCTGTTGCTTCATCTAATTGCAATGTAAAGATCATATTATCGTCTTGAAAAATATCCTTCATTTGCTGCTTAATGTCATCAGACATGTCTTGAATACGTCTTCCGATTGTGTTATCTGCCAAAGGGATCTTATTAACTTCTATCTCAAATTCGGGCCCAAACATTGTTCGAACAATAGCACAGCAAGATTCCTTTATGGTGGTTTTGGCAATAGCATGTGGGTCCTTGTTTTTGGCAATTATTTGAGCAACCAAGTAACTTGCCTTTTGAGCTTTCTCTGATGTCTTCATTCTCTTTGTGAATGATGCAGACTGCTTCTTTATAGATTTTGAAAGCTCAGTAAAGTGTTCTACTGGTTTTTCTGACAAATAACAGTGTTTTGAGGTAAAATGACGCTTTAATTTATTTGGCACCATACTTTCATTTGCAAGTATATCCCCACAAACTAAACACTGGGGACAAGGATTGTTTTCATTACCAGAAAATGTGAACCCCAGTTTCATATAATCTTTACTGTATAAACAAGGCTTGGAAATTGTTGCTTTACACTTCTTATGTACTAATACAGACCGTTCAACAGTTGATTCTTGCGTAGTTTCCTCTATAGCGGCTACATTTTGTTCATTGCAAATGTCATCTTCACCAACTTTCCTTTTCTTAATTAGAAATGTATCCATTTTACGGGTAATTCAACTGCAGTGTAATGAATACATCTATGCAAATTTATTTCTAGGTTTTAGCATTAACTAAATATGAAAATAACAGGACTGTTTTTAGCGCTTATCTTTCTCTGTTTTTTCTTATGAAAATAACAGCACCTGCGCTCCACTCCCACAGTGATAAAGTGAGATAAAGATAGGAATCAGGACCAGGAGAAAATGTGAAAAATAAACAAAATTAACTTAAGTATTTACAATACATATTAGGACACATAGGTCCAGGTAGGAGCTCAGCTGCAAAAACACATGAAGTAGAGAAGCAAAAGTCCAACAAAAATGGTGTAAATATATGTCTCACTACAAGGCTATACTGCTGTAAATATTTGCAATGCCTATGTCCAGAGTCCAGTTCCAACACTCTCTGGTGGTACACTGCCAGTGGGTGGTTAATCCACAATTACAGCAGAGTAAAAATAAAAATAGATGGCAGAAATCAACTGAGCTCTGTTCCGACTGGCCAAGATGGCGGACGGCCCACTTGGTGTAGTCCCAGGCGGCGTTTCCACCTGCGTGTTACTCTGGCCTGGCCGCGCAGCAGCGCGGTGCAGAAGTCTGCGAAGGGCACGCCTGAAACCACGCAGGGCTGGTGGCCGCTGCCACTTCTCCGTGCTGGCGCCAACGTCGGCCGAGCTCTGCTCCCAGAGCAGTGCCTCCCTTCCCCCCTCTTCACCCCGTGCCTCTACCTTTCCGGGGAGCTTAGGCTCGAAGCTCCTCGCCTGCCCGGCACAGCCCTCCCTGCTCTGGGGGCGTCCAGCAGGCCGTTGTTCTCCCCTGCTGCCCTGCAGCCGCACCGAGGACGCGGGGAAGCCTCTTGCCCAAGCTGATTGCAAATTGCTCGACTAATTGCTCTGCTAACTTCGAATTCTCCACACTCCTCCTGCAGCCAATGTTACCACACTCCTCGCTGTACCGCTCCAACATCGCCAATCACGTGTGTCCTACGTTAAGACGCCACATGATCCTAAAGCAGCTAATGTTAAGCACCTAAGCCTTAGCAGCTAAGCTGCTTTAACATGAGCTGCTTTAGGAAGTTCTGGGGGAGGGGTCAAGGGAAGCAAACGTAAGGGAGCTCCGCGGTGCCCTTCCGCACAATTTTCTGCATTTTGCGCAACACACCTACACACTGCTGCCGACACACTAATGTGTCGCGGCACACAGTTTGGAAAGCTCTGGTCTAAAGTATCTTCCCTCCTTGCAAGACCGTTAAGTGCAGACTCTAAGGGAGCAATCCTATGGCTGCTAGTCAGTGCCTAGATGGCCATAGGATATCTTGTTTTCCAGGCACTGACCTCGGAGCCTGGAGAACTGATCTTCCCCCCCTTCCGTGCTGCCTCACAGCAGCGCAGAGAAGTCCCATGCTTCGTGCTCACAAGAGGAGCATGGAGCCGCTGAAACAGGGCGTTCTGGGGTGGGGAGGACGGAAATACTGGTATGACACATCCTACGTGTCGTACGGCAGCCTCCTCCCCCACTCCTCCATCCTGAATTATCCCTGCCATGCTTCTCCTGCCCTGCATTGCATAAGCGGTCACCTCTGTGTTTGCAGGCGGCCGCCTATCTGCATAGGATTGTGCGCTTAATTATCTAAGTGCGCTACTGGCTTGGGGTGGAGCTAGGAGGTGATCATGATGACATAGAAACAGAGCAAGGAACTATGTGAAGGATCAGACATAGATGGTGGAAAAAGGACCATGGGGTGAAATGTGTAAAGTGTTGGAAGAAAACTGGGGGCACCAGAGAATAGAGAATGGAAAGCATCTGTTGGAGAGAGGCCCAACAGTGAAGGTGGAGGCAGGATTCATGCACCTTAAAGGGGTGCAAAATTCTCCTTGTGGAGGGAAGCGGGGGAAGAAATCCCAAATTTTTGGATCTGTAAATATGTTTGTAAGGAAGAAGGGTGGGGGAAGGTGTGAGGAGGAAGATTTGGGGTGGATGTGGACTAAGGGGTTGTGGGAGATGAAAGGGATGGGGCTGATTGGGACAGACAAGGAGTCTTTGTTGTTGTTGTTCAGTCGTTCAGTCGTGTCCGACCCTTCGTGACCCCATGGACCATAGCACGCCAGGCCTTCCTGTCCTGCGCTCTCTCCCGGAGCGTGCTCAAGTCCATATTCATTGCATCAGTGATGCTATCTAGCCATCTCATCCTCTGCCGTCCCCTTCTCCTTTTGCCTTCAGTCTTTCCCAGCATCAGGGTCTTTTCCAGAGAGTTTTCTCTTCGCATTAAGTGGCCAAAATATTTGAGCTTCAGTTTCAGTATCTGTCCTTCCAATGAGCAGTCAGGGTTGATTTCCTTTAGGATGGACTGATTTGACCTCCTTGCAGTCCAGGGGACTCGTAAGAGTCTTCTTCAGCACCACAGTTCGAAAGCATCAATTCTTCAGCACTCAGCCTTCCTTATAGTCCAGCTCTCACAGCCATATGTTACTACTGGGAAAATCATAGCTTTGATTATACGGACCTTTGTCAGCAAGGTGATGTCTCTGCTTCTTACTATGCTGTCTAGGTTTGCCATAGCTTTCCTCCCAAGGAGCAAGCATCTTTTAATGTCATGGCTACAGTCGCCGTCTGCGGTGATCTTGGAGCCCAAGAAAATAAAATCTGTCACTGCTTCCATTTCTTCCCCTTCTATATGCCAGGAAGTGATGGGGCCAGATGCCATGATCTTAGTTTTTTTAATGTTGAGTTTCAAACCAGCTTTTGCACTCTCCTCTTTCACCCTCAACAAGAGGCTCTTTAGAGCCTCTTCGCTTTCTGCCATTAGACAAGGAGTCTACAAGAGGACAAATATGGGAAGGGAGGTCATTGGTGCGGGCAGAGATGGAGAGGAATATGATAGAGAGTGTATATATAATGGGAGCAGTTGAAGAAGATTAGATGTAGGGAGAGGGAATTTTTGGAGGGAAGGGCACTGAAAGGAGGCCCATATTGGGAGATGGGGGGGTTCACTGGGTGGACCAACACAGAACTTGTTGGGAAGGAGCTGTTGCTGAGTGGAGTGTGGAAAAGGTGCTGGGGTCCCAGAGAAGGTGTCTTTTGGAGGGGACAGCTTAGTAGGTTCCAGGGGGGTTCATCTCCTCACGCCAACAGCTTCTGTCTCATTCCTTTTCTCCAGCGTGTATCTGAGGCTGTCGATGCCTCTATCCCCTGCCTGCTCTTGGCAGGAACTGGGGGAGCAGCTGACTGCTTGGCTGAGTTGCTCGAAGAGACACAACCCGGAGAATCCCTGAAGATGCTGGCAATGAAGAAGATGCAAGGAAAGTTCCCTGACAATGAACTGGAGGACTTGGCAGAGGAGGTGGGATCTAGGAACAACACCCCCCTCTTTTTTCTCTATGGGTTCCCCAGAACTCTTGGAATCAGGGCTGGCACCAAGGGTTGGCATGATCGGGCACCTGCCAAGGGCCCACACCCCAGCAAGGGCCCACAGACAAGAGCCCCCTGGAGTTGCTCCTCCTTTTCACCATTACAATTTGCTTGTTCAACTGCCTTTCTCTCTGGCTCAGACATTGATGGTGGTGAGAAACATGAGCAATACATGCCACTGCCTACTTGTTTACTGACTCTCTGCCTATCAAGTAAGTAAGTGGCAGCAATGATGAGGAAGAGGAGGAGGAGCAAAAGCAGCTGGTAACAATGGTGGTGAGGGGGCCCATTGAGGGTGACTTGCCCAAGAACCCTCAAAAACCTGGAGCCAGCACTGCTTTGAGTTAATTGAGATTTCTTCCTATGATATTTGAGTTTTTGAAACTTTCCTCCCATCCCCCCAGATGGCTCACTAGTCCCTAGGGAACCCCTTTTCTCTCTCTCTCTGGAGAGAGGGGACCTCATGTTTTCTGAGAGATCTCCAAGGGTCTTTCCATGCTTCTTCTCACCAGGTGGAGCATATTGGAGCTCTGCGGGAACTGGTGACAGTCTATTCAGACCATGAGGGTCTGGAGGAGTTTGAGACTATCCTGCTAAAAGCCCTGGTGAAAGGTAGGTATCCTAACACAGATACCTCTGGTAACCTTGATTTTGAAATGAACTCTTACCCCATTTCCACAAATTCTACTCCATGAACATCTCCTCCTTGCAAAGATCTCCTTTTTGCAAATTTCTCCCCACCCTTACTAGTATTCCCCCTTCTTGCACCCACCACCATCACCCCCCACCCCCATTTATAGTGCAGCAAAGGATTGAAGGGATTGAGGGGGAAGCTAAAGCTATTGGTGGTCTCATCTTCTCCCCTTCTGGCAGCCTGTAGGCGTTCAAGCGAGGCCAGCTGCTACCTGGATGAACTGCGTCTGGCTGTAGCCTGGAACCGCGTGGACATCGCCAGCACTGAGCTGTTCTGTGGGGACGTTCTGTGGGAGGTAAGTCAGCAATGATGTGGGAGGGAAGGGAAGGGAAGGGAAGGGGGTTCCATATGGAAAATAGGTGAGAGGATACTGGAGGCCCAGTGGGAACATGAAAGGGAAGGGGAGAAGAGATGGAGGGAATCCTTGGGAAGCAGAACACAGAATGGAGACAGCACGGAGGAAATAGATTGCAGTTTGGGGGTAGGTCAGGTAGGACCATCCCTTCCATGAACCAACGTGAGTCGCTTGACTCAGGCAGCACATGGCAGGGGTGGCAGATTATGTACACATGTGCACACACACACTGGGCCCCTGCTTCCCCCTGCATCCACTGTCTCCAGCTAGCCAGCCACCTGCCGGACTCCCGCCACACATCTACTCCCCTGTGTCAGGAGCACCCTAGCTGCCTCTTAAAGTCCCCTCCAATTGCTGAAACAAGATGAAGACAAAAGGGATTCTTTCCACGGCTTGGAAACACATGGACCAGAAAGCCACAGGGATAAGCCCCCACATCAAGCATCCATGTGGTGGCTACATCACAGGCAACAAACACAGGGGCCCGTTTGAAATTGCCCTTTGGTGATAATAGAGGCAAGGACAGAGATGTTAGATCTTTAAAAAAAAAACCTGAACAATTCCCTTCTGAGTGGCTGTGAGCTCACCGGGTGCTCCTGAGAGCTCCAATTGAATTGAGGGGGTATGGCCTGAGTACTCCCAGCAGCTGTATGGGCAGAAAGTTTCAGTCTGTTTCCCATCTCCGAGCAGAGCAGAGCATAGGAAGCTGCTCCAGCTGGTCTAGGGACTATAGAAGCAAGCAAGCTCCCAGAGAGCGAGTGATCAGAGAGAGCGAACAGGAGTTGGCCAGGGGAGGTCAAGGGGGAGGCTCCTAACATTTTTTTTAATATCAAAACTTTTTTAAAATTTATTTTTCTTGTAACACACACTTCCATACCAGTGGGACTCTGTTTTTAACCTCCAGTGAGTAGAGGACCAAACACAAGCTACTCTAGTACAATCAGAAAGCTAGACACAAAAGGGAAAAGAGACTATGGAAGGACAAGACTCTCCAGTGGTGGTGACCTGCAAGGTCTGTGCAATGTTTGTTTTCTTGCCTGAGAACAACATGGCCTACACGTGCAACAAGTGAAAGTTGTTCACCCTGCTGGAAGAAAAAATAAGAGGACTGGAGCCGCGACTGTTGATCGTCCAGGGAATAAGAGAACACGAAGAGTTCCTGGACAGAACAGTGGAACTACAGCAGCAAAGTGATGAACAGAAGCTTGAAGAGCAATAGCAAGTTGAGGCAGAAGAGGAAAATGCTGAGGTGAGGAAAAATGCAGTACAGGATACTCCTTGGAAAAGGGTGACAGTTAGGAGCAGAAGAACTAGAAGCCACCCTGCACCAGTGGAAGCAGTGGAGCTATGGAACTGTTTCCAGGTACTTGAGGATGAGACTGGAGGACAGCCTGCAGAGGAAGAATTACAGGGGAACCTGCATGAGAGTGAGCAAGAGGCTGAAGGTCAGTCAAGCAGAGGCGATGAAACCAAGGCCTACAACACAAGAAGAGAAGAGTAGTAGTAGTGGGAGACTCCTTGCTGTGTGGAATTGAAACCCAAGTATGTCGCGGAGACCCGTGGACTCGCCAGATATGTTGTCTCCTGGGAGGACAGATTAGAGACGTGACTGAAAGGTTGCCTGCACTCATAAAGCCCACTGACAGGTATCCCTTTCTTCTCATCCATGTAGGAACAAATGATACCGCCAAGTGGAGCTACGAAGAAATCATGTCAGACTTTGAAGCTTTGGGAAGGAAACTCAAGAATTTTAGGGCCCAGATAGTTTTCTCATCCATCCTTCCAGTAGTTAGAAGAGGGATAGAAAGGGAAAGAAAAATACTCCGGGTGAATGACTGGCTACAAAGGTGGTGCCGACGAGAGAGATTTGGATTCTGGGACCACGGGCTATACTTCCTGGAAGATGGACTGTTGGCAAGGGGTGGGTTGCACCTCACAAAGGCTGGGAAGAATGTGTTTGGCCACAGCATGAAGAACTTTATCAGGAGGGCTTGAAACTGAATCCTACGGGGAAGGGAGACGTAACGTTGGGGGTAACAGTGGACGAAGGCTCATGCACCTCAATGGAGAGAACAGCTCTAATAGTGCCCAGTAATAGTCTTCACAAACATGTAGGAAGAAAGCCAGACCATAAAGCACATGGTCTTCGATTTCTATATACTAATGCCCAGAGTATGGGAAACAAACAGAACAAACTTGAACTCTTAATACAGGAGGGAAATTATGACTTGATAGGTGTAACTGAGACTTGGTGGGATGACTCTCATGACTAGAATACAGCAATTGAAGGATACAACTTGTTCAAAAAGAACAGGAGGAGCAGAAAGGGAGGTGGGGTTGCACTATATGTTAAAAAATACATATCTCTGCACAGAAATACAGGAGGATGAGCTTGGTGGCCTCATCGAGAGCATCTGGGTTAAAATAAATGGAGCACAGAATAAAAGGAACCTGGTGGTTGGAATCTACTACTGGCCACCCAACCAAGGAGAAGACGAGGATGAAATTTTTGAAAAACAAAGTGCCAATGTTTGAAGGAAGCATGATGTAGTAGTAATGGGGGACTTCAATTTCCCCAATATTTGTCGGGAGACAAATTCTGCAAAACATAGCCCCTCCAAGAAATTCCTGACTTGTGTTGCAGATAACTTCCTCCTACAGAAAGTAAAGGAAGGAACTAGAGGATCGGCTATCCTTGACTTGATCCGAACCAACAGAGATGACTTAATGGATAAAGTAGCAGTTACAGGAACTCTGGGGGAAAGTGACCATGTTGTACTTGTGTTCTTGGTTCGAAAAGAAGCAAAAGCCAAGTGTAGCCAAACGCATACCCTGGATTTTAGGAAAGATGATTTTAATAAACTCAGAACAATGATAAGCAAGGCCCCATGGCAAATGACTCTAATGAGAAAAGGAGTCCAAGATGGGTGGGAGCTTTTAAAAAAGGAAATTCTCAAGGCACAATTACAAACAATTCCAACAAGAAGAAAAAGTGGGAGACAACAGAAGAAGACAATGTGGCTTCACAGAAGGCTTAGAGATCACCTGAAAACAAAAAAGGACACATATAGGAAGTGGAAGGAAGGCCAAACAACAAAGGAAGAGCACAGGCAGGTAGCACAGAATTGCAGGGATGGCATCAGGAAGGCTAAAGCTGAGAACGAGCCGAGGTTAGCGAGGGATGCTAAAAGCAACAAAAAGGCTTTCTTCAGATACATGCATAGTAAAAGACAGAGGACAGAAATGGTGGTTCAGCTATTAAATATGGATGACAAAATGATAACAGATGACAAAGAAAAGGCAGAAGAGCTCAGTTCCTACTTTGGCTCAGTCTTCTCCCAAAAGAGGGTCTATGACCTCCCTGGCAAAGGCGAAGTACAGGCTGAAGGAGCAGGATTGCAGCTTGAGATTGATAGGCATATGGTTAAGGAACACCTAATTACTTTGAATTACATCCTAGAGTAATAAAGGAACTGGCAGAAAAGCTCTCAGAATCACTGTCTATTGAGAAATCATGGAGGACGGGTGAAGTGCCAGATGATTGGAGGAGGGCTAATGTTGTCCCTATCTTCAAAAAGGGTAAAAAGGAGGAACCTGGGAACTACAGACTAGTCAGTATGACATCAGTCCCTGGGAAAATTCTGGAGCAGATTATAAAACAATCCGTCTGTAAGCACCTTGAAAACAATGCAGTGATTACTTGAAGCCAGCATGGATTTGTCAAGAACAAATCCTGCCAGACAAATCTGATCTCATTTTTTGATCAGGTAAACTCCTTCGTGGACTGTGGGAATGCTGTGGACATAATATACCTTGACTTCAGCAAAGCTTTCGATAACATCATGATGAGCAAACTAGCTCAAAGTGGGCTAGATGAAACAACTATCAGGTGGATTCACAGTTGGCTACAGAATCGGACTCAGAGTGCTTATCAATGGGATCTTCTCAAACTGGGGACAGGTAACGAGCGGGGTACCACAAGGCTCAGTCCTGGGCCCAGTGCTCTTCAACATTTTGATTAATGACTTGGAGGAGGAGGTGCAGGGAATGCTGATCACATTTGCAGATGACACAAAATTGGGCAGGATAGCTAATACGTTGGAAGCCAGAAACAAAATTCAAAGTGATCTTGATAGACTGGAGTGTTGGGCAGAAAACAACAGAATGAAATTTAATAGGGATAAACGCCAAGTTCTGCACCTAGGAAAAAGAAACCAAATGCACAGTTACAGGATGGGAGATACTTGTCTCAACCACACTACAGGCGAGAAGGATCTTGGAACTGTTGTAGATCACAAGCTGAATATGAGCCAACAACGTGATGTGGCTGCAAAAAAGACAAATGTTTTTTTGGGCTGCATTAATAGAAGCATAGCTACCAAATCCCGGGAAGTACTAGTTCCCCTCTACTCAGCACTGGTTAGGCCTTACCAGGAGTACTGTGTCCAGTTCTGGGCACCACAGTTGAAGAAGGATGCAGACAAGCTGGAGAGGGCTCAGAGGAGGGCAACGAAGGTGATCAGGGGACTGGAAACAAAGCCCTATGAAGAGAGACTGAAAGAACTGGGCATGTTTAGCCTAGAGAAGAGAAGACTGAAGGGAGATAGGATAGCGCTCTTCAAGTACTTGAAAGGTTGCCACAGAGAAGAAGGCCAGGATCTCTTCTCGATCATCCCAGAGTGCAGGACATGGAATAATGGGCTCAAGTTACAGGAAGCCAGATTCCGGCTGAACATCAGGAGAAACCTCCTGACTGTTGGAGCAATACGACAATGGAACCAATTACCTAGGGAGGTGGTAGGCTCTCCCACACTGGAGGCATTCAAGATGAGGCTGGACAGCCGTCTGTCAGGGATGCTGTGACTTGGGTTCCTGCATTGAGCAGGAGGTTGGACTCAATGGTCTTGTAGGCCCCTTCCAACCCTACTATTCTATGATTCTATGAATTTAGTTTTAGCTCCTGTAATGCACTTGGTAGGAGGACAGTTTTAAGTGCCATGGTACAGTTATGTAATTTTAGACTGTGGACTTTATGCCTTTCCTCACTTACTTAAAAATGTGGTAAGCCAGCCCTGCTGCATTTCAGGGGCCCCTCCTGCTCATTCTGCTGAGTGGGGCCCTGGACATCTGCCCCAAAGTCTTTCTCTGACGGCACCACCATATTAAGTAGCAAGGAAAGTGCAAGGGATGAATAAGCTGTGGATGAAGGTTAGCTGTGAACTATCTTTGGAGGGAGGTCAGAGTACAGAATAAGGAGATGAGGAGTTGGGATGGTGCAGAGGGACACCTTTGGGGCGGGACCGTTGCTCAACCGAAATCCCCTCCAGAGCAGCTAAAGCGTGATGATTGCACTTGGGAAAGCCTGATCATGACCTTCAGCTATTCCCATGAGATGCATAACATAACATGCCACCCCAAATCCTCTTTTACCATCGTTCCTGCTCTGCTGTTTCTTGCAGCCCAGCTTGCTGGTGGAACCAATGCGCGACGCTTTGCTAGGGGACCGCCCTGCCTTAGTGCGCCTCTTCGTGGAGAACGGCTTGGATGTTGGGCAGTTCCTGACCTGGAAAGAGCTGGAGCGCCTCTATGCGGGGGCCCCTGAGGTCTCGCTGCTCCACCAGCTTCTGCAGCGGCGCCAGGCCGCCAGCCCTGAGCCCTCCCCGCCTCCTGAAGACCTGCTGCTGGAGCGGCTTCCACCTGATTTCCACCTGCCCCAGGTGGCCCACATCCTGCATGAGCTTATGGGGGATGTTTGTGCTCCCTTTTATGCTGGACTGCACCCTGTTGGCCACAAAGGGACAGGGGTAGGTTGCAGCGGTATCGGGAGATGTGTGGGTGGTCATGTTGGGAGCACCGCAGGGATTGGCAGGGGACTTTGGGGAGACGAGAATGAGAAGGAATCTTGGGGGTAAGGATGTTGGAGGAATCCGCAGCAGATTCAGATGAGTTTGGATTTCTATGAATCTGACCTGCAGATTCTGCAGCGGACTGGCTTTTTCCGAGTTGCATGGATTATGTGGACTTACAGACCGGTTGTTTATTTTCAGGGGGATTTGTGCAATTTCATTGGTGTGCAAATGCGCAACATTTGCGCAAGTACGCATTAGTGCAAGTGTGTGTTTGCAAACTAATGAAATTCTTGTACAAAAAATGTGATTCTTTCAATGAGCAGACAATGGATCCGCAAAATGCAGATGGAACGGGTTTAATGAAATCTGTACATCTCTCCTTGGGAGGGTGGCCATTTATCTCTTTAGTTCAGGGCTGGGGAACTGGTGGCCCTCCAGATGTTGTTGGATTCAAATTGCCATCAGCCATTTGGCCAATGGGCCCAGCAGGGCCCCGGCCCTGAATTTATTTCCCTGGGCCCCAGATCTATTCCCCAGAGCACTGTCCATTGTTAGAACTAAAACAGGCCAAGTAAAGTAGGCAAAAATTAAACCAAAACAAGGACCCTAAGTCCCTACATGCATTAAAGATTTAGTAGTGCTCCCCCCCCCCCGCATACAGTGGGTTTAATTAATGGCTGTTATTTATTTCATCAAAATAAGCCATAGAAAACCCTAAGACCAACCTTCTGCAACCTGGTACCCTCCAAATGTGTTGGGCTACAACTCCCAGAATTCCTGACCATTAGCCATGCTCTGCTGATGGGAGTTGAAGTCCAAAACATCTGGAGGGCACCAGGTTGGAGAAAGCTGCCTGAGACAGACTAAATGGAAAATCTCAATAAAATCTCCCCCGATACCAAATCTATGACTTTATTCTTTATGATATTTATATATCCTGATTTGAAATGGAGATCCCAGTGATCTCCTATCCAGATTGCTGGTCAGGTTTCCCTTTACTTAGCTTCAGTAATGCTGAAAAAACGGTAAGAATTGCTGGAGAGGGCATTTTCAGGGGGGAACTTGCAGGCAACAGGAAGGCTTAAACACTCCCTTCCTGCCCCCCAATATTTCTCTATGCTTGCCCATCCCCCCCTCCCCAGCGTTCACTTCATAACATGTAGCTTTGTCCTGACTACTGGGTAAAATGACAGATATTGCTGAAAAGGTTGTCTTATTTATAGTGGCTGCCATCACGCTGCATCAAAAAATGTTGAACAGCAATGAAATTAATTGTTGCTGTGACGATTACTGTTTCGCTGCACTGCTTCATCAAGCAATTGTTACAGCCCATTGATTTGGACAATAAATGATTTTACTTACTTAAAAAAATAAATTGTTTACATTCAGAGTCATAGTCCAAGTTCCAGAACTTGATGTTCGGTGCTATAGAATTTGGGGTGATAGCTGGTGCAGAAACGGATTCCTAATAATGCCCATTTTTTTAAAAAAAATAAGTTTCCAGTCTTCATTGTGGAAGACTCTTTTGGAAATAAACAGGCGGTGCCGGAAAAAAGGCTGTATTCTCCTGCCCATACCCCTGTACAGTCTTTTGCTTATCAAATTTCTAATTGGGTTCCACAAAGTCTCAACTATTACTTTCAAGAACTGGAACTTTTAGGCAACATGCACATCTTTGAATAAAGGTTGCTGAATGGAATAATTTATTTGGAGCATCCCATTTCCACATTCTCAGTAAAACATTGAGATTGTTGTTGAGGCTAAAGTTGGGGTGGGTTATTTTGTGTGCGTGTGTGTGTGTGGGGGGGTCATAAATTTTGGGTAGCTTTTGAACACCAACCCTCCAAGGGTGTGTCTGATCCTGTGCTGATTGTGCTCCTTTCTCTCCTCTCTGAAGAGCAAGGGATCGTTACCCAATGGAGATCCCGTGTACCTCAACGAACTTTCACCAAACCCTTGGACTGATCTGTTTATATGGGCTGTGTTGCTGAACCGTAGAGAGATGGCCATGTATTTCTGGGAAATGGTGCGTATGATAATGAATCTACCTCTTAAAGGGACAGAGACTTTGCTGAGAATGAATCTCTGTCCACTTCACTTGAGATGTCACGGGTACGTGGCAGGGAGCAGGTGTACGCTGTCCCCGGCTGCTGTTCTTAGGCTCCTGTATGGAGATCTGCCAGGATTCTGCATATTTCACTGTCAGGAAGTAACTATCTGTGTCGTTCAACCTTCCCCAACCTGGGCCAGGCCTCCAGATGTGTTGGACTACAACCCCCCTGCTGGCTGGAGATGACAGGAGTCAGAGACCTAGATCAGTCCAACTTCCATTTGTTCTGATTATCTCCCCACTCCCACCCCACCTTGTGGCTCTTTCTCCTGCCCCTTGCAAGTGTTTTCCTCTGGTTTGCTTATTCTGCCAGGGGGAGGCAGCTCTGCAGAGCTATGGAGTGGCCACTTATGAGCACAGGAAACCACCTTATGCCAAGTCAGACCTGTGGTCCATCTAGCTCCATGGTGTCTGCTACCGTGACCGGCAGTGTCTGTCTTCAGACATTTCCAGGCTTAGCTGGAGATGCTAGAGCAGGCGTCTCCAACCTGGTGCCCTCCAGATGTTTTGGACTTCAACTCCCATCAGCCCTAGCCAGCATGGCCAATGTTCAGGAATGCTAAATGATTTAGCACTCTTTTATATTTGGATACCCATGAATTCTCCAGAGCTATTTTTTTTTTAATAAATTAGAAATACTCCTGTTCTACCCTCACCTTTCCATCCAGATATGGAACCCCAAGGCAGTTTACACAATTATAATAAATAAAATGAGAGGAAAAGAACAACAATGAATCCGTAATGGCAGCAACAAGTAATAAAATACCAAATCAATAAAATACAAAAGCAGAGGAAATTAAAAAAACCAACAGATAGAACAGCAGGAGGCATACCTAGCATGAGCTTGCCTGGCTTTTAAGTTCTTCAAGTGAGGCCCTGCTCTCAGTACCGTCACCAGGAGAGGTGCATTTGGTGGGGCCGCAGCTCCCAGGCTCTGAAATTCCCTGCAGAGGGAGGCTACGTCGACCCCCTCTCTAGGCTTCTTCACACGGAGCTTTTATCCTGCTACTGAGATTGGTTACTCAAGGAAGTATGCGGGTCCTTTAGATGACATCATTAACCTCCAGGGCGTCTCCGGCCCTAAATGAATGACCTTTATTCCATTTTTTAAAAGATCAGAGATAATGAGCTATTGAATTACAGCACTTCAGTTCCCTCTGTGAAAAAGAAAAGGCCACAATAAGAGGACCTAGAGCACAGCACCATCTAGAGGCTGCATAATAAAACACATGGAAGATTCTGATAAGGGGGGAAAGGGGGGGAAAGGGGGGGTAAGGAAGCGTGTGTAAAAGGAGTCCATCGTGATCCTGCATTTAAAACAGAAGCAGAAAGCCCTATTTTAGTGCGGGATTTTAGGCTGGTGTAGAGATGCTCTCTGTTGTCCTTCTGCCAGCAGGCAAAATCATTTTTATTCAAGCAGGCCTTTGGCATGTTAGCTGGGCTGTTGGGCCAGGTGGTTTTTTAATTCTTTATTATTGTGTTTTTATTGTGTTTTTAATGGACTTTTTATGATTGTTTTAATTATGGGGGGGTACCTTAAATTTTGACCTTTATTATCATCAGCCTCCTTCAATGCCATTTCCTGGTAGAAAGGCAGGGTACAAGTTAAATAAATAAATATCATAGAGAGTCAGGAGCATCTTGACCTGGCTTCTGACAGCAAGCACAAATGGGACCACACGAGCCTCGGGGTATCATTAGGTAATAGTTGACTCTGGATTGAATGGTAGAGTGGCCGCTTTATTTGTTTGTTTGTTTGTTTGATTGATTTATTAGCCACCCATCTGGTCAGCTACCCAGCCAGTCCTCCAAAAAAGAGGAGATGCATCACCAAAGCAGAGGGCAGATTTGCATAACATTTGCATTCAAATTTAGAGATAATTGCTATAATTTAAATAGAAACACAGTACATCTCACCATAACGGGGAATACTGTGATGAGGTGACCTGTGTGGCTACCTGCTCAGTCTGCTGCCCAGGTACTAACTGTGCCTCTCTCTACTTAGGGTTCTTTGACTTTCAGCCAGACTCGGACTGAACTGCCCTTCCAACAGAGGATGCCTTCAAATAGAGGACTGACCTCTGACAACCCTTCAAACAGAGGACTGTCCTCTGTAAAATAGGACACATAGTCACCCTACGTAATGGGGTCCTCCCCCTCTTTAGAGCATACTGTCTAGTGGAGGCTAGTCGCTCCGATTTCTTTGAGGCTGTGAATCCATTCTAGGTTTCAGTCAGAACCAGCCAAAACTCTAAAGAGCTATCCAAGGTGCTGAACCTATTTTGGGGTTAGGGTTCAGCACCTTGGATACAACAGGAGCACATTTTCACTGAAAATGTTCACAAATTCCTGAACTTGCTTTCATGTCTGCAAAATGTATACTTAAAAAATGGGGATGGGACAGACAGCTCACAACCGTGGGAAACCTGCAGCAAACCAAAAACATTGTAGCAAAATGCCTCCTTGTAAATCCACATTTTCTGGCAGAAAATCACAGATGGCTGCGAAGTGGTGACTGTGTTGTCTAACCAAAAGGACCTCGACTCACACCCACCCCGGAGTAAAAGGCTTATGTAGATGGCCCCCATGTGTCGGGGCCAGTGGAGGCTGGTGGCTGCAATGTCAGTGAGGCTGAGGATCCATTCTGGGTTTCCATCAGATCCAGCCGGAACTCTAAAGGAGCTGTCCAAGGTGCTGAACCTGTTTTGGGGTTGGGGTCCAGCACCTCGGATAGCTCCTTTAGAGTTCTGGCTGGATCTGATGGAATGGATCCGGAATGGATGCACAGCCCCAATGAAATCGGAGCCACCAACCCTCACTGGTAATGTGCATTACTTCAACCTGTGGAAGCCAGACCTGCTTCAGTTGAGTGCTCTCCTGCTCATTCTGCTGAATGGGGCCCTGGATGTCTGCCTGAAAGTTCTGCCCTGATGGTGCCACCGCCTGGGGCAGAGAGTTCCAGAGCCTGAGCACTACTGTTGAGAAGGGTTTATCTCGTGTGTCTGCCCACTGCACCTCAGATGGTGCTGGGACACAGAGCAGTGTCACTGCTGAAGACCTGAATACATGGGCAGGTTCATATGGGAGTAACTGGAACCAGGGTAGGCAGTGTGGTGTTCTCTTGATTTTTGGACTACAACTCCCATAATTCCTGAACAGAGGCCATGCTGGCTGAAGCTGATGAGAGTTGCAGTCCAGAACATCTGGAGAAAACAAAAGGTGGGAAAGTGGGGGAACATCCAAAATAAACCCACGGATGGAAGAGAAATGTCTTCAAGATGCTAGAACAAAGATTTTATTTGTAAAAAAAAGCCCAAAGCATTTCAGCCTATTTTTATTTTAAGGCTTTCAAGGCGCTGTAAAATAATACCAAACAACACATTACTAAAATAGCATAGAATTGCTAAAATAGAGTAGAATTTTAGCATAGAAGAACAAACATTTAAATCATTGCACACGGCAAATAGGCCAGTGCATACTCACTTACAAAAACGTCTGCAGAAATTCCTGAAATAACGGCTCTTGCTAAAATTCACTGGCAACTTGGAAATGATGTGCAATTCTCAACAAGTGTTCACAGGATCCAAGTAAAACCAGGCTGAAAATTCAGCATGAACACACAGCCTGCTTTTGCCCATTTCTGGATTAGTGGGAGTCGGATCTGACGACAGGTATTTTTCCCTTCCTGGTTCTCTGTTGGCTGTGGTTTGTTCGATGTTTTGAAGAGCTGCTTCCTTTTCTCTGTCCCCACTGTTGATTGCCCCTTTCCCTCCATCACAGGCCCCTGATGCGGTGGCTGGGGCATTGGTGGCAGCACGGATGCTTAGAGAGCTTTCGCACCTGGAGACAGAGGCAGAGGAAGAGGCAGCCATGAAGGACCTGGCGATGAGCTTTGAGAATCTGGCCATAGGTGTGTGGGAAGGAGCAGGCTGACTGTCTCCGTGACTATGAAACTAGCTGTCTTGATTCTTTCTGTTTTTGGATCCAGGCGAGTCTGATCTCAAAAGAAGTGTTTAGCTCTCACTGTTTTTGAGAACAGGCAAATAGCAGCACTGGAGAAGGGCTCCATTGTGTCGGTGGCAGGACTAAGGTAGCCAGCATGACTACCCTAGTCTATCTTAATTTGGTGGTGCAGCTAAGGTCAGACCTCAGGACCAAAGCCCCAGACCCCATGGCCCGGGCTCCAAATTGACCATTCAGAGAGAGGCAGGTGAAGGGGACAGGTGCAAACAAGCCAGGCATCAGCACCTTGGCTGGGGTGAGCGTCCCGGTCCAGCATCCATGCTTTCTTTCTTATTTTAAAAAATAGTTTATAGTTGTGGGCAGCCAGCCAGGCATCTACATGGTTACCAATGCTCATTTTATTATTTTTACTTTATACTTTCCATTATTACAATCAAATGCTGCTCATTCCCAAGTGAATGTGTGTAGTATCAGGGCAGCATTTTATTATTTTTATTTTAAAATTATACTTTCTTCTACTGCAATCAAAAGCTGCTCATGCCCAAGTGAACGTGTATAGTATCAGGGCAGCAGAATCAGACTTCATTTTATGATGGTGCTATGATTTAAATGAGTTTAAAATTTAGAACGGCACATGCTTGGAGTCTGTCTGTCTGTCTTTCTTCAGGGTTGACAAACAGTTTTGTCTTGTTTTTTTGCTCTAACATATCAGCAGTGGTAAAGCATGGAATGGGGTGGGGTGGGAGAGGAGAGAAATTGTGGTGGAGTGCTTCACAACTGAAGAAAAAATGGGGAGAAATGTTAGTGGTGTGCTTCAGAACTGAAATAGTACACATGGCCATGTAAAGGGGCATAAAACCATTAAGCCCAGGGTCTCAAATTACCTAGCTGCACTACTGCCCTCACTGGCTTTCAGTCATCTTCTGTACATCCTCTTGCCCTTTCAGAACGATCCCAGATTCTGCAGTCTGAATCTTGGGGTTCAGAATACAGAATGCAAAACTACCACGTGCATTGCCTAAAGAGAGCCCCTTTGCATGAATGTTTTATAGGTGTATCACCTAACCTGAAAGCAAAATAGAAGGTGATGTGACAAAAACATTTCGAATAAGGTGTTTGGGGGACAGATTATGGTCAATCCTACTGATCAGGGCAACTGGAGGATGCTGGGAGTTGTAGTCCAACACATCTGGAGGGCCCCAAGTTGGGAAAGGCTAGATTAGGGGAAAGGGTAAAACTAGAAGACAATGAAGCCTGCTGTTCTTCCCACAGGCGATCATGAGAAGAAGAAAGGGGTCCTATTGGGCCAGCACATGTCACGGGAAATGAAGAGAAGGTCACAATACTCATGGGACCAAGAAGGGGCTCACAGAGAGTTGCAGTGGTGGGATCATAGGTTTTGCTGCATCCAGGGGATTTAGATCCAGATTTAGGGCCAGTGTGGTTCAACGTGCTGAAGTTGGACTGAGAGTTCTGGTTTCAAATCCCTGCTTAGCCATAGATTTATTGGCTAGCTTTCGGTGATCCTCTCTTTGCCTGTCTCTGTTTGCTGATCTGTAAAAATGGGTATCAATGTGTTGTTTATCAGGTGGTAGTGAGGATGGGGAAAAGCAATTTGTACATTATGAGGGCTATATTGTTAAGAATGCTACGTCAGTAGTGGCTATGATAAATGAGGGTAGATTTGTGGGCACAGAAGGAGTTCCTGGGAATTTCTTGACTTAGTACTTACTCCCAAATGTGTGTCTCCTCCCTAATCTTGCCCCCCGCCCCCGCTCCAGGAGTATTTGGTGAATGTTACCGTAACAGCGAGCCCCGGGCCTACAAACTGCTGGTCCGCCGGTCCCAGCTCTGGGGTGGAGCCACTGTCCTCCAGCTAGCTCACCAAGCTGATGCCCGCCTCTTTTTTGCTCATGATGGTGTGCAGGTATGGCCACGTGGAGATTCACATTGCTCTGCTTTTCGGGTGCTTATTGCTTGAGTGTTCAGTGTTGCCAAAATCCATTCTGAACAAGTTCCCTGTCCCTTTCAGACAGGGGTGCAGGACCTCAGGCCTGGGGGCCCAATCTGGCCCTCCAGGGTTCCCCAGCTGCCATGCCCCTTCCTAGGGCCCCATCCCCTTTTCCCCAACTGCTGGTCATTATGTGATTCCCCAGTTTTTGCAAGTTTTCCCCCCATTCTAAAAGGTTGAAATGCCTTTCCTAAGAGTTAGCTACAGGCAGCAGGAGCTTTAAGCTACAATATGCTGGAATTGTTTGTATTTTGGCCTCACCTGTTTTGCCTTTGGCCCTGCCGCCACTGGAATTAGGCCCCCAAGAGCTTCAGGACATTCTCTATTGCCCCCTAGTGTCTGGAAGCACCCGGAGTTGTTTTTATTATCCAACATGCACTAGATGGTTGAGGTCCTTTCTAGCTCTGTGATTCTAAGCACTGCGGATTTGCTTTCTCTGGCGGCTTTGGGGAACTCTAACGTTGAGCTGAACCTCCTTCCCATTTCATTGACTTTGATGGGCTTTGCATGCTTAGGATTGTAGCCTGTGTGGGAATATCATTTTCAAGCACTTTATGCTAATAATGAGAAGAAAAATGGTTGAGGGCCCCAACCTCTCCCTGTACTGACTCTCTCCTGTGTTCCCTCCTCTACTTCCGCTGCCCCACACAGTCCCTGCTCACTCAGAACTGGTGGGGAGAGATGGACCGAAGCACCCCTGTCTGGCAGCTCCTCCTTACTTTCTTCTGCCCACCTCTCATCTTCACCAGCCTCATCACATTCAGGTGGGTGCTTGCTGGCCATGGCCGCTTCATTACAGCCTAGACAGCCACGCTTGGGGGTGGGGGGTGGCAGGAGGGAAGGGTGTGCCCGTGCCCAACCCCCAGCTTGCCTGTTGGGAAGCTGCTACTGCTGAACGTCAGAATTGGCTAGGGCGACTTCTCTGCAGAGGAGTGCCTGACCGTGCACAGAATTCCCTTTGCTCTGCAGCACCAGCAACCCTTGCAGTGTGGCTTTCAAAAGCTGGAGCTGCTCTTCCAGGGAGCACTCTGTGATTCCACACCTGCTGGGACACCTGGGAGAGATGGGTTCGACTCTCAGGACATCAGCTCTGGATTTGTTGGCCACCTGTCAGAGCCCTATGACACCCTTCTCCAACCTGGCACCCGCCAGATATTTTGGACTGCAACTCCCATCATCCTCAGCCAGCCTAGCCCTATGGCCCGGGAATGATAGAGATTCTAGTCCAAACACATCTGGAGGGCTCCAGGTTGGGGAAGACTGCCCTATAAACTTGTGCTGAGCCTTCGTGTCTCCAGCTGGGGTCACGAAGGTGGCCAGGATCGCCCCCTGACCCTCAACGTGCTTGCTCCCAATGTGAGTGTGACTTCCCCTTTGACAGGGCCATGGACGACGACCTCCGGCTGGATCCCTCGGGCCCAGTTCAGCTGGACAGCCTTGACACAGATGTGAAAAGTACCATCGGCGACATGTTGTATGAGTAGGGGGAAACAGTCACGCTCTTGGGAAGGGGGGGTAGAAAGCGGGGAGTGGGTAGACAACTCTCAGGGCTGGAGCCACAATGGGGCTAATTTGTAGGGGCCTGGATCCTTTAGGGCAGGGGTAGGCAACCTTTAGGGGTCAAGGCACTCCCACTTGGGAAAGTGGTCGGGGGTCGCAGACTGCTGGTGGTCGGTGGGCCCAAAGCACTCCCACCCTCTCCCGCTCTCTTCTCATACACACACACACACACACACACACACTTCCCCCCTCTCCTCGCTCTCCCCTCTCTTTCTCTTGTCTCAATTCATTTATTCATCCTTCTGTCTTCCATTCTTTCCCACCCTCCCCCACTCTCTTCTCCCACCCTCTTCCCCCTCCCTCCCTCTCTCTCTTTTTCTTCTCTTGATTCATTCATTCATCCTTCTCTCTTCCAATCATTATCACCCCCTGCTCTCTCCCCCCTCTCTTCCCCCTTTCTCTGTCTTCTCTGTCCCCCCCTCTTTCCCCTCTCTTTCTCTCCTCTCAATTCATTCATTCATCCTTCTATTCATTCTCACCCTCCCCACATTCTTCTCTCTCTCTTCCTCCTCTCTTCCCCCCTCTCCCTTCTCTCTCTCTCCTCCTCCTCCTCTCTCTTCCCCCATCCCTCTCCCTCTCCCTCTCCCACATACGTTCAACATTAGGATGGGTGGAGAGGGGCAAGGTAAAAGCCTCCCCCACCCCTCCAGTGATCCTAATGAAAATTGCTGTTCACGCACAGCTGGGCAGCAGGGAAAGTTAGGCAGAGGTCCCTGCTACTCCCCAGGGCGGGGCACGACAGAGAGCAGCTGAGGGCTGCATGTGACCCATGAGCCATGGGTTGCCCTCCTGTGCCTGAGGGATATTCCAGGCCCCTTCTCTGAATGTTCAGCTTTCACTGGAAATGATATTATATGAATATGGCCTCCATGTGTTCCCTGTTTCTCAGTATTAGCTTGAGAACGCTGCTAATGGGATGCTGCAGTTTTGGGAGAAAGAGTTTGCACTCAGCTGAACCTAGAGACTCCTCTGCCAGGCTGCAGAATTTCTCCTGAGACTCCAGTTCAGCCAAAGTCTACCATGCAAAGAACTAATGATCCTTCCAGGGTTTGGCAAACATCCCAGGAAAGGGAGTAATTGCAAATTGGTCCCAAAGAGCACCTATCCTGTGGCCCTTTGTGGTTTGATGGAACTGGTCTTACAGCTTTCTAGCCCTGATGGATGTGAAGATAAATGGTTGGAAGTGTGCAGGCAATGCCCAGTGAAATCTCAGAAACCAGAGGAGTACCTCAGCAAGCTCCTTGGACCACTTCATAACTACTAGAAGCAGAATAAAACGTGCAAAACAGGAGAGGTTTTGTAAAAGTGCTTAAGTCACATAAGTGATGTCAGTTGCAGAATTCTGCTTTTCTTGTTGCGGAATTCGGGTTATGTTGACAGAAAATTTTAATTTAAAATTTTTTTAAGCATATGTAGCCCAATACTTTTAGACATAGCTGCAGGCACGTCAGAAAAATAGGAACCTGAAAGAAAGTTAGGAAGCTACAGCCAGAAATAGAGCTCTTCCAGATTGGGGTGCAACATTTAGTCAGTGAGTTGGTAAATGGATCAATTAGAAAAACCTTTAATGATGATGAATTAGGTGGTAGATTTAATATTATTTATTTATTTATTCATTCATTCATTCATTCATTTCATTTCTATACCGCCCAATAGCTGAAGCTCTCTGGGCAGTTCACAAAATTCACCGTGTTTAATATGCATGTGCATGCGCGCACACACATACACTTCTAAAAACCACAGATGGCAAGCATCACTTAAGAGGCATATCCCTTTTTCTTTCACATCAGAAGAAGTGTTTATTTAAAGACTAGGGAGAGCAGAAGGTAGCTTGGAGGCATCTCTACACCAGCCTAAAATCCTGCATTTAAAATTGGGCTGTCTGCTTCCGTTTTAAATGCAGGATCACAACTCCCTTTTTCATGTGCTTCCTTTCCCCCCTCCTTCTCCCTGTATCGGAGTCTTCCATTATCTTTCATTGATCTCGCTCCTCTTCTTGCCGCTTTTCCTATTTTCACGGTGGGAACTGAAGCGGAACACAACGGGGTAATTTGATAGCTCATTATCTGCGATCTATTTAAAAACGGAACAAATGGCATTTAGTGCAGGAGACGCCTTGAATGATCAGGGCATCATGTAAAGAGCCTGCAAACTTCCGTGAAGAAGCAGTCTCACATCACAGGATAAAAGCTCCATGTGAAGGAACCCTGGGATTTGCAAGGCATCAGCAAGGACTTCCAACTCCAAATGGTTTAACAACAGCAAAAACAAAAGGCCATTCTCCTTTTGTGTGTCCAAGCTCCAGTCTTGCTACTGAAAACAAATTTTTCGGCTAAGCATGTCCACAGAGGCACCTTGCTCCTCAATTTGATGTCCACCTTCCCGAGCCACTATTTGCACCTGGCACCGGATGCTGGACCTGGGGGTTCTAGCAAAAAAAAAAAGGTAGATCACGCAAAGCTTAAAATCTGCCTGCCCCTGTTCCAAGACAATGCCTGGCATATGAGTGCATCGTCTGAAAATGAAGAAAGCGAGCTTCTTGTTTCAGAATTAGTTCTTACCTGTATGCAAATGTATGCAAATCTAATAGAGGAATTAATTGACTAAGACTCATATTAACTAATCAACTAAGATGTCTTCAACTGGGGAAGGCACTCATCCTTCTCCTTTTCACTCTCTGCCCTATCCCAGCAATTTGGAACCTCCTTCTGCCCTTTCTGCTCGCCGGTTCTGGTTACGACGGTGGCATCAGTTCTGGGTGGCGCCCGTGACCACATTCCTGGGCAACGTGGTGATGTACCTGCTCTTCCTCTTCCTCTTCTCCTACGTCCTGCTTCTGGACTTCGACCCCCCTCCTCCCAAAGGCCCTTCCGGCACAGAGATCGCTTTGTACATCTGGGTCTTCACGCTGGTCTGTGAGGAAGTGCGCCAGGGTTGCTTTGTGGGCTCCGATCCACTGCTGCAGCGGGTGCGCCGCTATTTCCAGGACACCTGGAACCAGCTTGACATCACAGCCCTGCTGCTCTTCATGCTTGGGCTGGTGTGCAGGTGAGAGCATCTCCCGGGCTGGGCTGCTGATGCAGAGGCAAGGGTGGTGCTGAGAGAACGTTTCTAGCCCTCCGCCATCTTCTGCATCTGTCCAACAGCCGTAGACCTTCGGTCCTCAAGCTTTTGGGGCCAGGGGGCACATTTGGAATTCTGAGGGACTGTTGAGGGCACTCCCACAAGATGGCTGGCATGGGGGTGGCTTGCCCATTCACAAAATGACTGCCGAGGTGGGCGTAGTCGGTCACGAAGCACTCATATCCCAGAAGGCAAACTGGTGAAATTAAAAGAAAACTTGCTCAAAAACCTAAGCACAAGGCAGAGGTGGGGTCTGGGCTCCCTTCACTTTGCAACATTCTAGCCTCCCAAATCTTAAGAAATAAAATAAAAATCAAGCTTGACAAGCACCAAGAGAGATGTCCATTGGGCACATACATTGGGGTCCCCAGAGCTACATGAACCAGAAAATGGCACAGGGTAGCTCTTGATGGACTGTACCATGTCAGGATCTGGGGTGGGGTGGGGAAATCACATATTTGAATGTTATACTGAACAAAAAACACTCCCTGTATGTAGGAAACTCGTAACCCTGGGAGAAAGCTAGGCTAGCTTAGAATTCTTCTCCCTGATAAGCTAGATTTCTATGTGCAGGGGGATTTTGATGTGGGGGAACATTCAAAGATATAATCCTGCACGTGCTGTCTGAAGTAGTGCATTCCAACAAGAGGACTGGGAGACAGTTCTGGCACAGGAGTTGTTACTCAGGTAGACTTGAGCCAGAGCCTCTTCCCATTTGTGGGTAGTGCCACCTACTGGCCACTGAAGAAATACCTCTATACAGGGCACTTCAGTGCTATTCCTTTAACTCTAAAGCACCTTGAACGAAATTGTGAGGTCTGGGATTAATGGCTCTGGAGAAGTGAAAAGGGGTGTTTGTATGCAGGTAAATGCTGTAGTACACAGAATGAATGACTTCCTTTCCTTGATGTCTTATCCCACTGTATGCTTCATAGGCTGTTCCCACGGTCGTATGAATCTGGACGCACCATTCTTTGCCTGGACTTCATGATTTTCACCCTTCGTCTCATCCACATCTTTGCTGTCAACAAACAGCTGGGTCCCAAGATGATTATCGTCGGCAAGATGGTGAGAGGCGCATGGAGCTGATGTGCAAAAAAGTGGGCCTTTGAGTGTGTGAGAGATCCTTGATTCAAGAACACACATGGCTGTGTCAGGGATTTTAGGTCGGAGATGTGTGTATAATGAATGTGTAAAGGACTCGTCACTTAACTGTGAACATACATACATACATACATACTGAGCATGCAGGGAATCAGAAAGTAAAAGCTAAGTGTGTAGGAGTGGGCAAAAGAACTTGGACCACATGTTCCTTTTGGGATGGTGTTGGTTGTTTTACTACTACTACTATTATTATTAATTTTGCAAATTTATGTTGCAAATATTACTTCCTCCTAGTGGCTTCCTTTTCTTCATTCAGTTCATCGCCTGAGCAAATTAGTCTCCTTTGATTCATAGGCCACATTCACATGCAGCCTCTTCACTTCTGCTTTGCTTCTCCCTGTTAGTGCAACTGCTAAGCCAACCAGGAATCATTTGTTTAGCTTGTTGTCCATACTGGGTCTCCTGGTTTGTTGCACCCAAAACAAGCCAGGAATCGTAAACCAAGAAGAAACCCTGGATTCTGATTCTGACTTGTGAAGGTGACCACGAGCCAGGGTCCCTGGTTCAGATGCCACGCTTGTCCCTGGTTTCCATAGCAGTCAGCTAGCACAAAGGAGCAAAGGCAGAATGAACAACCTGCATGTACCAGCATGCAGCCCATTCACAATTAGCCAAGATTCTCAGGAATTCTGGTTTAATCATTTAGATCTGAAATTAAGATTGAGTCAAGTTAGCATAATGTATTAAAACACATGCACATACATGCACATTCCCTTAGGGTGCAATCCTATGCATGTTTAGACAGAGAAAAAGCCTTACAACTCCCAGCATGCACCACCCAGCCATGCTGGCTGGGGCATGCTGGGAGTTGTAGGGCCTTTTTCTGTCTAAACATGTGTAGGGTTACACCTTTAGTTCCTTTAAGCTCTTTGTGAGGTGTACGTTGGTGTGGGGAGGGGAGGAGGTGTCTTTCTATACGTCCAAACAGTCACTTTTGCTCTCTCCATCTTTCTTTAGATGAAGGATGTCTTCCTCTTTCTCTTCTTCCTCGGGGTATGGCTGGTGGCCTACGGGGTCACCACAGAGGGGCTGCTCGTCCCACACGACCGACGTCTCCCCTGGATCTTCCGGCGTGTCTTCTACCGGCCTTACTTGCAAATCTTCGGACAGATCCCACTTGACGAGATTGATGGTGGCTATTCTAGGGTGCAGTGGAGTGGGGTGGGGTGGGGTGGGATGTGGGTGCTGGCTTCCATTCTGAATTCACAGCCAGTTTGGGCTGCCTGCCTCAAAGAGGAATTCTGCAGCCTTGGAAATAAGCCCATGAAAGTTACCTGTCTACAAAAAAATGTTTTTACTTACCTGCTGGGGCCTGGAAGAGGAAAGACAGACAGCTGCATCTCTATGACAGGTGCAGAGGATGGATGGAGTGCTCCGTTGCTCCTTCTCCATACCATTCTATCGCCTGCATGGAATTCCATACATGCATTAGGCTAGTGCTTAAATACAAGGCTGGGATAGCGTAGCGATGGAAAAGATACAGAAAAGAGGGCAACCGAAATGGTCAAGGGGGTGGAGGATCTTCCCTGGGCGTATTTGCGGGCTTTGTAGTTTAGAAAAAAGAGAGGTGATTAGAATGGGGACATGATAGACTCCATGCTGTTCATCATAATATAAACCTCTATCAGATAGAGGTTTATAAAACAATGAACGGCAGGGAGAGAGTCAACACAGATTTTTCACAAAAATAGAACTTGGGGACACCTAATGAAATAACCAGCAGTAGGCTTAGGACAGCCCAAAGCAGCCTTCCCCAACCTGGTGCCCTCCAGATGTTTTGGATTGCAATTCCCATCATTCCCAGCCAGCATGGAAGCCACCAGGTTGGGGTGGGCTGGCCCCAAGGAAGGCCTGTTTCATACAGTGCATTATTAGTTTGTGGAATTCATGACCCCATGGTGCGGTGCTAGCTGCTAGCTTGGGTTGCTTTAAAATGGGCTGGGACAACAGCTGTTAGCCATCAAAGCTCGATGGAACCTCCATATCTAGGGCCAATGTGTACTTTGTTATCAAACAATACGGGGCAAACAAGAGGAGGGGAGCCACCACTGCCATTATGTCCTGCTTGTACCTTCCCCCAAAGCATCAGGCTGGTCACTGGTCTGACCCAGTAGGGCTCCTCTTATGTTCATATCTTGTATTTGAGACCAAGCTTCCCCAACCTGGGTCCCTCCAGATGTTTTGGACTACAACCTCTATTAGCCTCAGGCAGCAATGCCAATGGTTAGGGATACGGATGTGCAAATGGGGAAAACTAGCTCATTCTGACCCATGTGTGTGATTGCGAGTTGCTTTTTTTTGTTCACACAAATGTTCAAGCGAATTTCAGTGTGTGTTTTCCTAAATGTATGCATCAATTGTGCGCACTCCTGAAAAGTATGCATTTTTCACTCATTGATTAAGCATGCTTGTGTGTATTTTTCTGAAAAACACACTTTTCCAGGCATATTTTTCAAATGTATGCATTTTCAAACACATTTTTCCTTGGCCTGTGAATGACATCGCAAGCTCGGAAATGTATGGACTTTGACCGCAGATTGCATTCAAGTCCACATTTGGGTCCAGGAAATGCGAACTGGGTAAATTCTGGTCTTAAACGAACTGAGGGTGCAATTCTAAGGGGATAGTTGGCCGCCTCCAAACTCAGAGGCAACCGACTATCCAATGCAGGGTGGGCAGAGCACAGAGGGGATCTTCTCTGCAGTGTTCCAGCCATCCTGCATTTGTGACTAGACAGCCAATCTCGGCTGTCTAGCCAGAGCAGCTTGGAGTGGGGGGCGGGGGGGAGGCCGGATGGCACATAGGAAATATTGTACCGGCGCTTCCGCTGTCCCCTCCCCACACCCAGGAACACCACCATTCCCCCTGCTCTGCGCTGCTCTTCCAAGTGCAGAGCCAGGGACGAACCACGCTGCCTACGAAGGGGTGGGGAGGCAGTTTTCTGGGAACCGACCTCGGAGAGCTGGCTCCGAGGCCGGTTCCCGAAAACTGAAAAATCCTATGGCCATCTAGCCACTGTCTAGTGGCCATAGGATTGTGCCCTGAAACAAATTTCTCATACATCCCTAGTGCAGAATGATGGGAGTTGCAGGCCAGAACATCTAGAGTGACCTAGGTTGGCTGTTCCAGAGACTACGTTAGGTAGGGCAGGAGCAGCAGAGGATCCAGGTATTTTGTCTTCTGGGGGTGGTAGCTGTGGTGGTGGAACAGTACTAGATCTGATATAGACCTAATGGTCTGCTTTATACAGAATCAGGCCATCTAACCCCATCTAACTCAGTACCGTCTACACTGACTGGCAGTGGCTCTCCAGGGCTTCAGACAGGAGTCTATATGCCAGTCCTACCTGGAGATGCCGGGGATTGAACCTGGGTCGTTCTGCATGCAAAGCCTCCCTTCTACTACTGAGTAAGGGCCCCCACCCTTTAGACAGGTCACCTTAAAGTTTGCTCAGTGTTGTGCTGTAAGGATCTTCATCTCATCTTTCCTTCTGCGCCCAGCTGCCCTGATCACAGCATCAAACTGCACCTACGACCCTGTGGCCATCTTGATGGAGGACGCAAATCCTTGCACCAACACCTATGCCAACTGGCTGGTGCTCCTTCTCCTTGTGATCTTCCTACTCGTAGCCAACATTCTGCTCCTCAACTTGCTCATTGCCATGTTCAGGTACCACTGTCATGGGTTCCTGCATCTCTTGTGAATGAGCGGGTGGAGGGGACCACCAATCAGTTGGTGGTTGGAGAAAGGGTGTGGCTAGGGAAAGGGGTGTGGCCATCTGGGGGAACCAAGGATCCCAGGCAGGCTGAATTTGGCCCCCAAGCTGGAGGTTCAACACCCCTGCAATAACCTGCGTTCTAAGATTGTGTACACTTGGGAGACGTCATACTTTTGATTCTGTCCAGTGCTATTTGTGTTGCATATGAATATGGTTAATGTGCAGTTGATTGTAGAAGAAAATGCAGGCTTTACATTTGTATTTTAGACCAATCTAAGAACAAACCATGGCAAGTGCATTCACAATCTTCTTTACATACTTTACATACAGAATAGGTTCTGTATTTCTCCCTTGGATCACATTCTGGGGAAACCTGTTTTTCCAGTTTGCAGCAGAAATTCTATTTGCATAGCACTGATTGGCCAGCCCTTGTGTTGATCATAAAACCACTCCCCCACCATTCTTAGAGCAGGGCTGTGCAGAGCACTGATTAGATGACCCTTAAAGCCACTCCCCTGTCCTTCTTAGAGCAGGGCTGTGCACAGGACGGACTGGTCAGCCCTTCTATCAATCTATCAAACGGACTGGTCAGCCACCTCCAACCCTTTAGAACTGATTTTTAAGTGTGAAAAAATGTGCAATTTTTAAAAATGGAAGGGAAGACAGGACAGTTCTCCTTTGTTGCATATAAGAGGCGGGCAACAATCAGCATTCAGTTTGGAGCCAGGACACGTATGTACGTGTGTGTGTGTGTATGTGTGTGTAGGAGCAAAATGGGAGCAGAACTTGTCGTGCTGCAACCGCTTCCTACCATCTGCTCTTGTTTTCGTGTGCATTTGTATGTGGGCCACAGTTGCCTAACTGTATTTCTCCTGTCTCCTCATCCCATCCCCAACAGTTACACCTTCTCCAAAGTGCAAGGCAACAGTGACATCTACTGGAAATCCCAGCGCTACAACCTGATCCTGGAGTATCACAGCCGTCCGGCACTGGCCCCACCCTTCATCCTGATCAGCCACCTGCACCTTTTCTTCAAGCGCCATGTCCGCAAGGTTCAGTCAGCCAAGGGACGCCACTTCTGTGAGTGCTGTGGGGGAAGGAGGGGGGTGTTATTGTTCCGGACGGGAGAGCTCCTAGCTGTCCTTTCTCCTGTGCCCGCTATCCCTTTCCACCCTTCTCTGCATTCCCACAAAAAATCGAGGCGTACTCATGGCCCCACCTTTATGCTGCAGGCCTCAGTTGCTTAGCAGTGCAAGCCTATTTATTTAATGTATTTATTTGTTTGTTACATTTATATATCGCCCAAGTGACAAATGTCCTTGGGGCGGTTTGCAATCATAAACCCCAAAAGAACAATAATAAAACCCATGCAATAATACAGTAGTGAAAATAACAAAATAATGTTTTAATATCTAGTAATCCTATCTAGGTAGGTGGCCGCCTCTGAACTCAGAGGTGAACGCCTATTCAAAGCAGGGCAGGAGAAGCACGGAAGGGATCGTTCCCTCCGCACTCCTCTTGCCCTGCTTTTTTGGCTAGAGCTGATTGCAGCTGTCTAGGCGCAGAGGACAGAGCAGGGAAGGAGGCTGCTGTATGACACATAGAATGTGTCATACAGGCAGTTACGATCTCACCGCCCCAGAATGCCCCTAGACACGCCCCTTTCTGGCCATGCCCAGGCAACGTAGAATTAGGGGAAGGTCGGTTCCCAGAAAACAGCATATCCTATGGCCGTCTAGCCGCTGCCTAGCGGCTATAGGGATTGCTCCCTAAAAATATTAAGGGCCAGCAGTAAAGTTAATCATCAGAGCAACAGATTAAATACCTCGTGGAAGAAGGTGTTAGCCTGGTGTCTAAACATATACAGTGAAGGCGCCAGTGGATCTCCCTGGGAAGGGCATTCCACAGATGGAGCCACTACAGAGATAGCTCTGTCTCTGGTAACTACCCATTGCACCATTTGGGGTGGTGGCATGTCTACACAGAAGTAAACACCATTGAATTTAGTGGGGCTTAGTCTCAGATAAGTAGGTATTGCATTCCAGCCTTCCTCCTTTTTCATAAGGCAGATGCAACCCCATTGGCTCAGTCATTTCAGTTGCCCCTTTTCTGTATCATCTCCAGCTCTACAGCATAGGGCAGGGGTAGACGACATGGGGCCCGTAGGCATCAGTGTGCCCTCCAGACACCTTTGTTGCACCCGATCCCTCACACTGTGTTTTTTTTTTAAATGAACACACTTTCTTACTGGCAGCTGGGATTGGTTCACAGCGAAGCGGGGGCCTCCAACTGCTGCTGTCTTCATTTCTCATGAATGCCTCTGGGCTACATGGTGGGGTGCAGAGACATTCTTAGGAAATGAAGATGCTGAGGTTGGGGCCACGGCAGCCATTTTGTGAGGGTGTCCAGAACAGGTTCTCAAATTGCCAAATGTGCCCATGGGCCGAAAAAGGTTAGCTCTTGCTGGTATAGGACCTAACTAGCGCTGATGAGGCAGCCCCGGGTCAGAATAATTTGCAGCAGATTCGTTGGCCAAAGACTCAAGTTGCTTGTGCCGAAGCACCCCTGAAGACGTTCAATACACGCTGGACTCAACAAAGGAATTGCTGTGGACCTGGAGGCTTCCCCCTCATTCTCCCCCCCCCCCCTCAACACACACACCATTCTCTGTATTTGGTACCTTCCCATTCAGTGGAGGCTGGTGGCTCTGATTTTGTTAGAGCTATGAATCCATTCTGGGTTTCAGTCAGAACCTGACAAAACTCTAAAGAGCTATCCAAGGTGCTGAACCTATTTTGGGGTTAGGGTTCAACATCTGGAATACAACAGGAGCACATTTTCACAGAAAATGTTCACAAATTCCTGAACTTGCTTTCATGTCTGCAAAATGTGTACTTGAAAAATGTGCACATTTTAAATCATCCACGCTTTGGTCTATGGAGCAAATTTGAGCAAATTTGTGGACTGCTTGCGCAACTTTCACATTTCGTAGCTGTTTGTTTTGTGCAGTTTTCCCATTTGTGCAAAACACATATAAAGGCTAGCGCAAATCAAGGACAGACAAGCAGCAGGCTGATGGTCGCAGAATCTTGATGCGCTCAAACATCCCTTGTTCGTCCATCCCTGTTCACAGTTTGCATCTTTTCCACATGGTATTTCTTCTTCTCCCCTTCACCCCACATCCAATTGTGTTTTGGGCAGTGCTGGAACTCTCTGCGGCCCAAGATGGACAACTGCTCACGTGGGAGTCGGTGCAGAAAGAAAACTACTTAGTTGCTCAGGCCCGGCAGAAACGTGACAGAGACACAGAACGGCTCCGGCGAACCTCCCAAAAGTGAGGATTGGGGAGTGGAGGCCAGGAGTAGGGTGGAAGGGAACTAAAAGTGGACGGGACAGACAGGTTGGAATTAGAGGTGGTTCATTTCCAATCCGTGTCAGCTTTCAGATCAGATGTGATTATCTGCATATAGTGATCAGATCATTACAAAAGATATCAGTAAAAAGGTAATGTATTTATATAAAGTTAACACAAATCCAAATCATATAAAGTTAAAATTGTGAATCTTTAGCTGAAATAAGTAAAATTACCCAAACCTGTATAAAATTACGAACACTCATGAACTTAATATTCTTAATCTCTCTGACTACGAACAGCATTCTTCAGTAGTTTTTCCCTAGCACCAATTACTGTGGATGGAAAATCTGCAGTTTTTGCAGTTACATATCGATCTTGCCCACAAAGCAGATAGTTTTTGCATGTGTTCGTTCAAAACCTTGTTCTGCCCTGTTTTCCGCATTCATGTACTTTAAAAAAAAAAAACCTCATGTGAATTTTTGTTTAAATAACATAGTTTGAACTATTTTCTCACAACATATGCATTTGTAAACATACGTTATCTCAAAATATGCATTTCCTAATAGATTTTATCTTAAAATACACATTTTTGAGTGCCTCTCCATAGATCCCTAGTCTTCAAACGTTGTGCATGGATGGTACTGTTAAGAGTTATTATGACAGCTTTTCTGCACGTTTACCTAAACCATAGGTGCAGAACCTCAGGCACGGGGGTCAGGTCCGGGCTGCATGGGGTTCCAATCCAGCCTGACAGGGATCCCCAAATGGCCACACTCCCATCCCCTTTCCACTGACCACCAATCGTTTCCTGGATGTTGTGGAGTTTTTTCTCCATTTGAAAAGGTTGAAATGCTTCTCCAAATGCTTAGTTACTGGCAGTAAGAGCTTTAAGATAAAATATTATTTATTATTACATTTATATCCCACCTTTTTCCCTCTTGCAAGGAACCCAAGGTGGCTTACATGGTCCTCCTGCTCTCCATTTCATTTTCACAACAACCCTGTGAGGGAGGTTAGGCTGAGAGTCAGTGGCTGACCCCAAGTCACCCAGTGAGCTTCATTGCTAAGTGGGGACTAGAACCTGGATGTCCCCAGTCCCAGACCAACACTCCGACAGCTACACCACACTGGCTGTCAAAGTATGCTGGTATTTTGGGCACGTCCCTTTTGCTTTCAGACCCGCCCACCACTGAAATGTGTCCTCCAAGAGCTTCTTGGAAATGGACTTTGTCCCTCAGGCTGAAAGAGCGTCTGCACCCATTTCACCATTCTTTTGCTGGTGGAGAGCATGGAACCTAGGCAGCCGTCAGAGAGGGCAGGAGGTTGGCTTCCAGAGAGGCACAAGGCAGGGTGAACAGCATCCTTCTTGTAACTGCCTTGCCCCTCTAACCCTGCAGAGTTGATCAGGTTTTGAAGCAGCTTTCTGAGATCAAGGAATCGGAGCGACGCCTGAGGACCCTCGAGATGCAGGTACGGGGAACAGTAATGACCCAGTGGGGATGGATGAGGCAGGGAGGAAACGGGAAGCCCTTGAGAAGTGGTAGGGGATGAAGGCCTCCAAAATGGCACCAGCTGGAGGATGAGGAGCTGCAGCCTAGTTTAAGAGCTGTGAAGGACACGAGGGGTCTGTATTCATTTTGAAAGCATAAGAGGGCACCTCGATACATCCCACCCACCAGAGACAGCACCTCCTCCTCATTTCTTCCCCATTTACTTCCACCAGATGGAGTACTGCACCAAGGCCCTGTCTTGGATGGTCGACATCTTGGCTCAGAGTGACATAGCCAAAGGGGGGCAGGCTCCTCCCCTTCAGAAAAGGGGTGAGTAGACGGGCAGTCCCCAGAAATCCTTGAGGATGTGCACCACTGACTTGCTTGCGTGAGCAATGATGGCAGTGCACCATGGGTGCCGAACCTCTTTCAGCCCGAGGGCCGAATTCCATTTTGGAGAAGTTCTCGGGGGCTGTGTTCCAGTGGTGGATGTGGCCAAAGGAAAACGGGTGAGGCCAACCCCTCCCCCGCGCATATCAGGATAATTTAGATTAAAGTTCTTTCAACCAGTGACGAAACCTTAGGAGAGGCATTTCAACCTTTCAGAATGGGGAAAAAAGCCTGCGCAAAAGCCACCCAGCGATTGGCAATCGGGGGAAAGGAGTGGGGCCAGGGGAAGGGGGTTTGGCCATTTGGGGAACCCCAGGGGGCCAGACTGGGACCCCAGGTGGGCCACATTTGGTGCACTGGCTTTATGTTCAACACCCCTGCAGTCCACTAATACAGAATGCTATCTGTGTAGATCCCCCTCTGTGTATGATTGCCTGTACTTACAGGGTCTGTGTCCATTTATATATGAGGTCAGTTGGTCAATGCACAGGCTTCTCCATAAATGAGTGCAAGGTGAGGAGGAGAAGACAAGTAGCTTAGGTTTTAGTCCTGGGGAAAAGCCCCATAGGCCTTTGACAACACCTTGTTCCCTTTTAGACTTCCATGCACATCATGCTTCCCCAACCATTCCCACTTCCTTTCCCCTTCCCAACACAGTGGATCTTAAGTTGAAGACAGATATGGTGGAGGTGGTTTGATACTTCCTTTACTGCCCTTAAAACATATGTACATTTTTTTCTGTCCTGTGGCAAACTCTGGCAATGTTCTCTATGTTTCCACACATTTTTAGTTTGCTTTAGACTGAGCACTGAGCTGGGAAAAGTGGGCTGTGCTGAGTTCCTATTAGTTAGCACTGATGATATCAGCAACACAGCTCTCCATCACCCCAATCTGCAGAGGAGTTTTGTGGCTGTTTTTTAATGTTCTTAATTTTTTTCTGGCAAGGGGAAGGAGAACATATATATATACACATAGAAGTACATGTGCCTCTTTAAAAAAAAGTTGGACAGCCTTGAAGGAGTAAGCCTTGTTATGCCAAAGCTGACACTCCACTTGGCAATGGCTGATTCAATATATATACATCTGTACTTGGGCTGTGTACAAATGTATTTCATCAGCAGTTGCTGCACTCTGAAAGCATGTTCACTACATTCTGGTAAGACTTACCTGTTCCTCTCCAAAGTTGAGCTTAGGGAAAACTAGTCCTGCTCATTTTTAGTAAATCCTGGCTGTGCATAGCACTGACTGGCTAGTGGCTGAGATGTCAACAAACCATCCACCCCTTCATCCTTGGAGCAGTTTTACTAACTTTAAAAAATAGACTGTGCATTTTTTAAACACGATGCATCAGTTGAATATTAAACAAAATAAAGGCATGTCCAGTGGAGCTTTAAAAAAGTAAAAAAAGAAGAGGACAGCCTGCCTAAAGCATGGGAGTAACGGCAAGACTAATATCTGAACCAGCATTAGAATCATTCATAAATATGTTTCGCAGTACAAAAACCCCTGCAGTGACTGCTGTTTTGATGTACGTTTATACAACACACCCTCACCCAGCTAGTGCTTGACTTGCTGGTGTGTACCCTGGCTCATAACTCTAGTTGTGAAGCTGGGTTCACATTGTGGATGAAGAGACTGTTATGATCACTTTTAAAATGCTACGTGTTGCTTTTCATCCTTAGGGGAAGGCATGAAGTTACAGCTGAGTTAGCTGAGTTCCTGAAGGGAATAACAGCCAGAACCAGCTGTGTGCCATCTCGCTTCCACAACCACGTAGAACTCACCTGTTCCTCATCCTTAGCCGCCATTTACCTCTCCTGCAAGCTCACCTCTGAGGGCCAGATTGCATCAGTCAGTGGGGGGATCATTCTCAGGATCGCAGTGGGGCAGGGATTTAACCCTTTCCTCCTCTGCTGCGGTCCTGAGGAAGATGCCTCCTCTGAAGCTGCTTTTTGCATTGGGAGGAAAAATCCCCCAGAGACTGGCCTATATCCCACTTTTCACCTACCTGCTAAACCAGGGGTTGTCAGTTTGTAGGCCAGCAACATTTGGAGGGCCACAACTCCCATCAGTCCTACCCAGCATAGCAAGTGGTGAGGCATGATGGGAGTTGTAGGCCCAAACCTCTGGAAGGCCACGAGTTGCCCTCCACTGTGCTAAATGTATCTTGGTTAGGTCGTTGGGGATGCAGTGCCCGCTGGTAGGTTGTTCTGCCCCCATGGTTGTGAATCCACATGCTTTGCTGCTCTCTCTTTCCCTGCAGACTGAATTTCTCCATGGAACCTCAAGACTGAAGGAGGTGCATTGCTCCTGTCACCTGCCACTCCAGGTGACCCCAGAGGTGTCTCATTGTTAGGGGGCTGAGGGAACTGGGCAAAGCCTAGGCTACCTGGGCAAAGCCTAGGCTACCAAGTTCCCCCCTCAACACCCATGGCAAAGCCTAGGCTACCAGAGGCTTTGCCATGGGTGTTGAGGGGGGGACTTGGGATTCCATTATGTCCCTAGCAATCTAGCTAGAGTAGGAGATAGCCCAGAATATACACACACACACACACACACACACACACTTGAAAACCTGGTCCCTACACACTAGGAACCTCTTAGAGCTACGGGAACGAAGGGACCATTCTCTGAACCTTGAATTCCTGCTACTGTTGGACTATTCTGGACTTCCTACACTTGCAATGAAGAAAGGACCTAACCAGGAGACTGTGGAGGGAGGGCTGGTTCAAGTTTCAACCTGGCCACAGATTCCCCATCTCTCAGCCTGACTTTCCATTTCTGCAGTAGGAAGAAGAAGAATGATCTACCTCGCAGGATTGCTGTTTTCTTTAATTCTATTTTTTTAAAGGCTTTACATGCCAGAAGTGCAATAGAACACCTCATCATGTTTCACATGCATGTCAATACATGAATCAGCTGCTAGTTAGACTTTGTTAGATTTTGTTTGATAAGGTAATATTTATCTTTGCATAATCTGGATGAGCAGCAGGGGCTGGGACACTCCTCATGGGAATGATTGGGAAGGGACCTCACTGAGCCAGGGGTGGGTGACCTGGTGCGCTCCAAACATTTGGGATGACACCTCCAATAATCCCTGACCATTCGACATGCTGGCTGGGGCTGATGGGGGTTGTAGTCCCAAACCTGGAGGGCACCAGGCCGCCCACCCCTGGCCCAGTGGAAGAGCACATTCGTTGTGTGCAGAAAGCCCCTGGCTGGATCCCCGGCATCTCCAGTTAAAAGGATTATGTAGCTAGTGGTTGAAATTATCCTTGCCTGAGACTCTGGAAAGACACTGTGAGGCAGAGTAGACAGGTTCCTACATGGCAATCATCCCCCTAACTCTTGATGTGCACATCCCAGGTCGCCACCCAGCTGCCAGGGCCATGACTGCTTGCCATCCCATTCCTGGCTCAGGCTCAGCCAGCAAAGCAGCTGTAGAAGCGCCACTGAGCTAGGCTGGCTGACTCCGGGCAATGTGTAGGAGACCACATTATGCAGCAGGGGTGGGCAGAAGGTAGATCTTGACTCACTGGTGGTCCACCTAATGCAGGTGTGCTGAACCTCTTTTCAGCCCAAGGGCCAAATTCCATGCCAGAGAAGCTCTGGTGGATGGTGCCAAAGGCAAAAAAAGGGCCCCAAACACTAGCATGTTTTAACTTAAAGCTCTTGCTGCCAGTAACTAGACCTTAGGGAATGCATTTCAACCGTGTAGGAACGGCACAGAATCCGGGAAACCACCAAACCATTGGGGAAAGGGGGCGGGACCAGGGCCAAGGGGGCAAGGTCATCCAGGGAATCCCAGGAGGGCCAGCTTTGGCTCCTGGACCCCGTGTTCTGCACCCCTGCTGTAGTGCATTCCGCTGGCTGGGATTCTTGGAAAGGACCTTGGAAGGCTCCTGCAAGCCACTTCTAATATTCTTAAGAAAAAGTGCATACTCAGGCTCACGCAACCTAAGATTATAGCCATGTCTTAATTGGCAAGAGATCCAAAAGACGGTCCACTTTGTTTTGTAAATTCAAAACACATTGGTGGACCATCAGGATTCTAGTTTGGTTTTGTTTTAATTACATCATGCAAGACTGAAGTTAGCCCATCCCTGTTCAAGAGCAGACCCAGGGAGTCTTCAGACAGGTCGGGGAGCATCCCCCTCACCTTGGACACGGTTAGGGAACCCTTTGCTCTTGGGTGGGGTGGAGGCTCTGGACATTCTCAGAGACACACCATCTGAGATCTTTCATGAACAAAAGGTAGTAGCAGCTCCAAACATCTAAGAGCACCTGACTTAGTACATGGGCGGAGACATCTGCGCCAGTAGAACAGCCTAATTCTACCTCTCCTTTGGGAAACCACTCAGCAGAGAACACTAGAATGAGGCTTGGAGGCAAAACAAAACTGCCTTTTTGAAAAAACTTAAAAGCAACCAAGGAAGGGCATGGAGCAGGGTACGTAACCTTTGTGCCATTTTTATTATTGTAAACAACCCTGAGGGGGTCTGTGAGTTGGGTGGTATATAAATAAATAATATCCCCCTCCCAAACTGCTGTTAGTTTTCACTGAGGGAAGAAGACATTCACAATACAGGTATACCCGTACCACCACCACCACCACCAGGTGGGGCTATATGCGCAGCTTTGTATGGGGCAGGAGCCAGGAGGGGAATTAGATTGCCAAAATGGTGTAGTGGGGAAGAGCTGAATGCTCCCTCCTGAAACACCAGTGTGCTCTGCACCATTTGTTCCCCTGTCCTGTTCCCATAGCAGCTTTTCGGTCTTGAAAAAGAGCTGGGCGATAGGGTCATAGATCTCCCATGTCACCTGTTTTGACCCTAAAGTCAAAGGCTTCAAGAGTCTGCTTTTCTGCTAGTAGCATATCGATTCTCACTTTTTTTGTGTGCCTCTAATCATGGGAATCTCCCCAGCAGTTTGGGGATTAAGCAGAGAGCAAAGCAGTAGTTATGGTTAGATTTTAAATTTTTTGCATAAAGATTTACATTACGCCGCTGGAAGGCAAGGTCCTTTCCAGATAGAATAAGTATTGCAATGGGTTTTTTGGATTTAAAAAAGAGAACATTTTCCTGTATGTTTTGATTTGTAAATTGCCTTTGCCCATGAATGAAAACTGTGAATGGAAAGAGGATATTTACAAATCAAAACACTCAAGAGACCCATTCCCCTCACCCTCCAATACAGCTTTCCTTGTCCAAGAAATACTATTTCTACTGCTGCTAGTGAAATATTATAGAATCATAAACAGTGGTGTGTGTTTGTTTTTTGAGATTGTCGCAAATTACAGAAGGAAATTGTAGCACTCTTTTATTGATTGTTGATATTTTGTAATAGATTGAAATGTATTTGATAAAACTTCATTAAAATGTCAATAAAAATGAGCTGGAGGCTTATAATGTTTTAGAACAAATGTTGTTGAACCATGAACTCCCCCCACATCTAAAAATAAGTGAATTTAGCCTTCCCAACAGAAGGGCTGGTGCTCTTTGCCCAGACATGGGACAAGATCAGTGAAAAGGGAGAAAAAGAAATGCATGCTCTGACATCTCACAGATGACAATATGGACATGATGGCAGTACCCCAATTTTCACTCCACCCTCCTCCACTGTTACCCATTGTTGATAGTTCTTTGCTCTCTGTCATGTGCTATTTTCATTTACTGTGCCGTTTTTCTTTTGTCTTTAACCTACAAATTAATTTTTTTAAAAAACAGCTACAAACAGTTACAGTAAGATACTGGACTTAATAAAAACAACTGACATAAAAGCCCCATCATATGTTGTCAAATGCCTGGGCATAGAGGACAGTCTTAACCTGGTGCCAGAATGATGACAACGTTGGCGCCAGGCAGACCTCAGTGAGGAGAGCATTCCATAATTGGGGGGCCACCTACAAGAAGGCCCTCTCCCTTATTGCCATCTTCCAAGCCTACCTCGGAGAAGGCACTCAGATGAAAACATCAGATGTTGATTGTGGTGTCTGGGTAGGGTCATGTTGGGAGAGATACTCCATCAGGTATTGCAGTCTTGGGTAGCGTAAGGGTTTATAGGTTAAACCTGGCACCTTCAGTTGGGCTCTGAAACATACAGGCAGCCAGTACAAGCAGGCCAGAATTGGTGTTATATGTTCAGACCTTCTGTTCCCTGTTATTAATTTGGCTGCTGCATTTTGCTCAAGCTGCAGCTTCTGAATAGTCTTCAACGGCAGCCCTACATAGAGTGCAGTATTAATCTTCACTGTGGCAAGCTGTGTGGTTCATGGTGCCTTGACATTTTGAGTGCCCTAGAGACACGATGCATCCGCTAACCCACTCAAGAGATTTAATTTCTAGAGTTGCTGGAGAGGAAGTTAAACCCTAAAGAGGGGTGGACAATTTTGTGCAATCCAGGGGCTGCACTCCTGTTGGTGCACTACCAGCAGTGGCAAAAATTACAGTGGTTTGCCACCAAAATTTCCTGGCAAACCACTACAGTGACTCAAAAGGGCCACATTTAGCTCAAAAACAAGCGACATTTGGCACTTCTGAGTCTCTGTAGTGGTTTGCCACCTAATTCATAGAATAGTATAGTAGGGTTGGAAGGGGCCTAGAAGACCATTGAGTCCAACCCCCCAAATTTCAGCAGTGCGGTGGCAACAGCACTCTAGGCCACCCCTGACCTAAAGTATGACAATGCTAGCACATCATGCTAACAATATGCTAATGGGCATCTCTACACCAGCCTAAAATCCTGCATTTAAAACGGGCCTTTCTGCTTCCGTTTTAAATGCAGGATCACGACGACTCCCTTTTTCACTTGCTTCCTTTCCCCCCTCCCCCTTCTCCCCTCCTTCTCCCCATATCTGAGTCTTCCATTATCTTTCATTGATCTCGTTCCTCTTCTTGCTGCTTTAACTCTTTTCATGGAGGAAACTGAAGGGGAACACAACCGGGCAATTCGATAGCTCGTTATCTGAGATCTATTTAAAAATGGAACAAAGGGCATTTAGTGCAGGAGACGCCCTGGAGGGTCACGGCAGGGTCATGGCATCATGTAAAGAGCCCGCAAACTTCCATGAAGAAGCGATCTCAGTTGCAGAATAAAAGCTCAGTGTGAAGAAGCCCAATAAGGCAACAGCCAAAAGGCAAAAAGAGGGATAAAATAGAGGCCAGTGCCTTTAGTATTTAGGAATATTGGGAGCGTACGCTTTAAGATCTCCAGAAATTCTTCATTTCTTTCCAGCATCCTCAGCCCTGTACCTAGAACCATTACTTATGAGAGGGAATTCCAGCAGGTGCAGCATTAGTCACTCCTGCATGGACATCCACAATTCTGCTTGCCAAACTCACCATGGCGAGTGTTCAGACTACCCAGGTTTCTTCAGAACCCTGAATTCCCTGGGGATCCTTGCCCCTCTCCAGCCCCAAAGTTCAGGGGATAGGCCTGGGGATTTGATTTGGCTCTGTACCTGCCAGGAGCTCAGAGCACCCGGCAAGGGTGGCGAGCCACAACCTGCCTTGAACTCTGAGCTGGAGGGGAGAGCTGGAAGCATTTCTTCTTGTCTCTGCTGTTGCAGGGCACTCCAACCACCCAACACTTGTAGAGCTGAAGCCCACTTCTGCTTTCCCCCATCCAGCTCAGACTTCAGTGGTGGAAAATCAGACGTGTGTGGGCTTCTCTCTGCACTTGCCAGGCAAGAGCCTACAAATCACAGAGCCCAAAGCGAGCTTCTGTGCCCATCCCGCCCATCCAGAAGGGGACCCTCCCCAGAAGTCAAGGACAAGACCCCACCCCTTGGGGGCAGCGCATGATCCTAGAGCCCACACTTGGTTGGCTACCAATGGGCAGCCAAAGTCTGTGGTCCGCTTCCTTTGAAAAAATACACCTGTCTAAATATCTTCTCTTGGACACTACTACTACAAAAACAAGAGCTCTGCTGTAGTTGCGGTTGGAGGATGCTGTCCCATTGCCAGAACTGAAGTCAGGTTCAGTTGTCCATCCAGTCAGCTTTTGTACATGGGATGGGCAGGGCGGGGGCAACTTGTGCTTTGTCTCACACAGCAAATTGTCTTGGGCTGGTCCTGGTTTGCCCTGTACCTTTGTGACACCTTTATTGACTCCTTACAGAATAAAGCTTTTCTGGTTACCAGCTGATGCTTTCTTGATCACATAGTTAGTTACAGCTCCTATTAGGAGTCTGCTTCCAATTATATAGTTTATTCATTTATTAAATTTTTACCCCATCAGGCAGCCAACGATAATGATCACCAGTTCTGGTGAGGACATTTAAAGCGGCTTGGGACCTCAATATTGGAGGGAGTGCCTCTCCCTATATATGCCTGCCTGAGGACTGAGATCTGTTGGAGGGGCGCTCCTCTGTGTCCCACCAGTGCAAGACATACACTATGGTGGGATGCGGGAGAAGGCCTTCTCTGCTGTGGCACCCAAGTTGTGGAATGCCCTCCTCTTGGAGGCCCAATTGGCACAGACATTGGTTCCATTTTCGCGCCAAGTTAAAACATGGCTTTTCACCAAAGCCTTTGAGGGCTAAATGCATTCCCTACAGTTGCACACTGTTTTAACTGTTTTATTGTTTTAGATTGTAATTAGTATTAGCTTGTTTAATGGTTTAAGATGTTTTTAGCTGTTTTATTGTTTTAGATTTTAACTGGTATTAGCTTGTTCAATGGTTTAAGATGTTTTTAGCTGTTTAAATTATTGCTTTATACTGTTTAAATTGGTTTTATCTGTACGCCGCCCTGAGATCTTAATGATATAGGGCAGGATACAAATGTTCTGCCCTATATCATTAAGATCTCAGGGCGGCGTACAGATAAAACCAATTTAAACAGTATAAAGCAATAATTTAAACAGCTAAAAACATCTTAAACCATTGAACAAGCTAATACCAGTTAAAATCTAAAACAATAAAACAGCTAAAAACATCTTAAACCATTAAACAAGCTAATACTAATTACAATCTAAAACAATAAAACAGTTAAAACAGTGTGCAACTGTAGGGAATGCATTTAGCCCTCAAAGGCTTTGGTGAAAAGCCATGTTTTAACTTGGCGCGAAAATGGAACCAATGTCTGTGCCAATTGGGCCTCCAAGAGGAGGGCATTCCACAACTTGGGTGCCACAGCAGAGATACAAATGTTCTCCCCTTCATGGATCACTGCCTTGTTGTGGCGAAGGGGCTTGCGTAACTCAGTGAAGCCATAAGCTATGCCGTGCAGGGCCACCCAAGACGGCCAGGTCATGGCGGAGAGTTCTGACAAAATGTGGTCCACTGGAGAAGGAAATGGCAACCCACTCCAGTATTCTTGCCAAGAAAACCCCATGGAACGTATCACAAGGCTAAAAGATATGACGCCAGAAGATGAGCCCCTCAGGTCGGAAGGTGTCCAATATGCTACTGGGGAAGAGCAGAGGGTATTTCCAAGTAGCGCCAGAAAGAGTGAAGCGGCTGGGCCAAACCCGAAAGGACACTCAGCTGTGGATGTGTCTGGTGGTGAAAAGAAAATCCGATGCTGTAAAGAACAATATTGTTTAGGAACCTGGAATGTCAGATCAATGAATCAAGGTAAGCTGGAGGTGGTCAAACATGAGATGGCAAGATTGAACATCGACATCTTGGGAATCAGCGAACTAAAATGGACAGGCATGGGCGAATTTAATTCAGGTGACCATCATATCTACTATTATGGGCAAGAATCCCTTAGAAGAAATGGAGTAGCACTCATAGTCAACAAAAGGGTGGGAAAAGCAGTACTGGGGTACAATCTTAAAAATGATAGAATGATCTCAGTACGAATCCAAGGCAAACCATTCAACATCACAGTAATTCAAGTCTATGCCCCAACCACTGAGGCCGAAGAAGCTGAGGTTGATCGGTTCTATGAAGACCTACAACACCTTCTAGAACTAACACCAAAAAAAGATGTCCTCTTCATCATAGGGGATTGGAATGCTAAAGTAGGAAGTCAAGAAATCACCAGGATAACAGGCAGGCATGGCCTTGGTGTACAAAATGAAGCAGAACAAAAGCTAATAGAGTTTTGCCAAGAGAACACGCTGATCATAGCAAACACTCTTTTCCAACAGCACAAGAGGCGACTCTACACATGGACGTCACCAGATGGTCAATATCGAAATCAGATTGATTATGTCCTTTGCAGCCAAAGATGGAGAAGCTCCATACAGTCAGTAAAAACAAGACCTGGAGCTGACTGTGGCTCAGATCATGAGCTGCTTCTTGCAAAATTTCGGCTTAAATTGAAGAACGTCGGGAAAACCACTAAACCTTTCAGGTATGACCTAAATCATATCCCTGATGAATATACAGTGGAGGTGAGGAATAGATTTCAGGGATTAGACCTGATAGACAGAGTGCCTGAGGAACTATGGACGGAGGTCCGTAACATTGTTCAGGAGGCAGCAACGAAATCCGTCCCAAAGAAAAAGAAATGCAAGAAAGCAAAGTGGCTGTCTGATGAGGCTTTACAAGTAGCTCACAAAAGAAGGGAAGCGAAAAGCAAAGGAGAAAGGGGAAGATATACCCAACTGAATGCAGAGTTCCAGAGAATAGCAAGGAGAGACAAGAAGGCCTTCTTAAATGAACAATGCAAAGAAATCAAGGAAAACAACAGAATGGGAAAGACTAGAGATCTCTTCAAGAAAATTGGAGATCTCAAGGGAACGTTTTGTGCAAAGACGGGCATGATAAAGGACAAAGAAGGCAGGGACCTAACAGAAGCAGATGAGATTAAGAAGAGGTGGCAAGAATACACAGAAGAACTATACAGGAAAGATCTGAATGTCCCTGATAGCCATGATAGTGCGGTCACTGAACTTGAGCCGGACATCCTCGAGAGTGAAGTCAAGTGGGCCTTAGGAAGCATTAGTAACAACAAAGCTAGCGGAGATGACAGTATTCCAGCCGAGCTATTTAAAATCCTCAAAGATGATGCTGTTAAAGTGCTGCATTCAATATGCCAACAAATCTGGAACACTCAACAGTGGCCACAAGACTGGAAAAGGTCAGTTTACATTCCAATTCCAAAGAAGGGCAACGCCAAAGAGTGTTCAAACTACCGCACAATTGCGCTCATTTCACATGCCAGCAAGGTGATGCTCAAAATCCTACAAGCTAGGCTTCAGCAGTATGCGAACCGAGAACTACCGGAAGTACAAGCTGGGTTTAGAAGAGGCAGAGGAACTAGAGATCAAATCGCCAACATTCGCTGCATCATGGAGAAAGCAAGAGAATTCCAGAAAAACGTCTATTTCTGCTTCATTGACTACGCTAAAGCCTTTGATTGTGTGGATCACAACAAACTGTGGCAAATTCTTAAAGTGATGGGAGTACCAGACCACCTTACCTGTCTCCTGAGAAACCTGTACGAGGGTCAAGAAGCAACAGTAAGAACCAGAGATGGAACAACCGATTGGTTCAAAATTGGGAAAGGAGTACGACAAGGCTGCATATTGTCACCCTGCTTATTTAACTTATATGCAGAGTACATCATGAGAAATGCCGGGTTGGATGAATCAGAGGTCGGAATTAAGATTGCCGGGAGAATTATCAACAACCTCCGATATGCAGACGATACCACCCTAATGGCAGAAAGCGAAGAGGATCTCAAGAGCCTCTTGTTGAGGGTGAAAGAGGAGAGTACAAAAGCTGGTTTGAAAGTCAACATTAAAAAAACTAAGATCATGGCATCTGGCCCTATCACTTCCTGGCATATAGAAGGGGAAGAAATGGAAGCAGTGACAGATTTTACTTTCTTGGGCTCCAAGATCACCGCAGACGGTGACTGTAGCCATGAAATTAAAAGACGCTTGCTCCTTGGGAGGAAAGCTATGGCAAACCTAGACAGCATAGTAAGAAGCAGAGACATCACCTTGCCGAAAAAGGTCCGTCTAATCAAAGCTATGGTTTTCCCAGTAGTAATGTATGGCTGTGAGAGCTGGACTATAAGGAAGGCTGAGCGCCGAAGAATGGATGCTTTCGAACTGTGGTGCTGGAGAAGACTCTTACGAGTCCCCTGGACTGCAAGGAGGTCAAATCAGTCCATCCTAAAGGAAATCAACCCTGAGTGCTCATTGGAAGGACAGATAATGAAGCTGAAGCTCCAATATTTTGGCCACCTAATGCGAAGAGAAAACTCCCTGGAAAAGACCCTGATGCTGGGAAAGACTGAAGGCAAAAGGAGAAGGGGACGGCAGAGGATGAGATGGCTAGATAGCATCACGGATGCAATGAATATGAACTTGAGCACGCTCCGGGAGAGAGCGCAGGACAGGAAGGCCTGGCGTGCTATGGTCCATGGGGTCACGAAGAGTCGGACACGACTGAACGACTGAACAACAACAACAAATGTTCTAAATAAAAATAAATAATAAAATGTAGATAAAAACAATTTAAGTGAGAACTTTTAAAAAATGAATTAAAAACCATTTCAAGCACTAAAAGGAAATACTTGTCTCACTGTTTGGCCTTTTTGAGTAGAGCAATGCAAGGCATTTTATCTTTGTTTAAGGGGGTTAATGCTTAATTGCTAAATTATCATTACTTGTGATAAATTTTTAAATTGTACACCGCCCTGAAACCCAAAGAGGAGATGGCTGGTATATAAATATAAATATTTCAATTAATTAAATTGGGCTTTTAAAAAGATAACATACGCTTTTTTGCCAGTCAGCCCTTTCCATTGGTGCAGTTTCTTCCCGGGCTGCCACTGCACGCGGGGGAGAAGGGGCGGAGGGAGAAGCTTTCTTTGCCTTCTCTATAACAGCGCCCACCCCTTCCCACGGTCAAAGCGAGGAGGAATTGAAACAGCCGGAACGAATTCGTAACGGTTAGCGCGCAGCGCCGGAACGATGGTCCCACCCGCTTGGAGGAAGCCCCATCCTACGATCCAAACGTAGAGATAGGAAAAGCTGAGAGTGACACACACTCTCCCGCTTCCCCCGGAATGATCGTGTGCTGCGGGATGCCGCGCTGGGGACAGAGGCGGGCGACCCGCGTGCAGCCAAGGCTTCTTCCGCATGTTGCGGAGCCCGAGAGCGCGCTGGGAAGAGGGCCCGAGGGGCCGTTGTACGAGATTGCCCAGGGCTGCAAACAGCGGAGGCTGGTGGCTCCGATGCCAGTGGGGCTGTGAGTCCGCTCTGGATTTCAGTCAGAACTCTAAAGGAGCTGTCCGAGGTGCTGGGCCTGCTTTGAGAATAGGGTGCATTACCTTGGGTGGCTGATTTAAAGTCCTGGCTGAAGCCCAGAGCGGATGCGCAGCCCCACTGACACTGGAGACCCCAGCCTCCGCTGGCCGCCGCTGAAGGTGTGTTTGGGGTGGGGTATTTCGGGCTGGACATCCAAACCAGCAACCGAGGCGGCAGTAGCTTCTACTGCAAGCCTTCCCCAAGCTGGAGCCCTCCGGATGGCTTGGACTACAACTCCCCCAGCTATGCTGGCTGGGGGATGCTGGCAGCTGTAGTCCGCCCCATCGGAGGGTCCCATCTTGGGAAAGGCTGTTGTACTGCATCCTTTTTCAAAATCACAGTTTAACAGCCACCGACAATCCCCCCTCCAAGTATCCAGAGTTCTTCGGTGTGGCGGCCCTGGGCGGGGGAGGCATCGATTAAACCCTTTCCCTGCAGGCTATTGTTGCGATCAACTTCAACCCAGGCCGCCTCAGGCGTACACACACGTACTTTCCCATACACGTGTGTCGGAGGGAAATAGGGAGTCGGGGTCCCGAGGCTGGGAGGAAGGACCAAGCAAGAGGAACGGCGTAAAAATGAACCAGGGAGTGCCTGGTTCACAAACTGGATGAGCCACTCTTCATACATAGCCCTGTGCAGCCCTCTGCCTGTTTACTCGGAAGTAAGCCCCCGCTACGCTCAGTGGGGCTTCACTCCGAGGTAAGCGTGCCTATATTGAAGCCGCGGGCCTTCGGAGTCACACCCCGTCCCACTCCTCATTGGTGCTTTCGGCTTAGAAGTGAATTTGTCTCTTCACTCTTTGACATTTCCAATGTCACCATAGAGGTACCAAGAATTAGAGCGATGCTCCTTCGCGTCCATAGGGAATCGTGGCCAATGGCGGCATTCAAATCAATATCCGGAAGTTCAGGTATTGTGTCATTCTATTTTTTCCATCTCTATGCTTCCCGGCCGGCCGTGTGTGGATAAAGCCCATTTCCAGGTAGGGATGAGAAACGATGTAACACCATCTTTTGGACTTCCATTGAGGGAGAGCTGCTTAGCTCGGGCTTCATCTCTTGCTGGGAGCCATAACAGCAGCGTGGAGGTCTTCCTCTTAAAATGTGGGGCCACCCTCTCTATCTGCGCAGGAGGACCCCTTCAGAAATTCAAGTCTAATTTTTTTGAATATCAGCCCATACTTATTAAGGGAGTCCTTAAGGTATATCTTTTTCCTCCCACTTAATATGGGTAGCTTATGGACATGCTCCCATCCTGGTATTTCAGACCGCAAGTTCAATGGGATGCAGTTTTGCTCTTTCCCTGTTATGAGAAGAGGCATCTTCTGAAACAGTCACATCTATTATAGATTATGTGGTTATGTTTTCTTCTCTTTTATTGGGAGCTACTGAAATTTTAATACACAGTTGCTTATCATAGTGGGATTCACGGTGCAACCACATTCCTTGCCTCACTACCCCTTCTAGGAGGAGTGCTTAATTTGCAGTTCTCGTAGAGAACAGAACCTTTCTCCACATATTTTCTCTACTTTCATTTGCCCTATCTACATTGCCTTCTTTTTCCCACTGAGTCTGTGGTTGCTGAGAACAGAACTTCCCTAATTTAGCCCCCTTTCCCTCATGCCACAATCCACTACCTACCTCCCAAAGTTCAGGGTCCATTCTTAGCATGGGACATGTTTCTCTTCCCTGTCTTTTTGGTGGGCTCCACTTTCCTTTTGGAAATGAGAAGATGCTAGCCCCTGAAGTTATGGGACAGAAAAGCTTTGAAAATTGCCCTATGCACCAAAAGAGGAAAAAGAAAGATTTGCGTGACTGTCACAAACGGCACTGTGCTATTAGTAACCCAGACTATCCCTTTTCATTTGCAGGCCATGCGGTGCCTCCTTGTCAGCCAAGACAAGCGACACGATCCAGTTCTTCTCCCTGATGGTGTAACTGTGGTTCTGGGCAGAGGGCCTGAAACACTTGTCACTGATAAAAAGTGTTCCCGGAAACAAGGTAAGTAATTTCCCTCTTGTTAGAAAGCATTTGCTGCTAGCAGAAACACACACACACACAGCCCCTTTGCATTATATCTGGTCTAAGCTGTATCCCTGAATGTTCTGGGGTTCTTCGCATTCTGTTTGCTAGATTTCCGCTTTTTGGGTGGGATCCAACATCGTGAGAGCAGACTTCTCCTGGGAGAAATAATAGTTGCGAATGTTTCCAGGCCTGAGGGATGGCATTCTGAAGCTACAGAGATCCCGTGGGGTTGAGCATCCACAGTGATGGGCAGGCGAAGGAGCCCTCTGATCAAATTGCTGCATGAAACTCCCTGAGTGACCATAGGCCAACCATTATTTCCCAGCCTAAAACTTACTTTGCAGAGTTGTTGCGAGGATAAAATGGAGGAAAGGTCCATGTAGGCTGCTCTCAATGCTGCAGTTAGGACATTTTAAGCGTAAGGTCTCTCCCCGACCCCATCCTACCCCGTCCTTTAGATGGTAGTGTGTTATTACTTCACTTTCTTCAAAATGTGGCAAACTAGCCCTGCTGTGTTTGGGGACCCCCTGGACCATTGCCCCAGAGTCCTTCACTGATGACACCACTAGCTGCCCTAAGCTCCATTGAGGAAAAGCAGGCTACAAATGGATAGACGCCTGCCCTTTCTTTGCAGCCTCTAATCATACTACCTTCCCTGTACACCACCTACTGCAGGGGTGGGCAACCTTCAGCCCTCCAGACATTGTGGGATTGCAACTCCCATGAGCCCTCACCATTGGCTTTGCTGGCTAGGGCTGATGGGAGTTGCAGTCCAGCAACCTCTGGAGGGCCACACATTCCCCACTCCTGGCCTATTGCCTGAGTATCCTTCAGCCAACAACATCACCGCTTCTAATTCTTCTGGTTTGGCTGCATACATGGACTTTCTAAGTATAACAAGGCCTGTTTTCTTCTTTTCTGTATTCTCACAGTGGAGTTGCTGGCAAATTATGCCTACCGATCCGTTCGAGTCACACAGGTAAGGTGGGAAAAGCTCAGAAGGAGAGGTGGCTTTGGCCAGGTGGGAGCCTCTTGCTGAGGAGGGTGGGGCAGCTGCTTCCGGCCGTACGGCCGCAGGCAGGCCCGGCCTCTGGGCCGAAGGGTCAGCTGGCTCTGCAGAAGGCCCTCTGACGGTGTTGGTGTGTTGCAGCGTGGGGTGAACCCCACATCTGTGGAGGAGATCCACCTGCGCTGCGGGGACAGCACAACGCTCCAAGAGGGAGAAACTCTGCGCTTGGTGAATGGGCTGTATCCGTATCATATCCGCTTTGAGCAAGACTCCAGCTCCCCAAAGAAGACCCTGCTGCAGTTCTTCAGCCCCAGGCGCCCGCTGAAGAAAGAGGAGGAGGGTGACGACGAAAGCCAGGCCCAGCTGGCCAAGCGGCCCAAGGTCTCCTCCCCTTCCGAGGAGGAGGAGGAAGATGATGACGACCCGTCCGTGGCTGAGAAGCTGAGGCAGCTGCAGGAGATGGCAGCACGGGCAGAGCCGGGTCGCCAGCCTCCCCAGCAGCCCCTCCTGAGCACGGCCCCCCAGCCCTGTGACTCCTGGGAGGACCACGGGAAGCTCATGATCTTCACGAAGAAAGGGGTGGTGCCCAGCGTCAAAGTGAGACCCGTGGCCTGTTGCTTTGAGCAGTAGCTGCCAAATGGCACCGCTTATTTGGGGGCTGGCCCTCCAGATGTTTTGGCCTACAACTCCCATCAGCCCTAGCCTGCATAGCCTGTGGTGCAGGATGATGGGAGCAGTATTCCAAAATATCAGGAGGGTCACAAGTTGCCCAACCCTGGTTTAGGGCAACGTTTTAATCCCCCCACGCACATTTTTAGTGAAAAGATGGTAAATATTTGTGTAAGTCCAAAACTGTAGGGATAGAACAGGATACAAATCACAGTCAGCATAGAATAGCCAGTTTCTGACATTTTTTCTCTTTGCCCTGGTCTACACATGCAGTGGAATGGGGTGATAGACAGGACGGTATCATTCCAGTCTGCAGGGGGCGGGGTGTGTGGGAGGGGGGATATTTTAACCCACATTTTAAAAAATCAATGCAAGTAAAAAAAAATAACAGGACGAGTGTAATCTAGAAGCATTCTTCCTGATACATTAGGCATATGTTCTGGATCAGCACTCTTCCAGCTCTGCCAGTTTTCTTCTTGCACAGATTTTTTTTAAGTGCAAGGAAACTTTCAAAAATCCCATCTTCGGCCTGCAGCCAGAAATGGTATGGTCCAGTCTATCACCTCAGAATTCCAGACACCTCATTTGTGCCTCATTCTGCTGAGGGCCAGGGTGATGTAGCAGCTAAGAGTGTCAGACTAGAACCGGGGAGAGTCCTGAGTTCAAGTCCTCACTTAGACTTGGGCCAGGCACTCTCCCGCAGCCTAACCCACCTCGCAGGGTTGTTCTGAGGATAAAATGGTAGAGGGGGGGCCTTGTAGACCGCCTTGAGGTCCGTGGAGGAGAGGAAGGCTATGAATAGGATATATAAAAGAAATAAAATGTGGAGAGCAGGTCAAATTGTAGAATGACTAAGAAACGGAACCCAGCAGAGGGCTTTGTAGACCAGGGGTGGGCCGTATGCAGCCCTCAGCCTAATTTCAAAAACCCTCTACAAACAGTCAGCTCAAACCTCTGACGAGAGTGATCTGTCCCTCTCTTGGCAGCCCCCTGGGTGGGGAGACAGAGAGAAAAGTGGGTGTCTCTGGCCCAACCCGCAGCTAGCATGTGGAGTAAACCAACAGGTTACTCCTGAGAGAATGGGGCCTTCGACAGGAAAGAAGAGTTCCTTGGCTCTGATGTAGATAACAACAGAAGAGCCCCACTGGATCACACCAAAGGTCTCATTAGTCCAGCATTCTGTTTGCACAGTGGCCAACCGGATGCCCCAGGGGGAAGCCCACAAGCAGGACATGAGTGCAGCAGCACCCTCTCGCTGATGCTGCCCAGCAACTGGCATACAAAGATGCACTGTATGTTTAGTCCCCTTTTAAAGCCATCCAAGTTGGTGGCCCTCATGACATGTTGTGGTCGCAAATTCTACAGCTGAGCTATGTGCTGCGTGAGGAAGTGCTTTTGTCTATCCTGAATCTCCCACCGTTCAGCTTCACTGGATGACCCGAGGTTCTAGTAGCATGAGAAGTTTTCTCCTTATCCACTTTCTCCACATCATGCATAATCTGAGGCACCTCTATCATGCTCCCTGCTTCTTTGCCTTTTTTCTAAGCCCCGAGCAAAAGAGAGCAATTGCAAGGGGGTATGGAGCAGGTTTAGCCCCAGCCCCAGGGCTACAGGAGGAAAGCACCTCCTCCTGCTCATGCTGTCTGGCCTTCCAAGGGCACATAGTCTCCCCTGCAAAGTCTGCCCTGCAGAGGGCATGTAGAACGTGGGTGGTTGTCCTGCATCCTTTGTTTGCAGACGGGCCCGAGAGATCTGGCAGGAGGACTCCAAAAGGGAGTGTGGAAGTGGCCATGCTTTGGGGTGCCATAGGCCCCTGGTCATTGGGAGGCGAGCATGAGGCTAGGCTAAACAGGCCCCTTGGTCTGATCCCTTGCTGCCCTTTCTTGCCTAGGTTGCAGGCTTTGATCTGGATGGAACCCTCATCACGACGCAGTCTGGGAAAGTGTTTCCTACAAGCCCGGATGACTGGAGGTGAGCACAGGGCTAAACACTGGGGCAGAAAAGGTGGTAGGAGGAGACTGCAGGCAGCCAGTGTGATGTAGCGGAAAATGAGTTAGACCGGGAGCGGGGGGACAGGGGGTTCGAATCCCTGGTCAGCCATGAAGTTCATTGGGTCAATTGTTCTCCCAGCTTAACATACCTCACAGGGCTATGGTGTGGATAAGGTGGGTGGGGGTGGGGGGCGGAGGCAACCAGGTATGCCATCTTGGGCACCATGGAGGAAAGGTGGGGGAAAAGGTACTAAATAATATTGTAAGGCAGCCTCTGACCTGGCACCCTCCAGGGGCGCTGGACTACAATTCCCATTATCCTTGACCAGCATGGCTGGGGGTGATGGGAGTTGTAATCCAACACCCTGGCGGGAGCCAGGTCTACAATGGCTGTTGTAAGGGAATAAGGTAACCTTGGTTTTTAATCTCAGCCACTGATTGTTTTATGCTGTCTATTAGATGGAGAGTTTATGCTGCCTTTTTATTGTTGCTTTTAATTATTGTGTTTTTTAAGATTTTGTTTTCTTTGTCACGATCTGTTATCTGCCCAGAGGATATTGGTTGATGGGCGGCTGTATAGGTCTAATCAATCAATCAAAAGAGAGCCAGTGGTGTAGTGGTTAGAGTGCCAGACTATGACCAGGGAGAGCTGAGTTCAAGTCCCCCCATTCAGCCATGAAGTCCACTCAGAGGCCTTGGGCCAGTCACTCTCTCTCACGCTGGCCTACCTCACAGGGTTGTTGGGAAGATAAAATAAGGGAGGGGAGGAAACTATGTACTACAAGGACGGGCAGGGTAAAAATGTAATAAATTAGAATAAAAATGGTGGGGGTTAGTCCTGCCCATATGAAAGGTCAAATTCAATGTGAGAAAAGTCACCACTTCCTTTACTGGTGCTGCTATTCCTGCATTGTCTTACATGCTTCTTCTAACGTTAGCAGTAGCAGTAGTCTATCCATATGGGGGATTAACACATGAAAGTTGGCCTTAACCGCTCTGTGCTTTGCAGGATCCTGTACCCTGAGGTACCCCGCAAGCTGAAGCAGCTTCAGAGTGAGGGATACAAGGTAGGCTCCTTGCCCAGACCACTTCACTCAAGCCACCTTCCCCTCCCCTCCCCTCAGCCTTCCCAGCTGCTGTGTTCATCTTTCTCCTGCCCCCCCCGCCCCCATCTCTTCTCTTCCTCTCCTCCACTCCGCGATCAGCTTGTGATCTTCACCAACCAGCTGGGCATCAGCCGCGGGCGCCTGAGGCCTGAAGTTTTCCGAGCCAAAGTGGAGGCTGTGATTGAGCGGTTGGGCGTCCCGCTGCAGGTGAGCTGGCTGCGGTGACACCTCTCCCAAAATGCTTTGCAAGGGAAGTGACAAATTGAGCAGAGGCAGGTGCTGCCCTTGGATGCAGCATGGCCCACAGCATCGGCAAATGTGGTGTGTGTGATTAATAATAATAATAAAAAATAGGTTGTCCGTCAAGACCATAGTGCCAAGACCGTGAAATCTAAACACCTGAAACTTGGCATGCGTACTAAGGGAAGCCTAGGGATGTGCATCCTGTGGTTATCTTGTTTTTTAAACGCATTAATTAATTTTAATTAATTTCAATGTGTCCATATGGTTGAAGCATGCAGTAACACCTTTGGCCACTAGGGGCAGACGTCCCTAACCAGCCCGGAGCTTTGCAATCCATACAATTCGAAGCCAGGAAGGTTAAGAGGCCAAGGGACACATTTATTTGCCTTCCCCGTTCCCCCTGCAATGGGGCAGCCCCCTCAGAGCAATGGACTGGACAGCCCCTTCTCAGGGCTATAGGGTTGCCCCATAGCAGGGGCCGTGTCTAGGGATGCCAGCGAGCATGGCTTCACTCAGACTCCAACTCTGACAACTGCATGTTTGCTATAAGGCTTTGCTGTACCAAACTAAAGGTTATTCAACTTGTTCAAACCTCGGTCTGTTCGCTAGTTTTAAAGAAAGCCCAAAGACTTGAAATCTGAACTATCAACAAGACACAAGAACGGAAGGACAGAAATGGACATTAGAACATGCAAAGATGTCTTGTTTATAAAAGGCCTGTTCAGTGGTGGCATCTAAGCTATAGCATTCCCTTCCCAGGGAAACTCGCCTGGCTCCCTCCTTAACACATTCAGGTGGCCAGCTAAGATTCTACCATTTAGACACTCAGTTTTCACTTTGCCTTAGTTGTCTTTGGTGTCCTTTATACCACTACTGGTTTGGATCCAGCCCTAGTCATACTTAGAGTAGACCCATTGAAATCAGTGGGATGTAAGATAGCCATGTCTAACTTAAATCCCATTGATTTCAGTCGGTCTACTCTTAAATGTAACTAAATTTGGATCTGACCCACTATTTTCAAGTTATTGTGATGTATTGCTGTTCCATTACACATCTTTTCATGGGTTTGCTTTTATATTGTTATGCTCCCTTGTGGATCCAAACAGGTGGAAAATCGGGTTGTAAATAATTTAAAGAAACCACTGTGTTTTCATATGAGGCGGCATTGGTCGTTCTAAACCGGTGGATGTTTCCAAATTGTGGCTCTTTCCTTCTAAGAACTGTATCCACATGCAGCCGTTCTACCTGGCTGTGTCGGAGGGAGAGGCAAGCCCCCCCCACCCATCCTGGCTAGGCCCACTGCCCTTTGACTCCTCTCCCCTCCGAAAGCAGTATCCCTCCACAGCCATTCGGCCTGGATGTCTCCTGCATAGATTTGTAGCCATTTTGAGAAGAGAGACGACACAGAAATCCCAAACAAATAAAGCTGCTAAAATGTTCCAACTTCTTATTCATCAGCATGTTTTATGCACGCACCCCTTGTCACCCATTGGTCATTGAGTGGGGCTCATTGGTTAGAAACAAATACACAACCCAGATAACAGACTTTGGCCCAGAGATGTTGATTGCTGAGGAAAAGGCAGGATAAACATGCCATCAACCAGCCTTCCCCCAACCTGGTGCCCTGGACGTTAGTTCCCGTCATTCCCAGCCAGCGTGGCCTCATGACGTCCAACACATCTGGAGGGCACCAGGTTGGGGAAGCTGCCACAAAGAAATGGTGCATGGTGTATGATGTCAGCAAGGCTGGGACTCAGAGCCAGCGTTGGTGCCCCCGCTGCCTTCCTTTCCCTGCAGATCTTTGTGGCGACCAGCTCCGGCATTTACCGCAAACCTGTCCTTGGCATGTGGGATCATCTGTGCAAGAAGGTATCGGTGGGAGTGGGAAGAGGGGCAGGGGCTGGTGGGGAAGGGAGGTCTCTGCCCTGCATGTCTTGATTCTCCCTTCTGCTCTCTCTCTCTCACCAAGGCAAATGGTGGCTTAGCAGTGTCTTTGCAACAAAGCATCTATGTGGGAGGTGAGTCTAGCACTAAGGGAAGCCCTTCAACGTACCACGGAGGGGTGGGCATGACTTGCTTAGAACCTACATTTGCCATCTTGGGCACCTGGCCTTGGACGGGGCCAGCAAGGATCGGTTTCATGTGTGCACATCTCACTGCAGCAGGAGTCATCCTTTCTATAGTTCCCCATGCCCCCAAATTTACAAGGCCCAGTTCTGGATGTGAGCAGTGACCTGCCACCAGACCGGTAAGGGATGTGTTCACGTCTCTTTTTCCCTCCACAGATGCAGCTGGGCGTCCACCAAACTGGGCCCCTGGACATAAGAAGAAGGATTTCTCTTGCAGCGATCGCCTGGTATGAGATCGATCCGACTCCTTCCTGTTGTCTCCTGCAGCCCCTCTTCCCTCAGAACTGATTATTTGTGCACCCTCTTGCTCCTCCATTTTTGCCATCAGCCTAATTGTCATGGGTGGCTGGAGAGTCCCTCCAGCTTTTGTTTGCATTTAATGAGATACTGTTATGCAGGTGTTGCTCACCTGCAGGATTCTGTGGGCTGTGTATCACAGATTTGCTGCACAAACACAGCACCTGCTCTCTAGTATCTTCAGATCTGTGTCAGACAAAAGCAAGTTTCTAGCACTCATGAATTTGCTTTTTTCAATTAACACCGAGTTGTTTTTAAAAAGGGGTTTAATTAAAAAACACACATTTATAACTGACCTTTCTTACCAAGTTGAAGGCAGCATGGTCGACAGCTGGTTGGCCACTGTGTGATCAGAATGCTGGACTAGATGGAGCCTTGGTCTGATCCAGCAGGGCTCTCCTTATGTTCTAAGGCAGTAAGTTTTAGTAGCCCTCCAGTAAAATATGGAAAAATACCACCTTTCAGCTTCCTCATTTTCTCTCTCTTATCACCCACTCCATTATCTTCAAATCCCACAAATCTGAATTGTAGAACCAGAATAACTTATGCAATTGTACTTTGTTTGAATTTTGTGTTGCATAAAATGAGATTATGCAAATCATATCGACCTACATGGAATTGCAGATTTAATTTGCATGATCTCTTCCATTTTAATTTGCACGATCTTTTCAAATTGGTTGGGGTGTGAGGGGCGGTGGTGGAGGTCTAAGAATGGTTTGCCAGTTTGAGCAGAGAAAAACAGGAAGCTGCAGTAAAGCCTTTGAGCTGCGAAACGGGACAAGGTAGTTCCATGGATATGCTTTATACCAGGGGTGGAGAACTTTGGGGGTGGAGAACTTTGGGGCTGGGGTCCCAATCAGGTCCTCCAGGATTCTCCAGGTGGCCATGCCCCCTTCCCTTGTCATCCTCCCCCATCACTTGGTAGTTTCCTGGCTACTGGCAGTAAAAGCTTTAAGCTACAATATTCTGGTACAGTGTGTCTTTTTTGGGCCCCATCCCTTGGCTCCGAGGGTTGGAGTTGATGGTCTATAGGCTCCTTCCAACCCTACTATTCTATGATTCTTTAGCCCACCCACCAATGGAATGCACACACCCCCCCCAGTGCTTCTCCAATATGACCCTTGAGCTGGCAGGCGTTCCCCACCTCTGCTTTATACCCAAAGTCCTGGCCAGCATGGTCACCTGCAGAGTACCAGAGTACCCAACAGCCAATTACCAGTCAGTGTGCATTACTGCTGCTTCAGGTCACCCAGGTTCATCCCCAGCCTTGCCTGGTCACTTTGACAGAGGCAGGGCCAAATAAAACCGAGCTTGTCAAGTGCAAAATAAAAAGGGAAATATCCCAAAGTGCCACTGAGTATGGTCTATAATCATTATTTACTCATTATGCAAATCTCAAAGATATTTGCATAATGAATAAACAATGATTATAGACCATACTCAGTGGCGCTTTGGGACATTTTCCTTTCTGCTGTTTTTTGTATTTGGTGTGGAACATGGGATATCGGCTTTCTCCTCGTAATGGAAGTTGCTAGTCCTTATGCTGCAGAGAAAAGATTGAAAGCGTGTAAGCAAGGAAATTGTGGAGGTCAGTAAGCTTTAAGGAGCTCAGCCAAGACTCAGGAGTCCCGTAACCCTTGCCCCTCCCTCGTAGCCACTGTCCCTGCTGCCCCCGTCTGGAGTCTTCATGCTCATTTTTCTCGTTCTCTCAGTCCTCGCCAGAGTTCCAACTTCCTAGAAAATCTGGCAGCAAATTGTGCGAAATGAACAGAGCGAGATGCAAACTGCATGTACTTTGCCTACTTGGTTGTGGTCACAGAGTGTATCTGTTCCAGGTGCCAGGGTACAAGCAGTCCTCATCTGCTCATGCTTGTCTCTGGCTCCTTCCCCCACGTTAACGACTGTCCTTCTGCCCATCCCCAACAGTTTGCTCTGAATGCCGGGCTTCCCTTCCACACCCCTGAAGAGTATTTCCTGGGCTGGAAAAAGGCATCATTTGCGCTCCCCAACTTTGACCCGGTGAATACTTTCTCAATCTCTTTAAAGCTGGGCTCCCTTCCGGATCTTGTTAATATAGGATTATGTTTTGAATATGCAAAAGCAGTTCACGTCCCTTCTCTTTCCCTTATGACAACGCTGTAAGTATGATTATCCAAAATCCAGGTGATTATGGGGAGGCGGTGTTGGTGCTTATGTACACAAGCAGAATGGCGTTTCACTTTTGTGCTTGCATTCTCTCTCTTGCAGGGTTAGGAAAAGGAATAAACCAGGAATTCAGTTTCAGGTGGCCCAATTCCTGGCTTTTCTTTATGTATAAACCAGGAGTTGTGATTTAAAATAAACTCTGGCTTGTTTAAGAAACTAGAGTTTATTTTAAATCACGGTTCCTGGTTCGCACATAACAACAAGACAGAGACTGGCTAAAGGAATACTGAGTTCATGGCAGAAGTGAGAGTTCATTTGGGCATTTTCTGATTATTATATGATTTGTAATAATAAAAGATGCAGTGCCAAGGCCCGGAAATATAGACACCTGAAACTTGGGATGCATACTAGGCACAACACAACCCTTGTGTTGTTTTAAAAGTATTATGTAATTAAGTCCATGTGGTTGAAGCCTGCAGTAACATCTTCAGCCACTAGGGGCAGGCTTCCTTAATCAGCTCATATTTTTGCAGTCCATACCTTTTGAAGCCAGAAGAGATTAGTAGGCTGAAGGACAGAATTATACGTCTGCCCTCAGCCCCTTACCGTGAGGCATCCCCCACCCCACAGGGAAATGGAGTGGACAGACCCCTCTCTGAGGAGGCAACAGAAGTGCACCATGGCAAGGGCTGTGCTTAGGAGTGCCAGTGGGCATGGTTTCACTCAGTCGAGGCAGACACAACATGTCCAACTCTCAGAGCTGTGTCCGTTTGCTTGAAGGTTTTGCTGTATCAATCTAAGGGCTATTCCAACCCATGCAAAGCCAAGTCCATTCACTAGCTAATATATTACTGTCATCTCCCTCCTCCAACACAGCGGGCACTTGACCCCAAGGCACGGTTGTATGATCCCCCAGATGCTTGCCTGACCTCTTCCTCCCCAGAGCTGGTTGTGGCTGTTGGCTTCCCTGCTGGTGAGTGACCACCTATGATTCACTTCAGGCTTCCATATATCGATGTTTCCAAATTGCCTTTTTGGGTCAGCATGGAAGAAGAGTGACAAACAAAAGGATCTTGCATGCTCAGGAAAGAGCCAAGATAGCTTGAGGCAGCTTGACGCTGTTCACAACTCATTTAGCGGACACTGCAGAGGTCACCAGTAGGCATTTGGTATCAAAGTCCAGAAAGAAAAAGGAACACCTGACAATATCCAGGGAATAGGCAAGGAGGGACAGCTTGACAAACTTTGTGCTCGTATCGGGGACATTTGAGATGTATGCATACACACATTTAGCAAGGCTTCTGGTGCTGGAGGTATCCATTAGGCTCACCAAACATTTGGGGAAACCCTATTCCTACCCCCGTTGTCTGTCCAACTTTTAACACTAACTTCCTTCTCTCCCCCCACTCCACCCTCCAGCTGGCAAGTCAAGTTTTTTGAAGCAACACTTGGCCTCCGTTGGTTACGCCTATGCCAATCGGGTAAGTGGGCAACTATGTCTCCTGCCCCCTTGCCCTAATAATTCATCCTGTCTTTTGTAACCTGTCTTCCACTCACCCCCAGGACACACTTGGTTCATGGCAGAAGTGTGTGGCTTTGTGCCAAGCATCACTGCAGGCAGGGAAGAGCATAGCAGTGGACAACACCAATCCAGACATGGAATCGAGGCGCAGGTGAGGCTCCTCCAGTCAGCAGATGGGATTGAGTTGCTAGTCCAGCAGGATGGAGCTGCTGGTGGAGGGGTGGGGTCAGGTTCTTTGAAAAAGCATCATGCCTTTTCTCCACCCAGGTACATTGAGTGTGCCAAAGAGGCTGGTGTTCCCTGCCGCTGTTTCCTCTTTACTGCCTCGCTGGAACAAGCCAAGCACAACAACAGAGTAAGTACATTCCTGTGCTGAAGCTCGCGGATCTGCAGTGCATTACCAACAGAAGCCCACCAAGCCCTATCACCACAGGCCTTCAAGAGGGCACTCATAACTCAGGGCCTTCACTTGAGTTGAGTGTTTTTACAGCACTACTGATGGGTTTCAATGCAATGGTTTTTTAGTTTTAGTTTTTTGGAAGTGGGATGTCTGTTTTATTACTGTCTCTGGCTATTATTTATTCTGTTTATTCTTTTTATCTTGTAAGCTGCCTTGAGGGTTTTGTGCCCTAAAAGGTGGCCTACAAATATTTTCTAAAAAATAAATAATAGAATAAATGAATGAAAGGGTTTTTTAGTTCCCCTTCCCCAGAGGAGACCAGGTCACTTCTTTGGACTCATGAACCCAGCCACCTCCCTGGTTCTTGTGCTTTCACCCCAAGTTTGGAGTAATAAATCAAGATTGCGATTGCAAAAGGATTTCCTCTCTCTGCTGCTGAGGCTCATTTTAAGCCCAACAATAGGGCTGCCACCTTCTCAGGCCAGAGATGATGACTTTCTCAAAGAGCTGTGACAGGGCAGTAACAAGACAGCTATTATGAGCACCCTTTCTTGGGAGAATCTGTGTAATTTAGCAATTGAGCTCTGGTTTAGGTAAGATGGCTGGATTCAAACCAGCCTATGAATGCTCTAGCTCAACAGTCTGTCTCCAAACCATTAACAAATGGATGCCACCCCAGACATGTAGAAGTAACGCATGACTGTGATGTACAGCCTTCTTTGCTTAGAAACTGCCACTCTATCTGAAGTGGCATGCAGCATTAATAACCTGCTGCACTTGCTCTTCAGAGGTATCCTGTCCCTGAAAGTAAAGTCTGTGCTTCTGACTGCTGCACTTAATGGTCACTGACAAAGTAGATCCTTCATGTAGTTATCCAGTCCTTCCTGAAAGCTGTTTATCCTACTGGACAACACAGTATTCCATGAATTCTACAGATTAAGTATCGACTGTGTGAAGTACTTCCGTCTTAATCATGCTGCCTAAGAAGCTCAGTTGGATCGTTCACATTTCTTCACTCTCTCCAATTGGCCGGCCAGCCCAAACAGGGAACTCTTCCCTGTCCTGGTCAAAAAAACAGTGGCCAGAGTGACTAGAGAGCTCGCTTTTTCACTTTCTTTTTCATTTCAGTTTCGGGAAATGACGGAAAAGGGACATGTGCCTGTTAACGATATTGTTCTCAACAGCTATAAGTGAGTTCCTGGATGTCCTAGAGAGGGGAGGGGGGCTTGCAGTGGAATGGGAAGTATTGCTTCTGGGCAACCACAGCTCTTCCCTTTGGTCCTAGTCCATACACTCTACAGCAGGGGTGCAGAACCTTAGGCCTGGGGCCATATCTAGCCCTCTTTGAAGTTCCCCTGATGCCCCCCCCAACCACTGGTTGTTTGGTGGCTTTCCAGCTTTTGTGCAATTTTCCCCATTCTAAAAGACTGAAATGCCCCACCTAAGGCTTAGCTACAGGTAGTAAAAGCAGGAAACTAAAACATGTTGGCTATTTGGCTCCTCCCCTTTTGCCTTCAGCCCCGCCCACCACTGGAATGCAGTCCCCCAAACCTTCTCTAAAATGGAATTTGGCCTTTGGGCTGAAAGAGGTTTAGCATTCCTGCTCTCTAGCCTAGTGTACATTTAGCAGAATTGTGCATCTGTGGGACTCCAACACACAAATGTTTCCCCTTTCTGCAATCCAGTTTTTGCTTAATAAAAAGAAGCAAATTATTGACTGTTGTCATTGTATGTGGAAAATAGATGAACTCTGTGTGGGGCTAGACCAGCCTTCCCCAAATCTTGGACTACAGTTCCCATCATCCCCAGCCAATATGGCCCATGTCCACTTCCCTGTGGCCTCAATTTTTGACTTTTTAGTTTTATAATGCAATTTTCTCTCCCTCGTGAAAATCCAGTACCACACCCAAGTAAAATTCTGCTACTTTTGCTGCAGAATATGGTGTGTTTGGGACAGAGTCGTGACTAGGCTCCACCACTCTCCTTGAACCATCACTTAACCAGCCGTCTTTCTCTTTGACAGGAATAAGTACGTGGAGCCATCGCTGGAGGAGGGTTTCTCCGAAATCCTCAAGATTCACTTTGTGCCTCAGTTCACAGACTCTCAACTAGAGTCGCTTTACCAGCAGTTTTCAGAGGGGTGACAGCAAAGTAGGAGCACCCCACGGCCAGAGCCGTTCGGAAACATACCTCCATTGCCATAGAAGGCAATCATATGGAGGGTGTGAGCTCCCCCTGCTGGTCAAAGGGGAACTTTGCCTTTGGCCTGAGTGTCCTCAGGCAGCTTGAAAGTGCAGCACACTAGTCTATGATTCTCCTTTCCCTTCTACATTTTAGAAGTAAGGTGAAATAAAGTTTTGGAACTCAAACTGCTGTCCTCTTTGCCCAGGTAAAGCCAGGAGAGGGGCTACATGAGGTTTATCCCAGCTTTTCCTTTAAGATGGGTGAGCAAGATTTGGGCCCTCCAGATATTTTGGCCTACAACTCCCATCATCCCTATCCAGCATAGCCAATGGTATAGGCCAAAACCTCTAGAGAGCCACAAGTTACCCACTCTGCTGCTTTGAAGAAAATAGCAGATGGTGGAATGGGATCCATCTACTGGTAAATCCTAGAATATGAGGGGAGGGTGGGAAGAGAAGTTACTGATGCTAAGCATCCTCTTCCAATCAAAGCAGCCCTCGGCTAATTACACCTAATCTCCCATGTCCCAACAGAGCCAAAGTTGTGCACCAAATAAGGAAAGCTCACAGGAGCTCACTGCAAATGTGAGTACTTAGATCTGCTTGGGAAGACGTCAGGCTTTTAGTACTAGCCACAGCAGGCACCTCCGTACAGACGTGTGCCCCTTATTGTACATGTCAAGGAAAGCAAGAGGGTCGCAAACAGCATTCCACCTTCTCTTGCCCCTCCAATTTGAACATGGGAGCAATTCTCCAAAAGGTTTATTTTACAAAAAATAATAATAAAAGAACCATCCATTCGCACACACTCAACCTGCGCCAGGTAGCTAAAGCCCATCACGATGTGTCCATGGTCTCCCCCTCTGGAAAACAAAAAGCAGAAGTAAGGCTTCAAGATGGAGGAAAACACAGCCCAAGAGGATCTTGGAGGTCTTCCCCTCAGCAAAACAAAGAACCTCATCCCCCTCTTAACCCCCCATGCTGAGAAAACCCCTCTCTCAGTCAGGAGACATGAAGTGAACCTAACCCTATAAATTATCCCAAAGCAAGCCCACTGTAACCTGGACCATCATCCTGGCCAAAGCAGCTAGCATCAAGAGGCTGTGTGCACATGCTTGTTAGCTAGGACCACGCATACAGTAATTGACTAAATGCCTCTTGGTCTGCGCTCTCATTTCAATCCCCCAACCCCAGTTTGTTAAGCCCTCGTGAAGGTGGCCCCATGCAGAAGGCTAGAAACTTGCAGGGCAGCAACCGCCCAGCACATTGCAAAGTCCTGCATAATGCTCAGGTAAAGTCAGCTTTCATCTTTAAAAAAAAAAAAAAGACTTCTAGCCCTCATGAAGAAAAACCTGAAAACAAAACAGTCTCCATTGAGCGCTGGAGCCAGTTTATGTGAAGATGGAACTTCAGCCAGTGTGGCTTCCTGTCCCTCCCCTTTTCCCTGCAGCAACACACCTACTGCTTCCAATTGTTCCTCATGTTTTAGCTTTCCTTTACCCCATCAAACAATTCCGAGGTCTATAAGAGAGAGAAGCCCTTCAGATTTGGCAAGAAAGCAAAAAATGCAACCAAAACATCCCATGCAGTTTATCCCAAAATGCGGGTAGGGTGGGAGGGGGGAGATTAGCACATACATCACAAGAGGCTCCATCACACAATACAATTTCATTTATCCAAACCACTCCGGAGCTGTGACTGTGGAGAAAAGCTGTGCTGCCACAGCCCTTGGTTTGTGAATGCTGATCACTGTATTTGCTGCTCTAAGTAGAATTTGTATTTATTTTTGTCTAAAGATGTGAGCATCAGGGGAGAGATTAATGTGGCAAGGCAGACTGTTGGCTATAGTTACAGCCTGTATAGTTACAACACCCCAACCTGGTGCCCTCCAAATGTATTGGACTACAACCCCATAATCCCCCAACCAAGCGGCAGGGGACCAGGTCGGGGAAGACTGTTCTAGGAGTACCCCTCCTTCCAATGCTCTACGCTTTTACCCCCATTCCACAGGTTCTGGTCCTGTGAAAGTCACTCAGTGCCCTGTGACCTCTGTGGCCCAACTCTCAGAACTTTCTTGCTGGGTTCCAACCAGTTAGTATAAATTGTCTGCCACAAGACTTGGGAGAATGTACGGGATTCTATTCTGCACTCCACAATCCTAGTAAAACCAGGTCTATTCTCACAACCCTTGCCTAAGGGTTCGCAATAATTATGTTGAGTAATCCAATGGACTTTTGGGTGGATTTGATGACACTGAACCATTGTCCTGTGAATGAGTTCACATGCTTCTTATGGGACATAGTTCTTTAAGATTTTTTGGGATGGAATGACAGCAAATACATACATGCAGGACACTCGACATGGAGCTGTCACCAAAAGCAGCAGCCCTGTGTCAAGATCCCTTCCTACCCAATACTTTTAGTCAGGCTTACCTGTGGTGCTTTCCCTGCCCCTGCTCTGTATCGTTGGCAGGGGTGGGGAAACAACACTGCTAAGACAGCCTAAATGTTTGCAGGGCAGGAGTGGAGGTGGAGGAGGGAGAGAGCTCAACACAGACTGCCGTTTTTGGCAAAGCACTGAGTTGAGCATTGTGAAGCTCCTCCCTGATACACTTGAACATACTTTGAAGCATTCATAAGTTCACCTCAAAATGAGAACAGTCGTAAGACCTCAAGCACTTTGTTGGTGAGAAGCCATCCTCAGTGGCCCTGACCAAAGCTGAGCCCTCCATTTTTGAAAGCACCTCTTGCATTCCTTGTCAACAAAGTCCTACATTTCAAAAGCAATACCAAGAATGGCCACTCTGGCCCTTCCCCAACCTGGTCTCCTCTACATGTGCTGGACTACCCATATGGAAAGCTGGCTGAGGGATTCTGGGAGCTGTAGTTCAACACATGCGGAGGACACCAGGTTGGGGGTGTTGACCCTGGCTCTGAGAGATCTCTGATTCTTCCTCTCCCCCCACCCCACTCTTTGACTTTACTCACTGAGTTCATTGAACATGAAGGCATCCTGGTACTCTTTCATGTACTGGGTGGAGCGCGACTCATCCAAGAACAGTGAATACACACGCTTGATGTCATCCACCTGAACCTCTGTGCCCTGTGGATGAGAAGGGTCAGCACTCCTTGCAGAAGAGGGAGCCACCAGCAAAGGACCTCACACAAGTGTCAAGGCAACAGGAGAAAAACGCCCACAGTCAAGACAGCTCCCTCCGGCTAGAGCTGGAAATCAGAACCAAGGACTCCCAGCTTCCAGACCCTCCCTCAACATCTCCCCAGAAGCAGGGGGTCCTGGGGCATTCCAGTGGTGCGAGGCCAAAGTTACCAAAAATACCAGCATATTTTAGCTGAAAAGCTCTCACTGCCAGTAACCAAGTCTTAGAAGAGGCATTTCAACCTTTTAGAATGGGGAAAATGGACAAAAGCTGGGAAACCATTAAACGACTGGTAGGCAGGGGAAAGGGTGTAGCCATCTAGGGACCCCTGGAAGGCTGGATTGGGACCCCAGATGGGCTGGATTTAGCCCCCAGGCCTGAGTTTTTGCACCTGTGAGCTAACAAAAGTCCTCACTCCCAATTCTAACCCAGCTAATTGCGACCCATCCAAAGTTCCTGATTAGTTTTAGAAAGTGTACAGGAATAGAAGCTCCTGGCATGCACACGCAAGGGGACCCAAAATAAAGGGTTCTTGGGAGATGCTGGTCAGATTGAAAAGGGAGGGAAAACCGGGAGGGAAAACCAGCAGGGATTCTCTTGGCCATATGGAGACCTGAAGCACTGGAACTTTGTCCATCTGTTCCAAGTCATTCATTCATTCATTCATTCATTATTTGAACTACTTCTATACTGCTTGATATCATAAGCTCTCGAAGCAGTTTGACTCTCCTCCTCCCAGAAAAGCCCGGAGTACCACCCCAGGATCAGGGCTCACCTTCCTCTTGCGACACACCAAGCTGGCGGCTGTGATGAGCTGGATGGCATAGCGCAGGGAGGTCTCCAAGCCAATGCGGGTTAGCACCGTGTAGGCATCTTCATTCATCTCGACATCTTCCTCCTCACACCTGCAAGGGAAATGTGACGCTGCTCAGAATACAGAAAGCCTCCTCTCTCAACAGTAGAGGAGAAGATGCCAGAGCAAAACAATCATCACTATCATCATAGCAAGGGGGTATATGGGCAGAAAAGAGCTGCAACGCAGGAGCACCCTTCTAAGGCAGAGGCTGTTGCACTCGGCCCCTCACCGAATTTTGAGGATCTGCTTGGTCTCCTTGTCACTGTAGGGAGAGGTCGAGATGATGAGCATGCGATCCAGCAGGTCGATAGGGATGCCGTGGGGGCTCTGGTAGTTGGTGCCACGAATCCTGCATTGAAGACGAGGGCAAGACATGAACGAAAGATGGCAGCAGGACCATCAAACTGGAGTGAAGAGTAGGAAAGAAGCAAATGGCGATCTGGTGGCAAGGGAGCCTCTCTAGACAACACTCGTATTCCCACCCCCCCCACCCCCAAATGTACACAGAGTGAGTCCTCAGCATTTGCTGTCACACTCAGCTCAGCTATGTATGGTCGTGCCCCTAAAAGGCAGTTTGATACTGACGGTTGCTCTTCAATCCTCCCATTGCTTCATCAGAAATGCCCAGCATCACCACCACTTTTCTGTAACTCTCCCCCGGCCCAGACAGGATCCACCAGGCAATGCAACTTTAGCCATGGGGGCCAAATCCGGCCCTCTGTGTTTCCCCAGATGGCCTCGCCCCCTTCCCCCGACTCCACCCTCTTTCCCCCAACCACTGATTGATGATTTCCCAGCATTTGTGTTAAAAGGATGTAATGCCTTTGCTAAGACTGAGTTACTGGCAGTTAGAGTTTTACGTTACAACATGCTGGGTGTTTTTTGTCATTTTAGCCCCACCCCCTTTGCCTTCAGCCCCTCCCACCACTGGAATGTGGCCCCTAAGAGCTTCTCCAAAACTGAATTTGGTCCTCGTGCTGAAAGAGGTTCCCCATCCCCACAATGCACCATGCCCATTCCGCAAACATCCTCCCAAATGTGCCCCTGTCTCCCAACACTCTGCATCACTCCTCAACTTCACAGTGCAAAGGCCACCCTTAACCCAGCTCAGGTGCCTCAGCACATGAATAAAGTTGCAAGCAGAACTTCCAGTAGTGAGAGGAAAAGGGCTGACAGCCCTGCACAGTTCATTGCTCTGCCTTGTGGCAGGTGCATAGTCAATGACGTGAGGCAAGGAAGAGGATGCACAGCTGCAGAATTTACAGGTCACAGAATCTGGGTCACATCTTGGAGAATTCTGATGCATCCCCCCAGACAGCAGCCACCCACATCACCAATGCCTGGTGCCCAACTGCCTGGTGATGTTATGCCAACCTGGTGATGCCTCGGTTGGTAGCCATGATGAGAACAGGTGCCATGTCACTCTCCAAAGCCCGGTTCAGGAAGGAGAAGCACTCAATGTCTAGCATGTGGACTTCGTCAATGAATAGAACCTGAAGGGAAACAGGAGAGATCAGATGGCTGGTGGAGTAAAGATAGTTCACACACACACATGAACGGTCGAGCCAGAGCAAAGTGTAGAAAAAGAGTGCCACAGGCGTGAGGCACCCTGAAAAACAGAACTCACCCCTGGGATCACCTCGGCCTTGCCCTCCTCTCGCCACTCGGCTACCTTTGCATTGATCTGCTCCCGCACCTCTGACTTTATCTCTCCTGTATCACCTGGGGGTACACACAGGTTTGAGGGGGGCAGGCAGGAGGAGCTGCTTCCCTGTACATTCAGCCCCCTCATGCAAAGAATAATGTCTTTTAAAAATGAATGAATTACCCACCCAACTCAAGGAAGGGTTCTCAGTGAGATAGTGGGGCTTTTTTAGATATCAGATGAGAGCAAAAGAGAGCTGCCCACCGTTTTAGGTCACAGCATCTCGTATTAGAATATCCACCTCACATTTTAGGCTTTGGTCTCAAGATCACTTAATATAGCTCAGGTAAAAGCATGGTAAAAGCATGAAAGAGGCACTTATTTGTTACATTTTTATCCCACCCTTTATCTAGGAAGCTCAGAGTAGCATACATAGTTCTCCCCCCAACCTCACCCTGGTCCTTTTTAAACCAGTTTATGAGGATTCTTTACTGTTTGTAAGTCCAAAGCATCTTTATGGGAATACTCTCACAATCCTACATTATTCCGTGCTCTTAATTTGCCTGCAGTGTGAACCAAATTTTGCCTTGTTCTCCTCCAGGCTCAACTCTCTGCCACTAATACCTACTACTATCTTCTCCACCTACATTATCTTTTCAGCATCACATGAAAACCTTTTTGTTTTCTCAAGCTTTTAAAAAGAATTTAGCCCTGAATTTGCATTGGTTTTATGTTGCATTGGCTGCTGTGCTATTTTTTTTTATTGTGTGTGTGCGGGGGGAATGGTTGTTATGACATTATTTCAACTAAATGATGTGTAAGCTGCCCTCAAATGCAGTATTTAAATGTAGTAATAACTGAAATAAATAATCCTCTAACTCTACATTCTTATGATTGCTTCAAGTATACTTTGGAAAAGTTTCTTTTCAATTCCTTCTCATTGGTTGAGAATTCCTTAACCACACTGGAATGTCGCAAACTCCACAATTCATACTGGACTGTGTAATTAAAGGTGTTACAAAGGTCCACATTAAAGAGCAGAGGTGGACAACCTGGTGCCCCCCAAATGCGTTGAACTATAACTCCCATAAGCCCCAGCCATAATGGCCAGTGGTCAGAGATTATGGGAGTTATTGTTCAATACATCTGGAGAGCACCAGGTTGCCTAACTCTAGCATAGAGAATGCATGTGTATATATGCAATACACAGAGCATGGCTCCCATGGTATCTCAGCACCTAGGGCTCAAATACAATGTCCCAGCACCCCTTCCTTGAGAGAAACACAGTAGGTCCAGGTGTCCAATACGCTACACCTTCACCTCCCTCCCACCAGTCCCTCCCCATTAACATACCAGAGAAGAGGGCCAAAAAGCCCTGCGTGCGGCTGTTGATGACATCGATTTCATGCAGCGAGACTGTGTGCACCACTTCCTTGCGCTTCTGCAGCTCTCCGTCAGGGCATTGCACAAACTTTGTCTGATACAGGGAGACGCCGTTAAAGACCCAAATGCTCCCCTCATGCATCACTCCCCAGCCCAACCAGATGTGCTCCAGATGTGCTAGATCAAGGGCTAGGCTGGCCTGGGATGGTGGGAGTCCAAACACACCTGGAGGTCACCCGGTTGGGGAAGGCTGCTATAAGGCCCTGCCACCTGGAGCGATTGTGGGATTGAACTGAAGCCTTTCTGCATCCAAAACAGGTATGATACTCCTGAGCTATGGTGCGTCACAACCATAAAGGGTACACCTCACAGGCTGCAATCCATTTTTTCCCCTCCAACTGAGCCTTGAGGATCTCTCTATACCCTCACTCTAATGTGCTTCTTGCCACACTGCAATACCTGTGAACCCATGGCATCATAGTCTCGTGCCCGGGTAAAGGAGCGCCCTAGTTTGGTGATCTTCCCTGTGGCTTTGTCAATGGTGATGACATCCCTGAGGAAACAGAAAGAAACAAATATTAGGACTGGGCCCTACCATTTGGCCCTAGGTAGAAAACACCTCACAGAGGATGTCCCCATCCTCCCCATGATCACTTCAGGAGGGCAAGTTAATTTCTCTTTTCTACTCCTAACTAAAGGAAAGGTTAAAGAACAGGTGAGGAATGTGTGGCCCTTCAGATGTTGTTGGACAGCAAATGCCATCATTCTTCACCATTGGCTATGCTCGGTAGGGATTATAGGAGTCGAAAGCCAAAACATCTGGATTAAAAAATGTTTTGAATGATAGTGAGAAACCTAACCTACATCAAGCAGAATTTGACAAATCCACCTACCAGGGCATTATGGAAAACAGGCCCTCTCTGCTCTGGTGTGAGAATGAGGTAAGAACCAAGCGTTGAGGTTTTATTATTGTCTGCGATGATTAACGCAAATTCAAATAGTGTGCTGTTACAGGAAGCTGGGCCAGTCACTCTTTTCAACCCACATAGAGACAGAAGGACATGATTTCATCGGACAATGGCTGTGTTGATAAATTCATATTTTTGTAGCAGTATCATGATGAGACAGGACTGGACTTTCCAGCTGGCTCATAGAAACTAACACTTGGCTACCAAGCGCAACCAGAATTTGTGGACCCCTGACATTAATGAATAGGACTCACTGTTTTAAAAAAAACAGGGATATCATCATATGTGTGTTCTGTTAAATAGATAACACTTTTAGTGTGTGTGTTTTGGAAGAAAACATAAACTTCTTGGACCTCAAGCCTGCCCAGCCAAATCAACTGCTACTCTTCTTGCCTCGTCCCCAGGCCCACATTCCATTCCACAAGTCCCATTTACACTGACAGTCTACCCTGACATACAATCACCCTAACAAGCCATCTCAACACATCTCCAGGTCTTCATAAATCCTCCTATATGCCATTCACCAACTGTGCTCATCTTCACCACTCTTTTACATGTTACACTGTGGAGATCCCCCATTCTATCCTCCCCTGCTTCCATCTGTCACCAAAGTCATCTCCCATTTGTCCATAGAAGCACTGCTTTCTTCATTGCTACCAGTCAAATGAAGAAGCCCTAAATCCTCTGCATTAGCTCCTGCTTCTCACCTGCACCCACCTGAAACTGTTCCCCATCCCTGCACCCACCCACACTCACCCAGCCTGCACTTTTTCCTTGGTCAGTGACTCAATCATCTTGGTGCCCAAGTCGTAGATTGTCTCCATCTCGGTTGTCTTCAAGGTCAGCTTCCCCACCTTAGCACCCTGCAATGGGAAGGGGATAATCAAATGTCTTTCAGCAATGATGGGAAGATTGCACACACAGTCCTACACACAGTCCCACTGCTCCTGGGCAAACGGACACAACCAGCCCCATGTTATACTCCAGCCTCAACTCACAGTGCCAGTTGCTGGGCGATCTATTTGGATCTCCACCACTTCACCTTCAATTATTTCTGTTTCTTCCCTGCAAGTATTAAGGGGAGAGTCAAACTAGTCACAGCAGGCAAGAGGGTAGACTGCAGAACACCTGACTCTCATAAGCCTCCCTTCTCACAAGAGCTGGAAACAGAACTTCAAAATAAATCGAGGAATTCTCTCATTCATTTCTGCTCCCCATCTAAAGAACCAAAGTCGCCAGCTCCTACTTTATTTGAAATCTGTAAAACCTATCATATCATATTACCTGCTAAAATAGCATTAAAGACAACACATAAAATACTGCAAACGCTGAACAGTAAAATCATACAAGCATGTGATGGTCCAACTTCCACAATCTCCTAGTCTTCCAAGGTCCTAGAATCCTGGTTGATGGTTCCCATACTTCTGTTTTAACCCTCCAGGCCTGAGTTTCAACTTCTGAGCCATAGAGCGGCCCCTTCCTGCTGAAGCCACTAGACCTCCCCAACCCCCCCTCAGAGAATGGAAGGGCTCCAGATTGCTCCTCACTTGATGCGGACGCCGATGGAACGCCGGAAGGCCTGAGTCAACGCCTCAGTCTTGCTCATCTCCAAGGAGAAGATCTCACTGCCAGAAATGGCTGTGAAAGGGGTGTCAAGGCCCAGCGCCTGTGCCATTCCTGGGAGAGGAGATGAAAGCTCAGTTACCACACAGCTGAGAATGAGGCAAGAGCCCCAGTTCTTCGTCTATTGATACCAGAGTATGGCAATGTAAGAAGAATGGACCCCAAATTAGGGGATGTCCAAATTTGTAGAGCCAACCTTACTTAAAATGTCAGCAGACTTCTCCTAGTTTCTAGCGTCTGTCCCTTACCCATGGCAATGGCAGTTTTCCCTGTGCCTGGTTGGCCAGCAATCAGGACGGCCCGGCCAGCAATCTTGCCCTCCTTGATCATCTCCAAGATCACACCAGCAGCACGGCGGGCAGCCAGTTGACCTACCATGCCCTGGGACACCTAGCAGCGAGAAAATGGGGGGAAAGTGGAGAAACAAAAAAAGACCCCACAGACCCACATTTTCTTCCTTCCCACATTTCAACCCTCAGACACACATATTCCTCTCCCTTGTATACACAGCCCCTACTTAGCCTTTTCCCTCTCATTTCCACTCTGTAACACCCCCTATTTATTCTTCTTCCTATTTCACTCTGCCCCCCGTAAATCTACAAATGCTCACACTACCATCATGTATACCATACATAAACTATGTCAAGTTTTATGAACCCTACATTAACACCTGTGATTGTCCTTCTAGCTAGTTGCGTCCACAATTTCATGTTCTCTTTTGAACCCCCTTCCCACATAGAGTCAGGGCCAGAAATATCGGAACAAGGATAACTGTTTTGGCAGTTGGCCTCTGTACACCACCACATTGAAGTTGAAAGGAAACACACCCAGATGGGAGCAAAGTCAGGACTTTCAGCTGTAATTCGAGGGCTTTGACAAAAGTGGGGCATTAACCATTCAGGAAGTACAGCCAGTGGCATATACACACACTCATCGTTGGGGGCTCAAAAGTAATGGAACAAACCAACATCATTTCAAACTTAAGGACTGCCTTTAATCCCTGGATGAAAATCCCCTGCAGTCAATGACTGCCTGAAGTCTGGAACCCATGGACATGACCAAATGCTGAGTTTCCTCCCTCGAGATGCTTTGCCAGGCCTTTACTGCAGCTGCCTTCAGCTGCTGCTTGTCTGTGGGTCTTTCTGCCTTCAGTCTTGTCTTCACTAAGTGAAAAGCATGCTCTATTGGGTTGAGATGGTGACTGACTTGGCCATTGAAGAACATCCCCCTTCTTTGCCCTGAGAAACGCTTGGGTAGCTTTTGCAGTATGTTTTGGGTCATTATCCATCTGCAATATGAAGCGGCGTCCTATCAGTTTGGCAGCAGTCGGCTGAATCTGAGCAGAAAGTATAGCCCTATAGACTTCAGAATTCAGCCTGCTGCTTTTATCCTCAGTCAGGTCATCAATAAACACCAGTGACCCGGTTCCATTGGCAGCCATACATGCCCATGCCATAACACTGCCTCCACCATGTCTGACACATAATCTGGTATGCTTTGGATCATGAGCTGTTCCTTTCCTTCTCCATACCTTTCTCTTCCCATCATTCTGGTACAAGTTAATCTTGGTTTCATCAGTCCAAAGAATCTTATTCCAGAACTGGGCAGGCTTTTTTAGGTGTTTGCTGGCAAAGGCTAATCTGGCCTGTCTGTTCTTGAGAGTTACCAGTGGTTTGCACCTTGTTGTGAAGCCTCTGTATTTACATTCATAAAGCCGTCTCTTGACTGTAGATGTTGACAATGACATGCCTACCTCCGCAAGAGCGTTCTTGACCTGGCTAGATGTCGTGAAAAGGTTCCTCTTCACCACGAGCAGAATTCTGCAGTCATCCACTTTAGTTGTCCTCCGTGGTCTGCCAGACCTTTTGCTGTTGCTGAGCTTGCCAGTTAATTCCTTCTTTTTCAGGATGTTCCAAACTGTTGTGTTGGCCACTCCCACTGTTTTTGCCATCTCTCTGATGGGTTTATGTTGTTTCCTCAGCCTAGTGATGGCCTCCTTCACTCGCACGGACACCTCTTTGGACCTCGTGTTGGGAGTTCCAGTGAACAGCTACTAAATGCAAATATAACACTCAGAACCACCTCCAGGCCTTTTCTCTGCTTGGTCATGGGGTACCCAAGAAACAGGCCACACCTGGCCATGCAGCTGCTTGCCAGCCATTCGTTCCATTACTTATGAGCCACCAACGATGTGTGTGTGTGTATGCCACTGGCTGTACTTCCTGAATGGTTAGTGCCCCACTTTTGTCAAACCCCTTGAATGACAGCTGAAAGTCCTGATTTTGCTCCCATCTGGGTGTGTTTCCTTTCAACTTCAATGTGGTGGTGTACAGAGGCCAACTGCCAAAACAGTTATCCTTGTTCCAATATTTCTGGCCCTGACTGTACATATGGAAGGGAGAGAGACAAATCTGCACCTTTTTGGATGTTGGCAAATTCCTTACTTTCAACCGCTGCTGGCTGGACAAAGAGAACCAAAGGATGTGCAGAGAGAAGGTGTGAACATTAGAACCTAGGAAGGTATCTATTTTGCTTACCTCCTACAGACACAGCAGGAGACAGGCAAGGTAGATAACTCAGGCGCTAGTAGCAAAATTGCAAAGAAAAGATGTCTCACATGTATGTATGTGTAAAAATGACCACACTTACATGGTTGTTGTTACTGTTATTATTAACTTTCTATACTGCCTAGTAGCCAAGACTCTCTGGGTGGTTCACAAAAATTAAATTATGTTACACATGCAACCCCAAATATAAGCCCCCCTATACATACAGATAAACACCAAGAGTCTATGAACCTCCCCTGTTCGTATACACACTGTAAGTGCAAGTACTCCACTCTCTCTGATTCGATCATTTTACCAACTACACCCTCTCCAAATCCAACTCCCTGAAAGTTCTTTCTCCAAATACCTGTCTGGGTTCCAACGTATCATCCAACCCAAGCCCTCTGATGTGGGAGTGGGCACCTGGGAGGGAGGGGGGGGGAGAGAGAGAGTATTTAGAAGAAGCTTGTTGAGTCTAAAGTGTACACTAATGGAATCTGAACCACTAACCCATCTAGCCCTGCATTGCCCCTAGACCAGGAGCTGGTTTTAGACATCCGCTTCAATGAAGGCAGCAGTGTAATCTACAATAGCCTTCTCCAACCTGGTGTTCTCCAAAGGCCATGTTGTCTGGAATGATGGGAGCTGTAGTCCAACACATCTGGAGGGCAACAGGAGGAGGAAGACTGATCTCCAGTGTGGGATTTGACAGTAAACTGTGCTGTGGAGCAAAGATAGACAATCCCTAGGAGGCAATGGATACTCACCAATGCGTTCAATCCGAGTGACATCCCGAACTTCAGGGACCTTGGTAGCCTGCAGAAGAAGAGAAGATTTAGCAAGGCTTATCAGATCCCAAAACTTTTATCTCCTGATCCACACGTAAACTAATATGTTTCGGAAAGAAATGTTTCACATCCACAATTAACTGGACATACTGGAAAGAAGCCAAAGCAATCATACTCTTTCCCTATCTGTTCCACCGGATTGGGGAAGGCTGGTTTATTACACACACATATACCCATATATACTCAGATCAAATTATATTCAGGGTGGTGCAGTAGGTACGATGTTAGATTCAAGAGCAACCTTTTCCAACCTGGTGCCCTCCAGATGTTTTGGACTTCAACTCCGTTCAGCCCCAGCCAGCATGGCTAATGGTCAGGAATGGTGGGAGTTGCAGTCCAAAACGTCAAGAGGGCACCAGCTTGGGGAAGGCTGCTCTAGAGCGCTTTAGTGGTAGCAGCGTATGTAGAATGACACATTGGTCAGACAAGCCTTCCCCATCCATGCTGGCTGGGAATGATGGGAGTTATAGTCCAATATATCTGGAGGATACCAGGTTGGGGAAAGCTGGATTACACTGTCAGGGGCTACTCAAATTCAAATCCCCACTCTAAACTGGCTTAGAACAGGAGTGGACAGACTTCAGGCTTATGGGATCTGCTCTGTATTTTAAGAGAATCCCGAGATCCACCAACCACAGCCAAATACAAAACAGTCACACTTTGAATTAAAGGATTCTGAGTCCAGTGATCTGGGTGATACCCCTTCTAGTCTCCCTGACCCCAGCTTTCTTCATTTAAGTGGTAGCTTTGGGGGGTCATTTTTTTGTTGCCATTGTTAAACAACTGGGAGTCAGAAATCCTTGCTGCCCTACTTTGAATCACTCAGAGATCTACCAGCAGATCCCAATTTACCTTTTCCCCACCACTGGCTTAGAACAAGGAATGAAGGTTGAGAACTAGACAGCACCCGGCATAGGACTCTCCACTCAGCCATGAAGCAAACTTGGGCTAACCACTCTCAGTCTAAGCTACCTCACAGGGTTGTTGAGAGGATAAGATGAGGTGGGAGGAGAGAAAACCATGTATGGTACTCTGAGGGAAGGTGAGATAAAAATGAAATAAGTCATCAAATAGATAAGTACACGAGATACATACATCTGACCACTACAGAGACAGGCAACTTATGACGCTCCAAATGTTGTTGGACTGCAGTTCCCATCATCCCTCACCATTGGCTATGCTGGCTAGGGCTGATGTGAGTTGTAGTCCAACCACCCCTGGAGGGCCACAAGTTGCCCACAAGTTGGCAATAACGCATCTCCCTGGAGAAAACGGAGGGGGGTCGCTCTGGGTTCCCCCGCTCCCCACAAAAGTTCACAGGAGAACAGGTAACAAGAGGTGCCTTTCTATGCGCGTGTGAGGGGGGTTATCCGGGTCTCTTTCTGGGGCGGAAACGAGGCTGTGGCTCACCGCGCCCGTTGCCATGCTGCTCGCTGCCGCCGTCTCGCGCCGTCTCTAAGCTCGAGCGCGCCCTGCCTTCTCAACTGCTCCAGGAGGCCGGGACCGGAAACCGGAAGCGGTCCTAGGGAGCGGCCGTGCTGTAGTCGGCATCTATGGTCACTCGGTCCTCCAGCCTTCTCCTCCCTCGCCTCCTCAGTCGCGGTGACCGCAGCCGGTCGTCGCCTCAGCGACCCGTGTTGGAAGTGCTTTCGCCAGACACGCAGCGGAATTGCCGCGGGCAAACGTTGTCCACCCCGCTGCCATAAGAACATCGCGATATTGGTCCAGTGATGATCCAGCTGGGGCTCTTTTTTTACCGAACGCAAGGGATGTGGCTGTCACCTCGGGGTGGGAGGGGGCGCTAGCAGCCTTTCTCAGCCCGGTACCCTCCAAATGGGTTGGACTATAACTCCCATCATCTTTGGCCATGCTGGCTGGGGACAATGGGAGTTGTCGTCCAACCTATCTGGAGGGCACCAGGTTCGGGAACGCATAGGCGCTACTAGAAGGGCAGGATAGAAGTCTCTATATACATAAAGGCACTTTGAACAGCTGATGGCTGCAGCCTTCCCCAACCTAAGTGCCCTCCAGATGTTTTGGACTCCCAGCATTCCTGACCATTGGCTATGCTGGCTGGGGCTGAAGGGAGTTGAAGTCCAAAACATCTTAAGGGCACCAGGTTGGGGAGGGCTAGAATAAAGGGTTGTTTTTTTAATTCCACTCTATGCATCAGTTACTACCAACAAATGTTTTGGGAATGGCCACTGTGAATAACATAACAGCCACTACTTTATACTTTCAGCATTTCATTACTGACTTCACTGTTCAGAAGCCTCAGCCACTACGTGTGTGTGTGTGTGTGTGTGTATACACGTGTGTGTGTACACACACACACCCTGTAACTCAGGAAAACACTTCACCAGATGCATGAAGTGGCCTACTCTACAAAAGCATGAGCCATAATGTCTTTAAAATACCACAAAACACTTTGTTGTTTATGTTAAGAGTGGCTTTAGTGTGGCTTAAAATACCACAAAACACTTTGTTGTTTATGTTAAGAGTGGCTTTTATTTATTTCAGTTTAATAATAAATCACCCTGACCTCACAGTTAGACATGCCTCTACTCTCAAGTGGCTAATATGAAGGATCTTGGCATAGAGGGAGGGGCTGGACGCCCTCAAAGGATTCCTAGTTTTAGTCTACAATGCTGTATAGACAACAGCTGTTCTAACTCATTCTGTTCTGTATATATATCTAGTTACCTGCTTTTATTTTTTTCTCTGCAGGAAATTTTAATGCTGCAAATGATTTTATGATATCATATTCTAGACTATTCTTATCATTTCATTTGTGAGCCGCCTAGAAAACAATGTTATTGGACAGCCTTATATAAATAAAGTAAAGATATAAATGGTTATATAAAGAGATGGCTATGGCAGAAGGAAGATCGACATGACATAGGGGAATGCCTGAAAGAGCAAAGATACAGGCACCAACAAGAGTACTTAACACTGAAATATTTTTAATTAAAATGTTCCATTAAAAGAAAATACAGTATATGCTGTCATCAGTGCTTCAAAGAAGGTATTGGTATTCCACAGAAACACTCCCACACCCCTGAGTTTGAGGATTAAATTCTTTTCAGACTTGCAAACCCATCCTATATATATTTACTTGGAAGACAGTACCACTGAGTTTAATGGGACTGACATGCAAGTAAGTTTTGTATAAGATTTATCTTATTTTTACATATATTTCTATCTCATTCTTTCACTCGCAAAGCTTCCCAAAGTGGCTCACAAAGTCAAGAAAATTAAAAGATAAAAAACACAAATACAATAAATAATTATAAAAACAGTGGAATAGAATCAAATATTGAAACCAGAGCCAAGTAAGTGTTTCACTAAAATCAAACTGCATCTAAAAAGCCTGGGCAAACAAAATGGTCTTTCCCTGGTGCTCAAAAGGTAACACAGTAGGTGCCAGGCAAGCCTCTCTCAGGAGAGCATTCCAAACATGGGATGCCACCACTGGTAAGACTCTATCTTGGGTCATCACCCACCTCACCTCTGATGGCAGGGGGATCTGCAGAATGGCCTCCAAGGAAGATCTCACATCTGGGTAAATTCATGAGGGAGCAAGTGGTCCTTGAGGCCACCTTAGGATTGTAAGCCATGCACACTTCCTTGGAAGTAAGTCATTGCACTGTATCAGTTTCACATTTCCAAGTAGCCACACACAGAAACATAGTGCTTACCATTCCAAGTTATTGGGAACAAGGCAAAGACAACATTCTAACAGGGCTTATAGAATCCTGTAATTCTCAGCTATTGCTTCTCTTTCTCTTTTTTAATAACATATTTTGTTGTTGTTGTTCTCATGATTGTAGAACAGCCTTCCCCAGCCTGGTGCCTTCCAGATGTCTTGGAGTACAGCTCCTCTCATTGGCAATATGGCTGAGAATGAGGAAAGATGTAGCTCAACACATCTGGAGGGCACCAGGCTGGGGAAGGCTGAGAATAAAACAGAGTACACCTAACAAGCCACTCTCCAAGTGCATCAGCAGGGTGGGATTTTAAAGCAATCTCTCAGACCATTCCCCTCCCTTTGCCTACTTCTTTTGCCTCTTATTTTTCTACAAGTCCCAAGTCTCCTTTTCCAAAGTAAAATGTCAAATTAAAAACAAAACAAAACTCCAAATTCTGCAGGAAAGATCTGCAACATAAATACAGCTGGCCAACAACCAGTACAAGTTTGTCAGTTATTAATTCCAAGTTTGGAATTGGTGAGTGCAGATCTTTAGATCCCAGGGACTTGAGTGAAAGTCAAACAGCACTCATGGTTGCAAGGACAAAATCTTCTTCCTTGACTGGCTTTTATACCCTGGCAGAGGGAGAAGATGGGACTCTCCTTGGAGACTGTAAAAAGCTATCCAGCAATCAGTTTTCCCCAGACAAGTCCCAAGAGCATATTCTTCCCTAAGCCACACTCATAAGAGCAATGGTTCGGGCAGGGGTGGTGGGGGGGAGAAGAGGAATGGCTAGTCAAGCTGCAGGTCAAATATCTCATCCTGGGCCACAATGTTCTCCTACAGAAAAAGAAAAATTGACAGTCATTTCCGCAGTAGCTGTAATATAACACACTCTCTTTTGTGTACCGTTTTTCTGTTCACCCCAACTCTGAGCAGAAGCCAGGATGGGGCAGAGATGAAGGAAACCAGATGGATCAGAAAGACCAGCAGTGCAAGGAGCAAAAGCTGCTGGACCCAGATCAAGCCCCCCCCCCCCCCCGCAACTCTTGTCAGCCAGGAGCCGCACAAGCCAGAGGTCCCTGAATTAGGACCCTCAGACACAGCTTCCCCTGAGGAACTAGCTCCCTTTCCATCAGGGGCCTCTCATTCCCTGGTGCCAACCCCTCCAGTAGATGCTGCACACCCAGCAAGAGCCAACTGAGAGGCAACAACAGTTCTAGGCTCCAAGTCTACGCAATCCACTCTAGAACAGTCTTCCCCAACCTGGTGCCCTTCAGATATTTAAGACTCCAATTCCCCTCAGCCCCAGTCAGCATATCCAATGTTCAGGAATGCTGGGAGTTGCAGTCTGGAGGGCACCAGGCTGGGGAAGACCACTCTAGAAGGGTGTGGAACCTAGGAGGGGTAGTCTGGCCCAAGAGCAATAAAAGGCCTCAGTTGGGCTCCAGACCTTGTTGAAGTATGTCAAGGGGTGGCAACATAGTAACGTCCAGATGTTCTGGATTACAACTCCCATAACCCCCAATCATTGGAGATGCTGGCTGGGGCTTAATGAAGCGGTAGTCCAAAGCACCTGGAGAACACTAGGTTGCCTACCCAGGAGTAAGTTGCTTGCTAGGAGGTACCCAAGGTCCTAAACTCCAATTCACCTCAACCAGCTACTGGACTGACAAAGCTGCTTGTAGGAGACTGTGGGGCCCTGTGGGTCCTCTTTTGCATTCAAATCAGGACATTTACAGCACTCCTGCCAGGTAGGTCACTTAATCCTGTTTTATAGACAAGGAACTGAGGGCTAAAGGGTGAACAGGCCAAGCTACGCAATTCATAGAATAGATGGCCCTTTTGTGCGAGGGGCTTTATTACTGTGGCATGATCATGACCAAGTGTTTTCCCACAATCCACCAGGTCATTCTTGATTAAAAGGTGCATCCTGGGCCAAATGTTGCCAGCATGTTTTAGAAAAATATTGGCCGCTTTTGAGTCAGGTTTTGATCCGTTAAACGTAGGTTTGTGGCCCAGCCCAGGTAAGCTCCATGGTGCTACACAAAAGCTTCCCCACCTACCCAGCCGCCTTGCTGCTGCAGCCAAGGCACAAACATGTCCATATACTGCAGACTGTAGCCCATGAGGGTGTGTATTGTGTGGCTGTTGATACCGGCCACTTTCCGTGTGAGCTCCATGGTGAGGGCCAGCTTGGCCAGCTGGGGGCTGGGAACGCCAGGTGGGGTCCTTGAGGTGAAGGCCTCAGCCAGGCGGGAGAAGCTGCGGTACGACAGACGGGAGAGGCTGTTGCGTAGCAATGGGTCAGCCTCAATCTGTCAATGAAAGAAAGGAGGGAAGAACGCGTTAAGAGTTGAGCCGTCAGAGTGAGGGACAACTCTGAATTCAAATCAAGGGGACCTAAGCATTCATTTAGCCCCATGGGCTGCATGAGGCCCTGCTCCCCAGCAAATTTGGAGTGACCCCCCAAAATTGTAACCAAAAAATATTATTTGAGGAGGTGGGGGAATGGCATTCGTAGCCACTACAGAGTGCCAAAACCTTCAGATTTAGCTTGCAACTAAGTTAAATTTGACCCTTTGGGCACTCCATAGCTGCTTCAGATTCCTTTTTTGCCCTTAATTTTTTTACCTTGTTTTTTGGGTCACCCCTTGGATTGCAGCCCAAGGTGGGGGAGGGCAGGGGGCACAAATGGCTTCCAGACTTCCTGAAGTTGCCCACCCCTGATTTAGCACCAAGAGCAGCAACACCCTCATTCTCCATGCTGACTTCTTGACATCAGACTGCTAGACTGACAGATGAGAAAGAGGGAGAGAAGATAGTGGATTGCCCATTTTGGGCACCACATTTAAGAAGGACATTGACAAACTAGGGCATGTCCAGAGGAGGGCAACCAGAATGGCGAGGGGTCTGAAAACCAAGTTCTATAAGGAACAGTTGAACAAACTGGGCATGTTTACCCTGGAGAAGATAAGATTAAAAGGGAGACACAATAGCTGTGATCAAATACCTGAAGGGCTGTCACACAAAAGATGGAGCAGAGTTGTTCTGTGTTGCTCCAAAGATCAGGACTAGAACCAATGGGTGCAAATTGCAAGGAAGCAGATTTCTGTTAGAACTCTAGGAGACATTTCTTAAGAGTAAGAGGTTATGGCAAACTAACTCTCCAAATGTAGACCCTTAAGCAGCCAAAATGTGGCACCATCCACAGACAAGAAAGAAGTATCAGCTTGGGGGAAAACCAAGGTTTGCAGGAGTAAAAAAAATAGGGAAAAAAACCAAATTAGCCCAATGAGGACTGAGCATGCTCTGTGCTCACAGAACATAGTCTGTTGGGGGAGGGGGAGGGAGATGGAATGGAATGGAATGGAATACCCTCAAAAAGGGCATGGCTGACTAGCTGGAACCCTGAACAAGAGCACTTGACACTACAACAGTTCATTGCAGTACCCACTCATACCTCCTTATTGATGACTCCAGCCTGTTCTTCCAGGAGGGCAATCAGTTTCTGGAGGATTTGCTCTTTCCGTTTCTCATCCAGTCCTCCTGGCAATTCTTCCAAATTAACTGTGGGCAGAAAGACCAGCGTAATTCTAAGATGAAATATGGGGATGGCAAGACAAGACCTTAAAGGAAGGTCAAATCCAAAGGAGCTGGATCCTGTGTTTAAAGTGCCATCATTCATTTATGGTAGCCTGTTCCTGAACTAGTGGAGCCTAATTA